>NC_140592.1:486700567-487900567 GCF_964204655.1 Triturus cristatus
TGGAAAATCGTGTGTTAACGTGATGTCGTATCCCACAAGGGTATACAGAGAGTCTATCGATTTTTTATCAGATTTTCAAAAAGAATCTTGAGAGTCTGGTACTGCCACAGAATTCAAATTCTTGTGCACTATATTGATTACCTCTTTATTGCATCGGAAACAGAAGACGCTTGCAGGATCGTTACCATTGCCTTGTTAAATCACCTGGCAAAGAATGGACACAAGGTGTCCCCGAGCAAACTACAGTAATGTTTGACTGAGGTTCAGTATTTGGGTCGTCGCATTGAGAGAGACAAGAGGAAGGTGTCACCAGACCGCATTGAGGCGATAATGAACATGACTGAGTCTAGAACACAAAAGGATGTCAGGATGTTTTGGGAATGGTTGGGTACTGCTGCCAGTGGATTCCCAACTTTCACTGAAGGCGAAACCTCTGCAAAGGTTGACACACAAGGATGTGAGTGATCCGGTACCATGGGATAACAACTGTTTGATTGCGTTCATGGAGCTTAGAAAAAGCCTATGTTGCGCTCCGCTCTAGGAATGCCTGATTACAACAAATCCTTCTCACTATTTTGCTGTGAGTGGGAGGGTTGCGCACTATCAGTACTCACACAGACTCTTGGAGGTGTCCGTAGACCAGTTGCTCACTTCTCAGCTACCTGAGATCTGGTAGCTTCAGATTTTCTGGGATGTCTCAAGTCTGTTGCTGCAACAGGTGTCAGCATTGAAAAGTGTGAGAGTACTGTTGTGGAAATGTACCTTTTTAGGGGTACACTGGTGCAGGGTCATCCTTTTGTCCATGGGTTCAAAGTCCAACAAAGTAGAGATCAGCACTGGAGTAGGAAATAAATAACAAGTTTATTAATCAATCATGAGTGGGACCACGTCCACACAGCACTCTCAAGTGCTGCCTGAGTTAGTGCACTGAAGTCTTAGAATACAGGGCTTTTATATAGGTTTTTGGCACTGTAAGCATGTGCACAGAAATAGGGAGAACAAGTTTTAGGAATAGTTTTCAGCAAACAAGGGCAGATGAATAACCACTTGGTCAGCAAAGTGGGCGGGGGAGCAGGAGTGCTTATGGCAGCATAAATAATTGACAGTTAACATCTGAGACCAGGTACTCTGGCAGCTACAAACTCTCAGCACTTGCATTGCTTTTAGCTGAGTCAGGAAGTCAACTAAAATAGATAGCACAGGCAGAGTGAAAAGACAAAAGACTTACGATGGAAACTTAAATGGACACCACAGCCAAAATGGCTGTCGCTTATGCCAAGTAAAATATTACACGTTTTCCACATTGTGATGGGTCATCCTCTTACTGTTTATGTTTCACACTCAGTTGAGCTTCTGATGACGAGAACCAAGACACAGAATCTGACAACAGACTTGCATGCTTTGAGAGGGTCATACTTGCCTCACAGACTGACTCTGAAAAGATGTTCTGTATTGAATCCTGCTACTTTGATGCCTCTTCCAAATGTTGATGATGAAGGTTTTGAGGACCATGGCAGTCTCGATGTGACTGAACTTTGCACCAAACCAAGACCTGACATTGTCGATGAACCTCTGCCTGAATCTGATGAAAACTTCTTTGTAGATGGTTCATGCTTAAGGGACAATGTGTGTCATCTGATGGCCACATTTACTGTATGTACCATTTCTGGAGTTGTGAAAACTGCATGTGTACAGGGAGCATACTCGCACAAGTGGCTGAAATCATTGCCTTGACACGTGCCTGCTTGGTTGCTGATCAAATACGAGTCACCATCTACACCGAAAGCCAGTACGGATTCGGTGTGGTTCATGACTTCGGACGGCTATGGTCACAGAGGGGGTTCCGAACGTCATCACGATCTCCCATCAGAAATGGGGAGTATGTAAGACAACTGTTGGAAGCTTACCAACGTCCAAAGGAAATAGCTGTGGTGAAGTGTGGTGTTCATGGGAAGGGAAACAATTTTGTGACTCTCTGCAACAGGTACGCCGATGAGGTTGTGCGTTTCTGTGCTGAACAAGGATGCATTTTCACTGGAGAATATACTGGAGAGAGAGCACAGAAAGAACCAAGCTCAGCATTACGTTAGCCATGAGATCAATCCTCCGCAAGGAGAAGTGTCAGGACAGGAAGTGTAGGAGAGTAGGGTCTGCTTTCTATGTTCACCCCCACTTTTTGCTTTTGCTTTACTGGTTTTCGACTTAGATGTGGCTGTGGGCCTGCTAATCAGACCCACAGCCCTGCTGTTCTCTCTGTAAATTAATACTATGTACTTTAGGTGCATAACCCATTTGGATAGGATCACCTTATTGGCCCCTGTAGAGTGTACCTTAGGTACCCAGGGCATAGGTGTACCCTAGGCCTACCAGGGGCTGCAGCATGTATTATGCCACCCCTGGCCTGGCCTTCCATTATGACACAACTGGCTGATCACTCAGCTGGGGCAAGGTCGTGTAATCACCCCTTGCTTAGGTGTAGTTTTCCTATACCTACCTTATATATAGACACATGTGTACCTATCAGCCACTCCTATGGCAGGCCTTAACAATCCTGGAGGCAGAGTGCTTGGTAACATGTGAGATAGTGCTCTAGCATGAGCTGGGCCTGTCTGCAGCTTTCGGAACCATGTCCTTATAGCTGTTCTATGATATAGCCTACCATATACTCTTAAAGTGCCTTATAATCCTAAACGGTTATGGTAACTATGGTTTGGCTTTATCAAAACATGTTGTGTAAGGTGTCTAACACTTTGGAATAATACCCCCATCCCATTTCTGGTGATGAGGATATTATCCCTCCCTTCTAGAGGGAGAAGACATGTTGAATCCTACTTACCCGGTTAAAGTTAACCAGAGCCCCAGCATCACAAAATGGATGCTGCAGCCACGACACAAGTCTGACCTCCTGCTGCTGGGAGTGATCCCGGCACGGGAGGCTCGGACAATAGGTTTCCTGCCTTGGGAGGTGCGAGCACCACCCTAGACAGGCCTTAGTGTATTGGGGCAGGGAGGGATGAAAGAAACGAGACACTGCCTGGGGCACACAAGTTGTCCCATGCATAGTCCAGTTCAAACCGGTGCTGGGGCACTCCAGCCCCAGTCCTGGTGCGAAACTGGACAAAGGGAAGGGGGTGTATCCACCCCCCTCCCAGGTCCCACCCATAAGGCGTGACCTAGCAGGCAACCCAGCCCCCCAGATTAGTATAAGTGTGGTAGCTGGACACCAGGAGATTAGATTATCCTGAACCTGCAACTTGAACAGAAACTCTGGACCTTCGACATTCGACGAAAGAAGAAGACTGAAGAATCTCCCTTGTGGCCAAGGAGTGGCTACCCTGTGCAAACAGGCACCATCAAGAGACTACCCTTTGCTTTGCTAAAGTTCTACGAGGGACCGACTGCAGAGCTCGACCAGAGCCTTGATTTCCAGACTTCTCCGACCCTGATCCACATCCACAGCCGAGCTGAGATCCGTGGAGGCGACGAGAGACGTGGGACCGGCTACCTGGGAAAAGTGGCGAGTATCTCTTCCAGCGCAGCTTCTGAGGTACCCTCGAAGTTGTGCACCGGGGATTGAGAAGCCCCAACCCCAAGCACCATCTGCACCGAAGATAGCCCCCCACACTCCACAAGTCCTGTGTGGGGCCCTTCTGCATTTTCCTGCTTGCCGCGTCTGTCCGGTTGCTTACCCCGTTGGCTAGCGGCCTTTGCGACGACACACCTTTGAATCTTCACTGCTGGTTTGGCTCCTCCAGACTGGCTCCTGCTCCTCTGCCAAAGAGAAGCACCCTAGACCTTCCTGGTCTGCACCAGAAGCAAGTCCTCCATTCTTCGTGGGTTCCGCTTGCCAAGGCTTGGTGAGTCCTAGTTCGACTTCGACGCCGCCGACAGCAAGAGCCTTCGTGGGACAGCTCGCCTCCTGGTCCTGGTCGTCCTCGACGCCTCCTGGTACCCGTGGCTGCTGCGACAAGCTTCACCTCTTCGCCTGCAATCTTCATGACATCGCCTGGTTCCTTCCTGGTTCCACGTGGTCACTGGCTAGTGACCCAGACTCTGTCCCTTCTGCTTGCAGGTATCCTCTCTTCTTGATCCCGGCCTTGGGATCCACCGGACACTCTTCACTGACTGCCTGTCAGCAACTTTCCTTCAGGCATCCATAGAAGTCCACGACGAAACTCGACGCAAGTTCACACCTATGCACCCGCAGCCCGTGGGCTAGGTAACTTGGGTACTCCGGTGCTCACAAGGGTATTGACTATCCTAGGGTCTAGTTTCCGAGTCTCGACTTTCTAGCTACTCCAGAAGTGTCCTAAAACTGCTTATTTCTAACTGCTAGTGATTCGATCGACTTTTACGCAGTACGCGTGAGTGTTTCCACTTTGCACCTGAATCCCGTGGGCCTCCCACTTCCTAACTGTTGGTAGGGTAGTGTAGCCCCAGTGATTCTCTAGGCCTAGGCCTATTCTATTTCCGTGACAGTGGTCCTTATACCACTTCTTTAGTATATGGTTTGCGTAGCCCCTAGGGCCTAACTGTATTACTTACCTGTGTGACTTAATGTATGCTTAAATAAGACTGTGTTGTACTTACCTCGAATCTCATAAAGAGTGCTGAGGGTTTGACTAGAATAAATACACTTTATTTTATATATATATCTGTTGCGGTGTCCTTTCATTTGGTATTCAAGGGATTATACATGGTATCACAGCTGGCTTCACATGCCATTCAGAGTTTAGCCTAAGACTGCTCTTGTCCATGCTACCACTAGGATAGCTGGTCTATAAGGTTGACTTTACAACCAATCACCATAAGGGTTGTTTGGACTGATATAAGGTGTACACTAGAACTAGTGACATCATACATCAGGCCAACTTCTCACAGGAAGAAGCTGGATGGATTAAAGCAGGTTGAGAGAAAAGAGAAGATGGTATTTAGGTTTCAGTTGATGGTTGAGCAGTGTTACCAGATTATTTACTAAGCCATATGGCAAGGCAGATTCATGGAGCAGTCCACATTGGAAGGGATGCCATAGTGTGAGTGTTCAGACAGTGGTTTCAACCACGAATTTGTGCGTTTGCTGAAGCAGTGTGTCACAGATGTGTTACGTGTCAACAAATTAATACTGGACAGAAAACTGTTGTTGCAGTGAGTCACATTGGAAGGTCTGGGGGACCCTTCAATAGGATCCAGCTTGATTTCATTGAAATGCCAAGGTACAATGGGTTGAGGTACATTCTGGGTGTGATGTGTGTTTTCTCACGGTGGGTGGAAGCTTACCCGACAAGGAGGTGTGATAGTCACACATTAGCACAGTTGTTGATTGGAGAGCTCATACCACGGTTCGGTTTTCTAAATTCATTGTAGTCGGATAGAGGAACACACTTACATTGTGAGATTATGAAGCTGCTTTGCGCTGCTTTACAAGTTGATAAGAGACTGCATTGTAGCTACAGACCCTGGCATTGTGGAGAAGGTTAATGGAACTATTAAGATGCGAATGGCAAAAGTGTGCTCGCCCACTTCTCTGAAATGGCCTGATGCATTGCCCCTGGTGTTGATGAGTATTCGTAGTATTCCCGATAGGGGGACAGGTCTCTTGCCACATAAGATCTTGATGGGGATGGCGATGGGGTTGCCAGCAGTACCTTCTACAGCCTTGATAAACATCACAGATGATTTTATCCTTGATTATTGCAAGGGAATGGCTGACGTATTCCATTCTGTGTCTCACAAGGTTGAAGCTGCAACTGCCTAGACCTCGAAGGACCTGTGCCACAACATGTGCCCTGGGTGCTCGTTCGCAAGCATGTGTGAAAGAGCTGCATTGACGCTTGCTGGAGAGGTCCATAACAAGTGATTCTGGTGCCAAATACAGATGTGAAGTGCAGAGGCTTGCTGAACTGGATTCACGCCTCGCACACCCACAGAGTTTTAGGACCCTCGGAAGAAACAGCTCCTCTCCCAGAAGAAAATCCAGCTGTGGTTGCGAGGCCACAGGAGAGGACGAGCCAAGCCATGAGGGTTGCTGACTAAGCTGGTTGCGCACCAGAGCAAGCTGAGGGGGGGTCACGCTACACAAAGCCCAGGTATTGACTCTGAGGGAGACGGGAACGTTGTGAGTGGTGCAGAGTCAGACTCAGCTGAAGGAACTGGTGTGCAAAGTGGTCGGGTGCAGAGAAGAAGAGCAGAGCTTGCAAGTGAATCCTGGCCTGTGAGTCAGAGGAGGCTAAACTTGAGGTTGGCATCTGAGAGAGATCTTGCTCCTGTGTCTGAAACATCTAAATCAGAGCTAAGTGAAGAAAAACAAGCACTAAGGAGCCCCGAGTGGACCTATTTGATCACAGATGCCGGGAGCAGTGTGGACTGGGAGACTGGGGTCTTCATGAGTGGCTGCAAAATCCCGGAACTGAAAATTGATATTGTACTAGTAGTCCCTGGACTGGAAATAGAGGGGGTGCTGACAGTGACTATATCAAGACCTCCAATCTTGAGCAGAGTGCGAGTTTTGATTCTGCAAGATTTGTCCTTTCCAACTTTTGGATATCAGCCACCAGCACAGGAGATTGCAGCTATTCGTCTTGATATTCTACAACGTGTCATTGTTGAAATTGGTTCTGAGCTTATAAGAGACTGCTGACTAAGCTGTGAATTGTAAATAAGGCTTGCTTTAAAGGAAGATAACCTAGGCCCGAGTGAAAAAAGAACAAATTTAGTGACTTTCCGTAGAAGAAGAAAGAGGGCTGAGGAAGTCTTTCAGAACTGTGTAAATAAAGGTGCAATGAACTGTGAGTTAATTTCCAGGACTTCAGCGAATTGTGTGCAAGCTGGTTGAACAGCAATTGGAGGTGGAGAAAGAGACTTTGCGTTGATCCTCTTGCTGTACTAAACCGACAATTTAAAGATGGAGTCTGGAGATCCGAACCGTAGGTCTAAGTATGTGATATGTACACTCATAGTAGGAGTGGTAATAGTGATAGCGGTAGTTATTATTGTGTCTGTAAAAAGGTTCACATGATGCAGGAGTTGAAGGGGTGGGAGTGCAAGGGACAACCACACTTGTTACTTCGAGCACAAAAGAGGGTATCGTAGGAGCTGAAAGGGCTATGCTAGATCAGATTAGTCGTATTTTACACGTAGATTTGTCTAAAGGTGATTACATGCTAAATGCTTATGCAAAGCTGCTAAACGAATATGTGAGCATGATGGATGTGAGAGATTGATGTGTGTATGCAGTTGCCTGTGTCTGTGGAGGAGGGTATTCGTTATCACCACCTTCCATTGACATATGGTATTACATGTCGTTTGTTTATTAGCATGTTTTAACGTAAGGGTCATTATGAATATTATTTCTCCAACTATGACATAGTGCTTTCAGAAGTTCCAGCATACAAGCAGTTGAATAAGTACGATTACTATAAGCAATAAGATAGATTGGGAAAGTATTTCATACCTACAGTTACATTAGACACAGCCTATGCACATCGTCATAATTTGACACGCATACTAACAGATATAGAGAAGAAGTTTATAGATCAAGTGGAAGATAGACATAGACAACTAACAGTAAAACTTAACAGTAAAGAAGGAAAATTTGAATGGACTAAGGAAGAGCTAGCAAATAGGGCGAAGGGGAGTTACAGTCCAATAGCTTTAGATTTTGAACAGCGAGGAAAGCTTTGTATCCGACAGGTACAGACATACTATGATAAGATCTTTGTGGGACAAAGTGTATGTGATCACATTTTTACAATTGAAGCCACTGCGAAGAAGTTCTTGCAAGATGAGGTGGTGCCAAATGTGTATTTTGTGTGTGGGAAAAATGCCTATGTGAGATTGCCTCTGAATTGGTATTGTACGTGTATGTGGCTGTGGTGTTCCCCAAGATTCATCACGTGGAGGGTTTGGGACCCCTAGAAGGTGGATCCCTTCATAGAGAAGCGAGGTGCCAGTGCAAGTGAAATTGTTGGAGACGTATTTGGAGCAAGGATACCAAGTTTGGGAGTAGTTCTAAATGATATTAACATTAGAAGGTTGTCAACTATTGTGGAGATGCTGTCAACGAATACAGCTCAGTCTTTGCTACTAGTAGATGGAGAGATGGTGTCAATAAGAGCTATGGTGATGCAAAACCGCCTTACCCTAGATGTCTTTTTAGCAAAAGAGGGCAGAGTCTGTAAAATGCTGAGGGTCCAACAGAGCTGTACTTATATACTGGGCAACAGCAAAGATCTGAAAGAGTATAAAAGTAACATCATTGAGATTCACCATAGGGGCATCGCCTGCACGGGCAACATGGCGGACGTGATTTGAGCTCGCTTCGCTTCAAATCCCAATATCCGTTGTATTTATCCAGGATAGACGTGACATCTGTGGTGCACAGCTGAAGGCTGCTGCTGTGCGGACTCCCCGGTGCTGGTTTGCGGAGAAACATCGGAGGAAGGAGGTGACCTGGGGCCCGCTGCCGGATCTGGCTCCCGACCGCATGCATGAGGCCTGAGTGGAGTCGGCCAAATCGCCCGGGAGAGGCTTGTGGCTGCTGCGGGCGTGGAGCCGGAAGACGGTGGCGCCTGTGACTGTCGCATCTGGCGGCTGGACGACGTGAGTAGGGGGTTCGTGCTATAAGCGGCCCAACCATTGTTTGAAGGGGCGTGCAGCACTGTAGATTGTGGCCTGGTGGGTGCCGGAAGACGAGGGCCCAGCCGGCTGGGCTCGATAACAGAGCGGATGCGGCTTGCCTGCGCCGAAAGGGGAACAAGGTGAGCTGCAGCGGCGGGTCTGCCGATTGGCCCAGACGAGAGAAGCGAGTGCAGGTTGGCCCTGGGCCAGCTCGGTCTGTGGGGCAGGCGCCCGGAGGGCTGGATTAATAGCAGAGTCCGTGCAGCCCATTGAGGAGGAGTGTCAGGCAGCTTGGTGCGGATCCCGACTGGCGAGGGATCCCGCTTTGCCAGACCAACGGGAAAGTAGAGAGCAGGCCTGCAGTGACGGAGCTCCCTACTGGGGGAGTCGCCTCGGGTAGGCTCGACCTTCGGTGACGGAGTGGAGGTTGGGGATTCCCTGTGAAGATTTCCTGCCACGGAGGTGAAAGAGACAGACGGCGTCGTATGCTGGAGTATGGGGCGGCCTGGAGGCATTCAGGAGCGAGAGGGGTAAGGTCGCCCTACCAGAATACATGGTGTGATATGTCCAGGTCGATAGTGTCATAGTGGCCCACTGGAAGTAACGGAGTGATGCACCACTGGTGTTGTGACATTTGTGGCTCCCCCCTCCGCCTAGCATTTCACTGAGGGATTGGAGGCGCAGCGGTAATGGCTGCAACTGGGCCCTGCTCGGAGTGTCACCGTCACAGGCTGAGTGGTAACGCCGTGTGGATGACGAGCCGAGAAGATCGTTGAAGGAGATGTCGGCAAGTCCTGGCCCCAAGCCTACGAGTGTCGCAGCCGCAGGAGATCACGGAGGCACCAAGAGAGGTGTCAGGTTAGCGAGGTTGCGGGCGGCCGGGGGAATAAATATTGGGGAGGACACTGTGCAAATGAGCTACGCTTTCTATGCAGAGTTTGCCACTGGAGTGGAGTGTTGGTGAGTGTCTCCCCTGCCATAACTAAGTGCCGCATTGTGCGCAGAAAGTACTTTTCGCATCTGCTTGTCTCGTTCTGCTGAGATTTAATATTCCTGGCTTGTACTAGGAACAGTGATTTACCTTATGGGACGCAACTAAGGCACCAGGTCGAGGACCTCCTCCCAGGTTGCCAGCTCAGAGGACATGGACACAAAGCAGCCACCTATTCAGTTGGACCTTCCAAATGACCGGTTGGAAGCAATCTTGCATGCCATAGAACGCACCAGGAAATCGATGGACTCTAAGATAGACAAGGTATTGCTGGACCATACATTATTACATGCACACCATCGGAAGCTAGGGGATCGAGTCATAGCTCTGGAGCAGGAGGTCTCTGAGCTAAAACCGGCTACTGATTGCCTAGAAAAGCAACAGAATGCGCATGAAGCCCGTTTCCGATACCTTGAGGACAGGGTGGAGGACGCCGAAGGCCGCTCGAGGCGGAATAATATACGCCTGATTGGACTATCGGCGGGGGCGGAAGGCCAGGACGCAGTAGCTTTTTTGGAGCAATGGCTCAATGATACTCTTCCCTCCTCCTCCTTTTCTCCCTTCTTCACCATAGAGAGGGCACACTGCATTCCGGGTAGAAAACCACTACCCAGCTCTGGGGCACGCCTGCTTATCTTTAAGCTGCTACATTTTAAAGACAGGGACATGATTCTGTGTGAAACCAGGAAATTAGCAGAAGTTAAATTTCACAATGCCAGGATCCTTTTCTTCCCGGATTACACTTGTAGGGTCCAGCGTCAATGAGGCTCTTCCCTTCTGGTTAAGCAGAAACTTCGGCAATTAAATGTGGCATATTCCCTGCTCTATCCAGCAAAGCTCAGAGTGGTTTCAGATGGGAAAGTACGCTTCTTTGAGACACCACAGGATACCTAGGTCTGGCTGGAAACCACGGGCCAGTTCACAGGACCCAGACCAACTGGCACAGCAGACACTTAGCGGAGGGAGGCGAACAACATGAAAACTCGTCGGCGACGATCTAAGAGGCGGTATCCTGGTTTGTTGGCAGTTCCTGGGCAGGACCAGATTCGGCAACAGAGACAAGCGGAGGTGGTCAGTGTGGAGGGTACGCCGCTCCACTCGCCGAAGGATGAGGGCTCGTCGGCAGTTGAACTTTTGGATGTGGTATTGTTGCGAATGCCAGATGTCACGCCTCAGACCTCTGATGGTATTGTATAAAGGCAGGGACACAGGTGTTTTACACTACAAACTATTGACAGTTTCGCAGCCCCGAGGCACGGGGTACTGCTGCCCTTACCTCTTTGGGTGGGGGGGTCTGCATCAATGACTTTGCATGTGTTTTAATGTATGGCTATTTGGAGCTTCTAGGTTATCTGTACTCTCTCACGATTACATGTGTGACACATGGGGATTACGCTATGGGATGCTCTGCTAGGCCGTCCACCCCCTACGTTCATCCCTATTACAGGGTATTCATTGGTTTCACAGATAGTTTGTATCCTAGTTAGGTTTGGGCAGCACCTCTAGTTTATGGGGGACGCTCTGATACGGTTTATTCAATGCCATGTTGGTGTTTTTTCCTTTTTTTCCTATCCTTATAGTCTTCCTACGGGGGAGTGGGTAACGACACAGTTATGTGTTGACCCGCACTGGTGCCAGATGGGGGTTAGGTCACGAGTGGTTGCTATATGATGCAGTGACATGACTGATTACACAATACTCACATGGAATGTGAGGGGTCTCCGAACACCATCTCGCAGATATGCGGTCTATTCCTAACTTAAAAGACATCAGGTGCGCATAGACCTACTGCAAGAAACGCATCTAGACAGTGCGGAAGCGGCTAAGTTACAAAGGAAATAGAGGGGTAAGGTGTACGCTACCAATTAGTCACTATTTGCACGTGGGGCCCTGATATGGGTTCACCCAGGCACACTTTCACGACTGAGGCGGTAGTGCTTGACAAAGAGGGCAGATATGTATTCTTACGGGGCAGACTGGATGGCTGTTATGTGTTGCTTGGTAATATATACACCCCTAACACAGACTTCCACCCATTTCTTGGATCACTCTCCCCAATACTTGCTAAATAGTGTAAAACTCCGTGGCTGATTGGAGGGGACTTCAATATTGTTTTGGACATTGGGTTGGATAGAATATTTCCCTCCCTTACACACACAGCAGCCACAGCTAACTCAGCTGTCTTGAGTGGGTGGGCTCGGAGATGGGAGATAGTGGATAGTTGGAGGGCACCGGAACACTGGAGTGATGGTGTATTCCTTTTACTCAGTGCCAAATAACCTACACGTCTGGTTAGAAAGGTTCCTCGGTTCCCCCTCCCTACTCCCTTATGTCACGGGTTCGTAATATCAGGGCCGTACTCACTCGGACCACAACCCACACTATGTGTCATTGGCATGGGAAACTGGTCCTCCTGCCATTCCTATGTGGCGGCTACAGCCGTCAACACTAGAGGATCCGCTGCTCAGGTACGGTGTGGGGGAAGCCCTCAGTGAGTTCTTTGCACACAATATGGGAATGCCCTCTTCAAGCATGGGCTGCCATGAGGGTTACAATATGAGGGAGATGTTTGGGTCTGGGCTGTAGCATGAGGAGGCAGGTGGAATCGGAGTTGCTTGAAGTGGAACGGGGTTTATTAAGGATAGAATCCGAAACAGTGGGGAATGCTCCAGATTGGGTTCCGCTTTTGGCGGCGCGTAAGAAACACCCGGAACTATTAGAACGCCACAGATCCTCAAACTGCACAGAGCACTCAGTAAGGGCTCACGCGCAGACGGATCGCACTGGTGCTTTATTAGCCTGGTTAATTAAGCAGTATCAGGCCCAGAGCCTCATCACCGCACTTCGATCCCAGGATGATGGGCTTAAATATTCGCAACATGAGATCCATAGGAAACGGACTTCACACTTTGCACAGCTGTATAGACCCATCCAGACTGCCTCTTATGGGGACATTCATTCCTTTCTGGATGGTATCACTTTTCCTACGCTCACACCAGAACGGCGCAGGGAACTAGATGCACCTCTTACCCTGGATGAAATAAAAGGAATGATGTGTGCATTGTCTAATCGCAAGGCCCTTGGACCGGATTGTCTTCCTCATGAGTTTTATAAGACTTATGCGGATCAGCTGGATCCATCCCTCCTGTGAGTCTATATGAAGGCATTGGAGGAGGTTGCTCTTCCGGCCCTGATGACAGAAGCTACTTTTGTTACCCTTCCTAAGCCAGAACAGGATCCCACGAGCACCTATCGACCTTTGGCGCTACTAAATGGAGATTACAAGATACTGGGGGGCGGGGTTGGCGAGGCAACTGGCCCTGGTTACCCCACAACTGGTCCATCAGGACCAGAATGGTTTTGTGTCGGCTCGCAACACCATTGTAAGTATTGGTAGGTTCTTTCGGGAGATGCGCGAGGCTGTGGCGGACTGGCCTGCAGCAAACTGCCTGGTCTTAGACCTGGAGAAGGACTTTGATACTGTGGAGTGGCAGTATCTGCTTGCAGTGTTGGGTCGATTTGGGTTTGGGCCCTACTTCCTAAATCTAGTAAAGCTGTTGTATGACAGCCCCACCATCCGGTTTTGCTTAGGGTCCTTATTCTCTAAACCTTTGTCGATAGGTAGGGGAACCAGACAGGGTTGCTCCCTCTCTCCGCTAATATTCTCTCTGGCTATAGAACCTCTGGCCATAGCTTTACGCCAAATGGCGGACCAATGGGAAATACGGTTGGGGGAAGAGACTCATGCCGTGTCATTATATGTGGACGATATTTTACTCTTTCTTAAGAACATACAGATGATTACTCCAAAAGTACCAAACACGCTGCAGCTGTTTACTAGAGTGTCAAGGGCTGAAGGTGAACTGGGGAAATTATGATTATTTCTTTTTACTCCTGGTGTTGATGATCATCAGTGGATGGTGGAAGGAGCAGTAGTGGCCTAGCAGCCGGCGGGGTTTCGGTATTTGGGTGTCCGTATCTATCTTATGAAGCGCGATCTACTAGAAGGCAACCTATCCAGAGCAATCACTACACTGCGCCAACAGGTAGACTTCTATAAAACACTTAACCTTTCTGCCGCGGGTAAGGTGGCAATCATTAAAATGGTGGTGTTGCCCAGATTATTACTTTACTTCGCGAATCTTCCATTATTTCCAACGGATTCATTTTTTCATCCATTAGAAAGACTGATGAGGGACTTTATATGGTGTAACACTCGCTGTAGGGTTACGCTAGCTAAATTATATCTGCCTCTGACACAGGGTGGATTAGCTTTACCCAATCTGGAACATTGTTATTTGGAGTCTCAGATACAAAAGGTGGAGAAGTGGCTGGGTGAGCTTAATCTAGAGGATACGGCGGAAGGTGACCTGTCGCGCACGCTAGATAGGATTCTCTACATTTTCCATTCGTGCTCTAAACCAAGTATGGCTTTACCCTTTCTGGTACAGCTAGCCCACAAATGTTTCTGTAGAGCCCTATATCTAACTAGGCACATGGCACCATATGTGCCGACGATCCCACTCCTGGGAATGCCGAGAGGTAAAGGCAGAGTCAGTACAGCTGAACTGGCAGTTTGACGTGAGGCTGATGTGCACACTTTGGGGGACCTGTATGTGGAGGGCACACTAAGGCCTTTCTAATCTCTGGTAAATGAGGAAGGGGTTCCGCCGGGACATTTCCTAAAACACGTCTCCTGGATAGCTACGTTGAGACGCCACTGGGGGGGGATATTTTGCAAGAGCTCCCGATGCACCTGTTACAATATACCCACATACTGGGCATGGGGAGACACCTCATCAAATGGTTTGCGGAGTCCATTAGAGAATACACCTTTACTGATTTAACACACTTGCGTATTAAGAGGGAAACAGATCTTGCATGACCATTCACACCCAGGGAATGGGGAGCGTTGCTGGAAAGTCTCAGACAGATCCCTAGGAATGCAAGATTTAGGCTGATTCAATTCTACATAGTAAATAGGGCCTACTTATCCACAGACAAAATTAACAAGTTTTTCAATAGGGTGAATGCTTGTTGCCCATGATGCCAATTGATGGACTCTGATTTATTGCATATGATATGGTCATGCCCCAGACTGCAGAATTATTCGCTTCGAGGGATTTGTTTATTGACCCCCAGCACAGATAGAGCTATACCGAATACATGGGAGGAATTAAATCACGGGTATATTTCCCAGAGATAAAAAATACAGGGCCACCTCTCGTTTTCTTGATTTGGGGCTGGCGGAGGCCAAGCAGTTGGTCACTCGCCGCAGGAAGACAATTGACCACCCACTTCACTCACAGCTTGGGTTCACTCGATGTTATACTGGGCTAAAGCAGAGACAACCTTATTGCTGAGAGAGGACACGCTGGGACTACGCAAGTATCCCATTTTGGCAGCATGGGGAGTGATGCTGACGGCATTACAAGTGGCATCGGCCCCAGAAGACTCTTCTACTGCATCCAACACCGATCAGTTTAATCCATACACTAGACATGGTGCGCCCAGTCATTAAGAGTTTTGCACCTAGTACATCACATCACTTCGGATGATATAGTTTCTTGAAATGTGACACTGAGACTGATATATCTGGGACTGAGTGTGGGATGATATGGTCTTAGAAAATGGATCGTTCCCATACACAACCCCTCTCCTTCCTTTATTACCCACACTGTTCCTCCCACTTGATTTTTATGAGTGGTTATATATAGTTTTATTATAATGAATCTCGTTGCTTGCATAATGGTCGTGAATCTATGGCCCAGCCGAAAGGAGTCCCTAGAAATGTACAGTTCTAATGTTGTGGAGAGAATATTGTGCTCTTTCATGGTGCTTGTATATTGTTTTATTGACAGGCTGTGATGGTCGATATAAAATGCTGGTAGTACAAGTATTTTTGCTTAGTGTCTGTATATGTCTGAGACAAACATTTGCTGTTTTTTTCCTATCTCTAAGGATTTTATGTACTATTCAATAATGTAAACTGTCGTTCCAACTGGTACTCGTTGCTTTTATGCATGTCTGTATCATGTTTCATATATCTGCAAAATCTCAATAAACAGATTAAACAAAAAACAAATCATTGCGATTCACCACGAGGTGCATGATTTGGCCACAGAGGGGATTTGGAACAAGGTTGGGAAAGGTTTTGGAAACATTGGGAGTTGGTTTGCCAACCTTTGTAAGGGAATCCTTGGTTACATCTTGAAGCCCATCATCATAGTGGTGGTTTGCGTGATTATTTTATTGGGACTAGTAAAAGCTTACGAGTGGCACAAGTCAAGACAGGCTGAGAGATCCCTATTGGGAAGCATCCTTTGTGTCTTGCGGCCATAGTGGAGGAGAACACCCTGTTACCAAACACCCTGGTGGGACTCGGAGTCCCAGGGTGCAACACCATCATAGCCGCCGAGAGGGGGAGGAACCAGCGTGCTATAAAGCGCAGCCGCGACCCCCGCAGTGCGGGATGCGCCCAGGGTGGGCCCGTCCTGAGCCCATCGGTGACAGGAGCAGGCGGGGTCACCCCCTTTGAGTTTTGGAGAAAGGGCAAAACCACCTAGCTACGACCCAGGCGGGTTAAATCATCAGAGCACATTGCGACCAACATGATAGACTCTAGCCTTTAAAGGGACCTGCTGCTCCTTACAGGAACTGATAGCAACACTGGTAGCTGATGGAAACAGGGGGAGAGGGGACACAGCACTAGTAAATAGCCACAATCAAATCAACTAAGGACTACAACCAGATAAGATACTGTCCTGAGCCTTTCTTAACCGCTTTATTACTGTTGACCTCCATTTACCTGTAGCACCGTCCTCTCGACCATTTTCCTTGGGTTTTGCCGAGGACCTAAACCAACGACTTGCTCTCTTCTTTTGGCATCTGGGGCATCTGCAACTGGGATATTGGACACTGGTCTGTGGACCTTGAAGTACTCACTTGCTTCAAATTGATAAGTGTGCTATTGTGTTGGAATTACTCTACGGGGGGGGGGGCATCTCTTATGTTAATTGTAAACTTTTAATAAGTCCCTAAGGAGTAAAAAGCAATATTTAGGTTTTGTACCTATCGATACGTTTTTTGTAGTTTTAATTGATATTTGTCAACCATGGGCAAGAGAAAGCATCCTACCACTGCCTGCTTTGTAGGCAAGAACCAGTCCCCAGACAAATCCCAACTCACACTATAAAAATACATTACAACAGCCATGGCGGCTATTGAAAAACAGATTTCAATGGTTGAAGAATCACAGCACTTGAACAGTGATTGTGCACATGTCTCGACAACAATTTCTTAGTGCCCCAAGCCCCTACACATAGTTTAGAGATTGAGACCAGCTGCCCGGCTAGTACCAATGAAGATTTGGGTTTAAAAAGGGAGCATGGTGATAGTGGAAACACCGGGGTCAATGTTGGCATTCAATATTTCACTGAAACCATCTCTCCATCAAAATCTAACTCCTCACCATTTAAACAGGTCAGAAAGCCACGGACCTTTCCCGCAGAGACCCGATTCACAAGAGATATAACGCAAATTAAACGACCAATTAACAGAACGCAGACTCCAGACCAACCAGTTGTCATCTCGGCACAGACAACCGTAGATCCTAATTTGGTATTAATTAGCAAACTAGACTCCTTGGCAGACTCCTTTAAAGCACTTGACCTTAAAGTGAATAACACCCTGGGGTCCATACAAACTCATTTATCGAAGGTAGAGGCAAGAATGAATTTGTGCCTGGACCATCTGAATATTGTCACATCCACTCAGACTCAAACAAGAGAGGGGTCCACCTTACACAAAGGGACAAGACGCCAAATTTACAAATAATCAAAAACAACAATTCTCTTTGTGTGTATTTGGACAAACCGTTAATAAATCATACGAGAAGCCAAAGGTATTGGCGGTAGATAGAGCACCCATTATTAACCTATGTAGTAGGACTTTCAACAAGTACGAAATAGAGGGGTTAGAAAAAGGCTTCAGTTTTGTCCCCACTGCTAAGGTCAATAGGTTCCAATTAGAGACATTTGTATTTGTCTCTAATTGTATTTGTATACAGAGACATTGAGTCTCTGTAAACAAATCTATCTCAACAATCCACTGTACATGTCATCAGAGAAATCTTGGAAAACACAGAAATTGAGGGAGCGAACAAGGGATTCATTGTTGAATGTACCAATATGGTCCTGAAATAAAATACTTTCTTATTTAAGAACCAGTTAATCCGCCATAAGAAGGGGACCAGCATGGAGGGCACCTGTGCCCCCAGTCTGGCCTGCTTATATGTAGGCGAATTTGAAAAAAAGACAAGTAAATGAAATGGCCTGATTCTTTGAGAATGTGTTAGAATGGCATTGTTTCATCGAGGATGTCTTTTTTATTTGGGAAGGACCAACAGATTTGTTAGATTTCCTAAGCTGGTTGAATCTTGGAGATAGCAACCTAAGATTCACCGCACACTTCAGATATCCTAAAAATCCCAAAATCCAAGCTGACAGATCGGGTATACCAGAAAAAACTAGTATCTCATTCACTGAAACGAGACAGATTTTATGATCGGAAAGCAATGTTGAATGGCACTAAGAGAAAGAAGGAGATGACAAAGATAGTATTTGTGAGCCAGTTCTATGGCATCAGCAACAGAATAAAAAATGTAATCAATAGACATTGGAATATTTTTAACAGTGAAGAAGAAACCAGACTAGAAAGACCCCTGTTTGCTTATAAAAGAAATATGAATTTACGTAACCAATTAGTACACACTTACAGGGATGAACTTAGTAGTAAGAAAATAACTATTAATAATACTGTTGCTAAGGTCAACACTAAGGGGTCTATTAGGATGGCGGGCGGAGGCACCACCACGGTGCTGGCGGTGCGTAAAAATGCATTCTTCCACCCGCGAGCAGCGGTTCTCACGGCCGCCATATTAATAAGGCCAAACATAGCCTATTTTCCGTCCGCCGCAGTGCGACACGCACCGCCATCAAAGTGCGCCCGCCACCGCGGCGGTGGGAGCCAATGGAGACTCACCGACGTGCGGAATGACGTCCGCCCCGCTCCACAAATTAGGATGCCCCAAACAAGCAGACGCACCACAGTGGAAAAAACCGCCCGACCAGAGACGGTGGAAGCTCGACAGCGGAGCGCGAAACCAGAGTCCCGGTTCCTTCCACCCGGTCCCGACCGCCATGGATCCAGCTCTACACATTTTTCCGGTGCTGTACCTGATACATCACCAGCAACTCATGGACTGCCGCGGACGCCGCCGCGGACGCCGCCGCAGGTACGCAATAACACAAACAACACACAACACATGGGCTGACACAGGGTCCAAATCCACATCAGACACCCTGGTGGGGACAGGAACACATCCACAAGTGCACCCACACATGACCCACCTGCCACCAAGTCACCCCTCCGCATCCTGGACACACAATTTCCGCGATCATGCAGCAATGTCCCGGTCACGTCACCGCAGCGGTGAATACAAGGGAATACATGCGCACAATGCATAAGGCAGGGTCAGCGCCGGGCAGGGCACAAAGAGCACAGGGCCACACCTCCACACACTAGCCCCCCCCCCGAAGGGGGCACCCCCATGCACAACAACAAGCCAGGTGAATCCACACCCTACACCACACAACAAACAACCAGGGAGACTGCCACATCAGGAGTGGCTGCAGAGGAGCGCACAGCACAGAAGCACAGGGCCAGGGAAACACACACACCACAACAACACCACACTCAGGGCAAGAAAAATGAGTACAAGCACCAAATATACACACACGCATACAAGGAACAAACATCCAACTGGACACACAGCCTGCCAAGTCACACAGACATACCCCATACTGACACACAGACACATAAACACGCCACATGCCAACAGCAATGGAGCACAACAAATAGGAAAGCCAAAGTGGGGTGCACACAAATGGAAGGCCATGGAGACAAACTACAAGCATGTGGACATCACATCAAGACAAGGAACAGAGAACAACACCCTCAGATAATCAAAGCACACATGGCTGGTACAGTTAGTGAAGTCAAACCACAGACAGCTCAGTGCAACAACACAGGGAGATAGCAAGGCAACCCAGGTATAGGCACAAGGATGAAAGGAAGGCCCTGAAGTCAAATTGTGAACAGCCACACATGTATAAAACTACTTCACAGGAGTACACCAGCAGCACAACACACAGGGCCCATTGACACACTCCATGACTGCCAAACACCGGTAGGAATCTACACACATACCCCCCTCACACCAGCAGCACACAACACCAGTGTCAAACACACTGAAGTCTGGCAATACTTACCAGTCAATACACAGACAGACAATCACACACCCTGGGGGTAGCCACAAACACCACACACACACACACACACAGGGATGCCAGAACAAATGTCTGCACAAAAACAACAGAAACACATAACCCAACAGAAACACACACAGAACCACAACAAGAACAGACATGCCCTGTGCAGCTAAATTGTGGAAAGGCAATGGGAGCACAGACATAAGAGGAGTGCACAACCTCATCACTCAGGAACAATGTACAGACAACATACCACAACACAGACAACATACCACAACACAGACAAGAAGTGCACAGAACAATACATCCACATCAAACAAACAGATGCACAGGCCCAGAAATCACATAGCAAACACAGCAGGACATCGAGATGCACACCAGGCAATGACAAGGCAACATACACACACAGCACTACATGCACAACAAGCAGTGTGTGCACACCAAGCATACCAGCCACACACAGACATGCGTGACATAACATCAACCCACACAACACCAATCAGCACAGCACAAAGACTACAGCACACCCAGGAAGTGAAGCAATACCACAGCCAACACACATACATCCAACACAACACTAACAGATGCACAAGTCTGGGACACAAAGGTGGAAACAACTTGACCAGAGGACTGGGCAGCACACACAGTTGAACTGCATATGAGCAACCATGACTGCCAAACAGCACAAGAACATCACATACAACCCATTGGTGAAATGCCCTGAGAGACACATTGATCCTGGCCAAAGAACTGCACCATAAAGCACAGTGTCACAAATGACGTGAGGCACACACACATGTAAACCAAGGGGGCAGCTGACATCAAAGTGAAGTGTACTGCATGTCAGTAGGGGACATGGCAGGAGTGTACCATACACAAATAGAGGTAGTGCAGACTCACAATGGGTAGGCATCTGAAGCACAGACAGGGGATGGTATGATAACACACACAACATGCCATACTGGAGGTAAAAAGGCACCATGTGACAGCAATGCATGAGAAAACACAACCACAATGGCAGTGTGGAGCAGCAGGTATGCACAGTCTCCACAAACCGTATCAAGACACATGGATGATCATAAAAAAAACACTGACTTGCCAGTCACACACTCTGCATACTCACAAGTGACAAAAACAACAAGTAGGAGTCAGCCAGAACTGCAAGGACACACCAACACACCACACAGTGCACAACATACAACTCACACATGTGCATACAACCACATCCACAGGCCAGAACAATCAAAGCAACAGGCATACAACTCCTGGGTGACACGTGTGTAGTTTACAATGCAGGGGCATGCACACATCAACACTCCCGACAAACTCACCCCCTTCACACTGCACACTTCCTGACCATCCAAGAGCACACATTGAAAGTAAGCCATGGGACTAGGATGACTGTCCGTCACAAGATGACCACACACATACACCACTGGGCACACATAAAGGAAGAATACACATACATGATGACCCTGGCCAGCCTGCCTGCAATACTGTGGATAGAATCCCACTCTGTGCTGGCAGTGCCCCCCCCCCCCCCCCCACCTGACATGTGTACAATATAGCCAACATGAACAAATTAAGAAAATGACAACTGTTTTCCATTTAAAATTGATGTCATTGCCCCCACAAGTATCTGGGTCAGGAAGAAGTCCCTGTCACCCCTGTAAAGAATAGAGTAAGTGAGCCAAGACATTGGCTATGTTGAAGTGGCACACAGACCATGTGGCACAGTAAACCACATACACACAGCAAAATAACTTTATTCAGTAAGGACACTGACAAAACAGACAACAGGAGCAACTGTCTTTATTCACATATTGCACAGATAGGCACCATGAGAAGAGAAGAGCAAGGCACAAAATGCAGACCATGTTCATGAGAAGCTGCACAGGCAAGGGCAAAACAGCAGGGCCAGTCACCAGTCCAGGCTGCAGAGTATGTTCATGAGAAGCTGCACAGGCAAGGGCAAAACAGCAGCGAACAACAAGGCCAGTGGCCAGGGCAAAGTGCAGAGTATGTCCATGAGAAGCTGCACAGGCAAGGGGCACACAGCAGTGAATGACAAGGCCAGTGGACAGGGCAAAGTGCAGAGTATGTCCATGCGAAGATGCACAGACAAGAGCAAAACAGCAAGGCCAGTGGACAGTTCAGGGTGCAGAGTATGTCCACGAGAAGCTTCACAGGGAATACTTGAACACAGCAAAGAGCAACACGGCCAGTGGCCAAAACGAAGTGCAGAGTATGTCCATGAGAAGCTGCACAGGCAAGGGGCACACAGCAGTGAATAACAAGGCCAGTGGGCAGGGCAAAGGGCAGAGTATGTCCATGAGAAGCTGCACAGGCAAGGGTAAAACAGCAAGGCCAGTGGCCAGTCCAGGGTGCAGAGTATGTCCATGAGAATCTGCACAGGGAATGTGTGCGACTGTACCTTTCCATGGTCAGCAACACAGTCAGGGGGTAACAATGTGCAGTACAGGCTCACCTGTGTGAGAGACAGGTGTGTGAGGGTGACTACCACTCAGACTTGGCTGTCAGGCGGACTGGGCGCTGGTTGAGTCTCGGGGACTGTCGGGGCACTTGACCGGGGAGAGAGCAGACCAGCTGAGGTAGAGCTATCAGTGGCTTGGCAAGCCGGAGGGGCTGCTCGGACCAGGTGGTGTAGTGGCACGTGGAGGCAGAGTCATGCAGCCGGGAGACACAGCGTGGGTGGGAGATTGTGGAGAGGTGCCTTTCCACTTCTTGGTGATCCTAACTGGCTTGACTGAGATTGGATCACTGGGAAGTGGTGTGGACACAACAGGCACACTCACCACCAAAGCTGCATCAGGTGCAGACACTGGTACTTCCTCTGGTGATGTGCTGGATCCAGCGGAACGTTTTGCCTGGCTTCGCCTTTGCCCCTCCTTTCCCTGTTTACTAGGTGTTACCACTTTAGTGCCCTCCTTCCCCTGCTTCACTGGGCTTGGAATGGGAGTCAAGGTGGTGGGTGAATCTGCCTTGGAGCCCTTCCTAGGTGTACCCTTGGCATGCACCACCTTCTCGGTGGGCACAGAAACTGTATGCGTCTCTTTGGGAGATGCTTTAGGGACAGGAGAGTCCTTGGATGGGGATGCCTCTGAGGCATGTGTGCCTGAGGTCTGCTTCTTTGCATTTTGGCCCCTGCTGTCGCCTGACGGAATTTTCTCTCTGCGCTCTGGGGTGGCTTTGGTCTTCTGTGGGAATGGTGTCTGCGCCCGGGACTGCTTGGGTTGCTGCTGCTGTGTGCTTCGTGTGCTGTATCGTGACTTTGAGGTATGTGGACCGTGGTCACTATCGTCAGACATGGCCAATGCCAGGGGGGTGGACAAAGGGACCGGAGTTGGACTGTGAGTATGTGCCTGTTGGAGGGCAGACGTCACTGTGGAAGACAAAGCCTGGACAGTCCGGTGCAGCCCTCCCACGTCTGAATGTATCCCCTTCATGAAAGCAACCACCTGTGCCAATTTTTTTTCGTGGTCAATGAAGGCATTGAGAAGAGCTGTCTGGCCTACACACAACTGGCGCAAAAGGTCCACAGACTCAGCACTGATGGCAGCAGGGGGGGCAGGGGCAGCGGTCCCAGGGGTGAAGGACACTCTTCCCCTCTTACTGAGGCGGACACGGGCAGCACCAGAGGAAGTAGCTGGGAGGGTGGGCACTGGCCGCTGTGTGGTGGAAGATGATGCAGAGTCCTCGTTCCCTGTGCCCGCCAACATGGATGCATCCCCGCTGGCATCAGATGATGTGGTACTTTGCTACTCAGGCTGGGATTCCTCCAGCGGACGCCTGCCCCCCTCTGAGGCACTGGTGACATCTGTGTCACTGGGCTCCTGTGCAGCTGTTGTGCTTGTTTCACCCCCACTGGTGTCCGTCTCTTGGCTCTCCGGGACCACAGGAGATGCTGCATGAGAGAGAGAGATGTAGGGTCAGGTCAGTGGCAGCAACAGAACAAACATATGCAAGCAATGCATAACAGAAGATGACCAAATCTACATGTTGCACACACCACCCTGTGCAATCACATCGTGCCAACTCACTATATTGACTCAAACAGTGCGTGGAGACTGGAAATTCAGGCATAAGTGAGCCATGTGATGACCACCCAGGACAACACCCTGCAAGTGGCTCCGTTCAACCAGACCCGTTCAACCAGACACACAACTAGCTCTGAGCACACCTAGGGACATGATGGGGGCACACTACTTGTTGCCACTGATAGATATGGATAGAACAGGAGTGGACAACACAGACACAGACTACAACATAACATTCCACAATGGGCATGAGCCCATGCCACCCACTATGTTGTACTTCGGGCCCAAAGACTGGTGCACATTGTTGTCAGATGTCTAGGCCTCCCAAATCGGAGTGCATGCAATGGACCCATTGATGAAGCACACTCAGATGGGGCACACTGCCGTTCCCTCCCATGGGATTCCCCAGACTACCCCAATGCAGGCGATACCTGAAGACCACGACTCAGAATGCAATGGGAATGGACAGCATTCAAATTACCTTTGTAAGTACAGGTAGGGCAAATGCGTAACACCGGCACCCAGCCCAGAAGCCACTTACATGCCACTGCATCACACTACCAACATCACATAGGCCAGCGCTGGCACAGGCTCTGTACACATGCAGCCACTCCCAGCCAAAGTCACCCTCTGCAAATGCTCACCCCTGGCTTGCTGCTGATGCTCCTTCAGACGTGCATCCAGCTCAGGCTGTGTCACTGCCAAGATGCGGCCCATTAGTGGTGTCACGCTGCGCCGTGCCAAACGCCCAGTGCGAGGAAGCAGCCTCAAGGTCATCTCCGCCACGTTCTTTGCCAGCCGCTGATGTCGTCCCACCTCTTGAGGCAGTGGGTGCGCCATCAGTTTGAGAAACCCGAGCTCACACCTTGGCCGCAATAGCCCTCCACACAGCCTTACGCTGGTGTACCTTGAGCTGCAGGCATGGGAGAGAAGAGGGGGAAATTATCAGTGACACAGTGTTATGTACCTACATCTCTCAGTACAGCAGCAAGATACAAACTCATCACAAATCCACAGATATGTCTAACAGACAAGAATACATCTCACAAGGTACATCTGCATGGGAAAAGCTGATGTAAATGCATGCAGGTGTGAGGGGGGACACAGTCCCTGCACATGCCACACACATGCAGAATGCCAGCACTGAAACCCCTATGTAGTCTGCCCACATCTCCAGTCCATTGTTTGGTTGAGCAACACATACATCACATATCAACCTGTGTTTGGGGGTAGACTCACTGTGTCCAAGACTGCGCAGCCCTCAATGTCCCTGCCCTGTGAATAGAAAACTGTGCTATGGATGTCATATTGAGGGACATGATCTCACAAATCAAAAATCTGCATCACAAGGCCAGTCGTGTGCAATCTACAGTGCTGAGATGGCTCATAGCTGGAGTGCAATGAGAAAAGACTGAAGTAATACTCTGTAAGTGAAGTGATGTGTTCTTGTCTTTGTGGGCGGGGACTGTGCAAGCCAGCTGGGCTCACACTGAGATTGACAACAGGGGCACACATAGCCATTCAGCCAAGCAATCACTGTCCTGACTCCTGCATGAACAACTTTCTGCATCAGTGTATGGCTGACAACACAACACAGGTCACTCATACATACATGTGCAGGCAGGTAAACCTGTGGCATTGGGTACACACACCTTCCCCTTGCAGACAGCATGTTATGCAGTTCATGACCCAACCCCACACTCTAAGGCACATACTGCATCAGTCCAACTACATGTTTGCCCCCCTGCCCTCCCCCCAACTGTTGAGGACGTACCACAACATTTGGGGCACTATATAGCCTTGGGTACTGTGTGAGTACCTCGTCCACCAGGACCTCCAGCTCCTCGCTCGTGGTGGGACTGGCACGGATCTTCTCTGTCGTTGCGGGCACTGTGGACATGAGACATCAGTGGCTGAATTGGGTGGTGAGGGGTCTCTGGTAGCAGTCCCTGGAGGCAGCAGCAGGTGGGTGGTCACTGGCAGCAGTCCCTGGAGGCAGCAGCAGGTGAGGGGTCTCTGGCAGCAGTCCCTGGAGGCAGCAGCAGGTGAGGGGGTCTCTGGCAGCAGTCCCTGGAGGTAGCAGCAGGTGGGTGGTCACTGGCAGCAGTCCCTGGAGGCAGCAGCATGTGAGGGGTCTCTGGCAGCAGTCCCTGGAGGCAGCACCAGGTGAGGGGTCTCTGGCAGCACGCTCTGGGAGCACTGGAAATGTGAGGCTCCCTCCCACACATATATAGCCCCCTGGGGTCGTTTCAAAGGTGCCAAGCTGCAGCAATTGGTGGTCCAGGTCTGCCTCTTTCAAATGCATCCAATGACCGCCCCCGCAGTGGCGGAGCACGCCTACTGTGATTTTCAAGATTGCATCATGCCACCGCAATCAAGGTTCCCATTGGCTGCAAGGGCATGCTCCATGGCAGTGACACACTGCTGGGGCCCGGTGTGCGCTACCGCGATGATGCGTCTTTCAAATGCATCAAATGACTGCCTCCGCGGTGGTAGAGCACACCTACCGCGATTTTCAAAATTGTATCATGCCACCGCAATAAAGGTTCCCATTGGCTCTAAGTGCATGCTCCATGGCGGTGACAGACTGCTGGGGCCAGGCGGTAGCTACCGCGATTTGGGTGCCATACATTGACATGAGGCACTGCCATTTGGCAATACATGGATATGTATCACTACCGTACTTGTATATTGTGCATTGCTGGTGACACACCGTTGGGGACAGGCGGTAGCTACCGCGATTTGTGTGCCATACAATGGCAATGGCCATCTGGCAAACATCAACAGTACACAGTGCCCACATGGTCAATGGCACATCATTGTGCACACGATGTCAATGTTCCATTTACGCCACTGGTGACTACACATGCCATGTTTGTGTATGTGATTTCGTAGATTGGCCTGTACTCCCTCACATGTCACTTATGATATTGATGGTCGTGTACGCAGGACAGTGTTGTTCTGGAAACTACAATGTGTACACTTGTCAATATGTTGAGGTGCAGTGACAATCGCAGCAATGTTCGTCTCAAAGAATGATGATACCTTTTGCATATCTTCTTACGTCTGATCATGCACACATCCCTCATTTCTGCTCCGACTGTGGTCATTGTGTTGTGGATGTGTGCCAGGTTCAAATGACACATGAATGTGTGTCAGGTACAGCAGCTAGGTATGGGACAGTGGGGTTGATTTGTTATACACATGCTGGATGCTATACTCCCAGGCGTGCCCATGTTAAATGTGGCCATATCCCTACGTGCATTCACACTGACAGAGGTGGTGTTTGAGGTACTTGTTTTGTGTAAGTTGCCAGGTGTGCCTTTTGTGTAGCTGAAGGTGTCCCTACATGCAAGCTGGTCTGTAACTCAATTTTGATGACAGTCATTGTTGGCGTTGTGTCATCCAGAGCGCGAGATGCTGTGCCCATCTCATGATGTATTGCATTGACATGTATCCACTTTCATCTCAACTAGGAGACCAAATCTGCTTCGTCACTTAACAGTGCTGGAGGACATGGAGGATGTGGCGATCATCCAAAAATGCCGTCTGGATAGAGCCACCCTAAAAACCCTTTGTGATATGTTGGAGCCCCACCTGCAGCCTCGCAGGGCATATGCAACAGCTTATACCCCAACTTATAAGGTGATGGCGACCCTGCATTTTTTTGCCACAGGATCGCTCCAGCACACGGTAGCCAGTGCAGGTGGGATGTCACAAACGATGTTCAGCGTGGTGCTTCGTGATGTTCTGTCTGCCATGATGATATACAAGGACAGATATATCCATTTCCCCAGGGGTTCTGAATTGGCAGCTGTGAAGGGAGACTTCTATCCCCTTGGACAAATCCCCCATGTTGTTGGTGTCACTGATTGCACAAATGTCGGGCTTGTGCCACCACAGGCACGTGAGCACATTTACAGGAATCGTAAACATTACCACTCTATGAATGTGCAAGTGGTGTGCCTGGCAGATATGATCATCTCCCACGTGTGTGCCAAATTCCCAGGCTCAGCCCATGACTCCTACATCCTGTGGAACAGCATTGTGCCCCAGCTGATGGCTAATCTGCTTCGCGAGCGTGCATGGATTATGGGTGAGTATGCCTAGTCATACGGCATGCTGGGTGTGTGACCTGCTGCCCTCTGCCTCAGCCACATTACAATGTCTATTTGTGTTTGTCATACCTAGGTGACTCTACATAGCCCAACCGTCCCTGGT
The DNA here is from genome assembly GCF_964204655.1 of Triturus cristatus. NCBI lineage: Eukaryota > Metazoa > Chordata > Amphibia > Caudata > Salamandridae > Triturus > Triturus cristatus. Next base: position 486,728,785 of record NC_140592.1, read on the forward strand.
TGCTGAGCACACTGCGGAATCCCAGGACCCCGGCTGAACAATGATGCCCATGTGAGGACACGTCATGTGGTGGAGCGTACTTTTGGTCTGCTTAAGTCACGTTTCCGTTGCCTGGACAAGACTGGAGGTGCACTGGCGTACTCGCGCGGGAAGGTGTGTCAGATTGTAGTGGCATGATGCATGCTCCACAACCTAGCCATTCACAAGGAGATTCCCCTGCTCCTGGATGATGATGAGGACCCCGCCTGCAAACCAACCCGTGTCCAGTGATGAGGACAGTGGAGAGGAGGAAGGTGTTGACCTGCGTCAACAGCTCATCACCCGCTACTTCACTTGAAGGTGGGTGACAATGTACAACGTACCCATTGTCTGATGATGCTGCTGTTGTAGTGAAGAGGTATGTGAGGACTGCAACAGCAGCCAGTTGTAGACTCAGTTGTGGTTGGCAATGTTTCTGGGACAGGTCATTTAGGAACATCTACAGGATGTGTATGTTGACACTTGTTGCCCATTGTGACGTGTGCATGTTGGATTATCTTGAGGGTAGGAGTTGTGTGATGTCTGTGATGCCACACCCAGACCAGTGAATGTTGTTCTGTTGTGTTTTCCTAGGTGCCTCCAACTTCTCCTTGCCTACATACAGTCCATACTCCTGGTACATTGTGATCATGTTGAAGACTGTACATCCTGCAATAAAGACGGAGCAGACACAACAACGTGTGTAAGGATTCTTTATTTACAATGGTGACATGTGAGGGGGTGTACATTTACATTGAGGTGGTGGTGGAGCAGTGAGTTGACAGTTATGGTAAATGAGATAATCGAGTAGTCATCACATTGATGTGGTGACCCAGTCCAACAGACAGGTGCCATTCACAAGGCATTGTGGGGAAGGACAGTCCAAAAAGTCAATGCAGTGGTGAAGAGGGTTGCCATCAGGGCTGGCTCCGTGTCTGGCGTTTGGCAGGTGCTTTGCCTCCAGATACTCCCAGGGTTTTCTTAGGATGGCCCCTTCGTCGCTTGGCAGGGGGTGGCCCTGCTGCAGGGCCAGTGGGGTCTGAGGACTCACCCCTCTCTGTGGGCGCAGGGGAGGATGGTGAACTGTCATCCTGCGGCCCAGCAGAGGGAGGTGGAGGTGTTGTTGTGGCGCAAGACTGTCCCTCAGTACCGCCACTTGCTGGCCCAAGAGGTCCACAATTTGTCCCATGCGGGTGTCAATGGACCTCATCAGCAGGATGCGCTCACGTAACAGTGCGTCCGACCGGCTCGTCGTTCGTCCCTGTGCCTGTTCATATGCCCAAAGGACTCTGGTGATGTGGTCCAGGGATTGGGTCCCAGCCTCTTGGTGTCTGTGGGTGACCCTGCCCCTCCCACCTACCCTGCTGCCACGGACCTGTTGCCTCACCACTGTGGGCACCCGCATCCTCTCCCTGCCCTCCTCAGTCGGTGGTGTGGGGTGGTCATCCGCTGGGACAGGGAGGGTGTTGCAGGCAGCACTGGTGGTGGTGGTGGACGCACAGGCCGTAACAGCAGGGGTCTGCAGTGATGTTGTTATTGCAGCAGATGTGGTGGGGTCCTGGGACCTGTTGCTCCCTGGCACACCAGATGGGCCGGCTTCGCGCTCATCGTCCAGAGACTCCCGGGAGTCAACATCCGAGAGTCCATGTACCGGGGGAAGGGGGAGACTGGCTGTGCAGTTTGCTGGTGTTGTCCTCTGCAGTGAGTTCTTGGTCACCTGTGGGTCAGATAGGAAATGGTTATTGTAGTGCACCCCGCAAGCTTTGTGTTAGCTGCGTGTCATTCACTGTTTGTACACTACACAATTGACTGATCATCACATTGTTTTCTATGTGCACTACTGTGCCTCCTGACATGATGCATTGGTACATGCATTACTTGTCCATGGTGTGAGGTGTCAATACATACCATGTGCCACGTGCATAATTTATGATTACAGGGACCTGTTGCCATCTAGGGACTGGCACAACATGTTATTTCATTGAGGACTCTTTGTTGATTTGTCTGACCTGGCAGACGTCACATCTGGCCATGGACTGGCCATTGTCATCTCCTGCATACCTTTGACCAGTCATGTGCATATCTTGAGTTTTACCACTAAACATGCTTTCTTATTTTTCGAATGGTCTTTGTTGCTCTGGCCCCATGGCACTGCACATGTCAATAGGTGCTGTGCATGATTGTGCCCAGACTGTATTCTACATGTGCATTGGTGTGTCACACTTTGGTAGCTGTGACAGTTTCCTTTGCTTACCTGTGTGCACACTGTGCCTGGCAATGGGGTCGGTGTGCATATTTGTGCAATGAGAGGGCTGGTGTTGTCATATGGCACCATTTCTTTTGTGATGAATGGGTGGGTGCACCCACGTACTGGCTACTTACCTGTTATGTGCTCACATTTGGCTTTGTTATGTGACACATCTGTGTGTGCGTGGTGGAGGCTTACATCCTGCTCAGTGGAGTCACAAGACAAAATAATATGTCTACCTACCTGTTAGTTTGTTTGAGGTCGGCCATTAGCTGCCACATGCATCTGGGTGGTATGAAGAGCTCCATCTTGCTGTACTGGGGGACAAGGTGCATGGTGGGAGTAGTGGTACAGGCCTCCCACCCCCAGGCACCCTCCCAGGCAAGATGGCTACCTACCTGTTGGGTGGAGGTGAACAATGCAATGGATGCCACATGCTTCTGGGTGTGAGTGAGTGCTCCATCCAGCTCAGGTGTGGGCCAGGGGGCATGGTGGGAGTAGTGGTGCAGGCCTCCCACCCACAAACACCATCACTGTAAAGATGGCTACCTACCTGTAAGTTTGTTTGGTGTACTGCAATGGCTTTAAACTGCTTCTGAATGGGGGGGGGGGGGGGGGGGGGGGGGGGAGTGCTCGATTCAGCTCACGTGTGGGACAGGGGGCATGGTGGGAGGAGTGGTACAGGCTTCCCACCCCCAAACACCCTCCCAGGGAAGATGGCCACTTACCTGTAAGTTTGTTTGGTGTACTGTAATGGCTTCCAACTGCTTCTGGGTGGGGGTGGGTGATCCATCCAGCTCAGGTGTGGGACAGGGGGCATGGTGGGAGTAGTGGTACATGCCTCCCACCCCCAAACACACTCCCAGGGAAGATGGCTACCTACTTGTAAGTTTGTTTGGTGTACTGAAATGGCCTCCAACTGCTTCTGGGTGGGGGAGGGCTCCATCTTGCTAGGCTGTGGGACAGGGGCATGGTGGGAGTAGTAGTGCAGGCCTCCCACCCCCAAACACACTCCCAGGGAAGATCGCTACCTACCGGTTAGTTTGATGAGGGTAATATAATGGCTGACACATGCTTCTGGGTGGGGTGGGGAGGGCTCCATCTTGCTGAGCTGTGGGACAGGGTGCATGTTGGGAGTAGTGGTACAGGCCTCCCACCCCCAGACACCTTCCCAGGGAAGATGGCTACCTACCTGTTAGTTTGATGAGGGTAATGTAATGGCTGACACATGCTTCTGAGTGGGGTGGGGGAGGGCTTCATCTTGCTAGGCTGTGGGAAAGGGTGCATGGTGGGAGTAGTGGTGCAGGCCTCCCACCCACAAACACCCTCACTGTGAAGATGGCTACCTACCTTTAAGTTTGTTAGGTGTACTGCAATGACTTCCAACTGCTTCTGGGTGGGGGGGAGTGCTCCATCCTGCTGAGGTGTGGGACAGGGGGCATGGTGGGAGTAGTGGCACAGGCCTCCCATCCACAAACACCCTCCCAGGGAAGATAGCTACCTTCCTATTAGTTTGATGAGGGTAATGTAATGGCTGACACATGCTTCTGGGTGGGGTGGGGGGAGGGCTCCATCTTGATGAGGCTGTGGGACAAGGGGGCCTGGTGGGAGTTGTAGTGCTGGCTGCCTGTACACATGCCCCCAAGGTAATGTTGCTAGCTACATTTGGGGTGAATGGGAGTATGTGAATGTTTGATCTGTGAGACATGTTTTTGTGAGTGTGTGGTGCAGATGAATGGAATTTGTCCTAGGTGGTGTAGCTTTGTAGTTGTGCAAGACAGTACATAGCAGTGTGGTGGTAGTCATTTGTTTGTACTTACCAGCCTCCACTCCCCCAGGTACTCCTGTGAGACTCTATGGATGCAGTATGGCAAGCACCTTCTCCTCCCATGGTGTGAATGGTTTTGGTGGAATGGGAGGGCCACCGCCAGTCCTCTCAGCTAGCTCACGGTTCTTGCTTCTCCTCTTTTTGACAACCCTCTTCAGATCATGCCACCGCTTCATAATCTCCTTTTTGGATCGCGGGGTGGTCCCTACTGCATTGACCCTTTCGACTATCCTTGCCCACATTTGTGTCCTTGTGGCTAATGGTGTCTGTTGGACCAGGCTACCAAACAGTTGTGGTTCCACTCTGACTATCTCATTTACCATGACTGTCAACTCACTCTCTGTGAATTTGTGCATTTTATGTGTTGACAAGGTGTGTGGTGTGCAAAGTGGTTGTGGGTGCAGTGGTGTGAGTGGTGGGTGTGGTTGTGATGTGTATGGTGTGTGTTGTGCAGGGGGTTAGTGGTGCATGTGTGGTAGTGATGGTGGTGGTGATGTGTGTGTGCTGTATTCTTTTGCCGCTCCTCTCTGGTCTGGTGAATACCCTTCTCTTCTGGAGTGTTGCAAAGGATTGTGGTCAGGGAAGGGGCTGGTTTTATACTCAGCTACGTGGGTGTGTCCAAATGGGGTATTGCTGTCAGGTGTGTTGTGTGTGTTGTCCTGGGAGTTGTATTTTTCTTTTTGCCATGTGGTTATGTCATTGGGGTGTGTTTTGTGTTTTTGGGGGGCATGGCTAGTTTGCTGTGTACACTTTTTGGACTCATTGTGGATTTTTTTACTCGTCCGCAGCGGTGGCTGGCTGCAGCTCTTCCGCTGGCTCTCCCATTCATCCCTCTGTGCGACCGCTGCGGTCGGGAACAGCGGAATTTACCACGGGACCATCGGGGATATCCTAACTTCCCGTGCGGTGTCTCCGCTATACTTGCGGCAGGTTAGTGTTTTTCCGCTGCGAATCAGACCGCCACGGACAGATTTTGGCATTCTCCCACCGCTACGGGCGGTTTTTCTTGGTCCCGTTCCGCCACTGTCAGTGTTTTTTGGAGGTTGACCCTAATTTGGCCGTCGGTTTTTCCACAGTACAGGCGGGCGGTGGTTTTCCGCTTCCATAGCGGTCGGGGTGGTTTACCGACCACCATCCTAATAGACCCATAAATCTGGTAATTGCTCCATGTGCACACAATCTGTAATGTCCAAAGAGATAACACATAACGGCTGAAAAATAGTGGCACATACCCTGAATAACTGTTATAGCAAGAATGTTATCTATTTGCTGAGATGTCCATGTGGACTTGGCTACGTGGGCAAAACAGGAAGAGAACTCAGAATAAGATTACAAGAGCATAAGTCGGCCATAAAGACCATGATACAAAATGCTCCCTTAGTCTCCCATTTTCAAGAGCATGGTCCTAAAGAAACACAATTTGAGTGGTTTATTCTAGAAAAAGTAACAGTAGGCAAAAGAGGCGGTAAAATGGAAGAAACATGGATAGCAAGAGAAAAATGTTATATCTCTATACTGAATACTAAAAGACAGGGATTGAATTCAAGAGAAGAGTGGGAGAAGTTAGTAAACTAGAAATACCTGGATTTTTTAATCAAATAAAATATTTTGGTTTAACCTGAAGGCCAAATATGGAATTTGAATTTACGAATACTTGGAAAACAGAACTGTATCTTGCGAACACCATTAATACAAAGTAGATGAATGAATTCATGCAAGTGCCCTTAAAAAGATTTGTAATAGGACTACTATAGCCTTAGGGTTTGTTTGGTTTAATGTAACATTAATGGACACCATCATATCTATGCTGGCGTGTTGAAAATGCACCACATTCGGGCAAATTAGGAGAGAATTCATTGTAATGTGGACGTGTTAAGATGGCAGCCACTTTCCATCACACCTTCATTGGGTGCCATTGAACAATGTCCATGTTAGTATGTATCAATAAGCGACTGATATAGCATTTTTATGGCAACACAAGAAACCGGGTTGAGGATGAAAGAGTGATCTTACACGGTTTCAACAATATAATAAGATCTAAATGCTAATCTGTATGTGAGTTAATTTGTGGGCTAGTCTGGAATGGCGGCCGCAGTCCATTTAAAGTTGGGAATCACTCAACACCGTTGTAAATAGAGAGAGAGGTTAGCGATTTTGCTATTTTAAAATGGGGGTGCCAATTTGTTGCTCGCACACACGCTCATACTATCTTCAGGTCCATGACCAAAGATACGAGTGACCATTTCAAAATGGCGGCACCAGTTTGGTGTTAGGAGACACTCGTATCCCCTTTCTATATCCATGATTACATGTGGCAGTGCTCTATATGAACTGAAGGCTTGCAGGAGCCCTGTTTACATACACAAAGGAAAGACGACCAAAGTGTGGCTGGAGGCAGACATGTCCCGGAGAGTCCTTGATCTTGAGTCACAAACGAGTGAACTAGGGGGGAGGTAGATGTGGCGCTTAGCCCAACATCAATTAAGGGACATAATTTACTGAGTATGTTGGCGATCGTGGTTGCCGTGTTTTTAATTATTTTTACTGACAAATGTACGTTTGGCAAAATGAGGTTTTGTCTGCGATTAATTTTGAAGAAGGGCATTGAATTTAAAAATGTATATGGAGACCGTAGCCTAAATTACTACGCCCATTAACATCAAAGGGCAAACTAGCAGACAATAAGTAATGAAACAGCACACATACAGCGGGGTGAAGTACTGGCTATAGTTTTTTTAGACAATTCTGTGTAGCAATGGTACTTTGGGTCTGAAGAGCTGGGATTCTCAAAATGTATATGGAGACCTTCGATTCTTCACCTGGTCTAAAAAAAATTTAATTTTAAGATAAAGGGGAGAACAGTTAAAAAGCCCCTTTGCAGATTTTGCAAAATAAAAAGGATAGATATCTGTGGGGGTACAACCTTTGGTGAATAATTAGTGAAAGGACCCAGTGTATTTTTTTGCTACATACAGGCATTGATTTTAACTTGAAGAAGTCTACCTATGTAACCACAGTAGGAGAGTCAATAATTTGGAGATAGTTCAATCCCAGAGCTCGAGTGACAGAAAATTCAGAATATATTAAGACCACATTTTATTGAAGGTAATACATCAGGGCTAGTTATGTATAGCGACATAGAACATAGATAATGTTTCTTGAGTACAGAATACTACAAATACATTTAAAAAAAATATCCTTTAGGCTCACAGAGAGAGCCCCACATTTGATGGGCATACCCTAAAAACAGATGGGTGGCACTTGATCTTGAGGAATGCAAAAAGAACAATTGATGGACAGAATGCTGAACAATGTCATACATTCACCCCAGTACAGAGATCTGGGCCTAAATCCATCGTTTTTTTGCTCACCATGCCATTCCAGTTTGAACCCAGCCATATGCAAATTAGTCTTGACCCTGTACCCAATGGGGAAAAGTCCAGTCCGAACTGCCAGGCCGGGTCCTCCCTGGACTGGAAACAAGCATCCTAGGACCGGTTTCGGGCTTTCAGCCCTCACCAGCCAGGATAGCTTGACTCCAGTGGCATGGAGAGCAAGGGACCCACGTCTGGGCATACCAGTCCCACTCGGGGTGACAAATGCAAAAAGAACAATTGATGGACAGAATGCAGAACAATGTCATACATTCACCCCAGTACAGAGATTTGGGCCTAAATCCATCGTTTTTTTGCTCACTGTGCCATACCAGTTTGGACCCCGCCATATATTTGCTCTATCACTTGATCTTGAGTAGCCAGTTCCCAAGAGTGACCATTAAATGATAGCAAATCACCAATTCCGGTGGGTTAACCTTCATAACTGCTATCACAGATGGGGGTTTACAACAATTAATTTTGTGGTAGTTGTGATGGACAATATAATGTGGGGTGTTACAGGTAGAGATTCCAATATCACCAATGTTTTTTTGTTTAAATTAGGTCTCACTGGTTTTTCACTTGTTTTGTTTTATAAAGCAATGTATTACATATTGATAACATTTTCAACTGTATTGGTACATGCATGTGCAAAGAAAAAGGGAAAAAAAGGGGGTTCCCTATGCCTGTAGGGGATTTGTTCGAACTGACTATGAATGAATATAATGTTATGTGAATAAGATATGTTGAGCATTCATGATCTTTGAAATTCGTTTTTTTATAGAATGTTTTTACAATAGATCTAAAGTTGTGGGAGACACCAAGTCTTTTTCCTGAAGAAGGTGGTCAGCGCATTTTAACCCACGAAACACGTCGCACTGGTTCTACAAAAGCAATAAATCACCCCTATCTTAGTCAAACAAGAGACTGTACAAAATAGTTGTTTGACCAATGAATTTCTTTGTGATTAGTGTGTAACAATGACAAAAAATTAATGTCTATGATATTCTTCCATGTCAAGTATTGTGATTTTTGTAACAATGGGTATGACCTTTGTGACATTTTGATGTGGCTCTCTATTTAGAGTTATTTTATCTTGAAATAATCCCTGTTTTTATTATATGCACTCTTTAAATGACTTTAACTGATTTTACAGAATAAACATTCATACACTGGATTTTTGCAAACGGTCAGCACTCTTTGATGAAATTGGTATGCTTGGATGAATGGTGTATGATTTATTATTGGTTTGTCCAAATACACACAAAGGGAATTGTTGTTTTAGATTAAATGCATCCACTCAGTCACCAAAATCACGAAGTGGTATGACTGGTCTAGCTACAGCAGAGGCTCCAACTAAGACTGCAACATGTAATGCCACGTTACCTTGTTTAAATGTTAATCCCCCCAAGCTCGTAGGTCATTGAAACGACAAGGTGATGGGTGGGGAGCCCCTAAAAATGCATACTCTGCGTTCAGACGAAAAAAGAGTAAATAGTGACCACTACAGAGATCGCCTAGAGCAGACAACCGACTGTTTGGACCTGCCCCCAGCAGCAACACCATACGTGGTTGTCCTAATGAATGTTCCTCCACTACCTTTAAACAGCAGGGAGAACTAGATATCATTGAGAAACAAGTCTTTAAACTGTATAGGCGCAAGAATAGGGCTATCCGAGCATCTTTTTAACAAATTCACGATGGCAAGAAGAGTCAAATGGATGGGTAATGGGGAAAAAGCCCTCAGTGTTGATTGCGTTGTTTTAAACTTTAAAACACCACTGCTAGTGGAAACGGTTCTTAAGAGAATTAGAGTATGCAATATTTATGCAGAAGCTATAGTCCCTGTTCCTTTAGGTTATTTTTACTGACCTAGAACTTTGACTAAGGATTCAGGACTAAAGGCGATATTCGATCAAAGATCTACAATCGATCACAGGTATTTGGTCCCAATTTCAAATCGCTTCCGGAGTTTATCAAATCTGGATGGCCTTGATTGTCTTAATGATTGCATATGCCTGTGTAGTAGCGAACATACCATAAGAACTCTTCCTACAGAAATGAATAAAGAGGGCAAAATTTCACACATATTGATAAAGGATGGCACACTGATAAGTGACAGTATGACCCAATTGGAAGGCAGCAATAAAGTGGATCCTCTGCTAGATAACATCAACCCAAATCCATACATGGTAATTGTGAAGGCATAGGTTATGTGAGTTAGAATGTGGCAGGTTTGAGAAATAAGATTCAATACCGAGAATGGCTAGAGTTTGTGGCCAATTTTGAAATTATTTGTCTGCAAGAGACTTGGCTCACAGAGCCAATTCACATGAATGGATATTGGACTTACTTTACTACAGCGATTAATTCTAGACATGGCCGGGCAAAAGGGGGCCTGTGTACTTATGACCCCAACTGTGTTCAATTCGACAGTGTCAATATGGTTACACAAAAAACATACTATCAACTACTATTATGCGAGTCACCAGACGCGGCAAGGTTGGGGCTAGTTAATTTTTATAATAACGTCACGTCAAGTGAAATCATAGATATTTTACACAAATTGAACACTGACCTGGAATACATTATTTTAAATAGAAGGCATCAAACTATAATTCTCTGGGGGGGAGACTTTAAGTTGCTACAATGTAATATCAAAGTGGATAAGATCTGTGGTATGATAGATGCGGAGGATGGAACACAGGCCCACTTTAGCCATAGCTACTATGAGAATAAAATTAATGATCTATTAATTAAATTTGACTTGGTATTCGCAAATGAAATTTCTTCCCCTTTTGCTGCACGTAAACCAACATTCATTGGGAGAAACAGTCATAGCTTTATCGATCAGATTTTACTTTCAGATAGGTTTACTGGTCTTGTATTCAACTTTTCTACTCACATGTTAGCAATTAGTGATCATCTTCTTACGAGTATGCATTTAGACACAGATTTATTTTTTAAACTGAGATGCACTAAAATGAATGTACAACTAACAGACATCGAACTTGCAGGGCACAATGGTTATTCTTTACGTTGGGTTCAGATTACTCCAGAAGGTTTTCTAAAAAATTGATAAGTAATAAGAAAGGAGCTTTTGACCGCTGTTTAGATGAGAATACCCCAAATAACGTAATCATCACAGCCTTCCTGTCCATTACTGACGATATAAAGGACGGCCTTTTTATGGAAGAAGAGAAAGCAAAACAAAAAGAGATGGGGTGGTTCGATTCATTGTGCTCTAAAGCCCTGAAAAGATTAAAGGAGGAACTACATAAGACACCAAGAAAAACAATAGAGGTCCAAAAATGCAGGGTTGAATATAGGCAAAGAGTAAATCGGAGAAACCAAAGTCTAAGGTAGTTGGCCTGGGAACACCTACAGGAAGGGAGTACAAGTAATGATAATAGAGCCTTTAGGGTGGAGCTTGCAATTCCAGAGGGAGAATTGATAAGGCACTTTACTAATATCTACTCGCTCCCGGTTGTAACATCAGTATCTGAACCCGGATATTGCGATAATGATACAACTAACACATCGCATACTACCTTTATTAAACCTTTTACTTTGGAAGAAGTTAATAATGCAATGCTAGAAAGTAAGAGGGAAAGCGCTGGGACCTGACGCAATACCGGCTGCCTTTGTGCCTCCGTGCCCCTTGATTCTGTGCCTGTGACTGTCTGTGCCCCATGCCCCCCGCTCGCCGCTCTGCTTCTGTGCCCCCTTTTTATTTCTGTACCCCTCACCGTCCACTGTACTCGTGTTTACTTTGTGCCTGTGACCCTGATTTTGTACCCCTTTTCTCTTCTGTGCCCCGCACCGGTCTCCTGTCCCCCGTCCCCGCCACTGCCTCCCCTGCGGCCCCGGCCCCTCCATCACACCCGTCCCTCGCCTCCCGCCTCCCAGCTGCTCCTCCCTCCCAACCTCCCCATATATGGCGGCCGCTGGGGGGCCGCGCCGCTGGCAAGCCCATCTGCATCCATCCGCGCCTGGACCGCGCCCAGCGCCAGAACCCCTGGCCCCCGCAGCAGCCACGATGACCGCCTCCGCTACGATGCCAAAACCCTCGTCGCTCTCAACCCAGGAAGGACCCACACCTGCTGCAAAGCCACCCCGAAGCGCACCCACGGCCCCTTCACCTTCTGGAACTGCAACTTCTCCTGCCACAAAAGCGCCAAGACACCCACCACAACGGAAGCCAACCAGCTCAGATGCATCCTGATCAACACCCGCTCCGCACACAAACACGCCGTCGAACTCTGGGACCTACTCAACACCGCATCCCCGGACGTCGACCTCCTGACCGAGACCTGGATGAGCGAAGTCTCCTCCAGTGGCGTCACTAGGGTTGGTGTCACCCGGTGCGGGTAACTCATGGTGTCACCCCCTCACGACTTACCGCATGGACCTCCTCCGCTCCGAGTCCGCTAGCCTACAAGCCCTAGATTAGATATCTACTTGCAAACAGTCACCAGTATACAACGGATCAATTCTGTGTGTATACAGAGCAGGGCTGGCTTTAGCGCTGGTGGCGCCCTGTGCGACAATGTTTGTTGTCGCCCCCCTCCCATGTCCACCTCCACCACGTATTCTCTCACTAGCACCCTTTAAGAGTCTCCATAACCACACTCTCTCAGATACATTGAATTAGTTTTATAGCACCACTCATACTAGTGTTGGGTGTCAGAGCACTTTGCATCACACACACATTACACAGAGACAATCAATCATACGTGTTTTAAATTAGAGAATACGAAATGTTTACATAAGCCAAAGGACTAAAAGTGTAGGAGTCACATGTCATCCATACTGGTAGGCAGTATAGTTTAAGAGTGCTTGGTGTGGAGAAGCACACACTCAGAAAAAGAAACAGCATAGCTGGTAGTTTTCTTTAATAATAAGAATCGATTTCTAGTCAAATTAACCCTTTATGCAACATTAATCAATGCTCTAATGTATGCTTTGCAGTGTGTATGCAGTCCTATGATGAAAGTTAATAGCTCACTGTTGAATATTAGGACTTTAAGTTATAACTTGCAAGTAACAAAAGGATGTCTCTTTTGAAAGCAGTAACCTGCTGATCTGTTCACATTATAGGCACTCTGTAATCAACTTGGTACACGTTCTTTGCAGCAGGCATATTAACCCTCTGCACTAACTTCACAGAGGTCAAAACCTCAACTATACAAAACGCTGATCTCTCTCCAGGAGTTATCTTGACATTTTTGTGAGGCCTAGTAATTGCCGGAGGAAAGAAATGCAGCAGGTGCTTCAAAAACATAATAAACTTGCAAACACGGCGCCCCCAGGAAGCCAGCACCCGGTGCGGTGGCACCGGTCGCACCACCCTAAAGCTGGCCCTGATACAGAGCATGTGGAGAGTTATTTGAAAGTAAGAGCGATATCTGGATGTAAGTGCAAACCCTCAAATTCCAACAGGCCAGGTTTTAACACAAGTACTTCCTTCCAGGCCCGATTATCAACTTTTCGACCATCCCGCTCCTGTGTACCTTATCTCACAGCTGACCTTCGGGCCCCAGCCCCATCTAGCTCTACTTTCATTATTCCCGTAAAAAACATTAGCAAAATCACCTTCAAACTTAAAACATTAAATATAGCAGTAAATATAATTAGCACGCACTTTAAAATATGTTCCAGAGTTGCCCTAATGACCTGATTGCTAATTAAATAAAAACAGAAAGGCAATGACAGGGCCGGTTTTATCGCTAGTATGTAATTCCATCTACAGGGAATGTCACATGAGCCAATGAGGATTACAAGATGTAGGAATCACATGGCATCCATACTGGTGGGCAGTAAATGTAAAGAGGGTTTGGGCTGGGGAAGCACAAACTCAGGATTTAAAGCATACCGTAGTGGTTGGGGCTTGGCTTTACTAATAAAAATGTATATCGGCCCAAACTCTTTTTAGCAACATTAAAATAATGAAAGACTGGGGAATTTCTAACTTTATAGTAACACAAAAAAAGTGAAGTTCTAACTATACCATTCATGTTTGTCTGCAGGTCTTTGATGAAAGTTCATAGCCACTGTCCTGTTAGGATTGTAACTTTTGAACTGCAAGTAACACAAGAATCTCTGTGACAAAGGCAGTAACCCACTGAGCTATCCAAATAAAATACAGTTTATCTGCATTTCAAAATTACCAACAGGCAAAGGACTGCTCTCCAGCAGGATCATTATTCACCAGTTCTCTGGACATGTTTTATTGTTGCTTAACGCGCTTAGCGATAATCATTGCTGTTTGTTGATAATATGCCCCCTGAATGTTTTACAATAAATAGGCTTGTCACCTAAATGATTAGTGTCTGTGTAATTTCCTTGCTTTCTTGAATGATCCTGCTTATTTAAAATTATTCAGTTTAGTTTCAATAGTCAATTTACAAAAGTTGCCTTTATTTAGTCTCATCTAACCTGCAATGGCAGTTAATTCAATCAATGCACTGGTATCCTAACTGGACAAGCTATAACAACCTGATATTTGGCAATTAAGTATCACATAATTCTTTAAATAGTGACCTCTATTGTGCCTATAAGCTGAAAAAGGCTGTATAAAGCGCTAGCCAAAAGAAAGCAGATGTATACCACAAGAACCATGGTCTGTTTTTAGATTCGACACATATCAAAAGACGGACATCTGTCAATGTCATTTTCAAAGAACGAAACCGGTGTTCCAAGATTCATTACGGGCTGGGCAATGTGAGTGGTACTTACCGAATCGTCCTGTTCAGTGCTGGGGATGCGGTTCAGCAGAGGTGGTCGAGTCCTTGAACAGTGCTAGCCGACCATTCCTCTAATCCTCTCCTCGGTGGCAGCCGGCAAGTTTCACTTGGCTGTCCGAGTGAGCAGTGAATGAAAAGTCAGCTTCCTCACCCGGAGATGGCTGCCTCTCCCCCACAGTGTGACTCCTGCAGGGTAGGCCCGGCTGCAAGCCTCCGACATGGACAGGTTAAGGTGCACCACACACAGACAAGGCTTTACCTCCCAGTCCGAGCTAACTGTGCTGCTTTGGAACACTGAAATTTCTGCAGCAAGCCCCGAAGGCTGCTTCCCTTATTACAAAATGCCACGTAAGGAAAGAAACCTTATCTGTGGCGCGGAGCTAGGCACGGAGACCGTCTAGACGTACGTTTTTGTGCCCCGCAGGCCTGGTAAACAGGAGTCACGTCGCTGAAGTGGCTCAGCGTGGACTGCGTCATGACGGAGCAGAGCACACACGCACCGCAGCCTGGACTACAGCGTGCTTGCCTGTTAACCAAGCGAGGGCGGCAGGCAGGGGGGCTTTCTGCCTACAGCTGCGGTCTGCGTATCGCCTGCAAGTCACAGGGTCGAATCTGAGAGCTGTCCCTCAGATTTACCACACCACACCGACCGGACCGGCCCTTTGGTGTCAACCCCCGTGAGGGTGTCACCCGGTGCGGTCCGCACCCCCCGCATCCCCCTAGTGACGCCACTGACCTTATCTCACAGCTGACCTTCGGGCCCCAGCCCCATATCAGCCCCATCCAGCTCTACTTTCATTATTCCCGTAAAAAACATTAGCAAAATCACCTTCAAACTTAAAACATTAAATATAGCAGTAAATATAATTAGCACGCACTTTAAAATATGTTCCACAGTTGCCCTAATGACCGGATTGCTAATTAAATAAAAACAGAAAGGCAATGACAGGGCCAGTTTTATCGCTAGTATGTAATTCCATCTACAGGGAATGTCACATGAGCCAATGAGGATTACAAGATGTAGGAATCACATGGCAGCCATACTGGTGGGCAGTAAATGTAAAGAGGGTTTGGGCTGGGGAAGCACAAACTCAGGATTTAAAGCATACCGTAGTGGTTGGGGCTTGGCTTTACTAATAAAAATGTATATCGGCCCAAACTCTTTTTAGCAACATTAAAATAATGAAAGACTGGGGAATTTCTAACTTTATAGTAACACAAAAAAAGTTAAGTTCTAACTATACCATTCATGTTTGTCTGCAGGTCTTTGATGACAGTTCATAGCCACTGTCCTATGTTAGGATTGTAACTTTTGAACTGCAAGTAACACAAGAATCTCTGTGACAAAGGCAGTAACCCACTGAGCTATCCAAATAAAATACAGTTCATCTGCATTTCAAAACTACCAACAGGCAAAGGACTGCTCTCCAGCAGGATCATTAATCACCAGTTCTCTGGACATGTTTTATTGTTGCTTAACGCGCTTAGCGATAATCATTGCTGTTTGTTGATAATATGCCGCCTGAATGTTTTACAATAAATAGGCTTGTCACCTAAATGATTAGTGTCTGTGTAATTTCCTTGCTTTCTTGAATGATCCTGCTTATTTAAAATTATTCAGTTTAGTTTCAATAGTCAATATACAAAAGTTGCCTTTATTTAGTCTCATCTAACCTGCAATGGCAGTTAATTCAATCAATGCACTGGTATCCTAACCGGACAAGCTATAACAACCTGATATTTGGCAATTAAGTATCACATAATTCTTTAAATAGTGACCTCTATTGTGCCTATAAGCTGAAAAAGGCTGTATAAAGCGCTAGCCAAAAGAAAGCAGATGTATACCACAAGAACCATGGTCTGTTTTTAGATTCGACACATATCAAAAGACGGACATCTGTCAATGTCATTTTCAAAGAACGAAACCGGTGTTCCAAGATTCATTACGGACTGGGCAACGTGAGTGGTACTTACCGAATCGTCCTGTTCAGTGCTGGGGATGCGGTTCAGCAGAGGTGGTCGAGTCCTTGAACAGTGCTAGCCGACCATTCCTCTAATCCTCCTCTCGGTGGCAGCCGGCAAGTTTCACTTGGCTGTCCGAGTGAGCAGTGAATGAAAAGTCAGCTTCCTCACCCGGAGATTGCTGCCTCTCCCCTACAGTGTGACTCCTGCAGGGTAGGCCCGGCTACAAGCCTCCGACATGGACAGGTTAAGGTGCACCACACACAGGCAAGGCTTTACCTCCCAGTCAGAGCTAACTGTGCTGCTTTGGAACACTGAAATTTCTGCAGCAAGCCCCGAAGGCTGCTTCCCTTATTACAAAATGCCGCGTAAGGAAAGAAACCTTATCTGTGGCGCGGAGCTAGGCACGGAGACCGTCTAGACGTACGTTTTTGTGCCCCGCAGGCCTGGTAAACAGGAGTCACGTCGCTGAAGTGGCTCAGCGTGGACTGCGTCATGACGGAGCAGAGCACACACGCACCGCAGCCTGGACTACAGCGTGCTTGCCTGTTAACCAAGCGAGGGCGGCAGGCAGGGGGGCTTTCTGCCTACAGCTGCGGTCTGCGTATCGCCTGCAAGTCACAGGGTCGAATCTGAGAGCTGTCCCTCAGATTTACCACACCACACCGACCGGACCGGCCCTTTGGTGTCACCCCCCGTGAGGGTGTCACCCGGTGCGGTCCGCACCCCCCGCGTGACGCCACTGGTCTCCTCGCCAGATATCGCCATAGCCATCCCAGATGGGTACAAGATCACCCGCAGAGACCGCTCTAACAGGGCCAGAGGAAGAATCACCATCATCCACAAAAACACCATCAAGATCTCAACAAACACCAACGACACCCTCAACACTGCCTAACACATGCACCCCGGAACTCCTCAACTCCAAACGCACCCGCCGGAAACTGGAAAACATATGGCACAGCAACAAGACGCCAGCCAGCCGCACTGCCCACAAAGATGCCATCCGCAACCACCACCACCTCATCAGGACCGCCAAAAGAACCTCCTTCACAGACCGCCTTGACAACTACGCGCACAACAGCAAGGAGCTCTTCACCATCGTGAAGGAACTCTCCAACACCATCTCCAATGACATCCCACCATCGCAAGCCCTGTGCGACTCCCTCGCCACCTTCTTTCACCGGAAAATCGCTGACATCCATGACAGCTTCAGACCCCGGACGACCCCTGCCGACCGCACCGCACCAAACCCACCGCACCCCACCGCCCACGACACCCTGACAACCTGGGCCAACGTGAGCATCGAGGACACAATCAAACCATGGGAACAATCCACTCCGGTTCCCCGTCCGACCCTCTCCCGCACCACATCTTCAACAAAGCCAGCAAGTCCATCCCACCCCACCTGCACAAAATCATCAACCTCTCCTTCAAGACCGCCACCTTCCCTGAGAACTGAAAGCACGCAGAGATCAACGTCCTACTGAAGAAACCCAAGGCGGACCCGAGCGACCTCAAGAACTTCCGGCCCATCTCCTTGCATCCGTTCCCAGCAAAGGTCATCGAGAAGATAGTAAAAACCCAGCTCACCCGGCACCTCGAAGACAACAACATCCTAGACCCGGCCCAATCAGGATTCCGCAGCAACCACACCACCGAGACCGCCCTCATCACCGCCACAGATGACATCAGGATCCTGCTAGACAACGGCGAGACGGCGGCCCTCATCCTCCTGGACCTCTCCGCCGCCTTCGACACCGTCTGCCACCGCACACTACGCACGCGCTCCATGACGCAGGGATCCGAAACAAAGCCCTGGACTGGACCACCTCCTTCCTCTGCGGCAGAACTCAGAGAGTCCGCCTCCCTCGTTCCGATCCAAGGCCTCCGAGATCATCTGTGGCATCCCTCAAGATTCCTCCCTCAACCCGATGCTGTTCAACGTCTACATGGCACCACTAGCACGCATCGCCCAACAGCACGACCTCAACATAATCTCCTACACCGACGACACTCAGCTGATCCTCTCCCTCACCAAGGACCCTCTCACCGCCAAATCCAACCTCCACCAGGGAATGAAGGCCGTCGCCGACTGGATGGAGGACAGCCGCCTCAAACTGAACACAGACAAGACGGAAATCCTCATCCTCGGGTCCAACCCCACCACATGGGCCGACACTTGGTGGCCCACATCACTGGGGTCCCTCCCGGCCCCCACCGACCACGCACGCAACCTGGGAGTCATCCTCGACTCAAAACTTTCCATGACCAAATAAGTCAACGCAGTCTCCTCCACCTGTTTCAAAACCCTCTGCATGCTCCGCAAGATCTAGAGATGGATCCCGACAAACACAAGGAAAACAGTCACCCAGGCCCTAGTCAGCAGCAGACTCGACTACGGAAACGCCCTCTATGCCGGAGCCTCGTCCAAGCTCATCAGCAGACTACAGAGAATCCAGAATGCCTCTGCACGCCGAATCCTTGACGTACCGTGCCGCGACCACATCACCCCCCACCTGAGGAACCTGCACTGGCTCCCCGTCAACAAAATATTTTCTTTCAATCTCCTGATCCACGCACACAAGGCACTCCACAAAACCGGCCCAGCCTATCTCAACAGTCGACTCTCCTTCTACGTACCCAACAGGAAACTCCGCTCGACGCCCTGGCCACGGTCCCACGCATCCGAGAACTACTTCCGGAGGCAAATCCTTCTCCGATCGCGCCGGCAAGACCTGGAACACCCTCCCCCTCTACCTGCGACAAACCGAAAACCTGCTGACCTTCAGGAGACAACTCAAGACCTGGCTCTTCGACCAGTAACTGCAACACCCCCCCCCCCCCCCCTCTCTCCCAGCGCCGGGTATGTAGTGCGCTTTACAAATTATGTGATTGATTGATTGATTGATTGATATAAGGCTAACACTGATCTTTGGTGGCCTGTGTTGATACTAGTATTGAGGGCATGTTGCACCAAAGGCTTCTTGCCAACTTGGGGCGAGTCCATCATTGTGCATATCTTTAAAAAGGGAGATCGCCTTAACCCAGCGTGTTACAGACCCATATCTCTGCTTGACTCATTGGTTAAGATAGTAGGCCGCATCATCTTAGGAAGGCTGCAGGACTGGGCAGTATCGCAAAACACTATTTGATTTACAATATGGCTTCCGCCCAGGGATTGGGACGATAGAGCAGAGTCTCAACTTAAACATGATAACTGGAAGGTACATAAACATCAAAAATGAACATTTGTATTTGGCATTTGTCGACTTATCCTCAGCCTTCGACTGTGTGATACACGCCAAACTTTGGTTAAAAATGAAAGATATGGGGGTGGACGCACCGATTATTAGTTTACTGAAGGATCATTATACAGGATGTACATCTAGGGTCAGATTTGGTAGGAAGGGAGAATGTATCGAATTTTTCAGCATAGAGAAAGGGGTGAGACAGGGAAGCGTCATGGCCCCCTTCCTGTTCTCATTGTATATAAACAGTGTAGGCGAAGTACTCTCAGCTTCAACTAGACATCTACCACGAATAGGAGTGCACCCTGTCCCGGCCCTCCTCTACGCTGATGACGCCGTTCTTATGGCCCATACACCGTTGGCCCTTCAGTCTTTTTATCGAATTTTGTAGATTACAGGAAGGAACTTGGTCTTTTGGTCAACCAAGGTAAAACCTTCGTTTTGAAATGTGGAAAGACTAGCCAAAAGTGTAGAGACATAAAAATAGATGGTACTACCATTAGTGTTATGAAGAATTTTAGTTACTTGGGGATTTTATTTGATAGAGACGGATTATGAAATAAGGCTACAGCTAACAGGAAGCAACATTTTAGTAAATCCTGTATGGCCCCTCAGGAGCTTTGCAAAACGGCTGGGTACAAATCCCCCTGAGGTGATAATGAACATTCATAAAACTAAGTGCCTCAGTATAACTACATATGGGGCAGGATTGTGGGGATATAGAAACTTCACAGATATACAAATCGTAGAGAATGAATTCTTCAGAAGCCTATTTGCGGTACCTGGAAGCACATCTGTCTATGTATGTCATGTTGAATTGAGGGCACAACACATTACAGACATAATAAAATTGCAACCAATTCTACTTAGGCACAAGATCTGACCCTTGGAATATACAGTGCTTAACCGAGCAACTATTAAGGACCGTCTCAAACTAAGCTCGCATTTAAGAAGCCCATGGATAGCATACGTGCAACACTTCTTCTGTGACCTAGGTCATCCCAAGTATTTTGAAAGACCAGAAGCACTGAGCAACATCAGTAGAAAGACCCTCAAAGAGGAAAGGATGACGCGCCTAGAAAATCTCAGACTGTTAATCGAAATTCCAAAACCTAGTGCATTAAAAAAATCAATTGATTTTAACATCTTTTAACATGCAATCTTACCTCAAAGTAGTATTGAATGGTAGGCATAGATTTGGCTTGACCCGTCTAATACTAGATATATTCCACCGACTAGTCAGTTTTCCAAAAATGAACTGGTCAACAATTTTAATTAGTTGTCCCTGCGATAACTCAACACCTCAGGATACAAGGCATGTGGTTTTCTTTTGCAAGTTTTATAGTCATTGAAGGAAAAGATGCATCATCCCGATTATTAAACCACCTGACTTTACTCAATGTCGCACAGCATATCTATACTTGCGATCATTGCCCATTTCAGAGATTTGTTGCAGATTGTCATCTTTTTTATGGGCGGTATTTTACACTACAAAAAAACATTTTATTATCCCCGTCAGAAGGAAGAGATGGTACTCAGTCAATGACCCTTGATGTGTAACGTACTGTATAGATCTACTTTTAATACTATTGGGAATGTGCAATACTCTGTATTTACAGATTTTATCCCTGATTAGTTTAACGTATGATTGGACTACATTCATGTTCTTTAACTCTCGATTAGGTTTAACGCTTCTGTGGATTCAATCAAGAGGATGCATAAGTGGGATAGGTCTTTTAGGTTATTTTGCTAACCCCGCATTCCCCACAAATAACTTCAACAACATAACCGCGAATTAACGGGGAATTGTAAAAACTGGACATTTCATTAAATATGTACAATAATTAATGCTATTATGTAGGTACTTGATAAATTATTTACGAGAATGTTTGTTTACAAAGGTGTACCAGCAAAGTGGTCAGTTTGCGATATTTTACCAGGATAATAATACATGTTGTAATACTTATCGTGAATTGATCATTGAATGCAGTAAGAATTTTAGTCTGGTTTTTAACTAACAATGGATGTATACTAAGATTAATAAGTACTGTATATGTCATTTGTTTGAAATGTTACTTTTATGGATGTTTTTTATGCTTCCGAACAAAGTATTACGAGTAGAGTGATTGTGATGACACTTGTAATAAGAGGGTGGGACGGTTCTCTTTCATTTGTAGGGGTGCATCATAATCACGAGTAGTCTGCACCTACATTTATTCCTTTGTCGTGTTCACATTTGGTCATTTGAATGTACATGGTAATAACATGTGAAAGAGAAATAATAGAATTATTATGTGTCATGTAAAGAAATAAATGTGGCAGTTGTGTTTTGAATAATGTAACTTTTAGCATTTGTTTGCAATCCATTAACGAAGTTTGCTCATTTACACTCTGGATGCATTGAATTAAATGTCTACCAGAATGAAGTTGCACACAGATGTGGTTAATTGAGTTTCACGTGTAGAAGTCATAGGCTGCTCACAATGATTTGCGCATTTGATGTGTTTATGAAACATGATGATTTAGAAAGGCTTTAGTAAAATGTTCACATATATGCATGTTCGTAGGGCCTATGTGCTTATTCTTATGTTGGCTGATTTCTGTAGGCCTGAAATGTATTCTCCCCGACAGCTCTTGTAATGAGGGGAAAAGCAAAATTGCATGTGCATGTTGGATTTGTTCTGTTCTCACATTTCTGTTGCAGGTGGAGAAAGTCGTCTTTGTTAGTTAGAATAACGCCTTTTGTTTTAGAAGTTAGGCTTAGGAAGGAGAGGATACTTTTATGCAACTAATGCCAATAATTGGGAGTCGGTGTTCTTTCTCACTGAAGGAGGCCTGAGAATCAAGGTCATCGAACCAGGACCAGAGAGTATCGAAACTAAATGGAAAATCACCTATGAGAAGTGCCCAGCAGGACGAGGTGATCCAGATGCAAGCAGTGGGCATGTTTTGTGTTTTAAATTAAGGACAGTGCCTCGGAGTTGAGTCAGGAGAAGAGGTGAAGAGATCGATGGAGTGTGAAGGAGCATCTTACGAGTTCTGTAGCTTTGGCTACTTGACCCATACAACGCGAGTGCACTTCTTAGGAAGTCTTCACGCACTGACACCTTTCCCTGATCTTGCCTGGGAAATGCTAAGTAGGGATGTCACGGTAGTAGTAGTGTAGGGACAGACTAATGCTTTTCACTTGTTGAACCCAAATGAAGACGGATCTTGACGTGGGGGCAATCATTGCCTGTGTTCTGGTATTTGTCAAGTCAAGTCAAAATAACTTTATTCGGTACCAAGACCACAAAGGTTTAACATTGCATGTTAAAATTCACATATCCTTATTAGTAAAACCACATATATTAAACATCGTCGGCCATAAAATTTCATAAAAATAAAAATTGCACAGTAATATATTTTCCTTCCTATTTCTTCACTATAATTCACAACGCTTTCTAATAGCCATTGCAACTTTTATCAAATTTGCCACCACAATACAAATAACAGAACTAGCCAATGATTGCAGATATTGGAACCCATCAACATATGTACACGGTTGAATGTCCTTTAAAAGTGGTGCCAAAAATCTTCCCTTTGGTTCCTTATAAAGTGAACAGAATAGGATAAAGTGCAACGTGCTCTGGGTTGTTGTGTTGTCACAGGGACACGGGATAAGATTGTTAGCCCACCCAGATTGTCTTGGAAATGCCACTAGAAAGTGCAGGGTGCCTAAACGAAATCTAGAATTTGTGTGGATACTCACTGGCTTATCAAAATACTCTCCTAAACCAATCTCAAAAAGCCCTTCCCTCACAACATGGAGCCAGGGAATCATAGTGCCTTGTCCAAGTTGATGCAATCTTCAATCACCTCCCTAGAAAACAATAATTCCTCCGACAACCAGATTTTGGGGCGATGTCAATGCGACCCTCTATGTATTCCATCCCTAGCTCTCAGTGACAAAAAAGCATAGGTGTGTTATTTGGGGTCATCCGTAGTCTTTTTATGAACTTATTTTCCATAACTTGTAGAAGGCGACTTTTGTGGTGGTCCCAAATCCCTGCCTCATAAGACGCAACTGACAAACATTTTGTTTTGTATAGAGTAACTAACTCAGTCACCGACTTGTGGCTTAGCTTACAGGCAAAGCAGAAAAGCCCCTTCACAACCCTGCTTGTCTGCTGGGCTCTTGCAGTGGCGAGTGGTTCCCACTTCATCTCGTTATTAAAAACGTTCCCCAAATATGTAAATATTTTTACCTTTTCAATATTCTTGCCCCCAACAATTTCTGTTTTTTGTTTTTTGTCTTTTTAGGGCCGCATACCATTACATAAGATTTTTATAAAATTAACCTTTAGGTCAAGGGCCGACTTAAAATCTGTAAAGACGTCAAGTGATTTTTGTAGGCTGTTGGCAGTCAAAGCCATAAGTACAGTGTCATCCGCATATGAGACTAGCGGGACTGGTTTTCCTCCAATGTATGGAAAATACATTTTCTTTCCCAATAAAAAGGCCTCCAAGCCATTAGTATAAATTAGGAAAAGAAAAGGAGCTAAAATGCACCCCTGCCGAACGTCCCACATAATCAATTTACAAAAAATGGTGCATTTCTTCTCCGTTATTTAGACCTCTTGGCATTTTTGAATCTAGAGCAAGGATGTAGTATGATTCTAATTGTCTCAATTTCTTTTCCCTGTTACCCCTCTAATAGATCTAGGTATCATGTCAATGACAAAGTAGCTAAGATCATTTAGGTTATTATCGTGGACATGTTTAAAATGTCTAGCTACTGGGTAACTGGGGTCTGAGTTAACTATCGCTCTCAAATGTTGTAAGATTCGGTTAAATACCTGGAGTTTCGTACTTCCCACGTATCTAAGTTTGCAGGTACATTCTAAGACATAGACTGCAAATTCCGTGCGACATGTCAGTACTTTGGAGATTTTTATAGGATTAGACTCCACCATTCCTGTTACCTCACTCGTATTGATCCCAAATTTGCAAGCTCTACAAGAGCTGCATTTAAAGAAACCCTTTCTATTAGTTAGCCAGTTGGATGTTTTCATAACTTCTGGACTGGATCTAACTAGTGCGTCTCTCATTGAAGGTGCCCGTCTAAAAGTAATATTAGGTAGTTCAGGCACCAATTGGGACATAGTGAGGTCTGTTTTAACGATGGGCCAATTCTTGTAAATGATTTTTTTGATTTGTTTATCTTGATGACTATATGCTGTAATAAGTCTTATGTTGTTCCCTAATTCAGTTTTTTTAGTTATGAGACATACAGCTTCACTATATATATATATATATCTACACCAACAATCATAGAAGATCTGTATGTCAGAAAATAGCAAGAGGAGGAGGGAAGAACAGAGGCTCACCTTATTTAAAAAGATTACGGAGAACCGCCTGTCCCACAGACAGGTTGGCATCGCTGGCAGTTTCCAGACAGTAGTGCTTGGTAAAGGTGTGCCTGCTGGACCACGTAGCAGCTCTGCAGATTTGATGAATAAGCACACCAGCAAAGAGAGCGGTAGAGGATGAGATTGCTCTAGTAGAATGTTGTCTGTAATGGTCTGCCTGCATGCTGATGACAGAAACAAATTGCAGCAGAAATCCAACGAGCAATGGGCTGTTTGGATATTGGGTGTCCTGTACACATCTTTCCATAAGCTATAAATAGCTGATCAGATTTCCGTATTGAAGATGTCCTCTGTAAATAGAATTTGAGACACCTCTTGACATCAAGAGAATTTAAAGCCCTTTCCGCAGGTGATTGAGGATTAGGAAAGAAAGTCTTTAAAATGACCGGTTTGTTGAGATGGAAGTCTAAAGGTACTTTAGGCATAAAAACGGGGTAAGTGCGTAGCACTACTGAGTCCTTAGTGAACTGAAGGAAAGGCGGTTTAATAGTGAAGGCTTGAATATCACTGACCCACCTAGCTGACGTGAGAGCCAACAGCAGAGACACTTTCAATGAAATAAACTTCAAATCTATCCAATGAATAGGTTCAAAGGGGTGTCGCATGAGTTGTGAGAGCACAACATTAAGATGCCAGGATGGAGGTGGACAGCGGATGGGAGGAAACATGCAAAACAATCCTTTGAAGAACTGCTGAATGACCCTAGAGGAGTACAGAGAGTTGGAACCATCCTTTCGGAATCTTGAAATAGCCACTAAAAATACTTTAAGAGTAGAATGGGAAAGGCCTGATTTTGCCAAATGTAAAAAGAAAGGCAACATTTGTTCCGGTTTTGCATGGATTGGATGAATGCTGGCGGCTTGACACCACTGTCAAAATCGTTTCCATTTGAGCCTGTATGTCTTTATTGTGGAAGGCGCTCTAGCATTGGCCAAGACTTCCCTACCGTCCGAAGGAATGTTTAAGTGAGCAAATTCAAGGTACTCAGGCGCCAGGCCTCTAAGGCAGAGATGCAGGATCTGGGTGGCAGATATGTCCCTTCTGAATGGATAGAAGGTTCGGTATTGGTTGCAACTGAATGGGATCGCATTCGGAGAGAAGGAGAAGTTCGGTGAACCAGAACTGGCGAGGCCACCTGGGAGCTATGAGTATTAGGCGACAAGGTTCTTTCTTCATTTTCCGGAGAACCCTGGGAACCAACGGTATCGGTGGAAAAGCATAGGCATAAATCCACGACCAGCTCATCGAAAACGCATTCCCGCACGATCCCTTGTGGGGAAGCCAACTTGCGAAGAATGGGCATTTGCGGTTCAGACTGGTCGCGAACAAGTCCAGATCGGGTCGACCCCACTTCTGAAAAATACGATCCAAAGTTGGTTGATGGAGCTCCCACTCGTGATTGGAAACTGTCGACCTGCTGAGGAAATCCGCGAGGACCTTGGAAACTCCCGGGACATGGATTGCTGTTAGACTTATCCGATGTCGGATCGCCCAATCCCAAATTTGCTGAGCTTGCTGAGACAGTAAAATGGATCTTGTCCCTCCCTGTTTGTTCAAGTAATGCATACTTGTCATGTTGTCCGTTCGGATCAACACTGATGCTTCGAGAATGATGGTGCGAAAAGACTTTAGGGCCAGGAAGATAGCAAGCAACTCTAAAAGGTTGATATGCCAAGTCCGTTGTTGAGCATTCCATTTACCGCTGACGGTGGGCCCTTGTAGATGCACTCCCCATCCTTCGATGGAGGCGTCCGTGGTGATGACGAAACTTGGAGCTTCACTAGAAATGAGCAGCCTGCCATCACGTACTTTGTGCAAGTCCACCAGTGTAAGGCTTCCCCAATCCGAGAAGTGATGCAGATGTGATCGTCCAAGGATCCCGAAACCTGCAACCACTGTTTGTTGAGCTCCTCTTGCAGAGGTCTCATCTTGAGACGGCAGTTGGGGACCAAGGGAATGCAGGATGACAGCATCCCCAGAAGTGACTTGAACTGCCGGACTGCAACGTACTTTCTTGATTGCAACAGTTGGGCAAGTTTGCAAAGTTTCAGTTGTCTTTCGTTTCAGACACAAGCTTGTGTCAGCAGAGTGTCTATGGTGGCTCCCAAGAACGCTCTTCTTTGTTATGGGCTGAGGTGAGACTTGTCGACATTGACAGAGAGGCCCAGAGATTGGAAAAGAGACCGACATCTCTGAGTATGGGCGTTTGCGACTGTGAAAGAATTCGCCTTGATAAGGCAATCATCGATGAGGCGGAAGACGATGAAGTGATCGTCGACGAGACAAACCTCGAAGACGAGGTGGCCGTCGACGAGGCGGCCGTCGACGAGGCAGCTGTCGATGAGGCAGCCGTCTACGAGATTCTTTTCATTTTCGTCGTCGCAGGAATGTCGACTGTAGATCTCACCTCCTTCATCGACGAGATTGGCTTCACAGAGACGGATACCAGCGTCGACGGCGATGATGCCGACGACATTATCATCTGTGGCTTCGGCGTCGAGAAGGTAGCAGTCGATGTCGTCGATGCGCTGGCGGTAGGGTTCGTCGATGGAAGACATCGTCGTCGAGCTCGTCGACAAGGGACCCCGTTTCGGAGGTAAATCTCTGTCAGAAACTTTTTTTTTTTTAAATAACATTTCATTAACAGTAAAATCCGCAGCAGTTACAGCAGTCGTGATACTTAAGCAGTACTTATTTATACAGGGTGCATGTAAGGGCATCAGAGACGACAAGCATCACATCAAGGGAATTTAGCATAGAGACAAACCAAGCATAAAACAGTGTACAGGCGATTCGCTGAACAGATTAGGACCCGGGGGGCGCCAACCCACATAGTGTATGATTAGGTTTCTCCAGGATCTCTGGACAACCCACCCACACCTAAGTTGTCAAGTAGGGCCCGTCTCTGTCGTCGGAGTTCTACCGTGGGAGAAATGCAGATGTCCCCCCGATATTTATTCCACCTTCCCCATTTGTGGTCCCATTTTTTGGGGCAACCTCGACCCTTATAGACCGTTTTCTCCGCCACCATCGATAAATCCAAGTCTTTGGCCCAGGCGCTCAACGATGGCACGGCGGCTACCCCCCATTTCTGGGCAACAAAAACTTGTTTTGAAGTCTGAGACTTCACAGTCTTTCTCGGGGGCGTAGAAGGAAGAGTTTTACTCTTGGTTTTACTCTGCACCGCTTTTCTTTGGTTGCACCGCTGACCCTGAATGGCAGGTCTGGTGGCCTATGGACATGTGTCCTCCGGCTCAGTCCTCTCTGGTCGCCAAAAACCTGGGAGTCAAGCTGGACAACAAGCTTACGCTAAAAGCACATATCCTTGGTCTGGTTGGCACCTGTTTTGGTATTTTGAAGATGCTCCGCAAATTTTTACCATTGCTCTCTGAGGAGCATAGGCGGATCATTGTCCAGGCTCTAATAGGCTCGAGACTGGACTATGCCAACGGCCTTTTTTTGGGGCTTCCGGACTACTTGGTCCAGCGCTTGCAGGTGGCGCAGAATGCGGCGGCACGTGCTATTTTTGGCCTCCGTAGGCGAGCGGGGGTTTCTGGGCTACTGCAAGCATTGCACTGGTTGCCTGTCCGGAAACGGATTATGTTTAAGGCTTTGACTCTTATGCACAAAGCTCTGTTTGGTACAGGGGCTAAGTACCTGCAGCGGAGGTTGACTTTTTATCGCCCCGCCCGCGCTCTGCGTTCTGAAGCATTATACCTGGCTTTGGTGCCACGTGTTAAGAAAGCTCGTATTGGTGGGCGTTCTTTTAGCTTGAATGCCCCCCACCTCTGGAATTCGATGCCTCTGGCTTTACACAGTACGTCCAATTTGTTTTTGTTCAGGAAGAGCCTTAAGACCTGGCTTTTTAATCTCTAGGTCTTCTTCTTGTTCTTTTTATATCTGTTCTGTTTCTATGTAGTGATGTTACTCTTGCTGAGCTGTATGCGCAAAAGCGCTGGGACACTCTATCGGAGTAGCCGAGCGCTATATAAATGCTTTGTAACATAACATAACATAACAGAAGGTGGAGGAGCCTTTTTTGAAGTAGAAGGCAGCTCAGCACTCTTAGAAGTGTGCTGTTTTTTTGGCACCTTAGCCCCAGGAGAAGATACATTTGTGTCAGCTGTCCTCTTCCTAGAGGAAGTAGTCTGGACAAAGGCAATACTCCCAACTTCAGATAAGGGATTGTCCTGATCTTTAATCTTCTGTAGCCACAGAAATAGCTGCCCTTCTCTGTCCCTCAGAATCTTTTGTGGGAAAGTTCTGCAGATCTTGCAGTCTCTCACCTGGTGGTCAGGATACAAGCAGTAAATGCACTTCTTGTGGGGATCTTCTGAAAACAGTCTGAGCTTCCCACAAGATTCACAAGGTCGAAAGAGAGATTTCTTTGAAGAAGACATCATAAAATGAAGAATTCCTGAAGAAACCAGAGAAATACTGAGCAGAGCTCAGGGAGACTCCCTTCACACGACGTGCGGTAGAAAATCTGAGAGCCTGAGCCTCTGAAGAGAACATTCTTGGTGGTGCGGTCGCCTGATTGGCTGTAGTTTGGACTATATATAATGACTTGGACGAGTCATGAAAGTGGAGGATTTTTTCCTTCTGATTTCTAGCTACTTTACTGCCTGGTTCAAGGTTACCTATGATATGGTTTCTATATGCATATATATATTACTTTTTTTATGTACCGTGGGACTCCCACTCCGACGACGGGGAATGATTCAGGCATGTGAATCTATGAAAGATACCCCAATACTGGAGAATTGTTAATCAAACTATCTAGGTCATTCTCAACGATAATAGAATGTAATGCCTCACCCTGCGGTGTATGGATAAAATGCACCAGCACCTGGCCCTCTTTATTCAAGAGGCCACAAACTCATTCAGTTCTATGCTCACAAGAAGTACAATTGATGTCCCCCACCCACAGGATACATAATGGCTGCCACTTCCCAGAAGCATTATTAATTTCCGTCTGTAAGGCTTCTATAACCTGACAGCTATTTGAATCAAAAATATTGTGTAATACCAATTTACCAATAATAACCTGCCCTGTGTCAGGCTCGAAATCAAAATTAGTTGGACCCATGGCGACGAGCATATACAATGGGCTTTTATGGAACCGTATTTAACTGTGATTAAGGTCACCAACCCTCCTTTTGCCCTCACAGCTGGTGAAGGGGTTGCGGGAACAATAAAATCAGGATAGCCATCCAACATAATGTCCTCTTTAAGCCACGTTTCCTGCAGGCATATGATGTCAAATCCCCTGATATATTCCAACAAACCTCCTCTGATAATTTGTGGTGAATGCAATATTCCAGGAAATTAATTTAAATGGAGGGGTGAGGTGACCCTGATTCATGTCCGCTGATGTGAGAGTAATAGCGGGCATGCTAACAGGAGTTATCTGGCCAGAGCCCTAACCATCATGAATATCCTCAGTAATTAATTTTATGGGGTAAGAACAATTTACAGGGTTATTCATATTCTCATTTACAGTAGAGTTAGAGATGATTAAACCAGCAGACTCTGGGGGGTTTATGTTGCCCGATACATACAGGAGACCCCTACATCTCTTATCGGATGGCTGTCCATGTCGTGTGGTCAGTCAATCGATCTCAGTCAAACCTGAGAGGGCATCAAAGAGATTTGGATGGGAAAAAAGGGGCCGAGTGGGGGCGTATATGTTTTGTCTTAGCTGTACATGCCTCTTGACTAATGGTAGAAACCTGGTTGGGGGGTTGAAAAACCCAATGGGCGAGCCTTCATCTGTTCGCCAGGTGAGCCCCTAAGATGTTTTAGAGCAAAGTGCACGCACCTCGCATCACTAAAATTCAGCACAACACACTCCCGTTGTATGCTTTTAGTCGTGGAGCCTACCCAACTCACCCGCCTGGACATGATGATATAATAACTCCAGTTTAAACATGGGGGAGTTTTCTAAGAACACCAATGTGCTGATTTGTTTATGAGGCTCTGGCAGCTTTCTTGTTGGCCAGGTGGTAATAAGGGAACCCCCCCGTCAGAATCAAAATGTAGGGTGTACTTTCTGGGGGCAGGTTTAATGTGTTGTTAACACCCAACCCACTTAATAAACCTTGTGATCAGTTGTAGAACGTTGTATCCCCAGTAAGGGTTCTACACCCGCCCACTGGATCAGATTTTGTGTGATGCAGAGCACCACATCCCAGGTGTCGACTATTTCCGGGGGCATCCCCCTGAGGCACATGGTCCTTAGGTATCATGGCCGGGGTGAAAATATTTGCGGTATCATAGGTATGATCTTGAGAGGGGGCCATGTTATTTAAAATAGAGGTTGCTCTTACGGGGCCACCCCAACCGCAAAGACACCAGAAAAAACTACACCCTGCCCTTCTGCTGTGTTACTTGATTGGATTTCCCTTTCCGCCTGTTTTTTTGTTGGAGGATTTTCCGCTAGCTCTAGAAGAACTTGAGCTAGTTGCTCCTCTATGCTGGTCAATCTAGTCAAAAAGGGTGCCAGGGCCTCCTGAACTAATTTACAAACTTTTCCAATTAAGATGCCAAACCCATCATGTACACTGTTGCTTCCCCCTCCTATACAAGATTTACAAACATTTCCTGGTATATGTGTTTGTTTAGTTCTCTTTGTCCTTGGCGACTGGCCATTCAACTTGTGAACAACCCCTGCCCTCTCTGTTCGTTTCCTCTTTCCACCTGGTACAGTCTGTGGTTCAGCCTTTGCCGTAGTTGAGCACTGAGAGGCTCAACTTCATCCCTTGTGGCGCAAGGCTCACCCTGGCTCAAAACTAGAACAGTGAGTGAGATTGGTGGCTGAGGCGTGTGATCAATAACTACTTCAGGAATATCCAACTGGTGTTCATTGTTAATAAGAAGTGAAGAAGGTGGATCTGGAGTTGGTGCCAATGAAAGTCTCCACTCAGCACATTTAATTTCTTTACTAATGGATCCTGCCGCCTTTTGAAGGAAACCATCAAAAGTAGTGTCGGTTGATTTTAGGGCAGGTGTAGGCTTCCGCGTCCCCATACTGCAATTTGCCTTGCGTTTCCTCGAAATAGATGAAAATAGGGTTACCTTGTGCCGTCCCATCGTTTCTGGGCAGGATTTCACCACCACAGTGCCACTGGCAAGGGGCAAAATTAGCAGAGCCAAGTGGATGGACCTAGCCCAGCCCAGCTTCCACCGGACTCTGACAGCACGCTCGTGCATCTCCCGTGCTGTGGGAGCCCTGGCCGGATTAAATGCGTCTCTTGGCGTGCTTGAGTGGGCGTTGGTGGTGTCCGTGCGTGCCACGATGCACACAGGACAATGAAGGCGCCCCCCCCCTCCCATGGCCACACAGAACAGCTGAAAAAGGCTCCCACACTGTGGGAGCCCTGGCCGTATTATATGCGCCCCCTGGCGCGCTTGAGTGGGCGTTGGCGGTTTCTTCCCGTGCCGCGAATTTGTCATTCTTTTCATGCTCCAGCGGTTCAATCTTGCCCGTAGGTTTGGATTTGTATTAGTTCCCATGTATTTCTACAACCTTGTCTTGAGGTATCTGTATGTCCCGTTATTTAGGTCTTGTGACGTAAGCAGCTCATGCGCTGCTCGTCCTACGAGGGTTTCTTGGAATCGATACGATTTCAGAAGCCGTGTCCCAGCCCTGCCCGTGTTTTGCATTGGTGCGCTTCGTTTCGCGTCACCAATTATGCAAAAACGGGTGTTCTGATTGTCCAGGAGGGTTTTTAGTCCCTCCTGGTTACCACCCTGTCTCCTTTTGGCCCCGCCCACCAGGATTGCATCTTTTACTAGCGGCGGGACACAGTGGCTCCTAAAATAGCCGCTACGCACTTTTTTTGTTATCACTCGGCTTTGCCTAAGGCAGCCGCGTGTTTATTTTGGCATTATTTTTGCATTATAATTGCATCGCAATTTCACTTAAAGTGAAAGAGCGA
The DNA here is from genome assembly GCF_964204655.1 of Triturus cristatus. NCBI lineage: Eukaryota > Metazoa > Chordata > Amphibia > Caudata > Salamandridae > Triturus > Triturus cristatus. The sequence goes on from NC_140592.1 coordinate 486,761,563, forward strand.
TGCAATTATAAAGAAGCGGCTGCCTTTGCCAAAGCTGAGAGCTTGTTTTTTTTTTCTCTCTCTCTCTCCACTGACACGCCACCTTTGGCTCCGTCTCTTTCATCCATCTCCGCGTTTCTCGCCCTCCACCCCTTTTTCCCTCTCACAAACTGCCCCGCCTGTCTTTAACTATTTCCTCTGCTTCTCTGTTTGTAAATATCTCTACCCACCTTACCGTTACCTCTCACCGTCTTCCCCTCTGCGTCCTCCTCGTCCCTACATCTTCCAACCGCCCTCTCTTTCTGTCTTTCCACCCCACCCCGTTCTCTTCTCTCCGTCACCCTCCCTCGCCCTCTCTTACACAGTCATCGCATGCCTGTGTGTCTCGCTCTGTCTCATACACTTCCGCTTCTTTCTCTGCCCCCTTTCCTTTTCCGTCCCTCTTCTCTCAACACAAACCGAAAGTGCCTCTCAGTAGAGCACACGGGCTTCCCAGCACTTTAAGGCAAGGATGGAGAGCAAACACTTCCTGTAGGTAGAGTGACATTCTGCATCGTAAGTGCTGCATGTCTGCTCATTCACAACTCCCAAGGACATGTGTATTAGTCTAATCAGTGTCTCCCTTAGATACATCGATATTTAAACCAATATGTCAAGCATTACAACCAGGACTGCAGGGTTGAGAACAATTATGCCTAGCGGGATGGTTTTAGGTGACCTGGAAGCACAAGAAACGACCAGTCTTAGGTGAGGTTCAAAGAAACGGATATCTGGCTTGATGATAAACATGCCGTGGTTAACAAGTGAATGAGGGCAGCGACCATAGCGTGTCACCGCAAACTAGCAGGTCAAAGAGCAGAGTAGCAGTTCAGGGCAGAGAACTGCCCCTCAGAACTCTGATCTAAAACCCGGTCACAGACAGTGGGTAGCAAGTGTGCCAGGGCTGTAATGCAAGCAAGGAAACTGGGCCCCACAAACCCCCATTTTCTAGTTTAAAAAAAAAAAACGGCCTCAATTTGCGGTCAATTGGCTGATCACGTTCTTGGGCCCTGGTGCCACTGCACCTGCTGCACTATTTTAGTCACACACCTGCCCTATCCAATACTGTGTAAAATCGATCGTGTAGTGTCTAACTAGGACACACAAGATTGCACCAGGTTCAGTGGGATACAAGTCGTTCACTAGTATAAAAATAGAAACAAGCATTGGTAAAGGCAATACAATTTCAATGGTGTTATCCGAACTTTTGGTTATGCCAGTGCAATGCTGTTCAATGCGTGTTTGCCGATAAGGAGCAGCATCAATAAAAACGAAAATAAAGGTTGCTGCAACGTGATGACATATGTGCGCAAGTCACCACCTTTGTGTATGTATACATCACGATACGGTGCCCATTTTTCTTTTAATTTACTGGTTTGTGATGGTAGATGGCAATTTTGAAACCGCAAATTACATAAATACGCACGAAAGGAGAGGTTTGGTAGCAAATTGCAGCTACAGTCTCCTACCATTTCTGTTTATTTAAAAAAGCAAAAACAAGCATTAAAAATGAAATAGGTATCGCCTTTTATTAAGTTAAAGCCATTTGCTTTGCTATACAATACCATTAGCAAAGCAAATGGCTTTAACTTAATCAAAGGCAAGACCTATTGCATTTTCAATGCTTGTTTTGGATTTGTAATAAACCCACTATCTTAGAATGCGGAGACTGTGATTCTTCAGAGTCATGTTTCTTTAAAGTTGTTAGTTTGCCTATATTAATTGTTTCTCCCCTCTACATTTCTCAGCAGGTAATAAAGGTCCATTGACCAAAGGTTCCAGAGTAAATTGGTAGAGAGTAACACGGCCTTATCAAGACTTTGAAGCGCTTTATGGCAATTTGGGAAATTCTCCATACCACACAATTCCAATCCATGCCACATAATACCATTCTACTTCACACAATGCCACACCACACAATGCCACTCCACTTAATGCCACTCCACTCAATGCCACTCCACTCAATGCCACTCCACTCAATGCCACTCCACTCAATGCCACTACATCCCACACAATGACACTCCACATCACACAATGCCACTCCATGCTAGTCCACGTCATTCCATGCTACTCTACATAATGCCAAACAATGACACTCCATTCCATCCAATGCCACTCCGTACCGTTCCTTTCCACACACTGCCACTGCGCTCCACAGAATGCCACTCCACACAATGCCACTCCATACAATGCCACACCACTCCACACAGTGCCCATCCACTCCAGACAGTGCCGCTCCACTTCCTTCCATGCCAGATAATGCCATTCCACACAATGGCATTCCACAAAATGCCACTCCACTACACACACTGGCACTCCACACAATTCAACTCTGCTCCACACAATGCCACTCCACTCTACTCCATACAATGCCAGTCCATATAATGCCCTTCCATAAAATGCCACTTCACGCCACACAATGCCATTCCACAAAATGTCACTCCACCCCATTCCACGCCATACATTGTCACTCCATGCCACTCCACTCCACGCCACTCCACTCCACAGAAACTCCTATCTATTCCACTCCACGCCACATGACATTCCACTCAATCACACTGCACTCAATGTGACTCCATACAACACAATGCCACTCCACACTATGCCTCACAATGCCAGTACAGTCCACACCCCTCAAAATCACTACCCACCACGCCATGCCACCCCACTCAATAAAACTACACTCAACATCATTCCACTAAATGCCACAAAAGTCAACTTCATACAATGCCACTCCACGCCACACAATACCACTTTACACAGTACCACTCCACACAATTTCCACCGCACTACCCAATACCACTCCACTCCTTGCCACACAATTGCAAACGACGCCACACAATGAAACTTCACACCACACAATGCGACTTCACTTAATACCACTCCATGTCACACAATGCCACTTCACTCAGTGCCACTCCACTCCACACAATGCCATTCCACTCAATGCCACACTACACGAAACCACACCCCTCAAGTCCACTCCGCACAATGCCACTTCATGCCACACCGTGCCCCTTCACTAACATAATTCCACTCCACTAAACACAATGCCCATTCACACGACTGCACTTCACTCCACAATGTGCCAATCCACTACATTCAATGTCACACAATGCCACCCCAGGCCACACAATGCCACTCCACTCCATGTCACACAATGCCACTTTAACAAAGCCAACAGATTTCACACAGGTTAGACCTACTGGCTTTGCCAATGCTTGTTATACATCCTAACACTGTCTGGACAACGTTTTCGCCTCATTAATATCAGGTTAACACCCACATGCAGAAATAAGCATCAGAAAGTTGACCAGTCAACCTTTGAGAAGGGCCTTCCACTGTGTGGCAAAACACGTCACAGCATTTTCAGAGAGTCTAGAGTCGCGGATAATGCAGCACACAATGAAGTTAGTATCAAATGTAGTAAATCTATAATTATGCAGAAATGTTGCAGGCACAAAAATCACATAACACAATACATAGATATGCACTGGTAGCAGTGCATGTATTTGATGAAAATGACAAATTGATGCCCGGACACCAAACATTTATGCACGAAGAGGTGGTATTTCAGAACATACTTTCTTTTGTTTTTTTATTAAAAACTTGTTTGTGGGAGTGAAGTTTATTTTTTCAAAAAAGAAAAGGCTACATTTGAAATCACAAATGTATGTATTTTCATAAATCAACCAGCTAGTGTTAAGGGAAAAGGCTTGCATTTCCAACTATATATTGCTGGTATTTGAGTGACAATTACTGCTGTTTTTTGAGGGCCTACCTTCTATGAGAGATATGACCATTCTGCTTCTCGAACTTGTAAGGGCTCTGTAGTCTATGGTATAGCACTGTCATAAGAGTCAGTATGCACTTCTCAGCTCTGGTTTAGCAAGATCTATGTTATTTTTTTTTTTTAATTAACCATGCGTCAATCAGGGAAAAAGTCAATCACAACATGATTTAGAATCCACTTAAATAAGCAAAATGGAAAAACACTCAAAGAAGGTGCAATGTGAAATTCTAGATAGAGGATATAAAAAGTTTAAGGCCATGAGAAATAGAGAGGATGTAGCCTTATGGCTAGAGCGGTCGACCTCGAAGCTGGAGAGCCAGAATCGAGTCTCGGCAACGAAGCTCAACATCCTGTGATTCTGGGCAAATCACTTACTCTCCCCGTGCCTAACAAAAACAAGCATTGACATAGCCAATAGGTCTAGCCTCTGGGACCTTATAAGTGTTTAGCAATGCAACAGTTGCATAACTAAATACTTAGAAGGTCCCAAAAGCGAGACCTATTGGCTATGCCAAGCGGCCGTGAAAGTGAAAGTGATCGCGATTGCGATCACGATCAAACATCAAAGCGGCTGCGAAAGTGAAAGTAATTGCGGTAAAGCGCGGTGCGCGCGCCCGCGCACATGCATTGTAGCTCTAGGCTGGCAGCACTTTTTGGAGCCCTCTCAATAAGTCTCGCCAGACCAGCGCATGCGCTGGATCAGGCGAGACCTAAAGAATGTGTCCATCTGTAACGAAACAGGTGCTCTTGCCCTCTGACACCCGATATCTCGAGCAGGCCCAGCCCACCCAAACATTAGCCTGGCCCACCCAAACTGGAGCCTTGGCCCTTGCAGTGAGGCGCGCAACGCCATGGGGCTCAAAGTGCTTCAAAGCACCCCCCCACCTCCCCCTTCGTGTGTGTGCGCCCGGGCGCGCGCACACAGACAGTTTTTGAGATTATCGCAGCTGTACCTGAGTACTTCACAGGTCTTTAACCCCTTCAGTGCGGCGCGGATTACCGCGCTGTGCTGAAGGGTTTGTGCGCGGGCAGGGCTGTGACGGAGCGGTTCCGTCATCCGCACAGTGCAACCGACGCGCATGACGGAACCGCTCCGTCACAAGCATCGAAAGGGTTATAAGACCATTTACATGTTAACGAGGCTTTGTTTATTTTTTCACCCCTTCATCTCCAACAGAGGCATGGCGGAAGGCGACAAATCCTTTCTTTGGCCGCGGTAAACTTTGCCTACTGTCCTGTTGCGTGGATATTCTTTTTCTATGCAGCGCAGGAGAAAAGAAGTTTGTTTATTTTGATTCACCTTCGCCAACCCCTGCAGCTGCTTATCAAATCAGGCTGCGACACTAAGTTTGACTACTGGAGTAGGTAGGAGAATGTGTCACTATTTGTTTTTCTTTTTAAAATCTGCACAGGCCCAGCAGGACCTGTACTTCGTGTGTGCTTCATTTAATCGGTTTTTATCATTATCATGGCATGTCATAGGACAATAAAAAAATGCCCAGATAACGCTGGCTATTAATGATCCTGCTGGAGAGCAATCATTTCTCTGTAAGTAGTCAAGTGCAGATGAACTGTATTTTATGTGGAAGCTCAGTGGGTTACTGTCATTGTGACAGAGATCCTTGTGTTACTTGCAGTTCAGAAGTTACAATCCTAACATAGGACAGTGACCAATGCACTGTCATCAAAGAGCTGCATGCAAACCTGAATGGTATAGTTAGAACTTCGCGTTTTTTGTTTTGTGATATAGTTAGAACTTCCCCAGTATTTCATTATTCTAATGTTGCTAAAATGAGTATCTTTGGGCAGATATACATTTTTATCAGTAAAGCCAACCCCTAACCACTGGAGTGCTCTTTAAATCCTGAGTTTGTGCTTCTCCAGACCAAACCATCTTAAAATAACTGCCCACCAGTATGGATGACATGTGATTCATACACCATGTAATCCTCATTGGCTTATGTGACATTCCCTGTAGGCTGATTTACATACTTGTATGATTCGTTGTCTCTGTATAATGTGTGCGTGGTGTAAAGTACTGACACACACTACACTGATATGAGTAGCGCTACACAACAAATGAAATGCATATGAGAGAGTGGCTACGTAAAGCTGAGGGGCACTGTTGGAGGGTGGCAGTGAGGGAATCCGAGGAGGAGGTAGTGGGAGGGGCTATGAAGCGATGAGGTGCACTGTTGGAGGGTGGCAGTGAAGGAATCCGAGGAGGAGGTAGTGGGAGTGGCTATGGAGCGATGAGGGGCACTGTTGGAGGGTGGCAGTGAGGGAATCCGGGGAAGAGGTCATGGGTGGAGGGGGAGCTAGGGAGAGATGAGGGGCACTGCTGGAGGATGGTAGTGAGGGATTCTGAGGAGAAAGTCATGAGGGGGAGGGGCTACAGAGAAATGAGGGGCACTGGTGGAGGGTGGCAGTGAGGGAATCTGAGGAGGAGGTCATGAGGGGGAGGGGCTATGGGGAGATGAGGGGCACTTGTGGCGTATGGCAGTGATTATTGGTGCGGCGCCAAAAAAGACTTTCGCATCAGCGCTAAAGCCGGCCCTGTCATGGCCTTTCTGTTTTTGTTTATTTAATTAGCAGTCGGGTCATAAGGGCTACTGTGGAACATACTTTAAAGTGTGTGCTAATTATATTTACTGCTATGTTCAATGTTTTAAGTTTGAAGGTGATTTTACTGTTTTTACAGGGAAAAATGAAAGTGGAGCCCGATGGTGCCTGATATGGGGCTGGGGCCCAAGGTCAGCTGTGAGATAAGGTGCACTGGAGAGGAGTAGTGGATAATCAAGCCTGCAAGGGAGTGCGTTGCAGAGTCTGGGGTCAGGTGGAGGTAGTAATGAAGAGGGATCCTCCATGAAGGCTCAAACGAACAAGTTACTTACCTTCGGTAACGCTTTTTCTGGTGGATACAGTATCTGCCTGTGGATTCCTCACCTTGTGAATATCCCTTGCGCCAGCAACATTCGGAAACTTTTGTAGCAGTCCACGCCGATGAGGTCGAAGACGACGTTACAGAGACACGGCTCCGCTCGCGACTCCGCTGACGTCACCGGCTCCATAAGAAGACCTCGTCGGCGTGATGACGTCAGCTCCACCCCTTTTTTCCGTGCCTTCGAGGCACACGGACGGACTGACAGCAATATATATATATACAGTATACACGATACATGATATGCAAATCAACACACACAGTGTGGAAAATAAATAACAAGGCACAAGAAAAACATAATGCCCTTGACAGTAACCGAACACATTTTGAAATACCATCAACAGAATTGCAGGTATAGAAGGATGGACAACGGGGAGGCGGGTGGGTCAGTGAGGAATCCACAGGCAGATACTGTATCCACCAGAAAAAGCGTTACCGAAGGTAAGTAACTTGTTCTTCTGATGGATACATCTGCCAGTGTTGTAAATTGAAACAACGATGTGATTAAGCATTTACTAAAGACATTAATTCCCCTCTTATAGATCATGTTTTCTCTGTTATGTTGACCGAAGTTCGGACTCCATTTTGTATTGTTATGCTTCCACGTGTTCCCCACGAGAAGAGTCCAGCCTCTGTGTTAGTTGCTCTTGTAATCTGCCTAGTAACAGTCTATAAATAGCTCCTTTGTCCATCTGGCACATGCCCAGACTTGACCACATCTGTTATCAGTTAGCCTTGCTTGACCATGTTTTCGCGGGCTCAAGGAGTGTTTTAGCTCCGCCCACATATTGATTCAGTATCGAAAATGACCATAAATGGTAATGTTCTTCAGCTTCATGTTGTATCCACCCACTTATGAGCCCCTCTGTTGTGTATAAAAGGGGACCGTGTACGCAAGTTCTTTGTGCTACTCTATGCAATACTGAAGAGTGTTGTGTGGATTGTAGGACCACCCTTAAGGGTTAATAAATGCTGTCTTTGTACTTTGCAGTTTCCGTGCCAACTTCCTTATAGATTCCATTACAGGAGAGCGAACCCTTGTGTCCTGCGGGCCTAGCTGGGGCCTGTATTCATCAATTGGCGCCCGTCACGTGGGGCTCATCGGCGACTCGGATGCTCGAAGGACTGGTCGCGACGAAGGTGAGGAACTTGGCCGGGGACGTGATCACTGCCAGCGGCGTTTTTAGCCCTGGCATCCCGAGGTTTTTCTTCCTTCCCTTCCGAGCTGACCGTCTGGGTGGCGCCGGTCCCCGACTGAGACCTCTTCTGTCGGTCCTGCCGTGAAAGCCGTTTGGGCGATTGTGGAGCTTGGCAGTTGGAATCTGGACTCTTGATTGGTAAGAACCGGTGTACGGTACTTGCTCCGAGTTTTTGAAGCCTGGTCCGGCTATTTGAGTTTGATTTGTGATGACTAGTCATATTTTGTATTTGTCTTTGTGAAAATATATGCGTTGCAACACATATAGGCAGGTAATGTGGAGAGATTTCTCCGGAGCTGTGTAACTTTGAACGGCGCAACGATTAAGTGCCATTTTTTCTATAATATTGCATATTTTGCATTATTCCTGAGCATGCCTGCTTTTAGCGCACTCCGTAAGTGGTGTTGCTGTTTTAGAAACCGGTTGAACCTCGAGGAATCTGCTCCAGCTCCCCCAGAGGGGACTCCTAATAGGGATATGTATGTGAAGCATGGTCTTTCTTCCATAATGTACAGCACAGTATGGAGGAAATATACAAAAAAAGATCCTGAGTTGCGATGGCCTTTGTATGGATCGTTTGATATACGTAAGATTGAGTATGTGGAACAGTGTATGTGCAAGCGGCGTGCTCGTCAGGATATGTTTGAGTGTGTGCGGTTGTGGGTGAAGGAGGTGCGTGAGCGAGAGAAGCGTGAGAAAGCGCTGTTTGATAAGGAACAACGGAAGAATGATCATGTGCGAGCCCAGGAAGCGAAGCGTCGGGAAGACAGAGAACAGATAGAGAGACAAGAGCTGCAAGTTTCGGGTCAATATGCTGTTCGGCAGCCACTCTATCCTGTCCTTAATAATCTTGATGATGATTTTTATTTACTAGATCGCTCTCCGCCCCCTTATGTTGGCGCATCTGCTCCGAGGCCACAAGATTCCGTCCCGGGTACGGGTAAGGTAGATACGCGGTCCATGTTATCGGCTGAGCATATGGCTGAGCTTCGGCAAATCTCTTTCCGTGCACTTAAGGGTAAGGTGTCCGTGGATGAATTGTTCCATACTTGGGGGTCGTGGCAGGATAGAGAGAGATTGTATTTTTTGAGTCATTTCGCTGAGGAAGTGATTGCTGCTTTTCGGAAATATTCTAGTGTCTTTGAGCCTGAAGAAGTGACATCGGATACTAAAGCATTGCATGATGGTGTTTTTTCTCCCTTTAAGGCTCCTGATACGGCTCGGCGGCTATTCGCCTTGCGGGACGCGGTGCTGGCCCATAGAGAAAAAGCGCGCCAACGAGCAGGGGAGGAGACGCAGTCGGATTCGTGTACCGCAGAAGGCCACTCATCCACCTCTCAATCAGATAAGAGCGATCTAGTGCATGCTAAGCCAATGCGCGAGGCGGCGCCTTTGTATGTTCCTCCTAAAGGAGCGGGGACTAGCTCGGACATTACCTCCGCCGATGCTAAGGGATATTTTGTGTATAATTGGGTTTATACTCCGTGGCATAGAGCTGATGTGATGGCATTAAAGAATGCGCTGCCTGACCCCCGCAAGAATCCAGCGGCCTTCTACGAAGAAGTCGAGGGGGCCTTGAATTCTTGCGTTATGACTTTAGCAGATATAGACCTGTTCTTTGGCCTTATTCTACCACCGGATATGTGGCGATCTGTCCGAAAAGTAGATGATACAGTTGCCTTTAAGGCCCGGTGGTCTGACCTTGAGGATGAGGATAGGGAACGGAAGCCCGCGCAGAAACCGCCCCAGAGTATTTTAGATCTCCCTGCTGCTATTGTGGCTAAACTGAAGACAATTATTCCCCCTAAAAAGATTGACTGGAATATGTTAGCTGCATGTAAACAGAAAGCTGACGAGTCAGTTGCGGACTTCTTTACGCGCTTTGAGGAGACGTTTCATGATTTTAGTGGCCAGTCGCTTACTGACGATACGGGCCGCCACCTTTTTGCGGATAAATATGTGGCTAATCTGCTGCCGGCAGTTGCGGCCCGTTTAAAAGCGAGTGAAAGTTCTTGGTCCTCCGCTACACCGACGGCCCTCCTGACTATCGCCCAGTATTATGAGCGTCAGGAGCAAGAAGCAAAGGGCCAGGAGGAAAAGAAATCGAAAGATTTGAAAACAAAGGTGATGTTGGCACAAGTCTATGGCCCGCCCCGGCGGGGTAGTAATAGAGGTAGGGGAGGATCTTATGGTCCTCCCTCGGGCCGATCTGATTTAAATAGGAACCAATGTGCGTATTGTAAGCAATCGGGTCATTGGGCTAGGGACTGCCCGGTGTTGCATGCATCGCGTCAGGGGCATACCTATGGTGGCCCGCGAGGTAGAGGGGGTTTCTCGAATTTGCGAGGGAATTCTAACGAACAGGCTCGTTTTGACTCTGCTGGGCAGCACCGCGATAGATCAAACGTTTTTGATCGCCAGCATCAGTACCAAGCGTCGGGGATTGACCGGTCGGGGTACCATGACTCTCAGCATGCATAGGAATGCGTTGGATGGGGGTTAGAATCAGTTGAGGTGCCGGTCGATCAGAAGGGCCCTTATGTATCGGCTGAGGTTTTGGGCTCTACTGATCAGTTCCTAGTGGATACAGGAGCGACACGTAGTGCACTGTCTAAGCAATTGGTTCCGGGGGCTCCCCCATCCGGCTTAATGGTCACATCGGTAGGGTTTGACGGAACACTCTCCCGAAGCCCTCTTTCGCAGCCCCTCATGTTTAAAGTTGACTCTTTTTCTGCACCCTGTCCGTTTCTGCTTGCCCCGTACACACCGGACAACATTATGGGTCTTGATATGTTAAAGCATTTTAGGGCTACGATCCGTTGCTCCCCTGCTGGTGTACGGGTAATATTGAATGACAATTACCCCCGATCGGAACGGATGTGTACGATGTCTGAGGATGCGCTGTTAGCTACCCTCCCTCGTGCTTTGTGGGCAACTTCGGATACTGATGTGGGACAAATGGTGATTCCACCGGTCCACATTAGCGTCAAGGAGGGGGCGGTGTTACCACGCCTCCCACAGTACCGTATTTCCCAGGAAGGGGAGGAGGCTCTCATACAGATAGTGCAGGATTTGATGGCGGTAGGGGTAGTGGAGGAAGTCCCCTACAACCTTTGTAACAGTCCGATTCTTCCCATACTGAAAAAGGATACGGATGCCAGAGTTTATCGGTTTATAATTGATTTGAGAGAAGTGAACAAGATCGTGATACCTCAGTACCCAGTGGTTTCCGATATCACGACGTTGCTTACTTTGGTACCACCTACGGCGACTATGTTCTCCGTGATCGATTTGAAGAATGCCTTCTTTTCCATTCCCATTCACCCTGATAGCCGATATCTTTTTGGGTTTACATTAAATAATAGATCTTATCGTTTTTGTAGGATTCCCCAGGGCTACACAGAAAGCCCTAGCATTTACAGTCAGGCTTTGAAACGACAATTGGATTCTTTTGCTCTGCTCGAGGGGGTCGCCCTCATTCAATATGTCGATGACATCTTGCTGGCGGCTGACACCCTGGAGTTGTGTGAAAAAAGTACGTTATCCTTACTTTCCTTTTTAGCATCCCACAATCATAAGGTATCTAGGAAGAAATTGCAATTCTGTAGACCAAAGGTGACTTATTTGGGTCACCTTTTGTCTAAGGAGGGACGTGCACTCACACCGGATCGTATCCAAGTAATTCTGGATACACCGAGACCGTCCACACAGAAGGATGTGCGTGCATTTCTGGGTCTTGTTTCTTTTTGTAGACAGTGGATATTGGGGTTTTCGCACATAGCTAAGCCATTGTTAGCCCTCTTGACAAAGGACACGCCTATCCCAATCCCTTGGTCAGATGAGTGTGATACTGCTTTTCAGCAACTACGGCAGGCCCTTTGTTCAGCACCAGTGTTAGGGACCCCTGATTATGCAAAACCCTTTTCGTTGTATGTGCATGAGAAAGATGGATGTGCATTGTCAGTTTTAGTGCAGATGCGCGGCGATAAGCAGCGCCCTTGTGCATATTTTTCGGCTGTACTTGATCCTGTCGCCCGAGCATTACCGGGGTGTTTTCGCTCGGTTGCGGCGACAGCTGTGTCAATACGCCAAAGTGAGGGAATTGTGTTATCTCATAAGCTGTTGGTATTAGTCCCCCATGCTGTCGATGCCCTGCTCAATCAAACGAAGACGCAGCATTTGACCAGCGCCCGTTTAACGGGATATGAGTTGACGCTTTTGGCTCCTCATATTACGTTAAAAAGGTGCGTAACGTTAAACCCGGCAACATTGTTGCCATACCCCGAAACCCAGCCTGAGGCGCGGAAAGCGCATGATTGTATTCTCGTGACTGAGGAACAAACAAAGGGTCGTATTGATCTCCAGGATACGCCCTTTCCAGATGTAGATGGAGAACTGTGGGTGGATGGATCATGTCTGAAGCTACCAGATGGTACGACTTCAGCAGCGTATGCGATTACCACATTGCAAACGATAGTGGAGACAGCACGCATACCACAGAAATCAGCTCAAGCAGCGGAACTGATAGCATTAACACGAGCATGTGAGCTCAGTACAGGACTATGTGTGAATGTTTATACAGATAGCCGCTATGCCTTCGGAGTAGCGCATGACTTCGGCCTACTCTGGAAGGAGAGAGGGTTTTTAACGTCACATGGAGTACAGATAATGCATGGAGAGTTAGTTCATAATCTTTTAACCGCATTGACATACCCAAAGAAAATTGCCATCGTTAAGTGTAGCGCCCATAGGAAAGTAGTTGACAAAGTTGGAGAAGGGAATGCGTTGGCAGATCGAGTAGCACGGGAAACTGCGATGCAGCCCGGTACTACTGCCGTGTATGTAGTAAAGTCACAGGTGGAAAGATGGCATGATGCGAAGGAGGAAGTGCGAGAAATGCAGAGGACCGCTTCTGACAAAGAGCGGGAACAATGGGCTAGTGAGGGAGAACTGGATGACGAGGGCTGCTGGAGAAATAAGCAGATAGATAGATGGAAATTACCCACGGCTTTTGTACAGCCTATGGTTCAGATGGCACATGGGCTAGCACATGTTGGAGCTTCCGCAATTGTGAAATTGCTTACCCAAGTCTGGGAGCATCCAGAGATTGCTAGCACGGCAAAGAGGGTGGTGCAGACCTGTATGATCTGCCTGAGGTATAACCCAGGAAAGGGTACTCGAACTCCAGCAGGAGGATTTGTGACACCTACTGCACCCTTCGAGGTTTTGCAGATGGATTACATCCAGCTTGAGCGCTGTAACAATCTGAAGTATGTTCTAGTAGTGGTCTGCGCTTTCAGCAAATGGGTTGAAGCGTACCCTACGAAAGACAATACTGCAATGACTACTGCGAAGTTGCTGCTGAAAGAGTTCTTCCCTCGATATGGCGTCTGTAGACTTCTGTGGAGTGATAACGGCCCTCACTTTGTAGCGGATGTTATAAAGTATGTCTTGAAGGGCCTAGGCATCACTCAGAAGTTCCACGCCGTGTTTCACCCTCAGTCTGCAGGCCTAGTTGAGAAGTATAATGGTACACTGAAGCTTAAGATCGCTAAGATTCAAGCTTCGACGTCTTTGACTTGGCCAGACGCTCTGCCACTGGCGTTATTGTCAATTAGATCGGTACCACACTCTCGAACTGGCCTTACACCTTATGAAATTGTCTTCGGACGCCCAATGAATATTTGGGGTCCACCAAGACCTAAGGCTATGTATGATGTACCTTGTGTAATGATGAGCGATTACCTGGCACAGTTAACGGATAACTTGGTTTCTATCCATCAACAGGTCCGAGAGGCGCTCCCTGATCGGTCTACCGGTGAAGGACATGGTCTCCGGCCTGGGGACCACGTGATGGTGAAAGTTTTCGACAGGACGAACAGCTTGGAACCGAGATGGGTGGGCCCTGAGCAGGTCCTCCTCGCAACGAGGACGGCTGTGCGAGTCTCCAACAGAAAGAATTGGATCCACTCCCTGCACTGTAGGAAGGTGCCGCCCGGATTGGTGGAACCTGCCGTGCTGACCGATCAACGAGAAATCTTGGCTGCAGAGACAGGCCGTGCTGCGGAGCCAAACGCCACCGAGGAGCTCTTTCCGGACCACGCGACTCCTGGAGGAAGGCGATATCATCTTCGACCAAGGAAGTGAGTTTTCCAGTACCGGGACATACTGTCAGAACGGCCCTTGGGTTAGTGAAACGGAGAGCCGATGAGGCAAGGGGGGGGGATCAGCCCTGCATTAGTGTAGCTGTGGAAATGTGGATTTTCCTGATCAGTTATGTCCCCTATCTTGGACCCCAACGGTTCTATGTGCATGTCACAAGTACATGTATGTTCCCTCCAGTTCCAGTTTCCAAAACGCAAACATATGTGCGTCCACCGTCAACATGTTCTCTGTCAGATCCGCCATCAATGGGCTGGATATTCGATTCCTAAGTATGAAAGGCCACCGACTTTATATGGCTAAGTTACTCCATTTTTACAGTTCAGGCAAGTAGGCCCGATTCTGTCCTTAAAGCCTTCCCTGCTCTCTGTCTCTGACAGCTTCAGCTTGAGCTCGCATCTGTATCCATGAACTTTGTCCTACTCCCTGTGCAGCTAACGGTGCCTGTCTCGGCCAGTTTTGCCTGCCTGCCAAGAAGCTGTATTTCACCTTCGAATTATCTACTTTGCTCTTCGGCCGATGCATTCCTGTCTAGTGATTTAGGTAAACATTTCCTTTAGCTCACAAGCAAAGGACTCGGCCTTTCCGTCCTCCTGCAAGTAATTCATAGCCCTGTTGCCATGGAAAGTTTTCTGCCCCTCGCATCTCATATAGACACTTAGACGCTTGTACACGCACACAGTCAGTATAGAATAGATTCTGTCCGAGAGTTTTTTCTTGTGGATAACATAGTTCTCTAAACATAGGATGTTAGATATGATTTGGGATTAGGTTGACTTGACCCCCCAGACTTCTCGTCTCCACATGTAGAGCTAAATGTCAAGTCCCCGTCACCCCCTAGTTGCACGTCAATCACACGTCATGCTGCTGCGCGCGCATCTATGTTAAGTATTATCTTATAGATCCACCTATGCATGATAATCAGAGCCAATCATGTTTCTTTCTGCTCCTTATTACGCCTAGTTTCGATTACGCACCAATATGTCATTTCTCTTATCAATTGTTACGCCTTTTGCATTCATTTCATTGTAATGTAAGACCTATAAAAGTTACTTCTTGTCAATAAAGTATTGTACTTCACTTCCTGAACCCTCGTGGTGACGGAACCTGAAGGCCGCCACTCGAGTCGGCCATTTTGGAATAAAGCCCATTCAGAAAATCTCTTATACCACGGATTCTGCCTCTTGTTATTCTGAGCTATTTTACTTTATTTTAGATTCCGCATGAAATTCAGTCAAGGTAAAAAGAATTATTTACCACATAATGGCGCCCGAACAGGGACACTTTCTCATCTCACGCGCCGGCGGTGCGTTGCAGGCCCGGTCTCCTGCCACAGCTGGACGGACCATAAACGCGTACCAGCAGGATTTCCTGTAAGCTCCCTCCGGTCAAGCGGGGGCGACTGAGGCTGCGATCAACCCAGACGAGGCGGTGAGAAGTGCGAAGTATCCCGACCAGAGCCTAGCTGAGAGAGCAAGATCCGAGGTATACAGAGGCCCACCAGGTTTTCGAAATCCCGATGTCCAGAGGGTCCGCTGTCCGCAGTCATCGAGTCCCGTTCATTCTCTGAGGCCTTCCGTTTCAAGGAGCTACTCGGTGAGTACCATCGCCGGGGAGGCGTGTTGACAGCACATAGGTTGTGCCGGTCAAGACGGATTTGGGTACACAAATCCGGTCTGCACTGTTTAGCAGTGTATATGTACTGTTTAGCAGTATATCAAGTATTCCGAAGTATCTAGTTATTGTCAAGAATTCTGCTTGGTGATTAGTTATGCAGACTGTCATCATTGTTGGTCATTTTTAAAGGTTAAAATGTTTAATGTTTAAATGTTTAAAGTGTTCAAATGTCTTGCATATTGTGGTATGAATGATTGTTCATTGTTCACCGTTCATTGTTGTGTTTTCCGTATTAAGTGAATTCAAGAGTAAGTATCAGATCAGTTGTCGAGATGCCGCTCTTCTCGAAGTTAAGACAGATTACTACCAGAAAAGGGGTGCTCGAAGAAGCAGTTCCTATTCCTCCTAGGGACACCCCAGGGCATTTTATGTATCACAAGCATGGCTTAGATGCCATATTGTTTCTTGATCTATGGGTAGATTATACCAAGGGATTGCCGGAAAGTCAAAGGTGGCCCGCAGCGGGAACCTGGGATGCAGAGTGCATCATGAAAGTGGAGGAAGAGTTATGGAAAAGAAAAGTCAGACAGTCACAGAAAGACGCTGTTGAGTTATGGCGTAAAGAATCTCATAGACGTACAGAAAAAGCACGTAGACAGGAAGAGAGGAGTAAAGAGAGTTCAAAGGAAGTTCAAGAAAATATATTAATTGAGGAAGGTATCCGAGTAAAATCAGAACAAGTAGATAGACAAAGAAACGCTCTTATGAGTGGTATGTATCCCCTCCTAGCCGAAGGACTACCTAAGGCTGTTCCAGAGATGCCAAAAGACTTGCCACCCCCATTATTTCCAATTAAGGTACATCCAAAAGGGCATCCCAGAACCGCAGAAGATGTTTTTCTTTCCTCATATCTAGATGACGCAGCTCCCGAGTATGCTAACCCCACACCACATAGACCGTCTGGCGGAGGGGTTCAACGTCAGGATCAGGTATCTGTCCCCGTGCAACAGCAAGTCCCGACACGAGCTCCGGCAAGCACGTCTGTTTCCGCATCTATCCCCGCAGTCGATTCTACAGTGGTATCGACACCCATAGTTGCTGTGTCACGTTCGACGAATCCATTCACACCCGACGCCCCTGAAGGGGCCACGGGAGGTGCAAGCAATACTTTTACGCCACCTAGAATAAATAAACTTGTTTTTCAAGAATCAGCGCATTCACGTACACCCAAATTCGTAAGTGAACGCACGCTTAAGGAACTCCTTATAGATTGTAGATATGACCCGGTGGTCGGTAAAGAGGACGAAATGGTCCTGGCATCATTACGTATCAGACGAGCCGCAGAGTATTTAGCGAGGTTACCAGGAATGACTACGCATCTAGATAACATATATCATTTTGTCCAAACAGGGCGAGACCCAGAATGTATTAACAGAGCTATGGAATTCCAGAAAGTAGAGATACAGGGGGAACTGTTACGTTTCCTCATAAACTGCGTGATCAGAAATCAAGACCGTCCGGGGGTAGACCCGAATACAATGCTTATTCTTACAAGATGGAGCCAGAATATATCAGAAGGGAGACACGATAAGAAAAACTGTATAATAGCCATGTACCGAAAAATCCGTAGAGAAATAGAACGTATTCATGAAGAAAGATTGGAAACAGACGAGTTCGAGCAAGATGAAGTCTCCGAATCAGGGAATTCCGCAAGACAGTCAGAAACCATAGCATACGTAGGCAGAGGAAGATCCTGTAATAATACTAGATGCTTTTCTGATCCCATACACTCTGTATGTCCAAATAATAGCAGAACGTATCCGACGCCTGTAATAAATTTAAAGTCTCCTGAACATCTGTTCCAAGCCGCAGATAAACTACTACGAGAACGAAGGGGTTACCACCTCCTCGATTCCATGGATGAGCAAGAATTGGCCAGATCAGCCGTTCACTGGATTGACAGTCCTGAAAAATACGGTGATGAGACCGTAGCACACACGTTTTTTAACCTTAGTGCAGATGAACAACGTTTAGCTGGAATCTATATGATTCAGCAACTCCTTATACTATATAAGAGCCAACATGCTGACCCTGGTCCTTTACCTGATATATTAACGGAACTACTCACGAACAGATGGAAAGGTTCTAGTAACAAGTTAATTAAAGAAATATTAGTGTCACGTAAACAGTATGTCCTTTTTGTAAATCCGGATTCTTTCCCGCTGCCCCGCAGAGAAAGAACGCCGTATTATATGGATAGACAAAATCCCTTACGAGAAGTGCACCCAATAAAAGGCGAAGACAATGAGTTTCACCGTGTATTTGTATACACACCCATATCAAAAATTGAATTGTTAGAAATGAAGAAAGTAGTACCAAGTCATGACAAAGACCCAGCGGGTTTCCACCGAGAAATTAAGGACATGTTGCTGATGGGAGAGTATACCTATCCTGATATTATGACGATATTAAAGGTGCTCTTACCTGCTGGTATTTATGAAAAACTGAAAGAAAAAGAGTGGGAGGTGGGAGACCAAAAGATAGATTGGACAGCATTAGAAACGGAAGAAAAGGCCCGAGCTGCAGGTTCAGGGCTCGGGGATAAAGTCAAAGCATTACCAGGTTTACTAGTACAAGTACTGCCACGTTTATTAACTACGAAAAAGGAAGATTGGGGTGCAATCACGGCCTGTAAACAAAAGCATGATGAAGACACAAGTGACTATTATGCCCGTTTTGAAAAATGTTTTGGAATAAATAGTGGTATAAAAACAAGTAGTGAGTCGTATCCACATTTATTTGTGACAAAATTAGTAGAAAATGCATTACCTCCAGTAAAGAATAGAATATTGAAATTCGAGAGTACCTGGCAAAGTAACACTCCGTCACAAATGCTACAAATGTTACAGTATCATCACAATAGAATTAGAGATGAACAAGAACACGAACAAAGACGTATGAAAGATACAAAAATGAAAATGCTAGTGTCTCAGACAGTACCGGCTGAAGGACATAAAAAGGGTATGACACATTCCGATTCAGCAGGACCGGTAAAAGGGACATGCAATTATTGCAAAAAGCCAGGTCATTACGTACACGATTGTCCAGTTTTAAAACATAATATCGCCATAGGTAAAACACAAGAAAGATCACGGCCACACAGACAAGATCAGAATGAACAAGGAGCTATGCCGCATTCCCAGGCCATGCCAGCCGCACAACAGCCAATACAGTTTGTGCCAGCTGCACCACCGTTGCCTGTTACTGCCACACAAACCACAACACGACAAATGTATCAGACTGCACAGTATGAATATCCTGAGTATCAGCGTTACGCATGAACCAGCCTAGAGAGGGAAGTTGACTTACCGCTTATCGAGATTCCTGTAGATCAAGAAGGACCTTATGTACATAGTGAATTATTAGGTCAAGATAGAAAATTCTTACTCGATACAGGGGCAAGTCGTACAACTATAAAACGTAGTGAAGTTCCAGGGGCACCCCTCTCAGGCTCTCAAAATGTTTCCCTTGGTTTTTCAGGAAAACCTATTGTTAACGAAGTATCACAGCCTCTTCCACTTACGATAGGACCTTTGACACGAACTACAGATTTATTACTTACTAAATCATGCCCAGAAAATTTGTTAGGAATTAAAACTCTGAAAGCCCTAGGAGCCATAATATGTTGTTCTCCGGGAGGAATAAGGTTGTTTTTACGTGATTTTAAAGGTCACTATGTGTCTAGAGACATGGATCCCCGACTACAGACTTTACCAGCGCATCTATGGGCACAAGGCCCTACTGATGTTGGTTGCATGAACATTACACCATACCGAGTTACACTCAAGGCAGGAGTGGTATTACCACGAATGCGACAATACAAGTTACCGCAAGATGCTGTAGTGGCTTTGCTGAAAATCATTGATGAGTTAATTGCCCAAGGAGTAGTTGTAGAAACAGACTCCAATGTATGTAATTCGCCGATAATTCCGATTCTTAAACGAACTGACCCTACTGCTCCGCCAGTATACCGATTGGTTATTGATTTGCGTGAACTAAACAAGTGCATTGTGCCACAATTTCCTGTGGTCCCCGATATATCATCATTATTGACAGCAATTGATTCCGAAGCAACATTCTTTACTGTAATTGATCTCAAGAATGCCTTTTTTAGCGTCCCAATAGATCCGGAAAGCCAATGTTTGTTCGGATTCAGTTTAAATGGGCGCAGCTTTAAATTCTCACGCGCTCCCCAAGGATTCACAGAAAGCCCCAGCATCTACAGCCAAGCACTGAAACGAGAACTTGACAGTATCCACATGCCAGTCAATACTGCACTGCTTCAATATGTCGATGATCTGCTGATCACCGCGAGAAGCGAACCTGAATGTGAAAAGGCTTCTCTGACAGTTTTACATTTTCTAGCCGACAAAGGGCACAAGGTGTCCCCTTCTAAGCTGCAATTCTGTGTCCAGCGAGTTATTTATCTTGGTCACTCGCTGTCCAAGGAGGGAAGGCAGCTTACACCAGATCGCATCCAGTTAATTGCTAACATGTCAATACCCCAGACACAAAAGGAGGTGCGGGCTTTCATAGGCCTCACTTCATATTGTAGGCAGTGGATCCCTCAGTACGCATTTCTAGCAAAACCACTCATTCAGTTAACCACACAGGAGGCAGCCACATCGACTGTTCTCCCTTGGACTCAGGAACATACACAAGCTTTTGAAAGCTTAAAGGAAGCTTTATGCCAAGCACCTGTTTTAGCAACACCATGTTATAGCAAACATTTTACACTCTTTGTCACAGAACGCGAAGGTACTGCTTTGTCAGTACTCACACAGGAACAAGCAGGATCACGCAAGCCATGTGCTTATTTTTCCAGTACATTAGATCCCGTAGCTCAGGCTTTGCCCGCGTGCCTGAAATCAGTGGCAGCAACAGCTTTAGCAATCAGACAAAGCGATGCCATAGTGTTAGGACATCCATTGACAGTACAAGTACCACATGCAGTAGAAGTTCTTGTGAACCGAACACAAACACAACACTTGACCATAGCAAGACTTACCGGTTATGAACTGACATTGTTTCAGCCACACATAGAGATCCGACGGTGTAATACATTGAATCCTGCTACACTATTACCTGTAATTGGAACAGACCCACTAGCTCATGATTGTGTTGAAATTATTGAAATAAAGACGAAACCTAGACAAGACTTGACAGACGTTCCATTGTTAGATCCAGACCTGACGTTGTATGTAGATGGATCGTGCATGAGAGCAAGTACAGGAGACTTAGTGGCCGCGTATGCAGTCACAACAGACACTGAAGTTATTGAGACAAATTGTATAGATACTTTGTCAGCCCAAGCAGCAGAACTTATTGCCCTAACACAAGCCTGTATTCAAGCCACAAATAAGAAAGTTAATGTATACACTGACTCACGTTATGCATTCGGAGTTGTACACGACTTCGGCGTGCTGTGGCGAGAGAGAGGTTATTTAACCTCCCATGGTGCCCACATTCAGCACGGAACCCTCATTCATGCCTTGTTAGACGCAATACATCTACCAACTGCCATATCGATTATGAAATGTAAAGCACACACGAAGGTCACTGATATCATTTCTCAAGGCAATGATTTAGCTGACAGAACAGCTAAACAGACTGCTCAGAATCGCACATTAGACATGACAAAGCCAATAGTTCAGACACCAACACAGTGTATGACAATTAAGGATCCCGCACTTGACGTAATTGACATACAGACACATGCTACTGCAGAAGAATTAAAGAAATGGACTGAACTAGGAGGGATCCAGACAGATCAGGGATGGATGACGAAGGAGAAATCTGTATGGTTTCTTCCTGACTCTATGGTCCAAGCCATTATAGCTACAATTCACAGCCCAGCGCATTTAGGAGAGAAAGCTATGCTAGATAGCATTCAACACATTTGGTTCAACAAACATTTACGAGCAGCAGCTAAACAAAAAGTCCGTACCTGTATGATATGTTGTCAGTTCAACCCAGGAAAAAGTGTTCCCGTAGAACAGGGTGGATTCCAGACTCCTGATCATCCTTTTGAAGTGCTCCAAATGGATTATATCCAGATGGAACGATGTCGAGGATTCAAATATGTTCTGGTAGTTGTCTGCGCTCTGTCCCGTTGGACAGAGGCGTACCCGGTTTCAGATTACACGGCCCCGACTACTGCCAAACAGTTAGTTCGAGAATTCTTCCCGCGGTACGGTTTACCACGTGTTGTATATTCAGATAACGGCCAGCCTTTCTCATCCGAATTAATGAAACATGTCTCACTTTTGTTGGGATATCAGTGGAAATTCCACTGTGTCCGACACCCCGAGGCAGCAGGTCTCGTGGAACGACATAATCAAATTTTGAAAATCAGATTGTCTAAAATATGTAAGGAGAAAGGTGTTGACTGGATAGTAGCATTACCAGTTGCACTATTTTACATAAGAATGGTAGCACACTCTCGAACAGGGCTATCCCCGTATGAGGTGATCTTCGGAAGGCCACCAAATATGTGGGGGACGCCTATACCACGTAAAATAACTGATGTTAATTGTAATATGCTGACAGATTACTTGGCTTCCTTGATGTCTGCACTACAATCTTGTCGTTCACAGGTAGCTGCAGCTTTTCCTGACAACACTGAGGTGAAACCCCATGACGTTGCTCCGGGGGATCTGGTGTTTGTGAGGAATTTCGATCGGAAAACCCAATTGGAGCCCAGGTGGAAAACACCGAAGCTAGTCCTGCTGACCACAAGAACAGCCGTGAAAGTGGAGGGCCGCAAAGGATGGATACATTCCAGCCACGTTAAGAAATTTCATGGACTATCCTCGGATATAGACACTGTGCCCTGCACTCCCTCACAGACTGATTCAAAACTTCCTTTTGTTGAACAGAATGACTCTCAGTGCTATAAATTAAAGCTTAGGCCCAAACAGTCGAGCAATTTGATTGTTTAAGTCCTCTCCAAGGTGAAGCGGTTGAATTGTCTCCGACATGTATCCCTTGGACCTGAGTAGAGAAAATACCCGAGAAATGTTGAAACGACAGGCGTATTGTAAATCACTGCGTAGCTACTGTATGAGGACCTTATTAATTTTGTTTTTATTGAGTGTTTTAATAATTATTACGAGTGTGATTTTGCACATATATCATCCTATTTCTAGACATGTTTATAATGTTGCTGCTGAACATTCTTTTAGTGACCTACCGCCACATGAATTATCTTATAGACTTGCGCTGCGCAATAACACTTTCATTAGTATGTTACATCATTCCCATCAGACTAGTAATGCCACCAATTGTTGGGTGTGTGGCCGACTCCCTCCCTATCAGAATAACAAAGGAGTTCTGCCTTTCTTTCCACATCCGTTCACACACAATGGCTCCTGTGGAGCATGGTTTAGTTTACTAAATTCCATAGACCCAGACACAGCAGTTTATCAACAACATTGGATATGGGGAAATCTGAATCTAGTTTTATTCAAAGTCTGTCATCCTAATAAGGAGGGTCACCCCAGTAGAACAGGAACTGATCTAGAAAATGAAGTGTATAAATTAGGTAATTTTACACCTAATCTTATGATTCTGAATGTCAAATCCGAAGTTGAACTAATTCTGCCCACTATGTCAGTATTTCCAGTTAAGGGTGAATTATGTGTAAGAAAAGTTGGTTCCATACATATGGGCCATAGCCAATGCGTTACTACAGTAGAATATAGTGATCAAGGTAAATCTTCATTTAGAGCTTCTCGCCATTCTTACTTTATATGTGGTCAGACGGCATATATGCGTCTGCCTCTAGATTGGGATGGTACCTGTTACATAGCATTCCTTCTGCCACCTGTTTTCCTAGCCCCCCCTGATTATTATCGGAATGTTCATTTAGTACACAATAGAGAGCGAAGAGATCTCCCAGTTGTCGATTATACTGAGACGGCATGGGACAAGTATGTAGATTTCAATAAAGGCATTTTTCCCTATATAGGTACAATATCAAATAGTAAGCTGATACGTAGACTAACCAAGACTCTCGAAGCTGTAGTAAACGAGACTATAGCCGCCCTAGGCAATCTGACAGAGGAACAATCAGTAATGAGAATTGTTGTTCTCCAGAATCGTCTTGTCCTTGACGTCATCCTGGCCGATAGGGGCGGAGCTTGCAGGGTCATCGGATCCAGCTGCTGCATATTCATACCAGAAAATTCGCCATCTGTATATAAAGCTATAACGCGCCTTCATAAGATTGTGAGCCAGATACACGAGAATCCAGGCACTTGGACGTGGTCCGGGTGGTTTTGGAGTGTGATATCAGCCTGGGGATGGAGAGTTCTATCCTTCCTAGGTATTGGCCTTCTTATGCTCTTCAGTTGTTGTTTATGCCTGCAATGTGGACCAGCGATTTGTGGTCTGTGTGCCACATCATGCATTCCATATCAAGGTTCTCGTTCAAAATGCCGGAAGAAGAAGGAAGAAGAAATGATGCTCCATGAGCAAATCGATGGAATGATGAAGATTGATATCTCTTGAAGGGCAAGCAGGGGACAAGGAGGGAATGTGGAAATGTGGATTTTCCTGATCAGTTATGTCCCCTATCTTGGACCCCAACGGTTCTATGTGCATGTCACAAGTACATGTATGTTCCCTCCAGTTCCAGTTTCCAAAACGCAAACATATGTGCGTCCACCGTCAACATGTTCTCTGTCAGATCCGCCATCAATGGGCTGGATATTCGATTCCTAAGTATGAAAGGCCACCGACTTTATATGGCTAAGTTACTCCATTTTTACAGTTCAGGCAAGTAGGCCCGATTCTGTCCTTAAAGCCTTCCCTGCTCTCTGTCTCTGACAGCTTCAGCTTGAGCTCGCATCTGTATCCATGAACTTTGTCCTACTCCCTGTGCAGCTAACGGTGCCTGTCTCGGCCAGTTTTGCCTGCCTGCCAAGAAGCTGTATTTCACCTTCGAATTATCTACTTTGCTCTTCGGCCGATGCATTCCTGTCTAGTGATTTAGGTAAACATTTCCTTTAGCTCACAAGCAAAGGACTCGGCCTTTCCGTCCTCCTGCAAGTAATTCATAGCCCTGTTGCCATGGAAAGTTTTCTGCCCCTCGCATCTCATATAGACACTTAGACGCTTGTACACGCACACAGTCAGTATAGAATAGATTCTGTCCGAGAGTTTTTTCTTGTGGATAACATAGTTCTCTAAACATAGGATGTTAGATATGATTTGGGATTAGGTTGACTTGACCCCCCAGACTTCTCGTCTCCACATGTAGAGCTAAATGTCAAGTCCCCGTCACCCCCTAGTTGCACGTCAATCACACGTCATGCTGCTGCGCGCGCATCTATGTTAAGTATTATCTTATAGATCCACCTATGCATGATAATCAGAGCCAATCATGTTTCTTTCTGCTCCTTATTACGCCTAGTTTCGATTACGCACCAATATGTCATTTCTCTTATCAATTGTTACGCCTTTTGCATTCATTTCATTGTAATGTAAGACCTATAAAAGTTACTTCTTGTCAATAAAGTATTGTACTTCACTTCCTGAACCCTCGTGGTGACGGAACCTGAAGGCCGCCACTCGAGTCGGCCATTTTGGAATAAAGCCCATTCAGAAAATCTCTTATACCACGGATTCTGCCTCTTGTTATTCTGAGCTATTTTACTTTATTTTAGATTCCGCATGAAATTCAGTCAAGGTAAAAAGAATTATTTACCACATAGCGACACCCGTCTTGGCCCGCTGGTGAAGAAATCAACCGCTGCCCAAGGGGAAGAGTTCTGACAGACTTTTAGTTTCAGGAAGATATTGGGTTTCATTTTTACCTTGACATGGAGAAAAAGAAAATCCTTTGTGCATTAGGGTTCATGTTGACAGTAGCCATTGTTGGGATAACCACATGGTTCGTGGAGGATGTAACACCCGCTCGGAAGATTCTTGTGTTGACAACTCCGGTGCCTGAGGAACACTACTTTTATACATTACCGTATCAAGAGTTGAAGCATCGACAGTCTTACTTGAATAACACTTTCATCCAGATGCTGCATCATACCCACGTTGCTACGAATGCTACGAACTGTTGGATATGTGGGATGATGCCAGCTCATCAGAAGAAAGGAGGAACGCCATTTATACCACTTCCTTTCTCTCATAATGGCTCTTGTAGAGCATGGTATACTTTGCTTTTTGCTACTCGGAAACCGACAGTGGGACGATTGCTCTTCAGACTCAATAAAGAATGCCATCAAGACAAAAATGGGTATCCACAAGCGAATGGGACAATTTGGGAGTGGGAGGAGTACCGACCAGACAATGAATCCATTCCCTACATCTTCACGAACACAAGAGACACTGTGGGAAAGGATAAATTTGTGATTCAAGTAGCACAAGCTCAAGCGGACCTGTGTGTCCAGAGTGTGGGTTTTATCCCTGTTGGTGTTAGTGATTGTATTACTGTTTTGAATATTGATGGGTTAAACAATAGTACCTTCTTAGCCTCCCATAATACGTACTTTGTGTGTGGAAATAAAGGTTATTACCGTCTGCCGGCTGGGTGGTCTGGGGTATGCTATGTATCATTTCTATTACCTCCTGTATTCCTAGCTCCCGCATCTTATCATAAAGATCTGAAATTATTGAATAATGTGACTGTAAATAGGTATAAACGTACTTTATCACTTGACGATGTAGATCAGACTGATACCAGTCTGCAGCAGTATATTGATTTTAACTTAGGATTGTTTTTCTTTGTTGGAGCTGCCCTGAACAGTAGGAAGATCCGAAGATTAACAAGAGTGGTAGAAGCGGTGACAAATCAGACCGCTGCTGCACTTGGGAATCTTACGGAGGAATTGCAAATTACTAGAATTGTTGCATTGCAGAATCGTATGGTATTAGACGTTATGCTAGCTGATAGAGGAGGAGCATGTAAAATTATTGGAAGTAGCTGTTGTGTGTTTATCCCTGATCATACGCCATCAGTTTATAATGCCATCAATAAACTGCATAAAATTGCAGCTGAGATCCATACAGAAAACGGCACTTGGTCCTTTTCTGGATGGTTTTGGGCGTTAATTACTGCCTGGGGATGGAAGGTTCTAACTGGTCTCTGCATTATTGTAGCGGTTCTGTTTTCATGCTGTATCTGCATTCAGTGTGGTCCTTTACTCTGCTCATTATGTGTATCATTTTGTGTCCCCGATAAGAAAGCTATTGCCAATGTCACTTATCAGAAACGTTTAGCTAAGGAAGTAGAAGAGATGATGATAATTGATATATATGATGATTATTCTAACAAGCCGGATGTCTTCAGTAAATGCTGAAAGGGTCGTCTGTTGTAAATTGAAACAACGATGTGATTAAGCATTTACTAAAGACATTAATTCCCCTCTTATAGATCATGTTTTCTCTGTTATGTTGACCGAAGTTCGGACTCCATTTTGTATTGTTATGCTTTCACGTGTTCCCCACGAGAAGAGTCCAGCCTCTGTGTTAGTTGCTCTTGTAATCTGCCTAGTAACAGTCTATAAATAGCTCCTTTGTCCATCTGGCACATGCCCAGACTTGACCACATCTGTTCTCAGTTAGCCTTGCTTGACCATGTTTTCGCGGGCTCAAGGAGTGTGTTAGCTCCGCCCACATATTGATTCAGTATCGAAAATGACCATAAATGGTAATGTTCTTCAGCTTCATGTTGTATCCACCCACTTATGAGCCCCTCTGTTGTGTATAAAAGGGGACCGTGTACGCAAGTTCTTTGTGCTACTCTATGCAATACTGAAGAGTGTTGTGTGGATTGTAGGACCACCCTTAAGGGTTAATAAATGCTGTCTTTGTACTTTGCAGTTTCCGTGCCAACTTCCTTATAGATTCCATTACAGGAGAGCGAACCCTTGTGTCCTGCGGGCCTAGCTGGGGCCTGTATTCATCACCAGTGGATTCCTCACCTTGTGAATAGATTCCACAGCAGTCCCCACTCCCGAAGGAGGGTGTCCATCCCCCTATACCAGAAAGTCCTGAAGGACGGATCGAGCAAAGTGTCCATCCCTCCTCACCTCAGTGTCCAAGCAATAATGTTTTGCAAAGGTGTGGAGGGAGGCCCAAGTTGCCGCCCTACAAATGTCCTCCACAGGAACACCCCTAGACAAGGCAGATGTAGAAGACTTTGCTC
Source organism: Triturus cristatus (assembly GCF_964204655.1). Classification (NCBI taxonomy): domain Eukaryota; kingdom Metazoa; phylum Chordata; class Amphibia; order Caudata; family Salamandridae; genus Triturus; species Triturus cristatus. The sequence goes on from NC_140592.1 coordinate 486,789,516, forward strand.
TGGTAGAATGAGCCCTCAAACCCTCCGGAGGCTCCTTACCAGCTAGGGAGTAGCATATCTTGATGCATAGTACAATCCATCTGGAAAGGGAGCGCTTGTGCACCGCACGACCCTTCCTGCAGCCAGCGAAGCCCACAAAGAGCTGGTCATCAATCCTGTAGTCTTTCGTCCTGTCCAGGTAAAAGCTCACTGCCCTCTTAGGGTCCAAGCGGTGAAGTCTCTCCTCCTCCTTGGAAGGGTGAGGGGGAGGATAGAAAGAAGGAAGGGTAATGGACTGCCCCAAATGGAAGGGAGTTACCACCTTAGGCAAAAACGCAGCCCTGGTCCTGAGTACCATTCGTTCAGCATGAATGGTCAAGAATGGGGGTTTCGAACTTAGAGCTTGAAGCTCACTTACCCTCCTTGCCGAGGTAATTGCGACAAGGAATACCGTCTTAAAAGACAAGAGCCTCAGGGGACACTTGTGTAAGGGCTCGAAGGGAGAACCCATAAGATAGGTTAATACAAGGTTAATACAAGGTTCAAGTCCCATTGAGGCATAATAAAGGGAGCTGGAGGAAACTCGTTTGTAAGGCCCTTTATAAAACGAAGAACAATAGGAGACTTGAACAGCGACGGCTGATCCGGCAAACAAAGGAAAGCCGATAGAGCCGACAAATATCCTTTCACAGTAGCCACAGCAAAGCCTTGCTGGGCAAGAGAAAGGGCAAACTGTAAAATATTAGAAAGACGAGCCTTCAAAGGATCAAAGGATCAATGGACCTCTCTCCACACCAGAGAACAAATTTAGACCACCTATATGAATAAATAGATTTGGTGGAGTGTCGCCTGGCCGATAAAATAACATCCACCACATCCGGCGGGAGAGAGAAAGAACTCAGGTTGCCCCGTTCAATCTCTAGGCATGAAGGTGTAAGCTCTGGAGGTGGGGGTGTAGAACCTGCCCCTCTGACTGCGAGAGGAGGTCTGCCCTCAGAGGGAGACGGAGCGGAGGGCACGAGGAGAGGTGGAGAAGATCTGTGTACCACACCCTTCTTGGCCAATCCGGGGCGATCAATATGACTTGGGCCTGGTCTTGGCGAATCTTCCTCAGAACCCGAGGAATCAAGGGTATGGGAGGAAACGTGTAAAGGAGTCGTGAGCCCCAACTGAACTGAAACGCGTCCCCCAACTCTCCCTGCATCGGATACTGGAGACTGCAGAATAACGGGCAGTGAGCATTCTCGTGAGTGGCGAACAGGTCCACCCGAGGAGCCCCCCACATCCGAAAGACGTGACGAACTACCTCCGGATGAAGCCTCCACTCGGGATCGGCGGAGAACTGCCGACTGAGACTGTCCGCACGTACGTTCAGCACCCCGGCCAGATGATTTGCCATTAAACAAATCTGATGGTCCTGAGCCCAGAACCACAGACGCAGGGCCTCTCTGCAGAGACAAAGAGACCCCACCCCTTCCTGTTTGTTTATATACCACATCGCGGTAGTGTTGTCCATCAGGACTTGAACCGACTGACCGCGAAGGGAAGGGAGGAAGGCCTTGAGCGCCAAACGTATCGCCCGTAACTCCAGAAGGTTGATGTGAACCAACCTTTCCTCTGGAGACCAAAGACCCTTGATCTCCAGATCCCCCAGATGAGCACCCCACCCTAAGGTGGATGCATCCGTTATCACTGTGGCCACCGATGGAGGAAGATGAAAGGGCTTTCCTTGAGACAGATTGCCCTCCACGCTCCACCAAGACAGATCCGCCGCAGCTTCTCTGGAGATCCTCACAGACTCCCTGAGATCTCCCTTGTGCTGATACCACTGCTTGCGGAGGCACCACTGGAGTGCCCTCATGTGCCAGCGTGCATGGTTGACCAACAGGATGCAGGAAGCAAACAGACCGAGCAGGCGAAGGACCTTCAGAACTGGAACAACCGCTCAGTTGTAAAATAAAGGAATCATTTCCTGAATGTCGAGAATCCTTTGAGGAGGAGGGAATGCTCGACACACAGTAGTGTCCAGTACCGCACCTATGAACAGGTTGCGCTGAGAGGGCACCAGGTGAGATTTGGGCACGTTTATTTAAAAACCCAAGTTGTACAACAGTTGAGTTGTATCCCGCAGATGATGCAACACCTTCTCCGACGACTCCACTTTGATCAGCCAGTCGTCCAGATAGGGGAAAACGGAGACCCCTGACCTTATGAGATGGGCTGCCACCACTGCCATCACCTTCGTGAAGACCCGAGGAGCAGAAGTAAGACCAAACGGTAGGACCGCAAACTGATAATGTTGCGACCCTACCGTGAAACGGAGATACTTTCTGTGCGACTTCAGGATTGGGATGTGAAAATACGCATCCTGCAAGTCGATGGGACACCATCCAGTCCTCCTGATTCACCACTTGAAGAACCTGAGCAAGGGTGAGCATCTTGAACTTCTCTTGCTTTAGATAAAGATTCAAGATTCTGAGGTCCAATATCGACCGTAACCTGCAGTCCTTTTTCGGAATCAGAAAATACCGGGAGTAGAATCCCTGACCCCTCTCCTGCTCTGGAACCACCTCTATCGCACCTTTCTGAAACAACTTCAGGACTTCCTCCTGCAGGAGAAGACGGTGGTCCTCCGAGCAAGCCCCTTGACAAGGAGGGTAATTTGGAGGGAATTCCCGAAAGGGAAGGGCGTACCCATTTTCTACAAGATCTAGAACCCAGAGATCTGTAGTTACAGATTCCCAATCTTGTAGAAAATGGGTAAGCCGGCCCCCCACAGGACCAGCATGATCCGGAATGTCGGATCTAGGGCTGTTTTGCGGTGGTGGGAGGGGCTGAGGAAGAGGAAGAGGAGGAGGAGAGCTGACGTGAGCCACGTGTGCGACCCCTGATTCTTCCTCTGTAACCTCTCGACGAGGAACTTTGCTGCTGCTGCTGTTGCTGCTGCGGAGTCTGCCCATAGGTACGAAAAGATGTTCTTCCAAAACCTCTGTACCTCTTAAAAGACCCTCTCGACTGAGACTGGAGTCCCAAAGATTTAGCAGTTGCCTTGCTCTCCTTGAATCTTTCCAGAGCAGCATCTGCCTTTTTCCCAAATAGGCCAGACCCATCAAACGGTAGATCCAATAGGGTTGACTGTACATCTTGAGAGAACTCCGACGTTCTCAACCAAGCACTTCTCCTAGTTGCAACAGACGACCCCATGATCCTTGCAACAGAATCCGCAGTGTCCAGCCCACTTTGGATCACTTGCCGCGCAACAGCCGCACGAGCATCAGCCAAGATGTCGTTAAATCCAGATCTATCGTCCTCAGGCAATTTCGGCGCCAGTTTCTTAGCCGAGTCCATCAGCGCGTGAACATAGCGTCCCAAGAGATATGTGGCGTTAGTCGACTTCAAGGCCATGCTGGCAGATGAAAACACCTTCTTTGCCGACTGGTCCAGCCTTTTTGCCTCTCTATCCCCAGGGACCTGTGGAAAAGCCCCTTTAGACTTTCCAGAACAAGCCACTTGAATTACCAGGCTCTCAGGTGACGGATGAGACGACAAAAATTCAGGATCTCCTGGGGCCGCTCTGTATCTCCTAGCGATCGTCTTTGAGACCGCAGGAGCAGAAAAAGGTTTGCGCCACACCTCCAATACAGGCTACACAATGGCCTCATTAAAGGGAAGCAGAGGCTCTGATACCGCCGTTGGAGAATGCAGCACTTCAGTCAAAATGTTTGACTTAAACTCTGTTGTAGGAAGCTGGAGATCAAGCAACTCCGCAGCTCTCCTTATGACTGCATGGTAGGGTGCGACATCCTTGGATGGCTCATCAGATGGCGGAGTAATCTCCCACTCAGGAGAAAGGTCCAAGCCACTAGCTTCCTTAAGCTCGTCAAAAACCTCATCCGACTCCACCAATTCTCCATCCTCCGCCTCCTCCTGAATGTATCTCTGCTCCTCAATAATCCTCTGAGTCTCCCTCCTGGAGCGAATTCGAATCCTCGGCGTCGGCGGCGCCGTAATCGACTCCGACGGCGCCGGTGGAGCCATCGGCGTCGAACGTGGATCCAGCGGAGCCATCGGCGTCGAACGAGGTCGAGCCGGAGCCGGCGAGGATGGAAGCGGCGTCGACGTTCTCGGAGCCGGAGGATTCCAAGACGGCGTCGCTGGATAAAATGGATAGAAAGGGGCCTGAGGATACACCTGCGGCACCCGTAAGTTAAAGGCCAAAGGACCCATCGGACCCGTAGGTGCACCAGGGGCATAAATGGCACGAGCAAATACCCCATACATCGCATTTAAGTAATGCGAGGGGTCCTGACCTGGCCCAGGAAAGGCAGGATACTGGTCAGGCCCCACCGGACTCGGGCCAACCGGCGCCGACGGTGGATTCAACGGCGTCGCAGGCTCACCCGGGGCTTGAAGTTCTTCCGGGGCCGGAGATGGAGCCGGAGACGGAGCCGGAGCCGGGGATGGAACCGGCGTCGGAGTCCGGACTGGAACTGGCGAAGCCGGAGACAAAGAGACCACTGGAGATGAAGGACCAGCAGGCGAACCCGGCACAGGAGAAGGAGAGACGGAGTCCCTTCGACGCCGAGCAGGTGACTTCGGCTTCGGCGCCGTGCTCTTGTCAGAATGGTGCCGAGAGGAGTGCCTTCTCTTCTTCTTGTGCTTCTTAGCTCTCGAAGCATGCCCTGAAGTCGACTTCGACGCCGACCTCGACTTCGATCGAGACCTCGACCTCGATCTCGATCTCCTCCTCCCTCTCTTCTCTTTCTTCATCTTGGCAATAAAGAGTTTTGCCTCCCGTTCTTTCAGAGCCTTTGAGCTCATTTTACGGCAGCTGGTACAGCCATCCACATCGTGGTCCGAGGATAAACACCACACACAGTCCTCATATGGGTCAGTGATGGACATATGCTTGCCACACTCCCGGCAAGGCTTAAATCCAGACTTCTTCGTTGACATCTTCAAAGAAGACAGGAAACAACAATGAAAATACACAAAGTATCCACGACGCTAACAACAGCGATTCCCGAAATCCGTTGGCTTCGACGGCGTGGAAGAAAGGGAACTGACGTCATCACGCCGACGAGGTCTTCTTATGGAGCCGGTGACGTCAGCGGAGTCGCGAGCGGAGCCGTGTCTCTGTGATGTCGTCTTCGACCTCATCGGCGTGGACTGCTACAAAAGTTTCCGAATGTTGCTGGCACAAGGGATATTCACAAGGTGAGGAATCCACTGGCAGATGTATCCATCAGAAAGAGGGAGCCCAAGTAGTGTCACTTGCCTGATACTCCCACCTCAGAAACCTCCTCTTCCCATCAAAGGAAAACTACATAGAAAAAAGTTTTTGAGAGTGATAATATTTAGAAAGAGATTTGGAAAATAGTGCGATTTACTGGGCCTTGTAAGACTAAGAAGAGATAAAGGAGGGCCCTGAAGCAGGCCTGCCTAGACATATATGCCACAAATCAAGCCCGCAGTGGCCCACCCAAATGCACCCTTGGCCCACCGAAATAAAAATTCCTGGAGCCGGGCCTGATCTCGGGTCTAATTTGAGGGGCTATATAAAACTCTAAATAAAAATATTTATATATTGTATTTTTTCAACTGTTTGTTTCGCCTTTGGCATTTTATGTAATTTCCAGGAAAAATAGCTCAACATTTATTAAAAATGTGAGGATTGGTGAACCTCCAGCAGAGCTGTCGAGGGTTAGGCTTTTCTGGCACAATATCAAAATGATGGAAAATGTCACAAGTGACAGTTCAGAGCGTTTGTCCTTTTAGTATCTTTTTTATCAAACTTGTGATGATTTGGTGGACCAGAGTAGCTCGGAGGTGGGTGTGGTTGTGCTGCCCATAGTTCAGTGCAGTGCAGTGCACCACATCAACATGCTAGGGTGTCACCCCATTGATCGTGCTACACCCAAGCAAGCCAAGTGAAGGCAGCCCCGCAAACAGCCAAACGGAAAAAAAGGTCGCCACTGTCATTAGCTCTCAGGTAAGATTAACAGAACATTACAGTGAGCACAGGTTCACTGCGATAATCTAACTCACTATGACACCTAGAGATGAAGGCTACTGGTTTATTTCAAATGACTCAGAACGCAGATGGTCTGCGCTGTAACAAACGTGGTCAAAGCAGGGTTCCCACGTTCTGCCAAAGGCCTTGTGTACACTTTCGGTGGACAGCCTAAGCCAAGCGGTACTGTCCCTTTGCCACATTTGTAGGGGGCATTGTGCCACTGGTCATGACCATCGATGTCCTTGTTAGTCTGCACTAGATCGGTGAAAATGCTCAGCACTTTGCACATGGGCCCTCCCTAAAACAGACGATAATGGGGCCCTTCTATCAATGGGAATTGAGGTCCTTAGCCATATTCTATGGTTGGGCTACATTTTTGTTATGCTAGTGTAATGTCACTAATTTTGATAATTTCACGTTACTCTTGTTTCCCAAAATTATGCAATTATGCCACAAAGCATAATGTCACGTCCGTTTGCATAAACATTCTATCCCAGGAGCACAGGATAAATGCGAACATATAGAATGTGAGCAGCTGCTGTTCAGGGCACTTGAATTTGGTTGCGCAAAATAGGGATAAATTAATAATGGACGAGAGGAGGCATTTAGTACTAAAATATAGCTCTAAGTGCCAGATTTCAGTTTTGTGTATTTTTCTGAAAATGTTGCACAATTACACAAAAGGAAATTATGTGGATTATAAAAATGGAGTGACTGCCGGGTATATAGTGCACTCCATGTGATCCTAACAAATAAATGCGAAAAGTGTCTGAGATCCTACCGTTCTAGCACGTAGAGCTGATCTTATTGTCAGCAGTCTATCTGAAATCTCACAAATAGAAACTCAGCGAAAAAGGTCACTATTTCTGAAAAATATTCGAAATATATCAATAATGATAATAGATCCAACATCTCACAAACATCTAACTGATCAGCAATATCTGTGCTACTGGCTGACGTAATCACACACAGGCAAGTGAGGTCAATTTTATTTCACAACTGGCACAGTGTGCACTGGGGTATAAAACAAAGATGGTGGAACGATGCTACTGCTGCAAAAAGATGGATTACCTCTCGAATCCTCCTTCTATTTCTGCAGCAATGTTAACGTTGAGGATTCTGGGCCACACAGAAGACTATGAGCCAACCCTTTCATCTTTTTGAGCAATCACATGCGCTCAGGGTGGTAGCAATGGCGACGGAACAATTTTCAGAGTGGGATGTGTGAGAAGTTGGCCTGATATATGCTGTCCACTAGTTATAGTGGGCACCCTGTATCAGTCCAAACAACCCCTTATGGTGAATAGGTTAAAAACAACCTTTATCGAAAGCTGTCCTAGTGGTAACTATGGAGAGCAGCCTTCGGGCTAAGTCTTGAAGGAATGTAAAGCAGCTTGTTTTACCAGTCTATAATCTCTTGAATGATCAAATGAAAGGACAACGAAATGAATGAAATGAAAAGGGGTCTTATTAAGCGCAACTGCTGCCCTAGGGCATCCAAGCGCTGGAAAAGAAAGAGGATAGCGCCTCGTGATACAGTAGCTTCGGGGTTAGTTTATTTAGTGAAAGAGAAATGTTTTGAGGTGTTTACGGAAGGATAACAGGTAGGGATTGGATCTAAGATATAGAGGGAGCGAGTTCCATAGTTTGGCTGCGTTATAGGTAAAAGACCTGCCTCCCGCTCTTGATCTGCAAATCCTGGGAGCTACAGCCAAGAATGCATTGGCAGAGCGGAGTTGTTTGCTGGGATGGTAAGGGGAGAGCAAACAATGGTTGATCTTTGGGCCAGTTTTCCAAAAGGCTTGGTGGGCAATGCACATAGCTTTAAATTTGATTCGCTCCCTGACAGGGAGCCAGTGCAGAGTCCTCAACCCGGATTCTACCGACGCTCTACATGGAAGCTGGAGCAGCATGTGTGCGGCGCAATTCTGAGTGCGCTAGAGTTTTTGCAGGACATATTCCGGTGCCCCTAGACAAGGCATTACTAAAATCCAACCGGGATTGAATTAGGCCTTGTATCACAACTTGCTTAGCTTCAAACGGTAGGAGCGGAAGAATTTTCTTCAGCATTCTGATGATTCCAAAGCAGGTCGCAGATGTCTTGGTTGCTTGGGTGTTAAAGGTCAGGGATTCATCCAGCCAGACCCCAAGGCTTTTTATGTTATCTTTCGGGATGGGCGGTGCGCCCAGGCTAGTGGGCCATAAGAGGTCAATGGCGGACAGTGCTGGCGGGCCGAGTAACATAAGCTCGGTCTTATCACCGTTAAGTTTAAGGGACGATGCGGTCATCCAGCTTTTGACCTCTTCCATGCAGGTAGTCAGGTTGGTCTGTGCAATATCACAGTTCTTTTGTGCAAGGGAGACCACCAGCTGAGTGTCATCCGCATATGTGATGATCTTAATACCATATGGGTGAACAATCTCAGCCAGTGGTCTCATGTACACGTTGAATAGGGCTGGACTTGGTGACGATCCCTGCGGTACCCCACAGGCCAGGGGTTTACTTGAGGAGGTAAAGTCTCCGTCAGAGACTTGGAATGTCCTTCCGCTCAAAAAGGATTTAAACCAAGCCAAAGCGTTCCATTGATACTCCCAGATTGAGGAGTCAGTGCAGCAGGGTTTTGTGACTTACTGTGTCAAATGCTGCACTTAGATCAAGGAGGATGACTGCCACTGATCCTCCTCGATCTAAGATCCGCCTAGTTTCCTCAGTCACGGCCAACAGGGCCGTTTCCGTTCCATGTTTGGGGAGAAATCCTGTCTGAGAGACGTCAAGTAGATGATTGTTCTTGAGAAACATTGTCAGATGGGAATTAATGTGTTTCTCCAGAATTTTGCTCGCCCAGGGTAGCAGGGAGATGGGGCGGTAGTTGCTGTAATTAGTGGGGTCAAGGTTAGGTTTTTTCAGAAGTGCTCTCACCATAGCTTGTTTCCAAGTAGGTGGAACACTACCTGTGGTTAAAGAGATGTTAAGCAGCTCCAACAGGGTGGGGAGAATAACTTGGCTGGCTGTCACCATAGTGCATGGAGGGGCAGGATCGCATGGGGAACCTGATTTTACTTGTTGTATTAGAGATTCTAATGTTTCTAGGTTTAACAGAGGGAAATGATCCAAGGTTATTCGGGAGAGATGATCAATTTCCGTGGAGAGAAAATGTTCATTAGTGGAAGGTTCCCAGGCTGTGACTGCAAATGACAAATACATTTTATTTATTTTCCGATAGAAAAATTGCGCTAACTCATTGCAGCGGGAGAGAGGATTGTCATTAAGAACCATGGGTGGAGGAAGTTTTGTAAGACTTTTGACAATTTGGAAGATCTCTCTCGGTTTTGAACTGGCCTTCATGATTTTATCGCTGTAATAGGTGTCTCGATTTTATTTCTGATTTGTAGGCTCTAATAGCCTCCTTGAACGTGGTTTTGTCTATAGTGGCATATCCCAGGCGCCACTTTCTTTCAAGCTTTCTACAGTGCCGCTTTTTTGCTCTGAGCTCTTCCGAGTACCATGGAGCTGTTTCTCGTAGCCTTTTTTTTTTTTTTGTAAATATTTTTATTGAGTTTATTCAAACATAAAGCAACATACATTGGCATTGAGTCCAGCAGTATAGCAACCAATCGAATGTGCAGCAAGGTTTTAAAGGCATCCTCAAAAAGCACTGGTACACCTGCGGCATCACATGGCGACAACGCCCTCATTCTGCAAGCAAGTGATAGTCCGTCTACTCTTGGTCACTTAGTTCGGATTCTAAAGTGTCATGCGGGGGTTCACATATATTTCCTCTATATGTATTCCACCCACCCCATACCTGGGTCCATTTTTTGGGGCAGCCTCTATGAATGTATACTGTTTTTTCGACAATCATTATGGAGTCCATATCCCGGGACCATTGGGCGAGGGTAGGTGTTTGCCTAGATCCCCATACCTGGGCTATATTACGCTTCGCCAACATGAGTCCCAGTGCCACCCAGAGTCGTGCCACTCTGCTGAGGTCTGTAGGTTCCCAGATGTTGAGGAGACACCTCCTCGGCTCCGGAAGCGTCGGAACTTTAGTCACCTGGGAGAGTGTGCGCAGTATTGCCTTCCAGTATAGGGTTATTGCAGGGCATTCCCAGAGGGTGTGAAAAAGGGTACCATCCATACCACACTGCCTGAGACATAGGGGGGAGTCAGCTCGTTTAAGTTTAAATAAGAGTGTGCGGGTGTAGTACGTGCGGTGTAAGATTTTTAGTTGAACCAGCCGCAGTTTGGACGATATTCCCACCTCCTTAGGGGAGGAAAGCGCCGCCTGCCAGTCCGCTTCGTCAAATTCCCCCAGCTCTGTCTCCCATCTAACCTTAAGGGCCGAAAATGGGTCTGGCTGGTTGTTTATCATCTTCCGATATGTCAGGGACGTCGCTCTTTTAGTCAGGTGTACCGTGAGGAGTCGGTCTTCCAATGGCGAAGACTCCGCAAGCCGGGTCCCGGGCAGGACCGCCGCCCGGAGTGCGTGTCGGATTTGTAAGTATCTGAACCGTTCAGTGTCGGCCAGGTCGTAGTCCGCTTGTAATTGGGCAAATGTGACCAGTTCCCCCTTTTTCCAAAGGTCTCCGACCCTGGAAATGCCAATCAGATCCCACTGATGGAACCCCTTAGTGGTGCGCAGCACCCCCAACTGTTTCGCCTCCCACAAAGGTGTGGCCTGAGTTATCTTTCCGGCCCAGCCAAGAGCCCGCTGCGCCGCGAACCATATCTGGAGAGTATGTGCCGTGGGTCCCGAGGGGCAGCGGCCCCTCGTGTGGTTGTAGAGCGCTCCCATGACCCCCCCGGCCCCCAGCAACTGTCGATCCATACGGTACGCCGGGTCATCCCCAGGCACAGGAAGCCACTGATTTATGACCACAAGTTGAGATGCCCAATAGTACAGCTTTATGTCAGGGAGGGCGATACCCCCGTCGTACCACCCTCTGGTAAGCTTATGGAGCGCTATCCGCGGCGCCTTATCTTCCCATAAGAGGCTGGTGACCTCCGCGTTTATGGCGGTGAAGTATGCAGGCGCGACCGGGAAGGGTGTGTTGTGAAGTAGGTAAAGAAATCTAGGGAGAGCCATCATTTTAAAGAGGGCAGCCCGTCCCAGTAGTGTCAGGGGTAGAGAACGCCAGTGTTTGACGTCGCTGCGAAACCTATGCAGGGTCTTCGCCAGATTTTCGGCAACAAATCTCTCCCTATCAATGGTCACATAAATTCCTAAGTATTTGAACCCATCTTCCACCACTCGAACCTCACATCCCTTCGGGAGCCGAGGTGGGGAGCCTCGAAGCATATATACAATAGACTTCTCCCAGTTTATCGTATAGCCGGACACTCTCCCGTATGACGCGCAGATGTCCAGGAGGCAGTTAATCGAGCGTGCCGGCGAGGCTAGGTACAGCAGGACATCGTCAGCATACAGGGAGATGCGGTCCTCCCATCCCACCGTCCACTTTAGGCCCCGGATCACAGGGTCCTGCCGCACCCAGGCCGCGAGCGGCTCCAAAGCCAGAGCAAAAAGGAGCGGGGAAAGAGGGCAGCCCTGTCGCGTCCCCCGCCCCAACAGGAAGGGGTCCGAGATATGCCCATCTACCACCACCTGTGCCAGTGGCTCGGTATACAGAAGCTGGATCCAGGCGCACATCTTGGGACCAAAGCCCATGTGACGAAGAACGGCAAAGAGGAAAGGCCACTCCACCTGGTCGAACGCCATCCGAGCGTCCAGTGAGAGGATGGCCGCGCCCTCCTCTATCGATGAGCGGCGCGCGAGGATCCCATGAAGCCGCCGTATATTCAGGGCGGTATTGCGGTTAGGCATAAATCCCGACTGGTCCGGGTGTATCAAGGCCGCAAGGTAGGGCTGAAGCCTTGTCGCCAACACCTTTGCCAGAATCTTTGCCTCGGCGTTCAGCAAAGAGATTGGGCGATAGGAGGCGCAGTCGTGCGAGGGTTTGTTAGGCTTAGGGATGGCCACAATGGTAGCCACTCTCTGGTCTTGGGGCAGAATCCCTGTCGACAGACTGTTCTTATACATGGCCAAGAGGTGCAGGACTATGTGAGTAGCGTTTTTCTTATAGAATTCCACCGGAATTCCATTGGGCCCCAGTGCCTTCCCCGCGCGGAGGGCGAGTATTGCGAGCGTGAGCTCTTCAGCCGTCAGGTCTGCCTCCAGGGCTGCCACCCCCGACTGTTCCAACCTCGGCATTGCGATGTCCTGAATGAAGGCCAGATTATCCGCCACAGTAGACGAGGCCTCCGGTGTATAGATCTTTTTGTAGTGGGCCGCTAGGGCCTCCGCGATTTGCCGCGGCTCCGACGTAAAATCTCCCGAGTCCAGCCTGATCCGCGCCACCCACCGCGCCGCACGCTCCCCCTTCTCAAGCCAGGCCAGTAGTCTACCTGCCTTGTCCCCTAGTTCATAAATCATATGCTGTGTTGCAACCTGTTTAGCTCGCGCAGCCTCCCAAAGATAGGACTTATATTCCTGCTGTGCCATGCGTACTCTATGTGTAGGGTCATCATCAGTATGTGTGGCATGGTCGGCTTCTGCCTCAGTCACCCCCGGCTCAAGCTGGAGTACCGCCATCGATATCGCCTGTCCGCAAAGGACTGTTTTGTACGCCTCCCACAACGTCGTCGGGCTTGTAACCGAGTCCTTGTTTTCGGCGAAATACTGTTTGGTTGTCACCTGAAGGGCTTTGCTAATTTTAGGGACTTTGAGATAGCCTGGGTGAATTGGGAATATCCTACGTCTTCGCGGGGCGAAGGTTGCAAATGTAATGATTACCGGAGAGTGGTCCGAAATGCCCCTGGGCAAGTGAGAAACTTCTGTCATTCCCCTCAACCCTGTAGTTGGTGTAAAAATGTAGTCTATACGAGAAAGAGTGTTGTGGGCCCCCGAGTGAAATGTGTATTGCCTCTCCTCCGGACAGTGCGTTCTCCAGGTGTCTATGAGGCCAAGTGCCTCGGTAAATTCACGCAATTTGGGGGTAGCGCTACCGTAGTCTCTGGAGGATGACCTATCCATTGACTGATCCATAGTCGCATTAAAGTCCCCACCCATGATTAGCTCCCCTTGTGGTAACGACAGCAGAAACTCACCCAGTGCCCGGAAAGTATCCTGGTGGAGTGTCGGGGGGACGTATACAGTCACTAAGTTATACAGTTTCCCTTCCCATTGGCAGGTCAGTGCCGCAAAGCGACCCTGGTCCTCTCTACGGGAGTCAACAATGATCAGGGGGAAGCGTTTGTTAACTAGTATGCCCACCCCGCGGGACCCAGACGTGAATTCAGAGTGTATCGCCATTTTAAATCCCCATCTGTCCAGTGCTCTCGTAGTCGTGCCTACCAGATGTGTTTCCTGCAAGAGTGCCACCGCCAGCCCCCTGCGCTTGAGATATTGTAAGACCAGCCCCCGTTTAATTTTATCTCCCAATCCATTCACGTTCCAGGACAAAACGCTGAACAAGGGGCTGGATTGTTGCGCGTGTCCCTCAGTGGAGCTAGCGGTGGCCTCCTGGTTAGCTTTATGTGTTTCCCCAGTCATGGAGGGTAGTTGGAAAGTGATCGCACCTGTGCACCCCTCCCTCGGTCTAGGACAGGCCTAGCTTGCAGAATCTGCCAATGAGTAGTTGCCGAACCTAGAACATAACACAAACCAACTTTTCCATGATGACCCCATCCCCCCACCCCCCTCCCTGTCTCCCTGCCCAGCGGATTTAAAACTACCCGCCACCCCAACTTAGCAGAGTGCTTAGATCCCATAACTTGCAACTTGCGTATGGGGGGGGGAGCTGCTCTCTGTCCTTCGCCCGCTCCCTGCACCATGTGTATGTCTATGCGAGAAACCAGTTATTGAAGACAGCAAAGTTCAAAAACACAGCGTCCCTGCAGTGTCCGAGCCTCCCGTGATCGCCGGGGTCCACTTGGCACTCCACACCGCTCCGTCGTCCGAAGTCCGTTCGCTCCATCTCTGCCTCAGTCACGCGGCGTGCGATCCCCCCCTCCCGAACCAGTTTCCTCTAGATTCTCGGGGGATACAGAATGGTTTCGACGGGTACGTCCCGCTCGGCCCGCATCTCTCGCCGGGCGCCATCCCTCAAACCACTCCGTGGCCTCCGTCGGCGTGGTGAAGAACCATGTGCGCCCCTCGGCTTCCACCCGTAGTTTTGCCGGATAGAGCATCGCATACTTGAGTTCACGGGCGCGCAACTCCGTCTTGACCGCAAGGAAGTCGCGGCGTTGCCTCATCACTGTTGTGGTGTAATCTGGATAGAGGGTAACCGTGCAATTGCCACCTTCAACGGGGGGGCGGTACGCGCCGCCTGCAGGATAGCGTCTCTGTCCCGGAAGTTGAAAATGCGGGCCAGGATGGGGCGCGGGGAGGGCCCCGGGTCTCGGCCGCCCTCCGAGCACCCGATGTGCTCTTTCCACTGAGAAAAAGTTCGACAGCCCACGTGGCTGCAACTGTTCCGTGATAAGTTTTTCAATGAAGAGGTCCAATGCCGGCCCCCGTTCGCTCTCCGGCACACCCACGACGCGCACTTTATTCCTTCTGGACCTGCCTTCCTGATCATCAAGCTTGACCAGTAGCTGCTTTTGGACCAGTTCCAGCGTCTGTATCTGTTTCTTACTCTCAGCCACTTCGCTGGTAAGGGTCGCCGTGGTTGATTCGACCTCCGACAATCTCGTGTTAATTTTAGCGACATCGGCTCTCAGCAGCGTTACGTCTGTGGATATCGTGCCTATTGAGACCTGCATCTGGGTCAGCGTGGCCATGACATCCGCCAGAGTGATCTCCTTAGGTTTGTCGGGGGGGGGAGCCAGCCCGATCCTTCTGAAACGCGTACTTCTCGAGCTTGGCCTGTGCTCCCCCACGGTGGCCCCTGCCCCCCATAGTGGCTGGCGCAGGTGAACTCCGCTCCCTTCGGCCTGTGTCTGTGTCCACAGGAGAGTTGGAGGAGGAAAGCAACGGCGATCCGGCAGACGCCGCCGCCGGCCACGGAAATACCCACGTGTGGCCTGTCCGTGGCACCGGGGCCCCGCCGCTACCGCCCAACAGTCACGACCTTCTGCAGGTCTCCAGCCATGTTCAGGTCCGATGCTGGGATCCGTACTGCCCACCACGCTACGCGGAGGCCCCCAGCGCCAGTCTTCCGTCTTGCATTCACTGCCCACCACAGGGCCACACGGGGCTCCAGGGGAAGCCCAGGCCCCCCCCCCCCGAGGTCTCCACCGATGGGGCAGCGTCTCCTGACACCGGTGGCGGCTCTCAGCGCTTTCAGCACACTCCGTCGCTGCCGTCCGCCCCCGCCTCCAGTCTCTGGATCACGCCGCCATTGCCCCTCCTCCGCTTCAGAGGCGGCGCCGAGCGATACCGGGGCCTCCGCGAAGGGAAGCGCAGGGTCTATCGGGCGATAAGGCAGGCCCGGCTTCAAAGCACTGTACCTCGCATCTGTCCGGCGCTAGGGTTTCGATGCTGTGAGTTCTCGGCCACGCCCCCTCAGGCTCACCAGGGCCGGCAGGTCGCCACTCAAGGCCCCGGCGCTGCTCTCGCACACAGGCCAGGCACCCGTTCTTAGGCGGCCCTCTGCCCAGACGATCGCATTCGGGCGCCTGCCTCTCCCATTCGGTGTCCCAGGTGCTCAGGTGTTGCCGCTGGTCATTTTCTGCCGGTTTCGGCCAGGATTTACTTCAGGATGGGTGCGGGATCGGGCGTTTGGCACCGGAGCCGCACTAGGTTGCGGCCATCTTCGTCGGCTGCAAGCCACGCCCCATCTCTCGTAGCCCTTCTAAGCTGATTTCTTTCACGGGGAGTATAGAGACAAGCGACTCCCGAATCCAGTTGTCAAATTCCTTATTATCTGATGAGGGATTCTGTGAAAAAGAGGGTCTAGAGGCTGCCAAGTAGCTGGTCCACTGTTCTAGTGGAAGCCTAGACCAATTTCTCATCTTTCGCGGCTTGGTGTGCAAAGAACGGGTCTATGTAACGACCAAACAAGAGGGATTAAAAAGTGGTCTGTCCATGGAAGGTGGATAGGGGGGCCTGTCTTGAGTTCTGTACTGTTGCTGAATACAGGGTCCAGCAGGTGTCCTTTAATGTGTGTTGGGGCTAGAACTAATTGCTCCAACTGAGCTGCAGCCAGACTTGCTATCAGCTCTTTGACCAAGTTATCTAAGCTCTTGTCAAAGTGAATATTGAGATCCCCCAACAACGTAAAGTTGGAGGGAGACGTCGCTATTTCCGCTACAAGGGAGGGTAGTGCAGTGTGAAATTGATTCAATGGGCCTGGGGGACGATAAATAAGGATCCCTGAGAAGCAGTCGTTGGGGGAGAATTTGATGGAAAAGGACAGACTTTCACAGTCCGGGATAAAATCTGAGACGCAAAGGCACGTATACCACACCAGGTATATATTTAAAATATATGTATTTAAGATAAAACACACCCCTCTAGTCTCTTTATGAGGCTGGAGTTCGAAGTACTTAAGTTACAAGTTAGCAATCAACAGTAATAGCACAAATGCACGTTTGGGCCCGAGGAGCGTACCAAACCATATACCAATAAAGTGGTATAAGAACCCCGACTGAACTAGACACAAGGCCTAGAACCTGTAGAATCCCTGGGACCCCAAGGAACCACCCAAGGTAGTGACACAAGGGACCCACGGGGGCCGTGTGCATTGTGTGAACACAGCCGTGGGTTCCCGTTAGCTTCTATGGGCAATGTCGCGGTTGGAAATTTAAAGATTAGGGACACTTAGAATCGAGTCAGGACCAAACCCTTTTGGACTTAGGAAGTTCTAGGGTTAGCACCCACGGGAGCACCGGAGTACTCGTGTTACCTCACCCAGGGAAGCCGGGTGCATAGGTGTCTTTTGGTGTCGGGTCACATCGTCGATTTCAATGGAAGCTGGCGAAGAAGTGCTGCTGCCGTGAAAAGGAGAAGAGTCCAAAGCGATCCAAGCCTGAATCTAGGATGGAAGGAACCTGAAAGCGGAGGGGACAGAGTCTGGGTCACTTACCAGTGACCAAGGGCACGATTGACCAATGCCCACAGATGTCGGGTGCTTCAGGGGAGTTGACGGGTGTCTTGACTCTTCAGCCACGAGGTCCAGGAGGCGCCGATGACGACCAGGAGTAGGATTCGAGCTGTCCTACGAAGTCTGTCGAGTGCTGCAGTGTCAGCGTCCAGATTGGACCCAACAAGCCTTGGCAACGGCAAGTCCCTTGGAATCAGAGAAAGGACGGCGGTTCAGACCAGCAAGGTCTGGGGGACTCACCCAGCGAGGGTAAGTCGGGGCACGTCTGGAGCAACCAGGAAAGCCCAATCAGAAGAGGAGTCGCCTTCGTGGGGACCCACTAGCCAATGGGCTAGCGATCGTGAAGGAGCCTCGAGCGGTTGCACTGGAAACTGGCCCACGGGTCACTCGTGGAGTGGAGGCCAGAAATCTTCGGTGCAGGAGATGCTCAAGGCTGGGGCTACTCGGAGCCCAAAGCACAACTTCAAGAGATACCAGGAAGATGATGTTGCTGCAAAAGTTCATGGTGTCCAGGGGTCACGATTCCACGTCACCCACGATGGCCACGGGCCTCAGCTTTGCTGTGGCTTCAGGTTAGCCTCGGGGAAGTCTGGAAATCCACCTCTGGTGATGCAGAGACTTCGGCGTCCGGCGGGAGCTTCAGAATTGCAGACCGGACAGTTGCAGGGGAGTCACTCCTTGACCCCAATGGCAATTTCTTCAGTCTTCTAAGCAAAGTAGAACGTCGAAGGTCCAGCATATATGTTGCAGAGTTTCGTCCAGGGTAATCTAAAGTCTCAAGGACTGGGTTCCCATACTTATACAAAGGTTGGGGGTTGGACATACTCTAGGGACCCACCTATGGGAGGGTTTGGAAAGAGGGGTGGTTACACCCATTTCCTTTGTCCAGTTTCGCGCCAGAGCAGGGGCAGGTAGCCCCTGCAACCGGTTTGAACTGGACTATGCACAGGGACACCAAGTGTGCCCCCAGTGCAGGACTTCAAAGCACCAGAGTGCTCCCGCCCAGCCCCAATACACATCTGCCTGTCTTGGGAGGTGGTTACACCTCCCTGGGACAGGAAACCTATTGTCCAGGCTACCCCTGCCGGAGTTTCAGTCAGCAGCAGGGGGCCAGACCCGTGTCTGTGGCAGAGGCATCCATTTTGTGATGCCATGGCTGTATGGCTGTAGAAAGTCCTACCGGGTTAGACCAGTGTGAACAGGTCTCTCCCTCTAGAAGGGTGGAATGCTACCCCCGCCATCCCAAAATTAGCATTTACCGTTACCGCAAGGTTATAATGCACTTAAGAGTATATGGTCAGGCTGCACCACAAACAGCATCAGAGGAGGTACTCCGAACGCTGCAAAGGGGCTCTGCTCATGCAGGGGCACCCTCTCACATAAAAACCAAGCAGTCTGCCTTCAGGTTTGTTAAGGCCTGCCATAGGAGTGACTTATAGGTTTTATATGTGTGTGCAATGGTAGTGATATAGGTAGCCTATACGACTGTAAGGGGTGCAAGCACACCCTTACCCAGGCTGCAGTAGCAGACCTGTGGTGCCATTTTGGAGTGCTTCCCAGGGGTGGCATAATACATGCTTCAGCCCCTGGTAGGCCTCTGAGGTACCTATGCCCTGGGTACATAGTATACCCTATACTAGGGGCTTATAAGGCAATCCAGAATCCAATTAGACATGTACCTGATGTACATGCAAACCATTTTAGAGAGGAAGCAGCTAGGCTGTAGTCCTGAATAGCAGAGCCACAGCCAGACTACGGTCGAAAAACAGTGAAACACCAGCAAAAAGTGGGGGTACCCATGTGAAGCAGATCCTACTCTCCTACAGGATGCTGGCATCAATGTTGGTCAGTGAAGTCATAAGTGTTGTGAAAGATCTAAGCGTACCGCAATGTGTTGCAAATGAGCACCACCCATGGGGCAAAATAATGGCTGGAAAACAGTAAATTAATAAAGCAATGCGTGGTAGAGTACTGCCCTTTACATAAAGCACATTTTCCATTCGAATTACCTCTTGAAAGGGCCACTAAATTTGCATCAGTAATGCAGCTTTAGTACTAAACCTATGTGGGACACAAACAAAAACATGCTGAAATGGAGCGCCACTGCATATTCGTCGTTTATGAATTATACAAGTCAAATGGTTTGCCTTGATTTTAAAAATCTTTGTTTCCATCTCCAGAATTACAAAAAACACTACGTGCCTCATTTGTAGGTTTCCAGCTGCTGATACATTTAGATTTTTTTGTAAAGCTCATTTACAAGTACTTACATTTTATTGTTTTAGAAATTATTTGTCGTCCTGCAACCTTTTCTTTTATACTTCCTGTACCCCATCAAGATTTTCACTTGGTTACCATTATAAGATTCCCTCAATGTGGAGGGGCGTGGCCAACTGGCTAACATTGCGGACGCCAGTGCTTGAGGCTCCGACCGTTACCCCTGACAAATCCTGCCAGTTCTCCTGTGGAGGGGCAGCCCTAGCCTGTGGGACGCTGGTCAGGTGTGGGGCGGCGGTGATTTCCGAGGTCCGGGAGCTGTGGGGCGCCGCTCCCAGGCGGGGTCCGCGAGGAGAGGACGCGTGTGGCCGCCTGCGCGGCAGAGCTGACCGCTGGAGGTTGACGCGACGTCGGAAGCCAGTTTGGCGACGTGCCGGGCGAGCGGAGGGCGGTGAGCCGAGAGGACTGCAGGCCTTTGCGAGATCACCGCGGGGGCCACCTGGGGGCTCCCGGCCGGATGCTGTGGTGAGGCGGAGGGCCCAGCTGCGGTGGAGTGCTGAGGAGCGGCGACCTGGGCCGCGCCGTGGTGACCTGCCGCGGCCTGCGAGGAGACTGGTGGCTGTGTGAGGTGGAGCCGCGACCCGGGGGAGCGGCGAGGCTCGAAGGACTGTGCAGCCCGCATGCAGTGAGGCCCGTCACCCGGAGTGGAGGGGACTGACGTCGCCGCTGAGGCATTTGCTGGGAAAGCAGCGGAAGGTGAGCTGGGGCCTCAGGACTGCGTGGGCCACACGGGAGCGACGAGCACTGCGGTGTCAGGGCGAAACGTGAGCTGCTGGAGACTGTGGAGCCTGCGGAACGGCCTACGCTGCTGCTGCGGGGAGAGCGGAGGCCCGGGTGACCTGCGATCGCACTTGCGGTGGGACGCGGATAGAGGTACTCGGACGGCGGCGCCCTGGGGCAGGCACGCATCGGGAGATGCGGAGAGGAGCAGCCGCTTAGGGGCACAGAGGCGGAGAGGAGGTGCGACTGGGCAGACTGGAGGGCCCGGAGGCTGTGCTGTGGGACGCTCGCCGCTGAGAGCCTGTGGACTGGTGCAAGCGGCGGCGGGTGCCATTTCGCGGGGGATGCCATCTTGAGAGCGACGGCGGCGGCCCCTGTGAGCGGTGAGTCTACCACTGTGGACAGCAGCGAGGGCCCGGCGATGGGGAGGTAGGAGACCCTCTGTGCGACTGTGTGCTGAACGCTGGGTGTGGAGCCCCCGGGAGTACTCCGGTGGCCGCGGTGTTGGATTGGTGACGTTCCGTGTGCCCGGGGACCCAGCGAATGGCCGACGGGCACCTGTCGGGTGTACCCGGCGACACTGGGGTGGCACTGGCCTAGGCACTGTCGGCGCTGCTGTGGGGAGGTATGGGAGTTCCCGGCGGGCGCCTGTCGGGCGTACCCGTGTGGCACTGGTTGGTCGCAGTCAGAGCCGTTGAGGGGAGCCGCAGGAGATCCTACCGGCTGGTACATCAAGGAGACAAGGGCAGTGGTGTGCTGACCTGGGGAGGGACGCAGGATACAACTATCCGGGAGCCCCTGTTGACCCGGGGATGCCACTCCTGCACGGACCAACGCCTCCCCTTGGGGCCGGCTGCCTGCCCGAGCCGGGGGGGGGGCTCCTCCTGCTCTCCCACCCGCCTGCCTAGGGTCGGTCACTTGCGCCCTGGAACTGAGACGGAGGCCCCAGCAGTCGCACAGGGAGGCGTAACACAGAGGGACATAGGTACCGGCATCCGGCTGCACCCGCGCCATCAGGAGACAGCCTGTGGATGCCGACTGCTCAGCAATGCGCGATGGGTCGGCTCCGTGACAAAACGCAGCAGGGACAGTCACGCACGGGGAGCCTGGACACCACGCAGGGACGCTCAGGGGGAGACGCGGAGCCGCAATCGGCGGCCCTCTCGGCCAAAATGGACGTCATGCTTGCGGCGGTGGAGAGACTCAGCGCCAACCTGGAACAGACGAGGGAGTCCTTAGAAACCAGGATCGACAAGGTCACTTCCGACTTTACGCTCCTCCATGCGGACCATCGTAAGCTGGCCGAGAGGGTCGCGGTACAGGGCCAGACACTTCGGGAGCTCCAGCCAGTTACCCAGAGCCATAGCGCAGCACTGCAAGATGTGCTGGATAGGGTTAATGCGCTTGAAGACCGGATTGATGATGCAGAAGGGCGCTCCCGCCGCAATAATATACGCGTCGTGGGACTTCCAGAGAGCGTGGAAGGTAGGAACCCGGAGCAGTATGTGGAGCGCTGGCTGCAGGATCTCTTGCCGCAGGGGGCGCTGTCCCAACACTTTGTGGTGGAAAGAGCGCACAGAGTGCCGGCGTAGCAGCCTAGACCAGGGGCCCGGCCCCGCCCGTTCCTCTTCAGGCTCCTGAACTACCGCGACAGGGATGCGGTCCTGAGTGACACACGCAAATCTGGGGACCCGACAGTTGGCAGTAGTCGCGTTATGTTTTTCCCGGACTACACCGCGGCCGTGCAGCGGCGCAGGAGCAACTACTTGGCGGTGAAGAGGCAGCTTCGGGAATTGGAGCTGCCCTACTCTCTGCTGTTCCCGGCCCGTCTACGAGTGGTGGCAAAGGAAGGGACCCGCTTCTTCGACTCCCCGGCGGACGTCTGGGACTGGCTGGAGGAGACGGGGCAGTGGACGGGGACGAGACCCGCGGGCACAGAACCGGACGGCCGCCCGGAGAGAGGGCCCAGGAAGCGCAAGAGGCGGGGAGCTCGACAGCCGCCGCGGACGGGGCTGGTGGCGCCTAGCCCTGAGAGAATCAGAATGGAGCGGCAGGAGGTACTCGACGCGGTGGCGACGCTGGGGACGCCACACAGCGGCGACTGCATGGAGATTGGAGCGCACAGTGCTCCGGGGACCAGTGGTGCCTCGTCCCCGTCCACGGCGATCTCGGAGGAACTGACTTTACCAGTGGTGACCCCACAGACTGCAGACTTGATTGTGTGATGGGATGTTGCTGCACCACACTGGGGTTGGAACCATGCATGTTAGGCATGATCACACACTTGCCCTGTAGCCACGTTGGTGGGGGGGGGACGGGGTCCCGAGGGATCTTGCGGGGGGCGTGGGGTTAGTGCTGGAGGCGCCCGGCCATATGGGGGTGGCTTGCTCGTGGCGCGCGACACTGGCTGTTACAGCGGGGGGCTCCTGCTGCTGCGTCCCACGCTCAGATAGCGCGGCAGTTCCATGCTAGATGAGATGCTGCACTCCCTTCATCTAGAGGAGACTGGGGAGGGGGAATTGAGCCAACTCGTCGATACTTCCACGCGCACCCCATCAGGCACTATACTGACATACCGCATCGTTAATTAGCATCTCTAAGGTTTGGACGGATGCCCCGTTGGGAATACGCCCTTTTTGTTAAACTGTTCACAGAAGTTACACTGTTCACACAGCAGCGCATTCATATGTTCCCCTGGGCCACACCGCCGACCCCGACCCCCCCCCGGGTGCGAGCACCCTACTTCCCACCCGGCTGGCTTTACGATGACGCACACTAACATTGTGACCTGGAATATACGGGGCATGCATACACCGTCAAAGCGCTACTCCATCTTCTCCTACCTACAACGCCATTCCGTTGGGATCGCCCTCTTGCAGGAGACACATATGTTGCAGCTAGAACTGGGCAGGCTTTCCAGAAGATGGAGAGGGCACACATATGGCACCACTTACTCGGCGCATGCGCGAGGCACATTGATATGGGTGCGAGCGGGAGTGAGGAGGTGGTAGTGGACAGCGAAGGCAGGTACACACTGGTGCGGGGGAAGTTGAACGGGCAGGAGATGTTGCTGGGCTCGATATACGCGCCCAATGTGGATCAGCAGTCCTTCCTGGGGCGCCTGACGCAGCTCCTACACCCTTACGCAGGGCTCCCCTGGCTGTTGGGGGGGGGGGGGGGGGGACTTCAATATGGTACTGGATGTCCAGTTGGACAGATCCTTCCCTCCCCTGCGTGCCGCGATGGTGGAGTCCAATGCTCGGGCACTGGGGGACTGGCTCGCGCACTGGGCGCTGCAGGACCTGTGGCGCACCCTTCACCCGAGGGACAGGATATATTCTTACTACTCGGCAGTACACGACCTGCACGTTCGGCTGGATAGGTTGGTGGGCTCCCAGTCACTGCTCCCGCTTATTGCGCGATCCGAATACCTGGGCCGGACGCACTCCGATCATAACCCTTTGTGGTTCCAGATTAACTGGGTGGCGGAACGGCTGCCGGTGCCCACCTGGTGGCTTCAACCAAGTGCGCTGGAGGACTCGGAGTTCCGCTCCTCCCTTGGTACGGCCATTCTGGCATTCTTTGAAGCAAACGAAGGGACGGCGAGTGGCGCACTGGTGGAGTGGGATGCCCATAAGGCGACCATCCGTGGCCATTGCCTGGGGGCCACCTGGAACATACGCAGAGGCCTCTCGGACTCCCTGATGCGCCTGGAGGATGAACTCTTGCGGTACGAGAGAGAGGGCGAAGGAGGGGGTAGGCACTCGCACAACCTGGAGGACCTCCGGGGAAAGCACGCGGACCTCCTGGAGTGGCTCCAGTGCCACAATTACGCTGCGCATACGGCCAGAACGCACGCTAGAGCAGACAGGGCGGGCCGCCTCTTGGCCTGGCTAATATGGCAGGAGGACCGACGCGCCCCTACAGGAGCGATTCGTAGAGAGGATGGAGTGCTAGTCTACACACAGCGCGAAATACACCGGGCCTTCGTTGACCACTATAAACAACTGTACAAAGCAAAGGGGACTGGCCCTCCGCACCTTCTTGGGGACTTTCTGGCCTCCATCCAGCTCCCTGAGGTCACGGAGACACACAATGCGGCACTCGCTGGGCCTCTCTCCCTGGAGGAATTTGGGGAGGCAATTCAGTCAATGGCATCTGGGAGGACACCGGGGCCGGACGGCCTGCCTGCAGAGTACTATAAAGCATACCGCGAGTCCCTGACGCCGCTACTGCGAGAGCTCTACAACAAAGCACTGGAGGAGGGGTCGCTCCCCCCTTCTATGCGGGAGGCGTTCCTGGTCTCTCTGCCTAAGCCAGACAGAGACCACACGGCACTGGGCTCCTACCGACCCTTAGCGATGCTTAACGTGGATTACAAAATCCTCGCAAAAGTGCTGGCGGAGAGGCTGGCGCCAGTGGTTCCTCATCTGGTGCACACCGACCAGAATGGCTTTGTCCCGGCACGGTCAACGTCACTAAACATTAGGCGATACTTCAGGGTGGCAACCGAGGCAGTGCACAGGTGGCCCAGAGCGGGGTGCCTAATCCTGGACTTGGAGAAGGCATTTGACTGTCTGGAGTGGGGCTACCTGGCTGAGGTGTTGCTGCGATATGGGTTGGACGGGGGATTCCTCAAGATGGTCGACCTGCTTTATAGGCGCCCCACGGTCCGTGTCCGACTGGGCCCTTACATCTCGGAGGCAGTACCGGTGGGCCGCGGCACCCGCCAGAGGTGTCCGCTGTCCCTGCTCCTGTTTGCCCTGGCAATCGAGCCTTTGGCTGCGGCTATGCGGGCGACCCTGGGGGATGGTATACCGCTGGGGGACGCCGTCCACCACGTGTCGCTTTATGCTGATGACCTGTTGGTCTATGTTAAGGATGTGGGGCGTGTTCCGGAGGGGCTGCCGCAGTTGCTGCGGACGTTCGCCGCTACCTCGGGGCTCCATGTGAAAGCAGCTAAATCCTGCCTGCACGCTTTTAGCGCCGGGATTGAAGATCCGAGATACTGCCTGGATGGCACGCTGGTCCAATGGAAGGAAGAGACACCTTCCGCTACTTGGGGATACAAATTTACCGATGCCCGGCTGACCTTTTCGATGGGAATTTGGGAAGGGCGGTCACGGCGCTTAAGTCGCAGGTGCACTTCTGGAGCACACTCCCACTCACGATTACGGGCAGGGTGGCGCTAGCCAAAATGTTCATGCTCCCCCGCCTCCTGTATTACTTTGCTAACTTGCCGATGTATATTCCCCCCGCATTTTTTGGTAAACTTAATCAGCTGCTGCGGGACTTTATCTGGGGCACTGCCAGGCACAGGCTGGCGCTTGCGAAGTTGTTTCTGCCGACAGACAGGGGTGGTTTAGCCGCTCCTTGCTTTGAACACTACTACCTGGCCGCTCAGTTACAATGGGTGGCCCGCTGGTTGGCTGATAGAGGCAGGGACGATACGGCCATGGGGTTGGCGCCTTACTCACTGGAGCATATAACCAGGTCCTTTCATCCTCTCCACACGGTCGCGCGCCCGCTGCCACTCCTTCTGGAAGTGGCGCATAGGTGCTTCCGGAGGGCCTTATTCCTCACCCGTACTGTTGTCCCGTATGCGCCGGCTATACCGCTAGAGGGCTCCCCTGGTTGAGGAGGAGTGCTCACAGCCCCCGTGCTGGTGGATTGGTGGGAAGCTGACATGCGCACGCTGGGGGATTTGTACCGGGAGGGCGAGCTCATACCATACGAGACCCTGGTATCGGAGGACGGGCTCCCGCCCGGTGGGTTCCTGACACACCGCTCGCTGATAGCGAACATGACCGCCAAATGGGGGGATATGACCGCGGAACCCAGCCAGCATCTAACCATGCAATATTTGCATGTCATGGGGAGAGGAGGGCACCTGATCCGCTGGTTTGCGGCTTCACTAAGGGAGCTGTCGTCCATCAGTTTGGACCGACTCCGCGCAAAATGGGACTTGGACCTGGGGAGACCGCTGGCGCACAAGGAGTGGGAAAGGATACTCAAGGGCCCAGTACGTATACCCCGAAACATGCGGTTCCGCCAAATTCAGTTATTTATCGTGCACAAGGCTTACCTCACACCAGAATTGATTAACAGGTACTTTCATCACATTGACGCAGTGTGCCCTAGATGCAGAGAACCGGGGGTGGGTTTCTTACATATGTTGTGGAGCTGTCCGAGGCTGGGCGCCTATTGGAGAGCGGTCAGTGGGCTGTTGCTGGGGAGTGTGGGTCGTACTATCACATTCGACTGGCCTGAACACATTCTGCACCACTTTAAAAGATCACGTAAGGATAAGGTGACGTCCCGATTCCTAGACCTGGGGCTAGTAGTAGCGACACGTCTCATCACGAGGCGGTGGAAAGCACATGAACCGCCGCACGTGCAGGCTTGGAGCGCCTCATTTCAGGCATGGGCCGGGGCAGAGGGGACCGCTATCCGGAGGGAGGAAACACTGGGCCTGCGGAGGGAACCCATGGCGGATCGTTGGAGGCAGTTACTGGGGGAGCTTAGACGCCTAGGTGCGGAAGGTTGCGCGGGGCCACGGGAGGTGGCCGACAGTATCGGCGCGGGTGGGGGCGGACCGTGGGCTACTCTACTGCCGGGATGATATGCCCCTGCCTACTTTCACCCAACGCTGCGGCGCCCACAATCGCGCAGGGATGGTATCGGCTGAGGCACACACAAGCGCTCCCGGGGGGGATAGAGTGGTGGGGGATTAATGGTGGACGGGGGGGGTAACACGTATGCATACATAGTTCATGCTGCCATTGTTTTTTTTTTTTTTTGAAACCGTTTATTGCAATCTCAAATAGTTACAGGTATGGGCCTACAACCGTCTGGCCGGCCGCTAGAGTGGCAGAAGCATATGACATATATACAGAAAAATCTCTTGGCGGTGCAAAAAGGTAAATCAGGAGATATCAGTAGTGCAGGCCACATAACTCCAGACCCACAATACGGTTTCCTTTTGTCGAAACACAACAACACAAAAAACCACACCCGCAAGGCAACCCGCAATCCCAAGTGACAGCACGCGCTCCTTAAGTGGGGGACCCCAACCAATCGCCAAACTCTGAAGAGGGGAATGAGAACAGATCAGGGACTGGGGAACCACGTGCCCATGGCTGGGGGAGGGGGTCGGCTAGGGGGACGGACTGGTGAGGCAGCCGGCAGCAGTGGCGGCTCGCAAATACCCCCGCGATAGGCGTTCCAGGGGCCCCAGATTTTCACCCACGCCCCAGGCTTACCCCTCGCAACATACACCACCTTTTCACGAAACATACACCAATCCATGTGTTCTTTCCAGGCCGACACCGCCGGGGGCCTCTGGGATCCCCACAATTGAGCAATGTCACGCTTAGCTATCATGTATCCCAGAGTCACCCACCGCGTCTGCGGAACCGAGTAGTCAGTTGGCTCCCACACATTCAGCAAGCACCTCCTCGCTTCAGGCAACAGCGCGACACGCGTAACCACTCGCAGGACCTCGTGCACACCACGCCAGAATCACTCCACCTTTGGGCATTCCCACAGAATATGCAAGAAAGTTGCCAAAGCACCACAGCCACGCTTACACAGTCCATCCTCAGCAAAGCCCATACGTAGAAGCCTTGGCCCCGTCACGTAAACCCGGTGGAGGATCTTAAGCTGGACGAAGCGAAGGCGAGCCGGGATGGCCACCTCCTTCGGAGAGGCCACCGCGGAAATCCAGTCCTCGTCGTCCAATTCCAGCCCATCGGCAACCCAGGCCTCGCGGAGGCCAGTCAGCAGGCCCGATCGGTCGTTGATCAGTTTTTTATATATAAGGGAGATCGTGCTGTCTGGGACATGGCCATCCAGCACTCTGTCCTCCAGGGGGGAAGACTCCGGAATGGACGCGACATCCGGGAAGACGGAGCCCAGCGCGTGGCGGACTTGTAAGTACCGAAAGTACTCACTGCCTTGCAACTGAAACTCCGTCTGCAGCGTCTCGAAAGTTTTGAATCCCCCCCTCGTCCAGAGATCTCCCACTGTGCTGATGCCGATCGTGTCCCACTTCTCGAAGCCCTTCGAGGTCCACAGGGAGCCCAACCTCGCAGACGCATATAGCGGTGACGCCCGGGTCAAACGGTCCTTCCACCCCATAGCTGCGTTAGCCGCGTGCCATACACGCACCATGACACGCGTCGGTCCCGTCAGGCGAGGGTCCGGCGCGCCAGAGTAGAGCGCTCGATTGTAGTCGCCACCGGGCAGGAGCATCTTGTCCATTTCAAATGCCGGGTTCAGGGCGGGCCCGTAAAGGCCATGATTAATCGCAGCTAGCTGGGAGGCCCAGTAATACCGTTTAATATCCGGGAGGGCAACCCCCCCATCGTACCACGGGAGCGTCAATTTAGCCAAGGCAATACGTGGCCTCCCGTCCCAGAACAGGCGACGCTGCAAACTCTCCACCTCACGGAAGTAGCGCGCCGGGACCAAGTCCATAGTGTTCTGGAGAGCGTATAGAAAGCGCGGCAACGACATCATCTTAAACAAGGCCGCTCGGCCGAGCGGCGAAAGCGGCAGACGCCGCCAACGCACCACGTCCTCCTTCAAGCGCTGGAGGGGGGGCAGCAAATTCCGCTCGTAGCGGGCCTCCGGGTCCAGAGTAATATATATACCCAGGTACCGAAACCCCTGGGAGGCAATCTGGATCGGACAGTCCCGTGGTAGGACCGGAGCCTCCCCGGCAAGCACATATACACAGGATTTCGCCCAGTTGATGACGAGGCCTGAGTTGTGACCGAATGAGCGCAAAACATCAACTAGGACGATCAGTGATTTACGTGGGGAGGCGAGATATAGAAGGATATCATCAGCGTAGAGGGACACACGGTCCTCATGCTCGGGGGTCCAGCGGAGACCACGGATGGAAGGATGCCACCGCAGCCACTCCGCCAGGGGCTCCAGGGCCAGTGCAAACAGGAGAGGCGACAGGGGGCAACCCTGTCGCGTGCCCCGTCCCAGTGCGAATGGGGCCGAAACTCGTCCATTCACCACCACCTGCGCCAATGGGCCGGAATATAACAACTTGACCCAGCTGATGAAGCCCGGTCCGAAGCCAAACTTCGCCAGCATCGCCCAAATGTATGGCCACTCGAGCTTATCAAACGCCATGGTGGCGTCCAAGGACGCCAAGATGGCCGGTTCCCGCACGAACGGGACACGCGCGAGCACCCCGTGCAAGCGTCGCAGATTAAGGGCCGTGTTACGATGGGGTATGAAGCCGGACTGGTCTTGGTGGACCAAATCGCCCACCACGCCGACCAGCCGGTTGGCCAGCACCTTGGCGAGGATTTTGGGCTCCGCGTTCAAGAGCGAGATAGGCCTATAGGATGTGACCCGCTCACGGGGTCTCCCCTCCTTGTGGATCACCACGATCGTGGCCAGACGCTGGTCCGGCGGAAGGGAACCCCGCGAGCGGGCCGCCAGGAACATCGCGCGCAGGTGGGGCGCCAGTACATCCGGTCGCAGCTTATACAGCTCGATAGGGATGCCATTGGGGCCCATGGCCTTGCCAGATGCGACCGAGCGGATAGCAAGGGCAATTTCGTCCGAGGTGGGAGGAGCGTCCAGCGAATCCCTGTCCTCCACCGAAAGGGAGGGCAGCGCGATGTCCCGAAGCAGGGCATGGGAATCCTCCTCCGAGCAGGGAGAAACCGGGGAATACACCTCGCGGAAATAATCCGCGAAGCAGGAGACAATGGCGTCCGGCTCGGCGACACACACACCATCCATCCTCTCGATCAACGGAACCACACGACTCGCTCTCTCCTTTTTGTCCAACCACGCAATCAATTTACCAGCCTTATCACCCACATCATACAGTCGCCCCTGTTGCTCTCTACTGAGGCCCCTGTCCGCCTCCGTGACGAGGGCCCTATAGGCCGCCTGCTTGAGGTGTAGAACATGCAATGTGGCATCCGTCACCCCGCTCCCCAGGTCACCCTCTAGTTAAGTAATTTCGGCCTCCACCCGGGTTACCTCCTCCCGCTCGCGCCTCCGGGCATGGGAGATAAAGGAGAGGGCCTCCCCTCTGAGAACTACCTTAAAAGCCTCCCACAGGGAGATAGCCGAAGGGACAGACCCCACATTCTCCTCAAAGTACCGCTGCAAGGATTTGATCAATTCGGCTCGAATAGTGGGGTCGCGCAGGTACCAGGCATTGATTGGGGCTACCCTGCCCTCCCCCCTCGGGAAGACATCAAAGTGCAACAGTAGTGGGGAGTGATCTGAAATACCCCGCGCCAAATGGCGCACCTCTCCCACTCTCCCAGCATAAGCCGCAGGGACAAGGACATAATCAAGCCGCGAGAGGCTACCATGGGCACCCGAGTGGAAGGTGTATTGCAGCTGCGCGGGATGCTTTAGTCGCCAGCAATCCACCAATCCTAGTGTATCTAAAAGGCCGGACAGCCACGCCTGTGCCCGGGGGAGGTCCCTGGGGGGATGACGATCCATAGACCCAGAAGCCACCGCATTGAAGTCCCCCCCAACTACCAGAAGCCCACCCGGGAGGTCAAGGAGGAGGCGCCCCAGGTCCGCAAACGTGGTAGATTGCAACCCCGGCGGAACGTACACTGATACAAAAACGACCACTCTGCCCTCCATTCTACCCACCAAAACAGTGTAACGTCCCCTCTCATCATGGCGCACCTCATCAATCTCCAATGGGAGCGAGTTCTTAATCATGATGCCCACCCCCCGCGAGCCCGAAGTGAAGCCCGAATGGGCCACCAAGCGATAGCCTCGCCGATTCATGGCATGAAAGGAATTACCTATAAGGTGTGTCTCCTGCAGGAAGACCACATCTGGTGAAATCCGTTTCAGATACTGCAGGACCACACCACGCTTAATCCTATCCCCCAGTCCGTTAACGTTCCATGATAACACAGTCAAATCCCTACCCCCCATCATACATGGAAGCCATCAGTCGTCCCCCAAAGAGCATCTCGAAAACAACAATACAGTAAAGGGTTCGCCTTGCGGTGCAGACAAACAACACTCCACCCCCGCCCACCCATCCCAACAGAACTCCCCCCTCCCTGCACCCCTGCATGAGCCCAGACAGCCCCCCCAAAGTGCAGTGTGCCTGTCGCCCCATAGACGAAAAACTAACTAGTCCCCCAGAGGAGGAGGGAAAGCCCCCAATGGACCCCGTACGACCTCCATAGGAGGGGAACATACACGATCAGTGAATGGTAACCGGAATGTTGTCCAGAGCAAGGCCTACTATTCACCCCTCAGTTCTGATCCGGCGAGCCCTCCCCGCCAACCGCACCCCCCCCCACCCCCCCGGCCCCGATCCCCAGGCAGAGTATCCAACCAGTCCCCAGCCGCCTCGGGACGGTCAAAAAAGTGCGTGCGACCATCCACCTCCACCCTCAGCTTAGCTGGAAAAAGCATTGAGTACTTAAGGTTCAGGTCCCGTAGGCGACGTTTAACTCCAAGAAAACTCAGTCTCTGCTTTTGGACCGTCGGAGTAAAGTCAGGGTAGAAATTCACGTCCATATTATCGAGCTTGACCGGTCCCTGTAGCCTGGAAGTCTGCAGGATAGCGTCTCTGTCCCGAAAGTTAAAAATCCGGGCAATGAGAGGCCGCGGCGGGGCTCCGGCCTTAGGTCTTCCTCCGGGGACCCTGTGAGCACGTTCCACCGCAAAAAGTTTACTCAGCCCCCGGGGCTGGAGACGGGTGAGGATCAGGTCTTCCACAAACAAATCTGCCGCCTCCTCCTCCCGTCCCTCCGGCACCCCGACAATGCGAAAGTTGTTCCTCCGGGCCCGACCCTCGGAGTCCTCCAATCGACGGTCCATCGGGGCGCTCGCCTGGCCAAGCCGGTGCACCTCCTTTTGAAGGGCCGCCACGTCTGTAGTGAGACTCGAGGTAGTGTGGGCCAGGGAATCGACCCGGTCATTTGTTTTAGACAAGTCGGCTCTCACCAGGCCCACATCCACCAGGGCCGAGTCTATCTTCTGCGCCAGAGTATCAAAGCGCTGGTCCACCGAGGCCTTCATCTCGGCAATGGTGCCCATGACGTCCCGGAGGGTCAGATCCGCGGGCTGAGCAGACGCCTCAGTCGGGCCCGCGGGGGATGTACGCTGTGCCTCTGGAGATCCCTTCTGGAGGGTGTAGCGGTCCATGCTGTTAGACTGATGTGCCGGGCCACGGCGGGTCGATTTCACCTTTGCCCGGTCGCCATCTTGCTTTGTGGACATGTCGCACTCCCAAAGTCGTGCCAATCTCCTCGAAAGGGCCGATAAACCAGTTCACGGGTTCCGGGGGGGGCGACCACTGGACCGCAGGACAACTCACAGCCGGCGGGTCAGCCGGGCACCGGGACAAGGCCACACCACCGCACCCCGCTCCGCAACCCTACCCCGCTTGAGGGCAAGGAGGGCGCAAAAGCGAAAGCGAAAGCGCGGGGTACGCGAGTCGCCCAGCCCTGCCCGCCGCTGTTGTTCGCTTTGTCCCCGGATCGCCCCACAACTCCAATCCGGGGGGCCGGCGCGGAGAAGGCCGCAATCTTCGATCGGTGCTCCCACCGGTGTCCGGGGTCCGATTCGAAAAAGGAAAACGGGTGCCGCCTCAGCTCGGGTACACAGACACAGTCCCCTCATCAAAGACAGGATATAATCAGGATTAATTCAGGAGGTCGCGGAGGTCCTCGGGAGCTTCGCACCTACGCGGCCATCTTGGTTGCGCGCTAGGCTCCTCCCCCCCATGCTGCCATTGTTAAAGTTCTTGTTATGAATAACCTTTGGGAATTGTGGGTAACTTGCCTGTTTTCAATACCTGAACAGGGCGGGCGGCATCTGCGTACAGGCACAGAGACTTGGTTGATGCACGGTTACTCCTGTCACTTCTTATGAGACTGCACCGGAACTGCCACAGAGACTGCAGCTGGCTCCGAAGTGGGCAGCGATTACAGTTTGGTTTGAATACATATCATGATACAGTAGTTACTGGCCCCGGTACGGGGTGATTCCCTGCACATGCTTTTGAATTCCTGTTTACCAAAGAATGTTTTAGTTTAAAACAATAAAAACAGATTTAAACAAAAAATAAGATTCCCTCAATGTGCAGTCTAGAAAGCTGAAGTAAATGCCAATATTACATTTAAATAAGCAGAAGTTTGTCAGTAAACATTGCATGATACTTCGCCTCTATATTCATACTCACAGCAAATGCAGAAAGATAGAAACTAAATGTATAGGCCTCCTGAGCTCATTCATCTTCTGAACTTCTGTAGGGTTACTATGGTGCTGCAGTACTTCCAGAGCCTCTGAGGCTGGTAAATTCCATCTCGATACCCATAATTACAACTGATAGACTGAAATACCAGTTGGCAAAGGTTTGTGAAAGGGCTATCCAGTTATGCTGCATTTTGTCCTACGTGGAGTCAAACTGGCAACCCTAAGGGATGATTGAGCTATAACTTGTAGAAAAAAAGCAATGGCAAAGCCAATAGGTCTATTCTTTGGGACCTTTTTGCTTTGCCAACTGTTTTTAGCTTTGCTGAACAAAATCCCAAATGCTATACAGAATAGCTAAAGCATGCAACGTAAAACAAAAAAGCTCTATGGCGCAGCAGTTACGTAATTTTATAGGTGCATTCGCCAAGCTGCACATGCCTCCAAATGATGTGTGTGATTTTATTTACCTAAATAAGTAGCGGAAAAGTGTTTTTTGTTTTTCTTTAGTCGGGGTGGAACAGAGGAGGTGGGGTGGGGGGAACAGAAGACTGGGGAGAGGGGCAGCAACATGGAGCGTGTGGATAGATGGGGGAAACAACATGGGGGTACAAGGAGGAGAGGCAATGAGCGAGAGAGAAGGAGTGATGGTTGGGGAACAGAAGCAACAGGTGAGAGGAAGGAGCTGGTGGGGGAAGCAAAATGAGGCCAGAGCAGGCCTGGCTCCAGGAATTTTTATTTGGGTGGGCCAAGGGTGCATTTGGGTGGGCCACTGCGGGCTCGATATGTCGCATATATGTCTAGGCAGGCCTGCTTCAGGGCCCTCCTTTATCTCTTCTTAGTCTTACAAGGTCCAGTAAAACTCACTCTTTTCCAAATCTCTTTCTAAATATTATCACTCTCAAAAAGTTTGTTCCATGTAATGTTCCTTTGATGGGAAGAGGAGGTTTCTGAGGTGGGAGTATCAGGCAAGTGACACTTCTCGGGCTCTCTCTGTGCGAGCCTTCAGGGGGAATCCCTCTTCATTACTACCTCCACCTGACCCCAGACTCTGCACGCACTCCCTTACAGGCTCCCTCTGTGCGACTCTTCAGGGGAATCCCTCTTCATTACTACCTCCACCTGACCGTGGACTCTGCAACGCACTCCCTTACAGGCTCCCTCTGTGCGACTCTTCAGGGGGAATCTCTCTTCATTACTACCTCTACCTGACCCCGGACTCTGCAACGCACTCCCTTACAGGCTTGATTATCCACTACTCCTCTCCAGTGCACCTTATCTCACAGCTGACCTTGGGCCCCAGCCCCATATCAGGCACCATCGGGCTCCACTTTCATTTTTCCCGGTAAAAACATTAGTAAAATCACCTTCAAACTTAAAACATTGAATATAGCGGTAAATATAATTAGCACACACTTTAAAGTATGTTCCACAGTAGCCCTTATGACCCGACTGCTAATTAAATAAAGAAAAACAGAAAGGCCATGACAGGGCCGGCTTTAGTGCTGAGGCAAAAGTCTTTTTTGGTGCCGCACCAATAACCTCTTTCTCCATAAATAACCTTTACTACCACCTTCCAACAGTGCCCCTCATCCCTCCATGGCCCCCCCTACTGACCTCCTCGGATTCCCTCACTGCCACCCTCCACTAGTGCCCCTCATCTTTCTGTAGCCCCTTCCCCTCATGACCTCCTCCTTAGACTCCCTCACTACTACCCTCCACCAGTGCCCCTCGTCTCTCCCTAGTTCCCCCCCACCCCATGACCTCTTCCTCGGATTCCCTCACTGCCACCCTCCAACAGTGCCACTCATGGCTCCATAGCCCCTCCCACTACCTCCTCCTCAGATTCCCTCACTGCCACCCTCCAACAGTGTCCCTCATCTTTAAGTAGCCCCTCTCTCATATGCATTTCATTTGTTGTACAGCGCTACTCATATCAGTGTAGTGTGCGTCAATACTTTACACCACGCACACATTATACAGACAATGAATCATACAAGTATGTACATCAGTCTACAGGGAATGTCACATAAGGCAATGGGGATTACAAGGTGAATGAATCACATGTCATCCATACTGGTGGGCAGTATATTTTAAGAGGGTTTGGTCTGGGGAAACACAACCTTAGGATTTAAAGAGTATTCCATGGGGGTCAGCTTTACTGATAAAAATGTATATCTGCCCAAAAATACTCATTTTAGCAACATTAGATTTAATAAAGACTGGGGAAGTTCTAACTATTTCACAAAAAAAGCGAAGTTCTAACTATACCATTCATGTTTGTATGTAGCTCTTTGGTGACAGTTCATTGGTCACTGTCCTATGTTAGGATTGTAACTACTGAACTGCAAGTAACACAAGGATCTCTGTGACAAAGGCAGTAACCCACTGAGCTTCCACATAAAATACAGTTCATCTGCATTCACTAACAGACAAAGGATTGTTCTCCAGCGGATCATTAATCACCAGCGTTATCTGGGCATCTTTTATTGTCTTATTGTTGTCCTGCATCGGCCATGATAAGGATAAAAACTGTTTAAATGAAGCGCACACAA
This sequence comes from Triturus cristatus, assembly GCF_964204655.1. Lineage (NCBI taxonomy): Eukaryota > Metazoa > Chordata > Amphibia > Caudata > Salamandridae > Triturus > Triturus cristatus. The sequence goes on from NC_140592.1 coordinate 486,825,336, forward strand.
AGTATGTGTCCTGCTGGGCCTGTGAATATTTTAAAAAGAAAAACAAATAGTAACAAATTCTCTTACCTACTCCATGAGTCAAACTTTGTGTCACAGCCTGATGTGATAAGCAGCTGCAGGGGTCAGGAAAGGTGAATAGGAATAAACAAACTTCTTTTCTCTGCTGCATAGAAAAAGAAATATCCACGCAGCAGAACATTGTCGCCTTTGCCATGTGGAGATGAAGGGGTGAAAAAACGAACAAAGCCTCGCTAACATGCAAATGGTCTTTTAGAGACCTGTGAAGTACTCGGGTGCAGCCGCGATAATCTCTAAAACTGTCCGTGTGCGTGCGCCCGGGAAGCTGTATCGGCCCGGGCTGACACCACGAAGAAGGGGGGGGGGGGAGGTTTGGAGGTTTGAAGCACTTTGAGCCTTATGGTGTTGAGCCCTGCCTTCAAGCCCTCACTGCGAGGGCCAAGGCTCCTCTTTGGGTGGGCCAGGCTCGTGTTTGGGTGGGCCTGGCCCACCCGCTAGAACCGGGCCTGGGCCAGAGTGGGGAGGAGAAACAACAGCGAGAGAGCAATGTGGAGCGGGTAAGGGAGAAGAACAAGCGCGAGAAAGCACCAGGGGAGTGCAAGAGGGCAAATGTAACACGGAGGGGGGTAGGAGAAAAACACACAAGTGGCAGAGAACAACATGGATTGTGGGGAAAGAGAAGTTTACAAGAAAAACAACTGGAAAACACATCCTCTCTAATGATATGCTTAATCCAAAAGAAAAAAAAAAAGCAGCGCTTGAAATCTAAGCAGTGGAAGCATAGAAGCAAGCCTATCAAAAGAGACAGTAAAGAGGCTATTTTCCATAGGAGAGACAAACCAATGGTCGAAGTGGGCGGGATCGGCAGGGTGCCCCTACTTCTTTAATTCAAAGGACTCCGTTCCCCTACTTTTTTATTTTGAAAATGCGTCCCAGGACGCAAGAAATCACCATCGCCCATTAATAAAGCTCGGCGTTCCTGCCGTTCGTTGGAGGACGGGCGGCAGAGAAGTAACAGGACTCTGTCTTTTCCTTCTTGCCCAGAGAAGAAAAAGACAGTGTCCACTTCTGGTCTGCCGCTTCAGCCCCCTCACCCCCCACTCTTTCCTTCTTCCCTTTCTTCCTGTCTAGCAGTTCCTCTCTTACTGAAAACGGTAACTTCAAGACGGGGGTTCTCACACTCTTTCTTGTCCTTTCGTTTATTTGCTCCCCTGTGAAATGGATCCAAAAACAGAAAAACACTTTTGCTGGAAATGTCGTATTTTTCTGACATTTTAATTCCAAAGTGCAGCATCAGGAATAAAAGGTTAAACATATGAAAAATAACTAAATAAAGTAAGACAGTGTTAGCAAACTGGCCAGATTGATTTTATTCACACCTAAACACATTAGCGCCACTTTTACAGAGTTTGCCAGTGAAGCGCTATTCTTGTTTTCTTAGCTTTGTTTTGCCCGGGCTTGGAACTAGTGCACCAATCCTGGAGGTACTGCAAAGTGTGGATTGGAAAACAAAATGTGTACTGCGGCTCTGCGTCCGGGGATGTGGTCTTTTTACCATACTGCTTATGTTTTGTAAGGATATAAGCAATGGACATTGAAATGGGTCCATTCAGGGCCCTGTAGTCATGGCCTTAACTTTTCTGGCAAAAGCACTCACTGATTTCCGAATAGTGAGTGTAAAAGCATTAAGGTAACCATGTTGTTCATGCTGACATCATTTCACATGGTTTGCTAAATTTAGCATTCGTTACGAGTGTTTGCTTTTTCCAGGATGTTGTTACTTTTTTTTTGTGGGCCGCATATTGCTCTTGTCTAGTGCGTAATTTAAATTGAGCCGCATCCAGGTGTTTATAGCCAGCAACAGTTGGGTTGTAATTGAAGGCAGTGTGAGTTTTTCTCAGCAAGGCAGTATGATGTTTAGTGGGGGAGAGGATGTGGCCCTTTGGCCAGAACTGCTGAATTTGGAACTGGGGAACCAGGTTCAGCCTTCATAACCAGTCCACCAGGGGGAGAGGATGTGGCCCTTTGGCCAGAACTGCTGAATTTGGAACTGGGGAACCAGGTTCAGCCTTCATAACCAGTCCACCAGACGAGAGCACATTCCTTGCTAGACCTTAGAAGGCTTTGAAAGACCTTAGAAGCCCTGGTGTCTTAGCACCAGCAGGTGGACCCTAGCATGAAAAGTGTAGGTTAACCTTCAAGGCCTGTCCACTACAATCCATACTGAAGTTCACCTCCAGTCTTGTGGGCAGGCCTATGCAGCAGCACACTCTAGAGCAACAGTGACTCTGTCACTGAGGTCACAGGACCCTTGAGAAGGGCCAGCTCTAGGGCGGTGCAACCGGTGTGACCGTACCAGGTGCTGACTTTGGGTGGATGCATTATGTTTGCAAGTATATTATGGTTTTAAAAGCGCTAGCTGCCTCCTTCCTGGCCTCCAGCAATTTTCAGCAACAATAAAAATGTCATGATGACTCTGGTGATTAATGTTCTTCCTAGAGAGAGATTGGAATTTTGTCTAGTGGAAGTTTTGACTCATGGAAAGGTAGCTCAGAGGATTAATGTGCCTGCTGCAAAGAACATGTACCATGCAGATCACGAAGTGCACTTAATGTAAATAGGTCAGTGGGCTACTGCTTTTGTCAGAGAGATTCTTTTGTTGCTTGCGGTTTATAAGTTAACATCCTAACATACAACAGTGAGCTATTAACTGTCATCTAAGAGCTGCATGCAAACTGCAAGATATAAATTAGAGTGTTGTTTTTCCCCCCAGTCTTTGATTATACTAATGTTGAAAAAAGTGTTCTTTTGGATAGAAATCAATTCTGATTAGTAAAGAGAACCTTCAACCACGGTATTCCGTTTAAAATTCCGAGTTTGTGTTTCTCCAGACCAATCACTATTCAACTATACGTCCTACTAGTATGGTTGTCATGTGACTCCTACACCTTGTAGTCCTTAGTCTTATGTAACATTTTCTATACAGTGATTAACACACATATTGATTGGCTCTGTGTAATGTGTGTGATGTAAAGTGCTCCAACACCCTACACTGGTATGAGTGGCACTGTAAATCAAATTAAATGCATCTGAGAGAGAGTGTGGTTATGGAGACTTGAGGGGCACTGTTAACGGGTGGTAGTGAGGGAATCCATGGCAGAGGTGGTCATTGGCGGGCACTAACAAACATTAATGCACAGGGCACCACCAGTGCTAAGGCCGCCCTGCCCTTGAGGCCAGTCTGCCTTACCCATAGGAACCTCTATTGGCCTTGTTTCAGAAGTAGTAGCTGCAACTCACCAGGGATTGGCAATGCAGGATTTGCACGCACAACAAACTAAGTTTGCAAACTTCACAGTCTCTCTGCTTCATTCACAAGCACTTTTAACATGTGGTGCCGGCTGTGTGGCCACTGGAATAAATTATGCGGCAAAGGAGGATACAATTATGCTGCAGTATTGACTAAATTATGCATTAAAAAAAAGGCTGCCGAGAAATGCAGTATATTTTCTGATATTTTATTATTTTGACATGTGTACACATGCTAACAGTCTCTGGAAAGATTTTGCCTTATTAGTACCAGTGTAACATACAAATACAGCAGTGAGAAAGGTGATCAGTCAACCTTTGCAATAAGCCATCTACTCCGCAGCAAAACAAGTCACATTTTGTATTAACTTTTGATACGTTTGAGCTATAAACCGTTTATTAGTTGAAATGGTCAGATCATGCAGCAGAACTTGCATTTGAGGCAAATATGGCAGAGCCATAATTATATAGAAAACATTTGCAAACTAGGATATTTTGCCATTCATGTTTGAACTGCTGTTGTGGAAAAAGGTAGAAGTGCTGATGACAAACTCCATGGCTCGGAGACAAATGGCTTGTGCTTCCACATTTTATTATATTTGGGACATTCTGTGATTAGAAGCATATCCCACTTTGTGAATGTGTTTTAATGTCAATATCTCATTATAACCTTAAATAATCATATGTATCCATTGGTTGATTAAACTGGGCAGTGAAATGCCAAACAAATACTAAAAATTGGGTTGTTTGCGCATTCTGGCCACACCTCTGGCTCCACCCACTGATCCAATCATTGGGTTATTCCCGCCCTCTGATTCTCCGCCCAAAGTTCCCCTACTTTGTTTTCCCCACTTCGACCACTGAGACATACATACGATTGACAAGCAAGGACATGAACAAGATGCAGGCAAATGAGTGACAGGAAAACCAACCAATGGTAAGCAATAAGCAGGCTCCAAGACTCATAGTGTGAGCTTGGTAAGCTCAAGCTATAGCTCACAACAGACCTGTCTAGCAGGCTTGAACTAAAAAGCTTAAGGTGTAAGAACTAATTATAACTGGAAATAAGCATCAGTATCTTAAGTGTGATTCTATTTTATTTGATTGATTTTACATAGTGTACGCTGGAGACTGGAGTGCCTCGTGGCATCTAAATTGTATGCATCTTGGTCCCTAAGGAAACAGTGGGTGGAGAGTGGAGGAGTCTCAGAAATCTGCAAGGTGAATCATTTGTTTTCTGATAGTGTGCCTCGGAAAGGGGAAGCTTGTCCCTGTGAAGTGTAGGGGCAGGGCAGTAGAGCTCGATCTGCCTTAGCTGGAAGGGGTTCTCCCATAGTGACAGCCACAGCTGTATCAAGGAATTTGACCTTCATTGGAACCCACCCATGTGGTGGCAGTTACATGTTGACCCTGGTTGCCGAAAACAAAACCAGGATGAAAGTCTAGAACTGGCTTTGGAGCACATTCATGGTTTGTGGCCAAGTGAAGGGTGGCTTAGAGAGTGCTCAGGAGTTAGATTTCAGACTTCTGAATGTTCAGGCAAAGTAAGTTATAATAAATCAAGGGCTAGAAACCCATGGACAGTTACCTACCTGACAGTGAATCTCGGTTTGCTCTTACAGTCTGAACAGGAGGAGAGCGAGAGGAGGAGGGAGCAGCGTATATTTTAACCTCTTTACATGCACTATTGTTCATAGATTTTATCCCACTAAACCAACAAAACCCTTACTGCTTGGATGTTACTTTTGCTGCAGCTTGGTGAGTGGCCTGACTCGAGTGAAATGAGCTGTGTAATAATACAAAGAGTCTTGCCTTAGGGTCATGACTGATGTTCTGAATTTCAAGGCAAGGAGGTAGTTGGGTAACATTATTTGGCCATTACCTTTGGCCATAGTGTTCTAACAAGTCATCTGCGTGCGTCAATCTCCTTTGTCCATATATAGAGGGATTTATAAATGTTGAGACTTGTGTGAAACTCTATTTCAAGGCTCTCCTTTTAAATGTTTCATGAAGTTTGAAAGGATGCCTGAATGAGGTGTGCGTTGCAGGAGTAAAGATAGTAACTATGAGAGGACGTGGTTCAAAGGCATTGCAGGAGAATCCATAAGGGGTTACTCGCAAGAATTAATCTGGAAACCGGGCATCAATTAACATGGCAAGATAAAGGTTGGAAATTATGTGAGGAAGAAAGCTAGGAAACGTATGTAGAACAAGGTCAAAGTTGGAGACCAGAAAAGACATGCAGTGCAGGAGCAAAGGCAAAGACTATAGAATATAAAGGGGCACCGGCAAGGCTAGAGACCACATTACATCTGTGGTGCGCGGATAAAGCTGACATTAAGAATAGGGACTATACACGGGGAGGAGCCTAGCGCGCAACCAAGATGGCCGCGTAGGTGCGAGGCTCCCGAGGACCTCCGCGACCTCCTGAATTAATCCTGGCGATATCCTGTCCTTGTCGAGGGGACTGTGTCGGTGAACCCGAGCTGAGGCGCCACCCGTTTTTTGGGCTCGAATCGGACCCCGAACACCGGTGGGAGCATCGATTGAAGGTTGCGGCCTTCTCCTAGCCGGCCCCCCGGATTGGAGTAGTGGGGCGATCCGGGGACGAAGTGAATAACAGCGGCGAGCGGGGCTGGGCGACTCGCGTACCCCGCACTTTCACTTTCGCTTTTGCGCCCTCCTTGCCTCAGGCGGGGTCGGGCTGCGGAGCGGGGTGCGGTGGTGTTGCCTCGTCCAGGTGCCCGGCTGACCCGCCGGCGGTGGGTTGACCCGCGGCCCGGTGGTCGCCCCCGCCCCCCCCCTGACACCCGTGATTTGGTGTGGCGGCCCGTTCGGAGATCTTGGCACGGCGGTGGAAGGGCCAGCATGTCCACCAAACAAGATGGCGACCGGGCGAAGATGAAGACAACCCGCCGTGGCACGGCGCACCAGGCCAATAGTATGGATCGCTACACGCTCCAGAAGGGTTCTCCGGAGACATCGCGGTCATCCCTGGTGGGCCCGACGGAGGCGCCTGCCCAACCGGTGGATCTGACCCTCCGGGACGTCATGGGCGCCATCGCAGAGATGAAGGCCTCAGTGGACCAGCGTTTCGATACCTTGGCGCAAAAAATTGACTCGGTCCTGGTGGATGTGGGCCTTGTGAGGGCAGACTTGTCAAAAACGAACGACCGAGTTGACTCCCTGGCCCACACCACAACGAGCCTCACTACGGACGTGGTGGCCCTCCAGAAGGAGGTGCGCCGGCTTGGCCAGGCGAGCGCCCTGATGGACCGGCGACTGGAGGATTCCGAGGGTCGGGCCCGGAGGAACAATGTTCGCATTATTGGTGTGCCGGAGGGCCGAGAGGCGGAGGCGGCAGATCTCTTCGTGGAAGAACTGATCCTGACCCATCTCCAGCCCCGGGGGCTGAGTAAGCTTTTTGCGGTGGAGCGTGCCCACCGGGTCCCTGGGGGCCGCCCTAAGACCGGTGCACCGCCGCGGCCTATTATTGCCCGGATTTTTAATTTCCGGGACAGAGACGCCATCCTCCAGACCTCCAGGCAACAGGGACCGGTCAGGCTGGATAACATGGATGTACACTTCTACCCAGACTTTACTCCGGCGGTCCAGAAGCAGCGACAGAGCTTTCTTGGTATTAAACGTCGCCTAAGGGACCTAAACCTCAAGTACTCAATGCTCTTTCCGGCTAAGCTGAGGGTGGAGGTGGATGGCCGTACGCACTTCTTCGACCGGCCCGAGGTGGCTGGGGACTGGTTAGATACTTTGCCTGGAGATCGGGGTGGGGGGGGCGCGGCTGGCGGGGAGGGCCCGCCGGATCAGAATTGAGGGGTGACTGTATAGGCCTTGCTCTGGATATTGTTCCTTTACCATATATTGCTTTCGTATGTTCCCCTCCCATGGAGGTCGGGTGGGGTCTGCTGGGGGCTTCCCTCCTCCTCGGGGGGACTAGTTAGTACTTAGCTATGGGGCGACAGGCACACTGCACTTTGGGGGGGCTATCTGGGCTCATGCAGGGGTGCAGGGAGGGGGGAGTTCTGTTGGGACCGGGGGGTGGGGGGGGTGTGTTGTTTGTTAGCACCGCAAGGCAAACCCGCAACTGTTTTGTTGTTTTTAAGATGCTCGGTGGGGGGCGACCGATTGTTTTTACGTATGATGGGGGGTAGGGATTTGATTGTGTTGTCATGGAATGTTAACGGCCTGGGGGATAGGATTAAGCGTGGTGTGGTCCTGCAGTATTTAAAACGTATTTCTCCAGATGTTGTCTTCCTGCAGGAGACACACCTTATAGGTAACACCTTTCATGCAATGAATCGGCGGGGATATCGTTTGGCGGCCCACTCCGGCTTCACTTCGGGCTCGCGGGGGGTGGGTATTATGGTCAAGAACTCGCTCCCGTTGGAGATTGACGAGGTGCGCCATGATGAGAGGGGACGCTACACTGTTCTGGTGGGGCGAATGGAGGGTAGAGTGTTTATCTTTATATCAGTGTACGTCCTGCCTGGGTTACAAGCCACTACATTTGCGGACCTGGGGCGCCTCCTTCTGGACCTTCCGGGTGGCCTGTTGGTGGTTGGAGGGGACTTTAACGCGGTTGCCTCTGGGTCTATGGATCGCCACCCCCCTAGGGACCTCCCCCGGGCACAGGCGTGGCTGCCCGGCCTTTTAGACACGCTGGGCCTGGTGGATTGCTGGCGCTTAAAGCATCCCGTATTGCAACAGTACACCTTCCACTCGGGGGCCCATGGTAGCCTCTCGCGGCTTGATTACATCCTTGTCCCGGCGGCCCAGGCAGGGAGGGTGGGGGAGGTGCGCCATTTGGCACGGGGTATCTCAGACCACTCCCCATTGTTGTTGCATTTCGATGTCTTCCCGAGGGGGGATGGCAGAGTGGCCCCGATCAATGCATGGTATTTGCGCGACCCCACCATTCGTGCCGACTTGATCAAATCCTTACAGCGCTATTTCGATGAGAATGTGGGGTCGGTCCCGTCTGCCATCTCCCTGTGGGAGGCTTTCAAGGTGGTTCTTAGAGGGGAGGCCCTCTCCTTTATTTCCAATGCCCGGCGGCGCGAGCGGGAGGAGGTGACCCGGGTTGAGGCCGAGATTGCAGAACTGGAGGGTGACCTGGGGAGCGGGGTAACAGACGCCAAGTTGCATGCTTTGCACTTAAAGCAGGCGGCCTATCGGGCCCTCGTCACGGAGGCGGCCAGGGGCCTCAGTAGAGAGCAGCAGGGGCGATTGTATGATGTGGGTGACAAGGCTGGCAAATTGATTGCGTGGTTGGACAAGAGGGAAAGAGCGAGCCGCGTGGTGCCTCTGATTGAGAGCGTGGATGGTGTGTGCGTCACTGAGCCGGAAGCCATTGTCTCCTGCTTCGCGGATTATTTCCGCGAAGTCTACTCCCCGGTTTCTCCCTGCTCGGAGGAAGATTCCCATGCCTTGCTTCGGGACATCGCACTGCCCTCCCTTACGGTGGAGGACAGGGATTCGCTGGATGCCCCGCCCACCTCGGACGAAATTGCCTCGGCTATTCGCTCGGTTGCATCCGGCAAGGCCATGGGCCCCAATGGTATTCCCATTGAGCTATACAAGCTACGCCCGGATGTGTTGGCGCCCCACCTGCGCGCGATGTTCCTTGCGGCCCACTCGCAGGGCTCCCTCCCGCCGGACCAGCGTCTGGCTACAATTGTGGTGATCCATAAGGAGGGGAAGCCCCGTGAGCGGGTCACATCCTATAGGCCGATTTCGCTTCTGAACGCGGAGCCCAAAATCCTCGCCAAGGTGTTGGCCAACCGGTTGGTTGGCGTGGTGGGCGATTTGGTCCACCAAGACCAATCGGGCTTTATACCACACCGCAACACGGCGCTTAATCTGCGGCGCTTACACGGGGTGCTCGCGCGTGTCCCATTTGTGCGGGAGCCGGCCATCCTGGCGTCCTTGGACGCCACCATGGCGTTTGATACGCTCGAATGGCCATATATCTGGGCGATGCTGGCGAAGTTTGGGTTCGGCCAGGGTTTCGTCAGCTGGGTCAAATTGCTATATTCGGGCCCGTTGGCGCAGGTGGTGGTGAATGGGCGAGTATCTGCCCCATTCGCGCTGGGGCGGGGCACGCGACAGGGTTGTCCCCTGTCGCCTCTCCTGTTCGCCCTGGCCATGGAGCCCCTGGCGGAGTGGTTGCGGTGGCACCCTTCTATCCGTGGTCTCCGCTGGACCCCCGAGCATGAGGACCGCGTGTCCCTCTATGCTGACGATATCCTTTTGTATCTCGCCTCCCCGCGCAAGTCACTGATCGTCCTGGTTGATGTTTTGCGCTCCTTCGGTCGCAACTCAGGCCTGGTCATCAACTGGGCGAAATCCTGTGTCTATGTGCTTTCCGGGGAGGTCCCGGTCTTGCCACGGGATTGTCCGATCCAGATTGCCTCCCAGGGTTTCCGGTACCTGGGTATATATATCACTCTTGACCCGGAGGCCCGCTATGAGCAGAACTTGTTGCCCCCCCTCCAGCGTCTGAGGGAGGACGTGGTGCGCTGGCGGCGTCTGCCGCTCTCGCCGCTCGGCCGAGCGGCCTTATTTAAAATGATGTCCCTGCCGCGCTTCCTCTACGCCCTCCAGAATACCATGGACCTGGTCCCGGCACGCTATTTTCGCGAGGTGGAGGGCCTCCAGCGGCGTCTGTTCTGGGACGGGAGGCCGCGTATTGCTCTGGCTAAATTGACGCTCCCGTGGTACGATGGAGGGGTCGCCCTCCCGGACATCAAACGGTATTACTGGGCCTCCCAACTAGCTGCAATTAATCATGGCCTTTACGGGCCCGCCTTGAACCCGGCATTTGAGATGGACAGGACGCTTCTGCCCGGTGGCGATTATAATCGAGCGCTCTACTCTGGCGCGCCCGACTCCCGTTTGACGGGACCGACGCGTGTCATGGTGCGTGTCTGGCACGCGGCTAATGCAGCTATGGGGTGGAAGGACCGTTTGACCCGAGCGTCTCCGCTGTATGCATCTGAGAGGTTGGGCTCCCTGTGGACGTCGAAGGGCTTCGAGAAGTGGGACACGATCGGAATCAGCACGGTGGGAGATCTCTGGACGAGGGGGGGATTCAAAACTTTTGAGACGCTGCAGGCGGAGTTTCAGCTGCAGGGCAGTGAGTACTTTCGGTACCTACAGGTCCGCCATGCGCTGGGCTCCGTCTTCCCGGATGTTGCATCCATTCCGGAGTCTTCCCCCCTGGAGGACAGAGTGCTAGATGGCCATGTCCCGGACAGCACGATCTCCCTCATATACAAAAAATTGATTAACGATAGATCGTGTCTGCTGACTAGTCTCCGCGAGGCTTGGGTTGCCGACGGGCTGGAGCTGGACGACGAGGATTGGATCTCCGCAGTGGCCTCTCCGAAAGAGGTGGCCATCCCGGCTCGCCTTCGTTTCGTCCAGCTCAAGATCCTTCACCGGGTCTACGTGACGGGGCCAAGGCTTTTACGTATGGGTTTTGCTGGTGATGGAATGTGTAAGCGTGGCTGTGGTGCGTTGGCGACTTTCATGCATATACTGTGGGAGTGCCCGAAGGTGGAGCGATTCTGGCGTGGTGTGCATGAGGTTCTACGAATGGTTACGCGTGTCGCGCTGCTGCCTGAAGCGAGGAGATGCTTGCTGAACGTCTGGGAACCAAATGACTACTCGGTCCCGCAGGCGCGGTGGGTGACTCTGGGATACATGATAGCCAAGCGTGATATTGCCCAATTGTGGGGATCCCAGAGGCCCCCTGCGGTGTCGGCCTGGAAAGAGCATATGGATTGGTGTATGTTTCGTGAAAAGGTGGTGTATGTGGCGAGGGGTAAGCCTGGGGCGTGGATGAAACTCTGGGGCCCCTGGAACGCCTACCGCGGGGGTATTTGTGAGCCGCCGCTGCTACCGGCGGCCTCGCCGGCTCCGTCTCCCTAGATGGCGCCCCTCCCTTGGCCGCGGGCGCGCGGTCCCCCAGTCCCTGATCTACTCCCGTCCCCCTCTTCAGAATTTTGCTGCTGGTTTGGATCCCCCACTTATGGAGCACGTGTTGTCACTTTGGATTGAGGGTTGCCTTGCGGTTGTGGTTTGTTTACGTTGTTTTGCGTTAAGAAAATGGAACCGTACTGTGGGCATGGAGCTGTGAGGCCTGCACCATTGATCACTCCTGTCTTCCTACTGTGCACCGCTGAGAACGTTTTTTGCTGTATGTATGTAATATGCTTTTGATGCTCTAGCGGCCGGCCGTGTGGTTGTAGGCCCATACCTGTAACTTCTATAAACTGCAATAAACGGTTTCAAAAAAAAAAAAAAAAAAAAAAAAAGAATAGGGACTATATAAGAGGCATACACAGAGCCATTTCTTTTTAGGTCTGTAGATAGTCAAAACCTTTTGATTTTAGAAAAAAAAAAATATTGTATATACATACTAAATTTTCCAACAGTGCCAAATTCACCCAGATCGCTCTTTTTACACCCAGTAACGGCCACGGGTTTCACAGACGTGAATATGAGAGACTCAGTTCCAGTCTCAAGGATACACCAGAACCCAATGACCTCTTGAAGTAATCCATTAAATTTACACACATGTTTTGTGGCATTTCAAAATAGCAACAGTAAAACATAGATATGTCTTTCCACAAAACTAAGACGAAGATAAGATCTTTATATTACACAAAAATTCCATGAGTTCCATAGCAGCAAACTATGTGACCTAAGCCATCTATGTATAGATTAAAGTGCAATGTGCAGTTGAGTAGGCTGTAAAATAGACCTTTAACCAATAATACAAAACAGTATAAAATAAACAATTTGATAGAGCTGAAACAACGTCAAACAAAACATTTAGCATTCATGTAAAACAGTAAAAACAAAATATAAACTTTTACATTGAATAATTTATCATGCGACTTATAGCAGCAGTGATATAAGTAAGTGTAGCCATATAAATTTCAGGAGAGGCTAAAGACTGGATATATCCAAGGCCCTCTTTATGTGAAGAAAAGTGATTGAGCAGAAGGATAGGGCATAAAAATCGAACCCTTAACGTAAGATACAATGTGCAAAATAACAAAGGGCACAGTTGTTTGGGTTGAAACATCCTCACGTGGATATTTTGAAAAATAAGTACCCGAAGATACAGCCATGGTAAAGACGAATAAATGATAAATTAGATTTAATCTCAGCCTTGTCAAGTAAAATCTATGCTGAGGATTAGCACATCATATCAGGTAGGGTTTAGTACCAGAAGCAATAGACATTTACATATAGTTAATAATGCAACATGAATCAAGAGATTTGTTTTACCCTACCCTTTTCACCCTTTCCTTCGTCTGCGATCCTATTTTTTCAGGGAGATTGAAAAGATCACTCAGAACCAATGTTTTTGACATAACCCAGCCATTGGATGGTGTTCACATTTTCAAGATTTAGACAATCAATCAAAACTTCCCTTGATAGACCAGCCCTGGGGGTTTACCACAGTAGCAAAGGAGCTAAATGAATAGTGTCCTCCCAAATAAACCCTCCCAAGACCCATCCACACTAATTAAAAGGCACAAATAATTAAAAGAGGATACTTTCACAAAACTACGTCCCATCAATAGTAAAAAATTTGATTTGATTGATTTAGGGCCATCTAAAAGACTTTGGAGGCCATTAGCGGTTAAACCTAGAAGGACAGCATCATCTGCGTACCATAGAACCGGAAAGTTAACGGGAACCGATTCGCAGAATATCTTTACTACATGCCCCCAAAGATCTATAAAGAGATTTGATGTAAAATAAAAAATAAAAAACTGTGCCAAAATATAGCCTTTTCTAGTCATAGACATAGAAATAGTATAAACCGCTTGAGGAAGAATTAGTCTTATATGTTTGTTATATTTATGTTTTCTATTGAATAATTTTAGGGGCATTTTATGTTTTATAGTAGTTGATGTTGTATTGGATGGTAGGGAGGAATTAATGTGATTAGAATTGGATATATAGACTAGGATATACCATCATACACAAAAACAATTTTGCCCATGATATAATTTACAATAGGAGCTATATGCCCACAGTGGACACAGAGATTTTGTAATTGAGAGTCCCTTGAGAATGTTAGAAATCTTTGCAAAGCTCTATTGATAATGTAAAAGACAGAAATGAAGTTGACAAAAATAAAAGTAGATACTGCCTGATATGAATTGTTTCTCTGGATAAAGTGAATGCGTTTCACAATTATCAACAAGAAATCACATAGAGAAACCAATGCTAGTAGTACACTTGGGCATTGTAGTCCGCTTTCTATGCTCATATGTAAACACTTCCTTTATGTCCATTGTTATATGGTGATTCACAAGTTCTTCTTCACGATTTAATGTTAAGAGACAATTGCACTATGTCTATATTTACGACTTCAAAAGTGAAATGCATTTTGCTCACTAAGGGCATAGTCATAGTCATCGGGAAATTGAATCCATTTACAGGAAAGAACAAAGACTTGTTCCGGCCTCTTGCCCTTGATCACATGACCGATCTCGTCATAATCAGCCTCAAATAGTAAAACAAAATAAGCAAAGGACAAAAGAGAAGTGATCACTATGGAAGCCATTTAGAAATAGTAAGGAAGAGTTAAATCTCTAATGGTGCATGTCACAGTCAGAACTATGAGCCCCATTACGATCTCAGTCGGACTTGCGTTCGAATGGCACCCTGGCGGAAGCGGGACCGCCAACTACTACTCGGGCGGTCCTGCTTCCGCCAGGGTGCCATTCGAACGCAAGTCCGACTGAGATCGTTACAATGCGACCGCCTTCGCAGCAGTCGCAATGTGTATAGTTTGTATTGCGGCGTGTGCTGCGGGCTGCAGCACACGCCGCAGCACAAAATAAACACATCTTACATATCCCAGGAAATTGTGGCAGGCACCATTCGGTGCCTGCCACATGGTGCAGGGATATGTAGGGAGCACCATAGGTACCCCCTAGGGACCATATCGGTGGCCCAGGGGGAAAGGGGGGCTTGCTATGGGCCCCCAAAGTCCCTTTCCGCCTTCCTTTTCATGGCGGGTTAACTGCCATGAAATGGCTGACAGAAAGGGGCATTGTAATCCCTACGGTGGTGCCTGATCAGGCACCGCCACAGTTGTAGGGACTGAAGTCCCTCCCACGGTCCGACGGGCTCCTTGAGCCTGTCAGATGTGTGGCAGTCCGTCTCTCCACTCGCCCTACATCCGTCGGCCATCATAAAGCAGCGGGCAGTCCTGCAGGGTCCGATGGCAGTGGGATCACCACCGACGGCTTGGCGGTGGCGGTCCCACCACCATTGTAAAGAGACCCTATGTCTTAAACATACATTTACTAGGAGTTGTTAATGCTTCAAAATATTAGTGTGCAGACTTATGCAGTGTGTATATAATATACTTATAACTATTTCAAGACACATGTTGCTCACTATCCAACAACATTATGTTAATCCATTGCATGTCGTGCAAATATTTATTACACATGCATACATCCAGGGGGGTTTAGCCTGCATGCTTCATAAATTAGTCTATGTCATTCATCATGCACATATTACTTGTACCCAATACAGCATACAGCAGGTGACATTTAGCCAGCCCAATGTAGACACTGGCTAAATTCGCAGATTAATGAAACAATTCTACTCTTTCACAAGCACCACAATTAGAACATTTAAAAAAACAACTTTTTAGCCTATTGTTTTAATGCTGGCAAGTGACGAGCAGCTCACCCCAAAGATACGGCTTCAAAGAAATAATGACAGAACAAGCATCAACAAAGCCTGCAGACTTGCAGCCGTCACCTGACCTAATGGATTTGCCAATGCTTGTTTTTATAAACTGTTGAGGGCCTCGCAGATCCCCCAAGAATAAAGTTTTACAAAAAAAGTTTGCAAAAAAATAAGCATTGGCCAAGCGAAAAAGCCGACAGTCAAAGCCAGACCTATTGGCTTTGGCAATAGTTGTGCTCAGGAGACGAACTCAAAAACAAGTTTACGCTCCAGAAATGCCATTTAATTATATTTATATTGTATCGTTTTGGAATTTATGCAGAGCCGGGTCTGGTCGCTCTGTCACCGAAAGGTGAAAAGCATAACTCCAAGAATCTGTTTGACTTCCTGGTCACACGCTCAAATCCCCCCTCAGCCTCTCACCCTTGCTGGGTCGGTGAAATGAGTACCATTGAATTGGGTAACAATAAACATCAGTTATTGAGCACTTGATGCCCCAAGGGGTGAACAGGAGCTCTATGAATACATGTGCTGTGGTACTTTCTGCCCCTAGTGAGGTAGCGCCACAGGATACTTACAACATCAGAGACCTTTATCGTGCATATTAACTTAGAATTTTAATGCTGTGCATATTTCTGTTGTCATGGCAATCCAGCAGCAGTATGGGGCTTTGTGTGTGTGTGTGTGGGGGGGGGGGGTGGGGGGGGGGTTCTTCCCCACTCACACTCCCCCATTCCTGTTCCTTGCGAGTAATAGAACCTTGCACCCGGGATGCTCTCACGGGACAGCGCACGTGTCTCAAGAGCAGGTGTCCACAGCTCAGCCACCCTTCGTGGTTTCTTTCTTTTATCACGCTGCGTGCCTGCTGCATCCGGTTGGTTAGCCTTCTGCTGCAATCAGACCCCCTTATCGGCCTATAGGCACACGCAAGGCCGGCGGGGCCCGGCTCCCGTGCCTACCCTCAGCACAGCTGGGGTAGAGGCCTCATGACTGAAGCTCGTCGATGGCTTCGACCCCTCCTTACCTCACACGGGCCATCTGCCTTTACAGCAGTAGTTATCAGACTATGGGCTAAGCCCCCCCCCCCCCCGCCCCCCCACCCGTAGGAATGTCAAGGGAGGCGCTAGGATGTGAAAGAGGGATGAATGGCCTCCATCACATGCACTGAAAACCACATGGTATTTTGCTAATGTATTGACAAAATGTGCTTTTATGAAAAGGTAAATAAAATTCGTCCTACATCTTAAATATGCTAAATATACCATATAAACATTTTTTGACTTTTGGACAGTACTTAATGTGCGTTTGCTGTTCTGCCTATCTCAATCATAATATTTTATATAATAATACTTTCAAAGCATTTATAGCACGCATGACCATTTATCTGGTTTCTAGGCGCTAACAGGTGTTCACTTTTGCCTGTATTTCCTATAATATATATTGCCTGTATTTCCGGGTGCATGTGCCCTCAAATCCAACTTCAGTTGGTCAGCTTACTGGCAATATTTACCATTTGACATACATAATAATTGAGAGAAGATGTCATTTTTTGTGGCGTCCTCGTTATATTATTTTATGAAGCGGCCGCTCTGCATGAAATGTGTAACGCATTGTTTTGAACTTGTATTGCACACAGTATAAGATAGGTGGCTACAAAATGGTTTAAGATTTTTTAAAAAGTGCTTCAAAGAGGTTTAAGTAATACCCAAACTGTACCCAGTACATTTTTAAAACTTGTACTTTAAAAGCACACACTTCACAGGTTAAATACCACTCAAAAAGAATACATCTGTGGACCAGGAAGCTTTAAGGGATTCCATCAATTAAAGCCAATACTGGCTTCCAAGCACCCTTTACTTCTGCAGATTGACCAGTTGTGCACACTTACATTTCTTTGAGGGAAGCAGACACCCTGGCAAGAAGGCTTGTTTAGCTGCCTGCACCGCCCTCAGCATCAAAGCACAGAAGACTCCTAGCTTCAGCTAAAGCATTTTAAATGTCGGAATTAACCGTCCCGGGACGGTCGTCTTTTTACAAAAAGTAGGGGAACGGCTTTTCTTAAATTAAATAGTATAGGAACTTCGTGCCCCTTAGATGCCGTCCACTTTGACCACTAACTGCATTCAATGTCTTTTTTGTTCCTTTACTCCAAAGAGGACCTAGCATCTGCGATGTTACAACAGGGATAGCAGGGCTTGATCAGCAAATATTTTTTTTTATGAATGTCTGGACCAATATGTCCGTATCATTTTTAATTCAGGTGGCAAATGGCTCTATGCTTAAGGCAAACAGGAGAGAAGGCAACTTGGTTAATGTCACAACAGGAGAAATGGATCAGAGGAGCAACAGTTTTAGTTTATTTTAGATGTCGGTGCATAGGAGCCCGCCATCAAACATGACTAATCCACTGGAGTTCCTTGGTAAGCAGTTCACCTGATGGCCCTCAAAACCAACATGCTGCGACAACCTTCTTTGGACCATCTCGACCAGGCGGACCACACGTCCACCACTGTGATGGGTCCGACAACGCTTTATGAAGGCTGTACTTTATTCATTCTATTTTGTTTGCTGAGCAATGCACGTTACGACTTAATTGCAACACTTTAAAACTGAACTATGTTTCATTGAAATTAAACATGTAAAGTATTACTGTGAAAAGCAACGCTTCAAATGTTTTACTCCTATAGATGGACTAAAAATAATTTACAATCATCCACACCTCCGAAAGTAAACAGAATTCAAATTGTGACACTTAAGAAATGTAACCAGTGGGGTTTTATTTATTTTATTTGTATTTATTTGCAAAGTTTTATATAGTGCTGGCTAGACCCTGAGGTATCAGAGCGCTTTACATGAGGATCAGCAAGTTACAGGTTACATAATTACTTCATTTACAGGTTCCAAATATAGTCATAGGAGAAAGGTAGAGGTAAGGAAACATAACGGGGAGGCGAGGAAAACAATATCAGATGTTCGGCTGGGTAGGTGACGGCCGAGGGGGTGAACCAGGGCCAAACTCCTCTTTAGCTGCATAGGACAGCTCCATCGGGCATCGGCCAAGGTTGCTCGGACTTATTTTTGCGTTGCATAGCAAAGACAAAACGTCTTATGTGGAATGGAAGGTAGAGGGGGTAAGGTAAACAGGGGAAAGGAATGCAGATCGCGTCAGGCAGACCAGAAAGGGGAAGGGACTTCAGGGGAAACAAGCAGTCAAAGTGAAAGGCAGACAAAACCGAGAAGCATCGTTAAAAACAATGTCCGATGTCCGGCTGGGTAGGTGACGGTAGAGGGGGTGAACCAGAGCCAGACTCCTCTATAGCTGTATAGGACAGTTCCACCGGGTAACGGCCAATGGTACCCGGGTTCAGCGGTAAGTTCAAACTGATTTGGTTTTCACCCATGGGGCATCATCATAGTTCAATCGAAGGCATCGGTCCCAGTGTAATTGGGAAACACCCTCCGCTTCGTCCTCCCACTAGCCCCATGAGAGGAGAGGTGGAAGAGACAGATTATCAGTCCTCAGGGGGCTCACTCCCAAAAGTGGTAGCCCAATGCTGAGCGCTATCAGTGTTTGATGGGCTATGGGGAAGGCCATGATCCCCTTCTTTGTATCCCTCATGCTGCACTGCAGAGCTAGATGCCACAGAGGCACTTAAATGCAGCATCCCCTTCAATTAGAAGATCCTCAGCAGCGTGTCTGCTGCCATTTGGGGTCAGGCACGGCCAGGCGTGGATCGGATTAGCTGCCGGTGCTCGCATGAAGCGGGCTGGCCGTTCCGGATAATGCTCCTGCTGCTGATCCCAACCAGCTGTAGAGTATATGCCCAAATACATAAATAAAAAGCTCGCACACTGCAAGGTCTGGAGCCACGTGCCCCTCACAAAAGCTGTGCCACAAGGGAAACGCACCCCCGGCTGCCCGTTGAGCCGACACACCTTAGAGTGGGGGTCGGGCGCGCTCCACTCACTGCACCATATGAAACGATGATGCCTGGGCAGAATCGTCATCTCCACACTCGCGGCACCTTTGTGTAGGCACCTTCACCGCCGTTAAAAGTATAACTCTATATCCGTAGCTCCCAACCCTTTCCCCAAACCCTTAATCTTTTACCCAAAACCTTAACTCAGTGGTGGCCGGCAGGGCTGGACTGTGACAGAAAATAGTCCCGGGGACCAAAATAAAAGTGGGCCCTCATTAGTGAATTTGAAAACTAAAAAAGTGCCCATGTTTGCAAATGGGGACAGTGTTGAACATGTAGAGACACACTGAATAAGTGTTTTTCAAGGTATGGAAGACTGCATGGATCAGAGAATAATGCAGACAAGGTTTGTTTTATTATCAGGGAAATCAATAGTAACAACCACCCAAGCAGATCATAAGACAGGCCCACAAATAGCCACAAAACCGTCGTGCACACTAACGAACTGTCAGACCAGCCCCTTAGGCACTGCCTGATTGCCCAACAGGTCAGTCCGACTCTAGCGGCTGATAATTTTTCAAAGTGATGAGGTGTAACACGCTGCGGCCTACTCCTTTCTGCAAATGGCAGAGAAGGCAGATCAAAAGGGGGCAGAACCCCAAAATAAACTTTAAAGACGCCAACTAAATCACATTTGGTGTCTGAAAATGGATCATAAGAAGGGAAGTTCAAGGCCCCCAAAATTGTCAACTGTTCCCATGAGGCACAGGGTCAGAACGGATTTGCATATAGCTGTGTCTGAACTGGGGTGGCAAAGTGAGCTAAAGAATGATGATGGATTCAACCCAGATCTGTGACTGGGGGTGAGTGTTTGAAAAGTTTCAGCACTCCGCCCATCATCTCCTTGTGTTTGCTTTATTCGCCCTACGTTGGCAAGGTATGCCCAGATGTGGGTCCCTTGCTCACTTTGCCACTGGATTCAAGCTAGCCTGGCTGATGAGGGCTGTTAGCCCGAAAACCGGTCCCAGGATGCTTGTTTACAGTCCAGGGAAAACATGGCTTGGCAGTTCGGTCTGGACTGTTTCCATGACGGACAGGGTCAAGACTGATTTGCATATAGCTGTGTATGAACTGGGGTGGCAAAGTGAGCTAAAGAATGATGATGGATTCAACCCAGATCTGTGACTGGGGGTGAGTGTTCGAAAAGTTTCAGCACTCTGTCCATCATCTCCTTGTGTTTGCTTTGTTCGCCCTAAGTTGGCAGGGTATGCCCAAACGTGGGTCCCTGGCTCACTTTGCCACTGGATTCAAGCAAGCCTGGCTGATGGGGGCTGTTGGCCGAAACCGGTCCCAGGATGCTTGTTTCCGGTCCAGGGAAGACATGGCTTGACAGTTCGGTCTGGACTGTTCCCATGAGGCACAGGGTCAAGACCGATTTGCATATAGCTGTGTCTGAACTGGGGTGGCAAAGGGGCATATTATCAAGACAGGCGATAAAATTATCGCCGCTATGGTGGCAGAAAACTGCCGCTAAAACGGCGATAATGGGCTTGATAATATGCTCTATAGAATTCCAATTGAGACCCATGTTAGATGTCCTTCACATCTAACATGGGTTTCAATTGGAATTCCATAAAGCATATTATCAAGCCCATTATCGCCATTTTAGCGGCAGTTTTCTGCCGCTAAAGCGGCGATAATTTTATCGCCTGGCTTGTTAATATGCCCCAAAGTGAGCTACAGAATGATGATGGATTCAACCCAGATCTGTGACTGGGGGTGAGTGTTTGAAAATTTTCAGCACTCCGTCTATCATCTCCTTGTGTTTGCTTTATAAAAAGGTTACCCCAGGGCTTCAGCTCAACTATTTATAATTCTCATATCAGCCTCATCTCCTTCCTGAGACGTGTCAAAGTCCCGTCCCAGTGATTTCCCTGTGAATTTAAGAGAACCCTTTTGAAGTGTACTGAACAGCCTGGCTCCCCCATCCTTCAGCGTGTCTCAATTAGCTTACAGGAATGCAGCAATCCATAGATATTTTTTGGGGAGATTCCTTTACCTTCTCCCCTCATGTTCCTACAGTCAGCCCTGAGTCCCCCAAAATGGAACCAAGAATCTTCCATGTATTGAACTATTTACAGGCACACATAACTCTGCCATGGCCAGCCCCAAGCCCAGCTACAAAAGGAGGAGGGTTATGCGTGGTACTAGCTACCCCACCAAGTAAAAAAAAAAACAAGCTACAGAAACGTAAACCAAAAGACCAAAGATATCCCAGCCTTAGGGGAGCAAAACCTCCTTCACAGAGATCTTTGGAGGGCACAAAGACGATCGATCCACCTGTTTTCAACCAAGACCATCCCCGCCAGGACACGTAATGTGAGAACCATGTACAAGATAGGCAAGGCAGCCTAAGTGGCAGTGGAGATGAAAAATATAACCTTGTCCTGTTTCGCATCAGCAAGACCAGATGGACACAGTACAGAAAGAAATGACTAGCTCCAGGAGGAATGCTGCTGTTTTCTGCATACGAGGAAGAGAACACCCCACATACTCAAGGAGTAGCACTGAGCCAACAGCAGCAACCAATGGAGCTCTGATTGGATGGGACGGTCACGGTCCCAGAATCATCATAGCCACCTTCAGCACAAAGAAAAAAAAGAACAACATAAATGTTAGCCAGTGATATGCACTACAAATTATAGTACTAGCAAATAAGAGGAATAAGAATAGTTTTACAACCGATTCCAGTCCATCCTGGAGAAATGCCCTGAGATCGACATCAGCATACTGATGGGGGACCTTAATGCCAAGAATGGAAGCGACAACACTGGGTACGAAGAAGTCATGGGCAACCATGGCTGTGGCGAGATAAAAGAGAATGGTGAAAGGCTTGCAGATCGCTGCGCTCTGAACAGTCTGGTGATAGGCGGTAGTGTATTACCACACAAAATAATACACAAGGCTATGCAAGTATCACCAGCCCATTCAACAGATGAGGAGATCAACCAAGTCTGCATTGCCAAGAAGTTCCGGAAGTCCTTGCTGGATGTGAGCGAGGAGAGGAGCGGATGTGGTTTCAGGCCATCACCTTGCCCTGACCAGGCTAGGGGCTAAAGCTGAAAAAAGCATGGACAGAACCGACAAACCAATGTCAGCAATAAAACACCACCCCCCTCAAAGATACACAGAAAAGAAGTGACTTCTCAGTCACCCTAAGTAACATGTTTCAAGTCCTGCAAGAACTAGAGGATGACAGAGACCCGGTGGAGAGTCAGTGGGAGAAGATCAAAGAAACCGTGACATCAACCTGCCAGGAGGTACTGGGTCCCAAGAAACACCTGCATAAAGAATGGATCACCACAGAGTCTCTCCACAAAATCCAAGAGAGAAAGAAAAAACATTCTGCAGTCGACACCAGCCGATCAAGGGCAGAAAATGTGAAAGTTCAAGGCGAATACCCCATAACCAACAAAGAAGCAAAAAGAAGTTTAAGAGCAGCTAGCGAAGATTCATTAATGGTTCTACCACAGTAGCCTAGAAAGCAGCAAGCCTTGGAAACTTGAAATAACTCTACAACATAACAAGAAAACTCTCTGGCAGATACAGGAAGTCAGAAAGACCTGTTAAAGAAAAAGCTGGGAAGACAAGTATGTGTAACAAAATCCAACAACGAAGATGGGTGGTGCACTTTTGTAGAACTGCTCAACCGGTCTGTGCCACACTCTCCACCAGACATGCAGCCAGCTAACAAGGACTTGCCAATTGATTGCAGCAGACAAACCAAGGAAGAAATGCGGTAAGTCATCAAACATCTGAGAAAAGGGAAGGCAGCAGGACCTGACAACATTCTTGCAGAGGCATTGAAGGCAGACACTCAAACATCAGTAGACATGCTCTATCCTATGTTTGGAAGGATATGGGTGGAAGAAAATGTGCCAAAATAGAAGGAGAGATATCTCAAGACTGCCAAGAACGGTGACCTAAGTAACTGCTCAAACTACAGAGGGATAACTCTTTTAGCAACCCCAGGCAAAGTGTTCAACAGAGTCATCCAGAACAGAATGAAGAAACAAGTTGACGCTCAGTTGCAAGATCAGAAATCTGGCATCCGCAAAGATAGATCCTACACAGACCAGATTGCAACACTGTGCATCATCATTGAGCAGTCAGTGGAATTGAATTCCCCACTCTATGCCAACTTTATCGACTTTGAGATGGCATTGACAGCGTGGATAGAGAGACCCTTTGGTAATTTCTCTGCCACTACAGTGTGCCAGATAAGCTTGTAAGAATCATCAGGAACTCTTACGAGGGAATGACCTGCAAGATAGTCCAAGGAGGACAACTCGCGGAAGCCTTCCAAATAAAGACCAGAGTCCACCAGTGTTGTTTGCTCTCACCTTTGCTCTTCCTGTTGGCCATAGACTGGATTATGAAGACATCCACAGAAAAGAGAAGAAATGGGATTCAGTTGACACCTTGGACGCAGCTTGATGACTTGGCCTTTGCATATGACCCGACTCTTCTCTCTCATACCTATCTGCAAATGCAAGAGAACTCAATCAATGTGGCAGTCACATGAGCACAACTTGGCCTCAACATTGCTGGGGAAAAACCAAGACACTGAAGGCTAAAATAGCCAACACAACTGCTCTCTTTTAGGTGATGCACTGGAAGAGTTAGAGGCCTTTACCTACCCTAGTACTAGTACCCTAGTAGGGTGGCACACCCACTGACGTCCAGGCAATAATCGGCAAAGCAAGGGCTGCCTTTATTCAGCTAAAGAAGATCTGGTGCTCCAAGGACCTTACACTGCTAACCAATATCAGGCTTTTCAAACACCAACATAAAATAGGTCCTGGGTCTGGAGCAGAAACTTGGAGGACAACAGTGAACACCACCAATAAAGTCCAGACCTTTATCAACACCTGTTTGAGGAAAATCCTCCAAATCCGCTGGCCAAACACAATCAGCAACGATGAACTATGGCAGCAGACTTTCCAACTCTCTGCTCATTGAGAATTCATGAAAGACGCTGTGACAGAATAGGTCACACCGTCCGCAAGCCTGCATTAAACATCACCAGGCAAGCCACGACCTGGAATCCTCAAGTTGACGGAGTTCCGATGCGGCCACAATAGGTTCGGAGACGGGTCCCTGATCTTGACGAATGTGTGACAATATGTCGGGCCCCCACACGGAACTCATGTGGCATTTTCCAGAGAATCTCTGAGAAATGCACCGCTAGAGGAAACTAGCCTCTAACACATAACGCACCTTAGCGTGTGCGCAACATAGATGGGGTCGTTGTTGCACCCAGTTTAAAATTTGCATCAACTCTTTCTTCCTGCTTAACCTGTTGGCTATGTAGTATACTACCTCGCATCAGCCAGCATCATCACACATTCACTTATCCTGAATGCCAGATGCTCTGTCAAGGATAAATAAAATGGAGGAAGCACACAAGTTCCCATGATGCTCAACACTGAAGGGACTTATAAAGGGAAACAGAAATGAGTATAAGAGAGATGAAGGAGGTACCAACACTTAAAAGCCTCTTTGTAACATATGTCATTATTACTAAAGCAAGTAAGCCAAACAAATACAAGGCCAGAAATTGGTTCTAGTGCCAGTACTACTGTATTGGTTTAATTTTTATAAATATTTTTTTATTTTCACCATTGCACAGTTAGCACATTTCATCGCACAATCTCCAATAGTCTTATAACATATTACATATCAAAACGTTTCCATCATAAACAAAATTCATCAAAGCATCCTACTTATTTCAATAAATTGATATCATCTCGAGTTTCTACAACAGATGCCACAAATTCATCCAAAGCTCTCCTAACTTAATCCCTCAATCCCAGGCCCTCTCTCCATTTTATAATGGGGTCCCATATCCTTAACCCCAATCTCCTCCCTTTTCTACCTTTCCGGGCATATATTTTTTTTTCCAGATTATAAGTTGATAAAAGGTTAGACAGCCAGACTTGCATTACTGGGGGGTTTTTATCCAGCCAGGCCCTGGCTATGCAGAGCCTATAAACTGCCATTGCGACAAAAATAAACTCTCTCTGGTTGATATTGGTATCTGTGACTATCCCTAACAATATTTCTGGGGGTTTTAAGGTACTGTATTGGTTTAGATGTACTTCATTTAATACAGTGAAAGTTTATCAATACATACATAAGTTGAGCAAAGGTAACAACACGCTAATAGGTGATTTAAGATAAACATTCATCCAAATACGAGTTAATATAATATCTTTATTTTGTGCTGAAAGTCCTTTAAAGTGCTTCATAGATGAAAGATCAGCCAACACGTGTTTCGCTTCCTTAACTTTTAAACAGCTATTGTTTGTTTGCTTCCAACTCAGCTCAATTCCTTTTATAACAGTCTTCCAAGTACTCTCTCTTCTTTTCCTTTTCCCAAACCAAGGAATCGAGCTGGGGCTGAGTTGGAGGTGAGAGTGCACCATGAACTGTGTTCCATTAACGAGGGACTTATTTTAGTAATGTGCATTGTGACACCTCAGGCTGATAATCCAATTGATTAAGCTGGCCTATCAAGACCACCAAGTGATAGTCAAGCAAAGTTGAGCCTCAGGGAAAAGGCATGGTACACCCAATATGGACACTCTCATGGAACAGACAGTCCATAAATGAGGTTAGACCTAGCTACTCGGAACAGTGATCATCCTGCACCAAATATAAGAGAAAAAGGGTGTACTACACCATAGTTCAAGGGCGACGCAGAATTCTGCATGCTACCAGATGGGAAATATTTCCTGGAATGCATAGCGACATGCTCCAAGTTCCCTGTTGGAGAAATCATACCATAGACAGTGATTGATGTAAAAAGAACAATTGATGGACAGATTGCTGAACAATGTCAAGCACTCATCTCCAGTACATAAATCCTGACCTAAATCAATTGTTTTTTGCTCACATTTTCACCCCAGTTTGGAACCAGCCATATGCAAATCAGTAAGTCATCCAGGAGGAAACTTCAGATCACACTTCAAAAGTGATCCGTGGGCAGTGCCTCAGTAGTAGACATCAAGGGCACAATGGTCACAGCAAAGCACAGAGGAGAGAAGTTGACCTACAAGGCATCTCTGCTTAACAAACTGAAAGGCCATCATTCTCCGGGAAACACGTCATTGATGACCAACGAACATCAAGACTCACTGGACAACCCGCTTGATGTGGAGGTCTGTGCTGGTCACTCACTGAAGAGTCTGACACACAAACCTTCAATGGAGCAGGACCATTTCACTTGAGAGAGTCAATAGCCAACCTATCAGGGACAGCCAATTGTAACAACACGAAATATGTATGTATATCCTACGGCCGAGCCCACAGCCATCCCAAAAACGGAGGAACAATGAGTGGTGACCATACACAGCAAGAAGAACTGTTTAGAATGAGATATCAACGTGTTTCGGTTATAATCCACGCTAGGGAGGGATATAATTGTACCTCCGACACTGGTTAAATACAGCAAAACACATCCCTTCACAGTGAACACCAGGGGTGATATCAGCGATAAAGATAGCTACACAGAGAATGCAAGCTCTCTAGTTAACCGCCAGCTTCAGCAAATAATAGAAACTGGCCATTGTCGCATGCAATTAACATCACATCTGGTAAGGAAAAAAACCTAGATGTTTGATATTTATCAGGACTGATAATTATTGCCAATCACAAGATTTATGGGAATAACTTGCAGAATTTGGTGCCTTAACCCACCAATATCGTTATGTTCTGGTATATAGTATTTATCTATCCCTGATAAATAATCAGCAGGTTTTGACCTGCCAAAACATACCCGGGAGATTAGGTTTTTTTTTAAACATAAAACTCATAAGTGTGATATCTGTGGTAACATAAATTGACGCAGATGTCGAAATTTTCAGCTGATTCGTAATAAGTGTGTAAATCTTCTTGGGGATTATGCACGAACACACAGTTTACCATTGCCACTATACCGGGGGTTGGAGCCTGGAAGAAGAGCATCTACTCGCACTGGCACTATAACCATGATCCTCCCACAAACATTTTAAAAAGGTACGGCTCTAGAGCTAAGAGGCGATGTAGCCATGTGCCAGTCCCCTGACTTAGCCACCCACAGGTTACATGCTGTTGATCTATGTGTTAGACCTGTGTGCACCCACTTTTAGAAGTAACCACTCTGAGTGATGCAGCCCTGAGGGCATAGCTGTCAGTAAAGAATGTGTGGCATAAGAGTGACTTACAACCAGTCTTATTTTTTAGGACTTGGGATTGACAGAATAGCGGTCAATCAAACCTATTGCTAACAATATATATCGATTGGTCTATGGGTCCGCCCCTTTTAGCCATTGACTTTTCCCAACCAGCCTCTTCAGCTGTTGGCTTAAGACTGAATACACAGTTAGTAAGCTGCTCCATTTGGATATGCAGTCGGATAAGTGTGGTCTTTATTTAGATCCTGTGCAGGAAGTGTTTCCATGTCATGCATGATGACCACTGAGGTGCAGTTATTGTATTACTGGACACAGCTCATAGTAGTGTGATGAGTGGAGATGTATGAGAGGTTTGACGTGCAGTTTATGGTTTTCAGTAAGATGGCAGCTATGATCAGCACTGCTAGTTCGTTTATGGTATTTCTTATAATCATAGTCCAACAAAACGGGTACCAAACAGGGTTATTTATTCATTAAGTGGTCAGAAGATCTGCTGAGATGATGAACTTTGTTGCAGTCATCCCTTAAATGATTTTCAATGTGATACGTCAAGAAGCGGTCATAGTGTGTCGTTAGTTGAGACCTGCACTGCTGGACTAAATTAGAGTCTTACTGTGTGACAGATCTTTTCATTTATTCTGTGCCTGTTCAGTTGGTGGTCTGTGGTTTGTTCCTGTGGAATGGTACAGCACTTGATATTAGACTTCACCTGTAATGTTCCAGCTTATCTGAGTGTAAGATGGCCAAGCAGTGTAAAGGAATGGTTATGCAGCATGTTTGAACTACGACTGGCTGCATAATAACCACTGAGTGTTGTAGTATTACTTTAACTGCTGGCCAGGTAGTAGGTAGGAATTTACATTACTATATATGACCCAGGTTAGACACAGTGGAGTCCTTTGTAACTTACTGGGCATAACAGGTTTCTAAGTGTTTGTCAACATGAGGAGAGTGTCCTGGTCAGATTGTACCTTATATATGTGGGCTGTAGCGTGTACATCAAGGAGCGCTTACTGATCCATGACCTCCGTCAGAAATTTTGGCTGGTGTAGACATGGGTTGGACTTGGTGCAACTATGGTTTCGCCTTGATTTTGAATTTTACATGTTTATGGATTCTTTGAATATTGGCTTGCACTGAGTTCAGAGCTAGATGTCTTGGACTGAAAAAGCAGTGCCTCCTATGGCGAAATGATGATACAAGTCTGCACCGCAGTGTCCTGTTTTGTTTTCATCTCTCACCAAATGCTATTTGCTGTTTGTATGTATCCTACTGCATCTGCTGGAGTGCCTCCTTTGAACTGAATAGAGGGCTGCTTCACAACTACAGCCCTCTCTGTCATTTCCTGCTCCTTCTCTCCCATGTGTCTCGCACTAATGAGCTAACGCTGCATGTGTTGGAACATTAGACTCAGACCTCTTGGCATTTCCAGTGCTTGTTCCTTAAATGCACCGCTCAGGATCATGAACTATAAACAAAATATCAGGTCGGGCAACACATTGCAGTAACCAGCTAAGTAGACTATAATCATAAGAAATACAATAAAGGGGCTCAAAACTGCCAGCCTACTGAGAACTGTAAACTGCGCCTGTCGCTCTCACCTCATCATCCACCGCACTGCTAAACACTCCATCCTAGAACACGATAACCGCACCCTGCCGATCATCATGCATGACATGGAAGCACTTCCCACACAGGATCGAAACAAAGACCGCACCCTTCCAGCCGCACACCCTACATGGTGTAGCTCGCTGCTCAAGTAGGCAAGCGCTTCAGTGTCCCACATTAGGGTGGTAAGCACAGTATAAATGCGGCAATAGAATACAATGCACTGCTAAGCATGCTGCGATTTATTTTTTGCACTGATCTGCAATTGCTTGTATAGAATGCACTGAACCTCATTGGGTGGATGGGAGCACGCTGCTACCTACCTACATTTTAGACAATGAGTGAGACCTCATCGACGGGGAACTCCGATGGACCCTCAAGGCCCAAGGTACTCAGAAGCTAGAGGTGTCTGTGACAATCTCTGGAGCCCACCCAGCCGTGAAAGTGAAAGGCCGTGTAAACTTTGCTAAACTCACAACACCAAGCTTTACTTTGACCCTGATGCGTCTGGCTTTTCATTGAACACTCCTGCCTGACTCCACCCGACCCCAGACACCTGCAGCTGATGGGCGAGCACGCCAAGAGGGGCAAGAGGCGGGGAGGGATTGGGGGGGGGGGGCGGTTGTATCCTCTATTGAAGCACAGCCCGTGGCATCCCCTTTGTTCAATCATTTGGCAACATCTTATGTAACTTTTTTGTTGTTATATCACGAACACACACACACGTACACGCACAACAAAGTGTCCTCTCTGCTGGCTGGGACCATGTGAAACATCGCCAAGGTCAGCCTGCTAGGGCCAGAGAGATAAAGAGGGTTCCCAGGCGGTGCGGACACACGCCCACCGCAGGACAGATGGAGGGAGCTGCGGATTGAAAAATTCCACTTTGCGTCCTGCGAGACCCCCAAAGCGGATTCTCTCGCGAGCCAGACCTTTAAACCACCCTTGCGCTCGTCCCGGAGGCAGGAAGGTCCCACCAAACCAACGTTGCCCATTCTAGCGCGAGTTCCATACCTTTTGGCCGCTTCATTCTAGGAGGACCCTCTGGCGGCACACTCTCCCGCCGCAGAGTCCTGTAACTAATCTTTTGCATTTACCCGCAGTGAGGACCTACGACCGCAGGAAGGCCCCTGCACACAGAGGCCCATATATTGTCATCGGCGGCCCAGCTCTTCCGGTCACCTCTGTCTGGACCGGCCAATGAAGTCCTTGCTTGTCACCGGCCTCCTGGCCTGGCTGGTTCTACGTGCCCTGGGAGTACCAGCCCCCTCCACGCCACCTCCCGCGGAGGCAGGGGCGACAGCGGGGTCAGAAGTCAGCATCTTGTACCTCAACAGCAGGTAAGTCCGCTGTCGGGGTGCCTGGAACTGTTCTTTAAATGGGCAGGTAGAGTCCGGCTTTATATTTGTGTTTGATCTTGTTCTTTAACAGATAGTCTGTTGCAAGCGCCAAGAAGCAACCCGGCTTGTAATGTTCGCTATGAAGGGGCATTTAATATACACTATCTGATAGTGAACGGCCACACTTTATCCGTTCTTATTCTTGCATTCTGGGGTCATCTGTGGGGTTAATTGTTCTACTTTGGCTTGTGACAATAGTGCGCCTGTGATACCACTGCATTAAATGTAAGGTTGCTACATTTCCACTGTCATCAATTTAACCCCTAAGTAGACTGCAGTGCAGTTCACTTCAGTTGGGAGCAGCATACAAGATTGTTTGTCTTTCCTGGCACAAAATTGCTACTTTCTCATTCTATTCGTCTAATAAAATATATATTTCTGTACGGAAACTATATAAGCCCCCAAGACCTTCCTCCCGGAGAGTCATTCTCGCTTCCGGAGAGGTCCCCTCTGGGTCCTGAGAGGCGCCTCGAGTAACATCCTGCTCTCTGGCCTCTCGCCTGAGTCATGAGGTACAGCCTATCCATACCCCTGCCACCCCTGGCCTCTCTGCGGGTACACCCCTGGCCTCTCTGCGGCCACACCGCTCCCACCTCTGGCCTCTCTGCGGCCACACCACTGTCTGCCACCCCTGGCTCTCTGCGGCCACACCACTGCCACCCCTGGCCTCTCTGCGGCCACACCGCTCCCACCCCTGGCCTCTCTGCGTCCACACCACTGCCACCCCTGGCCTCTCTGTGTCCACGTCCCAGCCACCCCTGGCCTCTCTGCGTCCACGTCCCAGCCAGCCCTGGCCTCTCTGCGTCCACACCACTGCCACCCCTGGCCTCTCTGCGTCCACACCACTGCCACCCCTGGCCTCTCTGCATCCACACCACTGCCACCTCTGGCCTCTCTGCGACCACACCCCTGCCACCTCTGGCCTCTCTGCGTCCACACACCTGGCCTCTCTGCGCCCACACCACTGCCACCCCTGGCCTCTCCGTGTCCACACCCCTGGCCTCTCTGCGTCCACGCCCCTGTCACCCCTGGCCTCTCTGCGTCCACACCACTGCCACCACTGGCCTCTCTGCGTCCACACCCCTGGCCGCTCTGCGAGGGTGAAAGTGGGCCTAGCACAACAAGCACACATACATATTTACATTGAATGGCGCCTGGTTCCCAGGAGTAACGTTTTTTTATTGTGGTACTGAATACGGGTTCTGCAGGTGCTGAGAGGGCGGTACACTGGCCGCAGGTCTAGCACCGTACGTGCATTCAAAGGCCCCAGGGTAAGGAATGTGGAGGCCTGGTGGGGCCCACCTAACCTGTTTTGGCGCGCTGTGCGTAGCAGGGCACCATAATTGTACGTTTATTTTGTATCCTTTACTCTAGCCACAGCTTCACGTGTACACACCTCGGGTATTCACCCGGGACCTAGCTCTATAGGCTGCTACAAACACGTGCCTCAAAACAGATTTGCTGTAGGTCCCTTTTCAAGACTAGTGGCATTGACATACCTATGCCAGCCCAAGTCTTTGAGGATCTGCAGGACCCCTTCCTGTTCAAGAACTCAGACCCACGCACCGCTCTGCCCTACACCTCATTCTTAACACACATTATCCGGCTATTATTGGGGCGAAACTGCCTCACCAATCCCCTCGTCTCCATCAGCCAGGGCTGGAAACTGGCTTGAACTTCTCGTTGAAGGCACGAATTTGACCTCAATTTGGTCGCCGCGCAAGAAGTGAGAAGATGGTGTGTACAACAGGGGACTAAAAAAGGATGGCAAAGGTGGAGAATTCTGGGAACTAGTTCCTGTTCCCAGAATTCCTGCTGTTGCTGGAGCCCAGCATTCATGGAATTCAATACACATCCCTGGCACCGGGCACCATTTTTAATAGGTCACTGACGCCTGAAGATTAGATAAGACAAGCATTGTCATAGCCAATAGGTCTCGCTTTTGGGACCTTATAAGTGTTTAGCCATGCAACAGTTGTTGTTGCACCAAGGATATTGTGCTGCATAACTAAATACTTATAAGGTCCCAAAAGCGAGACCTATTGGCTATGCCAATGCTTGTTATTAATGGAACAACACTTATGGGATCCCTAGCAACCGCTTGTAGCCTCGTGGCCGCTGCTAAAATTCAGCCCTCTTGGCTGTTTAGCTGCTCATGCCAACGAACTGCTGCTGAAACACACATTTAGCAATGTCTGTGGCTTATAAATGAAAATGCAGCTTTGCCAATGCTTGCTTTATTTGGGGAAGTGATTCCAACAAGATACTTCAAGAGCCTGGGTGTATCTTGGCTAAAAAACACAGAGAAAAGAAGTGTCGCCGTTACCTTTAAATATTGCTAGAGTGAAGGAAACAGACACACTCGGCAAACACAATGAACACAGCGAGTCCCACCCACCCACTGATGGATAGAATTATTTCCACCATTCAGAAACTGCTTGCATGGGTCCATACAAACATAGGTGCCATCATTGGCAATGCAGATTTTCCTCTAGGTGTTGCCCATACGGAAGTAGGGGTGCTGAACTACTTTTTCTTGTTCTTCTTCCTGATTTAACAATTTGATAATCCTGAAGGTAAACTTAACTTCTCACAGTGTCACATCCATCGATGTCTACAGTTAAGGTATTATTTGCAATCTGTTTGTATACAGATACTAATGAGAGCTTCTTAGGCAGAAGAATGGCCTGATCACTCTCCTAGACTCAGAAGGGAAACGTAACTAGGCACAGTGTCCCGGTAATATGAATATGCTACAACAGAGGCACCCTGTGAACCATTAGGAACAAGTAAGCATGAGAAAACCTTCGAGGATGAGGACCAGGAACCAACATCCCTCAGAACTCACACTACAACCTTCTACCCCTCATGGAGTTCTGTGGACACATTTTCTGGACTTGTCCAACAAGTCGATATTTCAGGGCCCACCTCCATAGTAAAATTGACGCAATCTTAAGTAGCACATTTCGAGCAACCACCATCTCTTCTTATGTGGTATGATGGATGCTGGGACCCTTATTAAAAAATTATCTTCTTATGACTGTAGTAGACACAGGCAACAACTGCAGCCAGACACAGTGGAAATCTGTGTGCACCCCAAAAATGAGTTGATGGATCAGGAAAGTAAGAAATCTAACAGAAATGGAAAGGATGGCGCATAGGATCAAGCTCAAAGTACCCCTCTTTTACTACAGATGGGCTCCATTCAATCATCGCCACACACTTGTGGGATGTTGGCTGAAACAAAAATCAAAACAAATGCCAATCAGAGACACTTTCAATCAGATCAAGCACACACAGAGATAAATGTGACTTTTCACAAACTTTAAACAGAGTCTCCCACGATGCACACCATCAGTCTACAGAATTGTATCCCTAAGAAGTCACCATACAGATCTACCACCACCCAGGAAATATGAACCTGGAGCCTCGCAAAACAAGCCCATGTGATCAGCCACAGCCAACTGACCAACAGAGACCAGCCATTGAAAGACCCCTGTTGAGACTGCCTTCTTCAAAACCTCTGTGACCTAGACCTCAGAGTACAAATCGTGACCAAGAACTTTTCCGCCCACTAATTCGCAGTTCCTACCGACTTTCCTTCGCTGTTTCTGCCGATCTCCTTTCCTATCTGTGCTTAAGGGTTAGCGGATGAACCCTTGAAATAAAGAAGTTTATGATGGTTCCTCTTCCATACTTACTAGAACAATGAGCATAAGAGGGCAAATCTCCACCATGACGAAGAAAAGCCTATGACGTACCCACAGACTTCTCAAACACTAGCAACTGCTGAAGCATATCAGGTCAACAAACCTTTGTGGACTTTTTGGAAAGTGAGGCAAAATGTTCTCTGACATTTGCCAGAAAAGAGTCCTAGCATTTATTTCTCGATGTATCTGTTTTTCAGTAGTTTTCCTGAAGAGAATGCTCTGTATGTACAACACCGGCATTGTTCCTTTCTAAAAACTGTTGAATAAAAATTCCAGTTAAACAAGCATTGGCAAAGCCTTGGCATGCTGGTACAATGGTTATTTTTTTTTTTTTTACATTGTATAATGCAAACACAAGCCAGAAAATAAAAAAGCATTGGCAAAGCCAGACGGGCTCACCTTTGAGACATATTGTCTTGGCCAATAGTTTTAGTGATCCTATACAATATTCCCAATGCATTGCAGCATGGTTAAATATTTAAAAAAGGCTCTATGAACCATTGCCCACCTCATTTTGTAGGCATGTGTAACTTACATGCACATGCCTACATAATGATGTAGAAGCTTATTTTCCATTTTACAAACCAATCCAAGTTGGACAAGCAAATAAAAAAAAAAAAATAAAAAAAATAGCAGGAAAGCATTTTTTCCCCCTTCTTTTTGAGGCACATGGCGGAGTAGGCACCACAGAGGATGTTTATGAAGAAGGAAAGAATGGAGGGCAATCAACGTAGGAGGCAGAAGCAGCACAGAGGCGGTGGGTGTAAACAACATGGAGGGCACAGGTGGGGGAAGCAATACAGAGGGAAGGCAGAAACAAACCTACGAGAGAGTGGACTATAGAGCACTGGAGAAAGAGAGGCACACAGGCCAGGGAGAAGAATGTGGAGCTGCTGGGGCTGCGGGAGGGGAATTACACAAGGGTGAGCACAAAAAATAGAGGGGCGGGGAACCCGAGGGTGAGCACAAAACAAAGAGGGGCAGGGAGAATCACTCAGGTGAGAGAGAGCAACAGAGAGTGTGGCATGGGGAAAAGAAGTACAGAAGGGAGACAGCTGGAAGACACATGCACTCTCCTGGAGTGCTTAAACAAAAGCAAAACTAGTGCTACAAAAGTGAGCAGTGCATAGACGCAAGTAACGCTTCCATGCTCCAGGGGAGGGGCAAACACAAGTAAAGCCCTCACAAGCAGACAAATAAAAAACAAGCAAAAGAGAGTGACAACAAAGTCATCCAATGGCAATGCACACAGTAAGCTGACAATAGGTATTTTTGCCAACAGACACCTTGTGCTGTCAGGTAGGCGAAACCATAAAAGCAGGATCGGTGCCAAAAAAAAGGCGTGTTCAGCTGGCCTGGGTTCAACGTTTGGTAATATGGATATCATTAAGAGGAAGTGTTGTAAATAATCTCTCTAAACAGGGTCATAAAGCCGTCAGGCAGGAGGCTGTAAATAGTGACTCACTTCAAGGTATGCCTCACCTACAACAGCCCAAAGGGTGGGGCAAGAACTATTAACAACACATCAGGAGATATAACGCAGAGCAGAACCCAGGCTCAGCTTGGAGGGATATGTGCTGGTGCCACAGATTAAAGAAAACCCCTAAGGCGCGACACAAACTGAAGGCAGCGGACTATTCTATCGATACATAACATATATATTTGTGCATTTACTGTAGTGAGAGAGGTTTTTTTTTTTTGCATGCGGGGAAGGAAGAGGAGAAAGGACGCGGACATGGGGGGGGGAGGAGGAAGTGCGCTCAAAACAATATTAAACCCAGATGTTCTTAATAGTAGGAAATCCGTGTGAGGAAGACAGGAATTGGAGCAACAGGGAAAACAAAACCCGTCACGGGGTCAGCACGTGACTGTCCTTGTTCGTGTGCTTTCACAGGGTTCAAAATCCCAACGAAACAAACTATCCTGTAATAAACGTGAAAAAAGCATGTTTTTTTGTGTTGATCAGGCTTCTAGACTTCTCAAAGATCGATTTTTTTTTTTAAAATCTAGAAATAGAAAGCCTCTGCTCGTAAGCGCGCGCCCGCGCACATGCACTGTAGCTCTAGGCCGGCCATGGCAGCATTTTTTTAAGCCCCGTCACAAAAAGTCTCGCCAGACCAGCGCATGCGCTGGGTCAGGCAAGACCTAAAAAACGAGCACACCCATTTCAGCTGAGCACCAGGAGACCACTAACCAGTTGAGCAACCAAAGTTTCCGACCTGACGGGAGGGGCTGAAGTCTGACCTGTGGCGCCTTTTCTTTAGAGAAGAAGCTGGCTCGGCCCACTGCAGAGAACAACATTATCTAAAGGGCAGCGCAAGCCTAAAAGTGGTTCCATTGAGAGAGAGAGAGAGTAATTGAATGAGGAGGTGAGGAGTGCAAGCAGGGAGGTTAGGGGAAGTGAGTGCATTTGGGGGAGCTGCAGTGCCAGGAGTCCCTCTGAGGGTCAGATAGAGCCCGGTGGGTGCTGTCAGGCACCAGAGGGGGAGTGGAGGCCTTGAGCGAGTGCAGCGCAATATTTCTAAGTTTAAGCAGATGGAAGTGTTACCCTCCATAGGTCAGACTCGCTTCTTTAAACTCAGAAGGATAAAATAGTTAGCCAGGCCAGCCAAGACCGGATGTAAAGATAACCAGCAGGCTACATGCTGATCACTGCAGCAGCTAGTACATTAACCAACTGGGCTATTTGGGGAACTAATGTGTTTTCCTGCAGGGGTTTAAATCACGTGGCATCTTATTATATTGTATATCAGAAATCACTGCACAATTCTCCCAAACTTGGCAACAGAATCAGCTGCCTGTAATTTTAAATATGGACGTCTCCAAATACCAGGCCAAGGGGTGGGTGGAGGGAAATGGGACAGGCAGGAGACAGAGGTTCGGTGTGGCCCAGAGGGCATGGAATGGTTAGAGGCAAGGACAGGGTGAAGGAACGGACTGGGTGGGGAGGCATGGGATGGGTGGAGACAAGAGAGAGTAAGGGCAAGGGAAGGTTGGGGAGACTTGATAAATAAGGACAGAGGGTCAGGGGCTGCATGGAGGGATCAGCAACCAGTGGAGAAACCAGGGTTAAGGAATGGGTGGCCGGATATGCTAAATATATGGGCGGAAAAACCGAGCCAAAATATGGGCCGATTGAAGACAGGAGGGGGTGTGAGTCATGACGTGCGATGTGTAGCGAGATAGGGATTAGTGGATGGCAGATGCACTGGGGTTGAGACCAAGACGAAGGGATACTTTCAGAGACAGGATCAAGGAAGGTATGGATGGAGAGAATTGCCAAAGATGGAAAGTGAGCTCCAAAGGAAAGGTGGAGACGCAAGGACACAGGGATGAATGGTTGACAAGCTGAATGGGTGAACGAGCAGGTAAGAACAAGGGATGGGTGGACAGGCAAGCATCGGGTGGAGAGACAAGGGACAGGCAAAAATACAATGACAAGGGTGGGTAGATTGTGGAGCAGTAGAAGCAAGGAGATACACAGTCAAGAGATGGGTGGAGAGATCGACCCAATGGATTGAAAAAGGAAGACAGTGCTAGGGGTGGAGAATTACAAGGCCAAAAACAATACATACAATAAACAGAGACACAAATAGCATGTGAAAAGAATGTTCGACTTTTGTAAATCATATTCTTGTTTTTCTAAAAAAAAAAAAAGGCTTATTGCAATTAGGAATGACTCCGAATATCAACAAATGGGCAACTTTAGATGTTCATTCATGGGCTAGTTTAGTAGATATGGAGGTCAGGCAGTCTTCAGATAGCGATCATAACCCATTATGTATGGGAATCAACTGGGCTAATGGGATTAGTAAGAGCGGGGGGATGGAGCTGATCACCAAGGATGTCCTCCCCTCTAATTGTAACCGGAAACTTAGATGGGACGTGGTAAAATGTGAAGAGCGGAAAATGAATAGTATTGGGGACTTACTTAAAGCAGAAACCTACAGCCTCGCAGCGGTGGGTCTGGGAGAGGTTCACTCTCTGGGGCCCAAATTATTGGGCCAGTACCAAAATTTCACAGATAAAATAGGAAAGTATTTTCTCAAAAACACCCAAGGGAACCCCCCAGCGGATCTTAGACACCTGAAGGCGAACGCGTGGTATACAGTGGAATGTAGGAAAAAGAGGAAAGCCATTGGTTTGGCGATAAAATTAAAGGACCCAATAGCAGTGAAACTGGCTAGAAAGGAGTACCGTAGTTCAATAGCCTCAGCCAAGAAAAATTGGGAGGAGGAGCATTGGCAGCAGCTTAAGATCGCTGCCAGCGGGAAGAATTCTATTATTTTCTGGAAATTGATCAATGCTTTAGACCGTAGGGGAGTTGACCCCATTTTAAATCATATTAATGAACAGCAATGGCACGCCCATTTTTTAAAATTGTATTGTGAGGAAGGCGATCAAGTCCCTCCATTGCCATTAGCAGTGTGCAATAAGCGCAACCTTAGTTTGGAGTTGCCCAGTAATGAAAACTTATAAGGTATCTTGCGGTTAGCGCTCTAGGCTTCTCCTCGGACCCTATTTAAGACGCTGCTTACGCGATCGCGCTGAAGACACCTGAGGCTTGAGCCGGGTGCACTGTGTGAGCGTGAAGCGCGTGAGTGCGATATAGAATTGTTTTAATCATTGTTTTTACTTACTTGCTGCTACAGACCCCCGCTTTTGCTATTTTGCACATTTCCTTCTACTTGGCCTTTTTGCACAGTTGATACTTTCGTTGCTATTAAAGCGGAGCCGCCATCTTAGGTATCTTGCGGTTAGCGCTCTAGGCTTCTCCTCGGACCCTATTTAAGACGATGTCTACGCGTCCGCGCAGCGGGCGTGCCGCTGGCGCGCCGAAGGCGCGCCTAAGGCAAGCCCGTCTGCGCCCGTCCGCGGCCGGGGACAGGGGCCACAACCCCTGACCAAAATAGGCCAGTAATCCGATGGAGTGCACAGCAACTTCGAGCCTTCTGTCCACCTCTCCCCAAAGCCTGTCTCCACAGTCTTGAAGCAGAAGATACTTCTAACTGTAAAGAATGCCTTTATAATTGGCGCACTAAACCAGCACACAAGGCTAAGAATAGCAGGCTTATATGTGGATTACTCAATACTAGGTCAATGCGAAAGCACAGTCTTGACATTTATGAGTTACTCACAGATATGAAATTTGACCTGTTATTCCTCACCGAGACCTGGCTCGACTCCAACTCTGAACCGGATATTGTCGCCTCTCTCCCTACTGGTTATGCTATAGCACGATTGGACAGAACAGTGGGGAGAGGTGGTGGCATAGCTATAGTCTACAAACAACCACTTTATTGCCAACTCGAGCCTTTCGCTATCGCTGATAGTGAGACGGGAGCCTTTTCCATCAAGGTCAATGATGGCAATATATTGAAGGGCCTCCTGATCTACCGTGCTCCGGGTCCCTTTATCCATTTCTCTAATAGCCTCATCGATGGTATAACCGATGATGCTTTACGCAGGGATAAATTTATGCTTCTAGGTGATCTGAACATCCACTTTGATGACCTATTGGATAAAGGAGCAATAGATCTCTCCCAGCAACTACACTCCCTCCAATTAGACATCAAATCTAAGGCCCCTACCCATCAAAAGGGCCACTTATTGGATCCTATCATTGCTAATTGGGAGGATATTGCTATTAAAGCCCCTGTTCCTGTCTCTTGGTCTGACCACTTTCTTGTGCCTTTAACTATAAATATCCCTCTCGACAATATTCATAAGTTCATCAACTCTAAATATATGAGTCGTAAATGGACCACCTTTTCTAAATCCAAGTTTGATATAGCTCTTACTAAAGAGGGCAAACTTGGAGGTGAAGATGCTACATCTGCATCGCAGAGATTAGATGCTCGCATTAAGAAGGCTTTAGATGATACGGCCCCTATGTGCCACAAAAATCCGTATAGTAGGACACAGAAATCTGCCCCTTGGTACAGTAACGAACTACGATCAGCGAAAGCAGAGTGCAAACAACTTGAAAGGCAGTGGAGAACGGCCTATCTTGATCAAGCAAAACTCAGATACATAGATAAACGTAGAGAGTACCATACCCAGATTAGGCGTGCCAAGACCATTTATTTCTCAGGTAGGATAGGAGAAGCTAACCATTCTACCAAGGAGCTTTTTAAAATCTATAAGGAAATTGCCCTATGTGGTTCTTTGGTCGACCCGTCCCTGCTCTCTGAAGAATCCTGTAACCACATTGCTACCTTCTTCTCGGAGAAGGTGGCTAATATCTATTCCACTTTCTCAGGGGGGGAAGGAAAAAGGCACTGCATTTAACGAGAGCCTATTAGTGGATGTGGGTACGAACAGCTTGACTAATTTCCTTGCTCCCTCTTCGGACGAGCTCCAACGGATTTGCCGTTCGATTAAGTCAGGATCCCCACGAGACCCTGCATCTCCCAAGCTTCTGGCAGAGAGCATTGAGATCCTTGAACCCTACATTAGGGATGTTCTGGATCTCTCCTTTAGTTCCGGTGTCGTACCTCAAGGCTGGAAACAGGCCGTAGTACTCCCGCTTCAAAAAAAGCCTAACCTTAGCTGGGATAAGTTGGACAATCTCCGACCCATCTCACTCCTTCCCTATATGGCTAAAGTGGCAGAAAAGGTGGCTAACCTTCAACTTATGGCTTTTGTGGAAAAAGCCAACCTGCTTCATGCCACTCAGTTTGGTTTTCGTGCCCGCCATTCTACGGAGTCTGCACTACTCTTGGCCACTGAGACCATTAGGAAAGGGGTCGATGAGGGGCACACTATGGCCCTCATTCTACTGGACCTTAGTGCAGCCTTTGACACTGTAGCACATTTCACCTTGCTACAGTGTCTTAATAAAGGAGGAGTCGTGGGCTCAGCGCTCAGATGGATACAATCCTTCCTCACTGACAGGGGCTTTCAGGTTAGACTGGGAGATCACTATTCTTGTATGGTGACTCTTGATCAAGGGGTCCCTCAGGGCTCTGCCCTGAGCCCCACCTTGTGTAACCTCTATGTCTCCCCTGTCGCCACTATCGTGGAAAGTTACAACCTTCAACTAGTATCATATGCCGATGATACACAGCTGGTCATCTCACTGTCACGAGCACCTGATGTTGCGGTATCTAGCTTCAGTGCCTGCATGCAAGAGCTTGCATCTTGGATGTCTAATAACTGCCTGAAGCTGAACGGGTCCAAAACTGAAGTGCTCGTGGTGGGAGGTGCCCCGAATGTATGGACATCGGCTTGGTGGCCTACATGTCTGGGATCCACTCCAGTGCCTTGCCAGCAGGCAAAAAATCTGGGAGTGCTATTCGATATTGATCTCTCATTCACCGCTCAG
This sequence comes from Triturus cristatus, assembly GCF_964204655.1. Lineage (NCBI taxonomy): Eukaryota > Metazoa > Chordata > Amphibia > Caudata > Salamandridae > Triturus > Triturus cristatus. The sequence continues at coordinate 486,866,616 of NC_140592.1, forward strand.
ATTAATCGGGTGGTTGGAATATGTTTTGGCATGCTTAAAAGCTTAAGGAAAGTTCTTGATATACTTCCAGTTAGTGCCAGACAGACCCTTGTTCATGCTTTAGTCACATCCAGACTTGACTATTCCAATCTTTTGTATCTGGGCGCTACAGCAAAAAGTCTTAACCGTCTCCAGGTACTTCAAAATGCCACAGCTCGGTTGGTACTGAGGCTTCCTAGAAGATCGCCTTCTAAAGCTGCCCTGAAGTCCCTTCACTGGTTGCCGGTCAAGGAGAGAATTATCTTTAAGGCTCTCTGTATGTGCCACCGCATTATAATGAACAGGGCGCCTTCACCCCTTCGTAATCTCATTACCCCCTATAGACCGGAGCAGATGCTCAGATCTTCAGGCACAGGACTGGTAGCTGTCCCCAAAATTCATAACGCCCGAATGGGGGGGGGGGGGGGGGGGGGATTGGGGGGGGGGGGGGAGATCTTTTAGATTTCTTGCGGCTAAGAATTGGAACCTGCTCCCGATGGAGCTACGCCTTGAACCCTCAGAGACCAAATTTCGTAAAATACTTAAAACTCACCTCTTCCACTCTGCATTGATGTGATCTCCTACTCTAGCCACTCTTTCTTCGCAGCGCGGGGACACGCCTGGGTGCGTAACCATGCGCTTTATAAGCTACCGTAATAATAATAATTCTCCCCGAGAGAATTCAAGGTCGCTATTTTAAATATCCTTCCAGGCAAAGCGGCTGTTCCAGATGGCCTGCCCAGGGATCTTCTACTTCATGACCCCCAAATTTGGGCAGACTATATAGCAAATCTACTGAATCTCATCCAGCGAGGCCATCCCGTCCCGGAATCATGGAAAGGGGCGGAGGTGATCACGATTTATAAGAAAGGTGATAGAGAGGACCCTGCCAACTACAGACCAATTAGTTTAATTTACACCATTCAAAAGGTAGTTGGCAGGGTCATTATAAATCGAGTTGAGACATGGCTAATGGATAATGATATTCTAACCCATTTCCAGGCTGGGTTTAGGCGGAATGTTGGTGCAATGGATCAAGTCTTCCGGTTTTGCGCGGTCTATTGGAAGTCAGTATCAATTATTAAGGGTTGTCTTTACTTGGCTTTCATAGACCTGAAAACCGTGTTTGATGTTATCCCACGCGCCAAGCTATGGGAGGTTTTATTAGCCATGGGGTTTCCTAGTTCCCTGCTGCAATTTGTTATCAAACTCCATGAGGATAACTACGCAAGGATACGTTGGGGGCGTCAGGGCCAATTGACAGGGAGGGTATCAGTCAACAGGGGGGTGCGGCAGGGATGTGTGATGGCTCCGACACTGTTCTCCCTCTTTATAAATGGGGTGGTGGACCATTTGAGGGAGGACCCTGCGGATGCCCCCGTCCTTGCCGGGGAGAAAACCCCCACACTTCTTTTTGCGGACGATACCCTCCTGATGTCCAAGTCCACCAAGGGTCTCCAAAAATTGCTTGACCGCTTCTCCCTCTTCTGTAACGACCGTGGGTTAACGGTCAACACTTCGAAGACAGAGTTAATGGTTTTATCTCCAAATAGAAAGTTTAGGAATGTTCGTCTTACTTTGTATGGGTCCCCTTTAGAGGTGGTGAATGAATTTGATTATCTAGGGGTTAGGTTGTCCAACAACATGAGCTGGGATTCCCATATATCAAAAATGGTACTAAACCTCAAAAGGGTCTCCGGTGCCATACTAAAGAATCAGCGCCTCTCTATTAGTAGACCGGGTGCCCCTGCCTTGGTAGTCTATGAAGGGAAGGCTTTAGCCTCGGCAGTCTATGGCTCCGAATTATGGGGTGCTGAAAACACTAAGGTCCTGGCAACTGCAGAAAATAAGTTTATCAGAGATCTAGTCTCACTTCCAGTTTCAACCCCTCTGTTACCATTATTTTTTGATATGGGTAAAAAATCAATCTCGGACAAAGTTCAACTAAGGCCGCTGTTATTTTGGGTGCGCCTTAGAAGAACCCAGGAATTAGCCGGATATGCTCGAGTGTTGGACGAGTTAATATCCCTAAATGTTTCTCACCAAATAAAGTGGCTCAACAACCTTAAGAAACTGGTAGTATTAATAGGCCTGGGGGAGTCCTGGGCCACACAAGTCCCCCCTGCAAAACAAATTGTAAAGAAATTATACTGGGACTGGGTTGAGGCCAAGGTTAACAATAACTTAAACCTGGGAACTTTAACGATGAACTTTCTTCACCATAAACCATCTATGAAGTTGGAACCCTTTTTAGATTTTATCCAACTACCTAGAGATAGAACTTTGTTCTTGAAACTAAGATATGGCACTCTTCCCCTTAAATTTTTTTTGGAAAGGTGGAAGGCCAAGGGGGGGCTTGATCTAAATTGCCCAGGTTGCCAATGTCCAGAGGAATCCCTTGGCCATTTTTTATTTGCTTGTTCAGCCTACAAGTTCGTTAGGGCTAAATGGTTGAAACCTGTATGCAGGGAGCTGGGAGTAAGGGATCACAGATCAGCCCTGCGTATTATTTTAACCAATACTGTTTCTATGTATACCATCTGTGGGGTTGCTAAATACCTCGCGGGTGCCTGGTTAATCCGCTCTAGGCTTCTGGGTAATATATAAATTCTCATGAATGAAGAAAGCATTGTTTTAAATTCTGTTTTTATTTCTTGTCCCTTTTTTTCGCTATTTGCTGTTCTGGATGTAATTGTAGTACTATGGATGGATTGTTTTTATGTACTTTGCATGTTTGTACTTTTATGATAAATATCTATGGAATAAAGTATTAAAGAAAGACAAATGGGCAGTGGCGTAACGAAACTTGATGGGGCACCCCTGATAAGTTCATGGAGGAGGCCCCCACACTGCGGACCCAGTCAGAAGCTCTCAGGCCAGGGGCCTGCCGCCCATGCACAGTGCCAGAGGGGGGGCATCTGGAGCTTGGGGCCCCCGCACCGTGGGGGCTATTGTTTCACCACTGCAAATGGGCCCTACTTATTAGATGCATGGGCAGAATAGTGACAGTTTTGAGACACGAAGCCCAGTCTATGTAAATTTAACTGTGTGAAAGATTGTGATTGGTGAACAAACAAGGACAAAGTGGATAACACTGGATATAGGTAGAAAGCAAGAGCAAACTAACTGGATGGGACAGTGAGTCTGTTGGGTGCATTTAAGAGAACAGCAGTGTCATGAGGGGAACAGAAACTTAAGAGTTGAAAACTGAAAGGACAGCATCTGCAAGGCTGCTGAGGGCGTAGAACTCTGATCAAGTCAGGCATCCTGATAAGAAGACAGAGGGCGGTGGAAGCACTTTGACAAACAGCACAAAAGAGGGAGGACAGCAGCACCCTGAGAGTCACACCTCCAGTAACAGTGCGCCGAGGACTGTCCCTAGGATGGAGAAGCACCGTGAGAGGGAGTTGCTTGCAGAGAGGTGTTTCACAGGAAGGGGGGAGCACCCCGAGAGAAGCAGCACACAAAAGCAGAAGTCAGAACAGTACCCTCAGGGGTTTCAGAGAGGGGAACACTCCCAAACTATTCCTGAATACCAAGAATAAGCCATGAGCACCCTGAGTATACTCATGGGGATAGTCCTTTAGGGTGAATTGTTATTGGACTGTGTTGAAGGTTGTACAGTGATATTTTATTGAAAGGAATCTCACATATTACCGAAATATAAAAGGCTTTTAATATTGGTTCACCCCATGAATTATCCATTGGGGTAGAAGATTTGCACTGCGATAGTCCTTATTAGTCCTTCCTAAGAGGAGTTTTGCCAACATTAATTTTATAGGGATTTGTGATTTTGCTGACTCTTTACCTGATGGCTGCCGTATGAGAAGGCCAATGATAAATATATAATTGGCAATATATGTGTATAGACTTTATTGGTTCATTAAGAAAAAGTAATGTCCAATGCCATAGGTTCAGTCTATTGGTTATGAAAAATGACAACAGATGCAATGTGTCTGGCTTACTGTGAGAATCATACGTAAAGCCAAAATACCTTTAAGGGTAGATTGTTATTACACTGCATTAAATCATGTACACAGGCTTTTTGTTACACAGAATTTCCAGATTACTGTAATAGACAAATATTTTGGTGTTTGGCAGTTCCCCAGGCAGTCCTATGGGGCCGCTCACCTTACTTACATTATTTTAATGTATTCTGCCTTTGCTTTTTGAGTTTGTGTCTGTTATATTGCAGAGGGATTAAGATACTGGAAGAATGACTCAGTGGTGGCTGAATGTATACATTCTCCCTCCTTATCAGAATGGTAATGTGGGTGGCCCCTAACCATTACTTGACATGGTAGCGCCGGCCCATCCCTTGGCGTGCCAGCCCCACCCTACTGCTTGGTGTGTTAGCCCCCACTCCCCCCCCCCCCCGGAAGTTCAGCTCTAGTTACGCCCCCTGATCAACTATGCCAAGGGCACAAGTCCTAAAAAAGGAAGTTGGGGACTAACCAAGATAGGCAGTATGCGACTGACATCATGGCACATGACATCACAGCAAGTGGGATCACAACCAGTGATCGAAGTAGAGGGGATCGGAGGGGCACGACGTGCCCATGCTTTTTTAATTTTAGAAAAAACTGTTCCCCTACTTTATTTGAAAAAACACAAACGTTCAAGGAGTGTTAATTCAGACAGTTGAAATGCTTTAGCTGAAGTGGACGAAAGGGGGTCTCTCTTGTGCAGTGACACCGAGGGAGGCACAGACAGGTAAACAAGCCTTCTCACCAGGGTGTCTGCTTCTCTGAAAGAAATGTAAATGTGCACAATTGGTCAATCTGTAAATGTGAAGAGTGCATGGAAGCCGGTATTGGTTTTAATCAATAGAATCACTTTTTGTTAAAGTATTTTATTGAGTTTTCCAACCGTCTTATCAATAACTCAGTTACATACAGTAGCATCTTATATGAGGCCCAATCAGCAATGCACATATCAGGAGAAGCCAGTTCTTCAACTTTTACTACCCTAACTCCCCCCCCCTTCCTCCCTCTCTACCCCCACCCCCCCCTCTGTCAGCATGCCCGCACAAACCCCTGTTAAATTTAGCCATTAAGCATCCCGAGGTCTAAAACAAACTAGCACAAAGCAATGGAAAAGACATCAGAAATGATCGCAGAGGGCCTGAGGCTCCATGTCCCCCGCCATGTACACTTCCTGTTCCGACCCTGACCCTCCCAGCACTCCTCAATACATTGTGCAGACACAGACCCCTCCCAAGTATGCTCAAGTGGCCTCATCCGGTGCAGTCTCCCCAGCAGTCCCAGAGGGGCCCTCCCAGATCCCACAATCCGGTCAACGTCTAAGGGATCCCTGTCCGGCTCATCCAACTCCTCCAAAGAGCGGAGCCCCTCCACCAACGCTCCCCACGCCCTTGCCGCATCCAGCGCCTTGTCATTATCCGCCCGCCGAACAGCTGCAGCCGAAGCGTCCCTTCGCTCCCCGCCCAAGACAAGAAACTCGCCTTCCACCTCCGAAAGCTCGGCCCAGCCTGTGCCTTCCAGTGCATGGTAAGCTCCCTCTTCGCCATTATCAACCCCAATTAATCAATAGAATCATTTGAAGCTTCCTTTGGATGGTGTCAGGGAGCTACCAGCTAAGCTGTGAGCTTTTGAAAGACCGCTGTAAAAAAACAATTGCGCTACATACAGTCTGGTTATTACTAAAATGTACATTTTGTAGACACTTTAAAAAAAAAAATCCTTATAGCAAATTTTGTAGCAGCCTTTCTTATATTGTGTGTAATGCAAGTTTAAAATAATGACTTACATGCTCACAGTGCTTTCTGTTACAGACTGGGCCCTTGTAGCACTAAATATACACAAGTCACTATTCTCCATTGCACCTACCAGGATCCAATTCTGTGGTTCTTTGGTGCAGTGCATTAACTAATAGATGTTACATAATGTACAATAGTGCATTTCCCACTGATTAACATCACTTGCATTTCATTTTCATTTACACTGTGTGTTATTTTAGTTACTGAAGGTGAAAGACCGAAAAAGTTACAGAATATTTTGAATTTTAGCTACGCCTTCGACCACTCCCACTCACCCCACCCCCACTGCATGGAGCATCACAGTTCCCATACTTTTTTTTTTTAATTCACTTTGACCACTAATCACAACCTATGTATAACCTGACAGGAAGCGACATCACAAGAAGTGACATCAGATCTCAATACCTCAGACATATGTCTATCATGAGTATATTTGAGTGCATTGCAAGATTTAACAAGTGAGATTTTGCATCAGGGCTGTGCTAAAAAAAGGTGCCGCAAACTCAACACAAAATCTGGGCCTCAACTTATACATTAATTTTTTTTAAACTCTGCTACAAAGAAATTGGCGGTACAAAAGGGGGTGGCGATGGACGGAGCATCAGAACCAATCAAACACTCACACCCAGTCAACAGATCTGGGTTTGATCCATCACCGTTCTTTAGCCCACTCTGCCACCCCAGTTCAGACATGGCCATATGCAAATCAGTCTGACCCTGTGCCCCATGGCAACAGTCCAGCCTGAACTGCCAAGCCATGCCTTCCCTGGACCAGAAACAAGCGTCCTAGGACCGGTTTCTGGCATTTCAGCCGTCTTCAGCCAGGCTTGCTTGAATCCAGTGGCAAGGTGAGCAAGGGACTCACGTCTGAGCATACCCTGCCAACTTATGGCGAACAAAGCGGTACAAAATGGGGTGGCGATGGACGGAGCATCAGAACCAATCAAACACTCACACCCAGTCAACAGATCTGGGTTTGATCCATCACCGTTCTTTAGCCCACTCTGCCACCCCAGTTCAGACATGGCCATATGCAAATCAGTCTGACCCTGTGCCTCATGGGAACAGTCCAGCCCGAACTGCCAAGCCATGTCTTCCCTGGACCGGAAACAAGCGTCCTAGGACCGGTTTCTGGCATTTCAGCCGTCTTCAGCCAGGCTTGCTTGAATCCAGTGGTAAAGTGAGCAAGGGACTCACGTCTGAGCATACCCTGCCAACTTATGGCGAACAAAGCGGTACAAAAGGGGGTGGTGATGGACGGAGCATCAGAACCAATCTTGGCTTGGCAGTTCGGGCTGGACTGTTCCCATGAGGCACAGGGTCAGACTGATTTGCATATGGCCATGTCTGAACTGGGGTGGCAGAGTGGGCTAAAGAACGGTGATGGATCAAACCCAGATCTGTTGACTGGGTGTGAGTGTTTGATTGGTTCTGATGCTCCGTCCATCACCACCCCCTTTTGTACCGCTTTGTTCGCCATAAGTTGGCAGGGTATGCTCAGACGTGAGTCCCTTGCTCACTTTGCCACTGGATTCAAGCAAGCCTGGCTGAAGACGGCTGAAATGCCAGAAACCGGTCCTAGGAAGCTTGTTTCCGGTCCAGGGAAGACATGGCTTGGCAGTTCGGGCTGGACTGTTCCCATGAGGCACAGGGTCAGACTGATTTGCATATGGCCATGTCTGAACTGGGGTGGCAGAGTGGGCTAAAGAACGGTGATGGATCAAACCCAGATCTGTTGACTGGGTGTGAGTGTTTGATTGGTTCTGATGCTCCGTCCATCACCACCTCCTTTTGTACCTTGTCATTTGAAAACGCATCTATGCCTTACCCCCAGCAAATCTTTTTAGCAGCGCTCTGACTACACATGTTAGTTGAGCATTTCATGCATTTTGTGCTATTTTTAAAAATCCCGTTAGATATTTTATTTTTTACTTAATTTGTCTTTTCCCTGTTTTTAAAGTGCTGCCCGCAGACTCGCACTCACCTCAGCTTACTTGCACAGTAAAATTGCTAAATCACCGCGTTTCGCGGGTCCTTTGCCCTGACTCGAGATTGGCGGCCATCTTAGGTGAGGGAATCACGTCCGGTGCCTGTAGTGTGTTTGCAGCGGTCTAGGGTCGCAAGGACACGAGACCACTACAAAAGGCAGGCAAATCTTGCAATCGGTCTTATCATTTGAAAACGCATCTATGCCTTACCGCCAGCAAATCTTTTTAGCAGCGCTCTGACTAAACATGTTAGTTGAGCATTTCGTGCATTTTGTGCTATTTTTAAAAATCCCGTTAGATATTTTATTTTTTACTTAATTTGTCTTTTCCCTGTTTTTAAAGTGCTGCCCGCAGACTCGCACTCACCTCACCTTACTCGCACAGTAAAATTGCTAAATCACCGCGTTTCGCGGGTCCTTTGCCCTGACTCGAGATTGGCGGCCATCTCAGGTGAGGGAATCACGTCCGGTGCCTGTAGTGTGTTTGCAGCGGTCTAGGGTCGCAAGGACACGAGACCACTACAAAAGGCAGGCAAATCTTGCAATCGGTCTTATCATTTGAAAACGCATCTATGCCTTACCGCCAGCAAATCTTTTTAGCAGCGCTCTGACCACACATGTTAGTTGAGCATTTCGTGCATTTTGTGCTATTTTTAAAAATCCCGTTAGATATTTTATTTTTTACTTAATTTGTCTTTTCCCTGTTTTTAAAGTGCTGCCCGCAGACTCGCACTCACCTCAGCTTACTCGCACAGTAAAATTGCTAAATCACCGCGTTTCGCGGGTCCTTTGCCCTGACTCGAGATTGGCGGCCATCTTAGGTGAGGGAATCACGTCCGGTGCCTGTAGTGTGTTTGCAGCGGTCTAGGGTCGCAAGGACACGAGACCACTACAAAAGGAAGCCACACCAACGTGCAGCGGATACGCGCAGCGGGACGCCGAACTTCAGCCGGAGTTCACGCCAGAGTTTAGCCCGTCTGCGCCCGTCCGCGTCTGTACGGGTCCAGGGGCCATTTTCCTTATACGAAACATGGCAGCTTGCCATGTACTCGCAGGAACTTGCTCATATACAGGTGAGGCCTTAAAAAACTTGCGACCCTCCCCTCATGCCAACTGTATTCCCTGCGTTTTACCGATTCATAATTTTAAATGTCCTGGTTGTAACTTTTACACATGTAAAATGACTAGATGTAAAGCGTCGACTCACACTCGAACGCGTGGGAGCCGACGAGCTGCTAAAACTCCACTCTCTCGTTCTCCACTCCAATTTTGGAATATCAATTGTAGGTCCCTCTCGAAACATAAATATCATATTCATGATTTTATTATTGATGAGAGGCCGGATGCAATATTTCTTACGGAAACGTGGCTTCAGGATAGTTCTGGCCCGGATGTAGCTATTGCTGTCCCTGACAACTATGTCATAGTAAGGCAAGACAGAGTCTCCGGAATAGGAGGGGGCATTGCTATAATTTGTTAATCTAGCTACGTGTGTAAGCTTGAAGCCTTTCTCCTACCTGGTTGCGAAGCTGCTTTATTTAAATTGGCAATTAACCCTCAATTTACTTTTTCGGGTCTTCTGATCTATCGTCCCTCTGGTAACGCGAGTACATGGACGTCGTCCTTCGCCGATCTTATAGCTCCCTTGCTTCTTAAAGCGGCAAGTTTCACCATTTAAGGTGACCTTAATTTACATCTTGAAGACCCTCGTTGTACTCTTAGTATGCATTTTTTAAATGATCTCGAAGTTTTGAATCTATCACTACGGAACTCTGGGCCCACTCATTCTGCTGGTCACTTGCTAGACCCTGTACTCTCTAATTTACACTTTGATTGTTCTCAAAGTGCTCGTCCGTTGGAGTGGTCTGACCACTTCGCAGTTCATTTTTCCCTGTCCCTTTTTAAGAGTTCAGTTAAGGGTAGCTGTGGTAAGGATGAACTTATTCATCAGTGGGGAAAACTTGATATTGTAGAGTTCAATCAGTACCTCTCCAATACTTGTCCCGATACTAATGCTTCTGTTTCAGAGCTTAATATGGCAGTATCTCACTGGTTTACTAGTGCTATAACTACTTTACTGCCTTTAACACCTAAACGCTCTAGATTACATCATCCCCCTGCACCTTGGTTCTCGGATGACTTGAAGATCTTAAAAGCCAAGTGCAAGGCACTTGAAAGGAAATAGAGGCATTCTTACTCTGCTTCTCGAAAAGCTGTATACAAAGAAGCCCTGAAGGGGTATCATACCCAATGTAAAATAGCTAGGGCTGCTTACACTGTGAGTACAGGGACGCAGGCACAGAATTGCCCACGTACCCTTTTTTCTGTTGTAAAAAAGCTAACAGGAGCAGACACTGTCCCGACCCCTCCAGCTTTGGAGGAAGATCAATGTAAAGCCATTGCCGAGTACTTTATTGCTAAGGTTGAACGCATATATGACTCTATGAGCTTTCCCCTGACAGCAATCGATTCTCATCTGGCGCAATCGGCTGTGCCTGAATTACCTTCCCCTTTGGTGAAGGTTACCAACTGGCAACTGTTTGATGATATCTCCTTCCTCTCTTGCTTGAACAGCGTTAGATCCGGATCTCCCCTTGACTTAATACCAGTAAGAGTTCTAAAGTTACTGGAACTTGAACCCCGGCGGGTTCTCATGAGACTCCTCAATGCTTCCCTGACTGAGTCTCATGTCTTACTAGAATGGAAGCATGCAATGGTTGTCCCTCTCCTAAAGAAGGCAGGTGCGGACACTTCCAACTTGTCCAATTTTAGACCCATATCCTTGTTGCCTTTTTTTTCAAAGGTGCTGGAAAGACATGTCAACTCTCAGTTAAACCAACTAGTGGAAAGTTCGGAATTTTTGCATCCTTCCCAATCCGGCTTCCGAGCACACTATTCTACTGAGACCGCTCTCCTTGGGGTTACGGAGAGGTTGCGGCACGGTATCGACCGAGGGGAAACATCTGCACTCATCCTATTGGATTGGAGTGCGGCCTTCGATACCGTGTCCCATTCCATCCTTTTAAACTCTCTCCGGTCCCTAGGAGTAGATGGCCCTGCGCTTGCCTGGATTGCCTCATTTTTGAGTGAGCGCACTTTCCAGGTCTTTTCGGCGAAAGCCTCCTCGGCCATCTGTTCATCGGCACACGGCGTTCCCCAGGGGTCCATACTCAGCCCTCTGCTATTCAACATCTATGTTAGACCCCTGGCCACCATCGTAGAGGACGCTGGGTTGACAATTTTTTCATACGCCGATGACACTCAGATTGTCTTTTCTCTTTCCAGCAGTGAAGGCAACAGTGAATCTGTCTTGAAGAACGGATTATCGCGTGTCGCCGAGTGGATGCAAATGCATCTACTTAAGTTGAATGGCAACAAGACTGAGGTCGTCATTTTGGGAAAGAATAAAGAGTTGTGGGGCCCTCAGCACTGGCCAAGTGATATGGGACCCCTTCCACAACCGGTCTCTGTAGTTCGTAACCTTGGCTTTCTTATAGATAAGTTATCTATGAGGCAGCAAGCTACCAAGGTTGCCTCTATTTGTTTCGCCATCTTAAGATGGCTTCAGAAAATGTTGTGGATGCTTCCCCACTCTACTCAGAGAACCGTAGTACAGGCGTTAGTTATATCCCGCCTTGATTACGGTAACGTTCTCTATCTTGGCGCCGACACCTCTACCTTGAATAAACTTCAGGTGGTGCAAAACTCGGCGGCACGACTTCTATGTAATCTACCACGGAGATCCTCGGCTGCACAGGCTCTCCGCGATTTGCATTGGTTGAGAATCCCAAGCCGCATAAAATTTAAGGCCCTTTGTTATCTTTTCAAGATCAAACAAGGTGTGGCCCCAAAATATCTAAAGAGTCTTGTCCAAACCTACAAAACCAACCGCATGTTGCGATCCTCGGCAAATGGCGATTTTGTTGTCCCAAGATTTAAACTTGTAAAAATGGGTGGTCGGTCCTTCTCCCATTTAGGCCCCAAATTTTGGAACACATTGCCTATTGCCCTTAAATTGGAAGCCAACTTGTTTGGTTTCCGGAAAAAAATTAAGACTCTGCTTTTTTTATAGCCTTATTTGCTGCTTTAGTTGGTTTTTGATATAGGATTGTGTTCTCTTTTTCTTCTTGAGTCTATCCCTGGCGCCGGGAAACCCACTGCGGGTAGCTGTTGCGCATTATAAGTTCTAAGAAATAAAATAAATAAATACCGCTTTGTTTGCCATAAGTTGGCAGGGTATGCTCAGACGTGAGTCCCTTGCTCACTTTGCCAATGGATTCAAACAACCCTGGCTGAAGACGGCTGAAATGCCAGAAACCGGTCCTAGGAAGCTTGTTTCCGGTCCAGGGAAGACATGGCTTGGCAGTTCGGGCTGGACTGTTCCCATGAGGCACAGGGTCAGACTGATTTACATATGGCCATGTCTGAACTGGGGTGGCAGAGTGGGCTAAAGAACGATGATGGATCAAACCCAGATCTGTTGACTGGGTGTGAGTGTTTGATTGGTTCTGATGCTCCGTCCATCACCACCCCCTTTTGTACCACAAAGAAATTGGCGGCAAGGAGAAATGTGGCAGTAAATCCGTTCTGCACAATTGGTTGCAAAGTCTGCATTTTAAATTATCTTATAGGGTTAAGGCACCTATTGCAGAGATCTTTGAGTGCTCAGTAAATCTCATGGGATAATAATAATGGTCAGATAACTATGGAGGTTAACGCATTTTCTGGAGAGATCTGTGTTTTGCATAGTTTTCGTTTTGAATGAAAGTAATACGTCTCCTGCACAGCACATTATGTAACATGCAGATGACAGGCGTTTATTTTAACTATTTAGGTAAGAGGGTTACTGCTTTTAAACAAAGATACTTTTGTTACTTGCAGTTCATAAATTGTAATCCTTTTAATGTAGCACAAAGAAGGACAGGTGACTCCTACACCTTGTAACCCTCACTGTCTTTTGTAACACATCATGTACATTGATTTACATACATTTGATTTATTGTCAATATAGAAGGTTTACGTGTAATGTAAAGCATTCTGATACCTTGCATTGAGATGAGTAACGCAATAAAAAGAAGAAGAAAAATAGTGGTATTTAAAATGTTAATTGTGTAAATACTGTGACAGACTACCCAACACATCTAACATTCTTACAGTGTATGCATAACTGTTATATACAGAAAAGCATGCCTCTCTTGAGCACCTGTAAAGCGATAAACTGTGTTCCTTTGTTTCCCCTCCATTGCATTCTGGTGTGAGGATCCCATTAGCCCCCAGTCAGGATACTCGAACAAAAGAGGCTGGATGGCTCCTTAACTTCGAGCTTTGTTTTGGGCCAGCTGGAATTTAAAATGAGAAAGCCCCCTCCCCGCCTGCAGGGTGCTGCTCAGAAAAAAAGCATACAAGGTGCATGCGCTGCTGAAAATGTCTTGGAGTCTGAAACCTACACAAGGACGAATTTAGCATGTATTAGCGGGGCTCATCTTCTTGACAGCCGTCCATCCGTGAAAATAGTGGCAGTAGTATCACTCCACACAGGACAGGCGAAGTGTACCTTGTCTATGGTTGATATTAATTAATGGGATACCGGCTCTAGTTATAAGACATGAGAATTTTGATCCAAACCATGCAATGGATTCTGCAGTGAGTGGCTGTATGGGCCACTAGTTTCCTCCTGGCCAGGGCGAATTCCCTAGACAGTCTCCTGGTGTCTGCTGCCACCTACCGCAAATTTAAGGCAATATTTCAGACCCCACCTGGTTGCAGTGTCTTCAGACTATCCTGAGGTAGGGCAGAAGTTACTTACAATTCCTGTCTTGGAGACTTATAAAATTCCATAAAAAGACACCAAATAATGATGTAGTAAACAAGAAAACCTGCAGGCTGAACTCAGTTTGTTATTTCAATACATAGGCTGTTAATGGCACCAGAGCACCTGTTCAAAGAGGAGACATCTGCACAGCATTTCAAAGCAGTAATATGCTTCCATTATTTCCGTACAAAATACAACGAAATGCTACCTAGCACAGCCCAGGGAGTAGCCAAAAAACACGAAGCACCCCCTCTTTTAACCATAGCATAAATAGCACTGAGTGTGCGCGGCAAGCGAGTACTGGAACTCCTTGGTCTTGCGCCCGAGGACATTTGGAAAACATGTCGCCAAATGTTGCCTTTTACACCTAAAGTGTCAAACAATTTAGACAAAAACACGTATGAAATAAGCAAATTGTCTACTACGGCAGAACTTCCTCAGAGATGCTGAAGGGGTCACTTCTTCCAAAGAAAATTTTGAAATAATGGGCTCACATTGGGCACTTTAATGAGCAATCTTCAAATGAGTTGGCTTTAAAAAGTTAAAGGTTTTGCAGGCTGGCATGAAAGGGCATTCGTGTGCAAGAGACGTTTTCTATAGTTTAGGGCTACTGGAGTTTTCTTCAAGCTATTTTTCGTTCTTTCCCTCGCCTTTCATCTTTCTTTATATGTGTATTTCCTTCTTTGTACTGTCTCTCTTGTAGTCTTTGCTTTATCTTTATTTTCATTCTTCGTTCCATTTTTATTGCTTTCAATTTTTCACGTTTCTTTTTCAATAGTTGTTCTTCAATTAATCTTTTCTTCCATCTAAACTTATGTTGCTATTTAAGTGATTTACCCTTTTCCGTCTTCTTCTTCACATACTTTTTTTCTGCTTCTATTACTTTTGTATCTATTTTACCTAATTTTTCTTTTTGTTATCCTCATCTTTTATTTCTTTTCCTCTGTATTCCCTTCTGTTTCCTTCTTTCATCTTTTTCCACTCATTTTTCTCCCTTCTTTGTTCTGCATTTTCCTTTTTCCTTCTTGCATCTTTCCTTCTCTCCATCATTCTAGGTGTCTCCCCCCAGTGGTTTCTTTTTTCTCCAACCCTTTTCGATGTATACTCCCTTTCTTCTATTTTTTATTTTTCCATCTCTTTCCCTGCTATCTTCACTGCATCTTTCTTTCTGTCTTATCCATTCACACACCTCCTTCCTCCAATCTTTAGCAATCCATCCACTCACAAATTCCTCCTTACATTCTTCTCTCCACCCGCCACCTTTCCATGCATCTAATCATTGTTCATCTTCAGCATCTTTCTCACCAATTCCTCTTTTCATCCCTTTCTCTCTGCTCGCATGTTCCATTTGTTCCCCACCCCCACTGCTCCATTATACCACCCTCTTGCTGTGGAATTTTTAATCTTAGCTTTGAAAACCAGAGTCTCTGATCAAAGTTAAAGAAGTTATAAATGACAACGGAAATGGTTTATGTCACACAAACCTGCCCAGTATCAATCTTCACACCCATAAAGCTGGAGACCATAACGCCCCATATAAAAAAATGTTGTCGCAAGAGGACTCCTTGCCATGTGGGATACCACAAACCAGTCCCTGGCTTTTCTTTAATACACCATTATCATCTGGTACTTTAGTTCAGTTAAAGAGATCTGAGACACACTGCAAATCCCAGAATGCTTTAAGTTCAATGAAACCCCAGGACTTGATACTGTCTCTTTGGGGACGTGGAATTCACTGCTCGTCTACTTGTTAGCAGCTCTGGAGGCACTCGCACTGGTGGTGCAGTCCGGTGGAACTATCTGGCATCAGAGCGCGTTAAAAGCAACCAATAAAATAACATTTTATTACATTATGTCAGCGTGTCACCATATAAAGTTTACATTTTAGGGATGGAAGGTTCACACCCCCGTAAGGATTTCAGGATATTTATGAAATACTTGTATGTACAACTGGTGTCAGTTAAATGTATTTACAATCGGTTTTTATCCTGAAACTCTGCTAAAGATCTGACTGGCCGGGTCTAACACTGGAGACAATTGTTCCAAAACTAGGCTTGCTTTGCAGGGGCACAGATTAGTTTTGACGTTCGTGCTGAATCACATTTTGGGCATGATCTTAAAAAGGCAAACCTAATACGTAATGTTTTAATCATTTTGTTTTAGGAAACCTAGCCCTCTATTTTTATCTTTCCAACATGGTCAGGGCAACTGGCAGATATTATTGAAACCGCAATATTTGACCCTCATATGGATTATTGGGAAACGATTGCATAGTACAAAACGGCAGCAGTGAAATTTTGTATCAGCTTTTGCAGCGACCGACCAGTGACAAAACAGCATTTACAGTTACCTACAAGAGCAACAAAAAAAAAGAATTTTGCTCAGAATGATTGATGCAAACACTTTTGCCCCTGTCGGTTAGGCAAATACTGTGTATACATCCATTTTTGTAAATAGGGCTAGCTTAAGCGTTACTGGTGTTCGGTATCCAATATTTGCAAGCGCCCCACAACAACAAAACACTTTTGTTTACATTGAGCTCAATCTGGTAAAGGCTGTGCTGATGTCGTGTTTATCATGTGGACTCAGAGGTATGCTGCTAAATTTTACTTCCAAGCAGCCAGTCACAACTGCAGTTATCTAGCAGGCACTAGGGCCATGATTTTAATGGTGCTGCAGGTGCAGTGGCACCGGGCCAAACGTCACAACCCCTCAAAAGACCAAATATTGCTATATTTAACTACTAAACAGTCACAAATGCAGTTATCTTGCAGGCACTAAGGGTATGATTTGAATTGAGCAGCAGGTGGAGTGGCACCGGGCCCATAAGACGCCAGAACTCTTCTAAACACTTAATATTGCTATTACATCAATTAATTCTACTATTTCCCTCTTTCATTTCATTTTTCAAAAGGTTGCTATTACTTACTTGAGCTAGACTACTAGTAACAGCACAATATATTGCCTTTTTGTACATAATCAAGTCATAACACTTTATCAGACTGTCTGTAACTTATATTGTACAACTACTCAGCAAGCTACAATGTGCAACATACAACAGCTTATTAATCACATAGGTGAAACCTAATGTATCATTTACCAAAGCTTGTTAAAAATATGTATTATATGTGAATCTAGCCATGATTCCAGGGGACCCTCTATAGTCACACTCCTCAAGATATTTGTCTATTGCTTGTTGAAAACTTTACCCAATACCCTGACAGGCTGCCAGCCTCTTGCCTTTGAGAAAGACAAAAAGAAAGAAGAAAAAAATCAAAAATGCAGACAGAGACAGGCAAAAAAGAAAGAAAATCAGGAAAGAGGAAGGCAAGAAAGAAACAAGCATTGGCTTAGCCAATAGGTCTCGCCTTTGGGACCTTCTAAGTGTTTAGCCAAGCAACAGTTGATGTGGTTGCACCAAGGATATTGTGATGCAGAACTAAATACTTATAAGGTCCCAAAAGCGAGACCTATTGGCTATGCCAATGTTTGTTTCCTCTTTCCATGTGCACTGCGTTCTGCAGCACACATAGGAAAAGGAAGATGCCTTGTAGGATTGTTTTACGCACCTGCACAAAACAATCCTGCCTGAAACAGAGGAACCCTTGCACCATGGTACAAGGGTGCCTGCATTGGCGCTAGGCTGCAAAACGGCACCAGCTCAGGCAGAAAGGAAAGGAATGCACCATATGGCATAAATACGGTGCATTCCTGCCCTTTCACTTTGGCATAGGGCAGAACAGCAAGGTGCCTTGCAGTGTTGCCCTATGCCAAAATCCCATAAAAGAGGCCTTGAGAGTCTAAAAGATACATTAGACAAATTATCATGGCTAAAAATAACAGCTGTTGGCAAAAAGACCAGTCATCTTTTACTTAGAGAAATCATTAACAATCTGCAGGTAGATGTTTGGAACCTTCAAGTTATCCAGTCACTGCTCAAAAAGGCCGTGAACATCAGCTCCTGGTACCTAAATAGATTAGTGGTCAAAAACAAACTGGCGCTGCTTTCTCACTCCTGGATGAAAATTAACTCTTACATAGAACTGAAAAGTCAAACATACCTTACGCTCGGTTACTCAGCATTTATAAAAAGAAAGCTTAAAACATTTCACATAGGAGGGTTACCCACATTGGACCGCAACCCAAAATGGTTAACAAATGTCAGGGACAACCTGTGCAGGCTTTGCAGGGGCAAAGTGGAAACATTTACGCATACTGGGCCCATTTCACAAAGGTAAAGTTAGACCAGAAGTCTAACTTTACTACTTTTCGGTATTCACAAAGGTAAATTACTACTAGTAACTTTACTAGTAGTAATTTTACTGGAAGTGAGTTCACCATTGGTAAAGTTACTAGTAGGAACTTACCTTTGTAAATACAGAGTAGTAGTAAAGTTAGACTTTTGGCCCAACTTTACCTTTGTGAATCGGGTCTATGGTCTGTATATTTTCAGACGTCCTCAAGGCCCGAAAAGAGCTACTGCGTAAACCATTTAATGATTTGAAGGTTCGGATGTCCAGACAAGACGTTATACAAGCAATGAACCCAGCCAACATTCTACTAAACATAAGATTGGACAAATTTATCGAAATAGCTGTGAAGAAAGCACAGCCACCAAGGAGGTAAGCTAACCAAGGTTGACGTGCATCTTCGAGCCTGGGACAGGTACTGTTTACCTTCAAAGAGCACATTGAAGATTAATATGAACTGTGGCATTCAGGGCTCTATTACTGCTCGTCAACTTGATTTCATTTATTCCAAATGTTTGACTGTGTTGTGTTGTAACCAATGTATTTTAATAGTTTTTAAGGGATTGATCCTATATAGGGATATGAATTGACTCCTGAGTCTAATGTATTCCAAGATAACTAAATGCTGTACTTTAATTTTTGTTCTTTCTCTCCGATATATTTTTTATGCAATGATTTTTAATTAATCGCGCATGATTTAAATAAATAAACAAGAGGTCCTACTCCCATCTTCCATATTGCTCAATTTGTTGCTTCATTTTGGGATTTTCTTTCTAGGACATCTTGAGGCAACATACACAAAGCAGCCCAACTATGACCAAACACTTCCTCTAACAAAAGTCAGACCCATTCCTTGTTCTTACATTGACCCACTCTCCTCTCTATCTCATGTCCCTTCTTTTATAGCTGACTCCTTCCAATCAATACTTGTAACGTGATCAGCCTGGAACATGAGCCTGGGGATTCCACACCCAGAGCAGACAGGGCCGCGGCTGACCTCCTGGAACCCCTGGGGCTACGCAGGAGGCATGTGGGGTGGGGGAAGGGTGATATAAAGTCAGCGCGCTCGGTACCAGGGATTTATGTCCATCAAGTGGTGCACTCTGCTTGATTAACAAGTCCTGCCAGTAAAGCAAAGACATCCGTTCTGTATGCACAGCCCCCTCGAGGCAGAAGGGACACAGGCCTCTGCCCTTGTGCTTTAAGATGGAGCGGCTCCTCCGAGGTGCCGAGAATGTGTCCCTGGACATGTCTCACTCTCACACCAATGGTCACTCCAGTATCACTCAACCGACGTCTCCCGTTTGCTGTCGGAACCCCCGCCTGTGTTCTTAATAAGATGGGATATTAATGGGGAAGGAATGGGGCGGTGGGAGAGTGTGCAAAGAGGAGAGTGGCAGGATCATAGAGAGGGGCTTTATGGACAGAAAGGCATCGGTTTCGAGAGGGCCAGATTCGAGTGAACGGAGAGACAGGCGTGGGGAGGGAGAAGAGAGTCACAAAGTCAATAAACAGACTAAGTAAAGGAAGGTAAGGCAGAGAAAGAGGGTGAGGATGAAACAGTGAAAGGCGGAGAGGTGTGTCAACAGGGAAATGGAAGACAGACTAGGGGGTGAAAGGAGGAGGAAGAAGCAATGAGAGGGGAGAATGTGGGGTAGATGGTAAAAGGTGAAAAACAGAGGGAGTAGGAAAGTGAGGAGAGAGAAACAATAGCAGAAGGGGACTAGGAAGAAACGATGAGATGTGGAAAACAAGAGACAACAAGCATTGGCCGCGTGGCAGTAAAAGTAACGCCGCGTGGACGTAAAAGCAAAAGTCATCGCGATCACTCTGAAAGCGAAAGTGATTGCGATGACGCGTTAAAGCCCACTAGGGATGCGCGCGCAGCAGCGGGGGGAGGGGCGGAGGCAGGGAGCAAGGGAGAGGAAAGACAGATGGTGCTGAAGGCTGGCGCAGGAAAGGCAGATGGCCGCGCATGCATGCGCACGTGCACTCAAGCTTGTAGCCAGCCAGCAAATGCCTGGGTAGCACTTTCGAGATCCCCTTTACTAAAAGTCGAGCAACAGCGCATGCGCTGTTCTAGGCTCGACCTAAAAAGGATTTAAGAGGAAGGCATGACGGAAAGAAACATGGAAAGAAAGAAGTAAAGAAGCTGAGTCAAAGGCAAGAAAAACAAAGACAAAGGCAAGAAAGCAAGAAGAAAGGGAAAGAGACGGAATGAATTAAAGAAAGGAAAGAAGAGAAAGAAGGAATAAACAAAGAAAGAAAGAAGCAAAGACATAGAGAAGGGAATAAAGAAGAATGACTAACAGACAGACTTGGGTGCAAAAATAGAGCATCTTCATGAGCTTATAATCTGAGTTCACGTGAGATTCTGGTACGGTGTGAAAAGCAGTGTCAGGTAAATAAAGGCCACTTCATAAGAAGTGTACAATAGTATTGGCAGGAGAAACAAACTGCGAAGCTGAGCTCCGCACTGTACTCACATTTGGTAGAATGTGTCCTGCTATCACACCAGACTCTACAAAGACAACAGTAAAGTAATAATGAAGTAAAAACAAACAAAATAACAAGGGTACTGAAGGTACCAACTTTGTGTGAGATGTGCACCTTGTGAATGGGCTAAATGTAGTCAATGAAAGTGAAGTTAGCCAGTGGCTGAAGTACGCTGCCCCATTGCCACAGGATGTATGCCGTAGTGGTTGGAAATAAAGTGTGAATGCCACAACAACAGACCAATGGATGGAGAGAGGTGGCTGAAAGCCCCTTTTTTATAAGTATATTATGCATAACATTTTAGTAAAATCAAAAGGTCTTGCTTAACACCAGACCTAAAAAGAGGAAGTTAGCAAATCAATAATGGAAAAATAACAAAAGGTTTCCATCTATAGGTAGCATGGAATTTTTAATAAAAAATGTTTTAAGGGCTTTCTGTTGCCTATAAGCAAGAACTCAAAAGCGCAACTCAGTTTCTGAATACAAAATTCTTAAGTCTGCTAAAGAACCTAATGGGGCCAGATGTTGAAAGGCGCAGAAAATTCATCTAATGCAAATTAACATGCAAGTTACTATATGGCAGGGCTTTAAGTGGGCTGAAAAATCTTGGGGGGTGGGGGAGGGGGTCTCAAAAGGTCGTGCCCAATATAAAGGGCGTGGGTTAAAAATAGGTAAACTAAAAATTTGTGCTTAGCATAGTGTGCCGCCCGACAGGTATTTTGCTATTTCTGTCACTGCATCCAGATATTTGATACAAAAAGAAACATTACACCTACAACATGCCAGGACTATTGGCTTTGTCGATGGCTGTTAATGGCATAAGATAAACAAGCAACAACTATGGCTTTGTTGTATAGAATAATGAAAAAGCTTCAGTTCTGAAATGAGATTGTGAAAGAATTATAACCAGTGTATTTGAAGTTACCTGAATGAATGAATGAAGGGAGTTAAGATTTTTTTTTTCCACCCTGAGGGTAAGGGCATAAATGGAGAGCCTGATAGAGACTCATCTCCGCACCTGCTTTTTAGAACTGTCGGAGCTAAGCACCAGCAGTAAACTAGCTGCGAGATCTAAAATGGCGGCTTCGTAATACGTACGAACTTGTGGAAGTGCTAGCCCACCCTGATTAATATCAAGTTGAAGCACCAAGAGTTTTACCCTCGGGGACTTCTTACTCCAGACAGACTTTCTAAACATTGTTTCTAGCTCCTTAAAATAGATCACCTTGTTTTTTATAGGGATATTTATGACAAGAAAAACAAGTAAAGATAGAATGGACATCTTTATAATGGCCACACGGCCTATCAATGTGAGGGGTAACAATGACCATTCTTCTAACAATTTTTTAATTTTGTTCCGCATAACTTCATAATTCAGTTTATAAAGTTCCCAGTATTTATTAGTAACATAAATCCCTAAGTATCGAATAGGGTTAGAATCAAGGGCTTGTTGCTTTAAATTTTCGGGAAGAAAATCACACATAGTATTAATAATTAAAATATCCATGCCATGTATAACTTTATTTCGGTCATGGGACCATAAAAGTACAATAAGATATATACAAGTACAAGGATAAGACCATAAATACAAGAAAAGTTTAAAAAGATTATTAAACAATGAGTTATCATGGTTAAAAAAGAAAATAGAGCTAAAAGGGAAGCATTTCTTCAAATAAAATTCATCCTTCTCCGCCACATGCCATGTAAAAAGCGGGAAACTGCATAGACAATGAGGGGATTGGTGTCAAACGTCAAGACTCTACAAGCTTGTGCACACTGTCTGAGCCCCAAATTTTTGCACAAGGGGAGAAGCCAACATTTCCGAATCATGCTGTAAGCTGGACAGAAGAACATGATATGAGTAATATCTTCATTACAAGTTTTGCAGGCTGGGCAAATGCCCTCCTTCAATTTATCCCATCTAGATGTTAACGCCCCAATTGGCAGGGAACCATGTCTCATCTGAATATATAATTTCCTAGCTAGAGGAGGCTGTACTAAGTCCAAGAATACCTCCAGCCCAGAGTCGATTTTCACCATTAAGAACTCAGAGGTCAACCTACCCAAGGTGGTCGAGCAGCATAGAATTTTGGAATTATAAAGTCTAACAGCCGCCAATATCTCTGACCTTTGAGTCCTCACACAGCTAATGCCCGGGGTGTCCCAAAGATGGGGCAAACCAACTTGATAAAGGGAAGTCTTTATATGGAGTAGCCATGGTATTTTCTTGTAGTTTAGCTGTCCCCAAATTGCAATAAATTCCGCTCTGAAAGTTGCAAGTTCAGGGACAGACCAAAGCCTTCTCCAATAAAGTAATGGTCGTACAGCCACCAGGTCACTGACGGATTCTAGGTCCATGTCCAGACGCAGTGGTATAAGAGGTGTGCTCTGGGGGAGACCAACCAAACCGCGCATAAAAGCATGTTCTACCTTCCGTAAGTTGGATGTATTTATGTGGCCCCACAGTTCAGCAGCATACAGGGCTGCTGACCTCACCTGTATTTTGTAGATCTCTAGTACAGAAGTAACAGGTTTGAATATCGAGATTCTATGGAATCTTCTGATTCCTCCCGTTATCTGGGAAAGCCTCAGGGAAGATTTAGCTACTTGAGCATCCCACACGAAGTGCTCAGTCAACGTGACTCCCAAATATATAAAGGTCTTAACTCTTTCTAGGGGAACACCACCTAGTGCAGGGTTCGGGCGGATGTGCCTCGGGGGATTGAAGATCATAAACTTAGTTTTCCCCAGATTGATCTCCAATCCCCTCGAGGCACAAAAGGTCATAAACTCGTCCAGAACCCGCTGGATGCCCGATGATGTCCGCGACAGCAACAATGTGTCGTCCGCGAACATCAGAGCGGGCACCCGACCAGAAGCCAAAAACGGGGGCGTCACTATCCCTGAGACTATTTAGTTCGTTAATCAAACCGTTTACATATAGGCTGAACAATGTAGGGGCCAGTACACAACCCTGGCGTACCCCCCGGGTTACAGGAAAGCGAGCTGATAGCTCCCCATTCTTCCCACACCTCACCTGTGCGAAGTTCCCTATATGAAAGCGAACCAACACATCAAGTAGGTAGGGTGGGAGACCAAGTCCCTGCAGCACCGTCCAAAGTTTCTCCCTGGGGACCAGATCAAATGCGGCCCGCAGGTCCACAAAAACAAGGTAGAGGCTGCCACCCTCCACTCTTGCAGTTTTCCAATACAGGACCTGGAGCCGGAAGATCTGGTCCAGGGTAGAAATACCCGATCGAAAACTGGCTTGTAAGGGAGTCAGTATTTTGTTCACCTCCATCCAATCTAATAGTCTGTTCAAAAGTATTCGGCCCATCAGTTTTTGGGTGGTATCCAATAAACTGATGGGTCTGTAATTGGATGGGGCTAATGGACAGCCCTTCTTAAAAATTGGAACAATCTCGGCTCCAATCCATGTCTCCGGCAGCGCGGAACCTTGCAGAACCGCGTTAAACAGAGCGGTCAGGTATGGAGCCCAGATTTTAGGTTGGGAACGGAAGAGATCCCCCGGGAGCTTATCAAGGCCTGGCGCTTTATTTAGGGGCAATCCCTCAATTGCAGATTCCACTTCTTTAAGAGAAATTGGATCTGAATAATTGACCTCATTCCCAACATGAAGGTCCTGTGAGCTCGACCCTAAGCCCGAATGACTGTAATCAAAGAGGGGGGGGGGGGGTCTACAAATACAGCACTCCCTTGAGATGGTGTATTGTCCTGTGCCTGGGAGACAGAAGCCCTCAACTCGGGACTTGAATAAAGTTCTATAAAATGCGCCTCCCACACTAAGGGAGCAATATTAGGGACCCCTTCCTCCCGATCGCCTCTCAGTGATAAAGAGACTATGGCCCAAAAACTCTTGTGATCCTTGGAGAGGAGTGCTTGTCTCAAATCATTCCATCTGGATTCCTCCCACTCTCTCTTGGCCCTGGTCAATTCCTTCTTATAGGATAACCTGAGTGCTCTAATTTTTGATGTAGCCTTAGATTTAATTGCTGCAAGCATATCTCTCTTTGCAGTTTTACAGGCATGATCATACCAGGGATGTATTCTGGCCCTTGACTGCCGAGTCCTGGCAACTGGATAAAATATTTCACCTAGACTCGTAGTCAACTTCCTGTGTATCTCTATAGCCTGGCTAGGGGAGGGAAAACCCCCCATTTCACTAATAAGTGGAATGGCAATCTGGTAAATTGCTGCAAGCCAAGTTGGTGAATCCAGACATGTTGGCCATTTGACCCTTCTCCTATTATTAGATATAATAAAAGGTGGTGGAGCCATCTTTGTACTTGGGTCTGGGTTAGATAGGCCGAAAGCACCTGGCTTAAGCGTCAGAACCAGGGCATTATGGTCGCTGTCATGTCTGTTTACAACCCTAAAATCTTTAAACTTGTCCCAGTGTTTAGCTTCTATTAGAATATAGTTTAAAATTGATGTACTATTAGACCTATTAAATGTGGGTAGACCAGAGCTAGCATTATCAAACCTTCCATTGCACACCCATAAGGACATTGCGAGTGTGAAGGATTTGATTTGCAATACCAGCTTGGTCCAAACCCTTACTGGGGCTATCGCGGGGGTTGGAATGCACCCAAGCGAATCATCTTCATCATGGTTGCCATAATCAGGAATACTCAGAGGTTCATACTGGCAATTAAAATCACCACCCAGGATTATCATTATAGTAGGGTCAAGAGACTGAATGAATAAGTCAAGCGTAGTAAAAGTGCTTGATTCATTTCCATTCGTGGTGGGCCTGGAATAAGTATTTATAATAGCCACACGTGACTTGTCAGGAAGGATTAATAAAACACATTGGATATCTAAAGAGTTTGTTCCGAGCTCAGTGGCCTGTATACCCAGATGTGTTCCTACTCAGATAGATAGGCCCCCAGAAGGGCGGCCCTTGCCCCTAGAAACCGCGGGAATATCAAAGGTCGCAAAACCATAACATGCACTCCCTTCCAGGGCCCAGGTCTCTTGCATCAGACAGATGTCATGCTTTGCCATAAAGGTAAACCACTCCGGCACTAATAGTTTGTTCTTTAGTCCCGCTATGTTCCATGATAGAATCTTTAAGCATCCTTGCTTCATTTTATCAGAACCTTGCTCGTTCCCCTGTTCTTTTAAAGGTACCTGAACTCGAATGTCTTCAATTCTCTTTTGTACCCTCCCAGTACCAGTAGGGCAGGGATCAACGCCAGGGGACAGGGGTGGAATATTCACCACTGGTCCAGAACCACCCGTATATTCACTATTATTCGGTTCTGGGCTAGGGGTTTCACCGTGAATCAGTCAATCTACCTCCTCTAAAACGCTAAACCTGTTCCTATGGGCATATGACTGAATGGGGAGAATAGGATTTGAGGGGCGTTCCATAAATGACTTCCAATGTCGAGACCCATTGGATGGCACGAGCTGATTCCCGTCATATTGGGGCATCTGTATACAATTCAGATTGGAACTTGAGGTAGGGTAGAAATAAGACAGATGCAGTGGAAATATCTGGGAGTTCCACCAAAGAGGGATTCTACAGATATAATCTGCTACGGCAGGGTCCCTAAAATTTATTGTTATGGCATCTCCTGCCACTGTTTTGGGACCCCTTCCTATCCAATCTATTCTTCTCACCACCAAAATTCCCCCTGAAATATTTGGGGGGGAAGAGGTCTGTTTATGCTTAGCCACTGAATGCATTTGTTTTTAAGATCACTCTCATATTCTTTTTTCCCCTCTTTAAGGGCCGGAACACCTACTAAAACTACCACATAAGGTTGTGCTTCTGGGGGCAGGTTTATAGAAGGCAACTGGGAAGGGACTACCCTAGACTCCTCAGATCTCTTTGCCTTAAGTGAGGCAGTTTTTAGCAGAGTTGTATCCTCCTTGGGATGTGGTCTATAATTAACGGGTAAAGCTCTTGCGGGCTGGGACGTAGAACTCAGTACAGTTGGTGCAGGAGGGAGTGAAGGCATGGAGTTTGTACGCTCGTGGATGCTTGTTAATACTCCTAGGTTTAAGTTCTGTGCTACTGGAATATCATCTGTTGCTACCCTCTGACTACCAGTTGCGGGTGATGGTATCTTATCCTGAGGAGTAATAGACTTCGCTGTACCCCCCTCTATCTTATTTAGAATGGAGACAATTCGATCTAATTTTGAAACAAGGGGTTTAATATGGGAGGCAATAGTCTGTTCCAGGCATGCCTGTAGATCAGCCACCATATTGGTGACCCAACATGGCACCCCCAATTGAGGATGCAATGTACTGTCCGATGGGGTCACCAAATTGTGGTTGGCCTCCATTTTTTTCCCTAGTTTCCTTGTTTTTTTAGGGAGACTATTTTTCCTCGACTTAGGGCCTGGCTTCCCAGATTTCACAATTGATACAGGGGAGGAAGGACGCAGGATAGAATGAGGGTCTTCAACATTTTAGAAGACTCCACTAAGGCCTGGGCTAGTTCCTCATTTCTCGAGGATTCGGGAAGCATCTGGGAACATGGCAGCTCAGCATAAGTAGGAACAAGATAAGAATCGGAAACCATAGGATCAATAGTAATTGCTGAGCAATCCCCCCCGTAGTCTTGTAAGCATAGTGTGGGAGTGATAGATAGTCTCCTTTCCGTATTTTCTATAGCAGTGGCCACAACACCGATAGTCTGCTGCAACATTTTATCAATGGCCGTGAGTGTTGGTAAAGGCTGGGGCAAGGCTGCATCTATGATTAATTTTATACCCTCCAAAAAGTTCACAATGTACAAATTCAGCTAATGCTAGCTCTATATTCTATTTTTCTGGGCTAAAATAGAGGATAATATAATCCGTGAACAACTTTAGTTTTGTCATTCCTAAAATTGGTGCTTTAATTGCCATATTGTTTCGGATTGTGGTGGCTAGGGGTTAAAAAAAAAAAAGTAAAAAAAGCACGAGGAAAAGAGGACACCCTTGCCTAGTTCCCCGGTTGACATGGACTATCCCAGCTAGGTTAGAATTGATAAAAACCTGAGCCTGTGCCCCTTGATAGATATTCCATAGCATTTTTATAACCTGGGAGGGAACCTGGTACCTGTCCAGACCGTAAAAAAAGAAAGCGTCCCAATTAACCAAACCGAACGCTTTTTCTGCGTCTACCATCAGAGCAAGAGCTAGGATTTAATTACTATTAAAAAAGTCAAGCGCTTGCACTAACACTCCTGTATTTGCAGACATTAGCCTCCCTGCGACAAACCCAGTCTGTTCCCTGTGGCTCACTTCTTGTGCCACAGGGGTAAAGCGCTGCGCCCAAATTTTCATTAAAATGTTGTAGTCCGAATTGAGTAGGCTACTAGGTCTTTAGGAATTAATATCCCTAGGATTTTCTCCTTTTTCACAAAACTGACAATGGATACTTGAAATGCTGTGGGGACCGAAGAACCTGCTTTGACATAATTAAAAAGCTCAATCAGGAAGGGTGTTAATTCCCTAGAAAAAAACCTTCTACTGGTAGCCTGTCATTGTCACATGCTTTTCCTCCCGTCATTGAGGCAAGGGCTGCCAAAATATCTGCTTCTACAATGTCGTCCTGAATTCTCTCAATCTGGATGTTCGATACATGCAGAAGATCAACATTCTCAAAATATTGTTGAATTTCCTCGTGCCCAACCATATATTTGGTAGCAAATAGTTGATCATAGTGCTCCAAAAACACCTGGGCAATCTTATCCTTATCCATCACTGGGACTCTTATATCAGGATCTAGTACTTCAGTAATTAAAGCTGCTTCCTGCTTTACCTTAGTTGACCAGGCTAATAGTTTGCCTAACAATTCGCTTTCTATGTCGGCTCGCTGCAGGAATTCACTGGAGCTATTAATCTCTTCTTTGAGAAAAAATTCTCTCAACCCCTTCTTAGCTTTATCGAGCTGGCCCCCAATTATCTCATTCCCTCATAGAGATGCATTATTCTGCATCAAAGCAGAATCAACTGCCAACTGAAGTTTAGCTATAAGCATCCTCCAATTTTTGGTCTGAGCGGCCATAAAGGCCACCATCTGCCCACAAACTGAAGATTTAACAGCCCCCCAGACTAAAAAAAGTTCAGCTGTACCCCTATTAATCTTAAAGAATTCTTGTATCCATTCTCTTGTGTCCATTACCCATTTTTGGTTTGAGAGGCGGAGTTGATCCATCTGCCACCACGATCTTGACCTCCTACCCTCCGCTATTTCTATATCTAATTTAACCAAAGAATGGTCTAAAAATGAATTGGCCCCCATTTCTGATCCAACATATTTCAGAGAGTGAGATATTAAAAAGAAATCAATGCAGGAGGCAGATTGGAATTGTTGGGAGTAACAGGTAAATTCTAATCCTTCCTGATGGGCTCTACGCCAAGGGTCAATTAACTGATAATTATGTGTAATAATATCTATTAGTTTTAAAGTCTTTGGCTTCAGCTGTTTTTTATTTGAAGTGTCCTTTGTCAAATCTTGAATGCAATTAAAGTCGCCACCAAAAATAATCTGACCGGAAGCGCCTCTAAGCATCTCATTAATCCTCGCCATAGATTAAGGATCATCACTAATTGGTCCATAGTAATTGATAAAGTTTAGAATGTCCCCGTTCAGATTCATCATGACCCATAGCCATCTCCCATGGGGATCCCTCTAAATTTGGACAACTTCCCAATCCAGCTCCCGACTAAAATATATGGCAACCTCCCTCACTGCCAACCCTGCCGATGCAAAATAAACTTTTGAAAACAATTTAGGAAAAAAAAGTTTTGGAATATTGGTTTTCAGGTGGGTTTCTTGAAGAAAAAAAAGACTTGTGGTGAAAAAGAAGCTAACCATCTTATTATCCCTCCATACTTTTGTTTGTTCAAAACCGTAATTTTCCGGCATTTATTACCCATCTCTATAATTAATGCCTAAATGCATCAGTAGTTGATTTAATAACCTATCTTCCCACCATCTCACCTTTATGATTCTGCTAATTTTTTCCTTTTTTGCACTACAAACCAAACCTCTCCTACCCCCACCCCACTCCTTCCCCTCCATTGGAGATGGGCAAAGGCCGCGTGCCCCATTTCCACCCTCCTCGAATGGCTCTTATGGGGTGCTTTGATGATGCACCCTCGGTGACCCCCCTCCCCACCCCCCAATCCAAGCAGCCCTTTCCATTAGTTTAGTGACTTTGATTCTATTTTGCGGAGGAAATCTCTTTTAGCAGGTCCTGGGCTTCCTCTATATTCGCAAACATGTGGCACCCTTAGCTTCGACTGCTGGCCTAATGAAGCTTAAGCACCTTGTGCCTTGAAAAGATAACAATTTTACAAACTCTTTTCGCCGACGTGCGGCAGCTGCCGACATGTCAGCGAAGTTTCGACAACTAGATACATCATTAATCGAAAATTGCCTCTGCTGGATTGCTTTTGATAGTAGCTGTTCTTTTATACGGTAATCAGCAAAGTTGATTAAAATAGTGAGTGGTAGTTTTGAGTTCGGCAGAGGGTGTGAGGGTACTCGGTGTGCTCTTGTTATGGTGAGGACACCATTAAATTCAGGTAAGATGCTCTTCTTAATAAAAGTCTCGACCCAGTGGAGGGCTTGAGACCCTTCACTCCCCTCCGGGACCCCAACTATGTGGAGATTTGCATGCCGTGAATGATTCTCAAGTTCATCAAGTTTACTCTCAAGAGAAATCTTTTCCTTAGTTACAACTTTCACTTGCTGCTGCATGGTATTCATTTGATCTTCAAGAAGTGCAATTCTTGATTCCGCCTCCTGTATCCTTGCTTGAAGGCAGCCCACTGCTTCCTCAATCTTTGAGAGGCGCAGGTGAAGAGAGGCTATTTAATTCGCTTGGGATGTCTGGAGTTCTCTTATCTCATCTAAAATGAGACTGAGCCTAGTTTTTAAATCGCATTGTAAGAAAGTTTTTTTCCCCCATGAAGTTGAGCAATCTGGCTGCATTGGGGCCCACCAATCTCTTTTTGGGTCCAGGCTTGATGCTCCTGCTGCCCTGAGGCTTCTAATCTGTTTTGCTTAGCGGCTGGGACTTATGTTGTGGTGGCGGCTGCGGGAGTGTAGAGTCCTGAAGAGGTGGCTGAGGTCGTGGCCGTGGTGCCGATGGAGATGCCGGATACTGCGGTAACAAGTAAATGGAAGAATTGTTGTCCTTTTGAAGTGAACTATGTGCACCCTTTTCTTCTAGGGTAGCTGATTGTCCTGCCATGGGATGTACATTTTGAGTCGAACTAGTTTGTGTCCCATTAAGAGGCCCTTGCAGTCTCGTCAATGCAGTCTGAATGACCAGGGATGCCTTGCCTTTTGAAAATAATGGATACTCGTTTGCGTTGTTTTTCCCATCCTCCCGAGCCTCGCCCGAAAGGCCCTGACTTTCTGATGCTAGCTTCTCTGTAACTGGAACCCTCACAGTCAAAAACTCATTACGTTGAAGAAATTTTAGCTCAAACCTACATTTAGATCTTTGAACATCCGAACCTGCAATACTGCAGTGGCAATGTGCCTAATGAGCGAATCAGAACAGTTAAAATCACGCTTTTGAAAGTTTGTTAAACTGGCAACCAAATAAATGTGCAGGCCTACCGCTGAGGGCCAGTCAAGAGACTCTCTACCTTCGAAAGTCTGATTTAATTGACTTTGCTGCTCTGGCTGAAGCTATAGGCGATCTTATAACGATGCAATGCATTAAAATATATGATACTATAATGGCAGAAGTGCATTTTTTGGTGCCATAAATAATGCCATCAAGAACTTTCACTTCACTGGAAATGGTATGTTTCACCTTTTTATTGCATTTGGATCTTATGAATTTCTAATGGATGCTAAAACCGAAATACAATGGGGGGGGGGGGGATGCTGGGGAAAAAGCAGGGCCACAGTCAAGGGGTGACGGAACAAGGAGTATGGAGGCACTAATGGCAGAGGCCCACCAAGTCTGTCACATCCATAGTGCGCTGTCACTCATGCTGCTCCCAGTAATAACGTATACATATTTACAAGAAAGGTTTATGCCTGTCAAAAGAGGTTATTTTTACAGCTTTAATTTGCTGTTAAATCCTGCACAGCCAGACTACTGGTGGCAGGCCCACAGTCACCTTTACATGGTCATTGTTGTGGATAGCATAATGGGTGCTGCAGTCAACTTCTGGCATTTAACTTGCAGCCCCTGGGCATATATTAGTAATTGTGGGCAAGTTAAATATGCCAATTACATCATGTTTAAAGGGGAAGCACACCACATTACCACGGATTTGCAGGGGTAAAGTGCTGAGTTTTACAGCCAACAGAACAGTCAAGGCAAAAATCAGGGTTGGATGACCGGTGGGAAATACCACGCATAAAATGGTCATTTCCAACAGACAGAGATAAAGCAAGATGTCCCAGTGACAGCAAGCCATCTGGTAACAGTTATCCATGAACTATGAGGTTTTCTGCTTGCATAATGCTTTCAGCGTACAGTGCTGTAATGGTGCCTCCTTAAACACAATGCCAGCTGTGTTTCATGTTTGGCTTTATATTTTTCTCACATTTATTGGAAAATAGAGGCATGTTCATTTTGTAGCTCAATTGCTTATTTTTCATTGAGGTCATATGAAGCTATTTTAGGCTGCTTTGCTCCACAATAAGTCACTTTTTGGTAAATGTGTTGTTAATTTTCATGTAGTACTATTCTAATGCTTCTTGCATAAAAACGTTGCAAGCATCTTCTTTCCTCAACTTCAGAAATTAGCTCAAGACCCTATTCTTCAAAGACCTTGATGAAGAGTTACCACTCAGTTACTTATAGGAGGACTCCATTAAACCTAGTCTGCTTCTCCCTTTGCCAACTGTTACCCCCACCTACACCAATGCTCTACCATCAACATCCCCTCTCCCTGCTTGTTGTTAACCAGATCCTCTATAATCCTACTCCAGCATAGAATTCTTGGCTGCTCAATACAAACCAGCGCCAAGTCCTAAACCTCAGAATAATCAGGTTGCGCTACATGCTACTCCACCTCCCCCAGAGAGCAGCATGCACCTTATCCAAGAAGTAGAGGAACAGTCCTTCTTTCATTTACATTATGATTATTGAAAATAGAAGGGCTTAAATGCACTAAATGGTGAAGTGTCACTCTATTGTCTATCTTAAACAGTTATTGTCTTTCGTAAATTGAAAAGAAGGACGACTCTGATGGCTCCTGCTGCAGCTGTGGAGAGTGAGGCAGACACCAAACAGCCTCATAAATAATTGTTGGTGGTGCCTGCCAGCAACCACTGACAAAAAGTAAGTACTCTTAGCACCCATCCTCTTTTCTGCAAGTTTAGTCCATTTTTGGGCTGTGTCCCAGGTTTTGTTTCTGAGAGGATGAAGCAGAGTAGACACTAACAATCACTAGGTTTGAGTGTACTGCTGGCTGAAGCAATAGCATGTGAAGCTGCCACCCAGATTAATCTCCTGAGATATTCCATTCATTAGGAGAATGAGAGACAAACAGGGGAGAAATGAGAATTTTCTAGTTTAGGGGCAGGTTATCCCTCGTGCAGCACATTGCGAACAAGAGCAGTGCGAGACAGGCTTGTTTGTGTTTACATGATAACTGATGAGTTTGGGATTCCCAGGAGTAGTATAAAGAAAATATTATTCTGAACTCTATGATCTCCAATGATGGTCACAAAAGCTTGAATAATTCCTCGGCTCATGCACAGGGCCAGAACACCCCTTTATATAGGCTTCTTTCATGGAATCATCTTATAATGTCTTTGTCCATGAATTCATAGGCAGATCTGTGGAATGGAAGCCTACCAGAATTCTAACTTTTCATGAATGTTCAAAATCAATCTATAATGGTCATGGAACTGCATTGCAGCATGTAGAGTCAGAGAAAAACACTTTAGCATAGAACATTAAGGTAAAAATTTAGCCTGAAGTTACTAATATAGCCTGATAAGTTTACATTGAACCTGAGAAACAAAATAAACCTGTTGCTTTAAGAGGCTAGAAGGCACCCCTTCCCTGAATGCATTGTAATAAAGGCTTTGGGATTATCAGGAGTAGCATACAAAAATATATATTTCCTGGAAGTGTGGCTGAAGACTAATGTGGGATTCAACTAATTGGACATGGAATGAAAAGGTTGAGTGTGAACAAATGGATGTTCCTGTTACTTCAAAGACTTCTTCCTCAAAGTGCTATCAAAGTAAGTGTATGTCGAGTTGAGAGAGCGAGAAAAAGAATAAGTGAGAGAGTGGAACAATGAGCAAGTGAGCACATGAGATAGTGTCAGTCAGCAACTGAGTGAGCAAGTAAATGGGAGAACAATTAAGTGGGTCATTGAGTGAATGGGCAAGCAAGTCAGTGAGTAAAGATATGAGTGAGCCAGTGAGTGAACATATGAGCGAGCCAGTGAGCAAGCACAAAAAAGAATGAGCGAGTTATTGAGTGAGTGAGTGTACACAATTAAGTTTGGTTGTCAGCCCTGTTACACTTTGTGCAAAGGTGCACTTTCTGTTGTCCAGCCACTGAGTCGTGGGATACCCATTGCAGGCAACAAGCTATACACGTTTTCATTAAGCCATCTGTGGAGAAGAATACTTGGGCAAGGTTGGCATGTTCCTTACAGAATGTGCATCAGATGTGTGACCCTCTTGGAGTGGCTTACTGGACCATCAGAGAAGGCATTTATTGCAGGCCAGCTAACTTTAGGACTCCCTAGACATCTTCTGTTGGTTCACACCCGGAGTGTGTTGCATATCTATCTCCATTCTATGTGTGATGTGCTGTGCTGCCAGTTTGTAACTTATTAGTGCCCTAGAGTGTTTTTTCAGTACTGCATTTTCGAGAATGCAATTGGGTGAACTGTGCTAGGATGAAGGGGAGTATGCTTCCTACTCCTTGTGTATTTTTCACATGTTGGTTGTACTTTGAGTAATATACAAGGAATTAACTCTGAGCCAGAGTGCACTTGTTATAGTCAACACAATCTACTGGTCAGCAGCACTTATTAAAGTGTTACATTTTTAAGGTGTGTCCGGATGGTTTTTTAAAAATAATTTCTGCATATTACTAAGTGTAGCGTTGTTGGTTCATACTCTCCAGTAATTGAAGAATTTCAGATTCCATGATTAGTAGTGACTGAAAAAGGCAGCACTATCCATACCCAGAGTTTCTGCGCCATGGAAGGTGCTCATTTCTCTACGGTCCAAGGTCCTCCTACAATAGGTTTTCAACTGTGAAAGTGGTGGTTTAAGGCCTATTTGAATGCCGTGGCAAATAAACTTTGATAAATTGAGTGAGGTGAGCAAGGTTACCAAAATGATCCAGGAGAAATACATGAGAAGAGGAGAGAGAAAAAATATTCTGTAAAAAGGAGAGTGGATGAGAATTAATCAAATGTGATGGATACAGAAAGGTGTGAGTATAAGGTATGTGTTGTGCTTCAGGGTATGAAGAAAGGTATGGGGTTGGTGGACAAAGCCAAAT
Organism: Triturus cristatus; assembly: GCF_964204655.1. Classification (NCBI taxonomy): domain Eukaryota; kingdom Metazoa; phylum Chordata; class Amphibia; order Caudata; family Salamandridae; genus Triturus; species Triturus cristatus. The sequence goes on from NC_140592.1 coordinate 486,901,440, forward strand.
GGTTGGAACTGTGAAGCATACATCCATTAGTGAGTTTGATAGTACCAAGTAACTTTAAGTCAGATAGTTGCATCAAGGACTCGCTATGCTTCACAAACTACGAAGCCCAGTATTCAAACTTCTCAATCCTTGGAAACTGGTGGAGACGGGGCACTGCTCTACTTAAGGCACTCTCATTTACCAGGCTAAGAGCAGGAGTTCAGATCAGGCTGGGCTGGGCCACCCCCCTTTCATCTTCATTTTTAGCCTTTTTTCATATTCCCTATGGGTAAGCGCAAGTGTACTGGCAATTTATGTGCGGTTTCAAAAGGAACAACTATTGACATATTCCTTAAGTGTGTAGTTGGGGTCATTTTTAAAGAAAGAGTTAGCTGAACGAAGCCTTTCTGCTTGACCCTAGTACTCTCCTCCCTCAATCTTTGCCCACTCTGTCTGTTACTGCAGCTGCTTGAAATAGGCTTGCTGAGGTAACTGGGCACTCCAGCTTTTTGTCAGTTAGAATTGCTAATGCCACTTCTTCATCGCTTGAACTTGTGATCAAACGCAAAAAAGGGCTGCATGCAGACCTACATTTCAAGACAACGGAGTGAATAACTCTGCTGACTTGTTTAGGCATCTGTATTTGGGGCACCTTTGCTGAATGAACTATGATTAGGCTATCCTATTTTAGGCTTAAACCTTTTCCAGAAGGTACACATGTCTTAATTGTTAATTCTTTCCTAATCACACAGGACTACTACACGAGTCATTTCCATAGGGGACGGTACTTGACAGACATTAATCCACACTGTCCTCATTAGAGTAGATGAGGATCCTATGGTCCTGATGAAATGCCAAGATCCTATGGACGATAAAAAAGGCATGAAACAGGTTGACCCCCGACTTTACACACATAATCTAGAGCTCGAGAGGGTCTAATCCCCCCTCTCTAGCCGCGACTCTATAGTCTTTTGTATTTAGTATAGCATAGAGACCCAGCTAATAAAGTTATTTTGTGGGTGTCGGACTGCTTTTTGTAATCCACAACCACTCCCTCCCACCTCTACTCTTGACACACATGCCCCATGAACACTTCACACCGGCAAAAAGAGTAGACCTTCGGCAAAGAGCCCCCTCGCGGGACCCGTTGGGCATTGCAGCACCGGCCCAACGAGGAGCTTCCTGATGATTAAGCATAACACCCCTCAGGGTGAATGAGTGCTCTTGCTACTAATTGGAGCTATTCCATGTGCACCATCTTTTCTACTTTTAGGCACCTGGCCTCCTTTTCCTTCTTCCCCCCGTCGCCCTCCCTTCCCTTTAGGAACTACATGCTTTTGCTTTCATTACTCCCTTTTCTAACAAGTCCATGTTGATAGAAGGTCACCTGCTAAACAACCCAGCAAGGTTAGTGACGGGTGCAAGTGTAAAGAGTTCTGTCACCATGCACATGGGATAGCGGGGAAAACATGACATGACTTTCCACATACAAACAAAATTCACAGCAGCATCTTTACAGCTGGGGTTGTGAGACTGTAGTTACAACATGAACAGAAAACTTTCAAGTCCCGGAATACAATGTAATGTCTGTTAAAAGGTCAGAATGGACTTAAAGCAAGATATTTGCTACATTCATTTCTGCCAAGTGTCAAGGGCAGAAATGAATATACACACAAGAGTAGCACCACCTTAATGTAGTCAGGCAAAGCATGCATAAAACAATGGTGTGCATGCTTAAAGCATCAAACTTCAGGTGCCTCAAAATGCAGGGCTATGAATTAATCAGGTGTAATTCCAAATTTTACGGTTGTTAGGGTGACCATCACTACAGTGTCATAATATTCAGTAAGGAATAGGTGAATCCTCCCAAACTGTGTCCAGGAATTTGTTTATTTAAAAAATTGACTATAGCCCTCTTACTTGCTAAAACTATTAATAGTCCTATAAACCAGACAATTCTGACAGAGTGAGTGTAAGAGCTACTGAGATGTGATAAGAGGGTAATGAGATGTGAGTGAGAGGCAATACATAGACAATCTATGCTTTAAACAGTTTAACATAAGTCCACTGGACCCACTGCCATGCAGAAGACACTACATATCCTACATTTTTGGGGTTAGGCAGCTGGATAAACACCGATATCAAAAGGTTTGGAAAACACCACTAAAATCCACAAAAAATAAACACTGAAAACAGGACAGCCTAACTGTTTTCTAGGATTGGCCCTGTACTTACAGATTTCTTCCCTCCTCTTTCTGGAGCAGACTGAACTTAATCTGAATTTGCAGGACGGGGTTGCAAGGAACACCATAGTTGAACCCCCTCCTGATACAGTGTTGTCTCAAGTTGTCAATTGGAGTCCCAGTTGCAAGTTACCTGTGCACATTAAACTGTTCCAGCCAACATAAATAGAGCTGATGTCACTGCTCCCGCCTCAAATAATTCAGTTTGTAGTTCATCTGAGAACAACATTGCTGTAACAAACAGACCCGTTTAGTGCAACAATCGGACTTCTTTCTAGTTAGCTGCCAACATTAGGTCTTCTGCCTGAAACTTGCCCGGTGTCTTAAGTTTGGTTAATTTACTCGAGTTGGAGGCACGCTAGCTGAGAATGAGGAACAACTTAAGCATACAATTATTCATCGACTCTCTAGGAATTTGAATGACTATGATTCCAATCAAATTTTGCTAGCAAGGAGGTTTTCTTGGATGAGGCTGTCCAAGAAAACAATGGAGGGAGATTGTGTAATCATAAACTTTAAAAAGCCTATTTTTGTATGCAATTTGCTCGCACGCCATAGATGTTCTAATGCAAAAGTATTTACATCACAGTTGTACCATTGATTTACTTTTACATCTAGCTATTTGCATAATTTGGGTGTTTCATTAAATCAGAGGTCTCTGTCCCATACTAGTGATGCAGTAAATGCCACTCAAATCAAATTCTCCCTTTACTGAGTTTAAGTGCTTTGGATTGACTTTAACCTGTGTCACCAATTAAATTATGCATAGACAGCAGAGAAACCACTTTAGTGTCTTCAAAGGCTACTTAATTCACTCCCCACCTTGAGTATTATAAGTTGGAATATTGCGTTTTTGAAGAAGTAAATTAGCTTGAGTGGCTGTCCTTTATTGATTTGAGAAACATAATTTAATTATAAGAAACTTGGGCCGTTTCAGAACCACTCTATGATGGTTCAGGATGTCACTCTATTCCTGCGGTCTCTCGTTCTCAGGGCATGCAAAGTGTGTCTGTCCACCTGGTTCAAGTTATCTTTACATGTTACATAGTTTTACATATTTTATGTCAGTACATTCAGGTGTTTTAAGTTGAATGCAATGCTTGCTTTTGCTCTTATTTAAACAACTTTTATAATGAGTATTTTATTCTAATATCAGTAATTTCTTAAATGTTGTTGGCCTGTTTATTTATGCTCAAAGGAAATTGGGTACTGCGGGACTAGGGCCCTTTCTGCAGGGCCATCCTCACGAATTTTACCTTCACCCTCCTGTTTTGTGAACCTGTTTTTGCTTGCTTTTAGGACTCTGCACTGTACCAATGCTAACCAGTGCTAACATGCTTGTGCTTTCTCCTCACAACATGTGGGATTGGCTTATACCAAAATGGCATTTTTAATTTACTTGTAAGTCCCTAGTAAAGTGGCACTACTTGTGCCCAGGGCCTGTAAATTAAATACTACTAGTGGGCCGGCCGCACCGATTGTGCCAAAACCCTCTTAAATAGCAGCAGCTCGATTTTTGTCAGAGTGAAACACAAGCAAGCCCCAAATTAACCTGCGCTTAATCCTCTGGTAGGTTGTTACAAAGCAGTCAGGCTTAACTTAAAGGCAAGGTGTAAAGTATTTATGCAGCACTTCAAACAGTTATTCAATAAAAACACAACACAAGAAAAATCCCACATCAATTTAGAAAAATAAAGTCAACTATATTCGATTATTTGAGACCAAAACGACAAGAATCCAATTGGTAGATATTCAACTTTTAAGATGTAAGTGAAAACCAGGACAAGGTCACAAGTTCAGGCCGACCGCGATGGCTTGTGGGCCGGAAACAGGGGCAAAATTAGGCCAGCAGAACAAAGTACCTTAAATTCAGGTTGCAAGGAATTGCAAGGTCCTGCTTTGATGATGTGTAATGCAGTGGCAGCTGAGAAGTCCTGCGTCGAGGCATCATGTAGCAGTGGTTTAGAGGAGCTGTGGGGCTGCAATGCGAGGTCCTGCGCAGAGAATGTGTCACGCAGCGGCGGTTCCAAGGTGCTGCAATACAAGGTCCTGCGTCTAGGATGCGTCGCGCAGGAGCAGTCCCAAAAAGTTTGGGGCTGTGATGCGAGGTCCTACATTGGGGATGCGTCACGATGCAGCGGTACTGATGTGAAGCTGTGAGGTTATGGGTCCCTCTGCCTCACTACTGCTTGGACCACAGGTTAGACTGTCAGAGCACCTTTAGGCCCACTTCCAAGGGTAGAGGACTAGAGTGGCACCACTTGGTGGCAAGTCGTACGGCAGACAGAGTCCAGGGGCTGGGTTCAAGGTGGTTGGTGCCATTTCTGTTCCTAAGGCTCTGATCAGGAGGCAAGCCAGGTAGCCCTTGGAGGTACTCTGGTGGTCCTGGATTCAAGATGCAGGTCCAGTACGTCTCACCCAAGCAGCAGGGCAGCAGTCCTTTTTGCAGAGCAGCACAGCTGTCCTTCTGAGTCTTTCACAGGTCCAGAGGTGCACTGAAGAGTTGGGTCTGAGGGTTCAATATTTGTACCTGGTGCCCACTTTGAAGCAGGAGAAGGGTCTGGAGATTTCCGCCCCTAGAACCCACGATAGGCATAAAATGGTTTGGGCAAGAAAATGCCAACGTTCTAAAAAGTGGTATTATCGGAAATGTGACTTAAAAACCGACTTTACAGTTAAAGAGGACTTTAAATTACAAATTGTTTAGACACCACACTTGCCTACTTGCTCCCAATTGAACATTACTACTTATTAAATGTATCCTACGGGAGAGGTAGGTCTCAAAGTAGTGAAAAAATTAATTTAATTGATTAAATGTCCTGTTAAAGGCTACACTAGGGGTGACTTATACGTATTAAAAAGGAAAGACCAGGCCTGGGAAAAGGTTTATTTTGCCAAGTGGAAAAGGCAGTTTTAAACTACACACAGAGGCTGCAATGGCAGGCCTGAGACATGTTTACAAGGCTACCTAGATGTGTGGCAAAGTAAGTGCTGAATGCCAGCTAGTAGCATTTCATTCACAGGCCATAGCTACATGTAGTAGGACTATGCTAGGAACTTATAAGTAAATTAAATGTACTAATTAGATGTATTCCAATGTTACCATGTGTAAAGGAGAGAACACAAACATTTTAGCATTGGTTAATGTGCCTTGAAGAGCATGTTCTTGAGCCTTCTTGTTCCAGGCTCTGTGAAATACTGTAACTACAAGAAATCGATTCAATGGAAAGGTGGTGGCATATGTTGTGCCACCAGTGGGGTTACTCTTCCAAGGACTTCAAATGTATTCACAAGCCAAATTGCAGAGGCGTTGAAGTCTAGAGGGGGCTGTATACCAGCAGAAGATTTGTTTTCACGAAAAGAGCAAGGAATGCCTGAATAAAGCTTTCTATTGAATTAATTCTGGGAGAAGTACAGGAGTAGCAAGGGAACAAGTAGGCAAAGATAAAGCAAGAGACCATGCACAGGTAACTGTGTTGGGTAATGGGCAGAGGTGATGAGATCTGGACTGTGTTTTGCCATTTCGAGTCTGTCTTGAATCCCACTTGTTGGGGAGTGGGTTGGCACACCAGAGTAAATATCCTAAGTCAAAAGAGGATTTAAACGCAACGTTTCCTCTACTGAGAAAAGGAGAGCAGGCAGATGTCTCACACCACACTACGAGCTATCCTCATTCTGATTAAGAGTGTAGAAGCCAGACAATCCTATCAGTGCAACTCATCTGAAAGAAGGGTTCTGTGTATATGCACCACAATGAGTTCCTACTAATGATGGCACGCTCCTTTGCTGGTGCCAGCGAGGGTGGCGGACTGAACTTCCGGACATCTCAATGCTCCTAATTCAACGCTACTCTCTAGGAACTTCAAAATTTCTTTCTTGGGGCTAACAACAACACAACCAATGGGTTCCAACCTTCGCTTGTCTTTATCATGGTCAATAAGTCCTTTACTGTCTATGTTACATGCATGCCTGGCCTGCATATTATGATGCATTCTGGGAACCGCCGTTTATTTAATTATGAATGGAGATTTACAACTTCAAACAATTAATTTGTAAGAATTTATAAAAAAATATATATATTCTTTTTTTTAAAGAGCGAGCCCTTCCCACCATAGGCCCTCGAAACAGGACACCCATTTGTTGTTATTTTACAAAACAAGGGAATTCGATTAAATTCCTTATTCGACTTTAGAGTAAAACCATAAAAGACAGCGCAGAAAATATTATAGTGTGTACATGCCATACCACATAAGGACAGGCGTGTAAGAACTGACTAAAACAATATAATTAAGACCAGAATACAAAAACATTCATAATAAAAACACCAAGGCCTTTATAATGCTAAAAGGAGGAAAAAGTATACAAATTCTTTATATGGGATCTTTTAAAATCATTAACTTAAAGGAACCAGCTAAAAAATAAGCCACATAAAAACAAGTACTAATCAAGGAGTAGCTGTAAATGTAACAAAGCAGGTTTTACGGGAGTAAATGTTTCCCTATTAGAAAAGGATTAATACATTATTTTGCAGATCCCTATAAGAAGGAACAAAACGTTATAAAATGCAACGTATCCTGCTGCAAGACCAGGTCACAGTTACTGGATACTGGGGAACAATTCCTTATGCCAACCCCTGGGGGCCACAAGTATATGCGGACCACAATAAATCTAGTCGATAAAACGCAATGCTTCAGCGTGAATCCTAGTTTGAGCTATGGTTCTATGGTGGGTGGGGATTTCATCATAGCATAGGGTCTAACTGTAGACTTAGTCAGTTCCAAGTTCTCTCTATTACACCCTGAGAGAACCATGAATGCATTTTTGGTCCAGGTCAGGTTGGCTTTCATAAGCTTTTCTGGATTGTCAAAAATCTCAGTACACCTCAATTCCATGAAGAAGATCTTGACAAAGATGAACCATCGGATTCTATTAGCCCCGTCCAAGGTAAAACAATCCTTTATTAACAAATGATGTATTTGGGCTTCTCGCTTAAGCCAAACCAAAACCCATAGCAAGAGAGGACGCCATCTCAAAATGTCAGTAGGACTACCCCAACCAACACTGTTCTTCAAGACAAAGCTATTGAGTGAGACTAATGACATGTGCTTGCTAAAACTATGTACTTTCTGGCCTTCAGTATAGATTCAGGCCAGGCCTAAGGAGGACTGCTCAGTGTCTAAACCTTTACTTAATTATTAATAAATCTACAGTTGCCATGAACGGTTCTTTACACATAGCTATCATGGACCTTTTGACAGGGTGAATAGAGCTAAAATGTGAAGCATTATGTCTTCTTAATGTGTTGACGCTAATATTGTATACTTTTTGAATGACTGCTACTCGAACCTCTCTGCTTAGGTGCAGTATAACTCAGGACGGCAATGTTCTGCCCCTTCAAGCTTAAGGGAGGGGATTGATCAGTGGTGCATTCTTACTACCTTTCTCTTAACTTTGTACATATAAAGTTATTATTATGCACTGTTTGTACATTAATTTTATCAGAATGATGGTATTTATCACGGTAATCTCAGCATTCATCATAAGAAACAAATCAAATATTAGAAATACCTCAAACATTATACATCACACATCTTTACTTTATCTATTAGATTAGTCTAGTGTCTACCTTATATAAACATAATTGTTATCAGTTTCAAATGACAGCTTTTGCAAAAGCCATTCCCCATTACACCCTGGTGGGAACTATGAAAGCAGACAAACGGCAAGACCCAAATGTCTTCAATTGCATGCTTCCTCTGGAGAAGCGGCGTGGTGTTCTGTTAATATGGCAATATTAATTTTTTATTGTGCTGAAAATACCCAATCATGCTTCGCATCCATACAGTTAGAGTAAACTGTGCATGCCCCCATTTCTTTTTTCTGTAATGTTCGTGTGAATATTAGGCAATACAATACTTCATAATCTCTGCAGAACATAATCACTTGTTCAGCAACTGCTCGCCATAAACTTGCTCACCGCTGTTGCTCATCTTCCCACGCAGAGCACAAACAGACCTCATCCACTCTTAACTGCTGCAGGGCCATCTAAATACTGCTTGCTATTTATTAGAATTCATGTGCCGCCTGAGCGGATTTCGCGACCTGCCCCTTAGTACACGCACAACGTGACATTCACTCCTCCCAATTGCCCAAGAACTCTCAGAATCAGAGCGTGTTGTTCATGGCGTAGCCTTTTTTATTATCGAAACAGGTAATTCACCAGTGACCAACACGAGAGTAACAGTATCCCTTTGGATATAAAGGTATTAAAGCATCACTCTTTAGCGGCATTAACATGACGAAGGCTGCAAGGCAATTAGGCACGACATTACACTTGAACTTGAGCTTGGCCGTACACTTAAGTGGCCTTGACCTGTCAAAGGCAGTAAAGAAGATATGCACTTCATTACATTTGAACTCTTGAGCTTAGCAATATACTTGAACTTGGCCGTCTCGGCCTACCAAGCCCCCACTCTGCTGTGCACATTGTGCCAGCAGGCCCGAACGTGCTACAGCGAACAGTTACACTACTTGAAAACCAGGGCCCCACATGGCACACTGGCATGCCCCCCGGGGTACCTGCACTCAGGCAGCCTCCCCAAGGTTCACCTCAGTCCATACGTTGTGGGTTAGGGCAGAAGAGTCCAGGACCAACAGCAGGTCAGTCCCCCCTTCCGCCTACCCTCTGCACACGTGGCTCCTACCCCCTCCTGGGGGGCATCCAGTTGCTGAACCGCCACCGGGCGAGAAGCTCCCTGGCGCGCTCGCCCTCCCCCCGGCGCTAACTGTGCTCCCCAATGGCCCCTAGTATTGTTTGTACAATGAGCTACTGCCCTTCTACCAACATATGCCCTCTATCCTGATGCCACTGCTCCATTTTATTATCTGGGCAGTCCTGTGATAAATTACCTGCCCCCTCTCAGTGGCCATTGAGTTGTGAAGGCCCTAGTTTACACTATCTCCTATTTTCCCTGAATTAATCCATGTCCCCCTGCCAGGAACCCATGACCAGTTGTATTTCCACTACCTGTATCCAAAAAGGGGACTACTACCCCAGGCCCTCCATTAAATTTCTGCCCGCAAGGGTGCTTGGATGCTAGCGCAACCCAATTAGACTCCCCTGGGCTACTGGGGCAGAGGAGGAAGTGTTGGACCCGCTGCCTTTCCCTTACTGATCGCCTGTATCACTTTCTTCACCAACTTGTCCACGGCCTTAACCAGAACTTATATTGCCTGCGTTATTGCTACCGACCACATATAGAAAGTTCCCTTCAGACCATTGGTCATTGAGCGGTGGCGTATTAACGCACCCTCTTACAGCTTTGTGATAATTTACCGGGCCCAAGAATGCTTTATATCAATATGTCTTGGCAACTGCCCTCAGGAACTGGCACATTGTCCAGAAGCCTCTCTTAATGCCCACCGAGTTGGGAAGGCTCCATTACACTATCTCCCGTTTTCACTTGACATCCTCCTCCCTCCCCCAGGAAACTAGTCCCCTAGGACCTCCAATAGCAATTCTGCCCACCAGGGTGCCTGAAACTTTAGCGCAACCCTAAATATCCTCTCCCGAGCCTCTTCGGTATGTCCAGGAGGTCCGGAACCACCAGCAGGTCCGACTTCTCTGTCACCAGCCAGGTGACGTCTGGGACCACCAGCAGTTCAGTCCCTTCTGTCGCCCGCCAGATGCCCAAGAAGCTAAGTCCCGGCTGATGACAGCCATAGGCAACTTCACCAGTACTTCTGGGAATCCCCATGACACACAGCGTGAGTGGATGCCTGTGTTGTGACCCATCTCCCAGCAGCTCCAATCCCAAAGAACTGCCGCCCAATACCCTTAACTGCTGACATCAGCCATAGTCAACTTACCAACCAGGCACCTCCTTGTACTTAGAAACCACTCAGCTATGCTACATATTTTGTGTCCTTCAAAAGACCCTCTTGTGCAGGTCTTTTACTGGCCTGGACCCCTGCACTACCTCCCTCTGAGCTATTGCTCTGCCCACTTACAAAGGCTGCTCCCTCTGTGAGAGGTGTTGCTTTTACCCCTAACTGTTAAGACCTGTGGTTATAGGCCGCCACAGGGGTATAAAAGGCTGCTTTTGCTTTGCCCCTTACTGTTAAGACCTGTGGTTATAGGACGCCACAGGGGTATACATGGCTGGTTTTACCATGATAATATAACACATGCCGCATAATTACCCTGTACCCGAGGTGAATTTCGTAAATTGTACTCCATCACCACCTTTACCAGGGAGCCTCCAGTTACCGCAGCCTCTGCTATGTGTCTCTTAAGCTTATTAATCCTCCCACCCCCGCATGGCCAACACTATGTGAAGATGGCGTTGCCCTTGGTCGAGGGAAGCAGAGGCTGGATGATTTAATATTTGCCTGGTAGCTATCCAGACCCGGTAACCCACGCAACAATACTCACCGCTCAGCCCCCAAACAGACTAATACCCTGACGGTTATTTTGTCCCCCGTAAAAAACCCCTATGTGAAAGGAATAAATACTGTTCCATATGGGCACAAAACTGGTGATTGTAAACTTGTGTTTGGAAGGGGTCCTCCTGCAACAAATGCTTTGGAAATGATTTTGCACCGTCTCCTCTTTACTTATTAGCATCACCGTGAACATAATGAGAAACTACCTCCCTGCCAGAATTGGTCCCCCCCGCACTAACGGCTCAAGGGTAATTGAAAGAAGACAACATTTTAACTGTTTTCTGACTTATTAGCAGCACCCTGAGCACATAATGAGAAATTCTCCATCCAGGCCAAGACTGGTTTCCCCTGTGCTATCACACCAGCCATGTGATTATGTCAGCGGTACAACATTTATGTCCCTTGTGCTGAACTGACCAGGACGTCTAATGAATAACTGGAAGAAGGCAAAAGTTTTGAACTGTGTTCAGAATGGAAGTATGGGTAGAGCGCCTGGCTCTGTGTGAAACCATTATGGCTTGCCATTTTTAACTGGGCCGTGTTACCCCCAGGAAACTTAATTGTTGCCACTGACGGGAGTATTGGGACCAACTTACTGAAAGTGACCGAGACCAATAGCTGGTTTCATCGTTGCTTAGTAACATTAAACCCGGAAGTAAGTATGTGCTGCCTTTACCTTAACAGCACTGCCTGGTTTTTAAATCTACATTGCAGAGGGTCCCTGCCACCTCGATCCCCCCAGTAGAGTTTCCGGTGTCTACCCAGGGTCGGTGTGTAATAGGTGGGTCGGGTGAGACTTGAGCCCTTAACTGCCCGCGTGGGCAACTGCGGAGCTACGGCCTACCTTCTTCTCTTGACCATTAACAGTGCAGAGTGACGGTTGTCAAAGTTCCATTCGAGCAGCAGTTGGATAATAACTGCCAGCCTTCTTTGTGACGGTGCTTTACACTAGTTATCAGTTTCGTACGCACGTCTAGATTTATTACTCGACTAATTCGGCCGAGGTTCATTCAACGTTGGATAGATGAAATACTAATTGACCTAGATCGGGGTTCGAGGCTGCTAACCATGACCCCTAGAATTAAGTCTGCTACTCGGGCCGTTATTCCACATCCTCTCCCTAGTGGGACATTAAATTCCTAAAAGGAGAAACCCCTATTGACTGTCATGAGCCTTGACAGTTGCGGATCCCCAGCAAGATTACCCCTCATGCTATGTCGTCCTTGCATGTCCTTCCTCTCAACCGGCGTACGCTGGCGCCAAACCTACGGCACTGCCTTGAAGCGCTATACTCCTTGAAAAACTGAGCATTCTCCCCGCTATCTTTAGATCTCGCAGGTGGTGTGAATTATACCATGTGGTGTAAATATAAAGTGGACATATATAACATAGAACATAGAAGTGAAGAGAATGAGGAGCTTCCCAATAAGCGCGTCATATTACCCACAGACCTATTCTTCCACGCATAACCGGCTGGTAAGCCAACGCCAGGCTTGATAAGTGCGTTATTTTACCCAATGACCTATTCTTTTCGCATGCCCGGCTGGTCAGCCAACGTCCGGCTGCGAGCAAAGGCCATGGCGAATTACATATTATCGAGCTATAAGTAGCCGTCACGATTGGTGTAGATCACCAGCAACATGTCTCACAAAGCAGTATAAAGAACGCCCCCCCTATTGCATACAAATTTCCTAACAAGACGATAGCGGCTTGTGATGGACAAAAATCCTTGTTTCAACCTTTCGAAAAGCGAATCACCCCGACAAGTGAAGCACACCACCTGGCCATACCGCTGACGAGAATACCATAAACATCTAACCAAAGCAATGTTTTGCTTCGGGGCTGCACCCAGAAGTTGGGAAAACGTTAACCACCATCCCAATCGGAATGAGGACACTACTAGGTCGCAGCCGCCCTGCCATACATGATTTCAGGCAGGCATGTTCTGTTATTTTCAGACAGGCATGTTCTGTTACTGTGTTCGATCCCCAGTGTCTGAGGAGACATTCGAAACAGAAAAGCATACCTTTAAATCATAGTATGTAACCCTGTACTCAAATCGGACTACCTTCCATGTGTGATCTATGGCCTATCGCGTTAGTTCAGTGTGTATCATTTCCCTTAACTATGCAGTCTGAAAGTACACGGAGGTAATTCAATGCAGGATTTGTGCTCTACAAAACCCTCACTTATATATGGTTATGTGTAAATGTGCAGCAAAGTCTTCAGGGCATGGGAGTATTATCAAGTGTTTCATGTTTAAAAAAAATGATTACTTTCCATAAATGTCACTTAATTCATAGACATAGCATAACGTGTATTTGCACCGAACGCTTTTACCCCTAAAGGGACCTCTGGGCGCTAAATACAACGCAAAGGAATTGATCAAAAACCATGGCAGTGCAAGGGCCAAGATTGCTGCACACCGTATATACCGAGCGACTGAACCAGTCATTCAGTAAAAAATTGTTATAGTGTGTGTATCAGCCGACTAGTACTGCTAGAATTATTTAGCCCTTATCTTGCTCATAAATTCATACACACTATAAATAAGAGCACCCATTCCAGATTATTTTACATTCCTAATACCTTACATTTTTGGAATACGAACTACCTGTATGTTGCTTGTATTGTAAAACATGTCAACTCTAATCTCCAAGCCTGTTCCTTTTGGATCGTATTTGTCCCTGAAACATAAACACTTCTGCGGAGAATTAAATCAAAATCATTCAAATAACGTGTTAATTAACTGGAAAACCCAAATCCATAATGTATTAAATAATAAAAAACGGCACGCGACGCCAAGACAGTCCAACTACTGTCTCTCTTTCACACGCGAGTTCTTGAACGGTTTCCCCACATCGGCACCACTCACAGGGTCTGGGAGCAGTAGGAGCATACCGCCTTGCAGCGACCTCAATATTTACTATGTTGAGCGCAGAAATCAACCGTAAAATAGACCTGATACTAAACGCTACGCCTAGGCCCCCTCAAACCTCCCTCGCCGCACTCCGCGAACCGCCGACCGGAAAACCTCTCTCCTCGACGAAGTGCCCCTGCAGCTTGCCGGAGGTCCAAGGGGACAAAGAGGCTGAAGATCGCGGGGCGCGGACTTAAATATCCTTCCAGACATCACCTCATCCAGCCCCCTTTTCGTCCCTGGAGAAGGTCCAGTCCCGTGGCGCTACTAAGGACGCCCCTCCTCTAGGCGCGGGGGGCGCCTGTCATACTAAAGCGTACATGCCTTTGATTTCACTGTCAGTCAGGGACAGTTGCGAACCAATGTGAGGGGCTGCAAGACATCCTTTAAAATGATTTGTGTGCAGAGGCGCAACTAGAAACAAATTTCAGGGGGGGGGGCTAAGAAAAAATGTCTGGGGGGGGCTGAATCTTTAAGCAATAGGCAGAGTGGAGCTGCAGGGGCTCTTAGAAGGGGTGAAACAACAGCAAGGCCTCATTATCATGCAAATGGTCTTTTAAAGGCCTGTGACGTGCTCGGGTGCGGCTGTGTGTGTGCCGGGAAACTGTCTCAGCCGGGCTGCCACACACGATGGGGGGGGGGGGGCTGAAGCCCTTTGAGTCCAATGGGTGTTGCGCGCCTGTTTGTGTGCATAATAGCTTTTGGTGCCCTTTTGCCTGCAAGACTGTCACTGGCCACCCTGCTACTTGCATTTACTTGTCTAACATTTTGTGATGGCCTGCTGTCTTCCCACACACTCCTTTTCACGCAAAGTAATGCTCAGCTCCTGTTCCATGGCAGGCCTGATTTAGAGTGCTCTGTGGCTTATCATGTTTATCGAGCCGTATTCTTGGGCTCGCCTGTTGCCAGGGATCCACCTTTACTTTCGCCAGGTCACCATCACTGCCTATTATTAAGCTGCCAATACTGAATGGGATTCTGTTGAAACCATTCTCCTTTTATAAGACATATGCCCAGATCCTGGCGCCATATCTACTTAAATTATATCAAGTGGCATATGAGAGTGGTATCCTTCCACTGTCCATGCGCGTGGCATTAATAACCACTATACTAAAGCCTGGCCAACCAGAGAATAATTGCAATTTATCTTACCCGCTGTCCCTGAGCAATGTGGACTATAAAATATATGCTAAACTACCAGCCTCTCGTCTGAAGACGCTTCTATCCCATATGATACCTCCACATCAATCCAGTTTCATACCGGGCAGATGCACCTCTCACAATTTGAGGACAATGTTTGCAATATTATATTACCTACACTCACAAGCTTCCGCAATCGCTGCATTACTGGATGCCACTAAGGCATTCGAAACTCTAGAATGGCCATACTTGTTAGCTCTACTGGTTTGCATTTGCCTCAGCGCACAATTTATACAACAGATACAACTGCTATACACGAGGCCCACAGCTTGGATCAGATTTAATAATACAGTGCCTGAACCATTTGAGATCTCACACGTCAGTGGTGCCCATTGTCGCCCCTGCTGTTTGCCATAGCGGTGGAGCTGTTGGCCCCGAGGAAGAAGCAACATCATGCACATAGGGGACTGGGGTTCACGACTAGCGGTCTGGTGGCATCCCTGTATGCAGATGATGTCACGCTTTATATCACCAACCCATTGGAGAACCTAAACCCCATGATACAGAAACTGTTTAAGTTTGGCCAGCTCTCCGGTATCCAGATAAACTGGTCCAAGTCCATAATAATGTCACTTACAGACTCAACACTACCGTTTGCACTGGACCTCCCACTACAGTGGGCAGAGGGACCTGTCAGATATATGGCAGTGTGGATAAGTAGGAATATGAAAGAGCTATGGGAGGCTAACTATGGTTGTGCAATGATGTGACTAGAAGATAAAATACCAATTTGGACTAAATAGCCTATTTCAGTGGCAGGACGACTAGACATTGCAAAGATGGTGGTGCTGTCCAACCTACTGTATCTATTCATAAACCTGCTCAAACTATTAACATCAGCATTTTAAAAAAATCTTAGAGCAAACATGATAACTTTGGTCTGGGCTGGCAAACCCAGAATTGCCTGGGAAATTCTAACATTGCCACTACGACTGGGAGGGATGGGGGAACCAGATTTTCAACTATATGCATATTGTGCGCAAGCCCAATTTCTGCATTACTGACTAGATCCAACCCCATACCAGCCACATGTAGCTATAGAACTTGATAACCCTGCCCAAATTCCGCTGACTGTAGCCTTGTACCAAAAATACAAATGTCCCAAAAAATAAATAGATACAGTGGAAACCTTAAGATGGGCATGGGATGGGTTGCAGAAAAGAGCGGGACTGTCTGTTTTATATGCCCCCCTCCATTCCATTGAAACTGCACCCAAACCTCTCTATGCTGAAGAGTAGGGACGCACATAAGCGTGCAAGCAATCTCCATGTCACTCGAATTGAAGATCTCAACACAGAAGATGGGTTTATAGCCCCGCCCGCAAAAGCAGAAGGCGGCCCCCCCAAGCTTGTCAGACACCTTGTTATACTATCAGCTCAAACCCAACTGTAAGAAATTGCATGACACTTTCCTGACCTCGCCACCTACTCTGGCACCTATGGAGCACCTGCTGACAGAATCATCCCCGCGGAAATTAGTTACTCGCCTTTACAACACTACACAACAAAAGCACCCAGGGGCGCAGCCACGTGCGCGGACGATCTGGAACACCGATCTTGAACCTCCGGTTACAATGGAGCAGTGGCTGTACTGCTGTGACCAGCAGGAATTACTATCGCCTAATTGCAGATCAAGATGAATCCACTTCAAGTTCCTACACCAACTATATAGAACTTCAATGCAGTTCCTGAAAATGGGACTACGGGCGAACAGCATATACTGGAAATGTAGAGCAACAGATGCCACTTTTCTGCATATGGCGTGGGATTGCCCATCAATAGCAGAGTACTGAGGGAAAGTGATCAGGACAGAGAGGGATGTTGCAGAGGTGAATATAGACTGCTCACCACTAGTGGGGATAATAGGATTTGTCAAAGAAATCCCCCAAGCTAAATCGACGCCTAACCACAATACTGCTATTAATGGCTAAGCGAAAGCTAGCAAAGAAATGGGGGAAGGAGGCAGGGCCCATCCATTGACTCCTGGTAACGGTTAAAGGATGTCTCGTATTGTCAGGAAACCCCTTTTAATTTCTGGGAACTGATGCCCCTTGCTTCCAGGACAAAAGACACATGGGCTCCACTACTAGATTTCCTCAGACGCAAGGAAGCCTCCACACCCCCATCTGACACGACTTCCTGGATTAGAGTCGCTAATTAGCCCATACAAGACAAGACTCCAAATATGACCCCTAAATGAACCAGACTATGAGATGTTGAAGGTTGAAATGAGAATGATGCTGGCCACACGCCATACACTATGTGAACTAAGAAGGATGCCCTATATATATATATATTCACTTAAAAAACCACAGGTTTCACACGTGTTATAGTTAGCTGGACATTACACTCGTAAAAAACCAATGAAATTCCCCCGTTATAGTTAGTTCAGATAACTATAACTCGGGCGCCCGCAATCCACTGCTCATGACATCACATATTACATCACTCATGACATGGTCAGTGGCATCACTCATGACATCACTGATGACATCATCCTTGTGATAGAGTGGCGGTCACGCGAGTTATAGTTATCTGAACTAACTATAACGGGGGAATTTCATTGGTTTTTTACGAGTGAAATGTCCAGCTAACTATAACATGTGTGAAACCTATGGTTTTTTAAGTGAATTTGCAAGGTTTTTTAAATGCTAATTCCTAATTATAACGTGTGTGAAACCTATGGTTTTTTAAGTGAATTTGTAAGGTTTTTTAAATGCTAAGTTATGTATGTATTATTATATATTTTTAATATATTTATTTTACAATAAACTACCTATGTATATAGTTATAGATTGACTGTATCCTGTAATATGGAATGGCTCGTTTAAATTTTTTTTTTTTTTTAAGGTTTCTCACCGTGCGTGCATGGTGCGCGCACCCCACGAATTTTTGAAAAAGAAATAAAATGTTTTTTTCACCCTTCGGGGTCCTTCAGGGACCCCCTGACAAAGGCTACGGGGTCAGGAACTCTCTACCCTGCCCCCTTTTCACGTTCTCCACCTTTTTTTTTCACTGTCACACACCAAACACACAAAATGGCAGCCGACACTTCCTGATTTCGACCGATTCGAATGTTTACTGACATGTAACCACCAACCAGAATTGCGCTCGTGCATGTTAGGGTGCGCGCACCGTGCGCGCTTATAGATATTTATGTACTTTTAATTTTCTCAGGAACTACTGAACAGATTGACACCATATATGCAAAAGGCACATGCCTGACCTGAGGACTACCTCTTTGCCAAATTTCAAGTAATTCTGTTCAGCCGTTCGGGCTGTACCTTCGACTAAAGGTCCTATGGTAAAATGCATGGAGAAAACGCGTTTTGGGACCCCCCTTTTTTCTCAGCCCCCGCTTGACGAATCACCCCGAGACTTTCAGGGTAGGAGCTGAGCGGAGCGCCCCATTAGTTTTGAAAATTTCGCGAGGATTCGTCAACCGGCGCCAAAGTTATTCAAAATAGAATTTTCAGATTTCCTATGGAAACACGGTCCTAACTATAACTATCTACTGGCGACCGCCAGTAGATAATATATATATATATATATATATATATATATATATATATACCATACTTAGAGCTGAATTGTCAATAGGCCTGCAGATACATAGAAATGTAGAAGATTGTAGAATCTGTAACAGGGCATTGTCCCTCTCGCATGTAATTGTTACGTTTATGTTAGTTATACTTTGACATATTACATGATGATAGTATGCCAAGAAATGTGATGCTTTTCTATGTATGTCACAGATTTAAAGTATTAATAAACTTTTTTTAAACATATTTCATTTGGTTTTATACGAAGTATCAATAAAAATAAAAAGGATTTGATGGAGAGCCAAAATATAAAGCAGTTGCACACAGCTGCCAAATCTCCCTAAGTCGTGTACGGTATTAAAAGCCACTGCTTCAGTCCTTTTATGTACGTTTTAGCCATTTCTTGCAATTTTAAAACACAAAAGGCCAAGTCCGCCAAATCATAGCATTGTGTCGTATAAAAAGGTTAATGGCTTAATGGGTAACACAGAGGATTTAGCATGTATGGCTTTGCGTGAATATGAACAGTGCCACTTTACCTAAGGCACAATGTAACACATCTGCAGGTCTTTGTAAGAGAAAGAATAGATCTGTTTTCGTAACAGAACTGCAACAGTACTTGAAGCCAGTAGCGAGATTTAAACGAACTCATAACTAAGGCATGCACAAAAGTGTACGCGTGTGTGATTTTACACAGACTTCTACGCGTTTATAGGGTGCACTTGAAGTTCCAACTGAAAGGATTGTGGAACTTGGACTACTGGAAAACTGCGGAGATGGTGGAGGGGAAGTGCTCAGCAGCCAGGTGGTCTCATGCCAAGCCTGACATCTCCACCAGTCCTGGCTTTTTAGGCCACTGGAAGCTGCGCTATGCGACCTGCAGTTACCTTTGGACTGGTTGTAAATGCCACCCATAACACAGACACATTTAGCAGCTGCGACAGAAACGGTATGACGGAATCTCAATTTGCCAGGATTGGGGAGCTACAAAGAGCAACAGATTTTTAGAGAAGGATAAAAATTACTCAGCAAGGCAAACCCTCGCCGTTGACATCAGCTATGATGTATACGTCAAGGGTCAAGTCTGGCAACGCAGTTCAGCCTTCAGTCATCCCGTTGTTTGTAAACTGGACAGCGACTAAAATATCAAACTCAGCGCCCCTCTCATCATTGCACTAAGGCTCTGGGAAAGTTACCTTATATCGGTCATTCGCCGTTCCTGCTGTCTGTCCAGCCTGTTCGGACCTCAGGACAGTACATCCAGTTCTCTATGCCTGCTGCACCGCTGTTCCTAATTGGCTGCACTAGCGCACAATATACGTCACTGCTCTCTATTTTGACGCTATGTTGGCCCAGAACGGCTCAGCGTATGTCACGTGTAACGATCACTTAGGGAGCAGCTCGGTAATTGGCTGACTACATTACGCACGCTGACTGTCATCCAATTACAAAGCCAATCGTTTTAGCGCAGGCGGCACATACTGCACGACCAGTTGAGTTTATAAATGCGGTTGGAAAATGGAATAGTGGTGTAAATAGACTTCTGGGCGGTGAATACCAAACATGTTCTAAATCCACCAGCCAGAATGGTAGACCCCAAGTGACAAGCGAGATCGTTTTCGCACGACATAACGTCTGTCACTGGTGTTCTAATTTATCGTGCCATAAGTATCACATATTACAGTTTTTGTATTTGTTCAATTGGGGCACACGATTGGAATTGTGCTGGTTTAGCGCACACACTCTGCATGTCCTGGTCATATCCCCCCCCCCCCCCCCCCTCCCCAATAAATTTCGATAGGCCTCACCTGCCGAAATGTATCCAGGCCTGCTGATTTTACCACACCCAGTATTTGTCAGGTGCGATAAAAAACCCACAACTCATAATTCCAATCTGTGTGGTAGCAGGAATTAGAATTATATGAGGGTACTGGGACTCCTAGTCTTAAATTTGAACTCTAAGGTATTCAAGCCAAAATACTGTGCGATATTTTTTAACCCGTGTTTATTACTAACGTAACGGTGTAAAGCCAGATTTAGATGTCAATTCTCCCAGCTCCTTGACTAAAACCCTAAACTAAATTCTATCCAGTGGTGCTTGCAATATCACTTGACCAATTTCGTTAATGTCCTATTATGTGCTTTTGTCAGATTTATTTTTTAGCTCATTCACTTGTTTGAATTTACTATTTCACTCCCATTGAATAACCGAGTTATTCCTTTTGTATGCTTAACTCTTAAATGTTGCCATAGAGAGAAATCAAGAGTGATTCCAAGACATGGCTGGCAGGTAGAAACACAGATACAGTCTGAAAACTTAGGGGCACATGCATCAAAGGTTTTTGTGATCGCAAACGGTGCGATTCGCAAAAATCGGCCGTTTGCGACAGCAAATTAGCCTTTGGAGATGCATAAAAGTGTTTCCTATGCGCAATTTAAGAATTCGCAATTATTTGTGAATTCCTAAATTGCGATTGCATTTAAGGAATCGCAATTTGCGATTCCTTAAATGGAATGCTAGAAGCACTTTCAAAAAGCGATTTCGCTATTTGAGACCGCAAATTACAGACAAATCAAACTTGTCTGTAATTTGCAAAAACTTTGAAAAATTTACTAAAATGAATTTTTTTAAGTTTTAGGTTACACACACATATGCCCTTGGGGCATGTGTGTGTGCAACATGGGTGCACATCGCAATTTCAGGGGTGCAATAGGGTGTCATTTTGACACCCTTGCACCCTTGAAATTGCATGAGCAATTTGCGAGTACCTACTGGTACTCGCAAATTGCGCATGCATTCTCCCATTCATTCCTATGGGCCTTTAGGCCCATAGGAATGAATAGGAAGGCATTCCTTAATTGTGACTCGGAATTTGAAAGTCGCAATTAAGGAATGTTTAGGAATCGCTATTTTTATAGCGATTCCTACATGCATAGGCTTTTGCGATTCCTTAATTGCGATTCCTTAATAATCGCAATTAAGGAATTGCAAAAGCCTTCCTTGATGCATGTGCCAGTTAGTGTATTCTTATAGCTTTATAATTCAACACCGGCCTATTTTAGAATAGGAAGGTATGGAATAAGACCCCCAAAATGATCTCTGTTGCCAGGGCCCATTCCAAATAAATGTTCTGATGGCTAAATGCGTCCAGTGTGAGTGCCGTCATGTTTGGAAAGGACTTACATAGCTTGCATTAGCTTCAAACCCAACCTCAAACAAGCATTGGCACAGCCAATAGGTCTTGCCTTTGGGACCTTATAAGTGTTTAGCCATGCAGCACGTTATCACCCACAGGGCAGATTTCTGTAATGGAACTAGTACTTATGTAAAGTGCGTTGATACCTTCATTCGCGCTACATAATGCAAAAAAAAGGAATGAAAGGAGAAGTGCTTGCAGATATCTGAGGTGGGGGAGCGAAAAGATGTACTCTAGAGTTACGCTGTGCCTACCTGCTGTAGATGTTTGATTTTTCGCCACAGCAGTTAGGGAAGATGCTGATTGCTAACGTTCTTCTGTTTTGTTTAACCAGAAGCATGATCATCCGGTCAACAAATGGTTAAGCATCACAATGTAGCTATTTACTGAAACCCCATGAGGATCGTTCCCTTCCTCCCCAAGACATGAGTGGTCTTTAACCCCTTCAGTGCCCATGACGAGCTGGACTCGTCATGGGCCGCGGTGGCGCTGTGCCCATGACGAGTCCAGCCCGTCATAGACCCCGCCCGCTAATGCAACGGCCGGCACTGGGCGGGGAAAGGGGCGGGCACTGAAGGGGTTAAGGAGCTTTAACTACTGTAGCAGCTGCTTGCTGCCTTCCAGGGTAGGCTTGTTGGCCAAGGCCTGCTCATTAGATGGTGCTGACGATTCAGCTGAAAAGTAAGATGTCACCGTAATTTATTTAGTTTCCTTCGTGTTTTAGAGAAAATGAAAGCACACTCTTGTGGAGGTAATGAAGGCGTCAAGGTCTGGAAATGAAACCTGACCCAAAACAGATGGCAGCCTGCGCGCCGCCGCTGCTGGCTCCTATTATATAATGCCAGTACCAATTCAGCACCAAATCAGAAAGCAAGCACAGTATAGAAAATCAGGAGCCGAATTGAAAGGAGGCGAAAGTGAGCAATCCCAGTGTGCAAGTGAAGGCAGGGCTGGAGTATGCTGCATCTTGGTGCAGAGTAACAGATGTTTATTGCCAACCAAATGAATGTTAATTAGTCTGTCTGTGGTCTCTAGTAGGATGAAAGGCTGAGCAGACAGGCTGGAGTTCAAACCTGCGGTTGTGAGGTCAAACATAAGATTAATAGGGTGCTTGCCTTAAAGTTAATATTGCATTATATAATGCCAGTACCAAATCCGAAAGCGAGCACAGTAGAGAAAATCAGGAGCAAATTGAAAGGAGGTGAAAGTGAGTTATCCCAGTGTGCAAGTGAAGGCGGGGCTGGAGTATGCTGCATCTTAGTGCAGAGTAACAGATGTTTATTGCCAACCAAATGAATGTTAATTAGTCCGTCTGCCTCTAGTAGGATGAAAGGCTGAGCAGACGCGCTGGGGTTCGAACCTGCTGTTGTGAGGTCAAACATAAGATTATTAGGGTGCTTGCCCTAAAGTTAAGATTGCATTATATAATGCCAGTACCAAATCAGAAAGTGAGCACAGTAGAGAAAATCAGAAGCCGTGTGTGTAAGCAGAGGCTTCGCTACCTCTGCCTCGGCCGCCACTGTCAAAACACGATTCTGCTGCCTTCTTCCTTCTACAAGTCAACAGCAATGGGCCTAGCATGACAGCGAATACACAAGTTTCTCATTGCAAATAGAGCAATGGCAGGGCTGTGTGTGTGCATGTGGCATGTGAAGGGAGGGTTGGTTAAAAAGAATGGTGCGAGAGAGATATACCAAGGTTATGCAGATGTAGCAGCCGCCAAGTATCAAGTATATAGAAACGAGCTCTATGAGTATGGAGAAAAGGTCGGGAGTGTTCTCGCCAAAAGGTTACGCCAAAAAGAGGCTTATTCTAGGATAGTCAAGATTAAAGATATGGATGGGAATCTGTTAGAGACCCCCTCCCTGATCCATGATTCTTTTAAAAAGTACTATGAAAAATTATATACGGCAGAACCGGTTGCAGGAGCTGAGCGGTATCTAGAGGAAATAGGCTGTTCGAGATTAGAGGAGCCGGATAAAGATGCATTATCGGAAGGGATTACCTGGGTAGAGATCGAATCCGCTATGCTGTCGCTAGCCTTAGGGAAGGCGATGGGCTCGGATTCGATCCCTCTAGAGTTTTACATCAAGTTCAGGAAGTCTCTAGAGGGGCTATTGACCTTAGTTTTTCAAGCTGCGTTCAATGGGGCCCCTCCGGCCTCCTGGTCGGAAACAGTTATAATAGTTTTTAGGGAGAAGGGAAAGGATCCCTGTGAGCTCTCCTCGTATCGGCCAATCTCTCTTATAAACGCTGATAACAAAATATACTCGAAATGCTTGGCAAGGAGATTGGCGGGAATTATTACCCCTCTAGTCTCATTACAACAACACAGGTTTATAGCCGGGAGGGGGACTACGGATCACGTTAGGCGACTCATCTCCGTATTTGATTGTGCTCAGGCAACGGGGGCTCCCGTAGGGGCGGCCCTGTTGGATTCCGAAAAGGCATTCGACAGGGTCTCCTGGGAGTTTTTATGGGCAGTGATGAGATGGAAGTCATTTCCTAATGGCTTTATACGGGCAATACAGTCAATGTATCTCATCCCGAGCGCAATAGTGCTGCTGGGGGGAGAAGAGTCACAGAGGTTTATGGTCAGCAGAGGCACTCGGCAGGGGTGCCCCTGCTCTCCAATTCTTTTTGCCTTATTTATAGACCCCCTCATCATTAGGTTAGAGGCCGATATGGAAATTTGCCCGGTAATGGCGCATACATACTCAGTGAAAGTGCTGGCGTATGCCGATGATCTTGCGGTACTATCTATGGATATGAACAAGGCTATGAAGAGAATTGTGGCTATCACTAACAATTTTGGTATAGTATCTGGCTACAAATTAAATTTGGATAAAACGCAGGTGTTGCATACGGAGGTTGGACTACCATTAGAGGTGGAGGTAGTCACAGAGGCAATGTATTTAGGTGTGATTATCTTTCCTAAAATTCAAGATATTCCAAGGATCAATGCTGAACCATTGATTGTATCATCAAATAAGACTCTGGAGCGATTAAATCGGCTGCATCTGTCTCTATATGGAAGGGGTAATGTCTTAAAAATGTTGATTTTCCCGAAGTTCCTATATTTGTTTCGGGCCATCCCAATCATGTTCCCCAATCTTATATTTAAGAGAATAGAGCGAATGTGCTCACGGTTTCTTTGGGGTTATCGCCGCTCTAGAAGGGCGATGAAATGGCTATATCTGCCGGTAGAGCGGGGAGGTCTGGCTCTTCCAAACTTTTATTTATATTACTGTGCTACGTTACTCCAATTTATGGGTGTTTTGGTTTGTGGGAAGATTGCGGTTTTGGACCCTGCTTTTTCCCCATCTATTTATGAGTGGTGTTTGGGAGAATCAGCGAGAGGGTTACTCCTAAAAATCCTGGAGCCAAGTTACTATAAAAATACTCGGTTTAAAATTATCCAGACAGCATATGCAGTCTGGAAGAGGCTTAGGAAGCAACTATCTATTCCTTGTATTACGTGGTACACACCTTTAGACTCGTTTGCTCTATCATCTGACGTATTCCATGATTCGGTTATGTGGAGGTGGTCACAGTATGGTATTAGAGTAATTGGGGACCTACAAGAGCAGGGCGATATTGTCCCTTTTCTAACATTACAAGAGAAATTTGGGGTTGGAAAGTCTGACTTTTTTAAATATCTGCAACTTAGAAGCTTCTTGCAGGCCGCAATTGCGAGGGGGAGATGTCAGGTCCTACAGATTCGAATGTTGGACCTGTTAAAAGGGAAATGCAAAATAGGTCAAATATATAGGGAATTTATTTTAATAGAATCTGACGATCTTTGTAGACACGAAGCAGTATGGGAGGAGAAATTGTCATTAACTAATCTGGACCTTCAGTTGATTATGAGAACCGCCAGTTCTATTTTGCTTTCTGGTAGTTTAAGAAGTCAATCTTATATGGCCATGTTTAATTTATACTACACGCCAGCAAAGATCGCAAAGTGGAAGGCGGGAAGGGGGACTAAGTGTTCCAGATGTGGTCTCTTTGGGGCAGATTCGATGCATATGTTTTTTTCTTGCCCTGCACTTCATCAACTTTTGTTAGATATTGAATGTTTTATGTCAGGGTCTTTGGGTATACCTATGTCGGTAACAGCATCCTTGGTCTTGTTCGGAATAGAATTTGGTACAGACTTGGGGAGGCAACCGGTATCCCACAAAGCCCTTAAGTTTATATGTATGTCGGTATTGAGGTTATGTATAACGTCTCAGTGGCTTGATCCTGAGCCTCCGTCATTTGCTAATTGGAGGGCTAAGGTTATCTCAATATATAATATGGAATCTGCTTTGTATAAATTGAAAGGCAGGGCAAAGAAAAAACTGGGTACCTTAATATGGGAGCCGATAAGAAATTGGGTACAGTAATGTAAGTTAGTGATTTCTATTTTGTTATATTTTTGCTAAATCATGTATTTCTGTATTTTGGTCCTCTTTTTGTACTTTTTCTGATCTTTGTCTCTTTTTTGTATATTATGAATTGTGAACAATTTATTGTGTACTCACTGAATCGCTCAAAATAATTTTTTTTTTTAAAAAAGCAAATAGAGCAATGGCAGGGCTGTGTGTGTGCATGTGGCATGTGAAGGGAGGGTTGGTTAAAAAGAATGGTGCGAGAGAGAAGCTGGGGTGAGTGAGCACAGCAGCGTGGCGAACACATTAATTAAAAAACAGATGGTGACATGACCCCGAACAGATGGTGCCCCTGCTCGTAACCGCAAGCCATAGGCCGTGGGTGGATACATTTCCTGGGAAAGGTGGGACATGCACCCGCCTTTGCCCAATTGGGTGCTGTCTTTTTAGAAAGACGCACGCAAAGCCCAATAGAAAAAATGCACACAAAAAAACATGTGAAAAGTCCAGAGTGATTCCAAGAGGTTGTTTTCCTAGTGCAGCGCATGCGCGCTGCGCTAGGCCCGACCTAAAAACGCCTGCATGCCACCTGAGAAATCTAAATGAAAGTCGTTTGGTTTACCAACATGTCACTTGATAGTGGTGGCAATCCGATCCCCCATTTTTATTCCTTTCAGAAGGCTGTGTCTTCTCTCACCTGTTCAAGATGTTTACTGAAGTGTAGCACCACAGATGCTGAGGTTTATTTGTGGGAGAGCTACTTCGACTTTATTGTATCATTTCATACCATATTGCTTGAGATGTAGGGTGTTTAACTCCTTTCAGTCCTCACGTGCAAATTGTTAGATCCTAGGCAACCCGTTTCATCTTACTGTGACTTATTGTCCATAACTACTTATTTTGGAGCACCTGCAAGAGCTTGAATTCAGAGTTTGTACTATATAACAAAAGATCATGTGTCGGTTGATAAACTTTAATTTACCTCCCTGCCCTGTGACTTCCCTTCAAAATGTGATTGGTTTTTATTAAACTCTGTACTTTATAAGATGGCCCAGTGTGTGTGTCAAATGCTTGCAGCGGACTGACAGCTGCAGTTATCTGTAGATCACAAGTTAAAATCCGATCAAGGCCAGCTCACCCTTTAATTCTTTTAGGGTCGATAAATTGAGTATCATGTTATGGGATCAAATCAGCACTTGTTTATACTCTATCACGACACAGTATATGTATGGTAGGAAGTTACGCCTAAATAAATATGTGATTATTAAGTGATTTGCATGACTTCAAAGTTATGCTCTCTGTATCCTCCCCACACTTCATTACATTTATTTCACTTTATACTTTACATGTATAGAGAAATTGTTACTTTTAACTGTTAATAACTGAGTCTAGGTTTTATGATAACTTTGGTGTAGTGCTGTAAATCTCTATCTGTCTAGTGACTTCCTCTGTGTTACATATCATGTCTTTTCTGGTGATATCACAGAGTGAATTAGAACGTCGAGCAGTACAGCTCATTATTTGCAACTGGTAAATTGGGAATTTAGCTCTTCTGTGTTGACCCATAAAACACGCAAAATTAAATATGTAGTTTAACATACATAGAATAGCTCATTTACCAATGACAATTCCCTCTGTAGAGAGAGACGCAGTTTTCCAGACATACCACTGGAAAACTGCTGTGAAGAATAAGATCGAATTGCGATCATGCGTTAGATATTTCCGCATGCATAGTTGTACACAGATTACATTTGAACAAAGGCACATACCATAGCATTCACTCATTGGCATTTTTTATTTTTTCTCTGTGGAAAAATATTTTTTCAGGTGAAGCAATCATTTCCACTACACCCACCAGTTTGAAAGTGTTTCTTTTCCTCTTCACCTGGAAAGAGATTTACTCCTGCGGATGGGCCAGAAAAATGTTTGAGAATAGCCACAAACACGTGAGTTTTCAGGGAAATCCCAGTCTGGAAAGCCCTTTACTGCCCCCTCCCCTATTAAGTGGGATTTACTCATGTGCAATATTACAACATTGTGGGACTTAGTGTGCAAACATAAAGGATTTGCGAGTGTAACAGTGCCCTTTGTGAATTTCTTGCCCTTGAGCCATCTGCTCATATAAGATGGACTCACCCACGCTAGAGGAGGGCATGTCGTCCTGTAGCCAAGCATGCCCTCCTCTAACTAAACGTGGCTAGCGCCTGGCTCGGCTCTTTCCCATGGGTGCTGGCGAACCAAAATAGAGCAGGGACAAATATCCTAGGCTTTACATGTTTCCTGTATTATTTTAGCTTTAAAAGGTAAACACACAATGTATGACAGCTGAGCAAACAAAATGTTAACAAGCATTTGCAATGCAATAGGTCTCACATTTGCAAGAGTTTAAGCTATTGGCATTCTAAATGACAATGCATTTTATTTATCTGTTTTGATAATTAACATAAATAAAAGGCATTGTCATCTAAAAATGCCAGTACCTCGAATTCTTGTAAATGCAAGACCTATTTCATTTCAAATAAGCGGTCGCAATTGTGCCGGGCTTGAAAAGTGAATGTTGCGCTGAATGTTGCAGGAAAGTATGTCGTGCCTGCAGTAGGAGAAACTCGTTAAAGAAAATAGTGCTTACAGACTAAATAAGACATACTGTGTAACAGCAGAAGTAAAAGGGCCAGTCCTCCTGGGAGGTTACAAATAAAGACAAGGTGGTACTAAGGAGGGACTAACAAGCCTATTAACGAATCAGAAGCCAGCATTTACGAAGGACATTGACACAAGCCAATGACATATGGGCGGAGAGTGGGAGGGGCTTCAAGTCTATTCTCGAATACAGCATGCTTCGCAGCGCATGCGCTGCTCAGGATCGACCTAAAAATGTACTTTTCTTCTGTGTGTGAGGTGTTTATTAGCCTCTCACAGATGACCTGCAGGAAGCCAGAATATTTTTGTTTTGCTTATCAGTGTTATTGCTCCTTTTGAGGTGTGGACCTTCTCCTTCAGCACTGTTAATTCAAGGGAAGGCAATGATATGAACATTAAAATAGTTTCAGTCCTTAATTTCCGTATAATTTTGTTCAACAAAAATATTTTTAGAATTTTACATCAAAACACCCGTTCCACTTGGGGAACTGCGTACTTTTTATTGGTTGGCTGCATTGGCGGCCGGGAGGGCCAGTAGACGGACCAGGAGAGCGCTGACATTTCTGGACATTGGGCATTTGAGCCCTGGAGAAGGCCAGTTGGCCTGGGGTCTATTTTAGTGTTGTGCCCCGAGGGGGGCACCCTGTTTTTATGCTAATGTGATGCTATGGTGCTTATGCATAATGTATTTATGCCCCTGAGGTTTATGCAGGATCTAATGCTAAGGTCATTCTTTTACCAGTAGTTACTGGTTGTGCGCTACATTTATTATTTGTGCTACAGTTACAATTGGTGATTTGTGATTGTTCTGATAGTGGCCCAATTGGCCCTGTCATGTGTATATAATCCCCTGTAGATACTGCCCAGTGCCAGTTGGCACAGTGTACATTGTGTGATTATGATATAATGTGTTTATTTTAATACAAATTCTATATTTATATATAACCTTGTGTGGAGTTCCTTTTGTGGTGTGCCTGGGGTGTTGTTGCTGGGTGCGTACGCAAACGCTTTACACATTGCCTCTGGGATAAGCCTGACTGCTCGTGCCAAGCTATCAAGGGGGTGAGCAGGGGTTATCTTTGGCGTGTAACTTCCTTGCCCTGACTAGAGTGGTGGTTTCTGCCTGGCTTTGGCACAAGCCTTGGCCAACTAGAAATCCCATTTCTAACACTCCATAACAGTGAAGTGACAGGCAATGGGTGGTCGTTAGTTGAATCTTGAGAGTCAGTTGGTTTTATATTGTTAGCATCATACTCGTATCTGGGGTAACAATTTCTGCCCACATTGTTTACAGGGGTCCTGGGGACCTCCACAAGTGGGCAATTAGCTAGGTTTTGAATGATATTGCAACACAGTTGGTCAGTTTCTTCTCACAACCATTCCTCTATCTACCTAAGTTGGAATGCTTGAAAGTATTTTACTAAATGAGAGATTCCCAACCCTTCTGCTAGCTATGTTGATGCATTGTTTAACGCTCAACTATGAGAGTTTATTAGCCCAAATGGAAGTATTGATTAAGTCCTGCAGTGAAAATGTTTTGTTTCACGAATAAGGGGAGGGCCTGAAAAACATACTAGATCTTGGGCAACAATGTGATTTTTAGGGTCGCAATCCGTTCTACCCAGGACAGTGTATGGTGCTGTCAATAGCCAATACGGACCCTACTTTCCATATTAAGATTCCATAATTCTAAATGACACTAAAATGCAAATAAGGGAGTCAGCCAAATTCCCAAATAATGCAGGTGCTTTAGATTCTAGCGAAAGAGGGTGGAGGACTCCAAATTATCCACGTGGTACCTCCTACCAGATTAAGACACACTGACTGGTAGAGGTTAACTCAGAATCCCCAAATTTTCCAGTAGCTCAGTGGATCCGTAAGGGAACACTTTGGGTCCTTAAGTGTCATCAATAGGTCACCCCCAAACACCAGCAGCTCAAATGTACTGGTTCTGAAATGTGTGCTCTTAACGTATCTTTTATCGCAGATTCTCTCTAGTGGGGGTTCTAGGATAATGACGAAGAGTAGTGGGGAGAGGGTGCAATCCGGATGTATCCTCTTCGGGATCCACTCTGTACGTTGGACAATGACCCTGACAAAAGGAGTTTTATAATTTGCTAGTACCTATTCTGTAAATCATGTCCCAAATTGAGCAAACCGTCTTCATTCACACTGTCAAGTGCCCTTTCGAGATCTAGAGAGAGAAAGACTGTATTTATCCTCTGCTTCCTGCCAATGTCAGTTATGTGTAGGGCTTTTTTGGGGTTATCGCTTGTATTGCTTCCCTGGATAAACCTTGTTTGTTCTATATGTATTGTGGATAGCATCACTTAATCAAATCTGCTCATCAAGGCTTTAGTAGATATCCTAGTGTCTATATCGTTATTCAAAAGCAAGCTTGGGCGGCAGGAGCCACAGATGGATGTGTCCTTGCCATGTTTTAAAATAACATATATTGTCACTTCTGTCAGTAATGCTGATACTTCATGGGCCAAGGAGCAGCTAATAAAGACTTCTGCCAATGGTGGGCTAGTCGGGCCATAAAGGTTTTGTAGAAAGTGAGCGTAAAGCCATATGGCCTGGGTCTGTAGCTAGTTTTAAACTGCCAGTGGCTTTCAGAATCTATTCCTCTGTGAGTGGGGTATCCCGTTTCTCAGTATCTAATGGGTCAAGCTTGGAGATTGTCACAGTTACCAGTTAGGATTAGATAACAGAGGAGATGGCAGACTCCACCAGATATAGAGTTTGAGAAAATGTGTGGAAGGCCCTAAGTTTAGCCTCCTTCATTTCCTGTGTTGCACCTGCAATATTTTAGTTTCAGGTATGTAGTGATGCATTTGCCATGCCCTCATCTACTTCCAGTAGTTTGCTTGCTTTTTCCCATGCTGCTGGGCTTCAGGCCCTCTTGTGCAAAAAAGAATTGGCTTTATCTTGCTTGATGGCATCTAACAGTCCTTGTATACTTGTGAGGGTGATGCCACCACTTCTTTTAAGGGTTTAATTTGAACTGACATGACCCAGACGTAGTCCTGCTGCAAGAAACTCATCTACTGGGCAACATATGTGATTCCCTCACCAAGGGAAACTACAAAATGGTGTTCATGCAGGGTACACATCAGGCTCCAGTAGGGTGGGTGTGCTGATACTTAAAAATAAGGTTCCCTCCTAGGTTGTAAAGACATTGGATAGATGCCGGACCACAGTAGTGGTCACATAGAATGGGTTACCCCTGACACTCATATCCTAGTACCTTCCCCCTGGGCTGCAATAGACTATGCTGGGAAAAATGGGTGAGAGGCTGTTAATTATGCAGGACACCTTTACAATAATAGGGGGAGACCTCAACTTAAAGCCCAGGGAGATGGGGATAAAGTAACCCCGATCCAATCTGCATCCCAGACCGATACATGCTTGGCGATTTTCTTGGGAGCAATGGGGCTAGCAGTCTTGTGGTGGCTACAATATCAAGACCAAACACAACACTTGTATACAGTCAATGCCATGCAGTCGCTAGCGAGGTTGGACTACCTTTTGGTCCATCAGCAATAAACCAGCTGGTACGATGACACTCAATATCTGCCCAGGTATCTCAGATCACTCTCCCATGATCAGGGTATTCCAAACGCAACAGGGAAACTCGAAGACGAGATAGAGACTAGACCCGTGGCAATTAGTTGACTGGGACACCCGGAAATGCCTGACAGAGACTTCTCGAAGCTATTTTGAAGACAGCAAGGGGTCGGTCGATTCCGGGATAGTCTTATCAGAGGCATGCAAAAGGAGGAGGAAGCAGAAATGGAATGATTTGGAGATGAAATTGTTAGACTATCGAACCCTAGTGCAACAGGAAGCTAAGGCCCATCATCGGGCAAAACAAGAGCAAGTCTACAAGCATGGAAACAAGGCAGAGAAACTCCTGGACTGTTGGGAGAGGAGGTACAGAAATTGAATACCTAGACTGAGAGGGAGTAAAGGAGTGATGGCGAGGAATCCGGCGAGCTAAGCGAGAGAGATGGCGACACACCTGCGTGAGGTATAGAGGGCGCACACATCATGCAATGAGAAGGAATTACTGGACTGTGTCCAAGAACTCCCCACCTCCACCCTAGGAGAAAAGGCTCAGGAATTACTAGAAGCCGAGATATCAGATTCAGAAATAGCAGAGGCCCTATCTCATCTAAAGAGAAGGAAGGCACCAGGCCCTAACGGCTTCCCGACTGAATTTTATTATGTGTCTCATTATACAGATAGTGCCCCATTTGGGGGAATTGTTCATGAGTGCCACACAGGTGGGGAAACTGCCCAACGATCTCCACTGAGCTCTAAATGTGCCTATATACAAGGAGGAGAAGCTGCGGGAGGACCGCGTGTTATTATCTCACTGATCAACATGGAGGTGAAGGTACTAGCATGGGTACTCGCGATCCGCTTGTTGCAACTAGTGGATCCCTGGTGGTGGAAGACCAGTCCGGTTTCATGCCCCGAAAAAGTCATTTTGGCTGCACAGCCCATAGAGAGAGAATTGGTGAACCTGCTGTGATTTTTTTCATTAGACACCGAAAAAGCATTAGATTTCTTGAAGTGGGCTTACCTTCTGGGGATACTTGAGAAAATGGGATTTGCCCGGAATTTTCTGGGGTGGGTCAGACTACTCTACTGGGACCCTGTGGCCAGGGAGAGAGGGAATGGCAAGCTGTTAGAGGAATATCGATAGAAAGGGGGGCATGGGGCGTGGCTTAGGCAAGATGGCCGATCGGACGTGATCCGAGTCGGCTCCCGCTTCAACCCCGGACTTACCCCGGCTGCGGAGCGGTTCCTGGCTCCCTGGGCGGGACGAACGCCCTTCTGATGTGTGGCTGAGCGGAGGGGCACGGGTGGACCAGGGCGAATGCCGATCGGCGGAGAACTGGAGGCGCCTGAGACCCGCGACTGCGGCGGGGCTGCGACGGACACAATGGCGGCGCCCGCCGACGGTCCGGAGCTTCGCGCCAGGCGCGACTGACGCACTGCTGTGCCCAACCAGCAGCGAGGGAGGCGGCTGATCCCTGGGGGCCTCTGTGGATCCGGGAGCCTGGAGGGGCCGTGAACGGGCCGGACGTGGTCCAGACGGGAGTCCTCCCGAGGCGGCAGAAGTTGAGGAGGCGGGGACGCGGGGACCCGGCCGCTGGGGCCTCCTGGTGCAGGACGAGGTGCTGGAGCAGCTGAGGCACGGTGAGGAGCGGGACTGTGCGATCCCGGGCGGCCCCCTGAGAGAGAGTGCGCCGGCCTGGACAGAGGGGCCGGAGTGATTGCTGCTGGGGCACCGTGGGGGTCTCTTCGGTCAGGCGGTGCTGCTTGGTGGGGCCCTGACAGCGGGGGCGCCCGGGAGGCCTCCGGCTGTGACCTGTTAGCGGCGCGCCCTCCCCGTGGGGGGCAGTGGACAGAGCCTGTCGGGAGCATACGAGCGCCGGACGAGGGTGCCTGAGGTGGGCCGTCCCAGCGAGCGTGGAGCCCGGCGAGTCCCGACGGTGGCCTTGGAGTGGGGGGCCAGGAAAGACAACAGAGCACTATCGGGGCAGTCCGAGGCCCCGGGGGCAATTCGGGGGCCCCCTGCTCGGGCGAGTCGGTGGTCGAGCTGGTGGGGGGCGACCCTATGCCGGCTAAGAAGGGTCAGGCTAAACGCAACGCCTCCGTGACCGCCTTCTTCGGGCCGGCAGACAGGGGGCCGCCTGGGGCACTGGTGGTGCCGGCGGACACAATGGCACTGACCAAAGAGGATCTCCTGGCCTTGCTGAGAGATTTCAAGGTGGAGCTGCGGGAGGAGATTGGCCGGGATACCCATCGCTCGGTTGATCAGTTGCGGACAGACCTGCGGGACCAGCTGTCCGGCCTCCGACAAGACGTTGACGCGGTGGGCACACGAGTGGTGGAGTTGGAGGCCCGACATGAGAGCCTGGACGGCAGGTATGCGGATCACTCGCGGCGGATACAGGCCCTCCAGGATCAACTGGCGCAAACCCAACTCAAGGCGGAGGACCTGGAGAACCGCGCCCGTCGTGATAACATACGCGTCCGCCACTTGGAGGAACGAGCGGAGGGCCCGGACTTGGAGGCCTTCCTGGAGGGCCTCTTCGCGGAGGTGGTGAAGCCGCAGACCCTCAAGATCAAGCTTGACCGGGCACACAGGGTGGGCTTCTTGGCACCGGGAGACAAGCGCAGGCCGAGAGACATACTTGCTAAATTTCACTCCTACAAAGTCAAGGAGGCTGTGCTGGCGGCGGCCCGGAGGTCCTCAGAGGTGTCGTTTCAGGGGTTTACATGCGCGCTCTACCAAGACCTATCGCCGGCGACGTTGGCGAGGCGCCAGGCCTTCCGGCCACTGACGACCAAATTGAGAGCGGAGCACATCAGGTATCGTTGGACTTTCCCCTTCGGCTTATCATTTGAATACCAGAATAAGCAACGAACTGTGACAGACTTGGCGGCCGGCAGGGCCTTGCTGGGTCTTGCCGGTCCAGAAGATGAGCAGGTTGAGGGGGGGGACAGCGCCGGCTGGAGGCACCGGGTCACTGGTCGGAGAGTGGGCCACGGTGGGACGCGCCCCTCCCCGTTGACTCTGCAGGCGACGCCGCTTGGAGAATGCTTTACCCAATGGACGGAGTCCTATGTTCTGGTTACGAATTTTGAAGGCCACGACTAGTGGCGGCCCCAGCGGGGCGGAGGGCCGATGCCCAAGAAGGAGGGTCGCTGGGTGCGGGCCTGCGAGAGGGGGCCTGGTGAGGGGCCCAGGAACTACCGTTGAGGACGTTTTCCTCATTACTTACTATGCATAGTGTTATTGTTGCGGCCGGGGTGGGGGAGCGGGTTGCCGTGCCCCACGGGTACTTACCACGTGAATGTTGGGAAGTAATGTGGTATTTGGGCTTTGTTTATCTCATTTTTTCCTTTTTTCTTTCTCTCCTATTCTTTTCTTGACCCTGGGGACGGGAGGTTGGGCTTCGGGCGGGGCTGCTGAGAGTGGCAGGCAATCCATTACATGATGGCGGTAACCCTAGGCTCCTGGAATGTACAAGGGCTCAATTCCCCCCAGAAGCGACAGAGGGTGCTGAAGTACATATCTGACCGGCACTTAGATGTAGTGGCATTGCAAGAGACGCATCTCCGTAGGGGGGACGAACAGAGATTGCGACATAGGTCGTACCCACTCCTGTATAGCTCGTCAACTACCGCTAAACACAGAGGGGTGGTGTTACTGTTTCATAGCGGGGTAAAGTTCCAGCCATTAGAGGTCTGCGCAGACAAGGCGGGGAGGTGGGTGATGGTAAAAGGGGTCCTGCAGGGGCAGACATGCACCTTTATATCACTCTACGCACCCAACACAGGCCAGGCGGGGTTTCTGTCCACTTTTTGCTCGCGGCTGGAGCAGTTTGCGGAGGGCTCGGTGGTTCTGATGGGGGATTTTAACTTGGTGTGGCGAGCGGAGTTGGATAGTTCGCACTCCCAGAGAGCGGAGTCGGGGGCCTTTTCGGCGGCTGCGAAACAACGCTTCTCGGAGCTAGGCTTATGCGACGCGTGGCGCACCTTGCATCCCTCCACGAAGGATTATACCCACTTTTCACATGTCCACCAGTCATACGCCCGGTTGGACTATATCTTCATCTATCGCTTTCTGTCGGGGTCACTACGAGATGCGCAGATCCTGCCGCTCTCCATCTCCGACCACAGTATGGTTACGATGACGCTTCACTGGCCAGGCCCTCGGGAGCGTCAGCGGAAATGGTATTTCCCCGCTTCCCTTACCAGGGATATAGTCCTACGCGCATCGCTACGGGAGGCTATAGATGACTATTTTGCCCTCAACAGCGCAGGGGCAAGTGCATCGCACTCAACTCCGCGCTTAACCGACAGCGCGCAGCGGAGCGAGAACGCCTGGAGGAAGAGTTAGTGGCAGCGGAACAGGCCCAGAAGGCTAAGCCTTCTCGCCTTACTTTGCGACCCCTTACGGCGCTGAGGGGCAAACTCAAGTCAATCTACGCTAACAGGGCCGAACTTACCCTCCTGCGGCTACGTCACACCTCATACAGCCAGGGGAACAAGGTGGGGAGACATCTGGCCAGGCAGCTCCGAGTTAAGCGGGACAGGGAATATATCGAGGGGGTGCGAGATGCCGCGGACGTGATTGCTCACTCGGATGCGGGCAAGGCGGACTGCTTCCGCTCCTTCTATAGTGAGCTCTACTCGGCGGAATCCCTGGACGGCCCAGCACAGGACGATTATCTGCGGGAGCTAACACTCCCTCAAGTTACCGCGGCTGCCAATGCGGACCTCTGCGCTCCCATCTCCCTAGAGGAGGTTACCAGGGCCATAATGGCGCTTAAACTGAATAAAGCTCCTGGGCCCGATGGCCTTACAGCC
Source organism: Triturus cristatus (assembly GCF_964204655.1). Lineage (NCBI taxonomy): Eukaryota > Metazoa > Chordata > Amphibia > Caudata > Salamandridae > Triturus > Triturus cristatus. The sequence continues at coordinate 486,938,372 of NC_140592.1, forward strand.
CTTTTCTATCGTACCTTCGCACCGGACCTAGCCCCACGCCTGCAATCGCTGTTTAACGCTATCGTCGCTCAGGGGGTGGTCTCCACGTCCATGGCGGAAGCGGTTATTACGGTCATCCCCAAGCCGGGGAAACCCAAGGATCACTGTTCTTCTTACCGCCCGATCGCATTGTTGAACCTAGACGCTAAGCTATATTCCTCGATTTTGGCGGCTCGGCTCAGCCCGCTCATGGCAGCCCTGATCCACCCCGACCAATCTGGTTTCATTCCAGGGAGGCAAACGCACGACAATACACGGCGCATAGTGCATCTTATTGAAAAAGCTTCTAAACGTCACCTGCCGGCCGTCCTGGTCGGGCTGGATGCCGAGAAGGCGTTCGACCGGGTGGATTGGGGCTTTCTATTTTCCACCATGCGGCGGATGGGCTTTGCAGACGCCTTTATCGCAATGGTTCGGGCCAATTATCGACTCCCTACGTCGCGAGTCCAGGTCAATGGGACCGGCTCGGCCCCGTTCGCCCTCTCGAGGGGCACCAGACAGGGGTGCCCTCTGTCCACCCTCTTGTTTGCCCTGAGCATTGAGCCTCTGGCGATGGCCGTTCGACTTAATCCGCAGATCGCGGGTATTCCGTTCGCAGGAGAGGACCATAAGATCTCCCTCTTCGCGGATGACGTGCTTCTGTCCCTCACTGACCCCTTCGTGTCGCTACCGACGCTCCATACGGAACTGCAGCGCTATGAGCGGGTGGCGGGGTTCAAGATTAACCAGGACAAGTCATACATCCTTAATCTTACGCTTCGAGACGAGGACTTATCGCGCCTTCGGCGGTGCACACCGTACCGCTGGGCGGCTACCTCGCTCCAATACTTGGGAGTTCAACTTACCCCCTCAGTCGATGACCTATGTAAGACCAATTTCCCCCACTCCTTGCACAAATCAAGGCCGAATTAGCGCGCTGGAAGCCCCTGTTTATTTCCTGGATGGGGCGAATTCACTCGCTTAAAATGACGATATTGCCGAAGTTGCTCCATTTGTTCCAGGCCCTCCCCATTGTGGTCCCTCGTTCCTTTTTCTCGACTATGCGCTCCCTCTGCTCCCGCTACATCTGGCAAGGGGGCAGAGCACAGCTGGCATTCTCCTTGTTGCGGAGGCCTCGCTCTGCGGGCGGGGCAGGCCTCCCCGACTTCTATCTCTACAATAAGGCGGCTCAATTGCGCGTTTTGATAGAATGGTCGAAGAGGGAATCGGATAAACATTGGCTGCATATGGACAGGTCGGTGGCGGGTCGGACGATTTGGGATCTGGCATGGCGCCCGAAACGGGATAGACCGGGAAACGCGTACATCAGCACACCCACTAGGACAACGATGCGGGTGTGGGACACCCTGGCCTCGGACGAGCGGTGGACCTCTTTCCCTTCCCCTCACACTCCTATTCATGGGCTGGCGGCTTTTCCCCCGGCGCTTCTCAGAGGGTCATTCGCTGCGTGGGAGGAGGGGGGGTGCTTAATGGTTGGACATCTTTTTAAGGGGACCCGGTTGATGACCTTTTCCGAATGTAGGGCTGACTTCAGCCTCCCGCGCACCGAACACTATCGCTATCTCCAGCTTAAGCATTGGCTTCAGTCACGGGAGCTCCAGGCAGCGATCCACCGGCCCCAGACACCCTTTGAAAAATTTGTGCGCACTACCACGGCCATGAGGGGGGCAATCTCCTTTCTTTACGGCCACCTTGTGGCCACTGTCGTTTCCCCGTCACCGGGATATAAGGCTAAATGGGAGGCGATGCTGCTGCGACCACTCGAGGAACGGGAGTGGGAGGCGTTATGGTCGGATATTTCTAAGCACAACCACTCGATAGAATTACGGGAGGCGCACACGAAGGTAATGGTGGATTGGTATCTGTACCCAGATAAACTGCGGCGTATCTTTCCAGGCACCTCTGATCGCTGTTGGAGGGGTTGCGGGTTGCTGGGGGACTTTGAGCACATTTGGTGGACGTGTCCTACGATCCGCCCCTTCTGGGAAGAGATCTTGGTGCACATTAAATCTATGTTGGGTTACCCGATCCCTACCTCCATGGCGTCGGCGTTGTTGGGCCTTCGAGATCCTTCCCTGCGCTACCAAACCAGAGCGGATAAGGCCGTGATGTGGCTGTGCTTGGGGGCGGCGAAGGTGGCCATTGCGGCCAACTGGAAGAAACAGACGGCGCCCACGGCCTCGATGTGGCATGCCCGCCTCTGGAGACTCTTGAGCTTAGAGAGAATGTCGGATATCTTCAGGGACGACTATGCCACGTTTGAGCTCAAATGGGGTCCGTTGGTGTCGTTTCTTTCTAGAGGCCTGCCGGCGGCGGTTTGTCCACCTCAGCTTAGAGGCCTGCGGCTGTTCCAATTGTAGTTGGCCGTGGTGGTTTTAGGTGACACCCCCTGCCTGTGTGCCCCGTGGTACCGGGGGTTCCTGGGTGGGCCCCTGATGGGTCTGCACGTGGGACGGACGTCTCTCCTCCCTTGACATAGCGGCGGACCTTCGGGTCCGGCGACCGGAGTCCCCCCCCTGTCTCCATCTTTCTCCCTTTTCTTTCTCTCTCTCTCTCTCTCTCTCTCTCTTTTTTTTTTTTTTTTCTCCTTGTTCTCGGTTTTCTGGTTCTTTCCAGACTTGGGGTTGGGGTGGGGGAGGAGGGAGGGGGGTGAGGGGAATTGGGGATGTGGGTAAATTGCAAGTGCAGCCTTATGCCAGGGTGCCAGCGGGACTGTTTGGCGCAGCCTTTTGTAGTGCCGGAGCGGCACGGGAATGTTAGTGTTTGATGGACGCTCGTTGAAGGTCTCTGGGGCACGTTGCCTGGGCTTGCTTCCCCTTCTTATCTTGACTTTTCTGTAACCCTCCTATAGCGACTGCTACGATGGGGAGGCTTGCCCTTTTGTGGGTTTGACTACGGGCGGGTGCATTGTGGTTGTATTCCCTCTCGTTGGTTGGGCCATGCAGCTACGACACTTTTGCCATGGCATGGTTTGTATGTCATTCTTTCACTTGTGGCTAATAAAAACAATTTTGACAAAAAAAGAAAGGGGGGCATGACAGGAATGTCAATTATCCCCCTCTACTGTTTGCACTGGCCCACGAGCCACTTAAAATCTGGGTCCGCAGTAAGGCCCAAATCTGGGAATTGAGATGGAACCCGGATTGGGAGGACCTAATCTCCCTCTCCGCAGATGGCATTTTTCTTTATCGGCGTATATGTGAGATGTTGCAGGTTTTGGGACATACACAGAGCTCCGGATTAATTGGAGCAAATCAATGGCCTACGGACATCTCCTAATCCGATAGGAGTTAGCCGGCTTCAAGTACTTAGGCATTTATATTACGACCGATTGAGAGTGGTTCCGGGAGAACTTGGCTAGAATCTTGGAGCCGAATAGGCAGGACATAGGCCACTTGAGGAGTTTTCTGTTGTCGCTGCTGGGCAAGGTGGCACTGTACAAAATAATATCCTTGACTTCCTATATGTCCTCTAAAATGCACCCTATGCAATTCCAGAAAAGTTCTTCCGACAGATAGAAGAGGCTATATCTCCTGGCTGACAGAAGGGCCCTGAACCCGGAGGGCTATCTCGGTCACCTGTATTGTTGGGGAGGGACAAAGGGGCTCCCATCGCAGACAGCGGTTGTGGTGGACACCTGCAGGAGGGGGGTGAGACCAACAGGCTGGCAAGGGAATATAACACTGATGGTGCCACTGTGGGAGTCGGAGGGACTGAGGGACCTTCAAGGGATGGAGGGCCACAAAAAAATAGGACACACTGGTTTTCTCGGTTTTGGGGGATGTCTGGAAGGAAGGTCACCTTTGCAGACCTGAGGGCTGAGTATGATCTGATGAGCTGTCAGTACCTGAGATACTTGCAGATGCAACACATCCTTAAGCAGCATGCCCCCCAATCGGCTGACCCACCTGAGGAATCCCCCCATGATTACAGGATATTGGTTTCTCCCCTGCACAGTCATGTTGTCTCATTAATGTACACAAAACTCCTAGCTTATAGTCTCCCCCCACTAGACTTACTCAGACATAGCTATAAACGGGACCAGGGTAAACTGAAGGATGATGAGTGGGGTGAGGCCTGCTGCTACCCTCAAGAGGTGGCATATGAGTGGGCTACTGCTTGGTAAGTAAAAATTGCTACATAGAGAGTCCTACACGAGAGTCACCGTACCGACCTGTGCTTGTGTGTATGTGGACAGAGAGGCACCCTGCTCCATACCATATGGGAGTGCCTGCCAGTGACAAGGTACCTGGAAAGAGTTTCAATATCTGGGACCGTATAACTCAAAGTGCCCTGGGGGGCGCACAGGGCGTTTTTGCCCACTCTGTGCGTCCCCGGGGCAATTTCGCATTACAGAAGGGGCAGCTTACACTTGTGCGGCCCGTCCATAATACCAATATTGCTGTTGCACATAACGTGCCAGTGCTACCTTCAGGGGGCGTTCCCACATTTGCATGGGGACGTGCCCCATGCAAATGAGGGAATCCATTTGCCTCTGGGCCCGCACCGTATTACAAACACAGGTGCAGAGGCAAATAAACTCTCAAGAGGCGCACTGACAGTGTGCCACCTAAATAGTCACTGTTAGTGCGCCCACTGAGAGCAGCCCTCTGGAGGGGGAAAGGGAGCCCTATGGACCCCCAGACATCCCCTTGCAGGCAGGTGCAGTCACTGACTGCACCCGCCTGCAAAGGATCTCTAATCGCTTAAAAGTGCAAGCAGGTTGCTGTCTGCTCTGTGAAAACACAAAGCGCCTTTAAAGCAGCCTCTCAGTTTTTCACATGAATATGCTGTCCCTAGGCCATCGCAAGTTTGCATCTGTCCTGAGGGCACCGCATTCATTATATTATGGTGTGTATTCCTTCATAGCACTGGGCACACCTTTTTTAAAGGCATGCCCAGCACAATGAAGGAAAATGCACAGCATGTATAATGCAGCCCTGGTGTGTTGGATGAGCAATTATACCTTGCACCTCAGTTTGGCATATGAGGAGAGCAAACACTGGAACGACACACGTTGCTTTTCTGCAACATTTTCCTGGCGGTTGCCACGCAAGTCATAGTCAAACGATGGGGCTGCCCTATGGCTCCCACAGTGTGAGAATAGCAGTGAAATTTAACTGGTGCATGAAGGCGGAGGAACTGGTATGCAAAGCCTGTGGCTGTCCTCGCAAATTTGAAAGGATCTGGAATCCATGGGGTATGAAGAGCCATTCAGTTAATGGGTCTCTGCTAAACTTTACTAACACATTACCCTTACTCTGAGGCTGCCTGTCTAACCAAGTTCGGGCTGGGTGAGTTGTATGTCACAAAATCTAATTAAATTATTTATTTTAAAAAAAAAAAGATTCCTACTCCTGCTGTTTGCCTATGGTCAGCAGCAAACCATTGTAGGGAAGGGAGGCATCTATTGTAGGGGAATGAGGTGAGATCATTCTTTTCTGCTACTCATGGAAGAAGTATGTTTCTTGTAGGCAACAATTATAGGGCCCTAAGTTCACTACCTCCTGAAGGATATTTAAAGTTTTAAACCCGGGCATTACAGCAGACATGTCCTTCAAGATCTCTGTGGCACAGTGGAACTTAGGTATTGTACGTTCCCCGTAGTGTTTCTAATCCCATTTGGTATATGTTCTAGTGTCAGAATTGTGGATCTAATGGATTATTTGCGCATCTCTCCCTTCCCCCCAACCTCAACTACGTAAACAGTCTATAACATTTCAAGTAACCTATAAAAAACCGACACCCTGAACCACTCTGTGGGCTTAATATCAACATTTTGGGTCCTGTCTCCCTCCAGAGAGAGAGTAATGTTCTTCAGGGAAAACGTGTAAGAGAAAGGCGGCGGCCGGGATCGGCCCTGCCGCAGATATGGCGGTGCACTGACCCCCCCCCCCCCCCCCTCGCCTGCTCGCCCGGCGCGTTTCACCGCATCAGCATGACGCGGTGGGCGCGCCGCGGCGGAGATTGGCTGGTGACGGCGAACCCTTGGCCCGGAAGCAATTAAGGCGCTTCTGGGTCAAGAGGGGGCAGGGGGCAGGCCAGTTAGAACTGGCCTGCCCCCAGTACAAAGAATAAAAGGCCGGGGAGCGTGGGACTCGGACTCTTTGTCCCGCGCTCTCAGGCATCCGCACGCAGCCTCTGGGAGGCTGCTAACTGTTTTGTTACCCACCCTTCATCCCCCTAGCAATATGGTTATTGGTGAATGAACTTGACGGTGTGGTTTTCTTCCTTAGGCGTTTTTCCCGTTTACAGGTCATCAATCGTCCTATTTATTGCTATTCCTTGGTCAGGCGGTAAGGTCATGACTGGTGAGCAGTAAATTTAAGGTCCTTAGGGGGCGGCGTCATTCTCGGATGGGGTCGCCCAGGGGGAGGGACAAGGGGTCTCTCCTATAACTCCAGGGGCGGTACATCCGGTTGGCTGGATGGGTGCGGGGAAAGGGGGGAGTCACGCTTTCTTTTCGGCTGGTTGGCCACCCCGCACTGGCATGGACATCACTAAATGGCGCAGAGTGCAAGACCCCCCAAATTTGAATGGAGTTCAGGGAACGTATGGGGGTAACCGGGGGGGGGGGAAGTACCCTCTCGGTAAGCGGGCCCTCTGCGCATGCGCAACTCCTACGGGAGGGCGTGGTAAAATTGATAAGGATCTGACACCAGTTAGCGACCTTGCCGTAGGCCCAAATAGGATACGCAGAAAGTAATTAATGTATGATTATGATCCTTATGTTAGATTCGGATAGGAAAACTATGTATTAGAGCTATGTTAAGGTTAGCCATCTGAAATCTGTGCATATGAATTGTAATCAAATGTCGTGTTATGTTTCTGCGTATAATTGTGTAAATATTGTTTATTTCAAAAAAATTTAATTTTGTTTTCATATTTTAATAAATACGGCCGGGGGTTGTACGACCCCCGCCTCCAAAAAGTAATTCCCTTCTCATGTCCATCATTAGAAATGTGGTTATGCGCAGGGGGGAGGGGGAATTTCGGTAGTCCCAGACCATACAGGCAGGGGCCCTCCGAACCAACTTTCCAACCACCTTTCCTCTGTTGTTGGCACAGCCACATGAACGCAAGGGTGGCACAGATGATCCCTGTTATGATCAGCGGGTGCTTGCTTCTTCCAGGGCACAACAGGCACTGTTGCCATCTTAGAGCCTTGCCGCCTCGCCCCGTTGCGCCTGCTCTCATGAACTCAGCATGGAATGCATTCAGTGTCAGGGCAGGCTGCCAGTTTTCTCTTCACTGCCCACCACTCTCCCCTGTGCATCAGGATGGTGGCTACGGAGTAGTAGCTGAGCCGGAGCTGAAATTCTGCCAGTTGCCATCTTCGAGAAGCTGGGCGCATCCACCTATGTATCGTTTAATAGACAATAATGTTGATAAACATACAACCAGTGCTTTAAATGGGGGAAAAATAGTGTAGGTACTCATTTAAATGTGGCGAGTGGGCGGGGCTTGGGGGCGGGGCTTAGGAGAAGTCATGCCGATACTTCTTGACTTCTATACTACTTGCAGCACATACCAAAACACATGAGAAATGTCTTTGAATGAACAAAGAAGGTTTGTTTACCCAGTACACAATGAAAGCCAATTGCGGTGATATTTTAAAATGTCCTTGTTTTTTAATATTTGCAACATCAATACTGTTCATTGCTGTTGCTTGGCACAATACTATATATTCTCGAGGGACACGGAAACAAGCAGACGTGCACACACAAGCATTACACACATTTCCTTTAATATACCTTCCATGGGTGTCTCTATTCTCTCCCCCTTTCTCTCATTTTTCTCTCACACAAAAACAATCACAGGCAAGCAGACTCTTACACAAAAGAATCAGGTGGGATTAAAGCCATTTGAACCTGGTTATCTCCCACGGCTTTCTGAATAGCGCTGTCACTGGGCTGCTTCAATTTCTGTGTTTGCAACACAGGGTGATGGTGAAAAACCCAGACGGTATGCAGATGAGCCCAAGCTGAATAGTTCAGCGGGAGCTCGGCTCAGGTCTACAGAAGTGCCTTGGCTGTCAGAGTCAGGCCGCCAGCACCAGCGTTTAATGAGTACCGGTACTCTCCTCAGCAGTTGAGAAGTGCTGGTACTCAGAGAGATAAAACTAAGAAGTGCCGGTACTCAGTACCTGTGAGTACCGGCCCATTTAAAGCACTGCATACAACAATATTATTGGCCATATGTACAGTGCATATGACAAACCAATGTCTCTTAGTGCATGGCAGGGTTGCCAAGGCATTAGAGGTGTGGCAAAGTTTGCTAATACTATTACCTTTAACAGACGTCAGTGCAGAGATATAATCTAATGTACTAAAGTGAAATAGGTGCTGAAGAAATAATCTAATGTGAAAGAGACATTATTATGTATCATTTACATGCCGACTCTCGTAATCACTCAGCTCGAGGTTTGACTCTTACAGCCAAGCTAGACCCTAGGCCCAACACAGCCCATTAATTTAATTTCCTGGCTTTCCGACCTCTAACATACACAAAGACGTATACACATGGCCAGAGTGGGAAAGCACCCCTTGCAACCACAGACTACTAATGCAAAAGTAACACAATCCATGACCGTTGGTCTTTATGCTGTCATAGCTGACTGTGAATATTTTGCTCATGCCAAAAATGAACAGTGTCGATAGTGTTAGCCAAGGCCATTAGATTTTACTAAAATGTTATATACTTAGCTAGAGGGGCTTATAGCTGTCCCTCTTCACTCATTGGCCTGTTTTTGCGTCATATATATTTTTCTCCCTTCCACTCTAGCATACAGCATTGGGAAATGTGTCAGCCCACTTCAGCCATTGGCTAACTTCACTGTTGGTGATGGTATGCTGTCCTTTCATGAGGAGTACATTCACAAACAAAGTAGTTCTGTCAGTGCCGGGGTCTACAAAGGCTTACGTTGGTGTTTATTTAATTACATGTGCCGTTGTTTAGAAGCCTGGAATGGAAAGCAGCTGCATTTGAAAATGTCCAATAGACACCTTAATGGAATTTCGCTGTCTCCTGGATATTTACAAGCAAAAGATGGATTAAAACGATGTTTAAAAAGTTAAATTTTTGACGATATATGGATGAATGCAATGTACTGGTAAGGGAAAAGGTCCCATTCAAAGCAGTGCGCCAGTCTGGTGCGTTAGTTACGTGCCTTTGTGTTTTCATTAAGGGTCTAAAATTGCAACATGTGCGTTATAAGATCAACAAAAATATTTTTGGTTTTAGTTACCTTTTTTGAATTTTTTTAAAGGATTTTTTATGAAAGGCTGGCTGCCAGTGTCTTACCCATTAGCTTTGCCAGTGCTTGTTTTTTATTTGATACTATTATAGTCAATGGGGTAACCCTGTGTCCCTCAGAACCTGGGTATTGTTGATATAGTCTACAGAAAGTTCCTTTGGGTGAAGTCAATTCTTTCCTAAGTCATAATCATGTGAATGTACAAGCATTCCTTTTCCTTTCAAGTCAAAACATAGCACTTAACACACCACAAAGATACTTCTTGTTATATATACATTTGTATTTATATAATTAATTTAGTGAAAAGAGGCTGTCATACAAAACACAACATAAAATAGCATGTACAAAACAAACAGTTAATCAGTGACTGGTGTGCCATATAGTGATCAAAAGTGATAGACTGACAAACAATACATAAGTACATGGATAGCAAAACAAATAGGGAACTCTCTGTCCAGTTATAAGGTTCCACCATAACCCGCAATGTCAACTGATTATGGTTACAGCGACTAAGGACATCAGTAGGTTATATGTCGACTTTTTGACCCTGGTGTCTGTACTAAAGGGCATCACGTAGGGTCTTCTTCAGGACAAAAAGGGGGGCACGCTGTGACAGCCTAAATATAAAGAAGGGGTATCATTAGAAAGGTGTGTCTATACCAAGTGATAGTTTAAATGGAGGTAGGCCAAAGCACTACTCACCTAGTTCTTCAGAAAAAATGGAAAAAATTACTCCTCCAATCCTGGATGGGGTCTGGAATACATAGTTGTGTAAAGGCCCAAATTGGTAACTCCTCCAGATCTAGATGGAGTTAAGCGGGGGTATCAATTCATCTAAAGAAAAGCTGGGTGAAGCATGACATAGAGAACTCCCAGCTTGCGTAAGGCATTCTTGACATCGTTAAATTTCTCTCTGGCTTCTTGTACTATAGAAGTACAGTCGGGGAAAAGTGAGATCGTAGCGCCTTGGTGCCCGAGTGGGCTTTTTTCCTGCCCCAGCCGAAGAGCTGTAGTTGACAAGGCATGCTATTATGTAGCGTGGCAGAGTGCCCTCTAGCGGTCGGGGGACCACTGAGCGGTGCACCTTTTTTACCGGGAATGTAGTAGAGAAGCTGGAGCGTTCGAATAGCTCTGTTAGTAGTTGCGCCACATAAATCTCTAGGCGTCCCATGTTGGTAGTCTCTGTGATGCCTGCAATACGGATATTAGTCCAGCAAGACCTGGCTTCGAGATCTTCCTTTTATATAGACATTTGTTTGAGCACTCACTCAATTTTTTCCATTCACTTCAGCTTTGTGTTGGAGGTGTCCTCCAGGTCCGATATCCTTTTCTCCACGCCTTCAAGGCGCACCCTGTGGCTATCTAGCCGCTCACCCAGCCTGTCAATGCGACCTGTCAGCTTGTCGAAGTGGTCATCCATTGCGCTAAAACCTACCTTGAGTTCAGCCATTATGGTTTCCATGTTGTTAGAGGTGGTGGCTTTTAGTCCGCCATCTGCAGGTTCATCCATGTCAGAGTGCGTGCCACGAATTTCTGGGGGCTTTGATGGGTCAAATGTGAGCCTTCTCTGGTTAGGATCCATACGGCCCATTTTGCAGGCTTGATATGCTGTAGCCAGCCCGCACGTAGATGAGGTGCCGTGGGCCAGTATTGTGGGGCAGCAGTGTAGCGTTTGTGTCCATCTTAACTTATGGTGAGCTGGCGGGTTAGGTCGGATCGCTTGTAAAATACGCTGGTCTTGTCTATATGCTGCTTATTTCTTGCTGGAGAGATGCCGAACCACTCCCCTCCAAATGCGGTGGGCTTGTTCAGGCTGTATGGGGGTGAGTAGTGTTGGTGGCCCACTCATTAATGGCCATTTGTCGGTGTGGCGCTCTGACATAATTTACCCCTCCCCACTCTGCATGACGTTCGATTCATGGCCAGTGTGTTATGTTTGGGGTGTCCTCTCATCTAGTCCCTTCACATGCAATGTGTCACCTTGAGCTGCCGGGCACTGTAATTAATTAGCTGGGCAGTTGGGGGATGGGGCATGGGTTTTCAACGTACTGCACCGTATACATACCCGTGTGTAGCTCGCTGCTGCCGGGGGCCCAGTGACATCCCGCGCTGAGGTTTTCCAGGCCATGCTCTCAGCGCGTCCCACGTTCTGGTTTCAGTGAGGCCTGGTCCGCTACGGCCTGCGGGGATTCGTGCCAGGCCTTTGCCGCCCCTGGCCGGCTGTCATAGCTGGCTGTTGTCTTTGCCGGGAGGGAGGCCTCCAGTCGGCACTCTAATCTTGCGGCATACTGGGAGATATTGAAGCGGGGAGAGAGGAGGGGAGCCAGCGCTCATTCTGACAGGATCGGGTGATCCCTGCCTCAGGCTCACCCGTGGCCCCTGTCGCCGCAGGGCCTCCGAGGCTGTGTCAGATGCGTCTTGCTCCCTTATATGTGTCTGCCAGGCCTCGGTTCTTTCTGTTTCTCGATGTCGCAGCTTTGCCAGTCTCCTACCTACCGCATCCCGGCCTGTGCACACACTGCAGTTGGTTATTGCAGTGGTTCCAAGTAGATGGGAGCCGCCGATGCCGGAGCCTCACAGAGATCCATCTTGGTGGCGGTCACGTTCACGCCCTGCCACTTCCCCTTTAGGGATCCACAGAAAGCTGATACTCTAAGGACCAGATGTAGACAGAATTTTTGGGTCGCAAAGCCTGTAATTAACAAAACTGAATGCACTGCAAACGCAAAAATGTAGGTCATAAAGTACTAAATGCTCATTGGGAGTCAACTGTTCAACCCAAGATGAATCGCAGAGGAAAGGGGGTAAATTATCTTTCTATAACCAGCCTTCAACTATTTGGTGATATTATTCTCACAAATCCTTGCAGTATTGTTGGTAAGAAAGTAGATTGGAAATATGGTCATGTTAGGTGGAATACCTGCAGCAGTTTGTCATGCACAATGGAGGTGTTAGGGCATTCAAATACAAGTAGGCAGAACATACAGAACATCTATTAGTGAAAAAAATATATTTAAAGGGGCTACAAGTTCTGTTTCTGTTGGAACTTTACAGCGTTTGTCCTGTGTATGTTATAGGTAAAAACATTTTTTTTAAAGTTGAGCATGAGTATCTCATAAAGCTGTCTTAGCTATTTGTAATGCTTTGGAGGCCAACTCCTTGCCAGGTATCAGTAACTTCACCTATTTGGTCTTTGATCATCTGCAGTGTCCATCAATTGTACTGATGTTTTAAGGATCATAAAAATATAAATGCTTTTTTATGCTGTAATTGATGTTTGCATGGAGTTCGAGGGGCCTTTCACCATATCATGCGCGGGGTGATTGGCAATATGACTGGGCTGACCATCAGCATTGTTTTCCCTCTTCTTGGGGGAAGATTAGTCCTAAATGGAGGCATGGGATGCCTAAATGGTTGGTGCACCATGTATAGTGTTCTAGTTAGTGGTTCTGTGGTGGAGCTGTGGTACTGGGACCCCTGTGGTCCTCAAAGCCAACTCTGCTGGGGTCCCTGGCATTTAGTAATGACTCAGTAGGAGCCCTCAGATTCCAATAATGATTAAGTGGGGGTCCACAGACCTCAAAAGGTTAGGAACCATTGTTCTAGTTTATTATCCCAGACAGAGGTGGTCTGTTGCATTTGCTCAAATTAGTGTGTGCCCTTGGGAGTTTTTGTTTGTGTTTGTGGGTGGTTTAGATAACAGATTCAGGTCATATGCCACTATATATAGTACACCGGCTAGGCTCTGATTCAAGTGGTTCATGTGTTTAAAGGGTTCAAGTTTGTGTCACTGCTGAATGGTGTATATGAGATGTGTCACCAGTTAATTAGCATTTGTTGCTTATGTGTTATTCTCTAGAGCAGTGTTCTTCAAACTTGTTAATGCCGCATTCGCCCATGTTAAAAAATTGAGCCCCCCCCCCCCCTCCCGGAATATTTCACAATTATTCTATTACACTGGCAATTTTTAAATATGTCTAAACTTATTTAAACATTGCAGTTAAGTTCTGTCACCCGTTTTTAAAATCCAATCACATACATGATTGCCAAACATACTATTCTTTTTAGCTAGGCCTTTCTAGTGTGTAAAAGCATTCAAAGTGTAATTATCTGAAATGGGGGCAGGGAGGTTTTCAGAATATTTGGAATTTCTTCCCTTTTGACATACTCCCAGCCAGGTATAAGTAGTAAAGGATGTTAGTGATAGCTCATTATAGAGAGGTTTACTGCTGCTCAGTTTTTTTCAGCTTAAAACTAAGCACTGTTATCAGCCTGAAGCTTATTTTAACCAGAGCCTGTCGCCCCACCCCGGGAATAGTTAAGGCCCCCATAGGTGCCTCCCCTGCCCCTAGTTTGAAAACCCCTGTTCTAGAGTTCCAAGGTTTTTAGAGATTTCTGTTTCTTTGTGTTATTGAGGACCTTTGTGGGTCAAATGTGGTTGTTTTCCATTTGTTGTTCCATTAGGTGTACATCAGCGTTTGTTTTGCATCCATGAAGGGTATGGTATTGGTGCTTTAGTGTTTGGTTATCCAATCTGTCACAGGAGAATTTTGGATTTGTGGCTCTTTTACAATGCATACTGGAAAGTAATTTAAAGCAGTCTAATTTAAATCCAGCAGACTAATTGTATAGATTGTTTACATAGTAGTATGTGCAGCATTTTTGAGGGGAACATTTATGACATTTCTGTTTTGGAAACTGCTTGGCAGAGATGAACGTGAGACTTAACCAGACTTACCGTTTAACTTCAGCTTATATACTGTTATGGTTGCAGGTACATTACATAATGTCCAGGATTTATCTGCATTCCTGTTTGTATTCCAGGAACATTTTATTTCAAGACCAGAGGCTACCATTATGCAATACATCCTTTAATACCACTCCAGCAGTACATTCAAATAATTTTACAACAGTAAAATAACTCTAGAACCAGAACCATGTAGTCCATAAATATCCCCTTCACTGAACATTTCTCCTCTTTTAATTGCTGCTCCTCGATAGATAAGTACCTTTATTTCATATGTAAATGTGTTTGAAATAGATCATTTATTACAGTGTATATAGAGAAGTATGGTATGAATGATTATAAATGTTTAGAACCTAAGCTTCTAATTTATGGAAGTGAGTTCTCATTTTTATTATTGTTAATAAGTGTGGGTAACATCAGGGTTTGAAGGGGGTAACTAGAGAAGACAGTTTTGGTATCGAGTGACAGGTTTTGTGAGGAATAATTTTTCTGAACACAGGAATTAGGGGTTAGAATGAGTATATCAATGAGGCATAGTGAGGTTTGTTTTAAAAAAATGAAAAGACTGTTTACTGACAGTTGAAGGAGCTGCACAAGATGCTGCTCATGGCAAGCGGCTGGGACATGCTGGGTTTCCATGGTGGAACAGCACAAAAGCTGTGCTCAAGACGATGGGAGTGTGGTAGGCGCTCGTGAAGGACGTCTGTTGCTTGACGGCATTACACGCATGGGCAGCGTAAGCTATTGAAATATCGTGGATCCTCTCGCGAGATCATTGAAGAAGTGGTCAAGAGATTGATACAACATGAGATGATTTGGAGTCTGTGGAGGAATTCTATTCTCCATCAGAGTAAGAGGATAGGAGAAGTGATATAGGAAAAATGAAAGCAAGGAAGACAAGACATGTGGAAGATATTATGATCTTGAAAAGAGGGAAAGATGTCTTGAATGCCATTACTAAGAAAGGTGTCCTTGGTAGCACGCAGAGATTAGGTGTCCTTGGTGGAAAGCAGAGATTAGGTGTCCTTGGTGGCACACAGGAGGAAGAGGAGTTTGAAGGGGAGATGGGTCATATGTCTTGCATAGAGAATGAGAAGGAATTCGATGAGTATGTTTTAGATTTACATCAAGATGATGAGTTTAATGAAGAGTGTAACAATCTTGAGGTGGCATGCTCATCTGTGGCGATTAGAGATCCATTTGGTGGAGAAATGTTTTCTCCGTTAAATATTTGACAACCACAAAGTGGTCACTGGTGACCTATGGATCACGTAGTGAAAGTCATTAAAGAGTGGATTCACAACCCCTTTATAGGGAGATGAGGAAAGTGATGAGGGCAGGGTGCTCAAAGCAAGTCATTGAGGAGAATGTGTACAATACACCAAATTTGGATCCAGAACTAATTCGTTTTTTGTACCGTTTAGGCAGGTATCCTAGGAAGGGTCTGGAATGCTCCTTACAAATTTGCACAGATAAGGTTTTGGATGTCATGGGCCTCTTGGTTATGATTTTGAACATGGCCAAGGAGACATGTGTCAATGAGGAGCCAGTTGATTTGGAGTTGCTTAGAGGATGGAGCCAGATAGCTGTGGCCATGTTAGGGAACTGGCAGAGAAAAGGGCAATATTGATGAAGATAAGTCACAAATTGGGGGACATGACATAGAAGAAAACAAAGGAGGAGGTTAAGGGGTTGCTCTTCGGTGATGGTCTGGTAAACACTAATAGGAAAAATGTTAACACTTTTACCGGCATGGATAAAGCGCAACAAAATATGAGGAAGGTGTTTGGAAGTGGTGTTTTTGGCACAGGCAAAAGGGGGGACCCACTACTGACCGTTGGATACAAAGGTCCCAGTACAATATTCAATATAGCAACCAATATAAAGGAAGAGGATTCCAGTCTTCCTCAGGGCTTTACCCTAGCGGAGGAAGGATGGCCAGACAAGGCAGAGGGAGGTTTTCGCGTGGACGAAGCCAGTCTCAAACCGGAGGTCAAGGTGAGTACGGAGATTATTTTTGGTTCTACCCTACCAAGAGTAGGAGGATGTTTGAGACATTTCAAAAGAGAATGGGAAAAGTTAACACAGGATCATTGGGTGTTAGAAACAATACAAGGGAATGCTATAGAGTTGTGGAATGTCCTCAGCAAGTAAGAGTGCAAAGGGAGATAAAGGTTTCAGATGAACATGAGCCAATAGTGGAGTCAGAGAAAGAGTTGATGATTCAGAAAGGTTCGATAGAGAGCATAGAAGAGACAGCAAGGTGCTTTGTAAGTAATATATTTTTTGACAAGAAAAAGGACAAAGGATGGAGGCCAGTCATAAGTCTCAGACAGAAATAAAACACAATGGTCCAGCACTCCACACACAGTCAATAATCGTCAAGTTCAACAAGATTGAAATCCATTCAGCAGGTCTTTGTATAAAGGTTCTTTATTCTTAATCTTCTTAAAATGTACACGACCGTAGCCAACACGTTTCATCCCTAAGGACTTCTTCAGGGCGAATATAATGTCAGTGAATTTTTCTAAATATATTCCTCCGGGCAGTGCTGGTGGCGAATCACTCTATCCCAGAACAGCCATCTAAAACCTCTGTACTTTCCAATATCGTTCTCCCTATAAGTGGGGGATCCAATTATAGTAAGCGCTCACCGCGAGCATTAGCGACATGAGCCAGTCTCCATTAGTAATGTGCGAAACAGTCTGCGTCCGTCGTGCGGTTCTTCAAACGGTGTTGTTGCCTGTTCTGGGATAGAGTGATTTGCCACCAGCACTGCCCAGAGGAATATTTAGAAAAATTCACTGACATTATATTCACCCTGAAGAAGTCCTTAGGGATGAAACGCGTTGGCTACGGTCGTGTACATTTTAAGAAGTTTAAGAATAAAGAACCTTTTTACAAACACCTGCTGAATGGATATCAATCTTGTTAAACTTGACCATTATTGACTTTGTGTGGAGTGCTGGACCATTGTATTTTATTTTAAATTGTGGGAATTTCCCTGGAAGCTTAAGGGTATTGAGCTTCAGATCCTTGGCACCCTGAGATAAGGATTACCTATACCTGATTTTCGATAGGTGCAGTGATTATTGCCCCATACCCTGTGTACCTTGTTGTTTATATATATAAGTCTCAGAGAGCTTAACAACTTTTTGATATACAGACATTTCACAAAGGAAGGAATCCATTGTCTGAGAGATTTATTGATGGGAGATTGGCTAGTGAAAATGGATCTAAAAGATGCATATTTCACAGTTTGGCCTATCTTCTGCACCTTGGTGTTTTAAGAAGGTGATGTGAGTGGTTGTGCCATATTTCAGAGAAAAGGGAATTCCCATGATTGTTTACTTAGAAAACATTATTTTAATGTCACAGGATATGGAAGAACTGAGGAAGGTTTTGACACAAGTGTAGAGGATGTTGAAATGTTGAAGGTTTTTGGTTAACAAAGAAAAAACAGTTTCACAGACTATGGGGCTTTTGGGTTCCCATGTAGATACAGTAGAGAGTAAGTTACAGCTACCAGAAAGAGGAAGATAGGGATGATAAAGAAGTATCTTTAGATACTGAAGAGAATAGGAATAGAACTTATGTCTTAAATTGTTTAGGGTTGACAGCTGCATTGTATGCGCTGAAAAGTTTTAGGAGGAGTTTAGACGGTCAATCTGTGTTGATGAAGATAGACAATGTTTCGGCTGTTGCATATATATATCAGATTGGGGGGAACCAGATCCCGAGGATTGGCAGAGTTGTCAAATAAGTGATTTTTGCCTCGTGCACAAGATTGCAGTAAAAGGTACCAGGGGATTTGAATTTGACAGCAGATTGAAATTTTTTACATTTGAGGAATTACAACGACTGGAAGTTGAGGCAGAGTTGGTTGTGCAGGATAGACAGAGTTTGGGGTCTATTGGAGGTGGATTTGTTTGCGAGTTGACTAACTTACCAGATAGAGAATTATTACAGCGGTATGCCGAACCCTATGGCATCAGCGGTAGACACATTTCAGCAGGTATGGAAGGGAAGGAGAGCCTATGCATTTCCTTTTTTCGCAATGATTCAGAGCGTGCCCTTGAAGCTGGTAGAAGAGAAATGTCAGATAGTGTTGGTGACACTGTTTTGGATGTTGCAGGTTTGGTTCCCAACGGCGATGGAGTTAGCATGTGCAGTGCCTTTTTTATTTCCAGCAAAGGAAGGTTTACTAAAGTATACAGAAGAAGATCATCCTTTGATACAGAGAAAGGTGCTTGGAGGCTGTTAGGAGATTAAGCTGTTTCAAAGTACTTTCGAATTGGGTTGCAGAGTTGCTTGAGGAGTCCTGGGTACCAGGAACTAGGAGAAGAGCAGGAAAGGAGTCTGGATCCTGTGGCGGCTCCTATAGTGGAGGTGATACATTTTTTGGTTGAAAAATTTGAAGAATGTTTGGGATATCGGACTATGAATTGTTACAGGTCAGCCATTTCGGGATGTCATGCACATGTTGATGGTAGGTAGGAATGTTATATATAGTATGCAGATTTCTAAAAAGAGTATGAGGTTAAGAAGACTACCTAAGGCACATTCTAGTGTGTTGTGGGATGTCACTGTAGTTTTGTCATTGTTTCTGACATGGCCTGCAAATAAATACTTTGATTCGAAGAGACTTTTTGAGAAATTAGCAACTTTACTGTTTTTATTTTCATGCAGAAGAGTTTTGGATGTGAAAGCGTTAGAGGTAGGTAACAAGGTTAACAGTCCGGACTGGATGTATTTTGAGATTTGGAAGAGAACAAAGACTATGTCAGAGTCCATTTATTATCTGAGAGTTCCATATGAAAAGAAGCTGTGTGTGGTGGATTGTATGACTCAGTATGAAAACAGAGTTTTGGAGATTATGAAACATGGAGAAAGTCAATAAGTGATATCTTACGTGAAACCATATGGTGCTGTGAGCACAGCAACTATTGTAAGATGGGTGAGAGATGTCATAAAAGAAAGAGGTATTGATGTGACCATGTTCAAGTCACATTAACTGAAAGGGGCTACGGTGAGTAAGTTGTATTTGTCTGGTGTGTGGTTGGTGGAAAGCAGCTGATTGGACAAAGCATTATTTTAGATTAATGAAGCATGTGTCAAAGGTAGTGTAGAAGGGCTTTCAACATGCAGAATGGTAGCTTCCAGTCTTGAAATGAAATGACGATTCTCCTAATGTAATGAATAGAGAATCAAGATTTCATTAAAGACACGGAGGCTAACATTATCCTTCTCTCCCCAACCCTCAAAGGAGAAAAAAAAAGGGAAATAAAAGGAGAGTGAAATTCTGGTGGAAGATCTTGCAAGTGACTGTTCAGATTTGGATACATGCAAGATGTGTAATTTAAGATAAGTTGATTATACATGGTACGAGATGATTTTCTGGTACAAGGTATTTGCAGAAAGTAAAATATTGGTGATGGATTTGGTATATTTTACCCGCAGAATAACCAGGAAGGAAGATGTTTAAGACCAGGACACGTTGGATAGCAGGAAGAAGAAGATGCAGAGGAAGGAAGATGATTCACTGCATTAAAAGAGGACTGTTCAGTGAAGGGGATATTTATGGACTACATGGTTCTGGTTCTAGAGTTTTTTTGTTGTTGTAAGGTTCTTTGAAGGTGCTGCAAGAGTGACATTAAAGGATGTAGTGCATAATGTGGGCCCCTGTGTCTGTAATGAAATCTTGATTCTCTATTCATTACATAAGGAGAATTGCCATTCTAGCACCACCTAGAACCACAGGAGGTTTGTGATATCATTATGGTATTTTCAGTTGGTTTTGACTGAATGCGGAGTGTGTGAGGATGTTTATCGGGTATCGGCTTTAGAGATGGTGGTGCCCTGTGCAACAATCCCCCCACATATCACACTATGCATTTATTTTTCGGTGCTGTCTGTACTTTCATATCTGTGTACCTGCAGTATTTTCCATAGAATCATAATTTCAATTGGCCCATATTTTACCATCATTCTGTCTCCAGAGCTCTCAGTCGTGCAGTCGGCACATGCTCCATCTGATCTCCCTAACAGGGAGAGCATTGGAGATGGAATGGATGGGTGAGAGCGGAATGAGGAGGGATCACACAGGAAAGTGGAGTACTATTGGCCTATTTGTAACCAATTCCATTCCCATCTCTTCTTGGAGAGAGACACTTAACAATTCCACTTAAATTCCAAATTCTATTATCTTAACAGCATTCTTAAATACCTTAATCACTTCCATTGTTTTGCTGAATTTTGAAAAATATACTTTTTTGTGTTGGAAGCTTAATCGCCAAGGAAAAAACTTGAAACAAGAAAAATAAGGAATAAAAGACTAAATAAATCTACCTAAGAAGAAACGATCGATCAAGGAAGCGATTCTGAACCTAGTAATCCTCGGAAAACCGCAAAACCCCAAACATCAAAGGGAAAAAAAGTGGCACAAGAAATTGGTGTGGACTCAACTGGGGTCATCACTCAATATGATGTAGCAGCAGAAACAGACGAGCCGTCTTTGAGAGATATATTAAGCTCAATCAGGAAACTTCATAAAGATGTTAAAACGGATACTCAAAGAAATCATTTAGCTATCCAAAAGTTACAAGGTGCTGTAAATAAGGTGGGCAGCACATGTCTAGAGATATCTGAAAGAATGGTGTCAGTTGAAACACGAATTGACCACCTGGAGAATGATGTTGTTTATCTACAAAGGCAAGAAAAGAAGCAAGAAGGCATTATACAGGACTTACTGACAAAGGTTGAGGATCAGGAGAACAGATCAAGATGAAATAACTTGCGATTTTTGGGGCTTCCTGAGGGCGTTGAAGACAATGACCCAAGGGGGTATGTAATTAGACTTCTTAAATCAGCCCTTCCTGAATTGAAAAACTGGGAACTAGAGAGAGAAGTCCAACGAGCCCATCGGTTCCCCCTTACTCAATCCAGGAAAACACAGAATCAATCAAAATTTCCAAGGGCAATGCTGGTGTTCTTTGGAAATTTCTTACTCCGAGAATCTATCTATGACTTAGCCCGCCCTACAAGCAAGAGAGAATGCAATGGCACTATTTTTTTTGTTCGACCAGATTTTGCTCATGCGACTGTTGAAAGGAGGTGGAGGTTGAGGCAGCTATTTTCCCCTTTTGAGCAAATTGGCGCAAAGGTTTTCCTACAGAACCCTGCCAGGTTGAAGATAATTTTTAGGGACTCAACCCGCAGCTTTACGAGCGAAATACAGGCCGAACATTATCTTAAAGAAATCTCAGAGACTGTAAAGAAGAATGCCGGTAAATGATCAAGAGGGAAAAAAGAAAAAAATACACGCAGGGCTGGGGGGGGGGGGGTGCACTGAGGCGCCGTGATCAATCGACGCCCACACCTGGACCCGATTGGATCCAGGATGCCTCAAGGGGGGAGGGATGCTTCAAGGGGTGGTAAGGGAGGGGTGGGTGGGTCTCAGGGGGAGAAAAGGGGGGGTAAAATCATCATCAGAGAAAGAAAGGGAACAGAAATGGAGGGAAAAAAAGAAAAATGATGCGCATAGTCACAATTAATGTATGTGGTTTAAATGATGCAAGAAAAAGAAGGGATTTGAAAGAATATTTCAGAACACTGCAAGCTGATTTAATCTGTGTTCAGGAGACGCACATAGAGATCTCGCAAAAATATTTATTGGAACAACTGGGGTATAAAGTACTGACTTGTACGACTCAGGGCACTAGAAGTCGCGGGGTTGCAATATTAGCACGTGGAAAAAAGATTACATTAAAAAACAACAGGTAGATAGACATGGTCGCTGGGTCTTAGCGGAGTGCCAAATTCAAAATTTTAATTTTACTCTATGCTCTATCTATGCACCAACAGTTGATGACCCTGAAACTTTTATCCATATAAATTTTCAATTGCCCAATTGGCCTCTCCCCATAATACTATGTGGCGATTTAAATATAAATGGCCTCAATGGGTTGTGGAAAGAGAATCCTGCAAGATTTATTGGTAAAAAGAAGAAAACCCACAGAGCGCTAATACAGCTCATGCAGGACAATGGGTTGATCGATATTTGGGAATATATAAATGGAGGGGGAGGCTGCACATACTATTCTGCCCCCCATAAAACTCTAGCCCGGCTAGATTATTTTTTGATTTCCCCCTCGATGATACCGATGGTGAAAATTAAAAAAATGCCTAGATTGATGTCAGATCATAACCCGCTCTCCATGGAGATCTCTATACCATATTCACAGAACAGTATAAATAGCTGGACCTTTGAAAGAGCTTTGCTACTGCATGTAAATTATGTTACTTACATGGAAATTTGGTTAAAAGAATTTCTGGAAAGCATCACCGCAAATAGTATGGGATACTATGAAGGCAGGTATTAGGGGGGAAACCTTAAGTTACTCTCTTAGACGGAGTAAGCGGGAAAAAGAAACCATAGAGAAAAAGATAAATCTAGTAGCAAAGCTAGAGGAAGAACTGGTAAGACGTATAAGAGAAAAAGAGGATGTGACAAAAGTAATGCAAAAACTAGCCTTGGCTAAAGCAGCAGTGGGTGAAGTATATGCTGAAAAGGCAGCTGGTAAATATTTGGCTAGGAGGGAAGAGCAGCATGAATATAGCGAACAGGTAGGACGAATCCTAGCGATTAGAACCCGGCAGGCGGCCACTCAGGGGCAGATAACAGAAATGACTACGGAGGCAGGGACAATAGTAAAAACACCAAAGGAAATCTGTGCTGTATTTCAGAATTTTTATAAGAAATTATACAGTCAGAATAATGGGGATCCAGATCTAGTGAAAATTGACGAATATTAAACTCTGCCTCCCTAGATAAGCTTACAGAGGAGGATAATAACTCCCTTGAGATCAACTTTACCCCAGAAGAAGTACAAAGAGCCTTTAAGGATCTCCCATCAGGAAAAGCAGCGGGACCCAATTTTATACCGTTAGAATTCTATAAAAAGTTCTATTTAATCTTAGAAGCAGACATAATCGACTCATGGTTTTAATACAGAATGGTGCTGCACCTCCGGAGTCTTGGGGAGAAGCTTTAATGGTGGTGTTTCTAAAAAAGAATAAATGCCCTACGGATCCTGGGTCATCTAGACCAATTAGCTTAATGAATAGTGACACTAAGGCCTATTCTAAAATCTTGGCAAACAGGCTGAGCTTGGTAATTGGTAAGATAGTCTCACCCTGGCAGCACGGGTTTATAACGGGGAGGGGCACTGCCGATCACATCAGAAGGGTCGTCGCGCTGCTAGATGGTACTAATGTCTCACAAGACCCTATGTCCTTAATATTGCTGGACGCTCAAAAAGCTTTCGATAGGGTCTCGTGGGACTTTCTTTGGGCAACAATGTATAAATATAATTTTGGGAAATTATGTGTAGGAGCATTAAAAGCCCTTTATAGAAGTCCGAGCATCAGTCTGAGAGTGGGAGGGGAGTTGAGCGAGGCAATAAAAATCGAGCGTGGAACTAGGCAAGGATGCCCCTGTTCCCCTCTACTATTCGCCTGTTATATAGACTCATTTATTAGACACATAGAAAAAAATAAAAACATTTGTCCAATAGTGCTGAATGGATATGAGACTAAAATATTGGGATACGCAGATGATTTAGCAATTACATCATCAATACCAATAATAGCGATAGGGGAAATCGAGAATGAGGCAAAAAAATATGGACCTCTATCAGTGTATAAATTAAATCAAGGAAAAACACAAATAGTTGTAAATCAATTTGCTCCGATTAACGATGAAAGAGTTGTAGAGTCCGCGGTTTATTTGGGAGTTACTATAACATCTGACCTATCTAAGGTTGTGGAGGAAAATCTGACCCCAGTAATTAAAAAGGCAAAATTAGACTTAGATAGGATGGACAATTTACGTCTAACAATCATCGGTCGCTGCAATGTTATAAAGATGGTGTTTTTGCCTAAAATTCTATATTTTTCCGTACAATTCCTTTATCATTTTCTAAAAATTGGTTTAAGGAAATAGAGGGGATTTGTAATCGCTTTTTATGGGCTAAGGGCAGAACTCGCAGAGCCATAAAGATGATGGCACTCTCTAAAGACCGGGGGGCCTTGCAGTACCTGACTTTAAGGCATATTATTTTGCGTCAGTCCTTCAGTATTGCAAAGGACTTCTCGGCGGGAATACGAAAGACATCTGGAGGGGTAGGGTTGGCATTCCGGAGATATATGAGCCCTTGGTTTTGGACTCTAATAAGGGGCTTCTCACATTCAAGGAACTAAACTACTATAAAAGAACAAAATTCAAGCTGTTGGGGGCGGTCATATCGGTTTGGTCAATGATCCGGAAGAAAATTAAATTAGGGAGAATGAACTTCTATACCCCTTTATATATGAATGAACTCCTCCCAGAAGTATTCCATGATCAAGTGATTAGGCGTTGGGATAATCTTGGGGTTAGTACAATTGGCGATATCACGGATCAGTCAGGGTTAATTTCATTTGAGAGGGCGCAACAGCTATATAACTTGGATCGGAGAGATTTTTTTAAATACTTACAGATAAGATCAGTATTGCAGAGGAAACAGGCAGGTAATTGTAAGTATGCTAGGGTAGATCTGATGGAAATTGTTCGAGATGATGAGGGATGTTCAATC
Source organism: Triturus cristatus (assembly GCF_964204655.1). Taxonomy (NCBI): domain Eukaryota; kingdom Metazoa; phylum Chordata; class Amphibia; order Caudata; family Salamandridae; genus Triturus; species Triturus cristatus. Next base: position 486,963,048 of record NC_140592.1, read on the forward strand.
TCTCAACTTTATGGTGCATTGTGCGAGTATAATGAGGATGATAGAGGAAAGGTATTTGATAAATGGAGAACTAAACTAGATTTAGTCGGGAATGAGGGCGAAAAATCACTTCGGCTTGGAAATTCTATCCTGAAGGTTGCAAACCTGCAAGCACAATACTATAAGACTTTACATGAACTATATTACACACCACATAGAATAGCTCGTTGGGGTGGTACTATTGGGATCTTCTGCCCAAGATGTCAGAGTTTGGAGGCAGACACGATACATATGTTTGCAGCCTGCCCTAATTTAGATCCCTTTAAACTAGCTAGGAAAACTTCTTTAAAGATGAATTGGAGATTTCAATTAAATTAACTAATGAGATTATGGTTCTTGGAGTGGCAAAGGAGGGACAGGAGATACCCCATCAAGAATTTTTGTTTATTGCTATGACGCTGAGCCGGCTTTGTATCGCAGCGGTATGGAAAGACTCTAATCCCCCTTCGTTTCAACAATGGCTCTCAAAATTATTAGCTATTTACACCATAGAGAAATCTTTTTATGAAAAAAAAGGAGCGAATGCAAGACAGCTTGGGAAAGGGGTATGGGCCCCAGTTGAAAAATGGAAACTTAAACTAGATGGTTAATCTAAAGGGTGATAAGTACATGCTTACTCTGTTAGGACTAAAGCTGGCGGTGTTGAAATTGCTCGACTTTTACTTTTATGTTTCATTACTTTTTTATTTTTTTATTTTTATTTTTTATTTATTTTTTTTCCAGATTTTTCAGATTTATCAATTTTTTCTTCTTTCAAGTAATTATAATTAAATTATGTATTGCATCATGTTGTTTAATTTAAGTGATTAAGCTGTAATTGAAGGATTTCTGTTGTATATATGTCAAAGCAATTAATTATTTATACTTTATTTTTCAGATGATGAACAATAAAAATATTTTTTTTAAAAAAGGAAGCTTAATCTTGATGCAATCACCAACCTATATGTCTGTCTCTTTAACTCTTTTCAATTATTGAACACACACTTCCTCTTAAGCATCTTACACTCCTCTCTATCCATGACCACATCCGCATTCACCATTTGTTTTTCAACACAACCTCTCCTTTCATTAACACAACTTGGACACACTACACAGTTGGGTATCATCCCTTTAAAGAGTTTGAATGGAGTAACACTAGTTGTGGAATGAGGGTTCAACCAATACACCCTCACTTTGTCCTTCAACTCCTCCATCCAACTTTTACCATAAGCTACCACGCTTCAAATGGTTTCTTTTCAAACTTTGTTAAACCTCGCTAACATCACGCTGGCTTCGGGATGATAAAGAGAAGTTCTATGTACAATTCCTTTGTTAGACAAAAATTATTCTACCCCTTTCGAAGTGAGTTGCACTGTTATCCATCAACAAAGTGTAAGGAAAACCTTCTCTGTCTAACAGTTCACTCAGGAAACAAATGACATCACAGGTTGCAATGGAATTCACAATTTTCACCTCTAGCCACCAAGAGTACATGTCAGTACAACTCAAGATATATCGATCTATGATAGATTTCCGTATAGGCCCCACAATATCCATTGCTATTTCCTCCCATGGACAGAAGGTAACCTGCGAAAAAACCCATCGGTTGAGTCCTACACTTCAAAATTCTATAACTAGTCAAACACTTACCACAAATCCTTGCCATTTTTTAAATCATTAAATCCATACCTAGCCAGTAATAATCACTAAACATTCTTTCTTTGGTTTTGGAAATGCCAAAGTGACTCTCATGGGCATCAAAAATTATACGCTCTCTCAAACATGTAGGAGGCACCAACTTATCACCTCTTAACAACAACCCATCCTTCAAATAAAGTTAATCTCTGACATTGCAAAAAGACTTTAAGGAATAATCATACACCTTCCTAGAAACCCAACCAGTATTCAACAACCCCACCGCCTTCTGTAACACATAATCACTCTGCAATTTTTTCAACCATTCCTCCTTTTGCATAATTCCACGGATTACTTCACACACCTTCAAGTTTTCGTCAAAACATACACCACCAAATATGTCACTAAAAATCTCATCCTTCACAACACCATTACTACACATTCTTGAGAAACAATCTGCCATAAAATTCCTTACACCTGGAACATGCACCAGTACAAACTCAAACTCCTGAAGAGCTACCACGTATTTATGTTTCCTACTAGAGACAGAGTCAATGCCCTTACTCATAAAAAATCTCCTTCAAGGGCTTGTGATTAGTTTTGACTTTAAAAACACTCCCCCATAATTTTCTTAACTTCCTCACAGCCCAATATACAGCTAAAGCCTCTTCCTCAATCATGAAGCAATTTAACTCTGCACCCCTCAAAGCTCTTGAAATGAACAATATGCACCTTTCTTGACCATCAACTATCTGCAAGAGCACAGCTCCTAAAACCCGTAGAACTAGCATCTGTCATTAACATTTATTTTTTCCCAGGCTCAAAACTACTCGAACATGGATCTTCTTTCAAATAAAATTTCAAGCACACATGCTTCTCTCCACACAACTCATCTCAAACAAAATCCTTTCCCTTTTTAAGCAGCCCTTTCATATTCCTAGTCTTAGCCACAAAATTATGAATATATTTACTATAGTATTCTGCCATTCCCAGAAACGTTAGCAATTCCTCTTATTAGAATGGCTAGACATGTCACGAATCATATTCACAAGATCCTTTTTTGGTTGTATCCCATCAGTGGAGATAAGATGACCTAAGTGCTCAATGTTGGAAACCTTAAATTTACGTTCCTCCAATTTAAGGGTGAGACCACTAAACTATATTCTCCGGGGAAACTCATGTAATCTCAAATCATGCTCTTCAACACTGTTCCCATACACCAAAACATCGTCTTGATACCCCATCCATGGTCCTTTGAAAGACTGATTAGGCTGAAATCAACCTGAAGGGCATCCTCATATACTTAAAGGTGCCAAACTGCTTAATAAAGGCTGTCATTTCTTGTGACAAAGGATGCAACTTAATCTGATGGTACACGAATGTTAAATCGAGGGAGGAAAAACACTTATCATCACCCAGAGAACACAACATCTCTGTTATATTAGGAAGTAGATAATGATGCACACCATTGCCTTAACATTTGCTTTGCATGCCAAAACAACTAGAGACAACCATTATGATGCCTCCACCTCTTCATATATGCTACTTTGCTTCAATTTCTCAATCTCATGTACCAGGTCATACCTTACCATCAGGGAACCATTTCTCACCTTACACACCTTTGGCACTGACATAGGTTTGAGCATCTCAAGAGGTAGATAGTTTTTCAGACATCCCAATTCTTTTCTGAACACTCCAGGAAAAGCTTTTGCATAAAATGAAGCTGCTGAAGAATCATCAGATACATTCAGGGAATCCTGTAAAACACTCACAACCTCCTTCAGTCTCAGACGGTGTTTCATTTTGATCTAGGTATTCCATCAAGTCATTCTGGTGGAACCAACTAATAAAGGAGTCTACCCTTAATGGAAAGATACATTTTCCCAGCAACCATTGTTCTCTCAAATTCCACTCAATCATTGAAATGGCCCAACTATTTTATCGGTTCACTGCCATAGCCCTTGGGTTTTATGGCAGGTTTGAATGATTTCACCTCACCCTTTAAATTCATACAAACAAAACTTGGGTAGCAAGGTAATTTTAGCTGCAAAATCAAGTAACATTTTAAAGGGATTAGTTTTGCTTAAAACCTCTTCAAAAGGTCCCTCACAATCTCGTGCATTAATCTGCAAAATGATTTAGTCACACTCATCCTCACTAGCATAATTTTCCTCTCTTACTTTCTGTGTGATATTTACAGATCTACAACTGTTGGAAAATTACCCTTTTTCTACATTTCTTACATACAACTTTTTATCCCAGACATTCCTTGAAATTTACTAAAGGATTAACACTGCCACACCTAAAACATCTAATTAAAGTTCTTACATTTTTAGCCTCATCCTTTTTTAACCACCCGAATGTTATCACCATCGCCCCTTTCTGGAATGACTTTGCCTTTCTTCCACAATTATATGTTGATGCAAGTTTGAGCAAAGAAGGGATTCATTTTTCAACCGATTCATCTATTCTTTGCATACTATTCCCAAAATGCTACCATTCCAAGACTGTGCTCACATTGGGAAGATAATGTATGTCCAACGTCTTCATGCAAATCTCAAATTCATTTAAACCTGTTGCATATTCATCAAATCTGGTAAATTTTCGAAAACATCTTGCCCCTCTGGTCCCAAACAGTGCATCAATAAATACGTTTTTCTTTCTGCACTGAAAGAAATATAGCAGACCCTAGCATAATGGTTAAAAAAATGTACATAGACCAATGAAGAACCAGTCCTCCAGGGAAATATAAAAAGAAAGGAGGAGCATTGGCATAGTAATTGGCTACAAATAACCGTTCTAAATAAATATCAGTGTTGGAGGGTGGTCTCGGGTATTAATACCCGAGAAAGCACACAAGTCCCTAAAAATCAATTAAAGAGCTCCCAATTTGTCAGTAAGCAAATGTCCATATGGATGAAAAATTAGTACAAGCACAAAATGTGCCAATGCAACTTGACCACTGTTAGTGAAAGTCGCCAAAACAGACAAGAGACGTTCTTTTCCCCAAAAACTGAGATCACATAATCTTGCTCACAGCAAGATGGCAGCCGTTGATGTAAGATACAATTTAGGGGACTTTGCCCGAAGCAAGATGGCCGCCAGAAAATGTCACACATAGACGTCACTCCTCACAGTCATGGTGGAATGGGCCGCAGCCCAAAGTAAGATGACTGCCAAAGACATCGAATGAAGACGTAGTTCCTCGAGATAAGCGTGCATACACATTGTTCTGCCCCTCACAGGTGAGAAGGCGTGCGGGATGCACACATTAGATAGGTGCCCAGTTACACTCACGAGGCAAGACAGACAAAATAACAGTACCTGATCACTGCAGTGAAATTGTTCCAATGTTGCCAGTATTCCAGCACACTAGATCAGATGTGTGACATGATGCCGATGGCGCATTTCCCTCTTCCGCATGTCATGTTAACATGGGGAAAAATAAGGATAAAAGAAGGATACTATCCATTGTGGTCCTGAAAGGGCTTTTCCAATCGTCGCCAGAAAGTAATAAAGGAGGCGGAAGAAGTTAGATATTAACCATCTTTATTAAGTTCTAATCATGAGGACCATAGCCAGCTTCGTAATTTCTTCTCCAACCGCCCACCAAGTCTTCGCCTCAGCAATCCAGAATCTAGTACATGGAACCTGGTGAATGCAGAGGATACCACACACAGTGGCGTAGCTAGGGGGGGCGGTCCGCCCCAGGCGGCACTATTTTGGGGGCGGACAAAGGCATTCAGATAAGGCTCGGCTTGCTTTCGTAGACGTTTGGGGACGGGCAGAGAAGGAATAGGACTCGGGCAATGTCCTCTTCTTTTTTGTGCTGGCAGCTGCCCCCCCCCCTCTCTTCCTATTATTCCCTCTGTTTCTGTCTTGCTCCTCACTTACTGAAAATCGTAATTTGAAGAAACGGATCACAACCTCTTTCCTTCTTTCATTTAGTTGCTTCCCTGTGAAATGGATCCAAAAAAGAAAAACACTCTTGCGGGAAATGCCGTTTTTCTGACATTTTTCTATTCCAAAGTGCAGCGGGATGGAGAGAAATAGAAGGTTTTATATGAAAAATAAATACATAACTAAATAAAGCAAGACAGAGTGGTTGCAAAGTGGCCAGATTGTTTTTATTCACATCCAAACACATCAGCCTCCCTTGACAGACTTTGCAGTGAAGCGCTACTTTCGTTTTCTCGTCTTTATTTGAACAGCATTGTTGTCCCCAGGTGGGGAAGTTCACCATTCCTGGAGGTACTGCAATACCTGGTTGATGGATGGATTGGAAAACAAAATGTGCACCATGGCTTTCTTTATGGATGTGGTCTTTTTAAACCATACTGCTTACATTTATTAAGGATATAAGCAATGGACATTGAAACGGTTCCCTTGAGGGCCCTGTAGTCATGTCCTTACCTTTTCAGGTAAAACCTCTAGCTGATTTCTGAATAGTGAGTGAGAGATCGTTAAGGTAACCATGTTGTTTCTGCTTACATTTCACATGCTTTACTTAATCTTGCATTCGCTATGAGTGTTTGCTTTTACTTTTTTTTTTAGGCAGCATATTACTCTTATCAAGTGCATCATTTGAATTGAGCCACATCCAAGTGCTTATAGCGGGCACAATTAGGTTGTAGCTGAAGGCATTGTGAGTTTCTCTCAGTGGGGCAGTATAGTGTTCAGTGGGGGAGAGGATGTGGCACTATGGCCAGAGCTGTCGAATTTGGAACTGGGGAACTGGGTTCAGCCTTCATGACCAGTCCACCAGACCACTCTACTGAGGGAGCATATTCCCATGCTAGACCTTACAAGGCCCCACTAGACCTTAGAAGGCTTGATGTCTTAGCACAAGCAGGTGTACCCTAGTGGTGTCAATTGTGAGTTAACCTTGAAGGCCTGTCCACCACAATCCATACTGAAGTTCATCTCCAGTCTTGCGGGCAGGCCTACGAAGCAGCACACCCTAGAGCAACAGTGATCCAGTCGCTGTGACTCTGTCACTGAGGTCACATGAACCTTGAGCAGTTTAGGGTGGTGCAAACGGTGTGACCACACTGGGTACCTATTTCGGGTGGGTGCGTAGTGTTTGGAAGTATATTATGGTCTAAAAAAACTTGCTGCCACCTTCCTGGCCTCCAGCAATTTTCAGAAACAATAAAAATGTCATGATAACCTCGGTGATTAATGTTCTTCCTAGAGAGAGATCCCAGTTTTGTCTAGTGGAAGGGTTGACTCCTGGAAAGGTAGCACAGAGGGTTAATAGGCCTGCTGCAAAGAACATGTACCATGCAGATCACAAAGTGCACTGCTTTAATGGGGGGACCATGATGAATGGTCATTTAATGTCAGCTGTAGATGATGGATCCCTGAACAGTGTCATGTATGTGCATGTTTGCATTGTGCTGAGGGGATTACCAGGTAATTGTTCACGCAGCTCTCTGATGGATGTCACATGCGGTTTTTCTGAGTCCCCAGATAGATCATGCAGTCTGTGTGTTCTCTTTTGTACTGCCAGTCACTGGTGTATTCAACTGTGTAGCCTTGGACGTGTCATGTATGTGCATGTAACTTGCATGATCGAGGTAACTATTAGCGGCGATGCTACATGTCTCTCGGTCCTCTTTCAAGTGCTTGCCGTCCTTTTTCCCCAGCAAACCCCCCCCCCACAGGGGCGGCAATCTGAGGGATAGCCCCGGGCGCCACAAGCTCTAGCTGCTACCTTTTAAAGGTGAGCATGAGGAAGAGACGAACAGTTAAATAAAATAAGAAGTTGGGGGTGGTCTATTACAGAAAATAAGGATATTAGTTTGAATCCTGATGGTGAAAATCAGGACACAGTATGAATGAAAATTAGAGAGGTACAGGAAACTGTAATAGGGGAAAACACAGACAAATGCTGAAGACTAATGCCTTAGGCTCTTTTCAGCACTGCCATCTGGAAAACTAAAAAATAATAATATTTTTCTTAAAATTGCTTTTGTGCACCTCTTTAATAGGAAGTACGTACTTTTCTGAGAGATAATACTAAAAGGATGCACATTATTTCCATCATATTTGCCCATGTAACATTCTTGATTTGCACCAAGTTGAACCAGAATTACTTTGAAATCATGGAACCCATGAAGAAATCTAGTGTTTGGTGAATAGTCAAGTTTGATTTTTTTTTCTTTTAAGTGCAAAACGGTTAAACCTGTTTTGCTTTTTAAAAAAAAAAAAAAAAATTTTATAGTGAGTATCCAAATCATGATCTCTCCTTTAACAGTCTGCAGGATCTGCTGATTTTTCCCAACCATTTAGTTTTTATGTATACATAATGTATGTGTTCTTTTTGGACATTAGTCACATGCAGCACCTAAGTGAACATTAGTCTTGCATATGTTTCCTTTGCCTAAGTTATGACTTTTATTCTATTGTAAGTATGTTTGTAGTAAGTAAGTTTGTGAATTGCCTGTAAAGCGTCAACATCATATATAAAAGCATATCTAGGCCAGTCAAAAAAATGTACGACGAATCACATAAACATATCTATGCCTAGATTTTCTATACTTCACACAAATAGAGAAGCACTGAGTCGAAAATTGCTAAGCTGCCTTATGTGAATGATGAGAAAGTGCACAGCACCAGAAATAGAAACGGTCTTGCACACATGAACATAAAGCTTGTATGCAGTGTACACCCTCCAGTATTAATCCTGACATCCGGACGCAGCTGAGCTATGTTAGATGTGCGATTTCATATAAATCACGTTCTACATATAAGAAGATACCATGATATACCACTTGCCGCATTGTGTGTACATGGTTTCACATGGCGTAAGGATTTAAGGGAAAACCATATCAGGCTATTTTAGTTGATTTGGCTTTGCTGAAAACCCTAAGAGATTTGCACTGGTCCGCCCCAGATATGCCTCCCTTGCAAACATTTTTAAAAATGGTGAGGTTTTGGTTGCGGTGCAAAACGATTTTGACTCAAAGCAAAGGCCTAGAATGTTTGCACTAAAAACCTTTACCACCGGAAAGTTGATAAAATCTGCCATATGTTCTGGTTTGCATCGCAGTAGGGTCCATGCATCTCTTCAGTAAACTGGAGCACAAGTGTCGGAGCCCTAATAAGTACCATTGTGTTTGTGGTTTTTTTTATCCAAAAGAAATAAAGCTAAATAGCAAACTTGTGCCATGTAATGATGTAGATAGCATCACAATGAAAATTAGCAACACCTAGACAAAGTGGATAATGTTACCCCGCTTAACACACGTTTCTTTAGCTTCCAACTGTTCTCATGTGAAGTGGCACATTACCACTTTGCACACTGGGATTTTTAAGTCTATACTTAAAATGCTTACATTAAAACAGCAAGTTTTACAATAGGATGGGAATTGAATTAAAAAAAAAACAAGAGTGACTAAAGGTATCGCACATGCCATGAAGCTACTTGAAGTTTCTTTAGCTTTTTATCCCTGAAATAAATTACATCTTGCTTGTTGAGCAGAAGATTTAATTTTACCACTATTGTAATATTGAAGTTTTTCTTAAAATTTCTTTTTTGTAATCTTGGTTCCATATAGATAGTTTAAGTGGGGCTTGAGCACTGTATACTTTTCTAAAAGGAGTAAATGTAGCAGAATAACTAACATACTGCTCAATCACATCCCTTTTGTCTCGTTTGAAGCTGCAGGGCGCGGTTGCTGTTGGATATACGCAGGAAGATGTTGCAGGCATTCGGGCTGGAGGTGGAACCACACATTTCTGCTGGACGGGCGGCAGCAGTGAGACATCTCTGGAGCCATCACCTCATGCTTTTGGCGGGAAAACAAAGCTCCCAGCATCCAAGTAAGTGTTAAACTTTATGCTGCAGGAGAGTGGTCTCTCTGTGGACTTACAAGTTACTGAGCAGGGCTGCTTTACTTTAGTAGGATTGTAGCAGCACTTCTTTCTATGGCTATCATACTTTAACGGGACAGTCCCCGAGCTTCTAGCAGAATTGCAATCTTAGAAATGGGCATTACCAGTATTCCTCTCCGACCAGTAATGTTTTAATAGAACATGACCAGAATTTCTATGCAGAAAGAAGTTAGTTATTTTATCTATAAATATTTGGATCTGTGCACCATTTATATAACTTTTATTGATGAAACATAAAAAATGACCTTTAAATATTACGTCATAATTCAATGTATAATGAGTGTATGATACGTTTTGAAGCCAATCTTTTTTTAAGTCACACCTGCAGTTCATATTTCGATCCCTTCCAAGAGAAATCATCATGAAGAAGCCAAAAACCCCAGACAGTGCCCAGTGACACTGAATGCTGCAGTGGAATTTTTGTTTATTTAGTTTATTTTTGTGATTTTATAAAGCACAGACAAGGCCCATAGGCTTCAGAGCACTTTACAATAAAGCAGAACGTATCAATAATACATTGAAGATATGCATGTAACATAAAAGATGGAGAGAAAACCTTGGTTAACCTCCCCGTGAGGTATGGCGCTTCACACGTTTTCAATGTGAAGCATAACATTGACACTTGACAAGGCGGGCTCTGAATACTATGGCGATCGCGCCGGCCTCGGGGTATGGGGAAAAGGGGGGTGGCTGCGCACAAGGGTGAAGCGGCATTTCACCAACCAGGGAGTGCGCCCTTTGAACTGGAAGTGCCTAGGCGCACTTCCTGTCTCGGGGGCGTCAGCATACCTCAGGGGGCAAGCCAGCTCAAACTGGTTATCGCCCCCCACTCCTGTGACCACCTACTCAGTTTAAATGGGAGGAGCGGACTAAGAGGCATTCTCTTTGTCCCGCTGCTCCCAGAAGTACAGGCTGTCCGGGTCGGGCCGGGGGTGGGTCCAGATAACTTTAATCTGTTTTGCCCACCCTCCATCCCCTTAAGCAGATAGTGTCAGGTGAACATATGTCGTGTTGAATATGCTTTACCTTTTTGTTTTCCACAGGGGCAAGTAAATGCTACATATTGCAAGTAATGCGTTGTGTTATGTATGTTCTCTCTTTGTTTTCAGAAGCAAGTATAATTTTTGCATATTTTGTTGTAATTGCTGATTTAATAAAATATTGCTAATGCCTTGTATATTTTAGGAAAGTAACTATGTCGTATTTTAGCGTGTTTCCCAGGTCTGCGGTAAGGTCATGATTGGGGAGCATAGTTTGTGGTCCTTGAGAGGGGCATCACCTTTATGAAAGGGGACGCCCGAGGGGGGGACCGAGGGTCACTCATATAACTCCAAGAGGCAGTTTCAGCCCGTAGGTTCAAGGGGTGCGGGGGGCTTCCAGTAGGCCATGGGCCACCCCCGCACACGCGCATGCGCTCAAGGGCGCAGAATTGCCGGGCCCCGTTTTATGGAGTGAAGAGGTGGACTAAGGGGGGGGCCCGGGGGAAGTACCTTCCGGTAAGCTGGACTCCCTTCGCAACATTGCTCCTGTTATGCAGGAGTCTCGGGGGAATTCGTTTGTGGGATCGGCGGGGCTACCAGTCATTGACCTTGCCGTAAGCTCTAACGGGTTGCGCAGAAAGGAAATCATATTTTTGATTAGAATACGATAGGAGCGCCATGTACTAGGGATATGTTAAGGTTAGCCGATGAACATCTTGTACCTATCTGTATACGGAATTTCTGCGCATTGTGTATATTGTAAATATCCTCATTTAATCGTTTCATTTGTGTAATAAAAATACGGCCGGGGGTCTACGACCCCTAACCCAATCAAACAAGTGAAGTTGGTTTGACTTATTAGCTGCGAGGGTGGGGATGGGGGCCCCCATCACATTTGGGAACTACTTTTACGGGAGGGGCTTAGGCTGTACCAGTCCATAGTAGAAGAGGAGTGGTGCAGTGGCCAGGGCGGCTGACTCCATAATACAGGGGCTCACGGTTCGATCCCCGGCGGCAGGTTAGCCCAGCACCTTGTGACTCTGGGCAATAACTCGGTTAATCTTCCCGACGGCCCCCAGCGCGAGGACAACTCTCCAGAAGCAGCTGAGGGCTTTGCAAAAGCTGGTATTTCATTTCATATTTCATTTCACAAGAGAAGGGCTTTGATGTCTTTTTGAAGGGGGCATGACATGTGGTCCGACAAAACCTCGGCGAGAGACAGTGCCTTAATCTTGTGGTGCTTCCGGAGAACGATTATTTCACGTGTCACTCGTGTTTGAGGCCGGCAAATTTGAGGAGCAGCAGTTTAGCATTTTTTGAGTCATTTCAATTTCTCAGTGAGATACGAGTGTAACGAGGAGTGTATAGTCTTAGAAGTGATACAGGCAGTTTTAAAAAGAGCGCTCGCTTCTATGGCGAGTTACTGAAGGGAGGGTATGTGGGAGGGGGAGATGTGGTTGAATGTCTCGCGTCTTGTCACGAAGGGGGCCGCCATATGTAGGACTGCTCTGAGAGGACTTAGATAAACTTTGGGAATGCCAAAAAGGAGCGTAGTCTAGTCTGGAGATACCAAGTGCCTGGACAACAGGTTTAAGGTTGTGTGCAAGGATGAGGTTTCTGATGCTTCAAAGGAGCCTTAGTTGAAGACAGGCACTCTTAGCCATTGGGGGAATCTGACGAGAAAATAATTGAATCATTGTCATTAACTGCTGTGGGTTTCACTGGTTTTAGTGTCCTCTACAGTTGGTTGTTTGTGAGAATATCAGCTACAGAAATATCATCTGACATAAATATCACGTCCTAAAAATTATCATCTCATAAGGGTAGGTTTTCTATTAACTCCAATAGGGTGATATTTTTGTAGATGCTATGTAGGACAACATATTGGTGTCAGACAATATTCTGACAATGATAAACTGATACAACACCATACAGTCTACATTCAGATAAAAGTCACAATGTTTGTGTTCTGATGATGTGTGAATTGGGAAGATTACGAGTTCTCCATGTTTTAGGTCCTAGGTGCTAAACACTGCTTCATGGTATGTAGCTCCTCTGATGAGGGAGTCCTCTCCTTGACCAATACCCTCTTTCCAGGTTTCAAGAGCGCAGGAGATGTTACTGTCGAAAAAGACTCTTCAAATAACGTAGCCTTCCCGAATACTCCTCAACTCACATATCTCATGATCGTAAACCTACCGCAGAAGGCCAATAATGAGACACTTATTATTTCAATGAGTCCATAGCCGTGCTGGCCAGGCAGACAATCAGACATTTCCCCAAGGGCTGCAATACTGGTGACTGCTGTCTAACCCACTGCAGTGTTTTAGTGGGACCTGGGTGAAGAACAGGAACGGATGAAGCAGGACTGCAGCCCAGTGGCGGCCTCTATTTACCAGGGGTGATGGGGCGAGGCACAGGGATAAGGAGGGTTGTAAATGAAAACAAACACACAAAAAATCCACTTACATTCAGGCCGGCCGCCACCTCTCAGTCTGCCCTCCCCCGCATCTCGCTCCTGGAAGCAGGAACATGCTCCTGACTCCCCTTGCCAATCACAATGCTGCAATGCAGCGCTGTGATTGGTCTGAACGCCTTGCATCTGCACTAAGGTAGGCAATGGGAGCCTGGGGCATGTTCTGCACCCAGGCTGTAATGCAGCCTGGGTGCAGAACATGCAAAGTGTGCATGCTTGTTTGGCTGGGACCGAGAGAGCCGGTCAAAGAATCATTGCGCACCTTGGAGTGGACAAACCACTCCTCCCCTGCCGTGGCAGTCCCGGCCCTCCTCGCCCTGCACCAAGAAAGGAAAAATAAAATGATAATAAAGCTAGTTATTATCATTTTAGTTTTCTTTAACTACTGCTCACAGAGCAGTGTGGTGACGCTACTCTGACTTAACATAGGTGCTGCCACTGCTGCAGCCACCTCTGTCTTCAGTCTACTGGGATCATGCAGCGTTCAGCCCCAAAGCTGCCCCGGTTTTCTTTCCAATTCAGCTACAATGAATGCTAAAATACAAATGAGTAGATCCCCAAGAAGGATCAGGAGCCAAATAACAAAATTATACTGGTCCTGACTTGTAGCCAAGCATCCTTTCCCAAGAAACTGAAGACATCTGTGGAGTGCTCAAACTTTTGTTTTGAGCAAACACAAGGAGATGATGGACAGAGCGCTGAAACTTTTCAGACACTCACCCCCAATCAAGATCTGGGTTTAATCATCGGACTTCACCACCCCAGTTCAGACCCAGCCATATGCAAATCAGTCTTGACCCTGTTCATCATGGGAACAGTCCAGCCCGAACTGCCAAGCCAGGCCTTACCTGGATGAGAATCAAGCATCTTGGGACCGGTTTCGGGCCAGGCTAGCTGGAATCCAGTGGCAAAGTGAGCAAGGTATCCACATCTGGGCACACCCTGCCAAATTAGGGTGAACAAAGCATCCACAAGGAGATGGTGGACAGAGCATTGAAACCTTTCAGATACTCACCCCCAGTCACAGATTTGGGTTTAATCCATCATCCTTCTTTAGCACACTTCGCCATCCCAGTTCAGACCCAGCCATATGCAATTCAATTTTGACCCTGTTCCTCATGGGAGCAGTCCAGCCCAAACTGCCAAGCCCGATCTTCCCTGGACCGGAAACAAGCATCCTGGGACCGGTTTCAGGATTTCACCCATCATCAGCCAGGCTAGCTTGAATCCAGTGGCAAGGTGAGCAAGGGATCCACGTATGGGCATAAACTGCCAATTTAGGGCAAACAAATCAAATACAAGGAGATGATGGATGGATCACTGAAATTTTTGAGACACTCACCTCCAGTCACAGATCTGGGTTGAATCCATCATCGTTCTTTACTTCACTTCGCCACAACAGTTCAAGACTGATTTGCATATGGCTGGGCCTTACCTGGGATGGCAAAGTGAGCTAAAGAATGATGATGGATTCATCCCAGATCCAATAGTGACCGGGGGTGAGTGTCTGAAAAGTTTCAGCGCTCCGTCCAGCATCTCTTTGTGTCTGCAAACCTTTTTTTTGGCACAGCTAGGTCCCTGACTTTTCAGTTTCTCCCTCCCTCTTTTTCTCTCTCATTCTCTTGCCCCTCTTTTTCACTTACACACACACATAGGAAACACTGTTCACTACCAGCTCTTGAAACAAGTCCTGACTCATCTCGCCCCTATTGTCCCTAAGCACATGTGCTATGATGCTATGATGTGTCAGCATACTGTATAAAACTCAAGTAAAATCACTGGAGTTAAATGTACACTAGTAACACGCCCAACCTTCATACTAAGCATCAGGTAAAACACCCAAGTTTAATAAAACCAAAATAAACTTAAAAAAGAAAGATACAATTGTTTTTTAGAAAGCTAAAACAGTTTTAACCAAAAAAGAAAAATTCTAAATCAACTCAAGAAAAGGTGCAAAGAAACCATGGTGAAATATGTGGTCTGACAATAATCAACATTGGCAGACTATGGAGATGCCATGGTTTGCCACCGAGCATAACTACAGGGAGTCGGAATATGAGGCAGGTGAGGGCAAGGAGTCTTGCCAGTACCTCAGCTGAGGACATGCCTTGAGAGGCAGAGGACACAGCAGATAGTGGTAACTATTTCAAATGACCAAAAAGAAGAAAAACAAGATGCAAAGTCGAAAGAATGGAGGGACAGGTGAAGAAGAATGAAGGTTGGAGGGGGCACAAAACAGAACAGGAAATAATGACTCCCCAGATTCATTGGAAGCCTCTTGAGGAAAAATAACACGAGAAAAAGATTAACAATCTATGTCTCATGAACAAATGTACTCTTCTCACAATTTCCTGAAAACAGATTGGCCTTTGCAGAAAGGGTGTGTAAACAGGAGAGCTGAGATGGTAAACTGTCATAGCTGAAAGCAAAATGTTCTGGTCAAAGACCCATTCGTATTTCTTGGCAGAATATGTTGAAAGAACATTGTGGCAAGAAACTATGTGCAACAGTGTAGGGGCTAAAGTACATGCGACAGTCTTCCATTTCTTCTCTCATTCTTACCGACCTGGGTATGATTTCTTGTATAAGAGACTGTGTCACAAATCCCAACAAGTCACCTGTGTGATTCTATATGCTGCTCATCAGGAGAGTACAGGGTGACTGCGGTCCACATGACTAGGCCATGACCCTTCTAGCGGTTTAGAGCGGCTACCTAATAGTCATGTTGTACTCCCTAGTTAACCACAGTGTAAACGCATGTTGTATGATAACTAGCCCCTCGTTTTGTATGCAGTGTGCATGGGAATGCTTAGAAGCACCAGAGGTGGTAGTACCCTTGGGTCATGGTCTTCTCTTTATGTATGTGGCCCCTATAGATGTAGGTAACTCCACGGGAAATGGTAAAGGTCTGTGCTTCTGTCTCCCTTGTCCTTGTTTTCCCCCTGCGCTACTTTCCCTTTTCCACCCACCCTCCAGTAATCATTTAAATCCAAGTGTATGTGTCAGTCACTGAATCGAGCAGGACGGATTCTTCGTGCTTACCTGGCTTGGACCAAGACATTTCCAGCAGGTCAGCATGTGGTCTGAGAGAAGGAATAGTGTTGTGCTCTGTACATGAAGACACTGGTAGCCATGTTGTAAGTTTCTAAGTCTTCTTTATTAGTTCCAGGTCAAGTGGTATCAATCAAGGATCAGCCATGTACCAGCTCCTACACCAGCCCCACCAGGAGCAGCCTGCCTAGCTGCTCAGCCCATCTCCAACTGTCATGCACACATCCACTCAGGCACCCAGGCATTCCACGCATCACAGTCACACCAACATTCCGTTACCATCTCTCACTCTGGCTGAGCAGCTAGGAGGACCTAGGCGGATTACAATTAAATGTAATACTCAGGATATAACATTATCCCTTTTCTTTTAAAATGAAAACAAAGATTACAATACTAAAGCAGGGAACTACACACAAAAGAAGCAGTAATGTTCGTAACTCAAGGATAAAACTAAAAGTAAAACATCGCAAAAGAGAGAACAATGCAAATAAAGAAAAGATGGGCAAAATACGACATATAAAAACATGCATCAAAATCCCCCATCCTTCCTCATGAAGATTATTAAGTCACATAGTTATTAAATCACAAACCATGTTAAAACGCAGAAAAGAAAACTAACACAGCGTACTTTTGTGAAGGATAAAAACCAAGCAATAATAAATATCAAGCTAGCAATAACCCCATCCTTCCCCAAAAACATTAGAAAATAATGTAGTAGAGGGTGGACATACCCCAAGACTAACACCCGAGGCCAAAAACAGACAACAAGGGTGAACCAACACTAAAATCCACGTGTACCACATTATGGACCACATCGAGGGTACACACAGTGAGGCGCAGGGCGACCTACACACGACAACATCTGAAGCGCGGGGGGACTTACACAGGACACACGTGATGCGCAGGGCGACTTACACACAACATCTGAAGCGCAGGGCGACTTACACAGGACAACATGTTACGCGCAGGGCGACTTACACACAACAACATCTGAAGCGCAGGGCCACTTACACAGGACAACATCTGAAGCGTAGGGCGACTTACAGAGGACAACATGTGAGGCGCAGGGCGACTTACCAACACATTAGACCAACGTGCAACGTAAAACGACTTACACACACAACACAAAAAAGATGGGAACCACCCACCAAGACCAGAACCACCCTTAAGTGGGAATAACATGTGATGTCCACCCACCAGGAGACTAGGACGTCCCAACCAATAAATAGAGTAAAACAGTGACATCACGAAATTTGAACAATTAGATATTACTAATACCATTCCACATACTGTAGAACACTATAGATCCGTGACCCACGCCGGTGAGCGATTTCTCACCCGAGCAGACGCGGCAATTGCATTAATAAACACATTAGAATGTTAGCCCACATTGCAATGTACATGGAAACACAATATTAGAGTCTTAAACAGAGAACCCAGAGCAATATCACACGATATACACCATGAGTAATAGGTAAACGTCACAGGGCATAACAGAATCCATAGTGTAACAGGTGAAATCATTTCATTTGTGTACACAAGTAAATGGGTCTTCACCAAAATGATCCTAAACTTGTTGGTCAAACATTACTGATGGTCCTTATGCTGTGTGCAGTCTTAATAGAGGTGAAAACTAAGTACAGGAAACCGAGTAGCTATATTCAACGCTTATCTCTTGGCACCCCTGCTCGAACCTCCTGCAGCAGCTGCATGAATTCCTGATGAGAAGGTGAACTTTCACCTAACCAGCGGCTGTAAGAGGCATCCAGAAAACGTTAAAAATTAATCTGGTGAGGAGGTCCGCAAAATACCTTATCCCACGTACTTGAATGCAATGACGACGACGATCCTTGATCACCTTACACTGAAAGAAACACTGCATTGGGCTATGAGCCCGGACACTGAAGCAACATGGTTGGCAGAAAAACAACCTCTAACCAAATTGAGGATGCAGAAGGATACAATCCCAAAATGGCAGCACGTAATCGGCATTACGCCGGGTGGCTCCAGGCGCGAAGGTGCTCCGAGAACGTCCAGTGTAGACAGCATACGCAATAGAGAATCCCACGATGAACAGTGCATCATGAAGAAACCCACGAAGAAACTTCAGGCGACAGCGCGCGCTGTTTGTGACTCGCGCCTCCACTGTTTGTAACTCGCGCCTCTGTTTTTTTTTTAAACAGCAATAGCAGCATAGCCAAAGAATAGGCCTCAAGCGACAATTAATATAATTGACAGAAAATGACACACCAAAATTACTAGCTCTGTGCGCTGACACCTGGGCAGAACTGTAACTGTGCCCAAGCGGTACACACATTTTTGCCAGATAACAATCAAAAAGCACTCCACTGGGAAGGATGGAAATAGCCACAATTACTTCACTGGAACCACTGCTCCTAGGTGGCCTCTAACACATACTCACGAACGAAAGTCAGACACGATAATTCCCTTCCTGGGCATCCACTCCAGGGAATTTTAAGAGACATCTTGATCCAGGGCAGTAGCAAAGGATGAAGGAGACTTATCAGCAGGCTATACATACGTAATTGTTAATCCTCCACTAGATGACTACATCTCGCACTGCGCTTGTGGATTTCACAGGGTCATATAATAATATTCTGATGTGAACAGATCCCCAGGCACGTTTCTTCCACAGTGTTCACTGACAAAACTAGAACTTCCTATGTGCCAACAAAACACCAATCTCAGAAGAACTACACCGCTCCTGTGTGGCACCTGTGAAAATCCTTCACGGAGTTAGACCATAACTCACATCTGTACAGCCACAATTCCTTTATGCAGTAGATACATCCATACGGCAGATACAAAAGGAAGTGGTAGGGTGAGTCCATACATACCCTAACATACAGACCATACCTGTGGTCAAACCCATGGCGTAAGTTCAGGCTGGACACACACGGTTGTTGTGGGCCGTCCGATGACAGGACACTGGTGGGGCTGGCTTGCCTTTTACTCCATTCTGCTTCAGGTATCTTTCTTTCTTTTTTTCTTTGTAGTTGCGCTGGTTACAATGGTTTCTTAGTAGTCTCTGGGTTTCTGTACAATCCATAAGTACGCTTGGGTCCAGGTCCGCTCGTCGCCAAAAATTATGTTGTGCTCTGTACATGAAGACACTGGTAGCCATGTTGTAAGTTTCTAAGTCTTCTTTATTAGTTTCAGGTCAAGTGGTATCAATCAAGGATCAGCCATGTACCAGCTCCTACACCAGCCCCACCAGGAGCAGCCTGCCTAGCTGCTCAGCCCATCTCCAACTGTCATGCACACATCCACTCAGGCACCCAGGCATTCCACGCATCACAGTCACACCAACATTCCGTTACCATCTCTCACTCTGGCTGAGCAGCTAGGAGGACCTAGGCTGATTACAATTAAATGTAATACTCCGGATATAACAAATAGTTTAACATTGACTCTTGTGAACTACAGGGCAAAGATGCTCACCTTAAACACAAACATCAGCTACCTGCTCATCCCCTGAAGTGCCCTATAAAAGTGTGATGGCTCGCCTGACTGGTTGGATGGGAATAGGTCATATATATAAATTGTTTGTTTATTTATACAGAGCAGCATAGACCAGTAACCAGACAATACATATACCAAATCAAGAGCATCAGAAAAATTGCATTAAACCGAGGACATTAACATTTATCAATCATTAGCATCCTGAATCAACCAATTCAAAGCTGATTAAAGTGGTGACCTGCAATAGTGCAAAATTCGTGAGTTATGACCAAACTTCATTAATCCTCATACTGTAGAACGGATATAATACTAGATACATATAAAGTGCCTTTATTTCGTGAAAATCCAAACAAAGCAGTTTCAGGTTGAATAATCAAGCCAAGAATTTTGCTTAAGCCTTGAAAAATCTGATACCAGAAGCCCTGGACAGTTGAAGACAGAATGGGGCCAATCCCCTGGAGTTTTGGTTTGACACCTAAAGCATTGACCCTATGCTGCTGGGTATATCCTGTGGAAAGCACTGGGAGTATATTATGCTAACCATCTGGAAAGGAAAGTCATTCTCTTAAAGTTTTGCTGCTCAAGGAGCCTTATTCCCCTTATCTGCTATAGTCTGCCATTCTCCAAACATTATTCTACAACCAGTGCTCTTACTATTTTTATCTAAAACGTTAGCAATCAAAGTAGAATTCACATTCTGTTGTAGAGCTCTATACCAATTCCCTACATCCAGCATCCCGTTCTTAACTAATAACTTCATCAGCATATCAGAAGCCTCATTTAATATGACACATTTATCTTCAAAAAAACTAGTTTTCTGTAAGAAAATAAAAACAAAAGGGCTTGAGTACCATGCCCGAGGTGCTGCTCTAACTCAAACTCAGGCAGGTTCTTAACTTCTGATTGTTAAAAAAAAATCATCAACTAAACAAAACCCTTTCAAATGTCATCTTTCTAGAAGAGTTATTGAAATGACCAATCCCATATACCTACAATACTTTAACAATGTGAATGGATGGCAAGCAGGAATACTCCACTTCCTAAAAACTGTGTGCTACGAGTCATCATATTAGGGAACACTTTATATCTGGGTTTATTCAGTAAGTTTGCCGCTTTAAAAAAAAAAGCCAAATTATTTACGATTCTTTAATCAGCTGCTACAAAAGACAATTATCAAATAACTTAGTCAGATGTTAAATTTACATAATTCTATCTAAAAATGATGCTAAATAATAATCTCATAGCTGGAGTAAAGCTAGCTCCCACTGCCAAACTGACCTTAGGATTTGTTTTCCTCCATATACACTTTCTGAAGAGGGAGTCGACTTGCTATTGAGCTATTAACTTAAATTGTAACATTAGCAAAACAAAATAAGAATAATGGTAAAGTCAACATTTTTATCAGTGAGACACGTCCAACTAAGGATAATGGAAGAAGAGCCCATCTATTTGCTAAATCCATAACTTTGCCCAACGTAGTCCAATAATTGAGTTAGAACAAATCTGTGAAAATTGGAGTCATAAAAAAAATCCCATATAACAAGCTGGACGAATAAGACCCAGCTATTGTGGCAAACATTGAGGAAAATCACTTGCCTCTGCTTTAAACAACAAAACATCCGAATTTGAATGGTTCATCTTACAACCACCCATAGCTGTGAATTCCTGGATTATATAGAGCACACCTTGAATATTGTTTTTATCGGCTTTGAGATATATAATGATGATGTTGTCCACAAAGGCTAGGGTTTTGTTCACCAGGGCTGTCCAGTGTCTCCACTTTTGTTTAATATTTTTGTTTATTGATCCCTTGGCAGGTAAGCTTCGCAACGAACCTCTTTAGAGGGAACGTCACAAAATAAAGCTTTTTGTGGGAAATGCTTTTTATTTTGATTGCGCCCTCCCTAGAATATTAGGGGCACTTTTAAATCTTATTGGCCTCTTGGTTTGGGTCCAACTGTCTGTACTAGAAATAACCCAACTCCTTTGGTACATCTATTGTACCCTTTTACTTGGATGAGGTATACACCTGCTTTTTGGAAGGCTGAAACCAGAGGTAGAATATGTCTGCATTTCCTAGATCGGTAACAACTAAATCCCAGACAAGATTAGCTGCTTCTGCATCTAGAAGGAAGCAAATTGGGTAGATTGTCTGCTGTGCGGAGAATCTGCATGATTCAAATTGAGAGACTAAGTCTAGCCTCCATTTGTGCTTCCAAGAAGAGATTTAGTGAGACCATGAGAAGCTACCGAAGGTTGTGATGCCTGCCAGCACTGACAACAACAGTGAAGGCCTGCGTTGACCCTTGAAAACAGCTGCATCTTTGGCCTGTCAGCCCCACTTACTCTGCCATTGAGACTGAGTCTTTTTACGTCGAGCATTCGAGACCTCTTTAGCTCATTATTGTGTTTTGGAGCCTGAGGACGCTAACGCCGGAGAAACGCTGCAACGAGGAGAAGGGATTCCACTTCCGAGGGGTCCTAGCGGTCCTAGCGGCGCGCATGCCGCTGACGGATTCCTACGCGCCAGGAGACGCTTAAGAGCCGTTGCGAGTTCCTGCAGCGCGGGGCGCAGGACGCGGGCGGGCGTGCGCGGGACGCGGGCGGGCGTGCCCGGGCCGCGCCCGGGCCAAGGGTGGGCCCATGTGCGCCCGTCTGTGACCGGACGAGGTAAGGCAGGGCCACCCCTCTGATTGTGGAGGAACCAACGATCTCGGTAAGAGAAATTAACGTTTTACGTATCCCACAGTGTAAATATAAGCATGGGCAAACGGAAACTACCACTACAAGAGAGGAAATTACACGCAAAAAGCGCCCCTATAACAAAGTACTTAAAGAATGCCGTGGGTCTTATCAATAATGAAATTGTGCATGTAGAGGAGCAACTGGCAGCAACTAACTCAGCCCTTGATGCTGTAATAAGGGAGAACGTGTCAGTAATCAGGGCTGAATCTCAAACTCTGGAGAGCAACATGGGTGGAAAGGGCAAGGAAATAGAACCAGAACTTTTAACTACAACTCACACTACTAACATCATGAGTGCCCAAAGAGTGTATAACCCGTGCGTTCTAAATTCATCCCTGGCTATTTCAGTGTTATCAAATGTCACATCTCCGGCATCCCCTCCGGCCAAAAAAAAGAAACAACAAACCTTTATTGTATCAGTCCAGGGAAGCGACCTCTAACTAAGCCTACATCAAAGCCTAAATCCAAACCAAAACCCAAACATAACAAGCATTGGCATAGACAATAGGTCTCGCCTTTGGGACCTTATGTGTTTAGCCATGCAACAGTTGCATAACTAAATACTTATAAGGTCCCAAAAGCGAGACCTATTGGCTATGCCAAGCGGCTGTGCGGCCGCGAAAGTGATCGCGATCAAACATCAAAGCGGCCGTGCGGCCGCGAAAGTGAAAGCAAATCGCGGAAAAGCGCGGCGCGCGCACCCGTGCACATGCACTGTAGCTCTAGGCTGGCCTGGTAGCACTTTTTGGAGCCCTCTCAATAAGTCTCGCCAGACCAGTGCATGCGCTGGGTCAGGCGAGACCTAAAAAGGGAGGATCTGATCCCGGGACGTCCAAAGGGGAGCGTAACTTGGAAACTCAGAAGTTACATGACGTTGAGACTTCATTTAAGAAACTTCATGGCAAACTGGACAATATTGAAAGACGCCTTATGTCTGAAATTAAGTTGTTGCAGAAGGACATGGCTTTCTTAACAGATTTGGTTATTAATTCACAAGCCCCTAAAATTATAAGTAAGATAACTGGCCCCACTACAACAGTCCAAAATCGAACTGAAAAAAGTCCTGTCACCAAAATTGGGGCAGCAATACAGAGGGAGACACCAAATATTGGAATAACATCGAAGGATGCCCCGACTACACGACAAACACCAGGACTAAGCGTTGACAAAGATGACGTTCTCGATTCTACTAATGCTCAAATGACGTTGTGCATCCCGACAAGGGATAGACCAGTTGAAGAGGATAATATAAACAAAAGGACATTGAATCTTCCCCCCAGGCTACCCCATATGTGATCATTTTAAATAATATCCCGAAATTAGCCGCAAATCAGAGGGAAACATATGAGTCATTGAAAACCAGATGACTCACTGGCTTTCTGTCAACTCTAATGTTGGGTCGCATATCTTATACCAGAATATCATCATGTTGAGGAGAGTTACCTAGGTGGGTAATTCTAGAAAACTATGCCCTGGGGATTGTGTTGTGGCAAACTTTCGAAATAGTAATCTTGCGGGTGCTTTGTTGAACATTCTTTCGAATGATGGGAAAGGGCATCTTACAGATAATCATGACAACATAAGGGCCGTCCCATTGGGCTTTTTCTATAAGCCTTTTTATGATAATAATAATATGTGTTACAACCCTATGTCTAATCCTATGCTAAATGTGCCGTTACACAACAGGTACCTATCACTGAGAAGATGTAGTGAATTAGATTAACAAAAGGGGGACTGGGCGGGAAATGAACCTTTGAATACGAGTTACGCTGCCAACGATGGGCCCTTAGATGTTTACACGATAACTCGGGTGGAGGATGGTGGTACGGGGGAATGTCCAAGTAGTGCCGAGGACACTATTCTTGATAACGCTGGTTTAGTGAGCGTTGACCTGGTGGCATCTCCCTGGGCACAGGTCTTGGTTAAACCAAAAGTCTGGGGTAGTGAACACCCACTTACCAGTAAGCAGATGATAGATGACCCTACCACATATCTAAACGAGTTTTTAAAAATTATGACATGGAACGTGGCTGGGATTAAAAATAAGACTGGGGATGAGGATTGGCAGAAAACACTAGAATGGTGTGCTGTGGTGTTAATTCAAGAAACATGGTGCACTGAACCCTTTTTTGTTAACGGTTACTACACCATTTGTACAAATGCTAGCCCATCTAGGATGGGCAGAGCAAAGGGGGGCTTAGCTACAATAATTGCTGTCACCTCATCACTGATCTTAGGGGATACATATGTCCTATCACAATATTATCAGATTCTGCATCTCTACTCGTAATGTAAACAGCATATAGTTATAATACATTTTTATAATAATATTTTTGAGAATACGAAGACAAAGGTCATCGAAGCTCTTGAAAATGAGCTGGATAATTTTTGGAAAAGAATTGATGGGGATTTCATTTTAGTTTGGGCAGGTAATTTTAACTGTGTTAAATGCGTCCATGAAGCCGGAGAACCTTGCGGGTATTGCGATGAATTTATTGATAGGACCCCGCATTTTTCACATGATACTTATGGAGAGAAAATTAATTATGCTATACACCAATATAACTTAGCCGTTTTAGAACCTACTAGATGAGAAGGAGAAATAATAATTCAAACTTTTGTGGGGAGTAGGTCATCTTCCACCATAGACCACTTCATTATATCATCTAACTGTTGTGACTTGGTGGAAATATTGCAAACAAATATAAGCCTCCTTAGCAACCATAATCCCCTAACTTTGTCATTGAGACTAAAATTAACAACAAAAGCGCAGGGGAACAAAATGAATGCAGAAATAAAGACATATGACAATAATGGTATCTCAATAAAGTGGACTGGAGTGAATCCAGCCAACTTTATGGAAAATCTTTTAGGGAAATCCCAAAGTGATATAGACATCTGTCTGGATGATCTCTCCCCCGATTCAGCAATTATAAATGCTTTTTGTAATATAACCACTACAATCGCAGGAGATTTAACAACTAAAAGGCGAAAGATAAATCGTGATATAAACCCTAGGTGGTTTAATGACAAATGCTCCAGACTAAATAGGGAACTTAAAACTGCCCTAAAAGAAAAACCTAGAGATAGTGCCAGGATTAGTACCGCGAGGAAAGACTATAAAAACAGTGTGAATGAAAGGAAGAGGGAAATACGTGAGGGGGCTTGGGAGAAGTTAATCCAAGCAACAGAACTGAATGACCAAGCTCTCTTTTGGAAAACTATAAATCACCCCTACTTTAGAGAGAATAATGCAGTTAAAATCGAAACTATGGTTACCCCGGAAGAATGGGTAATGCATTACGAGAGCATTTTTAACCCCAATGCCCTGGAAATAGTCAATAATAACAGGGGCGATTTTATAATAGTAGAACCAGTAGGAACCCTGCCTATAACACAAGAAGATATTAGATCGGCTTTGCAAAAAAGTGCCAATGGCAAAGCCGCAGGTGCAGATGGGGTCCCTATTGATGTTTTTAAACACAACATGGTTTTTTGGATACCTATTTTATTGAAAGTTTTTAACGCTACCCTTAAGGGCTTATTGTCGGCCACTTGGGTCGAAATCATAGTACCTATTTTTAAAAAAGGAAATAGAGGAAAAGCCAATTATCGCCCAATATCTCTTATAGATTCCACCTCAAAAGTAATGGGTCGTATAATGCTCGAAAGGCTGGAAACCTGGGCCAGTGAGCAAAACATCTTGACGGAGACACAGTATGGTTTCAGAAGAGGTATTGGGACGGTTGAACAATGCTTAAACTTAGAATTACTAATAGGGAAGTACACACTAGCGAAGGATGGGGCACTCCACCTATGTTTTGTTGATTTGACAAGTGCCTTTGACCTAGTCAATCATCAAAAATGATGGCAGCCACTTAAAGAACTTGGGGCGCCCATTGCAATAATCATCTATTTGTCATTTGATATACAACTTCCTAACCTCTAGGGTACGTTTTGGCAACATGGGAGAATGCACTCTGGATTTTAGAGTCATGGGTGGTGTAAGACAAGGGTGCGTGTTAGCACCCTTTTTATTTTCCCTTTACATTAATAATATAAACCTTTTTAAACAAAACTTAGTTGTAAACATCCCGAAAGTTGGAACACGCCCCACGCCTGTTTTATTATATGCAGACGATGCTGTCCTAATTTCTAGGACAGCTAACGGCCTGCAACTTTTAATAGATAATTTTGCATCCTACATGTCTGATAAAGACCTACAGTTAAATTTAAAGAAAACATTTGTCATGACATGTGGGAATAACAGATCCAAGAACAGACAACACCATGTGGACGGGGTCTCTGTTAACAGGGTTTCATCTTTCTCATACCTAGGGATGCTTTTTAACAAGAAAGTCTCGTGGAATGCACATATTGAATCATCTAATATGACATTTTTAAGAACAATGGAGAGTATCCTCAGATTTTCCACGAAACTAGGAAATAAACCCACCCGCAAGATATTAACCTTGTATAGGACTAAATGTGTTCCGGGGGTCTGCTATGGGGCTGCGATGTGGGGGAGAGCCAACATCACCTCCTTACAAATCCAGGAAAATAACTTTTTTAAAAGATTGTTGGCAGTACCCAAGGCTACAGCCAATTATATAGTCCACAAAGAACTGTCGGCCCCATATCTTAGCGACACAATAAAAATGGTTGGCCTGACGTTCTGGAGAGGGATTTGGGCAAAGGAGGAAACCAAATTTACTCAAGATATAATAAAGGACTGTCTGACCCTGGATCAAAGCCGGAAAATTCCATGGTTGGAGTATATTTTTAACCTGTTAACATGTTGCAAAGTCGAAATTGATAAAAAGAACCCGTCATCTATTTTGGACTTTGCAAAAAGTGACTTGAAGCTTAAATATTTAATTGTCATGGAAAACGATAGGAATAGGGCTGCTAATAATAAATCTAGTGTAGTCTCTTACTGTGAACATCCTTTTATGATGACGCTTCAACCTTATTTAATACTGGTAAGAAATACCCAAAATAGATTTTATTTAAAGAGATTAAGGTTGGGGACCTTACACTTTTTATTTGCATTCCCAAAAATGGGGTCACAAATTGCCAAATTGCCCGTGTGACGGTAAAACATCACAATCGACGTTGAATTTCACCTTGTTTTGCAGCTTTTATGGAGATATTCCATATTCCAATTTTACAACCCCTGTTTTTATCAAATAGGCTTTATACTTATAAACAAGCATTTTACCTCATTTGTGGCCTGGGAAACCTGAAAATTGTAAATTCTGTGATCGGTTATGTGCAACTTGCCATTTGGAAAAGAAGGGATTATACACATCTGGATACATTATTATATGAAGAGATGGACGAAAACTGTTAAATTCCCCCTTTTAGTTTTTTTAACCTGCATTTGCACTTTATACAAAAAACTACGCAATTATAACCATTTATACTGATTAGAGAATGTATGAAGAAAAGCGTGATACTATGCACTTTATGTACCCTTATGCACAAAGTAAGCACTAGCACTTTTAAACAGTATGTTTTACTTGTATTGATGGCACGTGTAAAAATTTGAACTGTTGACAATCTTTAAATGGATGTCTTTCAATAGTTCCATGGTTCCTTTATATGCTGTTTTTGTACTAGATTAAGCAACGTTAAATCTAACTTGTACAGATATAGCTTGTTATGATTATGATTTTAATTATTTTGTAATGTAGGAACGTTCCTTTTATTATAATATGCTTATATGGTGTTCTTTATTTGCACCGAATAAAGCTGAATTTGAACTATACCTATATGTGTATGTACTTTGTGGGCTCTGGAGATCAGCCCTAGGACTTGTCTGCTTCACTTAGGGACTTTTTTTCTGTTCAACTGCCTCTATTTAACTCTCTTGATAAAAAACAACCAGCAGATGTAAGTAAAATACCAGAATCACTTTAGTATTCTCTAGATTCCAGTCCATAGACATTGTCTTCCACAAGCTCCCGTAGACAATAATATTTTTTTCAAATCTTGTATTTTCAGTGATATGACCACTGAAGGCTCTGATTTTATATTAAAAACAGAGTTTTGGACTATACCGTTTCCAGCTGAAAGGCAATAGTTCTCTCCATATGTTCCCATACCAGGCATGTCATGCAGTTTGGTGCTTACTTTCCATCCATGTTAAGGAACCGTAGATGTTTCAGAACCCAGGCTAATGTGCTGCATAGCAAAATACATATAAGGTCCCAAAGGCGAAACCGATTGCATTGCAAATGCTTGTTCTCTAGGTGGTGAAGAAAAGAAGCTCGAAGTGTCACTTTGATGGCTCCTTTACACCAGACCGCATTGGCATCAACACTGAATCCTGGTGGGAGGCCCCTTTTCCAGTGCCCCTCATTGATGTGGCAGGTCCCCCACCCCTGGCTGTGACTATCACAAGGGGGCTGTATGGCTCTGTCCTGTTGTTGCTCTTTGTTGACCCATTAAGCTAAATCTGCCTTCTCTGAGCCTGCAGAATAGGCCATGAGCTATGAGTGCCCAACTCAGACTGTCAGAGTATAACTGCCCAAGACTCATCTGTCAGAAGCGATGTGCATTCTCTTCATCCCTGAACTAAGCAAACAATGTGGAAGAATCCGACACTGATATTCATCTGTAGTTTTTCAACTGTACCCTGTTGGGTAGTGTACAAGTCCTAAAAAAGACTCATAAAAACTCAATACTTACACCAGAGTTAAGATTAATGACACAAGACTTCCTGAAGTTACTATGTGCATTTTCTTAATGTAAATGAAATGTCATTTCATTTACCTAAAAGAATAAAGAGTGCTTGGACAATATATTTAGTAAATTATACTTTTGCTAGCCAAACTAAATGTTCTGCATCACACAGCCCACCAACAAAGAGACTTGAATGTTCACCTTCACCATCCCCTAAGAGTCAAGGCCACAATACAACAAGGGAAACTTTGAAAAAGTGGTGCAACGGGAGAGAGCAGAACGGTCCCATATTACTAGCATATGGCGCAATTTCTCACCTCCGCTTACTGCCACACCTTTGGCTGCCTTGTGCCCCATAAACCCTTGCACCATAGAGTAAGGGTGTGTGCATTATGTCCAGCATAGGTTTTGTACCCTTCCTATTCAAAATGCTATGCTTTGACATCGTTCAACACTGTTATAACTTTGTATGTGTGCTGTACTTGACAGTTCAGCGTGCTTGCAAGTGTAACTAGCATCACTGGTTCCAAGGTCAATATTTGTCACAAAGATTGCCTAATTTAGTCTTAGAGCCAGACGTAGCAGACTCTACCAGCCTATAAACGCCCGCTACAGCATTAAAGGTCCTCAGCTCGGGCCTTTAACAAGGGAGCAGGTCTTCAATGGCCTGTAGAGCCAGCACCCGCCAAGTCGAACACCAGCAGCACCCTCCTCAAGTGCATCCTGCTCAACACCCGCTCCGTCCACAGACACGCCATCGAACTCTGGAACCTCCTCGACACCACAGCTCCAGACGTTGCCTTCCTCACGGAGACCTGGATGAACGCCTCTTCAGCTCCCGACATCGCCATCGCCATCCCAGAGGGCTACAAGATCACCCGGAGGGATCGCACCGCCAACCAGATGGGAGGAGGCATCGCCATCATCCACAGGAACACCATCCGTCTCACGACCAGCACCGACAACACCCTGACCACCGCCGAACACCTGCATTTCCAGATCCACACCGACCCGAAGACCACCCTCAGAGGCACCCTGATCTACCGACCTCCGGGACCACGCACCCAATTCAGCGAGGACATCGCCGACTTCGTCAGCCCGCATGTCCTCCCCTCCGCTGACTACATCCTCCTGGGGGACCTCAACTTCCACCTGGAGAACAACAACGACCGCAACACCAGCACCCTGCTCGACAACCTCGCCAATCTTGGACTCAAGCAGCTGGTGTCCACCCCCACCCACCTCGCCGGACACACACTCGACGCAGTCTTCTCATCCAGCACAGACATCGACTTCAGCCACGCCACAGAGCTTCAATGGACGGACCACAGCTGCGTCCACTTCACCTTCAAAAGAACGACGACCCACCACCACCAGCAACAGGCTGCCCGCAGAAGCTGGAACAAGATCACAGCCGACCAGCTAGCCACCTCCCTGAGCCAGCACCCTCCTGCCAGCTCAGCGAACCCCAGCCAGGCCGCCGACAACCTCACGAAGTGGATCAGCAGCTGCGCGGACGAGCTCGCCCCGCTGAGGACCCCGCCCAGCAGACCCGGCAGCAAGAAAGCCCCATGGTTCACCGACGAACTCAAGAGCTCCAAGAAGAACTGCCGAGCCCTCGAGAAAGTCTGGAGAAGGGAACCAACACCGGACAACAGGACCACCTTCAAGCTTGCCACCCGGAAGCACCATCAGCTGATCCGCGCCGCCAAGAAAACTGCATTCAAGGACCGGCTGGACAACAACGCACACAACTGCAAGGAACTCTTCAACATCGTGAAAGAGCTTTCCAACCCCAGCGCAGGAAGCAACGACATCACCCCATCGCAAGACCTCTGCAACTCCCTCGCCTCATACTTCCACAACAAGATCGCGGACATACACAACAGCTTCAACAACCAACCAACGCACACCACGACCGAACAACCACCCCCCACCACCACCCTCCACGCCTGGACTCCGATCAGCACCGAAGACACCATCCGCACGATGAACTCCATCCACTCCGGATCGCCGACCGACCCCTGCCCT
Organism: Triturus cristatus; assembly: GCF_964204655.1. Lineage (NCBI taxonomy): Eukaryota > Metazoa > Chordata > Amphibia > Caudata > Salamandridae > Triturus > Triturus cristatus. The sequence goes on from NC_140592.1 coordinate 486,994,053, forward strand.
CACCACGTCTTCAACAAGGCCGACGCTGTCATCGCACCCCACCTGCGAGACATCATCAACACATCCTTCGACACCGCCACCTTCCCTGAGAGCTGGAAGCACGCCGAACTCAGCGCTCTACTCAAGAAACCCACAGCGGACCCCACCGAACTCAAGAATTACCGCCCCATCTCGCTCCTCCCGTTTCCAGCCAAAGTCATCGAGAAGACCGTCAACAAGCAGCTGGCCGCCTTCCTTGAGACGAATGGATCCCTCGACCCCTCACAGTCTGGCTTCCGAGCCAACCACAGCACCGAGACTGCCCTCATCGCCGCCACCGATGACATCCGAGCCCTGATGGACAACGGAGAAACAGCGGCCCTCATCCTCCTAGACCTCTCCGCGGCATTCGACACTGTCTGCCACCGCACCCTAGTACAGCGCCTCAGCAACGTCGGAATCCAGGAGAAGGCTCTGGAATGGATCATCTCCTTCCTCGACGGAAGAACACAGAGAGTCCGCCTACCACCGTACAAGTCAGAGGCCACCGAAGTCATCTGCGGCGTCCCTCAAGGATCCTCGCTGAGCCCCACCCTCTTCAACGTCTACATGAGCCCCCTCGCGGCCATCGCACGGCAACACAACCTCAGCATAATCTCCTACGCCGACGACATCCAGCTGATCCTCTCCCTGACCAACGACCCCGCCGCCGCCAGAGCCAACCTGCACGAAGGGATGAAAGAGGTAGCCGAGTGGATGACGACCAGCCGCCTAAAACTGAACTCAGACAAGACGGAGGTCCTCATCCTGGGCTCTTCACCCTCTGCCTGGGACGACTCCTGGTGGCCTCCCGCCCTGGGCACCGCACCCAAACCGTCAGACCACGCACGCAACCTGGGCTTCATCCTGGACTCCTCCCTCTCCATGACCAGGCAAGTCAACAACGTCTCCTCGGCGTGCTTCAACATCCTACGCATGCTACGGAAGATCTTCTGGTGGAGCCCCACCGAGACCAGGAAGACCGTCACCCAGGCCCTCGTCACTAGTCGACTGGACTACGGCAACGCCCTCTACGCCGGTACCACCGCCAAGCTCCAGAAGAGACTCCAGCGGATCCAGAACGCCTCAGCCAGACTCATCCTCGACATCCCACGAACCAGCCACATCTCCGGACATCTGAGATACCTACATTGGCTCCCCGTCAACAAAAGAATCACCTTCCGCCTCCTCACCCACGCACACAAAGCCCTACACGACCAAGGCCCGAGCTACCTCAACAACCGAATCAACTTCTACGCTCCCAAACGCCACCTCCGATCAGCCAACCACGCCCTCGCCGCCGTCCCCCGCATACGAAGAGCGACTACAGGAGGAAGGTCCTTCTCCTACCTGGCCGCCAAGACCTGGAACTCCCTCCCGACCGACCTGCGCCTGACCCAAGACCACCTCTCCTTCAGGAAGAAGCTGAAGACCTGGCTGTTCGAGCAGTAGCGGCACCCCCCTCCCCCCAGCGCCTTGAGACCCTACGGGTAAGTAGTGTGCTCTATAAATGTCTTTGATTGATTGATTGATTGATTGACTATGGAGGGCTCTAAGGCTATTACAACATTCTGCACCTAGATGCCAGAATGTTCTATTTTGTAAAACAAAGGCCTCATAAAGCCCAAGGGTTTTGAAATCCCCTCGGGATCCTTGAGGCCTTTCTTCAGCAACAGCTGTGAACAAACATTGGAATGTTGCTCTCCAGGCTTCTACCAGCTATTAGAAGCCCGGAGCACTCCATTGTCTTCAGTTGAGTGCTCAACATTCCAATGTTCTAATTGTCTTTAACTGCCCGAGGCCTGACAAATAATCATAGTAGTAGATGAGGACTGTTCAATCTAAGGTCACACAAACTGATGGGCTGTATGGGACAGGGGATGCTGCTTTGAGGGACAGTTGGTCCCCAAATTTTGAGCTGCACGAATGTTGTCATACATAAATAGTATTGGGTCTGACAGAATGTATACACTATATATGTAACGTTAAGCAATGATTTGTTTTTCTGCAGATATTTCTTCCGATGAGGCATTCCTGACTAGAAAACTGAACTGCACGGAGGTATCCTACCGGGTCACGATAAATGGTAAAATATTAAATAATACCTGAAGGAGATGAATGCATTTCACTTTGGAAATAACTTGTTACTATACTCTTTACTCAAAGAAATGAAGAACCCGGGACCTAGCAGACATGTAGAAACAGCGTACCTTCTTTGCAAAAAATGTGAAATTCACCGAAATATTTTTATTTTTGAGCCAAAAACTTTTTACAACTGTAGAAATGGCAACCTCAATTTTAGGTCAAAATCAATCTTGTTCCGTTTATCTTTTCTTTTTCTTGAATATTTAGAAATCAGATTAAAATAATAGAAATATGGGTGGTCTTGTATGCACTCAGTTACATTTCTCCTTTTCTGCCTTGGTGCTTGTTGAACTCTTCAAACTCACAAACATCTCAACTGAGAACCAAAAGCAGCCCTGTCAAATGTTGTACCCCCTGTAAGGCAGGTTGGGAAATGGGTCTCCTCCCCCAAAAAATCTTCGAAGGAATAGTGTATTTTATTTAGTGCATTATTTGAGCTGGTGGGGGCCATCAGCACTTATTTTTGGGGACTGGTACTTATTTTTCCACATCAGATATTTGCCAAGCACAAGAGAGAAAAAATACACAGATCGGAAAGACGAAGGAAAAGAAAGACGGCAGAACCGTCATGAAAGGAGAAAGCAGGACCTGCAGGAGGGAGATAAAGGCTGCACTATAATCAGCTATAACAGAGTGCAGGAATTGGGCGGGTATAGAAAGAAGGAAGGAGAGGGGGCATGTCAAGCCCAACTTTGTGGTCAGTTAAAAAGAATTTAGTAGGTATGCTTGTTGCACGAAGTAGCTTTAACATTTATTTACGAATCACTTTTAATTTGAAGTTGCACAAAGCCCAATGGTACTAGAGATGCATCCTCAGACACTATGAATTGTCCAGCATTCAGGCACACAGCTCTGCTGACAAGGAGAGAATAATATTTCTTCTGGGGGCCATGCCTGACGGAGGACCGTCTTTCTCTTCCTCATTGGGCATGGAGTTCAAGTCGAGACACGAGCCGGAAAGGCGAAGCCGGACCCAGTAGGGGCCCATGTGGAACACCTCCTGGAGGTAGGATCACTCAGGGAAAAGCCTGCTAAAGGGGGGCACGCTGGGAGTGGGTGCCCCCCATTGGACCGCTAGCCGCCCAATTACAGAGTAGGGGGCTAAGCGGCAATGTTGCCAGATTGGGCTATTTCCCGCACAATTGGGCGACATTTTTCCCAATTGTGCGGGAAAAACCCATACCCGGCAGGTGGCTACTTTTTGGGCGGAATTAAAGCCAGTGTGCGCAAAATACTGGCTTGGGTGGCGCCGACCGTGGCATGCGCCTATCACAGTGGCGCGTCTGTGCTGGCGAGCGCTAAAATGATTGGAAGAGGACCCGAGTTGTCCCTCCCCCCCAAACACACACGCTGACGCTGCACATCACGTATTTGTAAGTGCACACACCCACCCACCACATAACTTAGCAGTGGTGTGTTGCGGGCCGAATTGTGGGTTCCCAGGGCCGTCAATCTTGTAGCGCGCGAAAGTGCTACCAATGACGGCCCTGGGCATCATTCTTGGCCAGCCCCCGCGGCGCGCAGTGCTTTCAAATGCATATGTGCGCGCCGCTTTTTCTCTTCAACAGATGCGGCGACGAGGAGTCGGACTGGAGTCGGACGCACGTGGTGACATGTCCCTGCTGCTGCCGCCCACTGTGGTCCACTGGTGGTCACCCAGGCCACAGGCGGCGGCGGGTGGTGCTCGCAGGCAGCACTCTCTGTGCAGCGCAGGCTAGCCAGCCCAGTGAGCCCACCACCAGTTGACAGCACAGCCTGGAGTCACGCAGAACAGCAGCAGGGCGCCCGCAGTTGCTGAGTCCGGACTTCGACGCCCGCCCCGACATCAGGTGAGTGAGTCAGAGGCGCAACTAGAGCCAAACTTCGGAGGGGGGGGGGTGTAAGAGAAAATTTCGAGGGGGGTGCTGAGTCTTTAAGCAATAGACAGAGTGGAGATTGGGGCAGGGAATTCTTTCCGTTTCATCATTTTAGAAAAGTGCAGTTTCAATATTATGTTCAATTAAGCCATGGTTGCTGCATTTTTATTTTATGAAACTAACAACCATTAACAAAGTAAATGGTTCTGGTTTGTTGTAGGTGTAACGTTACTTGTTGTGATATATGGTTGTATGACATAATTTCGACAGACAGAAAATCGACCTACAAATATATTGCAACAAAAATATCGATGTCAAGAATATCGACATCCTATCTACAACATTGTAAGTACAAAAATATCGAAAATTAAATATCGATGTCAAAAATATCGTTATTAAAAATATAGTTTTTCTTTTACTTTAAAAATATATGTAAAATAAACCAAATAATACTTAGAAATTAAATAAACATAATTAAATATATTGTATAATATTTAAAATGTATAATTAATATATATAATTTAATAAAACTTTAATTAAACATATACATATAATATATAATATATATACTTACTTAATAATTAATTTTTATAATAATTTCTGTAACGTATAAATTATTAAATGTTTTTAAAAATTACCAATACATCTATGCACATAAAACAATAACATTAATAAATATTTAATAAGTACATATAGCTAATAATAATCAATATTTTTAATGTGAATAATTGTTATTATTAATGATATATTACAATAGCTAAAATAATAAAAAACATATTAAATATCAGACACAATAAAACTACTAGTCCAACTCCAACAAAAACAACAGTAAGGAAAATGTTGGATAGCGTAGGGGTAAAAATTACTATTCCAACTCCAAAGAGTGCAACAGTAGGGAAAGCGTTGGATAGCGTACGAATAAAAATTACTATTCCCACTCCAGTGAGTGCAACAGTAGTGAAAACGCTGGATAGCGTAGGGGTACAAATTACTATTCCCACTCCAGTAAGTGAAACAGTAGGGAAAGCGCTGGATAGCGTAGGGGTAAAAATTACTATTCAAACTCCAAAGAGTGCAACAGTAGGGAAAGCGTTGGATAGCGTAAGGGTGAAAATGACTATTCCCACTCCAGATAGTGCAACTGTAGGGTAAGTGTTGGATAGCGTAGGGAAAAAAATTACTATTCCAACTACAGAGAATGCAACAGTAGAGAAACCACTGGATAGCATAGGGGTAAAAATTACTATTCAAACTCCAAAGAGTGCAACAGTAGGGAAAGCGTTGGATAGCGTAAGGGTAAAAATTACTATTCCCACTCCAGATAGTGCAACAGTAGGGAAAGTGTTGGATAGCGTAGGGAAAAAAATTACTATTCCAACTACAGAGAATGCAACAGTAGGGAAACCACTGGATAGCATAGGGGTAAAAATTACTATTCCCACTCCAGTGAGTCCTACAGTAGGGAAAGCGTTGGATAGCGTAGGGGTAAATTACTATTCCCACTCCAGAGAGTGCAACAGTAGTGAAAACGCTGGATAGCTTAGGAGTAAAAATTACTATTCCCACTCCAGTAAGTGAAACAGTAGGGAAAGCGCTGGATAGCGTAGGGGTAAAAATTACTATTCCAACTCCAAAGAGTGCAACAGTAGGGAAAGCGTTGGATAGCGTAGGGGTAAAAATTACTATTCCCACTCCAAAGAGTGCAACAGTAGGGAAAGCGTTGGATAGCGTAGGGGTAAAAATTACTATTCCAACTCCAGAGAGTGCAATAGTAGGGAAAGCGTTGGATAGCGTAAGGGTAAAAATTACTATTCCCACTCCAGAGAGTGCAACAGTAGGGAAAGTGTTGGATAGCGTAGGGAAAAAAATTACTATTCCAACTACAGAGAATGCAACAGTAGGGAAACCACTGGATAGCATAGGAATAAAAATTACTATTCCCACTCCAGTGAGTCCAACAGTAGGGAAAGCGTTGGATAGCGTAGTGGTAAAAATTACTATTCCCACTCCAGTAAGTGAAACAGTAGGGAAAGCGCTGGCTAGCGTAGGGGTAAAAATTACTATTCCCACTCCAGTAAGTGAAACAGTAGGGAAAGCGCTGGATAGCGTAGGGGTAAAAATTACTATTCCCACTCCAGAGAGTAAAACAGTTGGGAAAGCACTGGATAGCATAGGGATTCTATAAACATAATAACCAATTAAATAATTAGTTATAAAAAAATAGCATATTAATAATTAATTTACACAATAATTATTATTAAATACCAATTATTTAAAATAAATATTTAAATAAATAACTTTAAATTAACATCCCACACTATTCCCCCTTTAACACACAACACACTACACATACAAAATACACAATACATTTAAATATCAGTTTATCTATTATTTACAATTAACCCCTTGAGTGCCCATGACGAGATGGTCTCGTCATGGGCCGCGGTTGCGCTGTGCCCATGACGAGACTATCTCGTCATGAGCCCCGCCCGCTAATGAAATGCCCGGCACAGGGCGTGGAAAGGGCGGGGCACTCAAGGGGTTAATAATACATTCTTTATAATTAATATACTTATTATTTATTAATTTATACATATTAACTACCAAATTACAATTATTCACAAATTAATTATTAATTAACAATACATTAATTAGCAATAACAACAAATAACATGAAATAATAAATTATTTATATTTACTATATTTAACGTACTAATAACAATTAATTACCAATTAATAATTAATTAACAATTTATTATTAATTACAAATAAATAAAAATTATCATTAATTATATTAATTTAATTACATCCCACCCTATTCCCCTATAAACCCACAACCCACTACACATAAACATTCACATAATTAATTTAATCATCAATTAATCACTTAATAAAATTAAATCACCAATTAATTAGTAATTAACAATTAATTAATTAACAATACCAATAAATAAATATTAATATTAAACTAATTATAACTTATATAATTAACCAATTAATAAAATTAATTTACAATTAATAATTAATTGACAATTAATTAATCAATTAATATATTTAATTTACAATTAGTAATTAATTAACAATTAATTAATCATAAATACCAATTAAACAATACATATTAATTCATTATTTATAATTAAATTACTTCCCACCCTATTCCCCTATAAACCCACAGCCCGCTCTGATACTAAAACGCGAAATTATATTTTAAATAATTATTAATCTCTAAACATTTATTTTTAAATGTATTAAAATACATTACAATAATCTTTAACATACAAATAAAATACATATTAAAATACATGACACTAATAAAATATCGATATTATTGACATCGAAATTTTTGCTTACGATATTACTTACATCTATATTAATGACTTTGATATTATTAACTTCGATAATACTTACCTTGGGGGTCGATATTCTGTCCATCGATATTCTTGACTTCGATATTCTTTACCTACGATATTAACAACTCGATATACTTGTAGGTCGAAATTTAAAACTCGATATTTTGACTAACCACCGTGACATATATCTGGATGCAATGACAGAAGAGGCAAAATACCAGTCCGGCGACACACAATGCTAAACACAGATTTTTAGCTTAGTTGTTTTAAGCAACACCATTAATTACATCAGACACGCCCCTTGGAGAGACCCCCCAGTTTTTTCATCCCGCTTAAAGCCCTGGAAACACCATGTTACAATCACCTCATGGCCTGGCACTGTGCATCATGCATGACTCATGACTTCCACTTTTTCAGATTGCCTATGTGCAGGTGCATAGTGAACCCTCCCCCACCCCACCCCTTGCTTTAGGAAGACAGCAAGGGCGAAATTCTTGATGGGCCTCTTCTGTCTGCAACTCTGCAGACAAAGGCTCAGCTCATAATTAAGAGGAAAAGGTGGGCGAGTGAGTAAGGGATGGGTGGATGGCTGGATGGATTAGTGAAAGGGTGAATGGATGAATGGAAGGGTGAATAGATGGATAATGAGCGAAAGGATGGATGGATGAGTGAAAGGGTGGCTGATCGGTGAGTGAATGGGTGGATGGATGAGTGGATGGATGAGTGATACGGTCAATGGATGGATTCATGAGTGGATGAGTTGAAGTATGGGTGGATCGAAGAAAGGAAGGATGGCTAAGTGAAAGGGTCAATGAAGAAAGAAAGGGAGGATGAATGGATGACTGAAAAGCGGACTGGGTGGTAGGATGAGTAACTGGGTGGATGGATGAGTAAGTGAAAGGATGGCTGGATGGGTGAGTGGATAAATGGCTGGATGGATGCGTAGATGGTTGGGTGGAAGAGTGGATGGTTGAGTGTACGGATGGATAGGGTGAAAGGGTGGATGAATGGATGAGTGAAAGTGTGGATGGAGGGATGGATGAGTGAAATGATGGATGGAAGATACGTACGTTTTCAATTTGGATATAGATGGAATTACTTATACACTATTACGCGACCTCCTTTGATGTGTCTGTAAAACGTACCTTTTGTCCTGAAGTTTTGTCCTGAATTTTGACCTCTCGTCCTGAATTTTTGTCCTGAATTTTGACCCGTTGTCCTGAATTTTTACACTCACCGTCCTGAATTTGCACCCATGCCAGTTGGTCACCCTATTTGTAGGAAGTGATGAATATTGATAGATGCCAGGAAGTTGATGTAGGTAAAGAGTGTTTTAACACCAAAACCAAATCTGACCACATTGGTTGTTCGTAGGCCAGCCTAGCTTCGAAAACGGTCGTGCAGGGGCCACCCAACCTCGCACGCACCTGCCGGCAGCACCGCGTGCGTCTGTTTACCACTGTCCTGGCATGGATCTGACACTCCGTGCTTCACCACGTTGCGGATGCCAAGGCGTGCACTGACGCACGCTGTTTGCCGCTCGAATTGGAGCTGATTTCCGGGGGGGGGGGGGTGTGGGGGCTGAATCTTTAAGCAATAGGCAGAGTGGAGCTGCAGGGGCTCTTAGAAGTCGCAGTGAAAACTGGTCTTGAAAATTAATAGCATTAAGGCAGGTGCCCAGTTAACACCCTCCCACCATCTGTATATTGAATAGAATGTATATTTGTCGTTAAAAGTGTTTCTGATGACAATTTGTGCATAATTGGAGACTTGGGCTGGTTTTTGGGCTGAAACTGGTCTGATTGGGCTTATTTTGGGCTTATATTTGAGCGGATTTGGGCTTGGGATGGGTCTAAAAATCTGGCAACACTGCTAAGCGGTGAAGGAGGTTAAAAGGTGGTACAGGCCCCCCTTTTGACCACATGAAACACCATCGGAGGACATTGATGAATGGAACCGCCGAAAGGACAACCTCGCATCAAGCCTTCCTGTCCATCCCTCCCTTGGAGCAGACTCTCACCTGGTATCGGAGTCCGTTGGGGGCTGCAGCGCTGGATCACCGGAGAGATGCCGCACCAGTGAGGACCTCTTTTCCAGAGGGCAAGACGATTTGCAGGAGCTCGGCGTAAGGAGGCAGGCAACGCCCTACCCTCCTTTGTCTCCAGGCTGCATGGTCCCACCACCGGGGGAACAAGAAAGAACACCAGCAGCAGCAGAGTCCACTGAGCCCAGAAATTTCCTCGGTCCGGTGGGGGCAAGAGCGGAGATTCGACCGGATAAGCGGGGCCATAGCAAGGCACTAACATTGGCCTCAACACACGGCAGAAGGACTGAGCCGGCAGACGCAGGAAGCGGGCCGTAGGTCACGGAGAGACAGCAGCCCCGCCCAAAATGAAAGCGAGTAGTTTTGAAAGGTCATAATGGGAAAAGAGGAGAGGAGAATGCCGGCACATTTTAGGGAAATACCAGGTGGCAGTGAGGACGCTGGCCACAACCGAAAAAGCAAAGGAGGCCCCAGGCTGATTCTGGCCCAGACGCTCGACGGCGACCTACAGCTGTTACTGGACAAGGCAACGCCACTGGTCGCACTAAAAGGGAAAGATTGGTTGGATCGGCACGTTAGGCATCATGGAGGAGGTGCAATCTAAGGGAAAGCAGAAACCCACAAAGTCTCAAGTGGGGCGTACAGAGTCCCCCCAAGGGCCTGGTAGGAAGGGTCATGCAGCCAAAACGGCAGTCCCCACCAGGCCAGGCAAGGGGGAGCCATGGAAATCAACACAGCAACCCCCATGACGCAGCGGTGGTTGGCTGCAAGCCCAAAACCAAATAGTAGGGCATGAACACGCCACCCATGCTGCTGGAAGGGGTCGACGGAACCGACACGGAAGGCTACAGCGGTGGAGAGGAGGCGCCTGTAGCCCGACAGCAGCCCCCGTGGAGGCACTTATCAAGGCAAGCTCCAACGCAGCAGCCACACATGATGAGCAACACGCGCTGAGGGAAAGGGGCAGGTGGCGTGATGAGGGCCAGAGGCAAGCCCTTGGTTCTGCATGGGCACCAGGGCATATTGCAAACTATGACCCGCAATTCGGAGTAAATAGCTTTGCAGCGCAGGGGCTATGGGGCCCCAGCCCCCCTGGACAACAAACCAGAGGGGGGGTCAGAGAGAAAGGAATTCAAAGAGGAAGCATGGGGGCATAAGCACCCACACCCAGCATCATGGATGCCCTGGTGGCAATAGCCCAGGCCGGGCATGTTATACGGTGGGGGTCCACACCCGGGGACGAGATGCATCGGGGATGGCGGGGTGCCTGGCTAGGCTGCGCCACAAAAGGATGGAGCCGCGGAGCAAACAGGGTCAGCACGGAAAAACCCAAAGGATGCCGGGTGCTTGGAAAAGGCCAGCGGGGGTGGCCAACCCAAGCAATCAAGGTGACGTGGAGGCGACTGGGGGAGTCCAGCCAGAAGGGCTGGGGTAGGGACAAGGGCCGGCTAGCAAGCCTACCAGCGAATACATATGCCCATCGCTAGCGGACCCGCACAGCACCACCTGTCTAATGGAGCTAGCTAACCTCATACCTCTAGCAGTGAAGGAGCGAATTTGGTAGAAGGAATACATTAATATATTTTCCTTACTGGAAGTGGGCCAGGCGGGTTTGGACTTGACAGTGCAGGATAAGGAGGAAGACAGGAGAGACAAGCCCAAACCCAGAATAGAGAAATCAGTAGAAAATTGGCTCCAGGCCTTTAGGACCCTGGCATACAGCTTCAAAGAAAAAGTTCCTCAAAGCGCAGCAGCCTTTTTCCTGCATGAACAAAAAGTGCAGGAGGCACACCAGAAGTACCAGGAGAAGGTTGTTTACGGTACGATGAGGGTTTCTGGGACAAGATGCAAAATTGGCCAGTGATAGAGTGGGGCCACCAGGACATAGAAGGCTTCACAACTCACATGGTGGCAGCCAGAGGGGTGTTTAGGTGGGAGGGAATTCAATTTCCGTCCCTTAGGGTTTAAAGGGCAGTACGAGGGCCAGGGACAAGCAGGAGGGAAGGTTGGGAAAGGTCACACGGCAACGTGCTGGAAATACGACAAGGATGAATGAAAATGGGGGCACGTCTGCAGATTAAAGTACAGCTGTTGGAACTGCTGCGGCAACCACCCTGCTGCACATTGCAAACGGTCACAAGGGTCAGGCGACAACAGAGAGAAGGGCAACAACAAAAAATAGCGGACGATGCGAAGAAGCGCAGGAAGAGACAGGGGGCAGGAGAAGGGAAAATCACTGCCCACCCCGTTCAACACAAGGATGTTAGTGGCACTACTGAATAACTACCCAAAGGAGACAGATAGACAACAATTAGCGGAAGGGTTCACTTACAACTTTCCCATTCCATACAAGGGCCCACTGGCCCCACAGCTTAGCCGCAATTTGAAATCCATACTGGACAACCTAGAGGCAGCCAAACAGAAGGTGGGGAAGGAGGTTCAACTGGGGAGGGTGGCTGGCCCCTTCACCTCCCCCCTGAAGAATCTCATGGTCTTTCCCATAGGAGTGGTACCAAAGAAGGAGGCAGGGAACGGGGCCCTTTCTTCCAAACAGATATCGAATCAGCTCTCCGCTTACTGCCGATGCACCCAGGACATCTATCATATTATGGGCTTTTTATTGGTTGGGGGCTATTATTATGACAAATGTCTACCTATGGGTTACTCCATATCTTGTGCTTATTTTGAGTCATTTAGCTGCTTCCTGGCATGGGAGTTGCAAACGCAACACCCAGAAGGTGGATGGGTCCACTACCTGTACGACTTCCTCTCCATTGGTAGGGCAGGAACGGGGGAATGTGCAAACCTCCTCCCCCAATTTGAAGGGCTGGCAAAGGAACTAGGAGTCCCGCTAGCACCAGACAAAATAGGGCCCGGTCACCAAGCTTTTTTTCCTGGGGATTGAGCTGCGTTCCGTGGAGGGAACATGCAAGCTACCACCATTAAAAGTTGCCGAGATGCTCCAAATCATAGGGCAGTTATGACAGCGAAGAAGGCAACACTCGGGGAAATGCAGCAGCTGCTGGGGAAACTGAATTTCGCTAACAGAGGGATTCCTGCTGGGTCACCTTTCGCCAGGCGACTGGCCTGGTTGACCATGGGGATGTCAGCAAGACACCACAGGGTGCACCTTATGCAAGTGGTAAAAGAAAACCTAGGGCAGTGGGACGCTTTCGTAATCAACTTCAATGGCCCCTCATGTGGTGAGAGTCGTGGGTGCCCGCAGAACAATTGGAACTCCACACAGAAACAGCAGGCAGCCATGGCTTTGGGGCTATCCTGGGGACCGGATGGGCAGCAGCACAGTGGCCAGACAGCTGGCATAGCACAGGGATCATGGGCTATATTATGCTGCTAGAACTCTTCCCCATTATATTGGCCTTTACCATATGGGTACACAAGCTAGCCAATAAGCAAATCACGCTCTGGTCGACAACCACGCAGTTGTCCATGCAATCAACTTGGGAACAGTGAAGTGTCCAGCGATGGTGACGCTCTTGCGGCACCTAGTCGGTTGCCAACTGGGGGTGAACATAGCCATTAGGGCAAGACACATTGCAGGTCTGGATAACTCAATAGCTGACACAATTTCTAATTTGCACTTGGGGCAAATTCAAGGAGTTGGCACATCACGCGGACCAGTGCTTGACACCAGTGCCAGGAGAACTGTGGGAACTGGTGGAAACGGCATAATGAGGCTGGTGGATAATGCCCTGGCCCCCAAGACAGAGAAGAGATATTATAAGTACTGGGAAGTCTTCAGTAACATAACAGGCTCGAAAGGGGTGAGGGGCATCAGTCCGGGTGAGGTGTCCGCATTCATCGACTGGGCATTCCGGAGTGGAAGAAGCAGGTCATGGCACACCTGAGCGCGGTCGCCTATTAAACCAAACTAGCAACGGGGGTATCCTACAGTGACTTTCCTCTGCAGGGTGGCAATGAAAGTCAGGAGTTGGCTACAACTCACAGCATGGGACAGGAGAAAGCCCATTGATTTTGAGATCCTAAAAAAGACACTGGGTGCATTAGCAGGCTTACGTACAGGGCAACACAAGTTGGATTTATTCAGGGCAGCATTCGCACTAGCTTTCTTTGGGGCTTACAGAATCAGCGAGCTAGTGGTCCCAGCAAGGGGGGAGCTGGGGACAGTCTGCCTGGGCATTGAAAACCTCCACATGGGGGTGGGGAGACACATGGTGGTCCACCTATGTCGGTCAAAAGCAGACAAAGCAGGCAGAGGGAAACACACAAAGATCGACTGCATGTAGGACAGGGCATGCTGCCCGGTTTGCCTCATGCTGGAATACATGGAGCATGGCGGGTTAACACTGGGGCCGCTATTTACTCACAAGGACAGGTTCTGCCTCAGCAGTTTTCAGTTCATAACAGTAATGCGGAGGGCCCTGGAGAGGTCGGGTTTCCCACCTAGGGACTTAGGATCACACCCTATCCACATAGTGGCAGCAACCTGGATATGTTCCTACTCAACATTTTTGGGGTTCTGGAGCAGATGGGTTTCCCATGAGCGAAATGAAAAGGGGGAGCTGCCTCCGATCGGTAAATCGTCAGTAGCATGGCAGAGGCAGCCCAGAGAGATACCCGATGGGGAGAGTAACATAGGTAGAAGAGCTGCTCACAAAGTGTCCTTGGGATGTTTCACGGCGTTCCTGCTGCTCCTTGTCTCATCATTCTGCAAGTCTGCTGCATCATCTGGGCCTGTGCTCCATACAGGTTCTTCACAAGGCCTGTAGACATCCAAGACACCCTAAGGAATCTCCCTTGGAGAGAAGGAGTCACTCCCCTGTATTTGCAGGCACTGCAACAAAGCTGACCGGTCTGCTGTTCCTGAGCTCCTACGGACTTCGAAAAGTTCAGCAACACAGGTGGTGGTTCTGCAACTCCCTTGAGGCCTGCCCTGTCTTCACAGCAAGTTTGAAGTCAGTATCCCTCGTTGGAACCGCTGGAGCAGTACCCCTGTGCACCGAGTCGACTTGCAGTTGCCAAGGCCTGTTGACTCTCTCCTTCAAGAAGCTCCAACCTCAAGCATTCCCTGCTGCCCTGATCTTTGCCTGCACCGCATTCTTTGCACCGTGGGCCTTCATCCTTTGGTGTGCTGCTCGAGGTCCTCTTGCAACTCCTGTGCCTACGGCCTGCGGGTCCTCTTGAGGGTCTTCTTTGGCACCAGTGGGCTCCCCTGCTTATTTGGGGCCTTCTCTGACTTACCTGCTCATGGTGAGTCACTTGGACCTTGCTGCTCCTGACACTGCACCTTTTTCGATGAGTACGTTGGTTGCCGCACCAAGACTTGTTGGTGTCCCTGCTGGACATTGATCCCTTGGCTCTTGACATCCAACCTGGGACAGCTCGTGAATGGCTCCTGGTCTTCCTCAGCGTTGCCTAGTCCATTCAGATGCAGCTTCAAGGGCACCATCAACTCTCCTGCATCCCCGACATTGGTGGGCATGCGTCTTCTGTGCCTCCTGGTCACTCATAAGTGGCATAGACTCTGTCCCCTCTGCTTGCAGGTATCTCTCATCTTGAATCCACCTTTGGGTTCCATCGGACACTTTCACCTTCTTCGCCAGCGGCATCTTTTCTGAAGTCCTCCATTGTGTTCTACAGCGGTTTCCGACGTTACTTCGTACCTATTCACACGGCTTCCCTGGTGTGGGTATCCTGGTTCCTGGGGTATCCACGGGTGGGGTGACTCTCCAGCCCTCCAGCTTCCACAGGGTTTCTTCAGGGTCCGTTGGGAAGGGTCCTTCTTTTTAAAATTGCAACGGTTACTTACCCTTTGACTTAGATTGAGCATGTAGTCAATTTTCCACTCTGCACATGACTTCCGTGGGTTTCCTAGATACTCACCTTAGGTGGTTCCTTGGGTCCCCGACTCTTCTACGTCTTCTGGGTTCAGTCTCGACTTAAGTTGTGGTTCGTATTCCACTATTTTAGTATATGGTTTGGTCTTCTCCTGGAGACCACTGTGTATTTGTGCTGCTTACGTATTCTATTGACAGAGTATTGTGTGTATTGTGTTTATATCTCCGGGTAGGAGATATTGCAATGTGTTAGTGAGTGTTAATAATAAATATATATTTTTTTATAACTACACTGCGTGGTTCGTTTTCACTTAACCTATACCATAAGATTAGGTACTGGTAAAACTCCTACTGGGCTAAGCCTGAAGGCTGATCTCTACCACTTAGAGAGCTTTTTAAGGTTGTCTAATACCACTTAAATCACCATAAGGCTTGTCTGGATTAGTGCAGGGTGCTCCATTTATTTAAGTGGGCACCATATACTAAGCCAGCCTCCTACAGTTAATATGTGCTTGATCTCCTCCCTCACTGAATCCATCCATGTCATGTGTTTTACAGATCTTGGTTGGGACAGCTGGGTCATCCATCCCGAGCTCTTCTTCTACACAGAATGCATGGGCTGCCCGTGTGCCGAAGGCGTCAATGTCACCTCCGTCACTGAGCCAGAGATTTGCAGGGTTGACATATCGACCTTCCAGCATCAGGAACAGCAGGTAACAAGCACGCTACCAGGTCTGGTTGATTGTGTGCCTCCATCACAGATCCATGTAACTGAACAGGATGCAACGATTTATATTTTTTGTTCAAGCCTGAGTTGCAGTGAATGTTCACAAAGCGGTTGTGAGATGGGTCGTGAGGATGGATTGTTTATTGTACAGACACATAGAGGGTTTAAAAGTATCCCTGAGTTTTCGTTTTTGGATAGAATGACCTGTGCTATTTTATTGGTTCATCATTGGTAGGAGTAGTGCTTTAAATGGGCAGGTAGTCACAGGTACTGAGTAACTGCACTTCTTCAATTTGAAAGGGACAACAGGGATTGAATACTTGTAATGGGATAGTGACAGCACTTCTCAGTAGCAAGTTTAAACTTGGAACAAGCGTTTACATTGAACTCATTAAAGAACAATACAACAGGGCAATCCGGATTGAGTCTACCAAGATGAAGAGTGTTCAGTAAGACAGAAGCATTCCATCGCAAATTAATCTCGTCAAAAATCATTTAAAAATCAACCAGGGTTTCTCATTTTCAATTTGTCCAAATTTAATTTTATTTCTAACAATCATATAGAAATGCACAAAACAATTAGGTGAGTGGAGGGAGACAGAACACCAAGTGAGAAAAGCCATAACCGAACAAAGTAAGAGAAGTGATCAAATGTGTGACTATAAACGTTATATTGGTATACAGCAAAAGATAGCCAATGGTATTAAATACAGTTAGCCACACCAGGGGTAGAACCTGCTGTATGGTTAGATGTGAGGTCTGTCTTTAGATGTTGTCGATGGCGTTTTGACCCTCTGTGGGCCTTGAGTACTCCAGAGCTGGATCGGTATATAATCATAATCTGAGAAGCATGCAGCGCGAGGCACAGTGAGGTCCATGCCCGTGCAAGTGAGACAGTGTCTGCTCATGAATCTATAACTAATTATTGTACGTATGATAGTGGATAGATCAAACTTTGAGTAGTGCCTCAACATCTGACTCGGGTAATATGGGGCTGACGCGCAGTACTGTGGAGAAGAGAGGGGTATAATCCCTTCATGTATAAAAGGGAATAGGTAGGCATGTGTTCAGACTGTGATCAAAAGTGCAAACCATACGATCATGCAATGGCCGCTGCACAGGTGGACTGGAGTAGATGTAAGATGGAAGCAAAGAAACATTATATTACCCGTTTAGAACATACTGAAGGGGACAGTGCAAGCAACTAAGGCAGCAGCATTTGTAGGTTGGATGGAAATAACTCATTGAGAGTGAAAATCCAGTAGTAGTGTTGGGAAATATAAGCGGATGTGAATGACAGTGGAAGATTGGACATCCAGCTGGGTGTGGCCCAGGTACACTTAGAAGAAAGTTGCTTATCTCCAGTGAGCAATCAGCAGCTAATTAAGCCATCCTAAGGCCTACAAATTCAGTGATAGTGGAAGTCTCATATTTGTGTGTGTGAACAGAAAGTCTGGAGCACTTTTCCATACAAGTGTTATGGGGCATTGCACAGTTCTGGGGAGAAAGTTCAAGTTTATTTGGTAACACCAGAGAAGAATTGTGTAAGACATTGCTACTTCTTGAACTTGTGAAATTTGAAGTGTAGATTATTTTGTGCTGGGATCCTTGCAGTGGCCAGAGACTAAGAGTGAGCCAGTTATTGCTGAGCATTTCCTCAAAGGGACTTGTAGGTCAGGGAGGTCAACTTGAATATCACTCCTCTGATAATCTCATTCGCAGTTATGGCTTTGCTGTTTTTTCCCACGCTGATGAAACGCAAATTGTGGTGTCTATATCAACCGACATTGAAAAGGAAGCAATACATTTCTGCTGCTGCATTTCTCACACAGCTAAGTGGATGCAGGAAAACGGCCTTAAGCTGAACTCAGATAAAACAGAGGTTTTTCTCTTTGGGAATCACACCTCCATTTGGAACATGCCATGGTGGCCATCTGATCTTGGCCCCCTTCCTGTTTAAAAAGCCAGAAATGTGGGCGTCATTTTTTATACCAAACTGTGTTTCTCTGAACAAATAAACTAAACTACATCGTCATGCTTTTTCCTGCTCAGGATGTTAAAGAAGATTTTCCCATTCATTCAGTTGGAGCTACAAAAAACAGTGACATTGGCACTCGTCATCTCAAAGATAGATTACTGCAATGCCCTGTACTTTGGCACTCAAAACCAACTGGTGAAAAAACTCCAAACCCTGCAAAATGCAGCCACCAGATTGATTTTGAAAGTCCCCAAATTTGCCCCTATCACTTAAGCGTTGCAGGGGCTACACTGGCTTCCAATGAGGAACAGGCTCAAGTTTAAGGCACTATGTCTGGTTCACAAGGCCCTGCCAGAATATTTTCTAAACATCTTCCCATGGCACTCTCCCAATTGGATCCTCAGATGCAGTTCAGCCAGATTGGCAACTGGTTCCAGAATAATTAAAGCTAGATGGGGTGGGAGAACCTCCGCCTTCGGCGCTGGTAAACTCTGGAACTTCTTGCCTTTAACTTTGAAATCCCAGCCCAATCTGCTGCAGTTTAGGAAACATCGAAAAACATGGTTCTTCACTGAATCACGTAGGTAAGCTTTGGTAGTACTCCAGAGCTGGATCGGTATATAATCATAATCTGAAAAGCATGCAGCGCGAGGCACAGTGAGGTCCATGCCCGTGCAAGTGAGACAGTGTCTGCACATGAATCTATAACTAATTATTGTACGTATGATAGTGGATAGATCTAACTTTGAGTAGTGCCTCAACATCTGACTCGGGTAATATGGGGCTGAGGCGCAGTACTGTGGAGAAGAGAGGGGTATAATCCCTTCATGTATAAAAGGGAATAGGTAGGCATGTGTTCAGACTGTGTTCAAAAGTGAAAACCACCATACGATCATGCAATGGCCGCTGCACAGGTGGACTGGAGTAGATGTAAGATGGAAGCAAAGAAACATTATATTACCCGTTTAGAACATACTGAAGGGGACAGTGCAAGCAACTAAGGCAGCAGCATTTGTAGGTTGGATGGAAATAACTCATTGAGAGTGAAAATCCAGTAGTAGTGTTGGGAAATATAAGCGGATGTGAATGACAGTGGAAGATTGGACATCCAGCTGGGTGTGGCCCAGGTACACTTAGAAGAAAGTTGCTTATCTCCAGTGAGCAATCAGCAGCTAATTAAGCCATCCTAAGGTCTACAAATTCAGTGATAGTTGAGGTCTCATATTTGTGTGTGTGAACAGAAAGTCTGGAGCACTTTTCCATACAAGTGTTATGGGGCATTGCACAGTTCTGGGGAGAAAGTTCAAGTTCATTTGGTAACACTAGAGAAGAATTGTGTAAGACATTGCTACTTCTTGAACTTGTGAAATTTGAAGTGTAGATTATTTTGTGCTGGGATCCTTGCAGTGGCCAGAGACTGAGAGTGAGCCAGTTATTGCTGAGCATTTCCTCAAAGGGACTTGTAGGTCAGGGAGGTCAACTTGAATATCACTCCTCTGATAAATCTCATTCGCAGTTATGGCTTTGCTGTTTTTTCCTACGCTGATGAAACGCAAATTGTGGTGTCTATATCAATCGACATTGAAAAGGAAGCAATACATTTCTGCTGCTGCATTTCTCACACAGCTAAGTGGATGCAGGAAAACGGCCTTAAGCTGAACTCAGATAAAACGGAGGTTTTGCTCTTTGGGAATCACACCTCCATTTGGAACATGCCATGGTGGCCATCTTATCTTGGCCCCCTTCCTGTTTAAAAAGCCAGAAATGTGGGCGTCATTTTTTATACCAAACTGTGTTTCTCTGAACAAATAAACTAAACTACATCGTCATGCTTTTTCCTGCACAGGATGTTAAAGAAGATTTTCCCATTCATTCAGTTGGAGCTACAAAAAACAGTGACATTGGCACCCGTCATCTCAAGGATAGATTACTGCAATGCCCTGTACTTTGGCACTCAAAAGCAGCTGGTGAAAAAACTCCAAACCCTGCAAAATGCAGCCGCCAGATTGATTTGGAAAGTCCCCAAATTTGCCCCTATCACTTAAGCGTTGCAGGGGCTACACTGGCTTCCAATGAGGAACAGGCTCAAGTTTAAGGCACTATGTCTGGTTCACAAGGCCCTGCCAGAATATTTTCTAAACATCTTCCCATGGCACTCTCCCAATTGGATCCTCAGATGCAGTTCAGCCAGATTGGCAACTGGTCCCAGAATAATTAAAGCTAGATGGGGTGGGAGAACCTTCGCCTTCGGCGCTGGTAAACTCTGGAACTTCTTGCCTTTAACTTTGAAATTCCAGCCCAATCTGCTGCAGTTTAGGAAACATCGAAAAACATGGTTCTTCACTGAATCACGTAGGTAAGCTCAATGATCTCCAGGGGACGCGCTAATATCACTCTGTGTTACACCACTCACCTGCGAGTCCGCCGTGAGGGAAATGGCCAGCGTGGGGGCACTAAACTTTCCTCTGCCCAACTACCTTCAGCAGCTCCGCCGTGAGGGGAACGGCCAGCGAGAGAACTACAACTCCCAGCAGCCCTTAGCCCAGGCGCCTGCCGCTGAATTCATCAGGCAGCGCCTGGAAGGCATTTAAGCGCCGCTGTTGCCCCACAGCGCGGGTCGCGCTACAATCACTGTGTCACACCACTCACCTGCGAGTCCGCCGTGAGGGAAACGGCCAGCGTGGGGGCACTAAACTTTCCTCTGCCCAACTACCTTCAGCAGCTCCGCCGTGAGGGGAACGGCCAGCGAGAGAACTACAACTCCCAGCAGCCCTTAGCCCAGGCGCCTGCCGCTGAAGTCATCAGGCAGCGCCTGGGAGGCATTTAAGCGCCGCTGTTGCCCCGAAGCGCGGGACGCGCGCGGGCATCGCCCGGGCGAAGCCCGGGCCAAGGGCGGGCCCATCCGCGCGCATCTCAGCCAGGAAGAGCCAGGGCAGGGCCATCCCCCTGACATCTGTTGCGTGCCATCGATTGATCCAAATTGATTGTGCTACCACTGGACTGCCCACAAAGGTACTGTTTATATTCTCCACTAACATTCCCTTTGCGGCCTCATAATGGGCAAGAGGAAACTTATGGAGGGAATAGGGGGGGTTGGTGGGTTGAATGCTGCTAATGTAGGCCAGGGGGCCAGAAAATCCAAGAAAGCTAGGAAAAGTAAGAGAATGCTTAATGATCATGTTATGGATCGAATTGAAATGCTAGTTGATGAGTGTGAGGGTATACTAGCGGTAGATTCCATCCAAAGTCTAGAAGCTAACAAAGCTAACAAACGACCACCGCCAGTTCGTATACCCAAGGGGCCATATGTAGGTAGCCCAATACCGGTCGGTAACGGCCGATTTTCGGTAAATATACCATTACCGACCGGTATTTAGGCTTTTGCTATGTAGGGGGATCATTTCTGTATTCGGTAATTTACCGAATCGGTAAAATTACCGAATCGGTAATTTTACCGATTCGGTAAATACCGAATACAGAAATGAGATGTAGGGGGAGTGTGTGGTGGGTGTGGGGATTCGTTATTTACCACCAACTAAAAGTTGGTGGTAAATGACGAATAGGTGTAAAAATGCATTTTTGTGCACTGTGAAGTGTGCAATGTGGCAGACATACATGCCCCTAGGGCATGTATGTGCGCCACATGTGCACACATGGATGAATCAGGGGTGCAACAGGGTGTCAATGTGACACCCTGCCACCCATGATGATGCCTCCCCCCATTACCGAATCGGTATTTACCGATTCGGTAATGGTAACTGGCTTCCCATTGATTCCTATGGGCCTCCTGGCCCATAGGAATCAATGGGAAACAAGTTACCATTACCGAATCGGTAAATACCGATTCTAAAATACCGACACTTACCGAATCTGTATTTTTTTACCTACATTACATTTACCGATTCATAAATACCGAATCGGTAAAATTCGGTATTTAAGAATCGGTAAATGTAATTTACCTACATAAGGCCCATGATGTTTTGTAAAACGCTAAGTATAAATTCGGCTGTTGGAAATAACAACATAACATCTAGCCAATCTAGTCCAGGGTTGACCATTATCCCGCCTGATCAACTAGCCCTTCCCTCTTTGGCACAGACAGAAATGAGTCATTTAGAGCCTTCTGTTATAGTTTGTACTAATCGTTTTGCTGCCCTGGCTGAGGATATAATAACCCCACCCGATGAAGTACATTCTCTCCCACAAATAAATAACGAAATTGACCTTAATGCAAGTGACCGGATCTTGATGACAACCATAAACTTACTGGTAGCTCAGGTCAGGGATCTTAAATCTTTAGTTCTAGACTTAACAGCCACCGTCAGGACATTATCTCTCCAACAAATAGTTCATATACCTCGAGATGTCACTCCCCAACCTGTGCCGGCACAAGATAATATTATCACTGCAGATAAACCTACCTCTGTACATGTTAGTCTCGCACCTACTGCTTCTCCCCATTCGCCGGTAGGACAAAATGCGATGTCCCTGCGGACCAAAGCCAGAAGGCAAGTTAGACCCACACAGAATAATAGCGATATCCATCTCGCAACTCTAAGAGCCAGACCTCTATTGCTGACTCCAATTGTATCTGGCCCTGACTTTCCTGGACATGCAACAACAACACGTAAGAGACAGACAGTGTTTATGGTTAATGTCGCAAAATACCTGGGTATGAATCCGAGGCGTCCCTCAAGAATAAGGTCATCCATTGGATTCGTCACATTAGAGGGTGCTGGTCGTTGATAAGAGAGGGTATTGCTAAGGTTATAAGGCACTCATCTCATGACCTCCGACTAGACACTTTGGAAATCATTCTGACCTCATCCCAGTTGGCCGAGGACCTATTAGCTTTAGAATATAGGACCTCTGTCCCTGATCCATCAAATATCCAATTTAGATCTACTCCATTTGATTTTAATTCAAACACGAGAGCCACAGCTCCGAAATCTAAATCAACTAGGGGGTCGCAATTAGATGAAAACGATTGACTACTTCCAGTTGCGCAAAGCCCTCTTGGGCACATTACAGTTCAGGAGTGTGCTACCTTGGCCAAACATTCTAACGTGTCTATTGTATGGTCTAGCTTATCTAACCAGGCGTTACCACCTGTTATTGAACTGCCTCATACATCTATTAGCAAACAACATTCCTTGCATACAGACACAAATATTGGTGAACGAGGGTGTCCCAGAGATAGTATCTTCAATCTTAAAGTCATCTCTTGGAACATAGCCGGTCTCTTCAAGAACCTAGCTATACCTGATTGGAATAAACTCATTGACAACTATTCCATTTGTATTTTCCAAGAGACTTGGAGCACGATTCCCCACCATAAAGTTGGCTTTACCTCCTATTTTATTCCTGCAGTGTTACCAGTATCAGGAAAGGGGCGGCCATCTGGTGGCCTCCTTATTTGGGTTAGCATTACACTGGATTGCACGATACAAACAACTGAGTGCAATTGTCCAGATCTTTTAAGACTGACCCTTAGGGACAACAAAAAAGAGAGCACCCTAGAAATTTTTAACATCTATGTACGTGGCACAAAAGGTGGAGCCCAATCTCCAATAATTAGCTGTTTGGAAGCAGAACTTTCTCGTTGCTACCCCGAAACCGGCATCCTGGTGGCGGGAGACTTCAATTGCACATTCGAACCTCTTGCCACCGAGGATATGTTGGGTTCGGAGGAGGACAACGTAAAGCAGGGATTCCCCCTGCTGAGTCTACCCCCGATAAAAAGGTGGACTCAGCTAGCCATCCAGCTAAATTCTATAACATTTGAGTTTGGTCTTAGGGCCACTAATGGAAGATCACCTTCTGACCCCTTAGGACCACATACATATAATAGGGTGGGCTTCTCCTCACGCATTGATTATATTTTGTTAAGTCAAAATTTTTGGAGACATCTAATAGACATGGAGGTTGTACCAACTACCGATAGCGACCATAATTTGCTGTCCCTGACGTTAAATCCCTTATGGCTCCCCAACCCTGAAAATATGAGTTGGGAGGTCCATATGACATCAAGGGACGTCACTCCCTCGAATTGCGGAAGGCGCCTTAAATGGCAAAAGGTAGCAATGGACGAGGGAAAATTATCTGTTATAAAGGAGGCCCTGACAGAGGCCCTGAGTGACCTACAAGAGATCACAACAGATCTAAATAGTACACAGAAGGTATTTTCAATATACAAGGGCCTTGTCAGTACTTTGGGATCTTTGTTTTGTACAACCATGAGCAGCAAACCATGTACTTTGAGTAGGTGTATCACCAACCCATGGTATACGAGGACCTGCAGACGGAAAAAATCTTCCCTAATTATGGCCGTTAAAGGCAAGAGGGTATTGCTAAGGTTATAAGGCACTCATCTCATGACCTCCGACTAGACACTTTGGAAATCACTCTGACCTCATCCCAGTTGGCCGAGGACCTATTAGCTTTAGAATATAGGACCTCTGTCCCTGATCCATCAAATATCCAATTTAGATCTACTCCATTTGATTTTAATTCAAACACGAGAGCCACAGCTCTGAAATCTAAATCAACTAGGGGGTCGCAATTAGATGAAAACGATTGACTACTTCCAGTTGCGCAAAGCCCTCTTGGGCACATTACAGTTCAGGAGTGTGCTACCTTGGCCAAACATTCTAACGTGTTTATTGTATGGTCTAGCTTATCTAACCAGGCGTTACCACCTGTTATTGAACTGCCTCATACATCTATTAGCAAACAACATTCCTTGCATACAGACACAAATATTGGTGAACGAGGGTGTCCCAGAGATAGTATCTTCAATCTTAAAGTCATCTCTTGGAACATAGCCGGTCTCTTCAAGAACCTAGCTATACCTGATTGGAATAAACTCATTGACAACTATTCCATTTGTATTTTCCAAGAGACTTGGAGCACGATTCCCCACCATAAAGTTGGCTTTACCTCCTATTTTATTCCTGCAGTGTTACCAGTATCAGGAAAGGGGCGGCCATCTGGTGGCCTCCTTATTTGGGTTAGCATTACACTGGATTGCACGATACAAACAACTGAGTGCAATTGTCCAGATCTTTTAAGACTGACCCTTAGGGACAACAAAAAAGAGAGCACCCTAGAAATTTTTAACATCTATGTACGTGGCACAAAAGGTGGAGCCCAATCTCCAATAATTAGCTGTTTGGAAGCAGAACTTTCTCGTTGCTACCCCGAAACCGGCATCCTGGTGGCGGGAGACTTCAATTGCACATTCGAACCTCTTGCCACCGAGGATATGTTGGGTTCGGAGGAGGACAACGTAAAGCAGGGATTCCCCCTGCTGAGTCTACCCCCGATAAAAAGGTGGACTCAGCTAGCCATCCAGCTAAATTCTATAACATTTGAGTTTGGTCTTAGGGCCACTAATGGAAGATCACCTTCTGACCCCTTAGGACCACATACATATAATAGGGTGGGCTTCTCCTCACGCATTGATTATATTTTGTTAAGTCAAAATTTTTGGAGACATCTAATAGACATGGAGGTTGTACCAACTACCGATAGCGACCATAATTTGCTGTCCCTGACGTTAAATCCCTTATGGCTCCCCAACCCTGAAAATATGAGTTGGGAGGTCCATATGACATCAAGGGACGTCACTCCCTCGAATTGCGGAAGGCGCCTTAAATGGCAAAAGGTAGCAATGGACGAGGGAAAATTATCTGTTATAAAGGAGGCCCTGACAGAGGCCCTGAGTGACCTACAAGAGATCACAACAGATCTAAATAGTACACAGAAGGTATTTTCAATATACAAGGGCCTTGTCAGTACTTTGGGATCTTTGTTTTGTACAACCATGAGCAGCAAACCATGTACTTTGAGTAGGTGTATCACCAACCCATGGTATACGAGGACCTGCAGACGGAAAAAATCTTCCCTAATTATGGCCGTTAAAGGCAAGTCCCCTGGCAGGATCCAGACTGCTAGAAAGGACTACAATACGACGGTCCTTAAAGCGAAGCGAGAGTGGGAGGAACAGCACTGGCAAGCATTAAAAGCAGCCAGCATAGGGAAGGATGCTAGCCTTTTCTGGAATCTGGTCAGGAGAAAGGTCCGCCCTGACAGTGAACTAATAACGAATAACATCCCGAGCAAGAGATGGTATGACCACTTTCTGAATTTATACTCTGGCCCACAGGAAACCATCTTAGCTGGCCCAATTATCAATCCTCGGGCCCCGGACCAGGAACTAAACATAGAACCCTTTTCCGAGCAGGAGGTTGAAGCTGCCATCCAGCGAATAGCTCCGGCCAAGGCAGCTGGACCCGATGGCCTGCCAGGGGACCTCTTCCGAGCAGATTCGGCGAAATGGGCAAAATGTATTACATGTCTAACTAATGCTATTGATCGTGGTTGTCCCATCCCAGACTCTTTGAAGGGAGCAGAAGTTGTGCCCATTTTTAAAAAGGGTGTTAGGGAAGACCCTGCCAACTACCGTCGATAAGTCTGATTGACTCAATCCAGAAAGTAGTTGGTCGGGTATTACTAGAGAGGATCCTTGCATGGGCTGACGAAAATAGGATCCTTTCCGATTATCAAGCTGGCTTCAGAGCGGGTACAGGAACAACTGAACAGGCGTTCAGGCTATTACTCCTATATTGGAAAGTGGTTAAGCTAGGCAAAGGCAGTCTTTACCTCGCATTCATTGACTTAAGGTCTGCCTTTGACCTGGTTCCTCGCGAGCACCTGTGGCAAGTCCTGTCAGAGCAGGGGGTGCCTAGGTACATTCTTAATATGTTAATTCGTCTGCATGAGGACAACTATGCCCAAATAAGATGGGGTTCACAAGGGCAAACAACAGCACGGATACCGGTGAATAGGGGAGTCCGCCAGGGCTGTGTGTTAGCCCCCACCCTATTCTCCCTGTATGTTAACGGGGTGGTGGAGCACCTACAGCAAACACCATCAGACGCCCCAGCCCTGGCGGGTGAAAAAATGCCTACTCTCCTGTTCACGGACGACACCCTCCTCATCTCAAAAACCCCTAAGGGCTTGCAGACTCTTTTAAATAGCTTTGACCAGTTTTGTAACATCAGAGGGCTGTCCATAAATGTCCAGAAAACAAAGTTCCTAACTTTGAATCCATCTAAAACATTCAGGAACCCTCCTTTACTTAATAGTGTACCGCTGGAGAGGGTTGCTACATTTGATTATTTGGGAATTCGTATTTCTGACTCCATTCTTTGGAGATCGCATGTGCAGAAAATGCTCTTGAGCCATAAAAGGGTGGTGGGGGCAATTCTCAAAGAACATCGTTCTTCATTAACTAAACCAATTGCCCCCGCACTAACAATTTATAAGGCTAGAGCCGTAAGTTCGGCACTTTATGGTGCCAAACTAAGGGGTCTATCTAATACAGACCAAATCTGCAGATCAGAGAACAAATTCCTGAAGGATCTATTGATGCTCCCCCAGAGGACACCCACTAAGCCCCTTCTATACGATCTTGGCTGCCACTCGTTCGGAGACATAGCAAGATTACGTCCTCTTTTGCTGTGGGCTCGCTTGTGGCAGACACCCGAACTAGCCAACTATGCTGCAGGGCTTAGAGAGGTAATGGACATGGATGGGTGGTACAAGATTGACTGGTTAAAAGGTGTGAAAAAGCTTCTATATGATCTCGGGCTCAAAGAGGCTTGGATTAATAGAACCTCCCCACCTAAGGCAGAAATCAAGAAAGCGTACTGGCGGTGGGTTATTACGAATGACCTTCTCAACCCTAGAGTTGGAAGACTAACAGGAATTTATGCAGCACAAGCATACAATGTATTTTGAACCCTACCTGGACTTAATACAAAATCCATATGACCGAGCTTTGTATTTTAAGTTCAGGGTAGTTATCCTTCCCTTGCGAGAATTTACTGCGCAGTGGAAGCCACCTTACCAACCCCCCCCCTCCTGTCCAAGCTGTGCAGCTGCAATAGAGTCAATCCCACACTTTATGTTTGTCTGTCCTGCCTATAAACTACCAAGGGGGCGTTGGCTGAAACCACTTTGCAGGGAGCTAGGTACCCGTAGTTACCAAGTAGCACTACGCATTCTAAGATCTGACTCAAGGGACCTCCATGCCTGTGTAACAGCCAAATTTCTTAGATGGGCATGGAACATAAGAGCGAGAAACCTGAGCATTAATCCCTAAACAATTTAAGCGCCAAAGTGGCGCTTGTTTTCTAGCACAAGCACTTTCCCCCCTATAGGCACAATGTATATACAAATTTTAAT
This sequence comes from Triturus cristatus, assembly GCF_964204655.1. Classification (NCBI taxonomy): domain Eukaryota; kingdom Metazoa; phylum Chordata; class Amphibia; order Caudata; family Salamandridae; genus Triturus; species Triturus cristatus. Next base: position 487,022,241 of record NC_140592.1, read on the forward strand.
TCCTTTTAATGACCCTGTTTTTAAATGTCTCTTTTAACCATCTCTTTTTAAAAGCAAATTGTTCCTAAAAAATGTATCTTGGAGAATTGTAATTGTCTATTTGGGACAGTATTGCTTTTAAGATATTTTTTTATCGAAATAAAGCTCATATTGATTGATTGATTGATCTCCATTTTCACTACTAACGTCTGTCATTTAACCGCTAGCGTTAAGTCATGTTCGGGTAATTGCGCACTTTACAAAACAAATTTACATTTACATTTACAATATGAACTGATGTTTTGTACGAAATCAGGGTAGCATAGTTGGGACTTTTTGGACTTGGTCCTTGTTCCCTGAATTATTTTGCTTTTCCCCCTAGCCTTTCTACTGACAGGGGGTGGCTAAATGGAAAATGTTAAATACTGCGCAATGGTGTGCAGAGGCCTATTTGCGCTGTTTAAAAATGTCACATTTAAAATGTCACCCTGTTTGGGGTGCTTTCTGCCTTACATAGGCTTATAGTAGGAACCCCCAACCCCCTTTAGGGTACATCTCCCCCATGGTAAGAAATGTATATGCCATGTGTGGTGTGAGAGGAAAATAATAAATGCTGTGCAATGGCATACGCACCTTTATTTTCACCACTGCAGAAATGCCACTTTTAAAATGGATGCCATTGCTGTGTGCTTTGTGCCGCCTGCCTGAAGTGGGTGGGCGGTCTAGTGTTTGAAGTGACAAGGTGCTCCACACTTACCCCACAGTGACAGTTGGGAACTGCCAGGAGCCTTCTGGAAGATTCTAGCCCTTGCTGGTAGGTGGGAGGAGGGGTGGATATGTAGAGGAGCTGTGCCTCCATGTGCTCAGACATGGACCTGAATGAGAGGGGACACTCTGCCAGGAGGTACCGCCGCATGGGCCTGTGTGCTGGCCCCTGTGCCCAACTGTACCCCTCTGCTGCCCACAGGGCTAGTGAGAGCCCCCTTGCTGGAGTGAAGACTGCTATGTCAGGAGGAGTGCCACTTTATGGGATATGACTGCTTCTAGGAGCTGCTGTCCTGTACTGATGAGTGCCCACTGTCTGCCGATCTTGCCCAGCCTGGCCTGCCTGCTCTGCTGCCCTAGCGCCTCGTGAGCGCTATACTTGGACTGCCTGTATTCCCAGGAGGTGAGGAGTGTGGGCGCTACTCCCTCGGGTGGGACCCTGGGACTGTGAGCTGTCTAGCGCCTCGTGAGTGCTGTCTCCAGCACCTGCCCAGGAGAAGAAGGTGCGTGGGTCCTGCAGCGCTGTGCTGCCAGAGCACTATATTTGCAGTGACTGTGCTCTGCCGGCTATCTAGCGCCTCATGAAGTGCTACAACGGTTTTCCGGATCCCAGGACTCTCAGTCCTGCATTCCTGGACTTAGTGCTGCAATGTAGGCATCTGGTCGCTTTAGAGTCCCAGAGTGGGGCTCCTCCGGCGCAGTGGCGCCAAAGGCTCATCTGCAATGTTGGTGGCTTTCGCAATGCGCACAGCTTTCCCCTAATGTTGCTAGGGCTTGTTCTGCATGTAAAGAACTGTTCTGCCAGCAGAGCCTAATCTTACCAGGTTGAGAACTGTTTTTGTGCGCCCCAATACTGCCCACCTGAGAGACAGCTACTTCCAGGGAGTGGTGGCAATCTTTGCAACGTGTGTGCATGTATGAGGTTCACCCTTCTGACTTGAGGCCTAATGCATTTTTATGCGCAGGGTAATCCTGCCATGATGTTCATGTTTTCATGCTAATGAGAAATGTCATAACGATGCCTAATGTACCTGCAAAGATTCATGCCTAAGGGGTTTATACCCCAGGATTGGTGCATAGGGTAGTTGAGGACGCCTAATGCTATGACGTATGCATGACGTGTTGTTACCCTAAGGTTGTTGCTTTCATACCCAGGTGTAGTTACATAAGGTGCTGAGGTTACACCTAATATGTCTTACACTTCATGCTCCGATGCCTATTGTTGCGCCTAATACATCTATGCTGATGATTTACTGCCTAATGCGTTGCTCAGGCTTTGAGGCTAAGGAGGGTGCCCTGGGCCCACATGTTTATGCCCCATACTCAGGTGTTCATGCACACTGTGACGTATGCGGATAGAAAGCATACTGCGTTCTATATCCAAGAGTTAGGCCTAGTGCTTCCATGCTTTGATGTGGATATGATGATGCAGGGATGTTTTGCATCTAGGCCTCATGTGTAGGTCCCATGCTGAAGGTCTACACGTTGTGTTTTCGCGCCCTAGGAGGTGCTGTGATCCTGCCTAATATCTTTTTCCCAAAGGTTGGCGCTGCTGACCCTGGCCTGAGTGGGGTTTGTGTCAGGTGCACCCATGCTAATGTTTTCCTGCTTACTGATGCCCTGCGTAAGGTTCTAGGCCCAAGGCCTACTTAGTATATGCCTAAAGTGATGTATGCAAATATGTTATGCCTAATACTTTTATGCTGATTGCAATGTATGCGTAACGTTTTCATGCCGTGATGTTTTCCTTCCAGGCTTGCGCATAATGTGTTTATATGCTGACCTGATGTTTTCATTCTAGGCTCATGGTTAATGCCTCATACCCCGATATTCTTTATGCCTACCGAGAGGCAGAGATGTTTTCGTTTCATGCCTAATGCCAATTTGACATAGGCCTAAAGCGATGTATGCTACGTGCAGGGGTTTGCCAGCAGCGACTGGCGGTTACATGTTCATTGATGGACTCCACATTTACTATTCTGTATCTTTTGTGTTGGTTCTGGCAGCGGCCCGATTGGTGCTGCCCTGTATATAGTCCCCCTGTGAATTATTACCCGGTGCCTGCTGGCACAGTTTATCTGTACCTGTGATTCCCTTCTGATGTGTTTATTTTACAATACACATACTGTTTTTCACCTAAACTAGTGTGGTCTCTTTTTGTAGTGTGCCTCGTGTGTCGCCTGTGTGTGCTGCGTGGATGCTTTACACATTTCCTCCGGAGTTTGGCCCACCCGCTCTGCACCACGCTACCCCGTTTCTAACAGGACTGCTGTCATGCATCACTAGGGAAGGAGAGCTGCAACTAATCTACCCAGCTCCAACGCTTTCACAAGGTCTCACACTCTAGCTCACACAGCTGGACACTAGAAGAAGAATAGCTTTCTAAAAAGACAATAACAAGTCCTGCCCATGACCTTGTTTTTTGCGTGTGGCTAGGAAAGAAGGAGCTTAGCTGGTGGCTGTCACATGACTTTGCAGGCACTACCTTTTAAAGTTGTTACATTTCAATATATCACTTTACTACCAAATAAAGCAGCCATGGTAAGACATAATTTTCGTTCTTCTCTGTAACCCCAGAGCTCGAGGGAAACAGGACCCGACTTTTAACCAAAAGGATCGCAGACAAAATTGTTCAAACCAGCCGCTTAGTGCAGAACAAGTGAGCATCGGGAGAGAATTCCACTGTGCCAATTCTTCTCACTCTCTTCATCCCCTCTTCCTGTCCATCTTCTGTTTCTCTCCTTCCCTCGCTCTCTCTAATCTCAGTCCATTCTCACTCTTTCTAACCACCCTTGCTCGCCTCCCTCTGCCCCCACTTCTAGAACAAACCTCAGGGAGCTAGAGAGAATGGCATATATACTACCAGTGGCAACTGGCCTGCAAAAACCTACCTTCAACCAGGGCCGCCTTAACAGCATTATAGGCCCGAGGGCAAAACAGTGCACCGGGCCCTGCCTACACAACCACTCACAGGAATAAAAATGTTTAACGGAACATTTTGTTAAATTCTGGTCTGCATGGGGTCCCTATGCTCGTGGGGTCTCCGGGCAATTAACCAGCGTGCCCATGCATTAAGACGGCACTGCTTTCAACGGCTTCAGCCCCTGGGAGAAATGCCCAATGGAATTAATGGCCAGTCCGCCCGTAAAAAAAAGCAAAGGCAGTGGACAGCAAAAATGTAGGGCATCTGTGCATGAACAATGATGGTGGAAGATCCAAGGTGTGATTTTATGTATTCAAAACTGTCAACCTTATTTAATTAATGAATTACTATGATTATAAAGCTGATCTACATTACGGTACATTTATAGAGCTATGCTTATCATGGGAGAGAGACTGGGATAGCTGAGAGACACAATAAAGTGTGGTGCACAGAAGAGATGAGGGAGATTAAAGTGACCCCCGCTCTTTGCACAACACCCCCATCAGATTCCTTGGCTTTTTACCAACAACACATTGCATAGTGAGATTCTCAAGCTTATACATATACTGAGCAAAACTGCAAGTTTCAAGGTGCAAATGGTTATTAGCTAAATACTCTGGAATGGCTGAAGGTGTCAACCATGACATTGATGAACCACTTGACAGTAATGCAGAGTGATGTGCATGAGTTGTGAAAATTCAAGGAACTACAGGAGGCAAAGAAAGGTGGTCAATGGAGATATGAAGGTCCACCTAAAGATAAGGCAGACATAGAATTGGGAAAGTTAAGGGATTGTCAAGGATGATGGTAGAAATAATTTTGGAAAAAAATAATTTTTATCAAGTTTGCTGTGCTAAATGGTTAGGAGTGCCCCATCAAAGTGTATGTCCAAAGCCTAACAAAAGCTTGCAACAGTCATAGTGTCATGTGGACAAAAAGTCAGTTGCCTGAGATCAGGCGAGCTGTCCTGGTGCTGTGCAGTTGCACCTTACTCAGTTGTTTTTTGCAGGCCTTTTAGAAAAAAGTTACTATTATATAAGCAAAATGTAACTAGGGTCTGAACCTCTAGTAGAAGTCTGATTTTGAAACCTAATTTGTATTATTCCTCAGTAGATTAAGTTGAAATCGGGTAACCACAACTGTATTTTTGACGTGTAGATTGAGTTGCATCATACTACCCAGAATATAGCCTAGTGGTTTAAAAGTCATGACCCAAGTTTGAGAGTCCAAGGTCTGTAACATTCAGTTCTGCTTTGAAGTGTCATAAGACGAGGAGGAGAGAAGTGTAAATTCTGTCATTGAAAGGAAGATTTTCAGATAATGTTGATACATTCATCTCTTAATTATCTAAGCAGTCAGCGAGGTCAAAGACATATTGTTTGTCCATGACCTTCATATAAAGCAGAGTACCCCTCTCCATGGAGGTGAATGGTTATTTGCAGGTCATTCCCTGAGTACTCAATTGTAATGTGGAGAAATGATCAACCCTTTAAAGATTCATATTCTGTTGTGAATTTGTGGCAATATAGTCCTATATTTTCACTAGGTGATCACGATCTGGGAGGAAATAAATAAATAATTTGAGAACAAGTCCTCTATAGAAAGCAATATTTTACAATTCTTAGAAGAGCTGGATGAGCCACAACGTCAAATGCCACGGAGACTCACATTGAGATTAAAAGGCAAATCTCTTCCTCATCGAAGATGCGGAGGACATCACCTGCAACCTGGTGGTTAGTGCTGCTGCCTGATTTGTATTTCCAGAGGAGATCTGATCTTATTGAACTGGGATGCCACAGTGCTCTCTTTTGATGATGCAAAAAAATAGATAGTGAAAACTGGCAATATGTCTTGATTGTTTTCAATCAATCAATCAGAGATTTATAAAGTGCGTCAAATCACACGTAAGGGGCTAAATAGGCTGGATTAGCTAACTGCTTCATGGCTATGTGTTCAATCAACCAGCCAGGTCTTGAGTCCTTTCCTGAATTCTCAGAGCGATGGGGTGATTCTGAGGTGCAGGGGAAGGTAGCTCCAAGCTTTGGTCACCAAGTGTGAGATAGAGTGTCAGCCACTGTTGTTTCAGCGACCTGGGGGGGCGGTCTGGGAGGAAGAGGGAGGCAGATCGTAGGTGTCTGGTTAGTTGGTAGAAGGGAGTGCGTTTGTTGATGTATGCTGGTCCTTCTTTGTGCAGGGCTTTGTATGCGTGGATGAACATCTGGAACTGGCATCTCTTCTTGATCCGGAGCCAATTCAGCTTCTTGACGTGTGGTGTGATATAGGTCCGTCTGGGAAGGTTGAGGATGCGTTTTGTAGTGTCTGTAGTCTCTTCAGGAGCCGTGAGGTGATTCCTATGTAGAGTGTGTTCCCGTAGTCCAGCCTGCTGGTGATGAGGGCCTGCGTGGCTTCCTTCTGATGTTGACTGGGAGCCAGCTGAAGATCTTGCGGAGCATGTGTAGGGTGTGGAAGCAGGCGAATGAGACTGCGTTTATCTGTTTCTTCATTGATTGCTTGCTGTCCAATAAGTTGGAACATTTATTTTGAGCAATCTTTTTTTTTCTCGAGGAGGTGTTTTATCTTCAGGGTGTTGGCGATTGTCCCCAGAGTAGAACCCTTTGATAATTTAGCACTAGCACAGACTGTAGCTACTTAAAGCCTCTTTTGCTAAGCAGGGATGTATAGGGTCACCTATGTGTCTTGAAAGTTTGAAACAGGTAATAGTTATTGTGTAAACTGAGGTATATACTCCTAATTTATATTAGATCCTTATTGCTGCTACTGTAATATATGGTGCTAGACCCTCATTGTTGTTTCGCTAAGTCAAACAATGATAAGTAAGAGGAAGTGAGAATATCAATCACAAGATTAATGGTTTGCATAATTTCCACAAACCACTGTGCTTGTCATTTTGTAGAGGGGCACGAGTTGCATACAGCATTGATGAGAATTGTTCCGTTGGTAAATATCTCTCCTGTAGAAGAACAGACAGCATTGGGATGGGCAGTACATTCGATGATCCTCATTCTTCTCTTAGTAATACTGATATTTATAGTGTGACTCAATTGAGCATGAGTCAACATCATGTTGCTTATCTTAACTCCGAAGTGACTGAATGAGAGGTGGTTGGGAAACTTCCAGCAGCATTGACTCCTCATGATAGCCGACCTGCTGCTGGTTAGTGAGAGTACAAGAGAGCCATGTGATAAAGCATGGAGGTCATCAGTGCTGTGGGCTCCTCTAAGGATATCATCGAGCAGAGCCTAGCGGTGTAGCTCTGCACATGTTCCACATTACTGCTGCTGATTTGAGGTGAATGTCAGTTATATCTACTGCCCACTTCTGTGCAAGACATTGGTGTGGCGGGCGTACTCCTCCTCAACATCGAGTGAGGAAGATATCAACACCCTCACTGGGGAATCCAGAGCCCAGCACTGGATATCCAGAAGCAGCTTCTGGGCATACCATGCTTGCCATCCCATACTAGCCATCCCATACTAATCTTTGCATCCTTATTTCTGTATGTGCAAAGATTTACTTCTACCCTTTCATGTATTGCCTAAATTGCTTGAAAATCCAGATCCATATTTTCCTTAAAGACGTGTTATTTATAACATGGCAAGTGCAGTATTTTTTAAAGATTTCTTCCCTATGTTGCTTAGAGCTGTTAAAGCCGGATTCCTGCCTACCTGATTATCTCCAAGAATCCTCACAGGTCGCCAGGATCTTTTTATTTGCCAGATAGCGTGGAGGGGATGAACACAATTATCAAAATATCTCGACCACAATTGGACTTCATTTGGAAAGGACCACTGCCTTCAAATATAAAATTTGTAAGATTTTATTACAACCAAAAATAACTGAACATACAAACACCTCAAAACAAGGTGTAAAAGGTGAATGGGCACTAATACAAATGCAAGCCTACGTAAGATTCTCATCCGACTCAGAACACAAGAATTACAGATTCTAAAATCATCAAAAAGGCGATTGTAAGGCTAATGTCTAAATTGGGAATCATTAGTCAAAAAGAAGAACGTTAGTCTGTCCCTACTCTACCTCTAAGGTGACATCCCTACTTAGCATTCCCATCCCAGGCAAGAGAATCAAGGAAAAGGTGTCAGAAGTGAAGACTCCTTTAAGAAATACCTTCACTTAGTCAGAGCTCGTTCTAAGATGCTCCTTCTAGCTTCCCGTCTAAACCTCATCTGCCCAACCCACGAGGCACTGTCCCTAATACGAAACCCCAGAATCATAGAACACGCCCTTCGGCACACCTCTTCGGCCAGGTCTTCTCTCGGTAGTTTTCCACAAAGTTGTCTTGCATCCAACGACTGTTAGCTTGACCTTGGGTCCCATGCCCCTTGCGCAGCAAATGTATCTATCTCAGATTCCAATGCACTCCCCTGTTGGCTTCTCACAGCATCCTAACTCCTAAAACAAAGATCTATTCTCTCTAACGAGCTAAATGTCCTTGCACCTGCAACAGAAACATGGGAACGAGAAAACCATTTCACATCTTTTGGGATTTTACATTTCCCTGCAACCCAAAGCCTTTTCCAAGGGAATCATATTTTCGGCCTACAACATTAGCTAACATAAGGAATGAACAGGCCTTCTCTTTAGCATATATGTTATCAGGCCTTTACACATTAACCACTCTATTAAACCACACTCTAAGCATTAGTTCACTATTTTCATGAACGTGAATAAGCAACCTATGCGTAAACTTTAACATGGCACACGTTTAGCCTAATACATTGCATTATACGGAACGAATGATTATTCGTTTTGTTGAATACATTCACAATAACTTGCAACATTGATCCTCACAAAAGCATTATTACATTTCTAATCACCTCTAAGTTAAACGATTACATCAATACATTTCTATGACCCTTCTAAACATACATTGATTAATATGCGGGTGCTGGCTAACGATGAATATGATGCACCCCTACAAATTTCAGAATCTTGTGACGCTCTATCAGAGCTATGACGTTTCAGGCAGTGTTTGCATCTAAATAGCTTTTGGTGTTATTAATTAGATCTTCCTGTCATCAGTGTTCAAAACAATTCAGTAAATGGTTGTGCTCGTTAGGTCACAGCTTACTGAGTGTTTTAGGAAAACCAACTTGAAATGAATGTTATCTATAGCAAAGACACACGTTGTTAATGAAAAAACTGTGCAAGTGAAGCAAGTTGTTCAGACGATTCAGGCTGAGATTACGATTGGAAAACGATCTTTCTTTTAAGATACATTTGTTAGGTTAAGATGCTGATCCACAAGTTAAAACTAAATCTTTTTAGACTGTGCACTTTTGTAAAATCATGAGAAAGGACATCTTCCTTTGATATGTTATCTTCTTTTAATTGCTCCCCTTGTTACTTTTTTTTTCTTTCAGGTGAACTGCTGTCCGGTAACAACTTCATTGACGCCCTTTGCCTACCTGGACCCAGTCAGAGGGTTGATGCTTCGCTCATTTGAAATGAATCAAGAATGTCGCTGTGGACCATGAATTTCCACCAACACCCTCATGAAAACACCAGTCTTGCAGGAAAGGAGAGAAAGGGAGAGAGAAAAGGGTGATGATCATCATCCGTCTAACTTTCCGCATCCCAGGATCACACGTTTTGGACTTTCTACCTGGATCTTATTTCAATGACTGTGTAATATATTTGCTTTTTAACTATGGAGTGCTGGAGCGGGTCTGGACTTTTGACCTGATCTTCCTATGCAAATTGGATGAATTATGTTCATTTGGACCTGTTACACTGAAGATCTTCAGTGGAGAGATCTTCCATAATCGTGTCTGATGCCCTACATTAGTTGGGAGCAAGTGTAGACCAGGGAGTGTTGCACTGTTCCACTTGTTGGACTATGTTCTTCAACTTCTACACATAGAAAGACTTCTCAGGCAAGGAATTCTTTTTGAATGACAATCAACAAATAAACGCACGTTTCAAACTTGGCTTTTTTGTTTTATATAAAGGTCCATGTTTTATATCAACAATTTATCATTCAAGTATTATCTATGTTGCTGACCTTTTTTCTGTTGAATCGGTGTAAAAGCGCTAAAACGAAAATCTAGTTTTGGCCCTTTAATGTCAATAGGTATTTTGATCTACCTGAACTCTACAAAGTGTCAAAAGCATTATGGTCTACTTGCAAAGACAACTTCTGATTCAGTTCAGCTGCATACGTCATCTGCCATAGTGATTTTTGTATACAAAAAACAAACTACAGTACAACTAAGGATTGTTCATATTTGTATCTTTTATTTTTATATGTATAGGTCACTCCATATGGTGATGAGAGAGAAATGACATCTGGTCTCCATGTTAGTTTTTAGCGGGATGTACACTTCAATTTACAGGCTGTAGATGGCTTGATATGATTCCTTTTAGATCTTTTTTCATATAAATTGTTAGTTACTTCAGTGGAGGATAATATACTTAACTCAGTATTATAACACCCTTCAAGCCATGAGCCGGTCTGAATACACTGAAGAGTCCAGATCTGTTTTTAATTCCATACAGCCCTGCATTTCTCAGCACTTCAACTCTTGACACTGCATAACATAGTTACTCAGAACTCTCAGGAGTCAGTGACATCCCACGCACATTTACCTTGTGGAATGCTCTCAGGGCCATGGCGATTTATGCAGAAACTGATTTCTTTCTGCACTTCCCAACCAAAGAAATAGCAATGTCTGGAATTACCATGACTTGCATGTCGTAGCTCGCCCTGCAGTCTGGGGAATGCGAGCTCCTTAATAGACCGAAAGATGCAGGTTTCAAGAGACAGCCTTAAAACAATAATTATCAGGTGTCTCAAGAAACTCAGTCTGAACTATGTGAAAGTATAGGTAATTATTACCCATATTTAGAGCGTGTAGTCTTGTGTAGGTGCTCTTTAAACCTTAAACATTGGTATTTGTTCAGTGAGCATTATTGCTGTTCTAACCCAAGCGGCAACAAAAGGAGAAGTGCCACAATGAGGAAGAGTAATTTACTATCCCCATGGAACTCTCTCAATGCAAATAAACCTTCAGTCCTCTCCAACAGGATCTGATCCATACCTATCAGTCTTCTACAACCACAGACTCCTTAACCTGCCATAAGAACATTCACAGGAAGTAGTACATAAAAACAATATGGATCATGTAGAGCTTGTTGGGACAGGCAAATCTCATAAATCAACTTTTCTCCCACCCTATCAAGCTCAGGATTGCCCTACTTCATTTGAAGGTGACGGAATAGCAGTTGGCTTTCAGTGAAGGATTTGCTAGCTCTGTCGGCAGTCAGTCGCAGCTGTGAATGATCTGCCACAGGGTCACAACCTTTGATGCATTGGTAGGTCCATCCTGCTTAGGACAGCCCTCTCAATCTATATTTGCCCTGTCTGGGCCTGCCATGGAGGCATGGTAGTGTGCAGCAAGTAAAAAACACAGGTTTGACTCTATATTAACCTTAGCAACAAAACACGTGCAAACTAGCAGAAAAGAATGAACAGCTTATGATCTCAGCTCCTGGTAAATTTCCCTGCTAGTGCGTTCAATAGTGAGGGGCCTTCGATCTTGTTATATAACATCTACTAATGAGAGCAACCCTTCATGCACCCAGCACAGTCTTTCTTTAGTGGACACATGGGTTAAACATGAATATATAGCATGGATAACGATAAAGTAAATGTTTCCTTAGTACTATTAGTACTAATAGTTGCGCAGAATAATCTTAGTTTCATATATGTATATTGTCTAATATAGTAATTCAAGTTGGTGGCATGAATAAGTCAGACCGATATTTTGGCTTAAATTCCTTATACATTCAGAATCATTACAACTTTATGTTGTGGGATCAATTCAATGCATTGAGATAAACCTTTCAAACTGAAATTGGCTGGTTAATCTGTTCAGTTAGCTAAAATAAATTCAGAAACTGAGAGAACGCTTCCACACTGTGTATAAATTAATATTGTTACATGTTTATTTCTTTAAACAGTTTATGCGCTAGGTTGGGGAAAAGTCATTTGAGCTCAGTAAAACAGGCATTGTTTTATTTATGGAAAATTCTACCAATATCCAGAAACATTTTATGCCCATAATTTAGGAAAATATATTTTCTGATTTCAATAAATATTTTATACCATTTTGTGTAATGCAGCTACTGTGAAAAAACTTTTCACGCTAAAGTTATTTTAACTTTATTCTATTTTAAGGAAGATAAGACATCGAAGGTCTGCATTCTGCATTCAGAAATATTTCATTAGAATATCTGGGAGCAAATTCGAGACTATTTCCTGATGACTTTTTGTTCAAAATCCCAGTTATTTTTTACAGGTAATTGGTGCCTGGTATTTGTTAGAAAACTGTATCCAGTTTGCATATGTATCACATGTTTTGTTTTGAGACAAATAGATCCTCTTTAAAGGATGCACATTAAGGCAGAACCATAATTTAGAAACATATGCTGTTATTCTTGAAGAATTATATGGTATTTGTACAAATATATTATTTTCAAGTTATCATATTATTCATATCTGCCAATATACACCACAATATTGTGGGACAAATTTCTTCTTTATGCAAAAATGTTTCTTGGTGATATTTAAGAGGACATCTGTCCAGTTTGTACATAATGATATTTTGGTGCAAATCACATTTTTCACAAAAATTATGTAATTCTAATATTTTGTATCAACTGTACCCTGTTTGCAAAAGAGTTTCATGTGTGGTAATAAATATAAAATACATCTTTTCAGAAAAGTGCTGATATGTTGTGCATATGTTCATGTTTGCATTGCTACTCTATGCTTATAATTGCAGGGGGATTAACATATGCTTAAACAAGCTACTGTTCATTCTGATATTTTGTGTGTTTCAGTCCTATTTGTGTCGTGGGTTCCTTAGTGATAAAAGTTTTGTCTAGGCAGTTAGCTGTTTTAATACACTCTTGAAAAAACACAAACTCAGAAGCTGTTGAGACATGCAAACCCGGGGTGAGAAAAATGAATAAAATATATGTATTTCAACTTTTGCAATAAAATAGTTCAACTGATATCCCGATTTTCCAAGAAACATTATCAAATGAAACCATTAAAACCGATTAGATTATTACATAGTTTGCTCCGTAACCTAAAAATAACGTTCAACAGTTGAATTCTTTGTGTATAGTGGCTGTACTTTCTCCTGTTAGTCCACAATGCGGTATTACCTTGCCTAATTCAATTTCAAGAACTTTATCCAGCGAGTAAAAACTGCCATAAAAGTTCATTCGATTAAAAAGCAATTCAAGCAATATGATACATAGAACAATAACATTCTTTAGGATGTCATCAAATAACAATCATAGACACTCGACAGAATCTGACACAATACTTTTCCTTAGGTGAATAGCTCAAAAACACAAATTGATTGTTTAGGGAAAGCAGAAATGTCAGTGCATCGTTATAGTTTCTTGTATTCTGCATAATAAAAAGGGGTTTCAAATATTGACATTACAGCTTTTTATAAAACTTACAAAGAAAATAAAGTGCTGTGTGCTTTGCTTACTCATTTCATCACAAGGACATGGAGTTTTGTCAGTTGCGTAGGCATCCATCTTCGGAAATGCAACCAATTGGTTCACCATACCATTTCTAAATCTAGTTAGGGCATGCCGGTGTTGGCTGTTTTTAACACACATCAACTACTCCTGAAATCTCTCCCTTTCCTCCAGGGACATATACATAGCAACCATTGTTTTCTTTGACTCTACAAGAAGTCTAGCTTCAGACCTATACAGCTTTAATGTGACTCTAAGGTAATGCAAATACCTGTGCTGGCTCCTCACCCTCTGGCAAATGGAAAGCAGGCTTGAACATGAAAACCATATAGGCCAGCCATGGAATGCGAAAGGCATATTCCAATTTTAAACAATTGAGTATAATCAGGTTGGTAAAGCTAGTTTCTTGTTTCAACTAGATGGAGAGTCAGAGCAATAATGGTTTTATTAAAAGAGAATCCTCCAGATAAAACAATCCCACCTCTTTATACAGAATTAGGGATGGGGCTGAGGCAGGCAAACAAAGCAGACGTTTTAAAAGAGTGTCTTCTTCAACTTGAAGAGTTTGCTAGTAGTGTACATCCACAGTCCAGCCCCAAATGAATCAGCAGGTAGTACTTTAGCCTTGTAAATCTCGATCATTTATTTAATGGGGGGCTGACCCAGTTTAGATGAAAATTCAAATATCCTCTTACATTCTTGCTCTTTTTAAGTTTAGCATTTGCAGACTGTTGCGCTCATATGCCATTACTTGTAAAACCCTGCTCATCAATTTTACAGAAGAGTCCAGGAGGGAAATGGGGCGGTAGCATTTAGGATCTGATTTATCACCTTTTTTAAAAATGGGGATGATTATTGACACAGACCAGGACTGGGGAATTATACTTTTGGCAGCTCACTGAAAACCCTAGTTAAAATTGGTCTCGATAGTTCTTTGGGTGCCTTAAAAACATCTACTGGGACCCCATCCAGCCCTGAGGCCCTTCCACGGGCACTAGAAATTATACCACAAATAACTTCATCAACAGAGATGTTAAGTGGGATTCGATCCCAACTGCAGGTTCGATCAGTCCCCATTTTTCTGCCCACGTTTATAATATCATTAACATTTTTGGAAAAATGTATCACCCCTGCATTGCAGGCTACAAAGGAGTTAAATTCGGGGATCTATCAGGTTTCAAAATAGGGGCATTAATCCTATTCCAAAACAGCTTACTATCCCTTGTCTCTGCACCTTGTCTCAAATTGGACCATGACAATTCTTGTAAAGACCTTTTCCTCGTGGCAATTGCCTGCTTATAATTATTGCGGAGTCTTGATTAAAACTATATATCTAGGTGAGCGATGTAAAGCCTCTCTCAGCTGTTGAGCGGTCCGAGTACATAGTGGATCGAACCACCCCCAACGTTTAGCTGGTGCGTGTCTGAAGCTGCTTGTCAGGAGGATGTTAACACAACTGAGGATGCTTTTAAAACTATTTGCCATATGTTCCTGGGTTACCACCTACCCCAGGCAACAGCTAAGCTCAGTTAAATTCCTCTTAGTTATTTTCTCTCGTAAGCTGTTAGGTTCCACTCCTGGCCATTTAATACGGACCCCATTTGGCCTAACTGGAGTGATGTCAGTAGCTGTTATTGAGTCCACTCCTTTATGGCCCTAGAACAAAAAAAGTAATACAATCAGGTTATGGTCGCTAAGTATAGATGAAATAATACAAGGGGTACCCAATGTATTACTGGGGGCCATGCACATGATCAATTAGATTGCAGGCATCTCTGCCAGTAAAAGATGGGATCCATACCTCATTCCAAACACTTTTGCTCTCAAAAATAAGGAGATCATATTTAAAGATAAGTGAATTCAACGTATCGCCACAGTCATTGTGACAGAAATGCAACAAATCACCTTCATATCAGTTGGAATATCCACAAACCTGGGATTGCAGTAAAGGGCAATGCTGAATGTTTAAATCCCCAGCCCAGATCACAATAAACTCGGAATGAAATGGACATATAAAAGCTTCCAGTGCAGCATCTAAAGTATGATCTATGGAGCTATGGGTAGATTTAAAAACATTATTATAAAAGTTGACCAATCCCACATTAGGTCCCCTTTTATTAGATAACCATAGCATCTGGGTATGCGGTCCGGCTAATAAAGATCGGTTAATCCTAACTGAGCGCTTATTAGAAGTTAGGACTTGTAAACCTCCTTTTGCCCTTCCCATAGAAGAGGGCATAGCGTCCAAAAAATACCAAGTTTGTTGGAGGCATATAATATTCAGCCCAGTGGTATTAGTAGACCATTCTAACTCGCCCACCTTGTTCTGCAGCCCACATATGTTCCATGTAGCAAATAAATAGCAATCCTCTGATCCAGTGGTTCCCAAACTTTTTCCACCCGCGGCTCCCTTGACCCATTGGCCATTGCCCGTGGCTCCCCACTGTTACATTTTTTGGAGGGTGGGGTGGATGTAAGCCCGGCCGCTGGAGTACTTGTATTTTTCTCCCTGAAAATAATTAAGATGACACTAATGAAGGTTTTATAATCATATACACAGGGCGTTACGTATTACTAAGGCGGCCCCTCGAATACAATATTCCTAGTTACACTTCTTTGCCCATGCCTTTATTAGAGTACCCTCTCAAACTTTTTTATCCCACTTACAGTGCTAGATAGCATCCGTATGCATGTAGGCCCCATTGCCAAAGTGTTTCTGCGCTTGAAGATTATTTGCATGCAAATCGATCTCTACCCATGTGATACATGCCAACACACCTGTCTCAGCAGGGTGACTCACGATTTTTTAAACCACATACAGCTTTATTTTTGCTGTCTCCTCCCTTAAATTGCCTCCAAATGAATGCAAGAAAAATACATTCCTCAGAATGTTCTTTTTTTTTTAAAGTCCCTCTTTCTTGCTTCCAAAAGTTGGCATTATGCCGAATATGGTGTTTTACTTCCCTGTGCTCAAGGAGAGAGCAGGCCTGTCAGGAAATGTGTGTGTACTGAAAGAAATGTGTACTGGAACTACCCATGATTCAAGCGCAAATGTCAATACTTGATAATACTTAGGGGCCGATTACGATGTCGGTCGGAAAGGCTATTAACAGAATTTGAAACCTATGTTTCCGTCCGAATCGGATACATTTCTGACCAACTGATTACGATGCAAGGAAACCGTTCAGGCTGTCCGATTCGGTTCCGATTCAGCATTCGCACAGCCCGAGTCATTCGGAGCTGAATCGTACAGCTCTACAGATTTGGTTTCTGACTGATTGATTACGATGTCCGAATCTGACAGCTGTTCAAAATTGGTTTGACCGACACAAAACACTGTCGGATTCTGACTTTGGGGGCGCGTAGTAGAACCCCCCTTCACCCATAGGCCTCTGGTTGGGGCCCATAGGGGTACCCAAGGGACCCCTCTTTCCAACTATGCACAGTGTGGTAGGCACCATGAGGCGCCTGCCACAGGGTGCAAGATTTTCCCCAAACACCCCTTTTTAGGTCTCGCCTACGCAGCGCGCATGCGCTGATTAGGAGGGCCTTTAGCCGTGGCTCTGCTCATTTTCAAGCACACACTTGTGCTTGTGGCGGTATCCACCTTGCGCGAGCGAGCAGGGGCGCGCCACAAGCATGAGTGCAGTGCTTGAAAATGAGCACACTGCTCTCCCAAGCTCGTACGCGCCTCTCTCCTCGCCCACATGTCCCGGCCACTCACTCGCTCCGCCCTCTCCGTCTCCTTTTTGCTTGTGCTTTTTGTTTCTTTTTCGTTTGCTGTATCTCCATAGACTTTGCGTACAAAACTCTCCCGCGCCCAGCCTTATCTTGTTTTCATTTTACCCGGGCCCTCCTGCTGGCCTTCTAACTACATTTTTCCTCAGTGTTTCGTGAATTTGTAGAGGATTGCTATGAACAAAACGTCAGTAGTGAAATGCTGTATTGGTGCCCCTTAGGTGCTCCTGAAATCACGTACACCAACCTGCCTGCATAATGTTACTGTGCTGTGACGGAGTATGTGACGACAGACGGCTGTTGCATGTCATGACACACAGAAGAGACTACAAGCCACTTAGTTTAAGGACAACCGAACAGGCTGGTTTCTAATCTCACCACTGTAATGCATGACGCCATCTATGCAGTCACATGGCTGCAAACGGAGGCTCGTCCACCACCACCCACTCCCCCTCCCAGTCATCAGTAAAAGACTTGGAGCTATGTGACACCAAACGGTTTTTATATTGCCCGTGAGAGCAGCCCTGGAAAAATATTCGGATTCGGTGACATTAAGGAATATTCAGGTTCTGATATTCGCAGTTTTTTCTTTTTTCAGTTTATAAAATTCATATCTAATCAGACATGTTGGGTTATAACACTGCTTCAACATTACAGACACATTCTTTGATATTAGTGGCCTCTTGAAGAAACTTCGGTCCCATGACCTCATGGCCTTTTTAAGTGGTTTTGAAATCATCGCGTTACAGGAATCGTGGTCTATGTCAAGTCACCCTATCAGTGGGTTCATTGAGTACAGCAATCCAGCTTCCAGACACCACAAGTTTGGCAGATCAAACACAGTAAAACTGCATATGAAAATCGACTTGATAATATTTCAGGAGAACTGGTTTCAAGGAATAACAAGCATTGGCATAGCCAATAGGTCTCGCCTTTGGGACCTGCTGCATAACTAAATACTTATAAGGTCCCAAAGGCGAGACCTATTGGCTATGCCAATGCTTGTTTCAATAGGAGTCTGTGTTCTCTTTCGGAACACAGGCTCCCGTTGGAGTCAATGCGAGTCTGACCGAACGATGCTCAGAAGCATTGTAATCGGTCGGTTGGACTCACAGAACCCTATTCGGTCAGAAACAATTCTGGAACCGATTGGTTGGAAGAGTTTCCAACCAACATCGTAATTTGCCCCTTAGTGTGTTTAGCAAACAGGACAACTGTAGTTTCCTGATAACTTGTTTTGTTGTTGGTAGATCTGGCACCTTGGTGTGGGTCTCCCTTCCATTTTTTGCTGTTGCCTCATGTGTTTTTGCTGGTGTTAGATGCTTTGGGCACTGTGCCACTGCTGTCCAGTGCCACAGTGCAAGTGCTCCCTATTGTAAATTGATGTATGGATTAGTGCTTCCATGATTGGTGGTTTGGTTTACCTGTCAGACCCTAGTACAGTGCACCAGGAGTGCCCAGGGCTGGTAATCCAAATGCTGCTGGTGGGCTTGCAGCACTGGTTGTGCCACCTACAGAAGCAGCCTGTAAAAGTGTGTCTAAGGCTTGCCATTGCAGAGCCTGTGTGCAGTCTGGTACTGCCATACTGACTGGCCAAGTGCACCCACTTGCCAGTCCCTAAACCTTCCCTTTTCTTCATATCAGACACCCCTATGGTAGGCCCAAAGACAGCGTGCATTATAAGTATAAGGTAGGATAAGCCCTGATGTGTGTGGCATGTCCTAGTAGGGAATTACAGCCAATTTAGTTTTTCACTATTGCAAGGCTACCTATTCCCCATAGGCCAGAATGGGCAGTTTGATTATTACTTCTTATAATCCTAACAGACTCAGGGGACATGGAAGAAATGAGTTTAGTATGCTGAACTCAGAATGATAAAATACATCTTTTAGTGAAGTTGGTTTTAACATTCTGTGTTTGAAAATACCACTTTTAGAAAGTAGGTATTTTCTTGTCTAACCATCCAAACCTGCCTCTGCTAGGCGTTGTATTCCTTGTCTGGAGTTTGAGTGACAGGGGCTGGGGAAATTCCAGGAGACAGGGTGAGTCAGCACAGAGCTGAATAGAGAGATCTCCATGTAGATGGGTGGGAGGAGTTGCACCTGGGACCTGAATAGGGCTGTGCCTTCCCTCCACAATGTTGGCTCCACCTCCTGTGGTGTGTCTGATGTCTCTGCCCTGCACTGTGAAAGGAAAGAAGGAGTCATGTAAACAGAGTGCTCCAGGACTTACCAGAACTGGTTTGGACTAGGCAAAGGTCTCTCTGCCTTCAGAGAACAAAGAGAAACTGGGTATACCTATTGGCACCCAAACCCAAGAACTTTAGATCTCTTTGGGAAGCAAGAAGAAACCTTTGCTGAGGAGTGGAACCAGAAGAGACTGAGGAGAGACTATCCCTAAGCTTGGGGGATTGGCCTGCAATGGTTGCCTGACTGCCAAAGAAAGGAGAAATGACTTTGTGTGCACTTTATTCAACTTGTGAAGTATCTCCATGGGCTTGAGAAAAGAGCTTGCCTGCTGCTGAAGTCTCAGGGACACCAGACTCCACCCACCAGCTCCCCAAGAGTTCTTAGGAAGTGCCTGCTGTTTTGCGAGGCTTTCTAGGGGACTGCGTGTCGCAAGGAGCTGGAAGCGCGACTCACGAGCAAGAAGCGTGTCACCGCACTGCCGCTGTCGCTTCACAATGAGAAAGCGCCTTGCATTGCCGGAGAAGAGGATCGACGTCGCATCAGACGCCGCTGCATCACCAGGAAGCGTGTTGCAGGGCCTGTCGCGGCCCGAAAGAACCGTTGAGTCATCGCAGGGTCTCCGAAGTGCCTCGCATCGCCCGAGAGGAGGATCGACGTCGCATCAGATGCCGCCATCGAGAAGCGTGCCGCAGGGCCTGTCGTGACTCGCATCGTTGTCGAAGCAACTCGCATCGCCGGAGAAGAGGATTGACGTCACATCAGACGCCGCCGCATCACCGGGAAGCGTATCGCAGGGCCTGTCGCGGCTCGCATCGTGTCGCACCAAGAAGACGCCATCTTTGTTCCTTTGCACCAGATCTTCAATTCTTCACTGACCTTGCAACACTTTCGTTGTCTTGCGTTACGCATCTTAAGGTACATTGAACTCTGAGTGTCGCATTTACCATCTTAAGAGAACTAAGCTAATTCTGCCATTTTAAGTACAGTATTGTGGATTTGTGTCGTTTGTGGTCTTGTGATAACTCTATATAAAGAATACTTCTTTTTTATATAAAACTGGGGTGGTGTCCAGCTGTAGTGTTGTCACTTGATTACTGTATGTGGTCACAAATGCTTTACACTCTGCCTCTGAGATAAGCCTCTCTGCTCGTGCCAAGCTACCAAGGGGGTGAGCAGGGGTTATTTTAGGAGTGTACCCCTTTACCCTGACTAGACGCAAGGATCCCTATTTGTCACAGGTACCTACCTATGCCAACTAGAGACCCAAATCTAACAGGTGTAAAATGGATTTGGAAAAAAACGAAACTATTATCGAGTCTAACAAAAGAAGTCAGGAATCTTCTACTTACTTTGGAAGTGTTGGAACGTGGGGATTCAGTGAAATATGGTGGTCATCTCCCTCGACATGTCATCAATTAGGCACTACATTTACAGCTTTAGGCATGTCACTTACAAATCATCGACATCATACGTTTAACTCTAATTAGTTTAACTAAAGCCAACACACCCTTCAACATTAAATGCATTAAAGTGGTTGGTGCGCGGCTCCCCTGGCTAGGTTTGACGGCTCCCCAGGGAGCCACGGTTCACAGTTTGGGAACCACTGATCCATTATTAGAGCTAACTATTGGGCATTCGACACTAGATGGAGCACTGGAACTACAGGGCTTAACATCTATGACTGAACAAGGCCATAGGTCCCAGTAATATCTTCCAAATCATTTAAACAGGATGTATTAAGTTTTAGCAACCCGGCCACCGGGTCTGTTTTGTTCGCTTTGTTAGATTCCGCTCCCACTCTTGTTTAGTACATCTCCCCCACCATACCTTATTCATTTCTGTCGCTATCATGTGGTGAAGCCAATCCTTGGAACCAGTTAGATGTGGAAGAGTAGGGTGGAAGAATCTGGTAACTCACTCTATACACTGGGTGGCTATTCATTTTATTGTTGGGGTCCTGTTGCTGAGTGACATAAATAGTGATATAAGAAACCCAATGGGAGTAATCCAGTATTCCTGGAGAAGGGTGAAATATGCATAGCCCTTGCTCGGATTTCTTCTGTGAGGTCTGGATATTGTAGACTAATGATGATAAATTCATCTTTAAAATGCTTCCTTAAAGGCCCTACCCACCTCACTGTCCAGGTCATCAATATTTGGTGTGGTCTATTAGGTGGAAGAACATGATTCTAATAAAGCCAATACACAACTTTATTCTTTAAGGATTCAAAGGATTCATTTTGCCCTGGATTCAACGATGGTACGTTAACCATTACTGATATGTAAGGTGAGCAGGCTGGGGTAGGTTAATTGTTACAAGGTCATAGTGAGTCGATTTCACCTTAGTTACTGGAAATGTTTGGGTCTGGATCTGTGGTTGCCCTCCTCTTTGCATGGATGACATAGAAGAAAAATCAGGGGCAGAAATAGGCGATATTGCAATATTAGTGGACACTGAAGTGGTACTGTGGGCTGCCACTGATGTTGGAGCTAAGAGAGGCGCAGAAGCACACACTAACTGTGTACTAGAAGAAGTTATCCCATTATTAACACTTTAAAATCTTATATTACAGATGTTTTTTCAATATCATCTTGACGCTTATTAACAGGCAGAATTATCTCATGCAACATTTCCTTAATGGAAACAAGCAAATTATTATGTGCAGTAGTCACAATGTCTTGAATAGATCTAGGGTCCCTTGATAAACAATGACCAGCCACTCCCTCTCACTTAGCACCAGATCCAGGTCTTTTCCCTTTAGGCCCATTATGATTTTTCCTTTTGGTCGGAGGACCGTCATCAGAGGATTTCTCTAAGCTTGGAATGTGCTGCACTGCTTCTGCTCTGTGGGCTTCGTGGCCTAGAGTAGTTGGAACCGCTAAAGCATCGCCCATAGACGGGTTAGCAAGTCGCACACTAGGAGTGACTAGGTCAGAGTTATCCAAAGCTACAGTTGCAGCTGTAGCTGAGAGACGGCATTCCACGCATTCAATCTCCTTATTAGGGACACACACCACCTTCCAAATATACCCATCCTTTTGCCTATGGTGATATCTTCCAGAAGGGGAGCCTCGGGGCGTACAAAGTCGGCGTCATGACGAGGAGTTGACTAGGGCTGAAGCTTCCCCCAGTCCACACAGTTCCCTGCTACACAGTCGTGCACTACGCAGCGGGAACACCCATGAGGTTTGTTGAGCATAACGGTGGTGGCGCTACCAGGAGAGCCTCTGCCAGAAGGTCACAACGTAGTAGAGGCAGAACGGTAAGTGAGCAGGTGAACAGCAGATATCCACTTACCTCCTCCCCCTGGTCTTGCTTCCACTCTCTCCACCCACATACAAAAGAAACTAAGGGATAGCTCTTGCAGTTCTCAGTCTGTATTCTGTAATCTGGGGTCCGTAGATTGTAGGTTGTAGTAGTTGTAGTATCAGATGGATTGGGACAGAAAGAGCAAGAAAACAGGAGAGATTGGTGCTAAGCTGAGCAGGGACCTCCTGTTCCGTGATCGCCTTGATCTCTAGTCTTTAAATTTCACAGGGCCCAAACATCTGGACATCCAATTCCTTGGCCCAGTTTCCTTAAGGGCACATGCTCCACCCCCCTGCAATAGCCTCCAAGGCTTCCCATAAGTTGGCCAAGATCAAACAACACCAACAGTCCTAGCAACCTGTGCAGCTATGCCCGCAACTGAGCCAGAAAGCCTTGTCCTGCCGTACACCTGAATCCACCCACCTCCGTGAGTGGAACGGGCGCAGTGGCGAGGCAAATGGGTACAGCAGGGGCAATGGTGCTGAGCAGGTCCACATGCTTTGGTCACGCCAGCTTGGGGGGGAATGAACAAGATTTGGGTCAGCTCCTTTGTTGCAGAAAGTCAGGGAAGGGCAACAGTGCTCCCTCCTCTGTTCTGCTCGACTCTGCTCCTGCTTCCGTGGAGTGTGTTGCGATGCATGCACATGCGAGCGAGCACAAGCACGGTCTCAGGGGGAGAATTGCCTTGCCCAAACCCTAAAGTGGTTGCAAGCCATGCTGACCAAAAAACATTATGTACTTCTTTACACAATAAGTGTATATGGTCTCTTATGTTGTTCACACGTGGACTAAATTATATTTTCCCTCATTTCTGTATAGTCCACAGCAATGCCTTTTGATATCCCTCAGTTGTATTTGTCTAACTTCAGTGCCATAAACTGGCACACCAGGCGCTTATCATTCTGGTGCAGCGTTTTGTTAAACTGTGTTCCGGGGATCCCTGGGGTTCCCTGACACATTCTATGGTGGTCCACAACTGTTTAGAAAATTAAATACTATTAATATATTAAAAAAGAGAATAGAAAAAGAGTAGAAAAAAGTAAAACTGAACATTTTAAAATGTTCTGTAAATGTGAAGGAATTTTAAATTGGATGCTAAACATTATGTTTGTTTTCTCAGAAGATTCTTTGGAGCAGTCCAAGTACATCAAACAGAATATAG
This sequence comes from Triturus cristatus, assembly GCF_964204655.1. Lineage (NCBI taxonomy): Eukaryota > Metazoa > Chordata > Amphibia > Caudata > Salamandridae > Triturus > Triturus cristatus. Next base: position 487,045,850 of record NC_140592.1, read on the forward strand.
CATGGAAGGTTTGTAGCCTCAGTTGAATTCAGAAACTGTCAAACCTTCCTATTAATTTCTTTGTATAACTGTTTGCGAATTTAAAAAGGTATTTCAATATTTGTGTATTTGTTTGATGAATGCTTGTTTCTGTATTTTTATGTATTATTCTGCGGTTCAAATAATCAAATTCGCTTAGGCCAAGGTCCCTGGCTTCCAGTAATGACTTGGTGGGGGTCACTGGATTTCAACAATGATTGTAGGGGTCCCTGGATTCCTGTAATGGTTACTCTGTGGTCCACAGAAGGTGAAAGTTTAAGAACCACCTTTCTAGTGCTCATACGTGAGTGTGGGTGCGCAGTAGACAAATGCCCTATTACTTGCCAGTAATCTTCATTACTCCTGGTCCCTTTGTCCTGGTCCCATTCATGACATATGGAGATAACCATCTCCCAGACAGAAACAAGAACAGAGGAATGCTGTGACCCCTACCCCACCCCCTCCCACTGCGAGTACCTAACCAGTACTTACCCAGCATTCTTCCTGGAGTACCAAGCCACCAACAGGAAGGCCGGCCATCCGGGAGGGAGGGGTGTCATGAATGGGATGAGGACAACTCGACCAGGAGTAATGAAGATTACCAGTACGTAATAGGGCATTACTCCTAGGTCCCTCCAGGCCTCGCCCCATTCATAGCATATGGAGCATACCAAAGCCAGGAAGCTGGCCTTCTGAACCCCCAAAGAACACCCAGGACAACACACCGAAAGCAGCATCCCAAGCGGTCCAAGCACAGCAAATGGGAGAACCACAGGAAAAAACAGGCAGGAGCACACAGCCTGCATTTCTCCCAACCAAAAAAGGGCCACACCACCCAGAACAAGCAGGGGATGACACCTCCCTTCACAAAAACAATCCTGAGAGGCATATTCCTCTTTCTATGTGCGCAGAATGCAGCACACATAGAAAGAGGAAGTAACGAGGAGAAATAAAGATATTTCTCCTCGTTACGCCTTCCATGAGAAAGCGTATCTTTTTGGAGTATTTCTAGGTCTACCACTTTTGGTAAATCTGGGGATGCATCAAAAACCATGTGTTGGAAATGGCCCTTTTTGCAGGTTTTCCTCAAACATTTTTGCTTCGTCCATAATAACATAATAACAATTTACACTGAGAGCATATGCACTTTAGCAATGATCAGCAGTGGTAAAGTGCCCAGAGTCCTATAGCCAACAGCCACAGGTCAGGAAAAAATAGGAATTTTTTCCTGACCTGTGGCTGTTGGCTATAGGACTCTGGGCACTTTACCACTGCTGATCAGTGCTAAAGTGCATATGCTCTCAGTGTAAATTGTTATTATGATTGGTTATCCATGATTGGCATATTTGTTTCATCAGTAGGTCCCTAGTAAAGTGCACTGAGTGTGCTAGGGCTGGTGATTCAAATGCTACTAGTGGGCCTGCAGCACTGATTGTGCCACCCACAGGTGTAGCCCTAAGGTTGTGTCTCAGGCCTGCCACCGCAGTGCCTGTGTGCAGTTTGTTAACTGCCATGTTGACCTGGCCAGTGTCCACACTTGCCAGGCCTGACCCTTTCCTTTTTCTTACATATAGGACACCCCTCTGGTAGGCCCAAGGTGCCCCCCTGGGCAGGGTGCAGTGTATGTGAAAGGTAGGACATATAGTAGTGTGGGTAACATGTCCTGATAGTGAAATACTGCCAATTTCGTTTTTCACTGTTGAAAGGCTATCTTGCCCACAGGACAGAATGGGGAATATTGTGTAACCTGTTTACCTGCATATCTTCCCATAGCAGCAAGATCGAGAATTGGAATCTGGTATCCCTGAACTCAGAATTTAATAACACATCTTTTAGGGAGGATGGTTTTTAAATTCAATGTTTGGAGATAGCACTTTTAGAAAGTGGCTATTTTCTTGTTCAACCTTTCTGTGTGCCTCTGCCTGTTTGTGAATTGACTGTCTGGTTTGTGAGTGACAGGGGCTGGGGTGGCTCCAGGAGGCTGGGTGAGTCATCACTAGGCTGAATAGACCTATCTGCATTTGGAGTGATGGGAGGAGTAGCACCTAGGTCTGAATAGGGCTGTGCCTGCCTTCCACAATGCTGGCTACACCTTCTGCGGTGCGTCTGATGGCCCTGGCCCACATTCACAAAGGAAGAAGATGTGCACTGGCAGAGTGCACCCAGAACTGGTTTGGACTGGGTCCAGGACCCCTCACACATGAAGAACAAAGTCTTTTGGGGTATAAATATCAGAGCTGAAACCCCTAAACTTTAGACAAGAAAACTTCATGATCAAGAAGGTATCCCTGCCAAAGAGAACAGCTGAAGAAGACTGAGGAGGAGTGCTGCCCTTGCTGTGTGTCTGGGGCTGACCTGCAGTTTTCTGTTTCAGCTGAGGAAGAGGACTAAGGGACTTTCTGCTGTCTGCTGTGTCCCCCTGCTTGAAGAGGAGCTGTGCTGTGTGCTTTGTACCTCTGAAGAGTCTCAAAGGGCCTGAGTAGAGCTGGCCTTCTGTTTCTTAAGTCCCAGGCACAAAAGGACTTCACCTCCAACCTCCCTGAACTTCCTTGTTGGGAGTTCCAGTTTGCCAGGAGGGCCTGTAACTGTGTGTGAGGCCTTTTCTGCTGTCGGGAGCTGACCAAGAGTAAGAAGAAGAAGAAAATCTGTTTTCCGACGCCGTCGCCGCCGCCACTGTGACGCTGCGACCTGCATCGAGGCCCGGGGAGCCGCTCGTGAAGTGACAACCCTGCGCCCGGCCTGCTCCGCTGCTCCGACGCCTTACGACGCCCGCCGACACAGGCAGCGATCGGCCGTGATCAACGCCAGCGCTCGGATCGACTCTGTGTCTTCGCCAAGTGCCGGCCTCCTGGTATCACGGCGCCGATAACCGTCGAGGGTGACTCGCAAGAACCGGCGACGTCGCATCATCACTGGAGGCGACATCGTTCTCCTTCGACGCCGTGCATTGTCACTGACATAATTTTTCAAGGTACTGTTGTGTTGTCTGTGTACCTCCGCGCCCGACGCCGCAATCCTCGTGGGCTGCGCCGTACTTTGAATTTTGCCCAGTCCTGACGTCGTGATAGCCTCAGTTGGTGCTATTTGATTTATACAAGTTTATTTTTGCAACAATGTTTCTAAAGACATTTTACTCAGTTCTGTATGTTGGATTTTTTGTCGTTTTGGTCTTCTTCAAGTTTAGTAAAGATACTTTATTTTTCTAAACTGGTGTGGTGTCCATTTGTGGTGTTTTCACTGTGTTACTGTGAGTGTTGGTACTAATACTTTACACATTGCCTTTGGTATAAGCCTGTCTGCTCGTGTCAAGCTACCAAGGGGGTGAGCAGGGGTTATCTAAAGTGTGTATCCCCTTACCCTGACTAGAAGCAAGGGTCCCTATTTGGTCAACGGTACCTACCTCTGCCAACTAGAGACCCCCAGATCTAACACAATGGGAGTGGCATGAGAACACCCACGCAACACCGATGGAATGCCTTCCCAGGCCAGAGTAACACAGTGCAGCGATTTGCAATGCGTTGCATTACTCCAGATTTATTAAGCCACTCCTGGCCACACAAGGAGGCCTTGCATAGCCTCATAAATCGCTTTTTGGACTTGCAACACTATTGCACCACATTGCGTGGTGCAAGAATGACGCAACTCTTCTCATAAATATGACCCTAAGTCTGAAAGTAAAACTTCTGACCAGGTTGCACCTGTTGTCTGTATTTAACCTGCACTCCATTACAGTTGGCCTTAACTTGCACCTATGTACTAGTCAGATGCATAACAAGTAGTGGAGTTACTGTTCCTACCAGAAAGCAGAGAAAAAAGCTGAGAAATTGGAGCACGAGGAAGGGAGAATCCAAAGTATTATTTCTTGATGCCCTCACACATCCCTGAGGATGTCATGGTTCATCATTGGGCATCCTCCTCATAGGGCCAGCACTGCAATGCCCTACGGGCCCCACGAAGGGTAGCTTTAGTGGAGATTGTTTTGTTTGCCTTTTGATGAGAAGTGTCAGTGTGAGGTGTCGTAGATATGTGGGGTAGAATGAATGTGTATGGTTAAATGAAGGGAGGCTCAAGATCTCTAAGAGATACCAGACTGTATTTTAATGTGATGGTTCTCTTGGCAGGATTAAAAACCAGAATAATTTTGCAGCCACTGCAGGGGCATTATGTACCCACGTAGCCTCAGTGTGGTCAGGTCGATATGTTTAACCCTCAATGGGCCAAAAAGGATCTGTGACACTTCTTCAGGACCTAAAAAAAAGGGTATAACCCTACCCCATACCTAAGAAGTGATATGCAATGTAGGTATTCCCCTAAAAGAAGATACCTTGTTCATAGAGAGGTAAATAAATGATCGTCTAACCGGTTAGATGCCCCATAGGTAAAAAAGCAGAGGGTAGCGCACAGCTGCTAAGTGGGTTCTGCGTGGACAGCACAAGAGACTTGCCCTCCTCTGCTCACCTGTATCAAGGGAGTCAGATACAACCAGATGACTGTGGTTGGCCCTTAATGCTTTTTGGTGGTATTTTCATATTTTAATTTGAAAAATGTATACATTTGGTTTCCCTTATTAGATTATTGTCATGTTAGTGTAATTTTATATATCAAAATGTACTCTATTTTTCTAAATTGACTTGGGATTTTTCTTGCGCTGTGTTTTGACTTTATTGCTGTTTTGCTACTGTATAAATACCTTACATATGGCCTCTAAGCAAAGCCTGTCTGCTCTGTGCCATAGCAACCAGTGTGTCAGATAGAGGCCAAACAGCAGGGTCTAGTTCAGCTCCAACTGCACCCTGTTTGGCAGCTAATCTTTGGAACTCTCATCCAATGAAGACTCCAGATTCAGGAAGTTTCTCAAAACCCACCTCTTTTGATGATCTCCTATTATGCTAGCTGGAGGAAGGACATGACTTTAGCTTTGGGAAATCCGTTGGGTAGCAATGCGCTTTATAAATGCCTAGCATGAAGGGGCGTGGCTAACCAGACAAGATGGCGGACGCACTCTAACAAAGCACTGTCTCACGACCCGTTAATCTGACAATTATCCTGTGGAGTGATTTGCCACTGGTACGTAAGTCGACCCGCTGTGTTCCGGACATCAACGGGAGCAGTCACAACACATTTGAGGATGCTAGACACGGTCCAGGCCAAGTTGGAGCCTACTGCGTAGAACCAGCGAGCCAGAAGCGATCTGGGACAGCGCACCGGCACGGAGATGGCCTGCTGAGGAGAGACCGGACAGCACCACAGACTGCAGGGACGCTGTACAACATGCGGCCTCAGATGCGGTGGCCGAAATGAGCCAAGAACTTGTGAAGAGAGGCACCGCCGCTCCAAGTAAGCAGCGGTGAGCGCTGGCAACTACTGCGAAGGGCACTACAGTCCCAGCCCGAGTCAGACCCCCCGCTGCAGAAATCGCCCGGAGTGGGGAAAAACAAAGAAAAGCTGTCAAGGGACCCACGGAGACCACATCAGATAGCACCCCCCGGAGGTATGCATCTGGCCCACACTATCAATCGCAGCCTCTTGGGCCAAAGAGGAATACTGTGGCCTAATTCTGGAGCCGCTCCTGCATCTGGGTCTCAAACAGGGATAATAGAATATAATACTGTGCCACACAGACTCTGGAGGCGCGTGGCACTGCCAATTCTCCCTGGTAATAACCTAGCCCGGTGGCCATGGCAGGCGTGTGCGACATGTGAATGTTGGCGGTGAAAACTGCGTAGAAGGCCTGCAATTCAAGGTAGGCGTTACGTCTCGGCTCATAAAAGCAGATGCAAACAGTGCCCATAAACACCGGCTGATTGCCAAAACTTCGCAGGGCACATCAAGCGAGACTCCTGAAATAGCCCAAAAGGCATCTGGGGAGCGAATTCGTGCAGTGAGTGACACAAACACTAGCGGCCAACACGTCATCCTGCACCAGCGGCAAGGGAGTGTGGTATGGCGGAGAGGCACATGAATACTTGTAAGGGCGCCATAAGCGGATGCCAAGCCACCGCTAGAGACTGAACCTATGCCGAGGATGCCCAAACCCCCCGCATCTAGATTATTGTGACCTTACCCACAGGCAATAGCCTAGGACCTAATATACTGAACCGCTTGTGAGATAAATCTCCCCCTCCTAGTAACATTAGCACAAAGTGTAAGGAGCTGGAAATAGACTCGTCGCTGTGCGAGCCACCTCCTCAAGATGGGTAGACAGTGCACAGGCACGAGCACAACAGCCACGCAGCCAAGAACAAGCCCACCACAGCCAGACCGCGAGCCCGGAGGATCGGTCACTTCCAGAACATCCACTCTGTGCTCCAGGAAGTCGCACAAAATAGAGAGACGCTGACGCAAGCCCATGCATCACTTGAAGGCGGCATAGATAAAGTCACATCGGACTTTACACTCCTCAACGCAGATCACAGAAAATTAGCAGGCAGAGTTGGTGAGCTGGCAACAGAAATCGAGGAAGTCGCTCCAGTGGCAAAAAACACACAATTGATGGACGGAATGCAGAACAAATCAAAACATTCACCCCCAGTCAAGAGATCTGGGTTAAATCCACCATTCTTTTGCTCACCATGCCACCCCAGTTTAGACCTGGCTATATGCAAATCAGTCTTGACCCTGTGCCTCATGGGAACAGTCCAGCCCGAACTGCCAAGCCAGGTCCTCCCTGGACCGGAAACAAGCATCCTAGGACCGGTTTCGGGGCTTCACCCCTCTTCAGCCAGGATAGCTTGATTCATGTGGCACAGTGAGCTCAGGACTCACGTCTGAGCATACCTGGCGCACTTAGGGCGAGAAAGCAAAAGACACACAATTGATGGACAGAATGCAGAACAAATCAAAACATTCACCCCCAGTCAAGAGATCTGGGTTAAATCCACCATTCTTTTGCTCACCATGCCACCCCAGTTTAGACCTGGCTATATGCAAATCAGTCTGGACCTTGTGCCTCATGGGAACAGTCCAGCCCGAACTGCCAAGCCAGGTCCTCCCTGGACCGGAAACAAGCATCCTAGGACTAGTTTCGAGGTGTCACCCCTCTTCAGCCAGGATAGCTTGATTCCAGTGGCACAGTGAGCCTAGGACTCACGTCTGAGCATACCTGGCACACTTAGGGCGAGAAAGCAAAAGACACACAATTGATGGACAGAATGCAGAACAAATCAAAACATTCACCCACTGTCAAGAGATCTGGGTTAAATCCATCATTCTTTTGCTCACCATGCCACCCCAGTTTAGACCTGGCTATATGCAAATCAGTCTTGACCCTGTGCCTCATGGGAACAGTCCAGTCCAAACTGCCAAGCCAGGTCCTCCCTGGTCCGGAAACAAGCACCCTAGAACCAGTTTCGGGGTTTCACCCCTCTTCAGCCAGGATAGCTTGATTCCAGTGGCACAGTGAGCCCAGGACTCACGTCTGAGCATACCTGGTGCACTTAGGGCGAGAAAGCAAAAGACACACAATTGATGGACGGAATGCAGAACAAATCAAAACATTCACCCCCAGTCAAGAGATCAGGGTTAAATCCATCATTCTTTTGCTCACCATGCCACCCCAGTTTAGACCTGGCTATATGCAAATCAGTCTTGACCCTGTGCCTCATGGGAACAGTCCAGCCCAAACTGCCAAGCCATGTCCTCCCTGTACCGGAAACAAGCATCCTAGGACCTAACCCGATGGCCATGGCAGGCGTCTGCGACATGTGAATGTTGGCGGGGAAAACTGCGTAGAAGGCCTGCAATTCAAGGTAGGCGTTACGTCTCGGCTCATACAAGCAGATGCAAACAGTGCCCATAAACACCGGCTGATTGCCAAAACCCCGCAGGGCACATCAAGAGAGACTCCTGAAATAGCCCAAAAGGCATCTGGGGAGCAAATTCGTACAGTGAGTTACACAAACACTAGTGGCCAACACGTCATCTTGCACCAGCGGCAAGGGAGTGTGGTATGGCGGAGAGGCACGTGAATACTTGTAAGGGCGCCATTAGCGGATGCCAAGCCACCGCTAGAGACTGAACCTATGCCGAGGACGCCCAAACCCCAGCCACAGGCAATAGCCTAGGACCTAATATACTGAACCGCTTGTGATATAAATCTCCCCCTCCTAGTAACATTAGCACAAAGAGTAAGGAGCCGGAAATAGACTCGCCGCTGTGCAAGCCACCTCCTCAAGATGGGTAGACAGTGCACAGGCACGGGCACAGCAGCCACGCAGCCAAGACCAAGCCCACCACAGCCAGCCTGCGAGCCCGGAGGATCGGTCACTTTCAGAACATCCACACTGGAGTAAAAAATAGACTCTGTGCTCCAGGAAGTCGCGCAAAATAGAGAGACGCTGACGTATCCCATGCATCACTTGAAGGCGGCATAGATAAAGTCACATCGGACTTTACACTGCTCAACGCAGATCACAGAAAACTAGCAGGCAGAGCCGGTGAGCTGGCAACAGAAATCGAGGAAGTTGCTCCAGTGGCAAAAGCAATGTCCATAGAAATAAAAGACCTCAAAACCCGACTCAACTCCCTGGAGCGCAGAATTAATGATGCGCACGCACGATACCGCAGGAACAACATCCGCGAAGTGGGACTACCGGAGGGCAAGGAAGGCAGGGATGCAATACTGTACACTGAGACCTGGATACAATCCCTAATGCCAGCAGGCACACTTTCCGCCTTCTTTGCAGTAGAAAGAGTGCATCGAGTACCATCAAGCCGCCCCCACCAGGCACTGGACCCCGACCCTTCCTGTTCCGGCTTTTAAACTTCAAAGATCGGGATGCAATACTTTGTGAGGTCAGGAAATTAGAAACGATCAAAGTGGACAACATTCAAGTCCTTCTCTTTCCAGATTACGCCCTGGGAGTCCAGAAACAGAGAAGCACGTTCCTCACAGTCAAGAGGAAAATGCGGGATTTGAACATGAAATACTCCCTCATATTTCCGGCCCGTCTGCGTCTTATTGCAGATGGGACCATACACTTCTTCAACAAAGCAGAGGATGCATGGGACTGGCTAGAAACCATAGGACACCACACTTCGCCAAGCCAGCAGCATAACAACTCAGAATCAAATGCAAGATCCAGAGGAAGTCGCTGCAGAAGAAATAGGCTACAAGCTGCGGAGTCGCCAAGACACTTAAAGACTGCTCCCAACCTGGAACAAGTATTGCAGGAGCAACGTGATGCCCTACAGGCAGTGGTGGATTTGAGAAAACGACAACACAGCAGTGATACAGACGCCTCACCAGCGCATTCGCTGAGAGAAGACAGTTCACAGGCCATGTGGCCCGTCGGCGAGGACTCGCAGTCACTACCGGCTGTAACACCCCAGACTGCGGATACCTTAATGTAACAGACCACTGTGGTCCATAGACAAGTAAGTATACAGACACAGTAATGCATGCATGGGGTTTCACATATTCTGTACGCACCACACACGAGATTTCATGTAGTGGCAGATAACGCATGAAAGCTGGAACCGGTGCCACCTCCCTCATTCTAGGAGATGGTCTACTGGTGCGCTTCACAGGATATGGCTTAATCCACATAAACACGCGCACAAAGCGTGTCTAGGTAGAGCCACATGGCTTATTGCTAGCGCTACCCCACCCCCCACCTCTTAATATGATCGACACGGCAAACGTAGCCATAAGTTGCCGTATGGCATTGTTCTTTGTTTGGGCAGGTACATGTTGTCCCTCTGCTCTATCCCGGTTAAATCTTACATGGTTCCCTTCCTCGTTGACCATCCAAGACAGCGCACCCACACGCCTAAAGATGCTACAACAGCACTACACGCCCACTGACTTCTCATCATATTGCCACCTAACCTTGTACATGCTAAGCCACCCACACATAGTACTAACTATTGTCCCTCCCACATGCCGAGCACCAACATACCATACCAACCTGGAATGTCAGAGAAATTCATACTCCAGTTCGTAGATATGAGATATATGCTTATCTTAAGTGCCATACAGCGCATGTGGCACTACTACAAGAAACACACATAGAGCAAACGGAAATTCGCAGACTGCAGCAGCGTTGGAGGGGACAAATTCTAGCTAAAGGCTACTCATCCTACACCAGGGGGGCCTTAATTTGGATTAGACCAGGGACCCCGTTTTTATCCGAGGAGTCAGTAATAGACACCCTTGGTAGATATGTGCTAGCAAAGTGTCACCTGAATGGAAAACCAATCGTGCTGGGATCCATTTATGCCCCTACATGGACCAGAAAGCATTTTGGCATACATTAGCAGACCAGTTTGCACGTTGGTGCGACATCCCCTGGCTGCTGGGAGGAGACTTTAATTCGGTCCTTGATACCACACTTGATAGATCCTTCCCTTCAATGCCACAAACAGTTGCAACATCGAACGAGCAGAACCTGGGGGAGTGGCTGAACATTTGGGAGCTGGTGGATGTATTGAGGTCTCTCAACCCGCAGACTCGCCTATACTCACATTACTCCCACCCACATGAGTTGCATGTCCGTATTGACCGATTTGTCGCAAGCCCATCAGTACTAATACAATGTCCTAGTGCAAACTACCTCGGCAAAACACACTCAGACCACAACGCTCAGATAAAGAGCCTACAGAGAGAAGACGAAGGATACACTACCCACCTATGGAAGTTCCATCCCTTGGCACTAGAAGACCCACCATTTAGAGAAGCAATAGGCGCAGCGATAGAGTCATATTTTGAGAGAAACACGGGCACAGTCACTGATCCAGGCATACTGTGGGATGTAAGCAAGGCAGTAGTTAGAGGACAATACATGGGATTGAACTTGAGTGTCAGGAAGCAGCTACACTGCGAATTAAAACATATTGAAAACACACTGACCACATTAGTTGCTGAATTACCACAGGGCAATACCACGCAGCAAGCCTTGGAAACGGAGAGACAGAAGCATGAAGAGGTACTGGAAAGGGTGCTCTGCCTAAATTATGCCGCACACGCTGCGCGCACACATGCGCCAGCGGACAAAACAGATAGATTGCTCACAAGGATGGACCGTCAGGAACATGCGCAGACACTTATATTGCAGTTGCAATACGCCGCAGGTCAGATGCTTTTTTAGTTTTACTTTGGCCTTATATTATTAATTTATTTTATGTTTTAATTCCCTTTGGGGTGAGGATTCGATGTTTTCTTATCCTTTTGTTTATGTCTATCGTGAGACACGTTAGCACAGGGATTGGCGTCCTGCGAGTCCGCTTTCTATTTTGACTATTGTCAGTATTTATACTTCCGCGTCCCCCGACCACGGGATTCCAATCGGGAACCGCACGGAGAGTTGAATTCCAGCGAGAGACAGCAAATTATTCAAGGTGCGTCTCGCTACGTAGTCTCAGGCCTTATTTTAGAACCAGGATAGGTCCGCTGCTTCGTTTGGCGTGCCATACTTATAGCCTTTCATTTTTCCTTCCCCGATAGATCGTAATAGAGGAAAGGACTATTACGCGATGACAGGAGATATTAGCCCTGCACGTAGTGATCTGACTGTGTTTGCTTGTGCCCAATAGGTAAGGTTTGGGTCCTCGCTCCTGTTACGTGCCTTCAATATATATTTGCTATGTTATCTTGGTATATAGATCTGATTTAGTCCCCCGTTTTTCCATTTAGATTATCCCTCTCGCCATAGATATTTGGCTGCTTTTGAATGAGACTTCTTGAATTGCTGCGGATTTGGTAATTTTAAAGTGCTTTGTAAACGGTGACTTCACGTACCTGTATATTTTACACGTGGGTTTGGTTGGCCCTATTTCTGTTTTTTTAGTAGCGTTCCTGGCAACGATGAGATTTTACTGCACGGGTGTTAGGACTGTTTTGGTGGTAGTTTCTTTCTATTTATTATTTTATTTTTATAATTGGTGTTAATTGGTGACTCCTTGATACTGCCACCCTCAGAGAGGTTCTACATATCATTGAGATTTTGTATATAATTAATGTACATATATAGATAGGTGTACATATTGTATAAAATGTTTGTGTTTATATTATAGATGTTGTTCCAGGAGATATATCCTTATATACCCTAGTCCTGATGAGGCCCCCAAGTAAGTTGGGCTGAAACGCGTCGACTACTGTTCAATATTAAGAGCCCCGGAAGAATTTAAACTTTTGGTTGAATTGAGACATAGATAGTACCAATAAATTACGTTAGGGGTGTAAAACCTTTTTCCTCCCCCTAGTACTATCCCATGGGGCGACTCTAATACTATGGAATGCTTATGATAATAGTGGTTACATCCATTATATTTTTTGTAGGGGAATAAGGAATGGATTGAATGTCCTTTGTTTTGTATGTTTTTTCGAGTAATGGACTGTTGTTTATTTAATTATGTATGAGATGAATATTTGAAATTGTTTTGATATGTCGATAAAAAGAGATTTTTCAAGCGAAACTGTGTCCAAACAATTATATGACTAATGGATGATTTATTTCAATATATAAGTAACTTTTTGTGAAGGAGTAATTTATGGTATCCTTCATGTTTTGAAAGAAACATCATTTTGATCTGTTCCGTCGCATCACTCTGTTTTTTGTTATTAGATGCTTACACAGCAGCATATCCACTGTGAGATCACTGCACACTACACCAGACCATACAAATCATTGTCACACGCAGATTCAATGGAATTAGAATCTTCTCTTTCACCCCTAACCTTGCAACAAGTTACAGTGGAGCAGAAGGAGGAGATAGGCGAGCCAATAACTCTACTGGAAGTGTGAGCCGCAATACGCCTTGCACCGGGACCTGACGGCTTTCCGGCTGAATACTATAAAGCCTACCAACAAGCCCTAGCCCTGCAGCTTCTCTCAATGTACCAAGGCACGCAGGAATTAGGGACACTGCCAAACACACTTCGGGAATCCTTACTAGATTCCTTGTTTAAACCAAACACGGCAGCGGAATTAATGGGCTCGAACCGCCCCCTAGCACTCCTTAACACAAACTATAAAGTGCTAGCTAAAATATTAGCGTGCAGACTGGCCCTGCTAGTCCCGCAACTCATATACGCAGACGAAAACGGATTTGAATTTCTATGTGCCGCGCTGTGTAGATATGGCCTACGAGACCACTTCCTCGGCCTTGTCAAACTACTCTATACACGATAAATAGCTGGGATCAAGATAGGCCCATATATATCGGAGCAGGTCCCCATTGAACGTGGTACAAGGCAGGTCTGTCCGCTTTCCCCACTGCTGTTTGCGCTGGCCATCAAGCCTCTTGCCGAGGAGCTGCGCGTAACGCAGGATGAATGTGGAATTCCCTTGGGTGACCATATACACACAGTCTCCTTATATGCTGATGATTTGATCATATACCTTAGGGAAGTTAGAAAACCCTGTACGACAATTGAAAGAATATTACGCAACTTTGCCTGTGTGTCAGGGCTTCGGGTAAATTGGGAAAAATCATATTTGTACCCCTTTGTAGAATCCACACCAGACCCATGTTTAATTATTAATGGCAGTCCAGTACACTGGTAGCTAACAGTGTTTTGGTACCTTGGGATACTAATATACAGGGATCCTACAGACCTTCTAGAGGGCATCTTGGGATGGGCCATCATGGCAGTGAGGGCGCAGAAAACTTTTTGGAGCACCTTCCCTCTGGCGGTTCTGGGACGGCTCACTATACTAAAGTTGGTGGTACTACTGCGACTCCTCTACCACTTCACAAACTTACCATTACAACACAAAACATCATTATTTAAAAGCTTTGAATCAGATATGCATTAATTCATCTGGCATGGATCACGTAGCAGAGCGGCACTAACAAGAATTTATCCTTCAGTCGCCCAGTGGGGCCTTTCGCTACCCAATATGGAGCAATATTATTTAGCGGCGCAGCTTCAATGGGTAGCTCGGTGGCTGATTAGATGACACAGCGACACAGGAGCCTGGCCTCACTCATACCCAGATCGTGGCACTGTTCCACCCCGGTAGACAGAGCAGTGCCCCATCTCAACTACTGGTAAAAGTGGCGTACTATTGCTTTCGAAGCAGCCTGCGCATTACACATCGCGTAACACCATATGCACTGTCCATTCCTATACTCAGTACACCCAGGCGCCATCAGTCAATTACTATCACAGAACTGCCCCAATGGGAAGAAGTGGGCATATTGACACTGGGAGACCTGTAGAACGATAAGCAACTCATTCCGTTTGAGGAACTCGCTGAAGTCTCGGGCATGCCACAAGATCAGTTCCTGTTGCACGCGGCATTGACACATACACTCCGCGCAGTATGGGGCAACATATCGCAGGAACCTGCCACTCATTTAACCATACAGTATCTACATGAATTGGGCACGGGCCGACACCTCACCAGATAGTTCGTGGATTCCCTTAGAACTCATACAGTGCCACAGCTACTTTCCTTACGCACATACTGGGATGCAGACTTGCAGAGAGCTTGTACGGATCTGGAATGGGAAGACATACTTAGGAGCCCTTCGCATATACCCCGCAATGCCAGATTCCGGCTTTTCCAATATTACATTGTACATAGAGCCTATCTGACGCCAGCCAAAATAAACAAATACTTCAACCGGGAGGACCCCAGATGCCCAAGAAGCGACGAGAAAGGCGCAGATCTATTACACATGCTGTGGTCCTGCGAAGCTATCCAATCATACTGGGGAACATTCACCAGATGCCTGGCCCAGTCTACGGAATGCACCTTGGAATGGATGTGGTAGATATACATATTAGGGCTATAACAAAGATCCAAAAAGTACAAAGTCGCGTCGTAGTACATAGATCTAGGGCTTATAGTGGCCAAAGGATTGCTCATGCGACGCTGGAAATGTTCTGATCCTCCAGCATTGAAGGCCTGATTCCAATCACTTCTATGCTGGGCACAGGCAGACAGTATAGCGCTCTGCCGCGAACACGCGTTGGGGTTGCGAACGCAGCAGCATGGGATGCAATATTAACATATTGTCGCACAGCTTGGCAGGGACACTCAGTGGCATTAGCAGGTCCACCTGAGAGTGATAAGGCTAGAAATCAAAAGGCAAAGAACATTTAAGAAACAATGCACGACACCGGCACCTAACTGGAGTTACACGACCAGTAACGTGACTTTGGCATAACCCCCATCCCCGAAAATCAACCAGGATAACTAAACGTTGATTGAGTTGCATTGGCACTGGCAGGAACACATATTCAAGGATGCTTGCAGCAAGACGGGGTGAGCGGATGGACCTATACAGCGGTACATAGTGCTGGTGGACATGTGGTTAGTAAAGGCGCACTAATACAATAGTTTATTTTAAAAATTGAAAGGAGAGATAACTGGGCTGTTCTCATTTTCCCTTCCCTCTTCTTTTATTATCCCCCTGCATTCTTGATATTATATTGGAAAACCATAATGTTTACGTTTTGTCCACAATTGTATCACATCTGATGTTAATGCACTGTACATAACTATGTCACTAAGACTTGGAGTTATATCATGTAACAACGATACTCAAAATAGTGCTAATGTGTGAATTGCACTGTGCAATAGATACATGAAGTGTTGTGGATTTAAATGTGTTTAAAATTAATAAAAACAAATTTAAACAACAACAACAAAAATGACTAGCATAGCATTGCCAAGGGTCAACTTGGAAGCTACACGAAAAGGTTGCTTGTAGCTGTTGCGTCCTTGTAGCTTTAACAGGAGGTCAGTCTTGAGAACCCAGGGAGTCTAAAAAAATGTCCTTAGTACGAGAGAGAGCAGGTTTGGTCCTTCAGGGATTTTCTCACGTTGCAGACATCAGAATCAGTCCTCTTCTGATCTTCCACAGGTCCAGGAGTGTTCTGAATTGGATCCTTGGCTCAAACTAGTGGATGGGAATGACTCTTGGGCATGCCCAAACCAATGGGGTAAACCCTATCTTTTGGGCCTTTTCAAAATGATGGAACTCTTTGGCCACACGAAAATAGAGCTCTGAGGGCTTGGGGTTAGTGAAGTGAGTGTACTATTGTAATCCTAGTGTCCTTCCACATCTAACACTAAAATCCAGTTGGAAGCAGTCACTGTACCCCCAATAAACCCAGAGACAAAAGCCTGACAGAACAAAGTATGGGTTCCCAGCACCAGACAAAAACTACACAAGAATTATTTTTGCATCCTGTTTACCTTTTTTAAGTGTGCTGCCCCGGTGTTATGTGTAAACCCCTGGAGGAGACCTGTCCAACAGGATTTGACATTCCAGCAGGATTTCACACTGTAAATTCCAAAAGGATCAAAAAAGAGGCCCACTATGATTGCAGCCTGCCTGGCTTGGCAAAGGAAGGGCCCTGCCAGGTGTCATCTAACATTTACCTGCAACGGGGGGGCTCTTTGAAGTTAATCCAGTTTCTAGGCCCAACCCCACTGGTCATCCTGTCAAGGGAGCAACAACACCTCCCCACCCTAAGGCCACAGTCAGGCTACATTGGTAAGCCTGGAGCCATGTTTTACACAAAAGAGGCAATTTTCCTACACTCATAAATTATACATGAGCAATGGATGTGACAAATCCTATCTGGTAGAACAGAAGGCGGAGTGTTTAGGAGTCAGTTGTTGTTTTTGGGTTTCTGTAATCCATTGGATGCCTTAGTTTTAAATACAGTGTTGGTAAGTTGAGCTGGGGAGGTTTTACTGAAGCCAATAGTGCATTCCCGCACAAAGTGAATATAAACCAATGTAATAATGAGCTAATTTATTATTATGACATTATACTAACAGCCTTGAAAACCCTAGGCCTCCAGACCACCCAGGGAGAAACAAGTGTTGGTTGTTTTGAACTGCTTGAAAATGTAACACCAAGCAAAGGACCAGTAGTCTACAAAAGAAGAATAAGTACCATCCTCTAAACTTTAAAACCAATAACGACATCAATTTTTACTATCTATATTCTACTCATATTTGTGTATTTGGTATGTAAACTTTACCATAAATGCTTATCTGTATATGTAATTTGAAAAACTTAAATGTTGAATCTTGTCTAAACCCTATTAGGATGAGTCCTACATTGGGGCCAGTAAAGTTTGATCTTACATCAAACCACAGCCTGGCTGCTGCATGATGAATCTTCGGCCTGATCTTCTAAAAATATTTGGGGGAGCCAAATTTATACAGAAAGGCAGTATTCATCATTTCGTTTGTTATACTCCACAGTAGCATATCTGTTGGACTCTTATCAGGTTCCTCCAACAACCCCCTGCATTTCTTCAACTGAATAGCCCAGCAATACAGCTGTTAATGCAAGAGGGCCAAGCCTCCCTTCAATACCTTACTCCTGAGCTTTCTGGAGGATATTCTGACCCCTTTAGGACTTCAGATAAAGCTGCTAATCTCCCCCTGAAATTTCGTCAAGACTTGCTTGTTAAAAGCAAGGGGGATATTATCAAACAAAAACATACATTTAGGCAGAATCATCATCTTAATTAGATTATTTCACCCATAAATTGTTAGAGGCAGATTCTTCAATTTCTCCATCCTGCTCCTACAATCATAAATATTCTATTCAAGTTGGACTCTGTGAGTTTTCCCTGATCTTTCACCATTTTAATGCCAAAATATCTGATGGAGTCTTTCTTTTCGTAACCCTTAGAGGGACAGTTCCATGGTAAACGACCAAAATATAGAATCCAAAATATAGACAGGACAGAATATCGACTCTAAAATATAGATAGGACAGAATATCGAATTACCAAAATATAGATAGGACAGAATATCGAAATTGGGGTATGAAATATCTATTTCCATAAAATCGAATTTAAAATATCGATTTCCATAATATCGATTTTTTTGTGTGTGTTATGTATGGTAGTATATGTGTTAAAATGATGTATTATTTTTGTAATGTATGTTTAATTTTTTTAAAGTAATGAATGTTATGGAATTTAATTTTTGCGTAATTTAATTCCGTAGCGGGTTGTGGGTTTATAGGGGAATAGGGTGGGAAGTGATTTAATTATAGTAAATTAAATATTAATTTGTATTTATATGCATTGATAATTCATTGATAAATAATTATTAATTGGGAATTCATTTTTATTAATTGGTAATTCATTTTTATTAATTGATAATAATGTTAATTGTATTTTTTATTATTGGGAATGGGTTGTGGGTTTATAGGGGAATTGGGTGGGAAGTAATTTAATTGTAATAAAGTAAATATTTTTTTTATTTATGTGTATTGATAATTAATTGATAATTAATTATTAATTAGTAATTAAGTTTTATTAATTGGTAATTAATTTTTATTAATTGATTAATTGATAATAATGTTAATTGTATTTTTTATTATTGGGAGTGGGTTGTGGGTTTATAGGGGAATTGGGTGGGAAGTAATTTAATTGTAATAAAGTAAATATTAATTTGTATTTATATATATATTGATAATTAATTGATAATTAATTATTAATTGGTAATAATTTTTTATCAATTGGTAATTAATGTCTTTTCAATGGTAATTCATTTTTATTCATTGGTAATTATTTTTAATTAACTTTTAATTGGTGTTAATAATTAATTTAATCTTATTTTAATATGAAATCATTACTTTTCCTACTGCTGCACTCTCAGGAGTGGAAATAGTAATTTTTACCCTCCCGCTATCCAATGCTTTCCCCACTGTTGCACTCTCTGGAGTGGGAATAGTCATTTTTACCCTCCCGCTATCCAACGCTTTCCCTACTGTTGCACTCACTGGAGTGGGAATAGTAATTTTTACCCTCCAGCTATCCAACGCTTTCCCTACTGTTGCACTCTCTGGAGTGGGAATAGTAATTTTTACCCTCCTGCTATCTAACGCTTTCCCTACTGTTGCACTCTCTGGAGTGGGAATAGTAATTTTTACCCTCCCTCTATCCAAAGCTTTCCCTACTGTTGCACTCACTGTAGTGGGAATAGTAATTTTTACCCTCCCGCTATCCAACGCTTTCCCTACTGTTGCACTCACTGGAGTGGGAATAGTAATTTTTACCCTCCCGATATCCACCGCTTTCCCTACTGTTGCACTCACTGGAGTGGGAATATACATTTTTACCCTCCCGCTATCCAACGCTTTCCCTACTGTTGCACTCACTGAAGTGGGAATAGTAATTTTTACCCTCCCGCTATCCAACGCTTTCCCTACTGTTGCACTCTTTGGAGTGGGAAAAGTAATTTTTACCCCTACGCTATCCAACGTTTTCCCTACTGTTGCACTCACTGGAGTGGGAATAGTAATTTTTACCCCTACGCTATCCAACGCTTTCCTTACTGTTGCACCCACTGGAGTGGGAATAGTAATTTTTACCTTCCCACTATACAACGCTTTCCCTACTGTTGCACTCTCTGGAGTGGGAATAGTAATTTTTACCCTCCCGCTATCCAACTCTTTCCCTACTGTTGCACTGTTTGGAATGGGAATAGTAACTTTTACCCCTACGCTATCCAACGTTTTCCCTACTGGTGCACTCACTGGAGTGGGAATAGTAATTTTTACGCTCTCACTATCCTACAAAATCTCTACTTTTAAAAAAAATTACATTTTAAGCTTTTTTATATTATTTTAACCCCTTCGCTGCCAGGCCTTTTCCCCTCCTGTGCACACCCTTTTTTGGCTATTTGGGGGTAGTGCGCGCTGAGGCCCCTGTAACTTTTTGACCACATAAGGTATCCACGCCAAATTTGCGTCCTTTTCTTCCAACATCATGGGGATTCTGAAGGTACTCAGGGTTTGTGCATTCACCTGGAGGGGTCACAGAAATGAGCCAAAATACATCAAATGGGAAAATGGGAAAAACGGGCTGCAAATGAAAGCTTCTGAGTTTTTCCCTGCAAGTCGTATCAAAAAAGGGTTTGTAGGGCTGAAATCACCATTTTCCCAGCTTTTAGGGGATACCAGACATTTGTCAGAAACCCAAAATCTTTTACACAGTTTTGGCATTTTTCTGGGACATAGCCTATTTTTGCTAGTTTTTGTGCTTTCGACCTCCTTCCAGTTAATGGTAGAAATGGGTACAAAAGCAATAATGGATCTTGGAAAGCTATACATTTTGGAGAAGTAGACAAAATTCTGAATTCAGCAAGGGGTCATTTTTGTAGATCCATCAAGGTTTTTTTTATAGAAACTAACAGTTAAATATAGGATAAATTGAAAATTTGTTGAATAAAAAAGACTTTTGTGTCAACGTTTTCACCTGTAACTTCTTCTAATTATGACAGCTCTTTGAAAGCAATATACCGTTACATCCGCTGGACATTACTGGTTGTGGGGATATATAGGACTTGTAGGTTCACCAAGAACCCGACGAACCCAGATCCAAAAACTGAGCAGCAACTTCTGGGTAAGGAAACGTTGGGGGATCCACGCAAGCCATACCTCCCTGGAATCCCCCGGGTGTCTAGTTTTCAGAAATGTGTGGGTTTGGTAGGTTTCCCTAGGTGGCCGCCGAGCACCAGGCCAAAAACCCAAGTGACCCCCCTTGCAAAACCAGGTCGTTTTGAGATAGGCAATTTTCATGTCGCCTCACTACGTTGTGGGCCCTTGCCTGTCGCGGGGACTTGAGCCTCCCACACGAGTGAGGCACCGTTTTTATCGGGAGACCCGGGGGAACGCCGGGTGGTAGGAAATTTTGTGTCAGCCCGGTGATGCCACAACTTTCCCACACAAAAATGTGTGAAAAAAGTGATTTTTTTCAGCTGAATTTGAGGTTTGTAGGGCATTCTGGGTAATGAAACGTTGGGGATCCACGCAAGCCATACCTCCCTGGAATGCCCCAGGTGTCTAGTTTTCAGAAATGTGTGGGTTTGGTAGGTTTCCCTAGGTGGCCGCCGAGCACCGGGCCAAAAACCCAAGTGACCCCCTTGCAAAACCAGGTCGTTTTGAGATAGGCAATTTTCATGTCGCCTCACTACGTTGTGGGTCCTTGCCTGTCGCGGGTACTTGGGCCTCCCATATGAGTGAGGCAAGGTTTTTATTGGGAGACCTCGGGGAATGCTGGGTGGTAGGAAATTTGTGTCAGCCCGGTGATGCCACAACTTTCCCACACAAAAATTTGTGAAAAAGTTGATTTTTTCAGCTAAATTCGAGGTTTGCAGGGCATTCTGGGTAAGGAAACGTTGGAGGATCCAAGGAAGCCATACCTCCCTGGAATTCCCCGGGTGTCTAGTTTTCAGAAATGTGTGGGTTTGGTAGGTTTCCCTAGATAGCCGCCAAGCATGGTGCCAAAAACTCATGGGACCCCTTTGCAAAACCAGGTTGTTTTGTGACAGGTAATTTTGATGTCTCCTCAATTGGTTTTGGGCCCTTGCCTGACGCGGGCACTAGGCCTACCCACGCAAGTGAGGTACCATTTTTCTCGGAAGACTCTGAGGAACGCGGGGTGGGTGGAATTTTGTGGACCCACGCAGATTCCAGAACTTTCCACCACAGAAATGTGAGGAAAATTTGTTATTTTGGACACATTTTTAGGTTTGCAATGGATTCTGGGTAACAGAACCTGGTGAGAGCCAGTCAAGTCACCCCATCCTGGATTCCCCTCGGTGTCTAGTTTTAAAAAATGTACAGGTTTGCTAAGTTTGCCTACGTGCCAACTGCGCTAGGGCCCAAAATCCACAGGTATGCACATTGCTAAAAAAAAGCCGGAGCCCAGTGGGCTTTCTGCCGCCCTGGGGGGAATCGGGGAAGGGGGTTTCATCCCGATATGCCCCTAAAGGGGCAGAAAAACTGTGGCAATTTTTTGTGGGGGTAAGGGCATTGGTATGACCATTTTGGGCAGCTCCCACCCCCACGCATAAAAAAAGCCTGCGTACTCGCTGGCGCCTAGTGGGCTTTCTGCCCCACCAGTGGGCAGATCAGGGGCCGCTGCCGCCAACTACCCTCCCAGGGGGGCGGAAAGACTGGAGTTTCTCTGGGGGTGGGGTGGGGGTATTGTCATGCCCATTTTGGGGAGCCCCTACCCCTACACTAATAAACCAAAAAAATCCATGGTTTCTAGTGGGCTTTCTGCGCCCCCCAGGGGGGGCCAGATTGGGGGCTACAGCTTCCATCTGCCTCCTGGGGGGCAGAAAGACTGTCATTTTTTGTGGGCGGGAGGGTGGGGGCATTGGCATG
Organism: Triturus cristatus; assembly: GCF_964204655.1. Classification (NCBI taxonomy): domain Eukaryota; kingdom Metazoa; phylum Chordata; class Amphibia; order Caudata; family Salamandridae; genus Triturus; species Triturus cristatus. The sequence goes on from NC_140592.1 coordinate 487,067,972, forward strand.
GCCGTTTTGGGCAGCCCACACCCTAAAAACAATTGCGCAAAAGAAATACCTGGTGGATAGTGGGCTTTCTGCCCCTCTGGGGGGGCAGATTGGGGGCTACTGCCCCATCCCCCCGGGGCAGAAAGCCTGTAATGGTGGCGGGGGTTGGGGCATTGGTGTGCCCGTTTCGGGCAGACTCCACCCTAAATAAAATCCATCACCCTAAAGAAAATTGCGCTAAAAAAATCCCTGGCGTCAAGTGGGCTTTCCGCCCTCCAGAAGGGGCAGATTAGGGGCCAATGCCACATCTGCCCCCCAGGGGGGGTAGCAAGGCTGTAATGATGGCAGGTGGGTGGGGGCATTGGCGTGCCCGTTTCGGGCAGCCCCACCCTAAAAAAACACTTAAAAACGAATCCCTGGTATTTAGTGGGCTTTCTGCCCCCCCAAAGGGGCAGATTAGGGGCCAATGCCCCATCTGCCCCCCGGGGGGGCAGAAAGGCTGTAGTAATTGGGGGGTGGGGTGGGGGCATGGGCCTGCCCATTTTGGGAAGCCCCCACCTCTATTTTTGTTTTTTATTATTCCCTGGTGTCTAGTGGGCTTTTTGCCCCCCCGGGGGGGCAGATTGGGGGCCGATGCCCCATCTGCCCCCCAGGGGGGCCAGAATGGTTGTAATGGTGGCGGGTGGTTGGGGGCATTGGCGTGCCCGTTGCGGGCAGCCCCCACCCTAAAAAAAACCTAAAAACGAATCCCTGGTATTTAGTGGGCTTTCTGCCCCCCCGAAGGGGCAGATTAGGGGCCAATGCCCCATCTACCCCCCGGGGGGGCAGAAAGACTGTAGTAATTGGGGGGGGCATGGGCCTGCCCGTTTTGGGCAGCCCCCATCCCTATTTTTTTATTTTTTTTATTCCCTGGTGTCTAGTGGGCTTTTTACCCCCCGGGGGTGCAGATTGGGGGCTAATGCCCCCATATGACCCCAGGGGGGGCAAAAAGACTAAATGGTGCCAACGTCAGTTGGGGGAGCAAAGGCCCTTGCCCAAGGGGCCGCTCCCCCCTCCCTGGTGTCTAGTGGGTGGGTCCCTGCTTAGGGATCACCCTCCTGTGGCGATCCCCACTGGGGAGGGGTACCATTGGAAAGGGGAGATTCTCCACTTTCCAACGATACCTCTCCCGTCTTTCTACGTGCTCAGGGGGCTGAGATAGCTGAGATAATGGTGGTACGGGCCGTACCACCATTCTTGGGGTGGCGTAGGGGTACACGTGGTGCGACCCGTACCCACGCTTTGAAGGCCTGGGTACGAGCCGTACCCCTACGTCACCCCAACAATGGTGGTACGGCCCGTACCCAGGCCTGAAGAGCGTGGGTACGGGTCGCACCACGCGTACCCCTACGTCACCCCAAGAATGGTGGTACGGCCCGTACCCAGGCCTGAAGAGCGTGGGTACGGGCCGTACCACCATTGTTGGGGTGCCGTAGGGGTACGGCCTGTACCCAGGCCTACAGAACGTGGGTACGGGTCGCACCACGCGTACCCCAATGTCACCCCAAGAATGGTGGTACGGCCCGTACCCAGGCCTGAAGAGCGTGGGTACGGGCCGTACCACCATTGTTGGGGTGACGTAGGGGTAGGCGAGGTATGACCCGTACCCACGCTCTTAAGGCCTGGGTACGGGCCGTACCCCCAATGTTGGGGTGACGTAGTGGTAGGCGTGGTACGACCCGTACCCACGCTCTTAAGGCCTGGGTACGGGCCGTACCCCTACGTCACCCCAACAATGGTGGTACGGCCTGTACCCACGCTCTTCAGGCCTGGGTACGGGCCGTACCACCATTCTCGGGGTGACGTAGGGGTAGGCATGGTACGACCCGTACCCACGCTCTTAAGGCCTGGGTACGGGTCGTACCCCCAATGTTGGGGTGACGTAGGGGTAGGCGTGGTATGACCCGTTCCCACGCTCTGAAGGCCTGGGTACGGGCCGTACCCCTACGGCACCCCAACATTTGGGGTACGGCCCGTACCCAGGCCTGAAGAGCGTGTGGGCGGGTGGGTGGGTGTCGTGCTACCATCCACATCAGTGGACAGAGACATAGAGATGGGTGCCTATCACTCCCAGCAGTGCCCAGACATATGAGGGGTGGGTGCCTATCACTCCCATCAGTGCCCAGACATATGAGGGGTGGGTGCAGAGGACCCCCAGCAGTGCCCGGACAAATGAGGGGTGGGTGCAGAGGCCTCCCAGCAGTGCCCAGACATATGAGGGGTGGGTGCCTATCACTCCCAGCAGTGCCCAGACATATGAGGGGTGGGCGCCTATCCTTCCCAGCAATGCCCAGACATATGAGGGGCGGGTGCAGAAGACTCCCAGCAGTGCCCAGACATATGAGGGGTGGGTGCAGAGGACTCCCAGCAGTGCCCAGACAAATGAGGGGTGGGTGCAGAGGCCTCCCAGCAGTGGACAGAGACATGGGGGTGTGTACATCATCCTCCCAAAACTCCATGGGTGCATGAAGGCATCCACAATGTGCGACTATGTTGATAGTGCCATGACAACGCATCACTGACAGCAGTGTCCCACTCCCATGAGGATGGATGTCCTTCCCCCACTGCATGACACACCACATGTGGGTGTGATGACAAATTACACATGCATACCCACCCCTGGCGGTGGCAGCACAATACACACACTGAGATCATGCAACAAGACTGTATCCTCATGTTAAACCCCACTCAACTAAGAGAGCCTAATGGAACACACACGGTCACCCACATTCCAGGACTGATAGGAATGTACAGGTGCTGGGGCTGCCAACAAGTTGTTGCCTCCCATGGAGGGAAAAGGGTGGAGTACCCACAGATACAATGCCCACAATTGTCAGTCAGGTGCCCAAATACCCTGCAGAACAAGTAACACATGTGTGCTAGGCTGGGAGTACACACATGCATAGTGCGGAAAAGGGACCATGTCCACTTTAAGCCATGGCAACATACTCCATACACAAGTACAGTGACTACCAAGGATGGCACAGACCATGCAGGCGGAGACATTGCTGAGCAGGTATGGGCAAAGTTGAAGGGATCCCTCACACAGCAAGGAAATGTAGACACAGGTCAGCACAACAATTGGGAAACACCCTGCAGGGAAGAAGTCAGGTGCCACAGAGGAAGGAACACTCCTTGGGACAATGTCACCATACAGTAAGAGCTTACATGACCAAAGATTATTTGCAGAGTCCTTGTGATGGCACGCAGATACCAGGGTCCTCCCCATGAGCAGCACACTACAACATTTCCCAGACAACTAACACATTATCACCACCCCAACTCAGGGAGCAGCAGCACCAACAGCAATACCAGAAAAGCATTTGTGTGCAAATGAAAAACAAAATGCTTTATTCAGCATAAAAAAGATTGGATTTGAAATGTACACTATATACAAGGCCCATAGGCCAGTCCATATGCAAATTCCGGGGGGTAGGGACACATTGGGACGCGTCTCCCCTAGCTTGCCTGCACAGTTCAGAGTTCCTTTCCATCCATGGGGGGGCATCATGTGGGGGGGGAAGGACCAGGCACCGCAGGGACAGGAGGGGCAAGGGTAGGTGTTGTGGGTGCAGGGACGGACGACTCCTCCACAGGGGGTGGGGCAGCGCCAAAGTTGGTGGTTAGGATGGCGCTGCACACGGTTGCAAGGTCTCCCAGCGTCTCCCCTGCACCCGAAGGAACCACAGGCCCCAAGGAGGGGGGGGTCGGAGGGATGGGTTGCAGCGCTACTGGGGGAGGGTGTGGACAGGGGGGGACTCAACTTCCTTGCCTGGGGACTTCCTCGACCGCTTGCGGGTTGGTGTCACACTAGGGCTGAGGGACAGACTGGCCATGAAGGACTCTTTGTCCGACTGTTGGGCAGGGGAGCTAAGGGGAGTGGTTTTGGAGGAAGTGGGTCGTGAGGACTGCGGACTCCCACTGTGGCTGCGTGGCTGCCGTTTGCCCCCCGACCCAGTGGGTGTGCCTACTTCCCCCTGTGTGTGCGTGACTGGAGGTGTGCGCTTGGCCTTCCCTGTTGGTGTGCTGCCTGTGTCTGGTGGGGTGCGTGCATGGGGATGTCTGGGTGTGCTTGGGACAGGCATGGGAGTGGGAAGTGTGGATGGTGCAGGGGTAGGGGGGGACGGAGCGCTGCAGGAGACCCACTACTGCCGTCAGTGACGAGTCCATGGACCTCAGCAACATCCGTTGGTCAGACATCGCTGCTGACATGCCCTCCATGTACGACACCATCTGTGTCAGCAGTCTGGTGTGGCCATGGAGGACATTAAGCAGCGATATCTGACCAACCTGCAACTGCCGCAGGATGTCCACAGACTCGGCATTGACGGCAGCAGGGGAGACAGGGGCAGGGGGTGCGGTGCCTGGCACGAAGGAGACATGTGTTCGCCTAGCACGGACAGAAGGGACCCGAGCAAGTGGGAGGGCGGTGATGGGAATGGAGGGGGCGGTGAGAGATGTACTGCTGCTTTCAGCTGTGGGAGCAGCCTCTGCCCCCTCTGGGAGCTCAGCCTCGGACCCGTCAGCATCATAGTCAGTGTTGGGACTGGACAGGTCCTCCGCCTGACTCCCCTCGCCCTCCGTGCCACTTGCTGCGCCAGACTCCCCAGCACTGGTGGCACCGGTGCTGGATCCCTCCTCCACGTCCGTGCCGGTGTCTCCCTCGGTGTCCCCCGACGATGCTGTGGGCAAGGTGAAGAGACAGGAAATAATCAGACACCTGTATACATATGACACATGAGTCCAAACTACATAGGTCACAGTGCATAGCATGAAAAGCATCATGAGTAACATCTACAATACTACGCACATATGTAGGCCCTGCACTACACAGTTGGTTGACCCACCATGCCACTTTGAAACAATGGAAAGCATGACACAACAGCAAAGAACTTGATATCGAATTATACAGAGAAGCTAGTGTCTGTGGACAGTCGAGCACAGCATCTGGACCACACACCATTGCCAAAAATGGATGAGCAGGAACCATGTCTTTTAACTTTTGACACATGCTGCAAAGCACAAACATTAAACCCTGCACAACATGACTGGGCAATACTTGTTGAGTGTCTGTTCCGACTGTCATCACACACAGGCCAGACCTGGCAAGGAGATATAAGCTTTGGACATGTAGGCCTTGCCCGCACAAACCCCCCCCCCCTACCTGAGACAATGTGATTGAGACAGAGGAAGGACTTACACCTCTTAATCAGGGATCACAAAAATGGGCTCCATTAAATCCTAATTGCACTCTAACTACCCCTCGTGGGGCTGACCACACATATTATTGACAAACAACCATCATCAGATAGTTATACACAGACACACAGGCACTGGCCAGTGTGAGGATGCACAAGCCACATTGGGTCACCCTGTACAGTGTACACATGTAGCACACTGTACGTAAATACAAATGAGGCCAGGGTACAATGCCACAGAGGCCAACCTATGCTGAAGACACTGAGAATGTCCACAGTTGGATTCCTAGGAAAAGGTGTCTCAGGGGACTGTAGTGGCCACACTGCTCCATGGTCCTGGATAGATCTGACTGCAACAGGAACAACCGTCCCCGCACTATGCATATCTCCCCCTCATGCACATCATGTCTGATACGCGGGTACGGCCCGTAACTCTATGGTGTACGCCTACGCCAACACTACCCTAGTGCTACGGGCCGTACCCGCGTGTGTAGTGCCCGTAGCACTATGGTAGTGTTGCCGTAGGCGTACGCCATAGTGCTACGGGCCGTACATACGCGGGTACGGCCCGTATCTCTATGGCGTACCCTTATGCCAACACTACCCTAGTGCTACGGGCCGTACCCGCGTGTGTAGGGCCCGTAGCACTATGGTAGTGTTGCCGTAGGCATGCGCCATAGTGCTACGGGCCATACATACGCGGGTACGAGCCGTATCTCTATGGCGTACACCTACGGCAACACTACCCTAGTGCTACGGGCCGTACCCGCGTGTGTAGGGCCCGTAGCACTATGGTAGTGTTGCCATAGGCGTACGCCATAGTGCTAAGGGCCGTACATACGTGGGTACGAGCAGTATCTCTATGGCGTACGCCTACGCCAACACTACCCTAGTGCTACGGGCCGTACCTGCGTGTGTAGGGCCCGTAGCACTATGGTAGTGTTGCCCTAGGCGTACGCCATAGTGCTACTGGCCGTACATACGCGGGTACGAGCCGTATCTCTATGGCGTACGCCTACGCCAATAGGACCAATGTGTACATGTACGTGTGTATGGTCCTTGCACAAACGCGTACTCCTACCCAAACCCCATATTGTGATACGACCGTACACACGCCCTCAGAGCATGTGTACGGTGCGTTTCACAGCTTACACTGGTGATAGGAGGCGCACAGGAAAGGAATGGAGGTGTATGACTCGCACAAGGATGGACATCAAGTCATTGTCAGTTCAGTGCATCATGTGTAGGGCCTAGGTGTGTCAGGCAGTGAGCTGGCACATGTCTCCTCATGTTTTAACCCAATAGTTGTGTGATGACCTGTGTACACATGTCATGTGTGATGGGGCACCATGTGGCGCACTTCCCCTTCACACCTTTTACATGTGTGCATGTATTTCAAACTTGTCAAGCACTGCATCACTGGCATGGCACAGTCCCCAACACCCGCAACTGTCCCCTGATGCCAGGTACACGGATGATGACACCTGACATCTCATTACCAGCGTGCCACGATGTGACTATGTCATGTGTGTGTCATGTGTTCCCACTTGCTGTTGGTGTTCCGTTAACGGCATCTGCTGTAGCTGCATCCAACATGTGACTGTGTGTAGATGCCCATGTCACACTATTACGCACACCAGGACACATGTGGAATAACACGTGACGTGTGTCTGTATGCATCTAACAGGGACTTGCGAGCTTAGGACATATCTGCGTAGTCTCCATGTCTGTGTGATCATATTTGACATGTACCCCTTCATGGCAAGTTGTGTGGTCTGTCCTTTTTCCATGACATGTGACCTGTGCGTCTAGCTTGCCGGCAGCTGTCTGTATGAGATGACATCCTTCAAATGCACATATGTGGATGTATGTCACTCCTGTAATGTGTCTGGCTGTTCACTCACACTGGCCCACAGCTACTTTCATGGCATGTCATGTAGACCTTGACAATCCATGTTTGTAGCTGGCTCTTGGTAGGAGTATCACCTGGCTGGCATACTTGTGCAGGATGTATTGCACAGACCAGACTCTGTATGTGGCATATGTGTATTAGCTGTTGAACATGTGCTCAGTTCATTGACATTGGTGTAGTAATGTACTCAATCTTCGTTATTCCTTCCAATTTTCTGCAGGGAACCGCCTCTCCCCCGACCAATGCCAGACTTGGCTGCCATGAGGGAATGTGACTGCATACGCCGCTACAGATTCCCCCAACGGTTAATTGTGGACCTGACAAACAGTCTGGCACCACACCTCCAACCGCGACACAGTTATCCGACTGCGCTGACCCCCATGATGAAGGTGATGTCAGCCCTACATTTCTTTGCCACCGGTACGTTTCAATTGACCATAGCTGATGTGGGTGGCATGTCTCAGACCATGTTCAGCCGTGTCCTGCATGATGTTTTAGAAGCCATGTTGGAGCACCTGGATGAATTCATCCATTTTCCAACTCGTGAGCAGTTGACAGGTATCAAGGATGAGTTCTATGCCCTGGGAGGGATGCCCCATGTAATTGGGTCCATTGATGGGACACATGTGGCTTTGGTACCACCACAGGCACAGGAGGTAGCCTTCCGTAACCGTAAACATTACCACTCCATTAATGCCCTTGTGGTGTGTCTTGATAAAATGGTGATTTCCCATGTCTGCACGTTTTCCAGGGTCAGCACACAATACCTACATCATGAGGCCTAGCAGGGTGCCAGAAATGATGCTGCAGCTGCACAACGAACGAGCATGTCTTGTTGGTGAGTAGACTCTGTTTGTCCAGTATTCAGCGGTATCTTAGTATGTGACGGCATCTCCTGACCCACTTCTTTACATGATGTTTCCATGTAGGGGACTCTGGCTATCCCAAAATGCCATGTCTGGTGACGCCTCTCCGCAACCCGAGAACAGCTGCAGATCACCGTTACAACAACGCCTCCAACCGCGACACAGTTATCTGACTGCGCTGACCCCCAAGATGAAGGTGATGTCAGCCCTACATTTCTTTGCCACCGGTACGTTTCAATTGACCATAGCTGATGTGGATGGCATGTCTCAGACCATGTTCAGCCGTGTCCTGCATGATGTTTTAGAAGCCATGTTGGAGCACCTGGATGAATTCCTCCATTTTCCAACTCGTGAGCAGTTGACAGGTATCAAGGGTGAGTTCTATGCCCTGGGAGGGATGCCCCATGTAATTGGGTTCATTGATGGGACACATGTGGCTTTGGTACCACCACAGGCACTGGAGGTAGCCTTCCGTAACCGTAAACATTACCACTACATTAATACCCTTGTGGTGTGTCTCAGACCATGTTCAGCCGTGTCCTGCATGATGTTTTAGAAGCCATGTTGGAGCACCTGGATGAATTCATCCATTTTCCAACTCGTGAGCAGTTGACAAGTATCAAGGATGAGTTCTATGGCCTGGGAGGGATGCCCCATGTAATTGGGTCCATTGATGGGACACATGTGGCTTTGGTACCACCACAGGCACAGGAGGTAGCCTTCCGTAACCGTAAACATTACCACTCCATTAATGCCCTTGTGGTGTGTCTTGCTAACATGGTGATTTCCCATGTCTGCACGTTTTCCAGGGTCAGCACACAATACCTACATCATGAGGCCTAGCAGGGTGCCAGAAATGATGCTGCAGCTGCACAACGAACGAGCATGTCTTGTTGGTGAGTAGACTCTGTTTGTCCAGTATTCAGCGGTATCTTAGTATGTGACGGCATCTCCTGACCCACTTCTTTACATGATGTTTCCATGTAGGGGACTCTGGCTATCCCAAAATGCCATGTCTGGTGACGCCTCTCCGCAACCCGAGAACAGCTGCAGATCACCGTTACAACAACGCCTCCAACCGCGACACAGTTATCCGACTGCGCTGACCCCCAAGATGAAGGTGATGTCAGCCCTACATTTCTTTGCCACCGGTACGTTTCAATTGACCATAGCTGATGTGGGTGGCATGTCTCAGACCATGTTCAGCCGTGTCCTGCATGATGTTTTAGAAGCCATGTTGGAGCACCTGGATGAATTCCTCCATTTTCCAACTCGTGAGCAGTTGACAGGTATCAAGGGTGAGTTCTATGCCCTGGGAGGGATGCTCCATGTAATTGGGTTCATTGATGGGACACATGTGGCTTTGGTACCACCACAGGCACAGGAGGTAGCCTTCCGTAACCGTAAACATTACCACTACATTAATGCCCTTGTGGTTTGTCTTGCTAATATGGTGATTTCCCATGTCTGTGCACGTTTTCCAGGGTCAGCACACGATGCCTACATCATGAGGCGTAGCAGGGTGCCAGAAATGATGCTGCAGCTGCACAACGAACGAGCATGTCTTGTTAGTGAGTAGACTCTGTTTGTCCAGTATTCAGCGGTATCTTAGTATGTGACGGCATCTCCTGACCCACTTCTTTACATGATGTTTCCATTTAGGGGACTCTGGCTATCCCAACATGCCATGGCTGGTGACGCCTTTCCGCAACCCGAGAACAGCTGCAGATCACCGTTACAACAACGCCCATGGGCAGACCAGGCGATTGATTGAGAGGACGTTTGGCCTCCTGAAGAGCCGATTCCGGTGCCTCCGCAAGACCGGCGGGTCCCTCCCATATGCACCGGTGAAGGTCTGCAAAATCTTCCTCGTGTGCTTCATGCTGCACAACATGGCAGTGGAGAAAGCTGTGCCACTCATCCTGGATCCCGATGAGCAGGAACATCCACCCGTGGAGGATGACGGCCTTGGTCATGAGGCAAGTGAGGAGGAGGAGGAGGAGGAGGACATCCGGAGTCAGCTCATACGCAACTTCTTCTCATAATGGTGAGTCCCTGGGTCTGAGTGTGCACGCTTTGAGCCTTGTGTGGCATGTGTTGCAATGTGTGTGTCCAGCTAACTGTATGCTAAGTGACTCTGAGGTGTGTGCTGATGTGTCACTCGAGTGCTGATGTCATTCCACACATTTTTGCTGACACACTCAATTGACACCTGGCATGGTGTCAGCCTTATTCATGTAGAGTACATGACCATGCATGCGGATGACTATGTTTTTCCTGACTTCTTGTGTGTCTCTCATCCCCAGGTAGTTACGCATGCTGTCTGCTTGTGGCATCGTTGTGCTCCTGCTATTCCTCATGAGTAATGCAACGTGTGCTGAATCAGCGTTACATGCACGGACATGGTGAAAATTCTCCTTTGGGTAAGGATTGCAATAAGGCTTTTTGGGTGTGGTAGTTGTTTGTAATGTGTGGGCACTGCTCCTGTGCAGGTTATGTTACTATGCATACATGTCGACTCACCATGGGGCACATGACATGTGGCATGACTCACATGAATTGATAGTCACACTTCGTGACAGTCATCTGTTATGGGATTGTGGTTTGTGATGAAGGCATCAATGTGTATACAACTACCCTCGGAAACATACGGGAGGATACGGGTGGACATATTGCGGGACATCCCCATATGATGCTCAATGGGGAATTGCAGCCTCTCCGTGTGCAGCAGGGGATGTTTGGCTCAACCCCTTCACTTGTGTGCCAGTACAATGGATTTACAGCATCTGTGGTGCAAAGGGGGTGTCCGGTGTAGGTCCCACATGTTAATCCAATAGACCTGTGAGTCTGTTAATGTTGATGCTTTTGCATAGGTGTGAGCCTGAGTAATAAAGGTGTTCCTCAGCCTCCAAGGTGCCTCATCTCTGTCAATGCAGGTCTCTTGCCACTGTGCATGCGGCATCTCTGGCATGGTTGTCAAGGATTGTGCATATGAGTCTATGTGTAGATTAGCAACCTGCATGCTGTTCTTCATGTATTTGATTCTCTATTGTGCATGATGTCCATGGCTGTGTATGTGTTTTGGCATGTTAGTCCCCCCCACGGGCCGTCAACACCTTCTGGGGTGTGTTTCCTGTGCGCAGCTTGGCCTTCAGTTTCATGATCCGGTGTCAGTCATCTTTGGTGATTGTGCATCCTTTGTCTCTGGGTGTGCCATTGCAAACCGGTAACTCCTTCCTTGACATACATCTGTTGCAGTAGTCCTTTCTGACATCCTAGTCTTTGTGTGGATATTGTGGCATAATTCCCAGGACATGCCGCCTGCTGTTGCAGCCACTGCAGCAAGGGCACACGTAGTTTCCAGATTTGGCAACACACACACATCAAAGGTGCTCCTCCCTTCCTCCCTCAACACATTAATTTGGCTGTCTTCGGCTTGTCTGTGCCACAGTTGCGGCCACGCGGTACCAAAGGCTGGACCGTCTGCACATGCAACGTGCACATTGCACGACCCTCAGGTCCTTGCATGACCCACATCACACTACAGTGTGATGTTGCAGCCACCCTCCAAGCAAGGTCCATCCACACATCTCCCGCCTGCTCTCAGGCATGCACTGAGCGCACACACAACACCTTTGCATGATGAGTGTGCAACTCCGACTGCCTACACAGCGCTGCCACACCTTCCAGGACCTGTCACACCCACCAGGTCATGTACCTCCTACTCCCCACCGGATCTGTACCCCTGCAAGGCCATGGGAGTGGGACTCAAGGCTTCGGCATGTAGTATGCTTTCGTCGTGAGGCACATGGCACAGGTATCATCTTTCAGCGAGTCAATCTACAATGTGTCCAGGACCCCCCTATCCACCATCACATGCGCACACAACCTCATCATCAACTCGTATGCCATTGACAGCCAGGCACTCCTCACCCTCACCAAGGATGCAGACATTTCCAGTTCCAATATTCAAGATTGCATGGGATCCATAGATGAAAGGCAGAACAGCAGCCACCTGAGGCTGGACTTGTACAGGACTGAGGTCAACATCTGAGGATTGTCCCCTTACAGCTGGCTCAACTGCTTGTGTCCCACCCACAGAAGCCCCGCACAGGCACCCAGTGTCCACGCATACAAGATGTTGTGCATCATGGATTGCTTGCTCTAATTTGCCATGGTAATCACCAGCATCTGTACCTCACACTGCAACACCCTCAGCATTATGCACATGATCCCCAGATAGATCCACTCCAAGGTAAGACGGACCATCCCCCAGGTCGACGACAACATCCGTGTCAAATACTGCCCTGCCCTCTACGGAGCAGCCACATCCAAAATCCAGGGACACTTGTCCACATCCAGGCTGCATCTGCACACCTCAGCGTCAACATCCCGCGCCCCAGCCACATCACCGTCCAGCAGAGATAGCTGCAATGGATCACTGTGTGCTGCAGGATGACCTTCAGACTCCTCACCCACACTCAGGAGGCAGGCCACAACCCTGACCCAAAACCAACCTTGTACCACGGTCATCCGAGACCCCGTAGTGCCATCTCCGTGCATCCAACCTTGACCTGGCCACCATTCTTCTGATCCACCGTACTCCTGCATGCAGGACATAGTTCTCCCACCTGGGAACCCATACATGGGACTCCCTCCCCGGGAACATCCAAATGAGGCATGACCTCTATGCCTTAATGTTACTCTTCCAAATAGGTGTGTCCTCACAGTTTCCCTAGCGTCCCCTCAGCAGCTTGAGGCCATCACAGGTCAGAATTGTGCCCAATGTCTGCATTGAATGATACATTGTGACCCATGTGTGTCCTGTACCAGACTCAGATCCCAGGGTATGGATGTGCGGAGTTAGTTCAACACTCAGGCATAGTTTGACATTTACTCACACATATGTTGGTGAATAATGCCAAATGACAGCAACATCTTATGACAAAATAAAGTATTTATTTTTGATGGGGTAAGTCTTTTGGTGGATGAAGTAAGGTGCTCTACCGGGTGCATTGAATCCAAAGTTCACAGGGGGAGATGGCATCCTTGTCAGTTGGCGTCATCAGAGTCCAGACCACAGTGTTGGTCATCATTGGTCAGACTGTTACCAGCAAGTCCATGTGGCAGAGAATGTCATTGGGTGAGGTGGTGCTGTTGCGCCAGAGGGCCAGGTGCCAGGCCAGGTGACCTGGGAGATGTGGATGGTCCGCTGACTCTCACGGTCTTTTCCGTGGACTACCCACCTTCCTCCGGGGACCCTCAGATGCAGGCCTTGACGATGCTTGTGATGCTCCGTCGGACGAATCCTCCTCCTCCTCCCTCCCTGTGGCTGGTGGTGGTCTTCGCCTGGTGGCACAGGGAGGGTTGCCCATGTTGTCGGTGATCCGACGGAGTGAACGGCTCATGTCCGTTTGCACCGCCAGGAGCTCAGTCAGTCTTGCCTCCATCCGTCCTTGGTGTTGTTGTTGACTGGCATGTTGCTAGGCCTGCAGGTTCTTCATCTCGTCGAGGGTCCCCTTGATGTCTGTGAGGCTCGACACAACCTGGCTGATGACCCTGGTGTCACGCCGGTATGTGTCCAGGATATGGCGCATGTGTGCCATACCGGTTCCCTCAGCTGGCTGGTCAGGTTCTCGCCTCGGCCTGCCTCCACTCCCACCACCCCTGCCCACACGAGCCTGTCCTGCCGTTGTGGGCACATCAGGTCTACAAGACCCCTGAGGCGTGGTCGGCATTGGCATTGGCATTGGCGTGGTCGTCTGCCTCCTCCTGGGTGCCCGGAGAACCTTGTCCCTCCTGGTAAGACTGGCTGTGTTGTTCAGTGCGAGCAGGGCTCCTGGGTGTTTCTTGGGATGTGGCAGGAATGGGGGTGGGGGTTGGCACAGATGTACCTGACGCAGGTGCTGCAGGGGCTTGGGCACCAGAGGGGCCAGGTTGGTCGGGGTCATCCACGGAGTGGTGAGAGTCGTCGCTGCCGGTGGGATCATCTTCACGCTGAGCCTGGGTGGAGGTCGATGACGTTGCCCTGTGTGTGAGAGAGAGACAATGTTAATGCTGTTTCAAGCCACATCCATGTTTCATACATCTTCAAGTAGTCACAGTTCCTCCATGTGGTTGGATGTGCCTAGCATTCCTCTCAATGTACACTTGGGGATGGGTATGTTGCGGGGGACAGATTGGTATGTGCTCCTGAGTGTTTGCCAGTAGATGTTTGGCTGGGATGCTTATTTGGCTATGGATTGGTCTTGTTGTGTCACATGTCCATAGTGAGAGTGGGTAAATACGTTGCCTGCCCCGGGGGTGTGTGCTTGTGTGAGGGGGGGTGTGTGACCAGGCCTGCTGTTGTGTGTAGTGTGATTTGTCATTGGGTCTCCCAGATGATGTGTCTGTCCCCTCATGGTGCATGCTGGCATGACAGTGTGTGTGAGTTCCTGTGCTGGGTATGTGAGCTAGTGGAGTTGTTGTTTGAGTGTACAGTGGTCACAGGAGGGCCTGGTGCTGCCTACAGCAGGGCAAAGTGTCAGCTACCCTGTCATTACTTTGCCAGTCCCTGTGCATTGGGCATGGTGCATGGGTATGTACCTAGGCCATATGGGCTGTGGGCATTGGTGTCTGGTTCTGAGTTGCACAATGTGTTGTGTGAGCCCCACCCTCCCAGCATCCCGGACATCCAGTCTTGGGTTTGTGGTTGGTGTGGCCTGGGACATGGCATTGCCTTTATTTGTGAATGGGGCATGGAGACGTTAGTGGCATGAGCGTGGTTTTTGGGTGTGGTTGTGTGCGGTGAGGGCATGGGGGTAGTTGCATGCATTTGGTGTATTTGTGGTGTGGATGGCATTCCCCCATGTTACATGAGTTGTTTGTGTACTCACCAGGCTCTGCGACTCCTTCGACTCCGTGTACTCCCACCGGCGGAAGCGTGGTCATCACCATCTCCTCCCAGGGATGGTAATGTACGGGTCTGCGGGGCAGCCCACCTCCAGTGATGTTACTCTGGGCGTATTCCTCGTTCATTTTCCTCTTGACTGCCCTGCGCAGATCGTACCACCTGGCTTGGCATTCATGGCTGGTCCTTCGGATGGGCGCAACAGCATTCACCTTATCGACGATCCTCTGCCACAGGCTGGTTTTTTGGGCTATGCTGGTCTGTCTGACCAATGTTCCAAACAGCTGTGGCTGGACTCTGATGACTTCGTTGACAAGAAGCTCCAGCTCCGCCGTTGTGAATTTGGATTCTTGTCAGTGGGCATAGTGTGGGGTGTGGGTGTGGATGGTTGTGGGTGTGTGGGTGTGAATGTGATGGTGTGTGTGTGAATGTGAAGAGGGGGTGTTTGTGAAGGAGGTTTTGTGAAGGTGTGTAAGTGAAGGTATAGTTAAGGTGTGAGTAAGGTGCAGTTGTTTGTCTGTGAGCAGTGGGTCTGTTGCAATGGCTCATGGGTTGTGTGTGTGGGCCCTTTTTATTGGTCCATTTGTGGGTGTGGCTGTGTTTGAATTTGTGGTGGGTGTGTTATAAGAGGTGGTTGTGATTTGGTCCCCTGTTTGCCTGTTTGGATGTGCCAGGTCAGTCATAGAGATGTATTTTGTCATGTTGACGTGTTTTGTGGTGTTGTGCGAGTCGAATTGACCCTCCTTGTGCTGTTTTACAGTGTCCTGGTTCTGTACGAGTCTTTTTCACGTAGGTACGGTCCGTACATACGCGATGCTGGGTGAGGGTGCTGGGGTACGGTGTTGGGGTACGGTGCGTACAGGTACGGGCTGGGAGACGGGCCTGGGGTGCGGCGAGTACAGGTGGGGGGCTGGGGTACGGTCCTGGGATACGGGGCATACAGGTGCGGGGCTGGGAGACGGGCCTGGGGTGCGGAGCGTACAGGTGCGGGCTATGCTACGGTGTTGGGGTACGGTGCGTACAGGTATGGGGCTGGACTACGGTGTTGGGGTACGGTGCATACAGGTACGGGGCTTGGCTACGGTGTTGGGGTACGGTGCGTACGGGTACGGGGCTGGGAGACGGGCCTGTGGGGCGGCACGTACAGGTGGGGGGCTGGGGTACAGTCCTGGGGTACGGGGCGTGCAGGTGCGGGGCTGGGAGATGGGCCTGGGGTGTGGCCCGTACAGGTGCGGGGCTGTGCTACAGTGTTGGGGTACGGTGCAGAGGGGGGGGTACGGTGCAGACATACGGGGGTACGGTGCTGACATGTGTGGGGTGAGGGGGGCTGTACGACTCGTATTCGGGCACAAGTTTACCCGTGTACATGTAGGCTACAGCGTTCGCTCCGTACGGGGCCTTTTACATGCGGTTGTGTATTCGGACGGGCGGTACGGATCGTACTTGCGCGCTCGGACTTCTGTTTTACGATTTGCACGTAAAAATGTCCGGCTCCCTGTCGGACACTTTTCCCGACGCTATTCGGACGTGAAAATTTCCGGCTCCCTCTCGGACCATTTTCCCGACGCAATTCGTATGTATTTTTCACGTACGAATCGTACTTCGCAGTTTGTACGGTACTTGTACGATTCGTACGTAATAAAATACGGATACGAGTCGGACGGTAAATGTTTTTAACGGATCGGAATCGGCACCTTAGTATTGCTTGTCTTACCAGGATAAGATTAGCAGCCTACTTCTATTCTTACTTCCCTTTTTGTTTTCTTCTTTATTTATGAAGAAAAGTGCAGTTCAGTAATCTTCTTTTTCAGGGATGACAGCGCCTATCCTGCTTCAGCTTCCTTCACAAGAAATGATACAGGTAAGTCTAAGTTTTATTTATTTAATTCTGTAATGGTGTGCCTCTAATTTCTATTAGTGTACTTACAGTGAGTTCAACTGAACTGGCTGTATTAAATGAGGTTCTGGGAATTCATGTCTCTGCCTTTTTTTTTTGTAACACAGATTTATTGAAGGCATTTTAGCTTCGTAGTATAAATTTGCAGCAATGTGTTTTTGAAAAATGATTTTCCCTTAAGCTCTCCCTGTGCTTTGAAAGCATCTGGAGCTCTAATTATTACACACAAATATCTCTGACTCTGGTAGGGACTTATTTGTTTAAGGGATGTCGGTTTTATGTTAGTTTTAATTAGCTCTACATGTCCCTGAAAAGAGCATTGATTTATGGTGTGCTAATCATCACACTTGAATAACCCTGACTCTGGCTGAATAGTATTTGGTTTAAAGAATATTCCCTTTTTATTTAGTTGAAAGGAAACTCGTGTGTTAAAAGAGAAGCCGGGGTTATAGATATTTTGCCTCAGCTGAATGGAAACAGCTGAAATTGAATGCTTGCATTTCTCAATGGTAAACACTGCGTGTTGAAAGGTCACGCCAATGTTCAGGAGAAACCAAATGGTTCTGACAGAAATTGTCTAATGAAAGCCTTTGAAAAGTCCCCAAAGGTTTAGAGGGGAACTGAGGAAGCAGTTTTAAATACTTTTATTTAACGTCTATCCTCCCGGTGATATTTAGAATCTAGGCTATTAGCTTTTCACTAAGTATTTCTTTTTTACATGACAAGAACTAAACAGATCACTTACCTTGACTCTGGAAATGTTACCAACCGTCGAATCTAAACCCGGTGTCCACGCCAACTACCCTGACTGATTTCCACGACGCCCATGTAAATTCGTTGCTCTTCCTGCAGGTACTTTGGTGAAGTGCACAGTGGAATCTTGGAGAATGCTTCACCAGAGTGTGATTAACCTAAATGACTAGACTGCTACACAACGATGTGCTGTAGCAGTGTTGGAATGTTGGCGGCCATGTTGGAATTTCTACGATGCCAACTTGCTCTCCAACTCAAGGGATCGAATGCTTTTTGATGGTTTTGTGAGGGGGAAATGGTGCCCAGAGTTAAATAAGGAGGAAACCTACCGTGAGTCCTGACACTATTACCCTACAAAAGATGGAGCCCAGCGCTAGATGTATCAATACTTGACCTAAATATATCACTCCCACTTGGTCAAAAGTTTCTGCTGCATCTACTGTGATCACCACTAAGGGCAGAGTCTCTGCACTTGCCATGTCTATTACCCCCATCAAAGTGTGTGTGAGCTCATGAAAATACCTCCCTGGCATTAACCCCTTTTGATCCTCATGCACAAATTTGTACATCTGATTCGCTAGTCTCTTTGCCATAACAGTTGTAAAGACCTTTTAGTCACAGTTTAACAGTGATATAGGCCGATATGACTCACACCTGTTTGAAGGTGTCAGAATTAAATAAACTGCAAAGTCCCACCAAGACTCCAGCAAGCCTACTTCCCCTTCTAAAATATTATTAAATAAGCCTTTCTAAAACGAGATAATTGTCTCCTCCAGGGCTTTATATACTTCTATAGGAAGACCACCAGGTCCTGGTGCTTTGGCTTTCTTTGGCGTATTTAAAGACTCAATTATTTCTGCTTCATCTATATCTTTACAAAGTGCTTACTGTTCTTCAATACCGAGCTTACTCAGATTTTTGCTTTCCAACCACTGTGCCACTTCAACTGAATCTGGCTTAACGCTTGCCTGATGTAAGTCACTGAAACAGCAGTTAAAAGCACCCCTAATAGCCGGAGACGACTGCATGACCTTCCCCGTTGTGCTATTCCAGATTTCTATTATCCAAAAAGCTATTTTACTAGCTTCCCACCTCTTTTTTAATAAGGCTCTCTAACTCCAATTTCAGACTTTCCTGGCAGTCCAGTAAGGCTTCTACCTTAACTTTCCTGTCCCTCTCCTCTAGTCTGGCATCTCTGAGCTGTATCTGTAAAAGACATTTCTTCCCTTCTATTTTAGAAACCACCTTCTTCCTTTCTCTGTTCCCCTTTTAGCTTAGACTTATCAACTGTCCCCTTAAATATACCTTGTATAGCGCCGGGACACCTCCGCTGGAGGTAGCTGTCGCGCTCTATAAATGTTATAATAATAATAATAATTGTATGCAACCCAGACTACCTACACCCCTGCCGTCCAATTATTCAGAACAAAAAAAAGTTTGGAGCTTCTTTTAAGGTTACTCTACAATATGGTCTTCTAAAAAAGGGTTAGATCACATGCCCACCTTTCTGCCCACTTCTTTAGACTAATCTTGAGTGTTAGATAGGCTGCTGCATGATCAGGTTGGTGAAAGGGTTGGTATTCTACCTTGCAACCATTCTCCAGCTCTTCTTGTCAAATAGGAAATAATATGGCCTTGAAAAATTGAGGATCTTCTTGCAATAAAACGTCCCTCAATACGTCCCTCCTTGCTTCTCCGTACATCACAAAGTCCTAATTAATTCATTACAAAAGATAGGGAACTTTCGACTTCAGCGAACTTGCCACATTTCTTATAGTGGCCCTATCCAAAGTATTATCCAATGGGATATTAAAGACTCCTCCCAAAATTAAAGGGCAATTAAATTCCATCACTTTCATAATGATTTTCTTCAGAGGATTTGGATCAAAATACTCAACACAAGCAAATATCTTGCCCTTGATCTTAGCTATCACCCATCTGCCTCCTGAGTCCTCCCAGCGATCCATAATTTCAGCACCAGCATGTTTCCTTACAATAATCGCTACTCCCCGTGCACAGCAATCTTCTGTTGTACCAAACCTTTGTTCAATCGAACATAGCACTGCTAACTCATCCCTCAACGGATGCGTCTTTTGAAGCATAACTATTGCTGTGCCATACTATTGAAACAATTGCATTACAAGCTGCTCTTTCCTACTTCTCCTTAAACCATTAACATTCTAAGTCATGAATGACATAAAGCAAGCAGGGCCGCCATCTTTTCATTCACCTAAAATGAAAAGGTCTCGACCTCCTCCTATGTTACTTAATAGTAATACGAGAACTTTATTTTTTTAACTCTGTTTCCCTATGCTCCCCACCCAGTGTAATTCAACCCAAACCTCTCTTACCCCCATTCTCTTCCCGGGGAACCCTACCATCTTTCAAACTGACATTCCTCCTGTCGTCTTGTGAGCCTTGGTGTTGGGCATAAACTTCAGAAACCTCTCTGACCCTTCCAGAACTGGCCTCCTGTTTTAAACGCATGATAAACTGATCCTCTGGCTCTCTAAAGTTGTCTATAGTATTATTGTGCATGACAAAATTGCAGGGAAAGACACTCTAGGTATTGTCCCCAAAGCTTTCAGATTCTCTATTTGTTTATCCAGTTCCCATTGCCATTCCTGCATCTCTTTTGAAATGTCTGACCTGTTATTAAAAGTCTGACCCTTTGCTCTCAAGACTCCCATTTTCAAGGCAACCCCAAGGATTTTTTCTCTTGTTGTGTACGACAAACAATTTACAAAAATCCTTCTGGGTTTTTACATGCCGTCTTGGTCTTAAAGGAGTCTCAATGCACTCTCTGAATTTCCTTTGATAGGTCTATTCCGCTCCAATCTATCCCCAAATTGGCAGACATCACTGCTATGCTGAGTAGAATATTTACAAAAGATTTGATGTCAATCGCCTCTACCTCCTCATCGGCATTTAATATCCAGAGTTTGTTCCACCTTGCCATGTTTTACAGTCTTTCCATTTTCTCCAAAATGTCTTTGTTCCTCTGCCTCAACTGTTTGACTTCTACACATGCTCCCTTTGAAGTGATCCTTAACTCCTGTACAACTTTCTCTAGGGCCTCAGTCCGCTCTGCCATGGAATTTTCTCAAAATTCACACATGTATTCCGAATAACCTTCTGATTCAATTTCTGAATTTTCAAAACCCTTTAACATCACTACTGACAGATTTAATAAGCCTTCATGAATCCCCTTCTCTCCACTCTGATTTGCGGTCTGACTTACACCTGCTAGGTCTTTCCCAGAAATATTCCTCAGTCTAACAGTATCACAGGCAAAACGGGGCTATCCTCATTTTGCACCCTACTCCCCGTATCCTCTACCAGCACACTCTGGGAAATTGTTGAATATCTATTGTTGGTCTTTAGACCCGCCAGACATTCCTGCTCTCCTGATAGGGGCCCCAGCTTACTCTGACCCCCCTTTACTCCACTGTACACACTGTCCTGGTGAGTGCCTCTTCTGGTTGCCTTCTTAGCCTAATACAGAGTTGTTAGGATGAGAACACATTAACTTAAAAAAAAAACTCTCAGAAATGGGGTTACCCTTATTCCCCGGTTCCTCCTATGTGCTTCTCCTCCTTTACGCTGTGCCTTGTGTGCCCTTGCACGGTCCCTTTGAGACCCTTATGAAATGCTACTACTGAAGCAATACCATGGGTCATATTACAGCATGTGCCCAGGGGCGCAACGAGCACTTGCGCCTGCTTTGTAAGCCCCGGGGCATGTTGGTATTACAGAAGGGGCTGCAGATAATCGTGCGGCCCCTTCTGTAATACTGAAAGCGCTGGTGTACATGTAGCGCCATCACTTTCTCAAAAGAGCATTCTCTCGTTTGCATGGGTGTGTGGCCCCATGCAAATGAGGGAATCCCTTTGCCTCTGTGTCTGCACTGTATTATAGACGTGGGCGCAGAGACAAAGAAGCTATTATGATGTGCACTGACAATGCACCATCAGTGCACCCCTGATGGCAGCACTCTTGAGAGGGGAAAGGATGTCCTATGGACCCTCCAGACATCCCTTCGCAGGCCTGCAAGGGCATCTCAAATTACTCTTTGCTGGTGGGTTGCCCGCTGCACAGAGAAACATGGACTAGCCCGAGTTTGTGGCTGCCCTGAGGGCAGCGCGTTCTACATGAAGGGGCGCATCATTCCAATTTGCACCTGGTTCACCTGTTTAAAGTTGCACTGTGGCGCAAACAGGAAAAGTGAGACTTTTAGGGCTCCATATGTTCTGCCTGCCAAATTACAAGTCCGCTTACTTTCTCTTGAGGTAGCTATGCCTGAAAAAGCTCTACTGCCCAACATGCCATGCCGACTTTCCACTAAAATACTGCCCCCTCTTCCTGACCGCAGTCTGTAACCCTCCACTATTATACTTCCCTGCCCTTGTTTGTCCTCCCTGAGGGCCTCTCCTGCTCCTTCCTCCTCTGCAGTAGCACTTTCTGTCTGGGCAGAAGCTGTTCCTGTACTAAAGCAGCTTTCTCATAATTTCCAAGGTCCTTTTGCCCACTGCCTTGAATAAGGGGCTGCTCAGCTCCGCTTTCCTGCCCCAAGTCCGTCATCCTAGCCGTGAAGTCCTCTACACAAGAACAGGAGCAGCCCGTGCAGGTAAGAGCAGTGGGGTGGTGAGGCCGGGTTGGGCAAGAGATTTCACAAGGGAAAATTTAATAAATAATTAGTTTTCCTTTGTCGTCTGTCTAAATCCCCCTTCACCCGGCCCCACCGCTCTTACTTGCAGGGGCCACAGCTGCACGAGAACCATCCTCCAGCTGCTTTCATCAGCCTGCAGCATTGGTTGTGATTGTGCTGACTCCGCTACGGCCGGTCCAACGAGCGCTTTGCTGTAGAGCTACTCTTCCCCTTCGGAGCTCACCAGCTACTGGGGACCAAATCCTGCAGTTATCTCGCATAGGAACTAGATAGTAAAATACCCCCTTTTTTGTTTTATAGTTTCTCTTGTAATTCCTCCGGCATACTGCCAGAACCATTAATCTAAATGGCTGCCTGCATTTTCATGCTGTTGCCCTCACCGCGTACTCTTGACCAGCTACTCCCACGCCAGCTGCCATGTGCCCACCGTGATCCTCCAGTCCAGACAATACTGTACAAATGTGGTGGATTTAATTTATGAGACCATGGGACAACATGTAACTAACAGGTGGTGGTTAACAAACATGTAATGTGGTCTTTCGTTAACAATTAGTAAAAAATCTAACTACAATTCAGGTCCTCCAGAGTTAAATTGAGTTGACTTAGCCTTATGAGCACATGTACCATCGGCGCACCTCCACGTTCCTCAGATGGTTAGGCATTGAGTGCATCATTGTACTCTTCCATTGTATCTGAAGTGTGCATTTCAGTCTCTAAAATCTGTTCATTATGTCTATTCTTCGTATTAAAAACAGGAAAGGCAAAGTATTATATCTATAAATATTGTAATTTTGTAAGTCTTATTGGTACAGACAATTATGACCCTACCCTGACTATAATTCTATTAATAAACACGTGAAGTTACATAGTACTTTCAATAATAGGACTTAACATTAGAGTTAGGCAGCAAATTAGATGATTTTGGCCTAAAGCCACAGTGGCCTACAAAAGGGCCACTGATTATGTGCATCATCACGCAGAATCAAATGTTATGCTTAAATTAGCTCCGAGGTGCCTATTTCTGCTAAACAATTCAGAAAAATTGCATTGTTTTACACCAGGTAATAAGAAATGTGTTACATTTGAAGATCTTAAAACTGTGACTTACGAAAACACACACAGCTGGAATGTAATCTGAAAAAACAGTACATGCACTTAACATTACCTGTACGATGTATTTTAAAAAAAAGTTGCCATTTAAACGGTTTAAAATATTTGAAGTCATGTAATGGCATATTTCTAGCACATGTTCTGCTACAGTGGTAGAAATACAACTGATTGTTTAGAAATATATATTAAAACAGATTTATAAATTATACAAATTATTGTAAACTGTATGGAACGTGTTAAAATTTAAAAACTATTATTTTAAAAACTGTAGAATTAATATTCAAAGGTGTAGAGAGAGCATACATAGTTATTTGTCTAAAAAAGTGAATTCATCTTAAAACTTTTAGAGAACATCTTTTGAGAAAAGGCGAAAGAAAATCTGAAAAGAGAATTGCTATATTCTTTTTCAAATTATGTATGCAATATTATTTAAAGATAATGTTTACCTTTCTGAAAATAATATAAAGCTGTCGTTATGAAAGTAGAGTGCATGAAGAAGTATAGGCAACATTTTTTCAAGAAGTGAAGAAAAATGTTAACATTTGTGATAAGCAATTAAAAAAGATCACAACACATTACTTAAGCAAGGCACATTACTGCACTTTTAAAATAGTATTCAAAGTGTTTTTTTAAAACAAAGAGCACAGATGTCTTTGAAAGTGTACAAACTTCTTTTTAAAAATGTATTACAAGTCTTTTGAAAAAAAGGACAGTGATTTTTTTATGTGCTCACAATTTTGTTTAAACCACAGAGAGAAATGTTCAAAAGTGTTCTGGATACCTTAAATAAAATTGTACAGAAATTGCTTTAAAATGAACTGAAATGCGTTCAATTGGTGCATAGAGACATTTCAAAAAGCATCCACAAGTATTTCCAAAAAGTACAGGAAATTATTTACAGTACCAATAAAAGTATCATTAGATGTGTGCAGAAACATTTTTTAAAGTGCAGGCAAGCATTAAAAAGTGAGTAGAATTATTTACAGAGAAACGCAATACCATATATGCTTTTAAAAAAGCGCACAGAATCATTTGCAAAAAAAGCAGGAATATTATTCGAATGTTGAGCCAAATTCCATTTCCAAAACTACATCAAATTACCAAAGAGTAGAAGGAGTGTCCCTGAACAACAGTCTCCATTTTGCGCCTCTGCGTCATCGTGGAGTAGAAGGGGTAGAGGAAAGCATACAAAACTTGCCTGTACACTGCCAGACCATATCAGTTCTTGGACAAGACCTAGACATCTGAGTGTACTTGTTGTTGAAGTTGAAGTCTACCTCTGTGGGTTGGGCCTGAATCCCACAATGAAGGGTCCACTGTGCACCTGAGGGATTGGGAGAGTTGTTGACATGATGAATATGTGCGAGCACAGTCTCCTGAGGAAACACATGCTAAATGACGGCTTCCAGGGTAGAGGCGGCACTCTCCACAGCTTGGATGGCGATGGTGAGATGCTTGTGCACTTCCTTCCACTCAGGTGAGGTGCACGGAGTACTGCTAGCTTTAGCATATGCATCCGCCAGGCCAGGAAAAGTGTTGACACCAGAGTTTTTGGAGGCCCAGAGTACATGACTGGAAGAGAAAGAATGGCTGGAGTATCCACATTTGTGTCATCAGAAAAATCTCAATGCATCTTTTTTTTAGCTCCTGTGCACATAGTTGAAATACAGAGATAGGTGCGAGAAAGTGGAGTTCAGACTATAGCCGGAAATGCTTGCCATTCAACATTTATAGAGATAAGGCGGGGACATTTTTTTTAGAAGAAGAGATTTGAGAATATGGGAGATTTAAGAGAGCTAATGAGAGAACCACGCTTTCAAGTGTATTATATAAGTGAGCTACAATCATTTACCATGGTTTCTGTGCTATATATACAGCTTAGAAAGGACTGTAAAACATCACAAATGACTGAACTGTCTAAAGAAGAATTAAAAAAGAAAGAAACGTTGATAGCTACACTCAGCATATTAGTTTTAATGCCAAAGAAGAACTGCAGCAATCCATGAACATTTTCAATATGAGGAATCAGAATTATTAAAATCAAAGACAGGAGAAACTGATTGATTAGAGCCTCAACTATCATTAGGGGGTGATTAGTTATATGGAACTGGCTCATTCCTCCATCTAAGTTCAAACCATGTGGGATGGCGGGACCCAGAAAAATAGTGCATATTGATCCTAGTAATAATAATTTTAAAATATAATGATTTTTGATACAAATGGTGGAATCATTATTCAAACGATAATTTGGTTCGGATTACTGACTTAATTGCTATATATGATTTATTTCCCATTTTGTATTTTTCTTAGATTTTTAACATGCTTTCATTCTTATTTTTCTATTAGTTGCAATAGATGAACTACTCTAATTAATGACTAAGCAAGACATGTTTGAAAAAAGTTTTAAAACATGTTGGAAGTTTAATCAAAATGGTAGACAGACTTGCACTACTCAGTAATATTTTAGATTTTGAGCAAAATCAGTGGCCTGCTGCAATTCTACGGCAGGACCGGAGGCTCCGAAAATGCTTCTCAATCTTTACTGGCAAATAAAACAGCAGCCAATGAAAAAACAGTAAACATTCCCAAAACGACATGTCCCATGAGGCTTTGAACCACGCCTCCTAAAACCCACCAATAGACAGTCATTAACTAGTTCAAAATAGAGGGGCACCATATTCCTGTCTCTTTCTTTGCTGCTCTGCAGTCAAGATAAGTGCCTCTCTATTTTCTACGTCTCAGTGATTACGTTGTTATGCTACTGCTTTTCCTTGCATTGTAATGTGCTCGAGGCGCTTGAACTTGCAGTGGCCAAATATATGCAGTTGAACCTGCGCAAAAGATTTGACAAAGAGGTTCGGTCACATTTACGGTCCGAATGCCCCCGACCTGACTTACCTTACAAGACTGCCCTCACCCTGGACACTGACACATCCACGCAGACCTTTCTTAAAAAATACAAGATCCAAAGAAGGGCACAGATAGAGCACTGCATGCATGCTGACAGAAACTCGTTGACGTTTCTGGCCCATTAGACAAGATCTTAGAGATGGCCCTACAAGCCCAAGAGACAGGCACTCCTGTTCACCCACACGCGCTTGCTGTGTGGACTCAGAGAGCAATATGCATCTTAGGCAATTCTAATTGCGTCTACCTCAGAACGCCGCAAGTCTGTGAATCTTCAAATTGACCCACAGTTGGTGAAATTGGCCACTGCAGAACCGGGTCCCCTAGCAGAAGGCCCAGTGTTTGGTGACTGCTTTGTTAAGGATAAAGCCAAGTTTGCTAACACATTCACCTCTCTTGACACATCTCAACCCTTGCTCAAACGAGTTTTCAACACCCCTTTCTGGCAGGGCTGGTCGTGGCAGAGAACGCAAGACTGGCCACTTCAAACGACAAGGTCCTATTCCCGAGTTCAACCCCAGGCGTAGAGGTTACACCCAAGATCCAGCCAATGCAGGGTTCTACCCTACCAGATCCAGAGGATTCCAGGGAAGAATTAATCTAGGAGTCAACAGGGGGTTCCCCAACTCCAACAACCAATCTGCAGGTAAGGGTTCCCAACCCCCTATTTAGCTTCCTCAGAGAGGCAGATTGAAGTACTTTATGCACAATTGTGCAAAGATAACTTCAGATTTTTAGGTTCTAGATACAGTTCAGGGTTATCTAATAGTATTGTCTCAAACCTCCTATCAGGATTCTTTCCCCCTCTCCTTTTTGTCCCAACACAGCAAGTCTTTTATAGATTCCGAACTTCAAGAACTTTTATCAAAACTGCGGATTGCGCTCATGTCCCCTCATCCGAGGGACTTCTGCGGCAACGTGTTTCTGGTACAAAAGAAAGGTGGGGGTCAAGGTTAGTTCTGAATCTCAGAAATGTCAAACCTTTTGGAATTTACTGTCACTTCA
This sequence comes from Triturus cristatus, assembly GCF_964204655.1. Lineage (NCBI taxonomy): Eukaryota > Metazoa > Chordata > Amphibia > Caudata > Salamandridae > Triturus > Triturus cristatus. The sequence goes on from NC_140592.1 coordinate 487,095,196, forward strand.
AGATGGAGGGCATCCATCTACTAAGGGATCTTCTTCAGGTACGAGATTGGATTGTTCTTCTCGATCACAAGGATGCCTATCTATCTGTCCCCATATACCCCTCTCATCATCGGTACCTGCAGTTCCTCTGAATGGCCAATGGTGCGAGTACCAATCTCTCCTGTCTGGCCTATCCTTGGCCCCGTGAGTGTTCACCAAACTTCTGAAGCCAGTGGTTGTCCCCTGAAGGGAGCTGGGAGTTTGCAGGATCATCTATCTGGACGACATGCCCTAATTAGTTTAAGACCACTCCCTTATGCTAACTCATTTGTCTTGGACATTGTCATTTCTTCAAGACCTGGGATTTGTGATAAATTCCAAAAAGTCCATGATTAGGTGTCTTTGAGATCCCTTGCCAGGATTGTGGGTTTGCTAGCGTCTTCAATTCAGGCGATTTTTCTAGGCCAGTTGCATTACAGGGCTCTTTGCCATCTGAAGATTCACTACTTGCAACAGGGTTTCAGTTATGACCACCTGATTTCTTTGTCCTCTGCAGCCCAGGAAGAACTTCAGTGGTGGCTCCTCCATATGGAGGCGTGGATTGGCAAAGCCATTTTAAGAGTCTCCCCAGACGTTGTCATCGAGTCAGACGTAAGTCGTTGGGGATGGGGGGCACGTTGTGGAGAATTTCTACCAGTGGTCGTTGGTCAGCTGAAGAATTATGACTTCACATCAATTGCCTGGAATTCCTGGCCGGCTCTTTTGCCATAAAATCAATCTTTCCCATCAAGAGCAACTACTGCATTCTCCTGCGGATGGACAACATCTTGGTGGTTCATTACATCAACCGCTTGGGTGGTATGAGATCACGCCTGCTTTCCAACATAGCCCGGGAATTCTGGCACTTCTGCCCAAAAGATTACGGTTCTGGAAGCATTCCTCCCTGGTAGGGACAATCTAGTAGTGGATTGGAATTCCAGATTCCTGAGGGACTACAGCGACTGGAAACTCCAACCTCACATCTTTCAGGAGATAATGTTTCAAGTGGACCTGCTTGCTTCGCGTCTCAGGGCTCAACTGAAACCGTTCTACATTTGGAGGCTGGATCCAATGGCTATGAGGACGGTTGCCATCCTTCAATCTTGGAAGGATCCGGTGAATTATGCTTTCCCACCATTTGCCATGATTCTAAGGGTGGCAGCTCAAGTAAGACGTCAATTGGTGACCCTGATTCTGGTCACCCCTCTGTAGAAGACACACTCATTGTTTCTGAAATCTCTGGAATTATCTGAGGCTCTTCCATTTCTCCTTCCTGTCTTCCCTCTGCTACGGTTGTATGATGGTACAACGCATGCCTGAACAACGCATGCCTGTACCATGCGGTCTCTACCATGACTGCATCTTTACCATGCATGCCTTTACCACGTAATTTTGTGGTAAGGACATGATCGATAAAGGGACATGCATGCTAAAGATCATATCCCTGCTCCCTGCTCTGTAAACTGTCCCTTTTCCCACTGCCCTGAGCCCTAACAATTAAACCCACACCCCGAAAACTACACCGACCCCCAGGCCCCCCCACCCGAAGCCCTAAAAATGGTTCCTTATATCCTAAACTACCCCAACCCTGCTCTATAAACTGTCCCTTTTCCCCCTGCCCTGAGCCCTAAAAATTAAACCCAGGCCCCAAAAACTACCCTTAGTCCAGCTCCCCACCCAGAGCCCTAAAAACTATCCCCTTCATTACTTAAGTACCCTGACTCAGCCCTCCCCCGTCCTGAGGCCTAAAACTGTCCCCTGCCCTGTAAACTGCCACTTTTCCCCAGCCCCGCCCTTAGTCCTAAAAACTGTCCCCCATCCTAAAAACTATCCTGACTCCAGCCCCCCATCCTGAGCCCTAAATACTGTTCCCTACATCTGCTAACTACCCTGACCTCAGCCCCCCTGCCCTGAGCCCTAAAAACCGGCCCTTACATTTACGAACTACCCCGACCCCAGCCCCCCTGACCTGAGCCCTAAAACTACTCCCTGCCCTACAAACAACCCCAATCCCCTCCTGAACCCTAAAACCTACTTCCCCCTTGAAAAACTACCCTCACCGTAGCCCCCTACCAAAAGCCCTAAAACTGCTCCCTGCCCTACAAACAACCCCAACCCCCTCCTGAATCCTAAAACCTACCCCACCCTGAAAAACTAGCCCCCCACATCCCCAAGACCCAGCCCCAACCCCATTTACCTTCCTGTTTTTCTCCTCCGTCCATCCGCTTGGCAATTAGACCACGCATTGCCTTAACCATGCATATGCGTTGTTACGGTATATATATGGTTAGGGCACGCTTGGTACGGCTTGCGGGGAACAGCATGTGTGGCTGAGCCCACATTGTTAAGGCTGTTTCCCCTCAGCTACTCCTGGACCCAGTGGGATCGCCACATCCTCTGATTCTTCAAGACCAGTTAACCCTCATGGTCTGGAAGATATTAGGAAACACGATCAGATTGCAGGCCTTTCGGCAGCAGCTGCTGAGTTTATACCTCAAGCTTGGGCTTCTTCCACCCGTAAACGATACTCTTCTGCATGAAAACGTTGGGTGGGCTGATGCCTTCAACAGGAGGTGGATCCCGTGGGATCGGAATTGAAAGATGTTCCGAAGTTCCTTTCGGAGTGTGCTGAATCGGGTTTGTGTTACAGGTCAGTAAATAATTTTAGATCCGCATTGTCCTCTGGACATAACCCGATTGATGGCAAGCCTGTGGGTGTCCATCCCATGGTATGTGAATTGATGAAAGGTATCAGGGTGGCTAATACTCTGAAGCCTAAATACACTAATTTATGGGATGTTACAAATGTTTTGTCTTTATTGGAGTCATGGCCTGATAATAGTGATTTCACCTTGAAACAACTTCCAGCTAAATTAACTATGTTTTTATGCTTGAATTCATGCCGACGAGTGTCGGATGTACGAGCTCTGGACCTTGCAGGTAGCTTGTTTTCTCCAGATGGTGTTTTATTTTTTCATTTTTTATTTAGAAAAGAACGAAGACCATGTCACGGTCCATTGATTATCCTACTTTAACCCACAATGCTAAATTATGTCTGGTAAAATGTTTGAAAGTTTATGAAGAATGTACTTTGGCTCATAGAACTGATCCTCTTGGTCTTTTGTTACTGGCTAGACAAAGGCCTTTTCACCCTGTGTCAGCTGTGACATTGGCCCGTTAGGTTTGTTGGGTCATGTCGGAGGCTGGTATTGATATTTCTGTGTATGGTGCTCCTTCTGCTAGAGGTGCTATGACATCTAAAGCGTTTGCTCTTGGGTCTAGATTGGAAGATATTCTTTGTGCTGCTAACTGGTCATTAGATTCTATGTTCAAGATATTTTACTATACACCTGTTGTGCATGTCTCTTCTGTTGTTGTTGGTGAGCTTTGAACCAGCATACTCAGAGCCTCCGTTCCTGCCATAGAATAGAAGAATTTCTAGTTTGTGCAACAAGAATTTTAAATTCTATTAAGGACATGGAGGCGAGGATTATCCTACCCGTTGGGACAGGTAAGATTTATGATCTCATGCTGTCATTGTAATGTATGGTATATATTTGATTTTCTACCACCCTTGTATTTGAATTTATGTGAAGATGGGATTCAAGTTCACCATTCTTTTCAGTTTCAGATTAGAAACAAAGTTAAAACCATGGCTTGGCTGTTCCAGTGGTTGGTGTCTTCTGTTCCGATACCTCTGCTTGGATTTCATCATTCTGCTGTGTCCTGTTGTTGTGTGCTTACCCTTTTGGACAATGTTCATTTTGGTGGATTGCTTGTTCACAAAGAAAGAGGCGGGAAGATGGTGCCTCTCTATTTTGTACTAGCTAATGACTGTCTATTGGTGGGTTTTAGGAGGCGTTGTTCCAAGCCTCATGGGACATGTAGTTTTGGGAATGGTTACTGTTTTTTCTTTGGCTGCTGTTTTATTTGGCAGTAAAGATTGAGAAGCATAATCCTCACCTACGTGTACTTAAAATAATCTACAATTCTTGTTGCATATGCTAGAAAATGTTCTATTCTCAGGGAGCTCTGCACTGTGAGGAGTAAAATACCAATAACTCTGATAACTAACCAGAAGTGCGACAATATATGTTTTTATTTTTTAATATTGTTACCTGCCTTTTTTCGAATTGGTGGACCCTATACGATGCACAGCAATGTGTTCTTTTTTTTAACATCATTACTAAGTTTTACTGCCTTGGTGTGTGCAACTAGCAGAGATTCCCACTAATCTAAGCTACAGCATGGACAAAGCGGTATGTTTTATTACAAGCTTTGATCTCAAGTTACCCTGAAAACAGTCTGTGCCCGAGGAGAGTATGCTATAATTGCTTCAGTTGCTCTACATCATTATTCATTACACTGTGGTCATTACATTGGGAGCTATTACACTTCAGGTGCATATTCGTGCCTTTACTTTGAGAGTCCTTTAGTTCGCAGGTAAGTGTTTATTAATTAAAGTAATTAGAAACTGCTCATGCTGTATTTGTCTTTTTAAAACACCCTGTGCGTGCACAATTTTTCTTTTCCTTTACTGCACTCTGCCATATTCTGCACTGTAACTCCTCTCACTTTGCCGCTTGAGACACGGAAGACGCACTAAGGTAGACTGTGATTGGTTGTGGGGAACCAATCCTATGTTTGGGGGTAGAGCCTGTCAGATCTCGCAGCCCTTATAATGGTGGCAGCAGCGCGGACGCACCAGGAATTAGGAACTGCTCCTGCTATGTTAGTCTGTCAAAAATACTATGTGCCCGCGCATTTTTACCTTTACTTCAACGCACTTTGCCGCTTTTGGCACGGTAACACCTCTCAATTTGATGCTTTAGACATGGAAGATGGGCCAAGGAAGACTGTTGTGGGGGCACCTATTCTATGTCAGCCCACGGAGGCTCAGATTATGCTTCTCTTTACTTTACTGGTAAAACGGCAGCCAATGAGAACTTTAAATTAGCATAACCCTGAAGGACAACAATCTCCATAGTACGCACCAGTCACATAACACTATATAATGTTCGTGACATAAAACATCTCACTCTTGCTTTGCTGCTGCAGCAGCGAGTTAAGTGATTTGCCCTTTTATATTAATTGCGTTGGTTAATATGCTGATTGTAATTTAACAAGAGTGCGCGCGCTTATCTCTTTCCGATCTGCGTATTTAAATGTGCTTTCTTTGATTGTGCGTGCGTATTGTTTTTCAAGTGTAGCGCTCCGGCGCTCATTGTGGCGGTGAACGACCATCCCAACGCATGCGTCACATCGCATGCGTTTACGTCGCGTGCCGTCACAACGCACGCGATGTTACGACGCGTGCGTTCACTACGCACGACGTTACATTGCGGGCGCCATTAGATCACGGGAGCTTTTAGAACGCAGGCGCCGGGACACGGACGGCGGGGAGACAACGCTGGAACCACGACGAGAGACAGGTAAGGATATGGTTTAGGGTAGTTATGGGGAGTGTAGTGGAGGGGAGGGTTTTAGTCTTTAGGGCTTAGGGTTAATAGTAGGATATGGTAGTGTTTTAGGCTTTAGGGTTAGGGCTCAGGTTTAGGAGTCGAATTTGGTAGTGTTTAGGCTTTAGGGTTAGGGCTTAGGGGTAGGAGTCGTATATGGTAGTGTTTTAGGCTTTAGGGTTAGGACTTAGGGTTAAGAGTCGAATATGGGAGTGTTTTAGGCTTTGGAGTTAGGGCGTAGGGTTAGGAGTCGTATATGGTAGTGTTTTAGGTATTAGGGTGAATGTTAATGTATGATACTGTTTTTGCCTTGTCTGTTTACGTCTTAGGGTTGAGGGAAGTGTCAGGGCGTTGTACTGTGTTTGGGTGGCTGTTAGGGAGAATTTTGCGGTGTGATAGAATGCGTGGTCTTTGTGTGCGTTGTAAAGGTCTTTTGCATGCATGTGAGGGCGCAGTGCGATGGTATGGTTTGCGTGGTGAATGCATGCGATGTAACAGTGCGTGCGATGTGAGAAATGCGATGTAATGGTGTGCGTTGTGTTTGTTTGCGTTGCATCGTAATACAGCCATTGTGGCCCACTAGTGTGTGGAGCGGGAGCGGGGCAGATGCCCTATGCGTGCATGAGGCGCAGACAGTCCTCTTTTTGTGGGCAACCGCTCGCGCATGCTCGGACAGCCGAATCAGACCTCTTATTGCCGATCGGCTTCCCACGCATACGCGGGCTTTACTGCATCAATCCTCAGCCTCCAGAATGCTCGACGGGGCGCATAAATGATTTTAAGGCTCTGCCTGAGAGACTATTGAAGGGTGGCTCCCTCCACAGGACAATTTTAATACTTTGGCAAAGTTTGCAAAAATAAGTTAGTGATAGGGTAAGTGCCTCATTTGCTTTCACTTTAGGGACAGCGTAGTTAGGGGCATTTCTTGCAACCAGTATATACCACTGCCAGCAGTAACACCCTTGGGCTATTCCCCCCCTGAAGTTCCTCCACACCTCCTGTTCCACAATGGCGTATTTCGCCGAGCAGGTTGACCAGTGGGCTGACTATGAGGATTATGCGGGGTATGAAGAGGTGCCTTACGAGCACTAGTTGGAGGAATAATTAGTGGAAGCCCTGGATACCCACGTCCAGGGTTCTGTGAACAGGGCGCTGATCAAGGCTCCACAGCCATTTGCCGAGCCCGTGAAACACTATGGTAAACAAACGTTTAAGGTGACTTTGGGCGAACCATCACAGCACTCCTCGGTGGAAGGACTTTCTCAGGTGGTGTCCTCTGTCCTTGACCACAGTTATGGTGGATCCCTCCCGACGGGAAATTTTTCCCTATTGATGACAGGGGAGATGGACGAGTCTTCTCTGGCTGCCCCAGATACTTCTGACTCAGACAAGGACACGGTGGAGCCAAAAAAGGCAACCAAAAAGAAACGCAAGACCCACAACGTCAGTGCAGCTCCACCTACCAGAAACCTGGCTTTCGACCCCAGAAATATTGTACAGCCGCGTTCTACTGAATGGGTGCCTTGTGTGGAGGTTGCTCATTATGTGCAAGAGAATCTCGGGCAAGGTTTTGAGCGTGAAGTTGAGAATTGACCCATAGCTCGCAGATATTGCCACGTCTGAAGCAGGAACTCTTGTGAATGGCTTGTTGTTCGGGGATACATTTGTGAAGTAATTGGGCAAGTATGTCTCGACATTCTCTGCATTGGACAAGGCCCAAAGCAATATCAAGAAGGTATTCCACACTGGCCTTTTTACCAGGCCGGTCGCTTTAGGGGTCGAGCTGCCGGCCGTGGATTTAATCAGACCTCCAGAGGCTTCGACCAGAGAGGACGTGGGGGCGTCCTTCGATCCAATTTCTACCCCACCAGAAATCGTGGTGGTAGAGGCAGACACCAGAAGGGAGGCTACTGAGGACAGAGTAGCGACAGAGATGCTTCCTATCCAGTTAAATCTAATTCAGTGGGAAGATGTCAAGGTGGGGCGTCGAATTGCTTGGTTTGTTCACAAGTGGAGAACCCTGACTTGCGATCCTTGGATACTGCAGACAGTGCAAGGTTTTCAGATAGACTTTTACGCAACACCTCGACAAACACACAGACCACAACCACTACATTTTTCCCATGTAGAGAGATCTTTTATAGACAGCGAAGTGGCATCTCTGATACAAAAAGGAGCAATTGTAAAGACTACACCTCACACTCACGCTTTTACCAGCATGGTGTTCCTTGTGCCAAAGAAAGATCAGGGCTTCCGACTGGTGCTAAACCTCAAAGAGTTCAACTCTTGGGTAGTGTATCGCCACTTCAAGATGGAGGGCATACACTTACTCCGAGACTTACTCTTGGAAGGAGACTGGATGGTGCGACTCAATCTAAAAGGCGCTAATTTAGTGGTTTTCCCTCCACACAGGAGATTCCTTCAGTTACAATGGGGAAACACATGGTACGAATTCTCCGCTCTTCCATTCGGACACTCACCCGCCCCTTAGTGTTTCACCAAGCTCCTCAAACCGGTGTTTCAGTTTTTGAAAGAGCGAGGGGTAAGGCTCATCATCTACTTAGACGATATCCTGATAATAGCACAGAGTGTGACTACAGTTCTTCATCATCTAGCATTGATGACACAACTCCTACAAGAGTTGGGGTTTGTTATCAATTTAGACAAATCTATGATGACTCCAGCACAATTGATGGAGTTTTTGGGGTTCCAGGTAAACTCGGTGACGGCACAGCTATTGCTTCCTCTGAAGAAACGGATTGCCATCAAGATGAGTTGAGGAGAGCGCTGTCCTTTCAGACCATATCCTTACGGACATTGGCCAGGATGGTGGGCCTGTTAGCCTCGTCGATTCAAGCTATTTTCCCGGGTCCCCTTCACTACAGGGCACTGCAGAGGTTACAAATTCTACATTTACGCAAGTGTCTGAGCTACACAGAACAGATTTTGTTAAATCAGGAGGCCAGGACAGAAATTTCATGGTGGTTGGAGCACATGGATGCATGGAATGACAAGACCATTTTTGCGTCAGTTTCAGAAGTTGTGATCGAATCGGATGCCAGCAGATGGGGCTGGGGAACCTGGTGTGGCTCCGTGGAGACGGGGGGCAGATGGTCCCCGGAGGAGCTGAAACTCCACAAAAATTGTCTAGAGCTTTTGGCAGGCTCGTTTGCGATCAGGACACTGTCTTCACAGAAAGCGAGCTGTTGCATACTCCTGAGAATGGACAATCTCTCAGCAGTACGATATATCAATCGTCTGGGGGCACGAGATCCCGGCTAATAGTGGAAATAGCCAAGGATTTCTGGCACTATTGCCTACTCCACCACATTTCGGTGATAGTGGAGTCCACGTCTGTCAGCTCCAATGTGGTGGCAGATTGGAACTCTCGTTTTCTTTGGGATTCCAGCGACTGGCATCTCCACCCCAAGATTTTCCAGCAAATGAACGGCAAGTGGGGCCCCTGTGCGATAGATCTCTTCGCGTCCAGATTAAATACACAACTGCCTCAGTTTTACAAGTGGCGGCCAGATCCTCTGGGTATGCTGTATGCATTTCCTCCGTTCTTCATGATTCAGAGAACATTGGCGCAGGTCCTCAGGCAGAGAGCGAAGGTAATGCTGATATCCCTGTGTTGGAGAGCACAAGCATGGTTTCAAGCAGTGCTGGTCCTGTCTTGTGCACCCCCAGTACGTCTGATTTAATTTCCAGAGATTTTGACGGACCCTCTGGTTCAACCTCATCCGCGTGTACTTCAAGGACAATTGTCACTCATGGCGTGGAGACTTTCCGGAGATGCTGGCAAATGCCGGGAGTTTCTGAGAGCACACTGTTTTTCTTGTCCCAATCCTGGGCCCCAGCTACACATAAACGATTTGAGTCAGCTTGGCTTAAGTGGGTTAGTTGGTGTGCTTACATGACAGGGGGGATCCCGTGGGATCCGGAATCCATATGATAGTTAATTTCCTGTCAGAGATGGCAAGTATAGGTTTAGTCTACAGGACGGTTAACAATTTTAGATCGGCGATCTCAGCTGGTCACCCTCATGTGGATGGTAAACCAGTGGGGGAACATCCCTTGGTCTTCACCGCACTTTGCACTAGTCCTCAGACTTCAATCCCAGGATCACACTCTCCCCAGCAGCTCCGCTGTGCTGTGTGCCGCCCGTCAGCCCATCCGTGCAGGTTTCAATGCTTCCCTGATACTGGGATCAGTTTTTGTGCTCATTTGTGCCTGACTGCACTTAATCCTTCGCTGTTTTCACCTTTCCACCCTTTTACTCTGCCTCTGACTTACTGTGTTATTTTTCATTTTCTTACGTGCTCATTGTTGCCTGATTGCGCTTAATCCTTCACTGTCTTTACTGTTTTACCCTTTTACTCTGCCTCTCACACACCGTGTTTATTTTGCATTGTTTTATCCCCACTCTGCCTGATTGTGCTTCATTTCTTTTTTCTCTGCCCTACTCTTCCTGCCATTTTGCCACCATTGCCGCTGCCACATCCACCCATGACCTCTCCCCCTGACCTCCCCGCCTTATAGCTACTCGTCCCATTCCCCTCCCCTACATATTGGGGGCCACTGCACGGTTGCGCAGCGTGCGCGCCTAAGGCAAGCCCGTCTGCGCCCATCCGCGACCCGACCATGGCCAGCACCAGGACTCCTGGTTCTCCAAAGCCTCACCACTACGACTCAACCACCCTCCACGTACTCAACCCCGGAAGACACGCCAATTGCGCAAAATCTTCACCGAACAACACTCACGGGCACTACTCGTGCAGACCCTGTCGCAAATCCTTCATCATCGACAGAGCCCACGCGATCACCGAAAGAACGCCCGACGCACACACCACCAAAACCCAAACCCTGACTTGCATCCTGCTCAACGTGTGCTCCCTGCACCGTCACGCTATTGAGATCTGGGGCCTGCTCGACTCCCTCCCGCCCGACGTCACCTTTTTCACTGGAAACCTGGACCAACGCCACCACCGGTCCCGACCTAGTCACCGCCATCCCTGACAGCTACAAGATCCAGAGAAAGGACCGCCCACACTGCCCTGGAGGAGGACTCGCCATCGCACACAAGACCCCCTTCCGCCTCTCCACATCCAGCAGGAGCGACCCCCACTGCAACATAGAACACCTCCACCTCCAGATCCAGACAAGCCCCAGGACCACGCTACGCAGCACCCTAATCTACAGACCGCCAGGACCCCGCACCCTCCACGTGACTACCATCGCAGATCTCGCCGCACCCCACACCATCACCTCCACGGACTACATTCTACTCGGTGACCTGAACTTCCACCTCGACAACAGCAACGACCCCGACTCCACTGATCTCCTCGACAACCTAGGGTTGAAGCAGATCATCAACACGCCCACCCACAGAGCGGGCCACACCCTCAACCCCATCTTCGCGGGAGGAACAAACATCCGCTTCTGCCACACCACCCAGCCCATCTGGACTGACCACCACTGCGTCTACTTCACCTTAACACCACCACCGCACCCAAACTCGCCCTACGCCTACCACATAGGAACTGGAGCAAGGTCACAGAGGAACTCCTAAACACCACCCTCCTCCAAGACCCCCCCAGCTCCACAACCGACACCAACTCCGGAGCCAAGTAATTTCACTGCTGGATTGCCTGCTGCGCCGACAAGCTCGCACCCCTCCGCCACCTTGCCAAACAACGCCTGCTGAAAGCTACCTGGTTCATCACAGAGCTTCAAGAAGCCAGACGCTCCCGCAGACGCCTAGAGAAAACCTGGCAAAACCTAAAAACTACGGAAGCACGTAAAGACCACAAGAGGACCCTGAAGGAATACCACCAGCGCATAAGAGACACCAAACGGACCTTCATAAGAGACAAAGTCCAGACCAATGCGACCAACACCAAGGAACTGTTCAACGTCATACAGCAGCTGGCAAAACCCACCTGCGAAGCCACGGACATCACACCTTCCCAGGAACTCTGCGACAAGCTTAGCCCCTACTTCCATCTAAAGATCAAGGCCCACTATGACCACTTCAGTGAACCAACGACGACCACCACCCCCCTACCCACCGCCGCCAACAGGCCGACCATCATGTCCTGGGATCCCGCGACCGTCGAAAGCATCACAGCTACCATGAAGAAAACCCACTCTGGGGCCCCTACGGACCCCTGCCCATCGCACATCTTCCACAGGGCTGCCACCGTCATCGCACCCGAACTAGGATGCACCATCAATGCCGCCCTCAAATCCGGCATTTGCCCAGATGACTGGAAACAGGCAGAGGTAAAACCCCTCCTCAAGAAACCCTCAGCTGACCCAACGGACCTGAAAAACTACCGGCCCATCTCTCTCTTCCCCTTTGCGGTCAAAGTCACCGAGAGACTCGTAAACACCCAGCTGACCACCTTCATAGAATAGAACTCCATCTTGGACGCCTCCCAGTCGGGATTCCGCAGTAACCACAGCACCGAGACCGCCCTCCTCGCCGCCGCCACTCCCTTCCTCTCCGAACCCACAGAAATCAACTGCGGAGTACCCCAGGGATCTTCGCTAAGTCCCACGCTCTTCAACATCTACATGGCTCCCTTCGCCACCATCGTCAGACAGCACGGGCTCAGCATCGTATCCTACACCGACGATACCCAGCTCATCCTCTCGCTGATGAAGAATTCCGAAGACACCAGACTTTGTTTCCAGGAAGGCATGAAGAAGGTGGCAGCCTGGATGAAGGACAGCTGCCTGAAGCTAAACTCAGAGAAGACCGAGGTCCTCATCCTCGGTCCCTGCACCTCCGACTGGGACAACACCTGGTGGCCCACCGCCCTCAGGAGCACACCCACCCCTACAGACCACGCTCGGAATCTTGGCATCGTCCTTGACTCCTCCCTCTTCATGAACCGAAAGATCAACGCCGTCACATCCACCAGTTTCAACTGCCTTTGCATCCTCTGTAAGACCTTCAAGTGGATCCCCTCCGACTTCAGACGGACAGTCACCCACGCACTCATTACCAGCAGACTGGACTACGGCAACGCCCTCTATGCCGGAATCAACAAAACTCTCCTGCATAGACTCTAGACCATCCAGAACGCCGCTGCCAGACTCATCCTTGGGACACCGCGCCATGAGCACATGACCCAACACTTACGAGACCTCCACTAGCTCCCCATCGAGAAAAGGGTCACATTCAAACTCCTCACCTACACCTACAAATCCCTCCACAACATCGGACCCAAATACCTCAACCACATTCGCAGACACAGAACCGGTGGGAGAGCCTTCTCCTACATCGCAGCCAAAACCTGGAACGAGCTCCCTCTGAACATCAGGTGCTCCCCGACCTTGCACACGTTCAGACCTGGCTCTTCGACTAATCCGGAACCTCGCCCCCACGCGCCTTGAGACCCTCACGGGTGAGTAGCGCGCTTTATAAGCCCCTGATTGATTGATTCACTAGTCTGCACTGTAACTCCTCTAACTTTGCTATTTGAGACACAGAAGATGTGCTGTGATTGGTTTTGGGGGAACAAATTCTATCTTTAAGGGTGGAGCCTGTCAGAGCACACAGACCTTAAAATGGCGGCAGAAGCTCAGATGCACCAGTAATTAAGAACTGCTCAGACTGTATTTGTCTTTTCAAAATACTCTGTACCTGTGCATTTTTACCTTTACTTCACTGCACTTTGCCGTATTCTACACTGTAACACATTTCAATTTGTCACATGAGACATGGGAGGTGCGCCAAAGGCACGCCTGTGTGGGCCCATCTGTGGCCGGACTGCAACCTGCGCCATGAGCTCTAGCCAATTCAGCCCTCAGGAAAACACCAGGGAAATGCTGCTTTGGCTCAATAAGTCAGGCAAGCATTCTTTATGCATTACTTTTAATGTTAGTGAGACAAATAAGAACCTTCTGTATAACAACTGCCAGTTTTCATGCCAGTTAAAGCCATTATCATCAAGCAGGGATGTCTGAGTTGCACCTCCCTCATTTCCCTCATAAGATGCCAGACACCAAGTCTCCTAAGTTGAAATGCTTGCTGATCAACACCTGCTACGCTGTCAAACATAAATATGAGCTTTTGGAGCATTTAGACACATATACTCATTATATAGCTTTTCTAATGAAATCTTAGGCAAATGAGTCCTCCGATCCAGGCGTGACTGCGGTTTCACCAGGGGCTATACCATTACTAGAATAGATCAGGTGGGCAAACGCGGTGGAGGCTTAGAAGTAATATACTGCTATTATCGAGACTGTATGTGAGCCCTCTAAAAAACGGATAGCAAAGCCCTATCTTTCAAATGCAAATTGATTAATAATTCCTCATTCTATGGCTTACTGATCTATAGACCCCCAGGCGTTCAACCTAAATTTCTAGATGCCTTAAGCGACTTCACAGAATCATGCATGACATATAATAATTACACCATACTAGGTGATTTCAACTTTCATTTGGGTGATCATAACAACAAAGAAGAAGCATCACTCAGAAATAACATGAGTGTTTCAATTTCATACAACTTGTGAAATCAGTTACTCACACAGCAGGTCATAACTTAGATGATATTTTTTCTAACTATCCCGATCTACAATTGTAAGCTGTTCTTCCAATGACCTGGACAGATCACATGTCAATCTTTTTCAATATAAATATACCAGTGACAAAACCTATAGCCAACAAAAATGGTCAGGACAAAAAGATTAGAATTTGGAATAAAATTAACGGATTTGTACTAATTGATATGCTTGAGGCTACACAACCATCCCTTACGGGTGATCCCAATGTAGCCATAGAAAGCTAACAAGGTTGGATCAATGGTGTAGCCAATCAGTTGGCCCAAACTAGATCTTAAAAATCATAGAAGCGGGCCTACAGCACCATCTCTCTCAAATTTAGAGCAACGAAACAGGATTGTTAAATAGAGGAAAAAGGTTGGAGAAGAAGTTTCTGCAGAGAGAAAAGAGCTAGGTATAAGCAAATCATACATAAATAGAAAAAAACGATTATAGGGGAAAACACCAAATATTTTTGGGAAAAAATGAATTTGGCAAGAAATCCTTCCACAGAACTTTTTTAAACAGTTCAGGTGCACTCTTTGACGAATTCCTTGATCCCTAGTCACTTGCTCGGCAAAGAGTTAGCAGAATCTTTTAAGAACAAAGTTGGGACAGTTTACAGAGTCTTTGATGCCAGTCGAATCTCTAATCCCCCAACTTCAGGGAAGGACACCTCAGGTCAAAGGATCTCTAGGCTCCGCACGTTTCCGCTCACAACCATTGCTCGGGTGATAAAACTGATAGGTTGCACTAAATCAGGAGCTCCTTTTAACCCATGCCTGCTGAACGTTCTCCAAGATGTAGCAGGACCTTTAGCCATACCGCTCGCCACCCTACTGAACAGTATCATCAATGTAGGCATTTTCTTCACCAATTGGGAAAAGGCCTCCATTCTCCCCTTGCTCAAAAAAATCTTCCCTTAATCCAGGCGAGGAAAAAAATAAAATAACGTACTTACCTGTAAACTGTGGTTCTCCAGCATTGGTATCTTTCATAGATTCACATGCTTGAATCATTCCGGTCATCTAAATGGGAGTCCCACGGTACATTAAAAGCAGTAAGCATTAATTTTAAAATTGAAGTTAATGGAGAAAAAGAAAAACGTTCACTTTAGAATCTCATCCTAGTCATTTGGAATGGTCATTATTCCAGCCAATGTGGCGACAACACCCTCTATAACCCTCTCCACAGAGGCTCAAGGCTCTTGGATTTTCGAGCACAAGTAAAGTTTAAGTGTATAAAAGTAACCAGGGGAGCCTCTAAGCGGAGGAGGGTGGGTAACATGTGAATCTATGAAAGATACCAATGCTGTAGAACCACAGTTTATAGGTAAGTAACTTATTTTCTTCTCCAGTATTGGGGTATCTTTCATAGATTCACATAATTTAATCCAAATAGATAGCAGTATTATTATAGGCATGTATGCTGACATATGGCATGCAGGAAAAAAAAACATACATAACCATGTATCTAGTAAAAAGCAACACAAATACACACACACACACACAAACATTTACATGCACCTATGAATTTAAATATAAAAGTGTATATAACAATGTATACACAAAAACAACCCTAATTCAGTTGTATACAAAATAAAATATATAGTCAAACCATATAGGAAGGTGGGAAGGAGAGAGGCTCACTTTATTGAGAAAGATTAAGGAGAACCGCTTGTCCTACAGCTGTGTCAGCATTGCTTGTGGCTTCCAAACAGTGATGCAGTGTAAATGTGTGGTTGCTGGACCAGGTTGCTGCTCTGCAAATCTGTTGTATAGGTAAACGGCAAAGAGGGCTGTCGAAGAGGAAACAGCTCTTGTAGAGTGAGCTTTCGCTGTCAAAAACAGTGGTTTGCCTGCTTGTTGATGGCGTAACTGTATAGCTGCTGATATCCAACGAGCTATAGTCTGTTTAGTAACAGGTTATATATTTTCATTATTTATTGTCTTTTATAATCAAATTGTTCAAAATAAAGACTTAATACATTGAAATTAAAATATTTTCATATTTCCAGTGTGTGACTACTGGTCCTGCCCCCTTGCGGGATTCATGCTGTACATGGCGAATTCACCATAGCAAGCATCCTTTTAAAACCACCAAATCCGCATCATTACCTCCGCTATGGATATTATCACAGTAGCGCATATAACCACTTTAGCAAACGTGACACACACACACGGGTTAAAATTACCATCACCACCGTATAAATCGATAAACAACCGCGTATGGCACCGCGTGTGACACGGAGGAGTACATGATGTTCTCCTCCTGAAGAAACTATTTGTCTATGTTTATGTTTCTGTGTTTTGTCTGTCTTCTTCCTTTTCAGGTTTTTACAGCAGAACTAGGAGGACACAATCCCCCTCCTCAATCGCATTTTAGCATGAGCGACACTTGTTATTTCACTTGGCCAGGGAGACTTCAACTGACCACCAAACTGTTTTTTAACACACATCACTTCACAGGTCCTGAAGAAAGCCAGCATAATATAGAGACTGGCTGAAACATGTAGACCTATTCCCAGGATATTTGAGTCATAACATTAAAGTCTACAAATATCTGCCCTTTTCTATTTTAACCCTGGCATAGGGCCCGCCATTAAAATGACCCTTTATTACTAAAAGGGACCCTATAGACAGTTTTAATATCACTTTCACTGCACCATACTGCACCAAAAAAAAGACGCTCCGCTGTAGTTCAGGTGTCGTAGCACACGGCGCACTAGGCACCTTGGGTGGGACCCGATGATGAAGCATGCCACCAACTATGTTGTTGGGTGAGGGTTTTCATTAAAAAACAATTGGTTTCCCACAACATAAACATGAGGCTTCAAGGATTTGAGCCAGTTCTTCTTGATTATAATGTTAGTAACATGATATCCCTTCCTGACATTCCCACAAGCCACAAACAGCTGGTCAGTTTTGTGGATGCTGGTGGTCTTCTGCAAACAGACTTTTATACACCTCTTGAGATCCAAGGAGTGTAATGATCTTTCCGCAGGTGTTTGTAGATTTGGGAAAAAAGTCTTTAATATGACTAGTTCATTTAAATGAAAATCAGATGTTACCTTAGGGATGAAAGTAGGATTGGTACGAAGTATAACAGAGTCCCTTGTAAATTGAAGGAAAGGGTGACAAATAGTGAAAGTTTGTATGTCGCCTACTCGTTTAGCTGACGTAAGAGCCAGCAGAAGGGATGTTTTTTCATGTGATATATTTGAGGTCCGCTCTATGAATGGGCTTAACTGGATCATTCGTAAGTTGTGCCAGTACAATGTTGTGATGCCAAGGCGGAGGTGGCCGCCTTATTGGTGGGAACATCCTAAACAAGTCTTTTAGAAATTGTTTCATAATTCTTGATGAACAAAGTAACTGTGACCCATTATGCTGCCGAAACCTGGATATTGCGGAAAGGAAAACCTTAATGGCCGAATGGGAGGGACTGGACTTTTCCAGCTGTAGGAAAAAATGTAGTAACTTCTCTGGTGGCAAATGAATAGGATATACCTTGGAGCTTGAACACCAATGACAGAATCTTTTCCAGTTGAGCTTGTAAGTCTTTATAGTGGATTGAGCTCTAGCACTTGCAAGGACCTCACGACAATCGGCTGGGATGGCTAGACCGGCGAACTCATAGTGTTCAGGAGCCAAGGCGACAGTCAAAGAGATGTTGGGTCTGGATGACGAACCTGGCCATGATTCATCGTCAACAGGTTCGGTATCGGATGTAACAGAATGGATGTGCACTCCGAGAGAAGGAGGAGCTCTTTGAACCAGAACTGGTGAGGCCAACTGGGTGCTATGAGCAGTATTCTGCAAGGTTCCTTCCTCATCTTCTGGAGCACCCTTGGAATTATAGGAAACGGAGGAAAAGCATTCCTGCACAATCCCTGTTGGGGTAGCCAGCTGGCAAAGAATAAGCATTTGCAGTTCTGATTGGTCACAAATAGGTCTAAATTCGGTTTGCCCCATGGTTGAAAGAGGCGATCCAAAATTGGTTGGTGCTGGTCCCACTTGTGACTGGCAGAGATTGACCTGCTCAGTGAATCTGCAAACATATTGGCCACTCCTGGAAAATGTTCCGCTGTTAAGATTATCTGGTGCTGAATTGCCCAATCTCAAATTTGTTGGGCTTGTAGAGATAGCGGAGTTGATCTTGTTCTGCCTTATTTGTTTAGATAGTGCATACTTGTAGTATTATTGGTCCTGATTAAAACTGATGCTCCTGAGATTTTTTAAAGAAAAGACTTCAGAGCCAGGAAAATAGTCTTGAGTTCCAACAGATTGATGTGTAGGGACCGTTGCCATTGTTGGCTGTCCCATTTGCCCTTGACTGTTTAACCCTCCAGATGTGCTCCCCAACCTTCTAGGGAGGCGTCGGTCATAATTACGTATTGAGGAGAGTATATTAAGAACGACTGGCCTGTGGCTATGCTCGGGATGTGAGTCCACCATTGAAGAGTATCTTTCATCTGTGGTGTTATCCGGATGATATTATCGAAGGACCCTGAGATTTGTAACCACTGACTGTCAAGTTCTTCTTGCAAGGGTCTCATCTGCAAGCAGCAGTTAGGAATGAGGGGAATGTAGGAGGACAGCATTCCCAGAAGCAATTTGTACTTCCGTACTGAAATGGACGAGGAGTAGAGCTGCCAGCCTGCAAATCTTTTTCTGCCTTTCCAGTGAGGCGAAGGCCTTTGCCTGAGTGTCTATAGTTGCCCCTAAAAACATTCTGATCCTTGAGGGCATTAGCTGAGACTTTGGAATGTTGATGGACAGCCCCAAGAACTGGAAAAGGGACAGGCATTCCTGAGTATGACTGCTTGCCACTGTAAAGGATTTTGCTTTTATGAGACAATCATACAGGTGGGAAAAATTTGAATCTCTGCCTGTCGTAGATGGGCTGCCACCGGTGCCACAACCTTGACGAACACTCGAGGTGCCGAACGAAGGCCAAATGGGAGAACCCGGAACTGATAGTCTATGTCAACCACTCTGAAACATAAGAATATCCTGTGTTTGGTGTGAATGGGGATATGGAAATAGGAGTCCTGAAGATCTAAGGTAGTCCTGTGATCTCCTTGATTCACTAATTAAAGCACCTCCAGAAGAGATAACATACGAAAAGTCTGTTCTTTCGGAAATTTGTTGATGCAACTTAAGTCCAAGATGGGGCGCCATTCTCCTGATTTCTTTTTTTTGAGGAAAATTCTTGAATAAAATCCTGTCCCTCACTGTGCACTTGGTACCACTTCGATCGCTCCCTCGTGCAACATGACGTTTATCTGAGAGAGTAATTCCATCAGATAAGAAGGCGAAGGACCTTTGGATGGGTAATTTGGAGGGATCCGTTGAAATTCTAAAGTGTGACAGTTGGAAACTATACATACAGGATCCAACTGTCTGTTGTTATCGTAGACCATTTGGGGAGGAAACAGGAAATCTTTCCACCAGTTTTGCAAGAACTGGTGGCAATTGTGGCCAACACTTGGCGTTCGTCACCGTTTCTTGGTGGCATCTCTGCCTCTGAAGGCTGTCTTTTCTCTATAGTGCTTGTAGGAAGCGGCATGAGGTTGCTTGTATGACTGCTGGTGCTTTTGTGTTGATGTATATCAGGATTGTCCCTGATACAGTTGGAAATGTTTGTACTGGTTATAAACTACCCGAAAGGAATACGAACTGTGGCCTTTAGCTCCACAAAAAGGCTGCCTCTTAAACTGCAGGGTGCCTTGCGCCTTCGCAGTATCTGAATCTTTCTTAATCGCTTGTAGTGCTTAATCAATGTGTTAGCCAAACAGGGACTCGCTATCATAAGCCATATCAATGATTTTAGTTTGTACTTCCTGGCGGAAAGAGGTAGCTCTCAACCATCCCTGTCATCTTAAGACTGTCACCCCAGCCAGCTGATGGAAACCTGCTGATGAAACATCTAGAGAACAGTTAATAATCTCCGCGGAGATCCTCTCCCCTTCCTGAAGAATTTTCTTTGCTTCCGCCTTCAAGTCCTCAGGCAACATATCAATGATGTCTGACCACATTTGGCAGTCGTATCTCCCCAGAATGGCGAGAGAGTTCACTGCTCTAACTGTGGTTGCTGCCATAGTAGAGAATTTCTTGCCAATGGAGTCAAGCCGTCTTCTGTCCCTATCAAGAGAAACGGATAGGGGTGAAGCAGGATTTCTGGCATGACGTTGAGACGCCTGGAAAATCACAGAATCCGGCTTTGAATGACCTATAAGGCAGGCAGGTGAGTTGTCGGGCACCTTATATTTATTTTCCAACTTAGGTAAGACTGCCGGAATTGAAGCTGGTGTTCTCGTTACCTTTAGGCCTTCCTCTCATATAAAATCCACTATGAAGATTGAAGGTGCCTGTCTTTTAGTCTGCTCCTTAAAAATCGTATAGGAAACAATCAGCTTGTTTGGTGACCATGGGAAGCTGAAATCTCTTTGCCGCTCTTTCCATAAGGGTATGAAAACTCCCTATGTCTTCAGGTGGCGAATCCACCGGAGGTGGGGTTGAAGGAGACGGTACCTGTATCTGATAATCGTCCCATTCGTTAGGCAGTGATACCTCATCCAGTTCTCCTTCCTCTCCTTCATCATCAGTAGTGTGATGTTCTTGACCCTGCAGTTGCGGTGCTGCAGGCGGTGGACAAAAAGGAGGAGGAGATCTTATTATCAAAGATGGCTGAGCAATAGGACTATGAGCGACTGAAGTAGCCCGTTCAGATGGAGGGAATATGTGGTAGTAATCTTCCACCATATGCTGCAGATTTGATACTAGGGAAACAGGCATTTGAATGATTTGTTCCCTCTGTTTCTCTTGGTTGGGGTCCTGAGGGTAGTAAACATACTCATCATCATCCTCCTGGCATTTTATCCTAAGGTATGAAGGGCTGTGAGCCACACTAAACATGCGCTCCTTATCCGAATCTCCTTCCTCGTCATCCCCATAATCAAATATTTCTTCTGGAGGACTGGGGGAAACCTTACTAGGATAAGTGTGGATAGGCAGAATTATTTCTGGTGAGGCTCTTCATTTGGGCTGGGAAATTGTAGATGAGAAAACAGTGTCCTCTGCAATTTGCATCTTCGTCGATGTGGAATTGGATCCGTTATCCTGAGTTGTGGACAAAATTATCGATGAAAGAACCATCAACTGAGCCAGCGCCAATGGTGTCACAGAAACCATCAACAAGGTTGTCAACGACGGTGTCTTCATCGAAGGCTCGTCCGTCAACAGCCTTGACGTCGATGAAGATCATCGACGCAGGTCCGTGGTTCAGGTCCGTTGACGGGGTCACCGTCGACGAGACTGCCATCGACGAGAGATTCTTGTTTTTAAGAGCCGCCGACAACTGCGGCGGCAATGACCTATCCGTTGATGAATCTTTCAACTATAGTCCTTTTTTCATTGCTGTCTTCATAGATGATGCTGTTGTCAATGTAGAAGGTCTCATCTTTACATAAACTATGGTCGACGGAGAAGTTGACAAGGACATTATAAGTTTAGTTTGAGGCGATGAGAAGGTCGACGTTGTTGTCGTAGTTGTGGCAACTGAAGTTTAGCCGACGAGGGCACCATCGACGACTTTGTCAACAAAGTGTCTTTCTGAGGTGAAGAAATCGTCTCTGGTAGAGACCTGGACGTTGTCTTTACCTTAGATGAAGCAGTAGAAGGAGTAGAGCACACGGAATTACCCTTGTGAGAGGCAGACTCCTTTTTAGATGAAGAGGGCTGATCATCAGATTTCACAGAATAGTGTTGTTTCTTAAGCACCTTTACAGCCTTAGTAGAGACCAAATCCACCTCACTTGCCCTCTTTTTAGAAGCAGTAGTTTTGAGGGAGGAATCACAGTTGTCATCAGACAGAGAATTGTCTTTGGTCTTCAACTTCTGTAGCCACTGAAGAAGATGTCCTTCTCTATCTCTCAAAGTTTTTGGAGAGAAAGTTCTGCAGATTTTACAGTCTCTCTCACCTGATGATGAGGGTGAAGGCAGTAAATACACTTCTTGTGGGGATCCTCCAAATGTAGTATGAGCTGCCCATAGGAGTCACAATGCCTAAATAGAGAACTTTTTGTAGAAGACATGTTGATCTGAAAAAGAAAATTGTTCAGTATGCCAAAAAATCCTCAAGAGACATTTGAATACTGCTCTAGCAGAATATTCAGATCGGAACAAGATTCTGGAAGGAGCACAGTTTGGATTTAGTAAAGGCCATATTAATGAGTCAGCACTGGCAGTGGCTACCGAAGAGATATAACATATCATGGACAACGGAGGAAAGGCTACGATGGTACTTTTGGACTTATCCGTAGCCTATGAAACTGTAAATCACTTAGTCCTGAAGGAGCACCATATGAAAAATGGGATTGGTTAAATGGGATCATGGGCTAGCCTATGACCTCCTCTGTTCATTTCTTACTGACAGAGAGCAATCGGTCTCTTTTGGAGAGTTTACCTCCAAAACCTTCTCCTTGCCCTGTGGTGTCGTGCAAGGGTCATCCTTAAGCTGTATGCTTTCAACATTTACGTGGCTCCCCTAGATAAGCTGATCCAGTCTTTTGGTTTCTCCACCATTTCTTATGTGAATGACACACAGATCGTAGCATCGGTCATAAGTAATGTGGAAGTGGCACACTGTTTTAACAACTGCATGAGATCAGTAGTCAGCTGGATGAGCAGTCACTGCCTGAAGCTAAATTCGAAGAAAATGTAGGTACTCCTTTTTGGTAAGGACACCTCAATTTGAAATACTTCCTGGTGGCCGCAAACCTTGGGTCCTCTCCCCACGCCAGTACCCAAGGATAGGAATTTGGGGGTAACCTTTGATTCAAAGCTCTCATTTGTTGATCAGATCAACAAACTCACCTCATCCTGTTTCTTCCTGCTAAAAGACCTGAAGAAAATCTAGCCCTCATCCCATTTGACCTACAGAAGACAGACATCATCTCTAGTTTTGTCTAGACTGGACTATTGTAATGCCCTTTAGCTGGGTATTCAACAAGTCTCCTTAAACAAACTACAGAGGTTACAAAATGTAGCAGCAAGGCTGCTAAAGAAAACCTCAACATTTCTAATCTGTTTCTGAAGCACTGGTAGAGATTCACTGGCTCCCAGTAAAAAAGAGAGTAGCCTTTAAAGCATTGTGCACATTGCACAAAGCTCCCTTTGGCACTGGCCCTATGTATCTAAAGAAAAAAGTCTAATTGCATAACCCTAATAGATGTCTGCGCTGCGCAGCTTCCAAAAAAGTGACTTCCCCAAAAAACTAACAAAGTATCTTGGGGTAGGCGGAGCTTTGTTCACTTTGCCTGCCTATTTTGGAATCAGTTGCCTCGGCATCTGAGATGTCAGTCCCATTTGAAAATTTTTTGTAAGAATATAAAATCCTGGCTATTCACTTTCCCTCTTTAGCTTCCATTAATCCTGTTACCACAGTACCGTTTTTTACAGACGTCAGTGCCAAGACATCTGAGGGCATTCGATACACTTTACAAATAGATATCAATATCAATAAAATGCATGCAGGGAGGAGCCAAGATGGCGACCGGAGCAGACGCTTGAGCGCCCGGCTCCGTCGGCCCTTGGCCTCGGACTATTATCCTGATGCCCATCCTCGCCGATTCTCGAGGTGCAACGTGTGCGAAGACGCGCTGACCGCGCCGCCGCTTTCCCGGAGTCTCCGCCCGCCCGGATGCCGGAGTTCTGGGTGCTTTTGTTCTCTGCACTGGACCCCTGTGCCATTGTGGCCTTTGCCGGCCCCCTGGAAGCTCCGCAGTTACCGGACCCGCTAGCGCAAACCTGAGCCCCGCGGTCCCGATCTCACCTCGCACCACGGATCATCGCCGGATGAGCCCGGGGAGGGACGGCCGGACACCTTCTGCACCCTGCGCCTGACGGGCTGGAGCTGTGGGGTGGGCCCCGGTGTGGCGGGTCTCCTGCCCTGCTCTGAGGACCGCGCTGTGGGAGGCTGCTGACCCCCTTCTTCTATTGCCTAGCCGGCGGCAAAGAGAACCCGCGGGAAGAGAAGCGACTGTTGGCCTTCCCTGTTGCGGCGCAGACCTGAGGGGAATTGACTCCTTGCCACGATTCCCCCCCCTGGCCATTACACCGTACAGCGGTAAAACATGGCGTTGATTGCCTGCTCGCGGCTGGGGGGTGATGCTCCGGTCTCGCCCGCTGCCCATTTCGCCCTCCCTCTTCCGGACACCAGCTCCACAGTGCCGTCCCGGATTGCTGCCGATGTGGGGGCCCAGCTTCCGCTGACATGCGGCTCCGTTCTGGCTGTCCTGCGGGACTTTCGACTACAAATGTGTGCTGGCCTGCAGGCGCTGAGTGAGCGGTTTGACTCCATACTGTCGGCTGCGGGTCGTGAGCGCTCTGTTTGTCATCAACAAGGCGTGGGTCTACCAGTGCTTTTGTCCTCTTGCGGGGACGCAACGGCGGTGTATGATTGTACTACACTGGTGCCTGCATCCGGCGTTCCCGGCACCCAGGATCAACCGCTCTCCAGCTCAACTGCGGATACTTTGTTCCCCTGGTCATGGCTGCCTGCTTCATTGTTGCCTGCCTCACCGCGTCCGCAAGAGTATCCTGCTGAGCGATACCTGACAGCCTCGAGGAATCGTCCGCGGTGGCCTACTGCTTCTTTTCTGTGGAACTCCTGTACTCTACTTGCCAGGTCTGGATTTTATGTGGTGCAAAGAGGGACCTCAATAGATGGTCGGCGGCCATTTCGTGATCCTACTTCACCATCTTCTCACAAGCGGCCATCTTGTCTTTGTTTGCTCGGGATGCGGGGCCTTCATGTAGGGGCTGGCTTAATCCCAAGCCCGCGATCGGGCCAGGGCTAGAATGACTTATATCGCCATGGTTCATGGACGGGCTGGACTGGGACTGGAACTGTATGTATGTGTTGTGTGCACTCGTCGCGATTTGTCTTCCTTCGCTTAAATTGTTGTGACACGTTATTTTCGCACGCAGTTTTTTGGCGTAGTGGGTTCTCAGTGTGTGGAGGCCATAGCTGGCTGATGGTTTGGGGCGCTCTGGTGTTCCGTGGGCTCCTCCCCACCTTCTTTTCTGTTTTCTTATTTTCTTTACTCTATTCCTACTTTCTCTCTTGTCTATATTTCGGGTTCATTGGGCGACAGGCACTATGCTGGGGGGGGCAGGCCGTAGCCTCCGCATTGGTGTAGGGTGGGGGGGTAATACTCTGTTCTTATTAGTTCTATGGGCCTTTTTCTTTTATGTCTCTGCGCTATACTTGCTTCGATTCGGGGTCCGGGTGTGGGGTGGATTGAGTGGGGGCGGCTCTGGAGGGGTGCGTAATTGCTCATGTGACTATCCTGTTATATCACTGCACCGCCTCACTGCTTGAGATTTTACTTCCATTGTTGTTTTAATGATGCTGCTGCTCTCCCGTGTGGTGAAGCTATCTGGCGGACTCGAATCTCTTTTGTTCTTATCCTTCACTGACTTTTTTCCCTGATAAAATTACCTTAAAAACTTAAAATTAACCTTCACTTCTCCTTCCCCTGGTGTCAAGGATCTCTCCAGTATATAACTCATAACTCGTTGTTAATCTTGACCGTTGAAGCACAGGGGATGTAATGTTGGTATCAGTGCTTAACCGTATCGTGGCCGGCCTGACGGTTGTAGGCCCGTATTTGTTCTATTAAGATGCACGAATAAAGGTTTTAAAAAAAAAAAAAAAAAAAAAAAAAAATGCATGCAATCCGTTTATATGTATGTGCATGTGTTTGTAATCCATGTATGCAGCCAGTAGGTAATTATAGTTAGGACCATGTTTCCATAGGAAAAGCGTTTCTTGACTTACCTATATCTTTGACGAATCTTCACAAAATAGTATTAAAAAAGTGCACTGGTAATTCTTGTTGCGTATGGAAAGATTTGGGCGATACGTCAAGTGGAGGTGAGAAAAAAGGGGGTTAAAAGAAAGTGTGTTTCTCATGTTAATTCCCATAAGAGCTTTGAACACGACTGCAGGCGAACTGCTGGAAGGAATTACACCAACTTTAGCAGGAAGGTAGATTTTAGTTTGCGGATCACGCTTTCAGTTATTAGGTGTGAATCCGTTCAGTAGTTGTTGAAAAATGTAAGGAAATCCAAATTAGGAACTCTGCAATCGCGGCTAATTAACAAATAATAATGAGCTAATGCAGTGAAATGCAGAACTCTAATTGTCTGCCAACACTCCAACTAGGTAATTAGGGAATTCACAGCAAAATTAAATTTAAAAAAAGTGTGGGATCCTGTGCTTGTTTTGAAAAGAGCCTCCGGGTGGCCCTCCTTGGGTTTAACTATGCCCTGGGGATTACCACATCCCCAGGGCTTCATTTTAATAATACAGGGGCACTCGGACCCCCTGAGTCCCGGGGCCACCACCTCCCCTTGGCTTAATTTTAATACTATGGTGGGCACTTGGACCCCTTGAGCCCAGGGGACCACCACCTCTCCGGGGCTTTCTTTTTATTTAAAAAAGGAGGGGCAACTCCGGCCCGCCTCCCGGGCCGTTCTCTGCTCCAAGAACCACCACCTCCCTGGGGCGTCCCATGGCAACAAAAGGAAGGGGGCCATACATGGCCCTGAGGACTGCCACTCCCCAAGGCTGACTCCTGCTATGTCTCGGGGTGCCCACGAAACGAGCAGTAAGAGGCAAAATAAAGGTCAGAAGGGAGCAGAAAGAGACAGAATAAAGGTCAAAAAGGAGCAGAAAGAGGCAGTATAGAGGGCAGGATACCAGCAGAAAGAGGCTAAATAATGGTCAGAGCGAGCATGACAGAGGCAAAACAATGGGCAGAATGAGCAGAAAGAGGCAAAATAGAGGTCAGCAACAAGAGGCAAAATAGTGGTCAGAAACGAGCAATAAGAGGCAGAATAAAGGTCAGGAGCAAGCAGAAAGCGGCAAAATAACGGCAAGAATGAACAGAAAGAGGCAAAATAGAGGGCAGGAGCAAGGACAGAATAGGCATGAAAAGTGGAGGAGGTACAAAACTGACAGCAGCAGAGGGTAGCAGGCAGCAGGCAAGCTGGACAGAAGGACCAACACAGGCGGAGCTGGCACAAGGACCTGCTCCCGTGTGACCCCCTACTTTTTTTACCATGCACCCACTGACAGACCCACTCATACACTCACACACCTACTCACAGAGCCAATCACACTGACGCACCCACTCAGAGACTCACACACCCACTAATAGACACACTCTGACACTCACCCACCCATTCACAGACCCATTCAAGCACTCATTCACCCACTCACAGACACACTGAGAGACTCACACACACTCTCATAAACCCACTCGGAGACTCACTCACACACCCACTGACACACTCATGCATCCACTCACAGACCCACGCAGAGTCCCACACACCCACTCAGGCCCACTGAGACACTCATACATCCACTCACAGATCCACTCACACTCATGCACCCACTCACAGACCCACTCACAGACTTTTGAATGCTCTTACAGACCCACTCAGACATTCATCCATCCACTCACAGACCCACACAGACACACATATTCCCATTCACAGACCCACTCAGAGATGAATGCACCTACTCACAGATCCACTCAGAGTCACACACCCATGGACTGCCCCATTCAGACACTCACTCACCCTCTCACAGGCTCACTCAGAGACTCACACAACCACTCACAGACCCATTCAGACACTCAAACAATCACTCACCCTCTCAGAGGCTCATCTATCCATTCACTGATCTTCAAAGACCAACTCACATCTCCAGTCAGCCACTCACATACCCATTCATGGACCCATGCAAGTACTCATACAACTACTCACTCATCCATAGAGCCCCTGACATACCCACTGACTCACTCATACAGCCACTCACACAACCACTCATGCACTCATACAGCTACTCATACAAACATCCACTTACCCATACAGCCACACACTCACACACCCACTTATTCACCAATATAGCCACTCACACTCCCACACACTCACCCATACAGTCTCTCAACACAGCCACTCACTCACCCATACAAGCACTCATGCCCACTCACACACCCACACAACTACTTACATACCATTCGCATAGCCACACATCCATACAAGCACTCTCACATCTGCCCACTCTCCCATACAGCCATTCACACAGAAACTCGCTCTCCAATACAGTCACTCACACACTAACTCACTTAACCAAACACAGACTCAAGCAGCCACTCACTCACACATACAGCCACTTACATACCCATTCACTCACTCATACAGCCATTCAGATACCCACTCACTCATACAGTCACTCACACATCCACTCACCCACCCATACAGCCACTCACACAGCTACTCACTCACCAATAGAGCTACTTACATACCCACTCACTCACCAATACAGCCCTTCACACAGCCCCTCACCCACACAGCTACTTATACACCCATACAGCCACTCTCACACCCACTCACACACCCATACACCACTCAGGCGCCCAGTCACACACGGATTCACACAGTCACACAGCCACTCACATAATATATGTTAGAAGTAGTATCACTCATTAGTAGTGCACCTAGTATACTAATCTCACTTTTGTAGTAGGTTAGTATAAATCTTTAACGCGTATAAACTCTTAGAAAACACTTACACTCACTGGAAGATGTCATCAGTGATGTAATCAGTGATGTCACTGACCTAACTATAACTACTGAATATACACACACACACACATATATATAAAATACACATACTATATATATATATATATATATATATATATATATATATATATATATATATATATATATATGGTATACATATTCGAAGTATTTAAATATTTAAGTAATTAATGCTTAATAATTCATTGTAAATGATATGTAATTATTTTAAAACATAAAATTAATTATATTTGATAAAAGAAAGTATAGTGAAATATTCAGACCCCCCAGGATTTTACGATTTGCATAAAAATCATGATTTCTGCACTTTTGTAAAAATGCTGCGATTTTTACAAAAGTGCCCACAAAATATGTAAAATAAAAAAAAATAGCATTTACCCTCTATTTACTGGCTCTGTGCTGCCACTGAGCTATTAAAGGGAGGGTTAGCAACAGGCAGGCAGCAGAGGTGATAAATTCCTCTGTCGCCTGACTTTGAAATGCACCTCACCCCCTCCTGAGCAATTAGCCTTCAGGCCACCTCACACCTTTGTGTGCCCCCTGCCAACCCTGAAAGTTATTAGAAAGCACAAGTCTGCAGGTTTTTTGCAGCGGGCATTTTGCCCACCACAAAAATACTGCGAATTTTGAGGTTTTGGGCTGCAAAGTTTACTTTTTTTGACCGTGAAATTTGCCACCAGAAGCCGCAAAATCCTGGGTGGGAGGGGGGGGGGGAGGTCTGAAAATTGTATTAACTTTCTGAATCTAATCTAAAAACGCACACACAGAGACATATATATATATATATATATTTATATTAAATTAAGTCTATTTTTTTAAAACAGATATGTGTTTTTTAGGGTTCAGGGGTGCGCACCATTTGTGGTGTCTGAGGATTTTTAGAGTTCAAGAGTGGTTACTGACTTAGGGGTAATGTGTTTCACTTCAGTGGTGGGTTGTAACTTGGGAACTAAGGGATTTTTTAGGACTCAGGGTTGGGCAACTGTTTGGGGTGTAAGGGTTTTTTTAGGGTTCAGAGATGAGAAATGTGTCCAGGTGTAAGGTTTGGTAGGTCCAGGGGTTGGCAGTAACTTGCTGTAACATTATTTTAGGGTCCAGGGGTGGCTAGTGTTTTTGGGTGTACAGAATGTTTAGGGTTTAAGGGTGAAGAGTATTTTTAGGTTTCAGGGTGGGTTGCATATTGGGGTGTAAAGGGTTTATAGGGTTCAGATGAGGTAGTGTTTTTGGTTGCTGAGTGTTTTTAGGGTTAATGGGTCGGTGAGATTCAACGTATTTTAAGGTTGAAAGATGTATATATTTTTCAAAAAACAATCTACATTTATGTTAATGTAAATTAATTGTTACATGTTATAAACTAAAAATTATAATGAAAATTACAAAATGTTGTATTACTTGTCAATTAAAAATTAGTTAATAAAAATAAAAATTATGAAAGCTCTAATTCATATTTTTTAGGAATATAACATTAATACTTTAGTAAACTAGTATAAAAACTCTATATATAAAAAAATATAGTTAAAAAAAGGTAAGGACTCCCAATGTACTAAACCATAATATAATTACTGATATTCCCAAATGGAGACAGGTGGTTTGTCCCCAAGAGTCCAACACGATTCTCCAATAGATCAACACTCTCAGATACCGGGTAAGGAAAAACCTATAGGCAGTTAGGCACCTTCTAAGCCCTTTTGTGGGGAATCAATTAGGAAGGTGCAAAAATGTGGGTGGGTAGACAGATTGCCATTGAGGAACAAGACAAAAAAGAAAACGTACTTTCTTTTGGTGATATCCAACCATAATTATTTAAATGGAGATCCTTAAATGACTGCTGAAACAATCTCTTCTAGACATAGCAGCTACAGAGAGCTGCTAGACCTGTTTCCAGAGCACCTACCTGTAGTAAAACTTATCTGGGAATGCCCGGGGGTTTAAGAAAGACCGCTCCAGAAGCATCAGCTGGTCATTAATCATCCGTACTTCCAGAGGACTCCTGAAGACATAACAAAGAAACAGACTTGTGATCAGTGCCCTGCACAGATTGTGACCCAGAAAGACAGTGAGTTTACCCTCCAAAAGATTGAACTGAATATTGGTTGATCTCTTTGACCTGTATATGGACGAAGGGACATGGTGAGGTCACTGACTGAAAGATGGACGCAGACACTTGGTGAGTTTCCTGACCTGCTAGTGGATGGCAGGATGATCTTAAAGTCAGCACAGATGGACTCAATGTATTAAAATTAGTGGGAATGACAACACTGATTATTACAAAATTTCCTCTTGACATAATTAGGGTGGCTCTCTCCCATGAACATTCAGAAATAAATGTGGTAAAATAGTATATTTTACAGCCCCCTTTTCACTGAATATTGGCTATAAAGCCATCAGCACTGACGGGGTACTCTGATTGGCACTCATGAGATTTTCCAATCTTAGATGGGTTTAGGGGGAGGGTAAGGACTGGGGTACATTAAGAGGTGTCTAGTCCTTAGTTCCACTGGTAGAACAAAAGATTAAACCCACGTGTGCATTATGTGACAAAAAGTGAAAATGAGTAAAATCAAACTTTTAACATTTAAGTTGAGCAAAATTAGTAATACAGATGAAATAAACACTTGTCGTTGGTGTTGAAGGATTCAGTCAATATCAGGGGTATGCCACCTGAGGAATATACTTTTGTCAGTTATTTAACTGTGGTCACTGACGTGTTAAGCCTCTCCTAAAATCATTGGGTCAGACAAGCGAATAGTAACATTCACAAAAGTAACATCTCCTGGCTCACTATATAGTCATGCCATGGCAGTGATAATAAATGTGGTCTATTAGCACACTATTTAAAAAGCAACTGTACTAGTGAAAGCGCACTTATTACTACAGTGCAACGGTAACATGTTTAATCATTGCCCAAGTATAGAAAAATTCACATGAAAAAAGACTTGCTACTGTGTCACTTATTGCAGGTAACAATTATTTTACACAGAGAAACAACTCGCCCTAACAGCCATGAGGTCTCTTCAATGTAATTTTACCACACTGCACAAATTGAAGTTTTTGAGTCCTGGTTTTGATTAAAGATATATGGTTAAAACAATGACAATATTGAACTAGATCTATGCAGGATGACATCATACTCAGTAGAGATTTGTAAATGTGAACACAAAGTGACTTTTTTTGGTATTAGTTTTGATAAAGTCATCAGTTTTCGTTGTCTGTCTATTGTGGGGTATGCTCTGTTGAGCTGTGTGCCTAGCATGGCTCCTAGGGATGTTATCCGTTATGATGGTTGAAGGACCGATTTGTCTGGATTCAAAGTGAGGCCCAGCTCATTGAACAAGTACATGCAGACCATTGTGGATATCCATGTAGCCTGGTTGGAAGGAGCCTTGACCAACATGTTGTCGAGATAAGGGAACACTTGATGTCATTGTTGCCTGAGGAAGGCTGATACATGTGCTAAGCACTTTGTAAAAATGTGAGAGGCGGATTTGAGACCGAAGGGTAGCACCCTGAACTAATTGTGGCTGCCAGTTACTGTGAACCTTAGAAATTTCCTGTGTTTTAGAGGGATGGGGATATGGAAATATGCGTCTTAAAGGTCGAGGGACGACATGCAATCTACTTTGTTCAGGAGTTGCAATATATCTTGTAATGTAACCATGTGGAATGACTGTTTTTTGAGGTTTCTTAAATCCAGAATTGGTCTCCATTGCCTCGACTTCTTGCAAATTGTAGAAAACCTTTCCTCTCTAGGACAGAGGAGCCCTCTCTGTAGCACCTTTTTTTTAGCATGATTTTGACTTCCAACTTAAAAAGTTGTAGATGTTTTTGGACAGAAGTTTGGAGTGGGATTGATTGAGGTGTCTGGATGAATTCCAATGTGTGTCTGAAATGAACCAGGTCTAAGAGCCATTGGTTGGTTGGTATTTGTTTCCAGCATTAAAAATGATTGGTTATTCTCCCTGCTACGCTGGGTAGAAAAAAGAGGGGAGTAGCTGGTGCCTGTAGGAAGTCATTGACGATGGCTGGTATCTTTGCCTTGTCGTCCAGATTTTCCTCTTGGAATGGATCTATTATAGGCCACTAGTAGTGGCTGTCGTTTCTGGTATTGTTGTAGTAATTGTTGAATAGTCGAAGAAAAGTGTAGACAGTGGGACTGTTGATATCCCCCTCTATAAGATGTTTGTTCTCTTCCTCGAGTACCCAGAAAAAGGTTAGCTTTTTACATTGTAAGGTCTCCAATGACTAGGCAATGTCTGTATCTGTTTTATGGCCTGGAGAGCATCACCGATGTGTTTTCCAAACAAGGCTTCTCCATCATAAGGCCGATGTATTATTTTGGTCTGGGCCTTTGGTCTAAAAGAAATAGCTTTGACCCATCCTTGACGTCGTAACACAGCTGCCCCAGCTAGCTGTCTAAATCCAGTGGTGGCAATATCCATGGCAGAGTCAATAATTTCTGAAGATGTGCATTCACCTTCTTGTAATACTTTTTTAGCTTCACTCTTTATGTCTTCTGGAAACTTGTCCAGATACGGGGCGATATCGGACCTCATTTGCCGAACGTATAGTCCAAGTAGAGCCAGGGAATTTGCAGCTCCTACCATGAGCGCCAACATGGATGAAAAGCGCTTTCCAATATTATTGAAGCGCCTAGACTCTTTGTCTGGAGATGCTGAGTGGTGTGGAGGGATTTCTGGATCTGTGCTGTGCCACTTGGGAAATGACAGAGTCTTATTTGGGGCATCCTGTGAGACAAGCAGGTGTATCCTCTGGTGCTTTATGTTTATCAACATGTGGTAACACTGCAGGAACTGAAACTGGATTTCTTATAACCTTTAAGCCATCCTCCCAAATGTAATCAATAAAGGGCAAGGTTCCTTAAAGTCATAAGGGA
Source organism: Triturus cristatus (assembly GCF_964204655.1). NCBI lineage: Eukaryota > Metazoa > Chordata > Amphibia > Caudata > Salamandridae > Triturus > Triturus cristatus. Next base: position 487,128,807 of record NC_140592.1, read on the forward strand.
AACAGTCCTTTTGCTTTGCAGACATAGGCAATTTGAACCGTGTCGCTGGTCTTTCTAGGATGTTGTGAAATCCCCCTATGAATATACATGGGGTGCTGACAGAGATGACTGTGTTTACAATATGTAATCATCCCATTCATTATGAGGTTGACGGAAGTCACCTTTCTCCCTTTCCTCCTCAGATGAGGTGGGATCTTGTAGGTGAGCCGTCTGCGGAGAACGGCCTGCCGGTGGAAGTGGAGAAAATGGTGCGGAGCTTGTGGAGTTGGTGCCTGTACAGGCATGGAACTTGCCGTTGTTGAAGTGTGTCTAGCAGGTTGGTGGAAACCATCTACTGTAGTCTGATAATACAATTTGCAAGTCTGACACCAGTGATGGCGGAAGGTTCACCATCTCTTCTCGATGTTGTTGTTGATAGTGTTCTTGGGGGTAATAAAATTCTTGTTCATATATTACCCCTCATCAGATTCTTCCTCTTGGCATTTTACATTAAGTTCCAAATGGTTGTGTGCCACTCCAAAGGGGCCGTCATCCTCAGAATCTTCATCTTCTAAAAGATGAGAGGGTAGCAGTGAAGATACCTTCCTCAGTGATGTGTGAGCAGGAGTGAGGAATTTTAAGTTTTCTTTTTTTGTTTAGGTATATTTTTATCCTTCGTTTTCGTGGTCGTCGATGATGAGAGTGTAAGTAACAATAGCTTTGACTTCGTTGTAGATGGCGGAACTGTAGCTGCCGGAAAAAAGTCGCCAGCATGAGTGCTATTATCGACAGGAGAGCCGTCATCAACGGGAGTGTGGATGAAGCCGTGATTTGTATCCTCAACAATATAGGAGTATGACTGGTTGATGATGGGGAAGTCGATGAGGAGGAGGATGCTATGGACATGGTGACAGTATTGGAGGTAAATACCGTGGACTCTGCTGTAATCTCTTTCATCGTCGATGGAGACTTTCTCATCATCGAAGTCGATGTCATTGATGACCCATCTGTCGGCGCAACAGAGGAAGGTTTCTTCAAAGTATGTCTCGTCTGAGGTGGAGGTGTTGGGGATCAGAGATAGAATTCTGATGCTTTTTTTTAGAAGGAAATTATGTCCTCTTTTTCCTTTTGCCATGAAGGACGGTCACTTTTATGTAGTGACTTGGAGGGCTGCAGTGTCTGTGAGCCCTTTCTAGACCCCGTTGTGGTTGTTCTCGAAAGGAATAAGACTCAGTATTATCTCTAGCTCTCTTGAAAGGCCTTTTGGAGGAAAATAAAGATGAAGTCGCGCTATCCTCATCAGAAACCGAATCTTGTCTTGACTTAAGCTTTTGCAGCAATAATAGTAGTTGCCCCTCATGATCCTTCAATGTTTTAGAAGAAAAAGTGTGACATGCCTTGCAGTCTTTTGTCTTATGAGACAGATAAAGACAATGTATACATTCCTGATGAGGGTCTTCAGTGTGTAGCCTCTTCTTTCTGTAAGTATCAAAGGGTCTAAAGAACCCCTTCTTTGCTGTGTCTGACATGTTTAAAGTCAGTTTAAAACACCCAAATAACAGATATAACCAGAATATTGAAGTATATCTGTAGACTTCTGAAGAGAAATATCTGAAATTCTTCTGAAAAAGTAGTGACAGATAGAGCCGTGCAGAGCTCAGCGGAGACTCTCTAGCACGACGTGCAGTAGAAAATCTGAGGGACTGGAGCTTCTCACAGGAGTGTTCTACAGAGTGGCGTGACCTGATTGGTTGAGTCTTAATTTGAGTCCTTTTTTAAATAATGACAGATATGTTACTAAAACGAAAGGCGCAGGTCTCTATAGGTTATGTCTACTATTACATTGATATTTAAGGTACTGGGGACTCCCCATCTCAATGACGGAATGATTCAAGCATGTGAATCAATGAAAGTTCCAATACTGGAATAAACCAATATCCACATGACTGGCACCTGCACAGTAAAACTGTGCAGCGCAGGTGTAAATCAACCCGAGCAAAAGGTTCATCCTGGGCGGATGCTAGCAGACCGCCAGGCAAAAGATGCAGCAGACTTCAACTAAGGTTTTGCTGCATTTCATTTGTGTTTTGACTATGGGAGTAGGACTGGGTCTGCCAAAGGAGTTGGCAGAATAAGTGTCTGTCCCCAGTAATGTGTGTCTGTCCCCAGTAATGTGTGTCTGTCCCCATTATTCCACCTGTACCCTCCTGGTTAAATTAAACAATGTGTCTAGCTTAAATTCACATCCTAAAGAAAGAAGCAAAAAGTTTTTTGTTGCTAACTTGGGCAGGACCAAGCCCGTTTTAGGCTGCACAATGAATGTGTCCAAATGGAAGGCTAAGCACTGTACACCTTATTCAAACAGATGGATTACCTCCCAGTTTCTGCATTAAGTGTGCTGTCCCGCTGGAGAGAAAACACTATATCGACAGAAATTGATTGGGCAGAAAGTGGTCTGTGGGGCCAATACACACCTGCGAGTGCAATCTTCCCTGTGGTTTCATTCTTAGCTTCCCTTGGAGGTTTAAGGTTAACTTTGTGTAGAGGATTGTGTTCCGGGCAACTGTACTTGGTATACACTGATCATTTGGCTTACTCTGTGTTCACCTTCTACTCAAGTAGCACTGGGCACTTGTGCAAAGAAAGGCAAGTACCAAAGCCAGAATTTTTGTCTGCCTCCCTTAGACGTAAGGTCTTGTAGGAGGGATGGGCAGAAACAGAAGCGAGGAGGCTGTATCAGTTTTCTTAATGTTGAATGAATTAATTCGCGGATTTATTTAAAGCTACATAGATTAGGGCAAACAGGCTCTCAAACAGACTCCTTTAACTCTTCCTCCTTCTCTTTTTAGTTCGGTGGTGCTTTTCATTGGCGTTGCTCAGGAGGAGGATCCCTCGCCTGGCCTTAGCCTCATCCACCCTAAGCCACTATAAACCGACCGATCTCCACTATATCTCACTATCTTTGGGTTCAGTGAAGGTGCCTATCCTGTACAAGATTTATAAACAGACTAAGCAGAGGAGCTGCTACTGGCTAGTGGTGCTAAAGCTCTGTGGGAATCCTCATGCTCAGAGCCTATTGCTGCTTGGTGAGACAAACTTTAACGGCCCTAGTCTGTGTAAGACCCAAGTGCCTGTCACTGCATCATCATTTGGTGTGCTCCTGAGAGTCACCTTCTTCCTGTAAAGTAGCTATGTGTGTGAAGACCAATGTGCCTCCACACCCGCTGCTCACAGTCCTCTTCTCAGAAACTGTAACTGCCACTCCTTTCCACAGTCAGCACTCGATAAACTGCCTGAGCCCTGCCTATTCTGGCAGAACCATGGAGAGCACTATTGACCCTCTACATATCAACTGCAACCACCAAGAACTGAATCAGCTAGTGAACTGCTATGTTCAGAACACTGAAGTCCTTGTGCTGCACATGCTACAGTCCCATAACAATGCCTGTAAGGGTATCCAGGCTTAGAAGTATGCATCCCCTCGAAAGCTTAGAGAAGTTACGGAGCAATGGAATATGCATTAAGAGTCATGACTGTGCAACAAAACTTATTAAAGTTGCTAAGAATTATATATTAACAAATCAAACATGATTATTTTTTTTTAAAGTCAACACTGCATGTAGATTATGGGCCTTAGAATTTGGTGGATGGGATACTCTGTCAAAATGTTATGGATACCACAAGTGCTGTAGGTGATAATGCACTTGTAAGGTAGTGGAAGGGACATTCACCCCATTTGTGACATTCGCCAACCTCCAAATAAACCCTTTATTTATTGTGAGTTCCGTATGTGCTACCTGAATGAAACATTCTATCGCCCTCCCTTCACCCTCTAAGAGTAAGATTTCACTCTTCAACTTTGCTGTGTCCTGAAAGTCAATGCTAAGGATGAGGCAATTTAGTGAGCTTGCAACAGGACCTGGTCCCTGTGCTTTCACGTTCACCAGAAACACTTGTCACAAGACCTGTCTAGCTGCCCGTGGGTCACAGAGGTCCCAGAGAAATGGTCTGACACAGTCCAACTTGATGACTCTTCAGGAAGGAGCTTTTATATTGATTTATCACAGAGTAAATTAATAGATCACGGGTCATGTGATTTAAAAGTGGGCTACTGTGATCAGAGATTACAGTGCGCACACACATGCAATGCCTTTAGCAAGCAACATGTGAGTGGACTTGAAATTAGTGGATTTTTGTTAGGCAGTCAGTTGAAACACATAAGCTATTAGAGATTGACACATCTGGGTAGCAGGGGTAAACCACAGCATTTTCTAGTTGTAAACTCCTTTCAACTATTGCCATTGCAATTGGTCTATTGGTGTGATTGTAGTAACAGCTTAAGATATTAAGACGCACAAATAGAAAAATGACAGTCAGCCTATGGTGTCGCATTAGAGGGACCACAGTGGGGATTGGCAGAGCGAGGGGGGCTGTCGGCAATACCCACTGTGTAAAAGATTAATTTACTGGTGAGATGTTTACATGTCACTGCCACAGTAAGGGTATTCTACACCCGTATTATCTCAGTCAATATTTTGACTGAGTAATAATCAGCCTCTTGTGAGTCTTTTTAGATCTCGCCTAGCGTTGCAGCGCAAATGCGCTGCCATCACTTTGCGAGGCATGCAGTATATACTGTTGTGTGGAAGCTTTGTGGAAGCTCCGCCCACTCTCTGCCTATTGGCTTTTGTCTTAAATGCTGCCTTCCGATTGGTTTGAGGTCTGTTAGTCCCTCCTCATTCATCAATTGTATCCTTCCACGGCTATTTGCCCCTTTACTCCTGAGACTATTTTCTTTTAGGTCTCACCTAGCGTTGCAGTGCGAATGCGCTGCCATCGCTTTGCGAGACATGCAGTATATACTGTAGTGTGGAAGCTTCGTAGAAGCTCCGCCCACTCCCTGCCCATTGGTGTTTGTCTCAAATGCTGCCTTCCGATTGGTTTGAGGCCTGTTAGTCCCTCCTCATTCATCATTTGTATCCTTCCACGACTATTGGCCCCTTTACTACTAACACTATTTTCTTCCCTGTCTACCCACCACACCGCCCCCTCCCTCAGTCTGTGACTTCTCACCCTACCCTAACCCCTCCCACTCCCGTTCGTTTTTTCTTGCCTGCCGGCACTTCCGTTTTCATCTTAATTATTGCCACCTTGAAATATGAGATTTCAAGATGCGTGCTGTACAAAAACTTCTCGTGTTTAATGAACTAGATTTTAATGTTACTCTAAATATAATAAGACTCTAGGCAACATTCGGGGTATGCATGGCACCTGACGCCTCTTAGTTCACAAATGGCATTGTTGTCGGGCAGGAGGAGCGGCAGTGTTTTAACTCATGCTTAAAACAAGCACTTTTAATAACTTCCTCTCCATTCAGTGCTATAATCTTGTGTGCTGAGGTGACACGCTAAAGAACTGCACTTTTTGGAATTCTGGAAAGACATTATCGCACATTTACATCATGTTTACTGTATGATTAACATGCCGATCATTTTCACGGCTCGTCCCCTGGCTCGTATACGCTTGGCTCTCTCCGGATGGCTCTAACTGTTAATTAATATATTGGCTCGCGCACCTCTAACAAAGAGAGATGAATGGATACATGACAGTGAGCCCGGTAGATGGTAGAGAAATAGACCGGTGCAGAGAAAGTCAGTCTCCAATGCCTCACGTCAGAATCATCACTTTCAATAACCTGGAAATCTGCTGGCAACTCCTGAATGCCCCAACCTAATCCCCCTCACCTATTCTTAGCAGAAGCGGCAGATTCTGAGCTGTGCCCTGCTGATGCAGAGGAGCACGGCAGAGTCTGTAGAAATGCTGGGATCCCTAGCCTCTCTGGGCGGGCACCTAAGCCTTCCGGGTGCCTTCACACTCAGGATAAATTAATATATTTTATTCTATGCTTTAGTCGCCCCTCTGTGAGCACTGTCTGGTAGATGAAGCTCTGTGTTAATAAACACATTCAGAGAGGTGGTTTTGTACAAACAAACAACAGTCACAATACCGTACGTTTTGAACGTGTAGTTAAATACCTGCTCATCGAGTACCTCATTGGCTGATCATTCCATGGCACTACCAAAATTACATTTGGACACATTTGCTCAACTGAAAAACACTTCCTTCTATGGGTCATTTAACAACTCAGGGCTTTGGGGTTAGGTAACCTACTTTGGATGCTGTGTAAAAGAGTAAATACAAAAATTAATGCAATGAAACTATGCAACCAGTACTGTCTAAAACACTGTGAAAACTGACACGCATTCTGACATTTTGTTTACTTAATGTCGATTTTCTCATAGATGCGAGTAAAGTGCTCTTAATATCATAATGAAATCTGCACACTTTTAACTAATAGCACCGGGCGTCCTTTGACAACTAGGAAATTATTACATTTTCATGTACCCCCAAAGCCCCCCTGCCCCCGCCCCCTTGGCAAACTTCATTTCCTCCCAGTGTTTGGGGGATAACCCAGACGCAGGACAGTGAGTCAAATAGTCTAGAAAATGAAAGAGAAGCCAGGATTCGGATTCACATGCTACGATCCCGATCGCGTTGGTTAGTCTGAAAGCACTACTTTTATTAATGAGTTTCGCATTCGTAAAGTACCACAGTGTGCATGTGTGGCGACACTTCACCCATGAGGTACATGCCAAGCAATTGTTGACACAATCCACACTTTGCGTCTTTTTCAATATATTTATTACGAAGTGCTGGACCTTTCCAAGGGATTTTGCACACTACATACATTCACTACAAACATAAAACGTGTAGGTAAAAAACATTGCCATTTACAATGTCAATAGCTCTAACTCACAAATGCGAGACCTATTTGTATTGCAAATGCTTGTTTATCTTCAGTGAGCACACGCATGGAAAAGAGATGCGAGGTACCAGCAGACCACACTTCTGTCTAAAATCAAAATTCTACAAAACGTTTATGGAATTTCGCAAAATGTCACAAAAAATGCATTTTGTATTACCCTTGTATCATAGGTAGCTCAGTATGATGTCCCTCAACATTGCAGTAACAGTAGTAGCGCAGACTTGGGAGAGGTTTGGTGTCAGCAATCTGTCAGTATCGTCAATATTCACTGATACTAGCGGCTGAGTAATATTAGTGGCTCAGTATAATCTATGATTGGATATTATCTGTGGCTCACTATTATTGATGACATATTTCTGTCAATGTCTTAGTATTATTAACGGCCCGTATTATTAGTAACACACAATTGTAGCTGAGTATCATCTGTGGCTTACGATGACATGTTGTTCATTATCATTAAAGGCTCAATGTTGTCAAAGGTGCAGCATCATCAATGGCTTAGTATAGTACTATGTATAATCTTTATTTGATTGTTAATTAAAACCATTCAAATAAAGTAATATAATGCAATTTGTTAGAATTGGGGGTCTCTAGTTGGCAAGGGTTTGCACCTTTGTCCAAGTAGGGACCTTTCCTTCTAGTCAGGATAAGGGAGTTACACACCTACAATAACCCCTGCTCACCCCCTTGGTAGCTTTGCATGAGCAGTCAGGCTTATCCTAGAGGCAGTTTGTAAAGCATTTGCACATAAGCAACAGGAATATAGTGAAGACACTACAAAAGGACACGACACCAGTGTAGAAAAATATCCAATATTTTTATATACTTAAGACCAAAAACGATAAAAATCCACAATACAGTACTTAGAAATCTTCAGTCATCAAAAAAAACGTGAAATAAAGTTCCTTCAAGTTGATAGCCCCATCTGGGGCTATCACGGCATTGTGAACAACAAATGTAAACAGTTCTGACTGACCGCGGCATCGCGGGCCATCTACGGTGTCGGGAAGACCCGCAAAACAGTACCTTTAGAAATTCAGGGCATCGGCGAACTCTCGATGAGCCCTGAAAGGCCGGCATCCGCAGGCATCGGTTCCAATGGTCGGTGCAGGAGTCGTTGGGCCCTTGAAGTCACACGTGTTGCAGATTGAACTCCTCGCGGTTGAAGTCGAGTTTGCTGGCGTTGGCAGGCGTCGGGTGCTGTGGTGTGAAGTGCAGATGTGTGGCGTGCGGTGCCCTCAGGTCGCAGTGCAAGCAACGGCTCGGTGCGGTGCCCTCAGGTCGCAGAGCAAGCAGCTGCTCAGTGACGGTCGTCCAGCGACTTCGGTGAGACCAGGGCTGTGGTGCGAAGTGATGCAGTGCTCATCACAGTGCTAGCAGGTCATGGTGCAAGCAGCGGCATCGTAGTTGCTGAAGCGCTGTTGTCGGCTGATGAACTGGAGTAGATGGTGCCGGTGTCGGTAGGCCATGGCTGCAGTGCGAGATGAGGACGTTGCATCGTGTAACTGACGAGCGATGCCCTCGAACCACGGTGGAAGCAGCGGCATTGATGTCGGCGTGGACCGGCGGCGGCGGGGATACCAGGGCAACGGTGTGAAGCGAGGCGGTGCTGAGTGCGGTGCCCACAGGTCCCGGTGCAAGCAGGGGCTCGATGGCGGCATCAGGTGGCGTCATCGGTGAGACCAGGGTTGCGGTGCGGCATTGCAATGGTGTCCTCTGCGGTTCCTTCAGGACACGGAATTGGCAGTGGCTTTGTAGACGGCATTGGGTTTCTTTTCTTCTGTTGCAGCACAAAACACACAGTTCCAAGAGCTGATGGCAGAAGAACTTGAAATCTTTGTTGTTCCTGAGACTTCTTGAACAGGGGCAACCTCTACCTTAAGCCCTTGGAGAAACTCACAAGAAAGAAGTTGCAGAAAGTTCAGTCCAGTCCTTTCACTGCCCAATACTGAAGCAGCCACTGCAGGCCAACACATCAAAGCTCACGGCAAAGTGGCAGTCTCTCCTCACAGCTTCTCTAGCTCTTCTTCTTGGCAGCCTTCTTGGTTCAAAAGAGTTCTAAAGTTTAGGGGTTTGATACTTTTGTAGCCCCAAATCCTTTGTTCTCTGGGGGCAGAGAGTGTCAGTGCCCAGCCAGAACCAGTTCTGTCCTCTCTGGTGCAGCTTCCTGGCAGGAGGTGGAAACAGCATTTTCAGAGACTGACCAGGCCTATTCAGGTGAAAGGAAACTCCTCCCCCTTCTTTAAATGCAGCCAGGTCTATTCAACCCATTCCTAACCCATCTAGACTCTCTGGAGCCACTGCTCCTCCCCAGCCCCTGTCATCCCAAAGCCAGTCAGTCAGTCCACAAACCCAGCAGAGGCATACTGGATGGCTAAGCAAGAAAATACCTACTTTCTAAAAGTGGTATTTTTCAAACACAGAATGTAAACATCACCTTTACTAAAGGATGCATCTTTAGATTCTGAGTTCAGGCATACTAAACTTTATTTTTCTACCTTGTTCCTAAGGGCAGTTATATTTATAAGATGTTATAAACAAACTCTCATTCTGTCCAATGGGAACAGGTAGCCTTGCATTAGTGAAAAAAGAAATTGGGAGTAATTCACTATCAGGACATGCCGCACACACCAGGGCATGTCCTACCTTTCACATAGACAGCACCCTGCCCACATGAGTACCTTGGGCCTTCCTTAGGGGTGACTGACATGCAAGAAAATGGAAGGTTATGGCTTGGCAAGTGGGTACACTTGCCAAGTCGACATTTCAGAACCAGACTGCACACAGGCTCTGCAATGGCGGACCAGAGTTACATTTACAGGCTGCTTGTGTGGGTGGCACAACCAGTGTCGCAAGCCCACTAGCAGCATTTGATTTACAGGCTCTGGGCACACACAGTGCACGGTACTAGGGACTGACTAGTAAATGAAATCGGCCACTCATGGAAACACAAATCCATAATAACAATTTACAACAGGAGCACGTGCATTTTAATACTGAACAGCAGTGAGACAGTGCGCAGAGACACTAAACCAGCAAAAACAGAGTCAAAACCGGGAGGTCAGAAAGCAAATAGTCAGGGGAAACACACCGAAAGATGCCAAGTCTAACACAGGTCAATTAATGAAACAATATAGAGGTAAATATGTGCTGAAATAGAAGTAAAATGTTAAAACATGGTAGAGCCTATTGACAGTGTTGCCCGGACTCCGTGGCAGCATTAGCGTTAAGAAAAAATAGATAAATTTAAGGCATCTTACATCAATTAATTGAGCGAAAGACATTGGTGAAAAGTGTTATGTGTGTTACACAGATCAACTCATTTTTGTTTCACAGGAGTTGTATTTGCCTTTAACCATTATGTGGTTCTCTTTGAAACTTTGTCCATGAACTTCGAGCATCTCACAGTGAGTCTACAGTCTATTCCTTGGAAGCAGCAAGTACTTGATTGCCTCCTTGCAAGATCGAATATTCAGTTCCTGGAATAATGGTTGGAGCAACAGCCTTCTTTCCTGCGCCAAGGTAGGACAGGTGCATACGACATGGGCCAGAAATGTTTTCAGATAGGAGCAAAAGCGGAAGCAGTTGACAGGGTGGGCATGATTTCACACTTGAACCACTTCCCTTACATCAAATAAACCTATCTGAAGTCTTTGAAATTTTAATATGAAAATCTTGGACAGAGGCAACAATAGGTAATGTTTTGGCTGCAGGACTCCATAGGTGGATACAATAAATTGATTGTGGGTCTTTGCCTGTAGGATGTACTGATCGGCTTTTGACAATTGATTTTTGTAACAAACAACAGTGTCTCAAAGGTATTATTTGCAGGTCAAGTATATATGGCACAATTAATTGCGACTGATTAAATCCAAAGGGGAAGAAAACCAGGGAGTCATTTTCTTGTGAATGTAAAATGTATTTCAATTGACAAGCATGTTGGACATATTAAACTTGCAAGGAAGTCACTGTAGAAACTTGGAAATTGACTTATGCCGGCTGTCACGATTCATTCCTGCCGACGTTGCTGTCAACAAACAGCACGCACAACAGCCATTCTCATCCAGAGTAATCCTTTTACACAGTCTCTGTCGATTTCCAAGTTTCTACAGTGACTTCCTAGCAACCTTCTTGGACAGAGCCCCCCCCCCCCGTTTATCTCGACACTGCAATTTAAAATAAAAAGGTATCCTGGTCCTGATGATGGCCTAACACTTCTGCAGGCGGAAACGCTATCGACTTCCACAGCGGAAGTCCTAGCGCCCCTATTTACGGATACCCCACTCATCTGAAATTTTTTATTCATGTACCATTAATTGCCTGGGTATCCTGAATATGTAAAGCATTTCTTAAAATCCCACTTGTCTCTTGTTGCGCCCACCACCATTGCTGTATATACCACGCCAAGTGTCACTTGCACCGTCACTATACTTCACGAGCGCTTGTGCACAGTATTTTGTTGGTTACATGCCATTCATTGTAACGCAGTGCTACTGCCCCATGTGCTTGTACATATGAAGTATAATATGTCCAACATGCTTGTCAATTGAAATACATTTTACATTCACAAGAAAATGTCTCCCTGGTTTTCTCCCCCTTTGGATTTAATCAGTCGCAATTAATTGTGCCAGATATACTTGACCTGCGAATAATACCATTGAGACACTGTTGTTTGTTACAGATTATTGCCCTAGTCTCCTTGGGGTTTATGGGCTACCTCCTGTAGTCTGATACTGCCTAATTGATTATTGACAGCTTCCACAGAACAGATTTAAAGCATCCATAGGAAATGTTCAAGGACCACCAGGGAACTATTTGAAGTTCTGTCATAGACTTCTCTATGGCAGTATGCCAGCAAGAAGAAGATACATTGATCTGGGCTTGGCCAAGATGGAACTTAAAGCTCCCGGCCTCTGCCTTTTTAAATTTGAACTAAAACATCAATAGGTTTTGCTCTCTGTATTAGTACTAGTACTCAGTATTATCTGTGGCTCAATATTATCAGTCATTCCGTACTGGATGATACTTATGGCTCCAGGTTTTATGGTATATGTTGTAAATAGTTATGTCTGTCTTTAGCCATGTTTATTTTTGCCATCTTATTATCATTTATCCATATTTCTTTTGTGTTTCATGATCAGATGAAGGTGTACATGGTATATTTCCACCTTTATTTAATTGATAAATGTGTACCAATACTTTGATCGCCGGTCAAGTTTTAGCTAAGTAAGCAGCCAAATATAAATAATACACACATATAAAATAACTTTGGAACATTGGAGCACTTTTTTTTAAACTCTCCATGCCATCAAGCTACATGGGTATTGGCCTGGAAGTCTTTAATGATACTACAGTGAGACGGGGAAAAGCAGACCAATCTTCTGTATTTTTTGATAAAAAATACATACAGGAAAAACATAGTTTTCTGTCTGTATTTATCTGTAAAAATCAGTAAAAAAGAAAAACTGGGAGCCTTAATTATACTCTTGCATGCTGCCTCTTTTTCCAACATCTGGGTGCCATGCTGGCTTAAGAATTAGAGAGAGCCTACAGACTGAGTTTAACAGAGTCACCATAAAAGTAACTTTATCCCTTGAGGCTCTCTATTCTCTTCAGAACACTCTCTAAAGTCGAAGACATTTAGTTAGCATACTTAAAGAATGTTAGCAGCATGCAATTTTTGCCTGATTTTAAAATAATTTCTTTCGGAGAATGACCCCTCGCTACCCAACCTTTTGGAAATTATTTTCCTGCTGGCTGCACTGCTCGCTCAGTGGCTGAAGGATTGTTCACAAATGTTGCAACTTTGCTAATATCGAGGTAGTGGGGGTGGAAAGGCCTGTTTGTGGTAAAATGATCATCATCCTTGGCTGCTTCTCTGGTACTTATTGAATCTTAATGTAAAGTATAATAGTGTGCTGCAGATAATTTTATTTAAAGAATTTTATAAAGCACGGACGTGACTCATCCGGGTATCTGAGCGCTGAACAAATTGTAGACAGGTTATACAAACAGATTAAATGGCAAAACAGTTATAAGAGAGAAAAGAAAGAACTACAGAGCATACATCTAGCAGGTTGAATCACGATCAGATATTGTCAACATTAGAGTCATCCTGAGTAACAAACAGGGTTGTTAATAGAGATATTTTATTCATCGAAATCTTTTCATTTCTGTTTTGAAGGCAGTAATCGAAGGGTTGGTTCTGATAGTGGGTGGGAATGAGTTCAATATTCTAGTGGCTAGGCCAGAGAATGAACGTTGTCTTCTTGTTGAGCGTCTGCGGTTTCAGAAATAGGGAATTGGCACTTCTCAAGGAGCCACTGCCCCCTGACTGTTCAAGTTTATTGGGCAGGTAAATGGGAGTGTTGTGGTGTAGAGCCTTATGAGTCATGTAGGCTATTTTCAGCTGGATCCTTGCTTCAAGCAGGAGCCAGTTTAAAGATTTTAGGTCTGGACTGATATGATCAAATTTCCTAGATCCTGTGACTAGTCTAGCTGCTGAGTTCAGCACAGTCTCTCTTAGTGCATCATGAACAATATGTGTTAGCACGGTTACAGTGCTATGTCCCTTTCCGAAGCCAGATTGGCATTCGTACAGAAAATTTAATTTATCGATATGGTCACAGAGTTGCAAGTGCACACATTTTTCTAGGGCCATTGTTAGTGTGGGGAGGTTGGTAATGGGGCAAAAGTTGTTGAGGTCAGACTGATCTACATTAGGCTTTTCGAGTATAGGAGTGACGTGTCCTATTTTTAGACAGTCAGGAACCAAGCCCCGAGATAGGGATGCATTAATAATCCTAGTCCAGAGTGGTAAATTGGAGGATTGTAGTTCTTTGGTAGGTTTAGCGGGCACAGGATCAAATAAATGGTTGAAGGGTTTTAGAAATGTTATTATGTTGAGTATGTTGAATTCTGGAAATTTGAAAGCATTGCAGGAAGCATTGTTTTTGTGGAGAAGCTGGATTGGGGAGCATTCCCCTGTTGTTGAATGGGAAAGAGATTAGGAAGGGAATGGTTTAGTAGTTGTTGGGAGGCAAGATGCAGTTCTAATTCAATCTTCTTTGTCTTTTTCATGAAACGGGCGGAGAAGTCATTTCCAGAGAGTGATGATCCCTTATCTTCCAAATAGGAGTTAGGGTTGTGGGTTGCTTGTTGCTTGATATGTTCAAATACTTTTTTGGGTCTATTTTTGGCTTAATCTAGTTAAATCTTAAAGTATTCTGTTTTAGATATTCAAATGTGTTTATTATTGGCACTTCTCGTCAACCTCAAATGCTTGAGGTGAGAGAGGGAAGGAGAGATTCTCCAAGTTCTCTCAGCAACTCTTAACTTGCATCTTTCTACATTAATATTGCAGTTGAACCAGGGTTTGTACTGTTTGCAGGGGAGTCTTTTTAGCTATTTCGGAGCAACTGTTTAGAGAATGTCTGACATAGATTGGCAATAGTGATCTATTAGATCATTAACATTCACTATATTTGTAGGGGGTTGTAAGATGTTGTTGCTGATAGAAGATAGCTCGGTAAGGTTAATATTTCTTGGGTCTCTGGTTCATGGTTTGGTTTTACTTGGTTGACCCTTGGTTGACTAGCGTGTTTCCCATGAGAAGGAACAAAACTAGATAGTGATCAGACCAGTCACAAGATGATATGGATTCCATTTGTATGACATTGTCTTTGGCGATGATAAGGTCGAAGGTTGCCCCTCTATTATGTGTCGGGCCATTACATGATTGGGTGAGGTTGATGTCCAAGAGGAAGGCTTTGACGGTGTTCAGCAAATGGTCATTAGTGTCATTCCAGTGAATGTTGAAAACCTTGAGGAAGATATGGTTGGTGGTTTTGTCTGAGTTAGATACGATGGTCTTTATTAGCTGTTCAATCAAAGGAGATTGTTGCCCGGGTGGTGGTATAGAGTGTGTAGAGTGCATACTATCTTATTGTTGTTCCATATTGAATTTGGAGTGAGGAGGTAATAGCTCTCCTCCATTGTGCTCTTCTGTTTGTGAAGAAGAAAAGGTAATTAACTACGTTGCCTTTTTTGGGACAGATGTAGGAGTCAGAGATAAGAGTTTCAGAATTCCTTTAGAGTACTTTATGTTTAAAATTCTTCGTCGCATTTTTAGATAGGTTTGGAGGGTAAATGATATTGAAAGCATTGCAGCCCACCCAAGCCAATATATTATTGTTAGAACTGTGTGTGTATTGCTCCATGATGGATAAAGGTACTGAAGGCTTGTGGGGTAAAATGCTTGTAAAGGTAGTCAATGGAACTTCGGGGAATACAACTTTCTGCCGACTAAATAATTGCTTGAATAGTAGGGAGTATAGGCAGAAGTGAGGGGCTGTCAGAATGGGTGGAGGATAGAGTTAGAGATCTTCAGTGAATTTCCAGATAAAGAGAGAGATTGAAGCAGCAATGTATATTCCGACATAGCATTTATTAGCTGTGACAAGTCTGTCACTATAGGGCTTATAGAACTCATTCAATGGAGTGGTGGAGATCTCTGTGTCCATAACAAGATGGCTGCCCTATTAGAAAACTAGTGCTATGGCACTCATAGCCCTTCTTTCCTTTCTAGGAACCTGAAAAGAGAAATCAAGATTTGTTTTGGCTATTTAGTGTTTAGAGGGTCACCATATTGTGGGAGAGGTTTCCAGAGAATTGGGAATCCTAACATGGAGGCCCAGCAGCAATCACAGATCACCTGGTGCAGTTAGATATGCAGGGGGACCTTTCAAAATCTGCTGCTGGTCAGATTACACGTCGTCGGCGAGCAGTGGCCATGCTCTGCAGCTCTCTCCACCAGGGAGAGTCAGTAGTAGGGAGGGCAACCTCCTCAGCCCTCAGTGCAGGACAATAATAGAGAGAATAAAATAAAGCAAAAACAAAATCACGGGACCTGGTCTCAATAATAATTGTCCCTTCCTCTTAGAGACCAGCAGGGGGGCCTCGGGCTATGCCAACCAGTGAAAAAGACAGTCACAGGAACCTATGGGACCAGATCTTGTTTGTGGTCGTCCCCGCCTCGTAGGGATCAGCAGGGGAGGCCACAAGGCTATGCCAGGTAGTGGGAAGTCATCAGGTGGAGCCCGCAGCATTCGACATTCACGGAGCTGCCCGGCTCCCCATCTGATGACGAAGATCTCTTGCAGTCATTCTTGAAGATCCAGATTTGCCTTGGAGAACTGGAAGAATTCCTCAATGTGAAGTGATAAACTGAATCAAATTATCTTGATGGAGACAGCTAAACAGCATGACTTGTTGTTTGTGATGATGGACTAACACAAGGTGGACTTCCTTATTTGAAGGAGATACAGAGGGTGTCTAGTGAGCTGCAGGTAGGCACTGAAAGAGCACATGCTCTCTGAATCGAAGGGGTCACAGCAACAAGGTGAGCTGACTGGCCCGAAGGCAAATGCGGGGGCTCACTGGTCCAGGGGCAGTGTCAGGTGAGTTCAATGCCCATAATACAGACAGCTACATGGTGAGCTTACTAGACTGGATGGGGACAATGTGATTTCGAACTGATGACTATCATAGACACATCTTTTGTAGAAAGCACTTGTACTGGAACATTTGACGACGTTGCACATGCAATACCCAAGCCTGTCACAGTGTGTGCAAGCTCTATGAGGAATCTTATTGATCTCTTGATGCATCTGCACAGGCTGTACTCTGTCTACTAAGGCCCTAATATTGAGTTGAATGAAGCAGAATTCCCTTGTGGAATTCCACTTCACTTTATCATGAGGGGCCAGTTAAATTCACATGGACCTAATTTTACTGGCTGGAAAATCTTGCTGCTAAAATGAACTTGTCAGGGGGCTGAATTGTAGCCTCAACCTCTTCCCTGTCAGCGGCATTACCCTCAGACAAGGAATGCAGGGATCATGAAATGGTCCCTCTCTGCCAGCCAACACTACCCCTTCCCTCCCGCAACTTCCCACTCCCCTCCATTCAACCCACCTTACCTGAGACTCCACTACACACATTTACCACCTTGATTATACTAACCTTAGCCTAAAACAGCACAAAACCACACACACACATTTATAGCCACCTTTAGTAGGGACCTAAATGCCAGTATAGAAGCAGTATTCCTCTTTCCCTATGTTTTTATTCTATGGTGAGGATGGATGGACTGTTTCACTACTCACCGTTGGTCATTCTGCCGCAGGGCCGCTATGTGTTGTTCAATGCTGGCAGCTGCAGTTTTGAACTTGGCAATTGATTCTTCAAGCGGGGCTTCAGAAGGAAAAATAAGACAGTTGTAAAACTAAAAATGGAAAAAACACAATACAAAGTGTTTCAATGTAAAGAGCACACGAAATGCACTGCATGGGTGTCTCAATGAAGGGTTGTCTAGAGAGTAGCAGTTTCTACCAAATGGTGGTGGTGAGGTGGGGGGAGAAGAGGGGGGAAGGATAAAATAAATAAGAGCACCGCCATCCTCTTCTCCGGCAGCATGAAGCACACAGCTGCCCATCCCCTGGCCAATCATGACACTGCCTTATAGCAGCGTTGTGATTGGCCTCTGCACCATGTTTCGGCACTCAGAGAGGGACTGGGAGTCTGTGCATGTTCTCCACCCATAGGATAGAAATTCAGTGAGGGAGGTAAGGAATTTCACAGTTTAGATATAACTTTAGAAAAAGATTTATTTTATAGATGTAATGTGATGTGAGATGATGTTACTGGCATTTTTAATGCCCCTGATAGACGCAATGGGGCAACAATGGGGCAATATGTGGGTTGGTGAAGTACCAAAACTTTGTAGGAAAGGCAGGCCAATGTGAATTGTACTTCCAAAGGGAGTGAATGCTGAGATTTGAGGAAAGGTGAGATTTGTCTGCACTTTCCTCTCTCCACAACAAGACAGGTCGCAGAATGCAGCAGACATTCCAAGAAACAGCGTAGATTTCGGTAGCCATGTAAGCATGTCATTTCTATCATCTATATTAGAGAGAACCAGTAATTGGATCGCCAGCCTAAATTAGCAAGGAGAAAGGAAAGTTTCAGAGATGAACCTGGTTCCTGTCTTAGGTGGCATGGTGTGCAAATAACAAAAACGCTGGACTGGATGCGGCCCCGTGTAAAATTACCAGTGGCTGAGACTAATTCAAGCATTCCACATGTCCCTTTTTTCTATTCCACAGTAAAACGCTGATCACTTTTTGATATAATCTCGTGATTGCATTATTTTTTTTCCATTTTACTCCAAGAATCCCCACACAAACTGCAAAAAAGCTCAAGATCTCATATTTTCCCAAAGGTGATGACTTAATTGTAGCCCCAAACCTGAAAGTGACAACTTGATGACTGTTGCCATACCCAAAGCGGCACTTTATGTGTCCTCCCAACAGTCTACATTAAGACGCTCCAACTCACTCAGTTGAATTTTGCATGTTGTCAGGCCAGTGTTGTACTCAGTAGAAGCAGCTTTAAAGAAGGTGTCCAGTGTCTCCCCATAGTCGCTGACATTGAGTGGAAGAATAAGGCTGTCTGCCAAACGCAGGAGGATATTTCCAGCTGTCCTCGCCACAGCTTGATGACTGGTGAAACCTATAGGGAGAAACGTCATTTTGAAACCTTTAACTTTTATGGCAAACTCGAATAGCACAAGTCTGCTAGCAAGTTCTCTCACTTCATGACTATCTATCGCATTCGCTGCCTGCTTGAACGTTAATTTCCCTTTCCTGTTGAAGTGCTATTCGAGAGATGAGAATAATGCAATACACACCCTCTCGGTCAAGGTGCTTTTCCATGCCTAAACTAACATCTGAATGATCCTGGTGAAACTGGTACAAAAAGTGAGGAAAAACGGGTACTAAATATTTTCAGGAAATGACATATGAGAAGAAGGATTTTTCATGAGAAAAATACATTTAAAAGATAAATGTTGAATTGTACAAATTTCCAAACACTGCACTTGCAAAGCCTACTTATTGAATAGGGTCAACGTAAAAGGACCACTATTTTTTCCGAACCCTGGGATCGGAATAATAAATAATCCAGAGTTTACTCCAATAAACCCCATACCCCACAGTTGTCCCAAGATACATTTCGGGATATCAAACCTTTTGAAATATGCTGTGGAAAAAGCATGGCAAATACCAGCATGCATGGATATTGGCTCAGAACGCACCAACATCCACATTATCCCCATTATCAAGGTGAATCTCATTTTTTAAATATATTTTTATTGGCATTTATCATATAGGCAAGTGAACAGACAAATTACCAGCATTGTACATGACATTGCAAAATTCAATTCTGTTTGGGAATGCATTGTGTGGTACATTCCAATCTTAACATGTACCCATAAACCCATTAAGAGCATGTTATACAGCGCTGAAGTGATATTCGGTTTCCCCAATACTTTCAGTGAATATCGTAGCAGCGTAGCGGAAAATGTGCCCCTCATATGAATTCGTATCGTTTTCAGATACTGTCATTCAGGAGTTTAGTCTGGGGATGCTGGTTCATAAGAACGGCATGGTAAGGCGGGGGTTCAATCTATTTCCGGCCAAGTCTGTGGTCATCGTATTCTATACTATGCAGTTGGCATTCGCACAAGGGGGAGCTTTGGGAACAACACAGGTATGGGGGGGTACCCAGTCTCTCCTCAGTCTCTACCCACCCAAGTCTCAAGGAATACAGCTCAGAAATCTCCCCAGTGCTGGATGTCTCCACAAGGGATCGTATGTGCTAAAAGGTCCTAGGTCATATCAGTATCTTACTCCGACTCATTCGCATCCCCGCTCCTCTCTTCTCCGCTATGCGCCTGCATCAGGTGTTCCCCAGCATCAAGTAGCTCCTTCCACTGTTCAACTATGGGGCCATCTTAATCCTTTTGATTCCTCCCTAATTAGGACTCTACCCTCTGCCCCAACCCAGCAGGTTACATCCCGTTTCCAGATCCCTATCGGTGGAACATTGGCAGATCTCCAGGACATTGCTGTCCTCCTTTTGGCTAGTGCCATGGCCAGATCAATGAACCTATTTCTCACCTTACACTTGGGCGGTCAGGGAAAAATCCCCAGCAAGCTGACCTCGATTGTGGAGTCAAGGGTGCCCCCCAGATTAATACTGATCCTTGTAAATACATCATCCCAAAATTGACGCAACACTGTGCAGGCCCAGGTCATATGTATAAGGTCTGCATCACTGTGGTTACACCTCGGGCATCTGCACATTTCCCCACCGTATGCAACTTGAAGGCAGTTCGGGAGTCGGTTAAGTCATATGCACGAATTTGAATGGTATATATTTCAAACTTGTGTTATGGGAAACCTTCTTGGAGGATGCCAAAATACTGCTCCATTCCAAGTCAGTAAGTTCTCTGTTTAAGACCGTCTCCCATCACCTCCACAGTGTATGTAATGGAGTAAGTGATGCTGCTAATCAATGAAGCAAAGAACCATTTTACCTGATGCACAGACGATTCTAATGTAAATAATGAGTGCAGTACCAAATGTGTCTCAGGTTTCTCCTGGTCCCTACCCCCCAATATCCCGAAAGTACGGACCAGGGCTTTGTACCGCAGGAACTGCCCAGGGGAAAGCCACAGCTCTCAACTAGTTCCTTGAAGGGTACGAAAACTTTCTCCTGGTAGCAGTCCCCCACCGTCTCCAGCCCCGCCTTTGTCCAAGCTATCATTTGTTCGGATGTGAATATCGACCGTGTGTCACCATGGGGCAAACCAACCAGGTGCAACACTGGTACATATCGGGGTATCCGGGCCATTTTGGTCATGCAACCTTTCCAACACTACAGGGCCGTGATCTGCAGTATCGACCGGTAAGGCATTATCATTGTTGAGTCGAGCAGTTTAGCTACTAATAGGCCGGGGCGTGTATCAGGCTTCATCAAGAATGTTCCCTCAGTGTTCACTCCCTCCAACTACTACACTAGCCATTGCATTTGAGAAGACAGAAAATTAAGCACCCCAGGCCCCCCAATGTCATGGTGCAGTTTAGTGTCCTTAAAAGACTCTCCGCTGCCCATCTCCCCAAATAAGGTCCCGTAACAAGGAGTCCAATTGTTGAAAACATTACGTAGACATTAGGATCGGGAGGTTGACAAAGAAACATAGCAGACGAGGCAGTATGACCATTTTAGCTAGAGAAATTCTGGCCATGATAGGCAAGTGCAAAGAGCACCAAAAAGGAACGCAGGACCTAAGGGACCGAAGAGCTCTGTCTATATTACCCTCCCTCAGGTCATCAAGAGAGTGGAAGATGTGACTACCCAAATACTTGAAGGTGGTGTGTTCCCAATTAAGATCTACAGGTAGAGTTGGGGGTCGGGGCAGGACAGCAGCCACAGGAAACAGGTAGATCTTGTTTTTGTTGACCGGTTAACCCGATAGGAGCTCAAATCAACCTAGAAGGCCTAGTGATGCCTCAGAGCCCACCACAACATCCTTCAAGTAAATCAGGAGATCATCTGCATATAAAGAGATGATATGGTCTCGCCCATCCACTATCAAACCCATGCCCTTGCCTCCCTGTTGAAACAGTGCAGCTAGAGGCCCAAATGCCAGGGCAAATAAAAGGGGCAACAGAGGGCATCCCTGCCGAGTGCTGCAGGAGATCACATATTGTGTGGATACTGTTTTGCCCGTCCAAGCTCTCGCTGTCGACATGCGTATAACACTTTCACCCATTTCACCCAACCATCTCCGAGACCCACACGTGCCATGGTTCTTGAATAAATAGCCCCAGCCTATTGTGTTGAAAGCCTTTTCCAGGTCAATCAATAAGAGAGCCGCCTGCATGAGTGATCGAGCCTTTGAATGGTACAACACAGTATGCAGTCTATGCAGGTTGAAGGAGGTGTTCCGGGATTCAAGTTGAATCTCATGTAGGCAGAATTTATCACAGTAAATACATTTCCAACTCCATGGAGTCAGATTTTATCAAGTAATATCAAATGATAAACAAGATTATAACCACAAGGTTGCATACGTTCTGCACACAAAAGTGAGTACTTGTGCAAACCATACATTTTGAGTGCCTACACCTGAAGGATTTATAAATCAGCAACCCTTGGTACATTTTTACAGTGGGTGTGGCACATGTTGCACCAATCAGCAGTCACAACTTTATTTTGGATCAGGAACTACATTTTAACAAAAAAAGATAGTAGAGATGGGTTTAAGAACTGAAAAAATGTGGTCATGTTGTGCTGCAGAGATTCTGCTTAGGAACAGATCTATGCTTGGAACAATAGAACATCAGTATGTAGGGGACTGAGTTACTATACCAAATCAGTATCTATGAGCCCGAGTTCAACGAGCTATAGTGCCTCACTTTCCCTCCTAACCTTTCCAGAGAGACAAGTGATTTAGCACACCAGAACACAACACTCCTGACCCCCTCAGGGATCACAGTAATAGAACACACCCTTTAGTTTTCTCACTCGTATTTGTCCAGAGACACAAAGGAAGTTTACAATGTTTATTTAAAATATCATGCACTAAAATGCAATAATTATGCCACAATTAGAAAACAAATACATGTCAATAATGCCATCAGTATGGTTAATAAACCATATACAATAAACAGCCCTGTCATGTAATCTGATAGAGCTGGCTGAACCCTCCCCAACTACTGAAGCTAAGTGGTAGACCCAAGTGGTGTATATCTCTAGGTTTAATGGCAGACCCTGTACCTCAGCTTACATAGGTGGATGTTCTACATTTCAGCTGATGCAGCACTCTTGTCTCAGGACCTTCACTCTGTGTGCTTGTTTTAGCCCCTTTGATGCTCATGACGGAGCGGGTCCGTCATGAGCATCGGATGGGCTGTGCTCATGACAGAACCGCTCCATCATGGCACCCACCCATGGGGGAAGCGCTGGTGCTCCCCCCATGGGCAGCCCAACATTTTGCCACAAAGGGGGATGGCAGCAGAAGAGTTTCAGCTGCTACCCCTGACCCCCCCTCGGTGATCCTGTGACTTTAGCGTGCACAGAGCACGCCAACGTCATCAGGAAGCGCTGGGACGCCTGGGAGCCATTTGCTTCCAGGCATCCACAGAGGGAGGGTGAGTGCTGTGTGCTCCAGTGGGGCAGGGGGGGGGGCCTTTTGGAGTGTATTGAGGCATCGGGGGAGAGGAAAGAGTATTTCTTCTCCCCTGATGTCTCAATGTAGGGCATTCCTGCTGCACGATCGCGCACAGCGTCGCGATGGTGCAGTAGGAATGCCCTCAGTAGACACCCGGGATGTCTTTTTTATGTAAAGGAAGAGACCCCTTGGGCAAGGGTCGCTTCCTTATGGGGCAATTTTATTTTAAGACTTTTCTGCCCTCCTTGGGGACAGATCGCCCGAATTTGTTGGCGTTTCTGGCCCCAGGGGGGGCAGAAAAGCCCACTAGAGCCTGGGATTATTTAAAAATTAAAATGGAAGGGACCCCTTGAGCAAGGGTCACTTCCAGGGGGTCAATTTTTTTACTATGGGAATTCTGTCCCCCCTGGGGGCAGATTGGCCTGTTTTTTGGCCATTCTGCCCCCAGAATCCCCACTAGACACCAGGCAGTTATTTTAAATTGAAATGGAAGCGACCCCTTGGGCAAGGGTCACTTCCAGGGGGCCAATTTGTTTGTAATGGGAATTCTGCCCCCCCCCAGGGCAGATTGGCCTGTTTTTTTGCCTTTCTGCCCCGGGGGGGGGGGGGGGGCTGAAAACCCCACTAGGCACCAGGGATTTTGCTTTGTGTGTAATGGAAGCGACATGGTTGCTTCCAAGGGGGTAACATTTGGTTAATGTTTTTTCTGCCCCTCCTGGGGACAGATCTGCCCCTTTTTTTGGCCTTTCTGCCCTAAGCGGGAGGGGAGAGGCAGAAAACCCTACTAGGCACCAGGGATTTATTACTTTTGCAAGGGGGGCACAATTCTGTCTGCTGTTTTCTGCCCCACCTGGGGGACAGATTGGCCTGGCAGACAACCTCACCCGATCCCTTGGGCAAGATCACCCCCCATTTTTCTCAGCCCTATTTGAAGGCCCATCTGGCCGATTGACCATTTGGGTAGTGACATAGCGTGTTATAATGCTAATTGTTTTATTTCTTGTGAATTGCAATTGTAATGCTCTATTTCTCCCTTTTTGTTCTAGTTCAAGGCTTTTGCTCTTTAGACTGTTCCAGGTTGCGGTTTCATTACTGGTGGTTCTGCTGTTTGTGTAGTTTCATGTGTTTGGTAAGATACTTTTTTTTGTACAATGTAAATGAGTTTCATTTCTCTGCATGAATGTGTTTTTTGCAAATGATGTAATAATAGCAGTATGTTTGGCTTCTGTTTTTTGAGTGTCAAAAACTTTTTGCATTTGTGCTTGATGTGTATTTTGTTGCCTTGTGAGTAATTGGTTTTGTTTTTTTCATTCTAGTGGGATAGTGTTGGCTTTTGCTGTGTCTCTGCAGAGTAGGCTCTGGTGAGTGTAGCTGTCTCTAGCAAGTCAATCGTATAGTTTTTGAGTATATAGATCTTTGTGATAAAGGCACACATTTCTTTACTTACTTATTTTGCACAGTGTTGGTTGTTGTTTACTTGTTTGTGCAGTCTCCTTTCTTAGTAAGGATAATGGCTAGCCGCAGGATTACTGCTCAGCAGATTGTTGGTATGCTTTTTGAGTCTTTCTCTGACCATGGTTCAGAGACTGGCTCTGCATCTGAGGCAGAGGAGGGAGGGGAAGATTCAGGCAGTGAGTTTTCTCTCTACATGAATCATCGGATGATGAAGCTACTCTCAGTGCGGATGCAGCTACTCTTAGTGCGGATGAAGTGCCTGTGTTAGAGGAGGACATTGATGTGCAGATAGTGGGGGCTACAAGGCTTCCCGTTGGTATAGTGCGGCAAGAGGCATCTGGGCTGCAGCCTGGGGCTGCAAGGCTTCCCGTTGAAAGTGCTGACCTCTGGGTTGCCCCAGGCATGGTGCAGCCGGCATTGCCAGACTTTACTGGTGTTCCAGGGTGTAGAGTGAATACTGAAAACTTTTTGCCGATAAATGTTTTTCAGTTGTTTATGGACGATGTATTTTTGCCATGGATTTTTGAGCAGACTAATTTGTATGCCGAACAGTTTTTGAGGGACAACAGTGCCAACCTTAAGCCCCACTCTAGAGCTACCCGGTGGACTCCCACAAATCTGGAAGAGATGAAGAATTTCTTGGGTTTAACTTTTCTGATGGGCTTGCTAAGGAAGACATCAGTGTCCTCATATTGGTCTACTAGTCCCTTGATGGCAACAGCTATATTTCCGGCAGTCATGAGTCGTGATAGGTATTTGCTTCTGCTTCAGATGCAGCATTTTGTCGATAAGAGTTTAGCGTTGGCACAAGATCACCCTGATTATGTCTTTTTAAGATTCGGACTGTCATTGATCACTTTGTTGATCGATTTTCTGAGATCTATGCTCCAGGGAAAGAAATAGCAGTGGGTGAGTCTTTGGTGTTGTTCAAGGGCCGTTTGGTTTTTAGGCAATACATTCTTAGTAAGAGGGCACGCTATGGAATTAAGCTGTTTATGCTGTGTGACAGTAGGACTGGATATGTCTCTAATTTCAGGGTGTACACCGGTAAGGAATCCAGGATTAACCCCCCTGGTTGTCCGTCCACTTTTGGAGTGACTGAGAAAATTGTGTGGGAACTTGGTAGAGGATTTTTTAACAAAGGCCACCATTTATATGTAGATAACTTCTACACTGGTTTCCGGATGTTCTGGAAATTGGCCAAAGTGGACACTGTTGCTTGTGGCACAATCCGCTCTAACCGTAAAGGTTTCCCAAAAGAACTTGTTTGTCAAAAGTTTGTGCGGGGACAGTGCAGTGCGTTGCGTTGCGAGGAGCTTCTAGCTGTGAAGTTTTCAGACAGGAGAGATGTCTACATGCTGACTACCATCCATGATGAAAGCACTTCACCTGTGACTGTTTGGGGTCAGGTTGCTTAAGCACGCAAACCTGTGTGCATTTTAGACTATAAAAGGCACATGGGTGGAGTTGATAGAGTAGATCAGAGGTTGGAACCTTACGCTGCTCTTCGTAAGGCTTACATTTGGTATAAGAAGTTGGCTATCCATCTTTTCCACTTGGCAACCTTTAATGCTTTTGTTGTATTCAAGGATTCTTGTCCTGATGAACACAAGGTATGAGAGGCAACACAAGAGTGAATTAGCTAATACAGTGTGATACTAAACAGATTTTATAATACACACAGGACTTGTAAGATTTTCAAGTTTTTTCTTTATTTCATTGATGTTGTCACATTCACAGCCAACGCGTTTCGCCCAAACATGGGCTTCTTCAAGGCTGTTGGAGATCATACAAAAGGTCATATCAGATTTATTAATATTAAAAACATGTTTAGTCGACAAACAGCAATGTTCCTATTCTAGCGAAGGATAGAGACGTGAGCACCACAGTGCTCACGTCTCTATCCTTCGCTAGAATAGGAACATTGCTGTTTGTCGACTAAACATGTTTTTAATATTAATAAATCTGATATGACCTTTTGTATGATCTCCAACAGCCTTGAAGAAGCCCATGTTTGGGCGAAACGCGTTGGCTGTGAATGTGACAACATCAATGAAATAAAGAAAAAACTTGAAAATCTTACAAGTCCTGTGTGTATTATAAAATCTGTTTAGTATCACACTGTATTAGCTAATTCACTCTTGTGTTGCCTCTCATACCTTGTGTTCATCCTTATTGTCTATGGTCTTTTAAGCGGCTGGCCATTTGAGGTGGGCAACACGTGTATTACTTAAAAGTGACATGTTCAGGCAGTGTATATGTGCTTAACCTAGCTGCTTACTTCTCAAATATCTGATTCTTGTCCTGAGTCAAAGATGACTTTTGCTAAGTTTCAGGAGTCTGTAATAGGCAGCCTTGTTTTAGTGGAACCGGGAAGTGCTCCTAGAGTTGGAGTGGTGGAGGATGTGGCTAGATTGAAAGATTGCCACTTTCCTGATCACATTTCTCCCACACCCTCAAAAGACTTTCCCAGTAGGAGATGTAGAGTCTGTTGGCGAAAAGGTATTCAGAAGGAGACTAGTATGTACTGCCCCAAGTGTCCTTCTAACCCTGGCCTGTGTGTGCCTGCTTGTTTTAGACTGTACCACACACAAAATTATTTTTGGGAGCATCCATGAGTGCTAATGTGAACTGCCTAGTCTCTATTAATTTATATCTTTTGTTCAGTTTCAAGGTTAGCATTTGTGCAATGTATTTAGTTTCAGATTTTGTGTTAGTAGATTTGGATCTATTTGCAATTTGTTTGTGTTTTCCTTTTTGTATAAAAAATCCTAAATGTGATGGCGGTGTGTGTAGGCTGGCACTTGGCTGGTGGTGTGCATGTACTGGCGCTTGGCTGGCGGTGTGTGAGGGCTGGTGCTTGGCTGGTGGCGTGCGTGGACTGGCACTTGGTTGGCGGTGTGCCTGGACTGGCGCTTGGCTGGCGGTGTGCCTGGACTGGCGCTTGCCTGGCGGTGTGCCTGGACTGGTGCTTGGCTGGCAGTGTGCGTGAACTGGCACTTGGCTGGTGGTGTGTGTGGTCTGGAGCTTGGCTGGCAATGTGCGTGGACTGGAGCTTGGCTGGCGGTGTGCGTGAACTGGCGTTTGGCTGGTGGTGTGCTTGGACTGACGCTTGGCTGGCGGTGTGGGTGGACTTGCGCTTGGCTGGCGGTGTGAGTGGACTGGCGCTTGGCTGGCAGTGTGGGTGGACTTGTGCTTGGCTGGCGGTGTGTGAGTAGTGACTTGCTGCTGGTCACTACACACACTGCTAGACAAACACCACTCCACGCTATCCGTGAGCTGGTGTGGTTGCTGTCAGGAATGTGAGTGTTGTAATGTGCTGGGCCCGAGGCTGGCGGTGTGAATGGTTTTGTATGTGTCACATGTATGAAAGGTGCATGAATGGCCTGTAAAGAGATTGGTGCCTTCTCGTGGTTTTACAGCTCACGAGCAGTGAGTCAATGGTTCAGTTTCTCGTCCTTTGAATTATTAACAGTGCATTTCATTTTTTTGAAATCTCTGGTTAATACAACTGTATATACTAAACCATTACTCACCCTCGTGCCAAATCCAACAAGTATGTATGTGTGCTTGACGAATAGGTGGTTGTTCAGAAATATTTGTCTTTTCTGTTTTTGTCAAGCAGGGTGTACCTTGTCCCTTCTTGTGACTGTTGTAATGTGTTGGTTTTGTGCCTGGTGGTGTGAATGGTCTTGTGTGTATCATGTATGAAAGGTGTGTGAAGGGCCTGTAAAGCTGTTGGTGCCTTGTCATGGCTTCACAGCTCACGAGCTGTGAGTCAATGGTTCAGTTTTTTGTCCTTTCAATTATTGACAGTTTATTTAATTTTTGTGAAATCTCTTGTTAATAGAATTTTATATGCTGAACCATCACTCACCCTCGTGCCAAATCCAACCAGTATGTGTGTGTGCATGAGGAATAGATGGCCGTGCAGTAATCTTTGTCTTTTTTGTCTCTCTGCCAGGGTGTACATTTCATCTAACAAAAACCTACCAACTGTAGATTTTGTCGTAAACTAAACATCCATGTGAGTACATGGTGTTGTCTCTCTTGTGAATCCCAACAAGTTATCTTACCCACAATGTCCTGCAAACCTCAAAATGTGACTGTCACATTTTCCTTGCATTATTGTGCTCACATTTTCACGCTGCAGAAAGTAACAACAAATTTCCATTCCCCCCAGCATTCCTTCAAGTATCCTAATAGAAATGGTACCTTACTTGTGTGGGTGGGCCAAGTACCCGCGGCAGGGAAGGGCCCAAAACCTATTGATGCGACATCAAAATTACCTATCACAAACCAACCTCGTTTGGCAAGGGGGGGTCCCATGAGTTTTTGGCCCGCGGCTCGGCGGCCATCTATGGAAACCTACCAAACCCACACATTTCTGGAAACTAGACACCCGGGGGAGTCCAGCGAGGTATGGCTTGTGTGGGTCCCCCAACATTCTCCTACCCAGAATCCCCTGCACACCTCACATTTCGCTGAAAAAAAATCACTTTTTTCTCAAATTTCTGTGTGGGAAAGTTCTGCAATCTGCGTGGATCCACAAATTTCCTCCCACCCAGTGTTCCCCCAGGTCTTCCAATAAAAATGGTACCTCGCTCGTGTGGGTGGATCAAGGACCCACAACAGGCAAGGGCCCAAAACCTATTGAGGCGACATCAAAATTACCCATCACAAACCAACCTGGTTTTGCAAGGGGGGGTCCCATGAGTTATTGGCCTGGGGCATGGAGACCATCTAGGGAAACCTAACAAACCCACACATTTCTGGAAAATAGACACCCGGGGGAGTCCATTGAGGTATGGCTTGCGTGGGTACCCCAACATTCTCCTACCCAGAATCCCCTGCAAACCTCAAATTTCGCTGAAAGAAATCACTTTTTTCTCAAATTTCTGTTTGGGAAAGTTCTGGAATCTGCGTGGACCCACAAATTTCCTCCCACCCAGTGTTCCCCCAGGTCTTCCGATAAAAATGGTACCTCGCTCGTGTGGGTGGATCCAGGACCCACGACAGGCAAGGGCCCAAAACCTATTGAGGCGACATCAAAATTACCCATCACAAACCAACCTCGTTTTGCAAGGGGGGGTCCCATGAGTTTTTGGCCCGGGGCTCGGCGGCCAACTAAGGAAACCTACCAAACCCACATATTTCTGGTAACTAGACACCCGGGGGACTCCAGCGAGGTATGGCTTGTGTGGGTCCCCCAACATTCTCCTACCCAGAATCCCCTGCAAACCTTACATTTCGCTGAAAAAATCACTTTTTTCTCAAATTTCTGTGTGGGAAAGTACTGCAATCTGCGTGGATCCACAAATTTCCTCCCACCCAGTGTTCCTCCAGGTCTTCCAATAAAAATGGTACATCGCTCGTGTGGGTGGATCAAGGACCCACGACAGGCAAGGGCCCAAAACCTATTGAGGCGACATCAAAATTACCCATCACAAACCAACCTGGTTTTGCAAGGGGGGGTCCCATGAGTGTTTGGCCTGGGGCTCGGCGACCATCTAGGGAAACCTACCAAATCCACACATTTCTGGAAACTAGACACCTGGGGGAGTCCAGCGAGGTATGGCTTGCGTGGGTCCCCCAACATTCTCCTACCCAGAATCCCCTGCAACCCTCAAATTTCGCTGAAAGAAATCACTTTTTTCTCAAATTTCTGTTTGGGAAAGTTCTGGAATCTGCGTGGATCCACAAATATCCTCCCACCCAGCGTTACTCCAGGTCTCCCGATAAATGGAACCTCACTTGTGTGGGTAGACATAGTGGCTGCAACAGGAAATGGCCCAAATCGTACTTCAAAATTACCTATAACAAAACTACCTGGTTTTGGGGGGGCACCTGAGATTTTGGCCCCCAACTCGGCGGCCACCTTGGGAAAGTACCAAACCCAAACTTTTCTGAAAAGTAGACACCCGGGGTAGTTCAATGAGGTATGGCTTGCGTGGATCCCCCAACGTTTTCCTACCCAGAATGCCATGCAAACCTCAAATTTAGCTGAACAAAACACATTTTCCACATATGTCTCACATATGTATCATTTTACTCGGGAGACTCAGGCGAATGCTGTGGGGTAAGACATTTGTGCCAGCACGGCGATTCCACACAAAAATATGTGGAAAATTTTTCAGCTAAATTTGAGGTTAGCATGGCATTCTGGGTAGGAAAACGTTGGGGGATCCACACAAGCCATATCTCATTGCACTCTTCCGGGTGTCTACTTTTCGAAAATGTTTGAGTTTGGTACTTTGCCAAGATGGCCGCCAAGCCCGGGGCCAAAATCTCAGGTGCCCCCCCCCCCCCAAACCAGGTAGTTTTGTTATAGGTCATCTTGAAATTTTGAAATCTCCACAGTACAATTTGAGCCATTTCCTGTTGCAGCCACTATGCCTACCCACACAAGTGAGGTACCATTTTTATCGGGAGACCTGGGAAACGCTGGGTGTGAGGAAATTTGTGGATCCACACAGATTCCACAACTTTCCCACACAGAATTTTTTTTAAAAAGTGATTATTTCAGCAAAAATTGAGGTTTGAAGTGGATTCTTGGTAGGAGAATGTTGGGGGGCCCACGCAAGCCATACCTCGCTGGACTCCCCCGCGTGTCTAGTTTTCAGAAATGTGTGGGATTGGTAGGTTTCCCTAGATGGCCGCTGAGCCCCGGGCCAAAAACTCATGGGACCCCCCTTGCAAAACCAGGTTGGTTTGTGATAGGTAATTTTGATGTCGCCTCAATAGGTTTTGGGCCCTTGCCTGTCGCAGGTCATTGACCCACCCATGCAAGTGAGGTACCATTTTTCTCTGAAGACTTTGGGAAATGCGGGATGGGTGCAAATTTGTGGATCCACGCAGATTCCAGAACTTTCCACCACAGAAATGTGAGGAAAATGTGTTTTTTTTGGACAGTTGTTTAGGTTTGCAAGGGATTCTGGGTAATAGAACCTGGTGAGGGGCAGTCAAGTCACCCCATCCTTGATTCCCCTGGGTGTCTAGTTTTCAAAAATGTATAGGTTTGCTAGGTTTCCCTGGGTCCCGGCAGAGCTAGGGTTCAAAAACTACAGCTAGGCACTTTGCCAAAAAAGGGTAATTTTTCACTGTGAAATTGTGTGTATCCATGTTGCGTTTTGCATCGTTTACTGTTGCGGGCACTAGGTCTACCCACACAAGTGAGGTCCCATTTTTTCTTGGAAGACTTTGGGGAACGCGGGGTTGGTGGAAATATGTGGATCCACGCAGATTCCAGAACTTTCCACCACAGAAATGTAGGGAAAATGTGTTTTTTGGGACAATTGTTTAAGTTTCCAAGGGATTCGGAGTAACAGAACCTGGTAAGAGCCAGTCAAGTCACCCTATCCTGGATTCCCCAGGGTTTCTAGTTTTCATAAATGTATAGGTTTGCTAGGTTTCCCTAGGTGCCAGCAGAGCTAGGGTTCAAAAACTACAGCTAGGCACTTTGCCAAAAAAGGGTCATTTTTCACTGTGAAATTGTGGTGTGTCTACGTTGTGTTTTGCGCCGTTTCCTGTCGCGGGCACTAGGCCTACCCACACAAGTGAGGTGCCATTTTTCTCGGAAGACTTTGGGAAACACGGGGTGGGTGGAAATTTGTGGATCCACGCAGATTCCAGAACTTTCCATCACAGAAATGTGAGGAAAATGTGTTTTTTTAAAAAAAATCTTTTTTTTAGGTTTGCAAGGGATTCTGGGTAACAGAACCTGGTGAGAGGCAGTTAAGTCACCCCATCCTGGATTCCCCTGGGTGTCTAGTTTTCAAAAATGTATAGGTTTGCTAGGTTTTCCTAGGTGCCGGCAGAGCTCGGGTTCAAAAACTACAGCTAGGCACTTTGCTAAAAAAGAGTCATTTTTCACTGTGAAATTGTGGTGTGTCCACGTTGCGTTTTGCGCCATTTCCTGTCGCGGGCACTAGGCCTACCCACACAAGTGAGGTACCATTTTTATCGGAAGACTTAGGGTAATTCAGATTTGTAAAGCAACTGTTATTACCTATTGACTTTTGATGCATTTGTGCCTTCCAAATGAAAGACAATGTGTAAAAAAGAAGTCATTTTGAAAAATGACCGATAATTCTCATGCTAGTATGAGTATTCCCAATTTCGGAAATGTGCAAATATCTACTGTTTCTAAACTCTAAATTTTGTTCCCATTTCAGAAATACATAGGTGTCTTTCATACCGATTTTTCCATGTATACATTTTCCCAGAATAATTGCTATCTACCCGGTACATAATAAAAAACCATTGCAAGATCGGCCCTTGGCCTCGGACTATCATCCTGATTCCTATCCTTGCCGATTTTCGTGGTGCAACGCGTGCGACGACGCGCTGACTGCGCCGCCGCTTTCCCGAAGTCTTAGCCCGCCCGGATGCCGGAGTTCTTGGTGCCTTTGTTCCCCGCACTGGACCCCTGCTCTACTGTGGCCTCGGCCGGCCCCCGGGAAGCGTCGCAGTCACCGGACCCGCTGGTGCAAATCTGAGCTCCGAGGTCCCGATCCCGCCTCACGCCACGGACTGTCGCCAGAAGAGCCGGGGGAGAGACGCCCGGACACCTCCGGCACCCTGCACCTGACGGGCTGGAGCTAGAGGGTAAGCCCCGGCGTGGCGGGTCTCCTACCCCGCTCTGTGGACCACGCTGTGGAAGGCTGCAGACCCCCTTCTTCTATGGTCTAGTCGGCTGCAAAGAGAGCCCGAGGGAGGGGAAGCGACTGTTGGCTTTCACCTGTTGCGGCGCAGACCTGTTGGGAATTGCCTCCTTGTCACGACCCCCCCCTGGCCACGGTACCGTTCAGCGGTAAAACATGGCGCTGATTGCCTGCTCGCTGCTGGGGGGTGATGCTCCGGTCTCGCCCGCTGCCCGCTTCGCCCTCCCTCTACCAGACTCCAGCTCCCCAGTGCCGTCCCGGATTGCTGCCGCTGTGGGGGCGCAGCTTCCGCTGACATACGGCTCCGTTCTGGCTGCCCTGCAGGACTTTCGTCTGCAATTGTGTGTCGGCTTGCAAACGCTGAGTGAGCGGTTCGACTCTACACTGTCTGCTGCGGGTCGTGAGCGCCCCGTTTGTGATCAACAAGACGTGAGTCTGCCAGTGCTTTGGTCCTCCTGCGGGGAAGCAACGACTGGGTATAACGGTGCTACACTGGTGTCCGCATTTGGCTTTCCCGGCGCTCAGGATCCATCGCTCTCCTGCTCAATGGCGGATACTTTGTTTCCCCGGTCATTGCTGCCTGCTTTGTTGTTGCCTGCCTCACCGTGCCCGCAGGAGTTTCCAGCTGAACTACACCTGACGACCTCGAGGAACTGTTCACGGTGGCCTACGGCCCCTTTTATGTGGAACTCATGTACTCTACAAGCCAGGTCTGGATTTTATATGGTGTGCAAGGGGACCTCAATAGATGATCGGCGGCCATTTTGTGACTCTACTTCTCCATCTTCTTCCAAGCGGCCATATTGTCTTTGTCTGTTCGGGATGCGGGGCATTCACGAGGGGGCGGGTCTAATCGTAAGCCCGCGATCGGGCCAGGGCTAGATTACTTTCTATCATCATGGTTTCTCGGACGGGCTGGACTGGGACTGGAATTGTTTGCATATGTTGTGCGCACTCGTCGCGATCTGTCTGCCTTCATTTTCTTGTTGTTACATGCTATCTTCACACGACCGCCTTTGGGTGTAGTGGGGTTTCAGTGTGTGGAGGCTTGGTTGGCCGGTGGTGTCGGGCGCTCCGAGGATACGTGGGCTCCTCCCCGCCTCCTTTCTTCTTTCTTCTCTTAGTTTCTTCACTCTATTCCTACTTTCTCTCTCGTCTATATTTCGGGTTCATTGGGCGACAGGCACTATGCTGGGGGGGGGGCAGGCCATAGCCTCCGCATTGGTGTAGGGTGGGGGGGTAATTTACTGTTTCTTTTTAGTTCTATGGGCCTCTTTCTTTCATGTCTTTGCGCTATACTTGTTTCGATTTGGGGTCCGGGTGTGGGGTGGATTGAGTGGGGGCGGCTTTTAGGGGGTGCGTATTTACTACTGTGATGATCCTGTTATCTAACTGCATCGCCTTACTGTATGAGATTTTCTATGGCTGTTTTAATGATGCTGCTGCTCTCCAGTGTATGAAGCCATCTCGCGGACTCGAATCTCCTTGTTTCTATCCTTCACTGACTTTTTTCTCGATGAAAAATTTTTTTGGGAAACCTTAAAATTAACCTTCACTTCTCCTTCCCCTGGTGTCAAGGATCCCTCCAGTGTATGAATCCTGAATCGTTGCTAATCTTGACCTTGACGCACAGGGGATGTACTGTTTGTCTCTGTGCTCAACCGTATTGTGGCCGGCCTGATGGTTGTAGGCCCGTATTTGTTCTTTTACTATGCACAAATAAAGGTTTTTAAAAAAAAAAAAAAAATAAACCATTGCAAGTCGCTGCTCAGTTTTTGGCTCTGGGTTCGTCGGGTTCTTGGGGAACCTACAAGTCCTATATATCCCCACAACCAGTAAGGTCCAGCAGATGTTACAGTATATTGCTTTGAAAGAGCTGTCATAATTAGAAGAAGTTACAGTTGAAACGTTGACACAAAAGGCTGTTTTTTTCAACTAATTTTCAATATTTCCTATATGTAACTGTTAGTTTCTATAAAGAAACCTTGAAGGATCTGCACAAATGAATTTAGAATTCTGTCTACTTTTCTAAAATGTATAGCTTTCCAGGATCCATTATTGCTTTCATACCATACCATTAACTGGAAGGAGGTTGAAAGCACAAATAATTGTAAAAATAAGCTTTGTCCCAGAAAAATGCCAAAACTGTGTCAAACATTTTGGTTTTCTGACAAATGTCTGTCATTCCCTAAAAGCTGGGAAAATGGTGATTTTAGCCCCACAAACCCTTTTTTGATACCATTTGCAGGGAAAAACCCAGACACTTTCATTTGCAGCACTTTTTTCCATTTTCCCCCAAAAAACAACAAAATTTAGCTGTATTTTGGCAACTTTCTGGGTCCCCTCCAGGTGAATCCACAAACTCTGGGTACCTTTAGAATCCCCAGGATGTTGGAAGGAAAGGACACAAATTTGGCGTGGATACCTTATGTGGTCAAAAAGTTACCGGGGCCTAAGTGCGAACTACCCCAAATAGCCAAAAAAAGGCTTAGCACAGGAGGGGAAAAGGCCTAGCAGCGAAGGGGTTAAGAACCCCTATCCTCAGTTATATGACAAGATATGTGTATTCAAAACAGCAGCTGCATTCTTTTATTATGTCCAGGTGCTAGTGTCTGACCAGAGAGAGTAACAAGGGGCAATGTTGTTTGATCTTGCCTAGGCTGGTCAGACTAAATCCCAGGAAAAGAATAAAAATGCGAAAACATATGCTGGTTCTGTGTGAAAAGTCAATGTGGCACAAAAGCAAGCGTGATATTTAGTAATGTGTGCAAAACAAAAGCAGCCTACAATGTGCATAATTAGGCTAACAAAGGGAAAACGACAATGGACCATACAAGAAACACATGACACCCTCCCTTTGGTCAGGATAATAGCACAATAAATCATTAAAAAATACTGAGAGATAAACAAACTCAAAGCATAATTCATAAAATTGTATTTTAGTAATTAAATTATATAGGAAATGATTTTTCAATTTTAAAAATAGTCAAATTATGGTGCGATGAAGGAATCAATTATGTCACTCGCAAATGCAAAGGTCAGGAATTCCAAAAAGGAATCAGACTCCACAGAAAAAGAATGATTCACAGCCCAAGTCATAGGTTCCAAAAAACAGACATGATCCTTGGTCTCAGCTGATGCTGAGATTGCTACCGAGTAAACTGCATCTGTGTTAGTAGAGCCTCTATTCAGTGGTCCATGTGCCGATGCACATATCTCCTCAGAAAGGAGTGGCTCAAAACTTGCATTGTGGAGAAACCCAAGGGACAGTCCAGAAGATGGGTCACCAAGGGACTTATTAGCAGTTCAATGTCCACGTCAATGGGCATCTGTAAAGCCATGCAAATATCCAGTGCTCATTCGAAGGGGCACCAGAGGCAGTGGAACACGTGTTGTATGCAGATAAGCCAGTCAGGCCGAAATGTTAACGACCAATCAAGATCTTATTCCTTTAGTAGAAATATTCCAAATTACTGAAGCATGGGCTCATTATAGTGTTTGAGCTGATGTAGTTCCAGGGGACTTGCCAAATGGAACATCCATTGCGGAGAAGCAAAAAACGAAGTACAATTATTATTATATGTATTTTGTAGGTTTCCCAGCACTGGGCTCATACAGTAAAGGGTCACTCCAACATGTAATCACTAACGGATGAAAAATTTAAGAGGAGCTTGAGAATGGGAACAGCCAGGTTTTTAAACGTTTCCTGAGCATTGAGAATGAGTGGTCCAAAGACTAGGTCTGAGGTAAGAAAAGGCTCGGCGCCCTTGGCAAGATTTCCTGATTCTGGGTATTATGGGTAAAATGCCGCAACTGTGGACTAACAGCAGCAACAATCCTCCAAACACACTGGAAAAAATGTAACGAATAAAAGCTGGTATTATTCCAAAGACAGTTTGAAATGAACTGACTAGGCCAGACCAGACAATCTTAAAAAAATGTGCGAGACTGGCTGTGTTAGATGCGTTAAAAATTCGATGCACCAATTCACTGAAATGCAGTGGGAGGTTTGAGTTTAACAATGGCTATATTTCACAAGAAGTTCAGGCCACCTGCAATACTAAGGTTTCATGGGCAGATGTGAGAGCTACCTTTTATTAAATTCAATAATGCTTTGAGTCTTCTTAGCTTGTTGAAATATACCTTCAACGTAGGGATGGAAGGCCACAATGACCTATCTACAATCCGATGCGTAGGGGGAAACAGGACGTTGTTGCAACAAGTTATGAGCTGGGAAACAGACAAGATGCAGGGGACTCCAGCTTGCATTCCGCAACAGTCTTGATCACTACGCATTAAATAACTCCCATTTGAAAGGATTGTGATAAGTGGAAGAATTGAGGGAACCCGTATTCCTTTTAAATAACAGGCCAAATAATGCAGTGCAGCATTACATGTACAATGGATCTTAACATGTTTGGGAAGAGTCATGTTCACAATGATAGACAAAGGAAAGTGATCATTACTCATGAATGAAGCTGGCTCTGAGGGGTTCATATCTAACAACAGGAAAATGTTTCATGCAAGCTGAGAACTGAAATGTCGAAATAGGTGAAGAGATAACGCCGTGTATCAACCACACAGCTGAGTATGTCTCTGCTATGGTGAATGGAAGTTGTTCTAATATCTCTAAATGCAGCATTGTGTAGGTTGCGTCTTTCATTGCTATCAGTTGTTGTTTGTGTATTAAATTAAAGGGCAAGAATAAATGACTGCAATTCACATAATGCCAAGGTACGTTTCAAAAGGTTTGAAGCGTCCAACTAAACCGGATAATAGATCCAAGCTGACCTTGCCCATGATACAATGGTGAAATTTTACTTTGCAGTTCAATAACAGACAACATGTTACTTAAATTATAAATACCAGAAGACAACATATGAATGCTAGTATCAACAACAGCAAGCACTTTTTCTAAATTATCCTGATCAATTTGTCTTAATCATGCAACAGCTTCCATTTGGGACAGAATTCAAATTTCATTATAAGCAGCATAAATACATCTTTTAGAACCTGGAGATTTAGCACCCGATAGAAAATCCAAAAAAAAACATATCTTCCTACAGGAGAGTGGAACCATTGTTGACACGATTTTCTCACTGAATAGGTGGTAACAATACCAGAATGTTGTGAGAGAGAATATCAGGGATCGGGTCTGCTTGATTTGAACCCATGTGTGGAATTGAGAAAACCAGCATGACAATCATTGGTGTCTACTGACCACAATAACCACCCGTTAGGACTTGAAAGTGTGGAAGGATTAGTTACTTACCTGTAATCCTAGTTCTCACCCAGGGGTATCCTCATCAAAGTCATAAGCACTAGAATATGCCCGCCTGTGCGCGGGACCCCGGAAACACAATCATATATGTGACAAACATATATGTATCTCCATATTATCTACTGGCGGTCGCCAGTAGACAGTTATAGTTAGGACCGTGTTTCCATAGGAAATCTGAAAATTCTATTTTGAATAACTTTGGCGCCGGTTGACGAATCCTCGCGAAATTTTCAAAACTAATGGGGGCTCCGTTCAGCTCCTACCCTGAAAGTCTCGGGGTGATTCATCAAGCGGGGGCCGAGAAAAAAGGGGGGTCCCAAAACGCATTTTCCCCATGCATTTTCCCATAGGACCTTTAGTCGAAGGTACAGCCCGAACGGCTGAACAGAATTACTTGAAATTTGGCAGAGAGGTAGTCCTCAGGTCAGGGAAATGCCTTTTGCATCTATGGAGTCAATCTGTTCAGTAGTTCCTGAGAAAATTGCATTTAAAAGCACATACATATCTATAGGCGCGCACCGTGCGCGCACGGTGCGCGCACCCTAACGTGCGCGAGCGTAATTCTGATTGGTGGTTACATGTCAGTCAACGTTCGAAGCGGTCGAAATCAGGACGTGTCGGCCGCCATTTTGTTTGTTGTGGGTGCGAGAGTGAAAAAGAGAGGTGGCGAACGTGAAAAGGGGGCAGGGTAGAGAGTTCCTGACCCCCTAGCCTTTTTTTAAAATCGCGGGGTGCGCGCACGGTGAAAAACCATTACATTTTTTTTTTTTTAAATTAGCATTTAAAAAACCGTACAAATTCACTTAAAAAACCATAGGTTTCACACACGTTATAGTTAGGAATTAGCATTTAAAAAACCTTGCAAATTCACTTAAAAAAACATAGGTTTCACACATGTTATAGTTAGGTGGACATTTCACTCGTAAAAAACCAATGAAATTCCACTGTTATAGTTAGTTCAGATAACTATAACTCGCGATTAGGATACCCCTGGAAGAGAACTAGGATTACAGGTAAGTAACTAATCCTTCTCTTCCAGGGGATCCTCATCAATAGTCATAAGCACTAGAATAGAATAGCGAGCCTCACCTCTTCCACCTGCGGGCAAAGGAAAAAGTAATTCATAATCAAGCTCAGATAACCAAACTTGAAAACCCAGACATCTTATTTTATGAATAGATTCCTCAAGGAGGCTTGGCCTACTTGAGTATCCGTTCTGGAATCGGATTCAAGACAATAATGCCTTGTGAAAGTGTGTACCGATCTCCAGGTTGCTGCCTTGCAAATCTCTGCCATTGGAACATCATGCAAGAAAGCTATTGTAGCCGCTTTTCCCCTAGTGGAGTGTGCTTTAGGCGACAACAATAGGGGTTTATTTGCCAACTGGTAGGTCAATTTTATACAGGACACTATCCATCTCGAAATGGCCCTTTTGGAAGCTGGAAAGCCTGTCCTCATGGAACCATAATTTAAAAACAATTGATCTGATTTCCTTATGCCCTTCGTTCCCTCCAAATAGAACTTGAGCACTCTCTTAAGGTCTAAGGAGTGGAGTGACCTCTCCGCAGGAGTAGCGGGATTGGGAAAACAGGATGGTAGGGAGATTGACTGGTTAACATGAAAATCAGATACAACGTTTGGCAAAAAAGCAGGGTGAGTCCTTAACACTACCCTGTTGTGGTGAAAAATAGTATATGGCTCTTTGGCGCACAGCGTTTGGATCTCACTTACTCTGCGCGCTGATGTCATCGCCACTAGGAAAGTGGTCTTCCATGTCAAATGCTGCAACGAGGCCTTATAGATGGGCTCAAAAGGAGGACCCATCAATCTAGAGAGGACTAGATTCAACTCCCAAGGAGGAAAAGGAGGCCGAACAGGGGGATACACCTGTAGTTGAAAAAAGGAAGGCTGGTTGGGAGACTTTCTGTAGGCCGTAATGGCCGCCAAGTATACCCTGATCAAGGAATACTTTAAACCTGCTTTGGCTAAGTAAAGGAGGTAAGGAAGAATTACCTCCTCCTGCCCTGTAGTAGGATTAAAATGATTACGTGTGCACCACAAGTAGAATCTCTTCCACTTAAGAGTTTGCCTCTTTTAGGGTGTGCATAAAGTCCTGCGGTAGTTTCAAGTGTCCATATTGCAGGACCTCAAGAGCCATGCTGCCAAGTTCAGTGAGGGAAGGTTGGGATGGAGAATCTTCCCGTCCATCTTGGTCAGCATGTCCGACCTGTAAGGTAGTCTCTTGTGGGGGCGCACCGACAACTGTAACAGGTCTGGGTACCACCACTGACGAGGCCAGTCTAGAGCTATCAAGATCATCGTCATGCTGGATCGGATGAGTTTGAACACCACCTTCGGGATTAGAGACAGGGGAGGAAAGGCGTATGCAAATATTCCGGACCAACCCATCAAAAGCGCATTCCCCCTCGTCCTTGGACGGTGGAACCTGGATGCGAAGGCGTGGCACTTTTTGTTTTGGTCATCCGCAAACAAATCTATGGAAGGTTGTCCCCACTGATGGAAAATATCGGCCACTACCTCATCGTTTAGCACCCAGTCTGGCTGACCTTCGAAGTGCCGACTGCGTGTGTCTGCCCGCATGTTTCGCTCCCCTGGAAGGTGCACCGCTGTGATGGAGAGGCCTCGGGCTAGAAGCCAGTGCCATATCGTTTGAGCTTCCAGGGAGAGCGGGCGAGAGCGCGTACCACCCTGTTTGTTGAGGTAATACATGGTGGTCGTGTTGTCTGTTTGGATCAGGATCGAGTTGGACGTGATTGAGGGCTGAAAAGCTTTTAGAGCTAGATTGACTTCTCGCAGCTCCAACATGTTTATATGGTAGGACTGCTCCTTGATGGACCACCATCCCTGCATCTGTAGGCAATCCATGTGTGCCCCCCACCCTTGTAGAGATGCATCCGTTACCAAGGACTGTGTCGGAACTGGTTGATGGAAGGGGACTCCCACCAAGAGGTTCCATGGTCGAGTCCACCATAGAATGGACGACTTTGCTGCTTGTGAAAGCACAATTTGGTCTTCCCAGTGACCCGATGCTTGGACCCACTTGTCCTCTAGGTCCTGTTGCAAAGGTCTCATTCTCAGCCTGGCGTTGGGGATGAGAAATCTGCAAGAAGCGATCGATCCTAGTAGAGATGCCACTTGCCGGACCGTTGGACGAGCTGCCCGGAGAAGAGCCTCGCATTTCTGCTGCATTGAAGAAAGTCTCTCCTCCGAAGGAAACGCTCTTCCTATGTTTGTATCCAGAGTGGAGCCCAAATAATGGATCGCCTGGGTAGGCCGGTGAACCGATTTTTCCATGTTCACATGAAGACCCAGCCTGCGGAGTAGATTCAGACAGACTTAAAAATCGCTCCTTACTTGCTGAGGGGATAGCCCTTTCAGGAGCCAATCGTCTAAGTAAGGGTAAACGAACAGACCCTTTCTGTGTAGGGCAACCACCACCACCGCCATGCAATTGGTAAAGACTCGTGGGGCAGATTTCAGCCAGAAGGGCAAGACCTTGAACTGGTAGTGTTTGCTGCCGACCACGAATCGTAGGTATTTGCGATAACATGGAACGATAGGTATGTGGAAGTACGCATCTTGGAGGTCCATCGAACACATCCAATCTACTGTTTGCAGATGTGGACATATTTGATGAAGCTCCAACATGCAAAACTTCTTCTTCAAGATGACTTTGTTCAGCGATCGAAGGTCCAGGATAGGTCTGAATTTGTGCTCTTGATCTCTTTTTGGAACAAGAAAGTACCTGGAATAAACTCCCTTCCCTCGCTGAGTAGGAGGAACCTCTTCTATGGCCTTTTTTCACAGAAGGGTTACCACTTCCTGTTGAAGTAACTTTAGCTGGTGAGGACGAGATCTTTTCGGAGGAATGTCCTTTGGAGACACATGAAAACGTAGTGCGTATCCATTGCGTAGTATAGTGAGCACCCAACGATCTTTTATTATGCTGCACCACTCTCTCAGATGATGTGAAACACTTCCTCCCACTGGAGTGGGCAACGGTGGCAGAGGAAGCTCTTGCTCATTGCTTACCTGCTGATCTAGCCGTGGTAGAGGACTGCTGCTGATGACCTTCTCTACCTCTGTTTGACTTACGGCTTTGGAACTGCGACTTTCCTTGATTTTTGTTTTGGGACCACTGAGGGGTTTGAACCCTCTGTTGGTAGCCTTTGCGCTGGTTGGGTCTGTATCTCCGCTTGAACTCTTTTTTCTTGTCTAATCCCACCGCCTTGAGAGTGTCTAACTCGGCTTTCATCTTAGCCATCTCCTCATTGGTATGGGTGCCAAAAGCCAGAAAAAGCGAGGTTAAGGATCCTCTGTTGTGCATCTGGCTTAAGAGCTGTTAGTCTTAACCAGGCAGACATCCTAGCGCAAATCCCATGCCCATAAGAATGCGCCGACAGCGTAGCACCATCCGCTGCCGTGCTAATCACTTGGTTGGCTACAAGGGATCCTTCCTTGATAACCTCCTCAAAATCCCTTTGATCTTCTTTTGGCAGCTTTTCCTTGAAACGGTCCAAGGAGTCCCATAAGGCTCTGTCGTAGCGGCCTAATAAGGCTGCTGCGCTAGATACTTTTAGCGATGATGCTGCAGACCCGCAAACCTTCCGTCCCCAAGAGTCCTGGGACCTACTTTCTTTGTCCGGGGGACCAACGAAGTTGCAGTCACTGCATGCATTTTTCTTGCTGCCGCGACGATAACAGAGTCCACAGGCAGATCTGATTTCAAGAATACAGGGTCTGTTTCAGCCGGCTTGTATTTCTTCTGAATTCTACCCAGTGCGGCTTTAATTGTAGAGGGAGCTAGGAAAATGTCCATCACCGGTTCCAGAAGTCCAGGAACCAGAGGCAGCAACGGTCGAGACGCAGATCTCTGATGTAGTGTCTAAAAAAATCACCGTTGTTGCAACCTGAAGAGTTGACATCTCAATGTTCAGCTTCTGAGCCCCTCTCTGAAGCACCTCATGGTATGTATTTATGTCATCTATTGGAGACACTCTTGATTGAGGGCTATCCGATAGGGTGGGTAATTAGTCCCTTTTAGAGGAGCGGGTGGAGGAGGCAGACCATGTAGGAGACCTTCTCCTTTTGTGATGGGAAGCAGAAGGTCTGCGCTCTCGCGATCTGCCAGTACGGTCTTGACGTCTAGCTGAAGGTGATCTATCCTCCTCTTGCACCAATCTTTGCAGAGGCGATCTCTGGATCAGACTGGTGTATTCCTCCTCTCGTCGTGATGCTCCTGCCGGATTCTTACTCCAATGATGGATGGGAAGAAGCCATCTTGGATAAAAGTGAACAGAAGGGGAAACCCTCCTGTGATGTGAAAGAGATCTTTGTCGCACCTCCCTGAATGTCGCTCCGGGGAAGCAGATGGTGAATGCGTGGAAGGGCGTCTCGAGGAATGAGAGGATGAGTGCCGTGACGCTGATTCTGTCACTAAAACTACCAAACCTTCTCCAGACCTCACTGATGTGGGTCTCGATGTCGAGCGTATGACCTTCTCTGACGGAGCCCTTCTCAACGCCGACCTTGACCTCCTTCTCGATGTCGATTTTCGGCCAGGTGTTGGAACCGATTTCGACGTCGACTCTGTTCTTCGATGTCGAATGACTCGCAGACGACGCTGTAGTACTTCTGCGACTCGACGCCGATTGTTGTCGGGTTGACGACGGCGAAGGGCTTCTGCGCCTCGACGCTGAACGTTGCCAGGTTGACGACGGCGGAAGGGCTTCTGATCCTCAACGACGATCGTCACCGGGTTGATGACGGCGGAGGGCTTCCGATCCTCGACACCGATCGTCACCGAGTTGACGCCGGTGGTGGACTTCTGCTCCTCGACGCCGGTCGTTGCCGGGTTGACAACGGCGGAGGTTCACGACCCTTCGACGTCGACGGTGAATGAAGTGACGCACCTGTATGTCGGCGTTCTCTCGATGGCGAGCCCGCCGTCGAAGTTCTTTTCTTGGACGCATGTCCCACCGGTGGTAGGTTTCTCAGTGCCGAGCCTGACGCTGAAGAGGAAGAGCAAGGAATCTTGCTTCTAGAAGGAGATCTGGCCTTCTTAGAGCTCTTTCTCACTGATGACCTGCCTCTGGAAGATGATTTATCCTTTTCTGCCAGTCCATAAAGACGAATACGTTCTCTGTCTTTTAGAGCAGTGGCGGCTGGTGGATTTTGAAAGTGGTGGGGGGGAAATTTTTCTACCCTAATGTAATAAGCGAGCAAGGCCGAACTGCAAAAGGAGAATGCCCAGTCCTCAAACTGGTATGCTTGCAAAATGACCCCCAAGCCAAGCACATAAAACCAACGGAAAGAGGCTCTCTAAGTGTTTCCCACCTGTAACACATCTCTGAACCACCTATGTTTTCATTGTTTATAATAATGAAAATGCTGCAGTTTGTTCTTATTTATCTTATGCAACTTACAAC
Source organism: Triturus cristatus (assembly GCF_964204655.1). NCBI lineage: Eukaryota > Metazoa > Chordata > Amphibia > Caudata > Salamandridae > Triturus > Triturus cristatus. The sequence goes on from NC_140592.1 coordinate 487,173,538, forward strand.
CATTGACAAAGCCTATAGTCCTGGCTCGTTATAGGTTTAATGTCACTCATATTATATATCTGGAGGCAATGACAGAAGAAGCAAAATCACAAGGTGGCAATAGGAGTGAAACTTAGACAAAACACCTGTTTCTAGGGTAATTTTCAGAAAACTATATGCAACACAACTGCTTTAAGAAATCCTTAATATTAGAATTATGCCTAAAAATGCTTTAGTTGAAAAAATTCTGTTTACCCCATCAAGTTTTGACATTCTTGTGTGTTTAAGGCGTTATTGTGATAGCAAAGTAAAACAAATCAATGAGCACAGGAGATAAATGAGAACCAGGACTAGGTTGTCCCCACATCACTCAAACCCCATGGAAACATAAGTAGGTAATTGTCACCATCTTTAAATTGCCATAGCCTTTAGAGACAGTCCATCCAAACAATGGCAAAGTATTTAAAAAACGCAGACAAGGCTGTGGCCGACTTGGGCTGACCAAGATAAATACATTAATCAATCAATCCATAAATCCATCTATCAGCTTAAAAAAAAATAGACAAAAAGGAAGTCACAACCATATAGACGTTCCATAAACAGATAAGGCCTCAGCCATTTCTTCTGCCGGATTTTCTCCATGCAATAAACTGCTGAATGCCTTGAGGAGCCAGTGTTTTTTAACTGAAACATTTCCAGGCCCTGGGGCTACCATTGTAATAATTGTGGGGAAACGTTTTAAAGCAATGTTAAATGCATATCACAATGGCATTGCAAATTAAAGAAGTTTAATATGCCGTTTTTCCCCAGAGGGGTTCCAAGAGCCAGAGAAAGTAAATTGCGAGCTGTCCATAATGTCACATCTTCAAACAATTTATTTGTATTTCTAATTTCTGGTGCTTTCGTTTGCTTTGCAATGCGAACATCTATCTCATGTAGCCAAAGTCGGCCACTCGGCCTAGTACATACATTAATCATCTAAAATATTTTAATTCACTCCTCTTTTGACACTGTCATTTGTTTTATCTAGTACTGTGAACCATCCTCACTGAGGGCCACTCCAAGTGACGGTGGCCGCATCTCTGCATCGACTAACTAACGAGAGGAAACTGAGGCCCACCAACGAGCTGAAAGGCGGAAAATGTGGAGACACAGCATAAGGCCCTTCCTGGAAGGTGACCGCTTCATAACCACTGCGCGCTGCTGACCTCAAGCAGGTCTGTGCAAGGCCCTCTCAGGTCTGTGTACACAGCGCTCCGCGCCATTGCTGGTCTGTATCTTTAAGCACCTGAGTGCTAGGCGTGACTATTGGTTTAACATGGGACATATCTCACACTTTTACCCACAGGCTCGCTATTGAGCTTGTGTGCACTGCACAGGGTGGGCTATTTGCGGTCAGTGACAGTGTCGCGTTGGCGATGGATGACACATCAAGGCTCAGATTGGCCAAAGATAGCATGAGAAGAAGTTTAAAGATTCGTATCTCAGCAATGGCCATAGGCTTTGATCCTCATAAGGGAAAAGTATTGCAAAGATGACACTTTAATGGTCTGGTGGAATCGAGCTCTAGCCCAATAGTTCCAGCGCCCTTCCAGAGGCCCGAGGTATGTTTTAATTCAGCGCCAGGATACCCCCGGCGGCTGATAGTGTGCTTTGCAAACCCCTGTGGTGTATGCTAGTGATCATTACACATGGCTTTCAACAGTAAGAAGCAGAGATCGTGCAAATACTTGCACACGCAAAGACACTATCGGAGACTATTGGCCTACACTCTAACCCGGTTTGCCGATTCTAGAACACTATGTAACGATGCATTAACTGTACACAACACATCTTCCTCTGCTATTACTCGTTTCTCTATGGTTTCAACATTATTTCCTCATTACAATGCACCAAATGTTTACAAAAAAAGTTTACTACGCCATGCCCCATGGTTATCAAGGTTCTACAGTTTAGCCAGAGGGGAAGAAGGTCCATACGTCTTCTCACATTGAGATTTGTAAGACTATAAATCTGCTGTCCACATGGCTTCTGTTGTGAGCAGTTATTGCGAGCCCGTGGAGCACATGCCCAGACTTGGTGGCACATTTTGTACTGCTAAGGATAGAATTTAATGTTCTGTTCACATTTGAGGTAGTCTGCCATGCTAAAGGCACCACTTTCCTTTACGTTAGATTAAAGTATTTGATTTTCAGTTGCTTCCTATCTGACATTGTCACCTATACATCCAGTTTACCGACATTGCTGGTAAATGCCTGTGTTTGTCTGTGCTTGTGTGACGCGTGAACACTTTGGTTTGTATACACTTGCAGAGACGCAGACAAGATACTGACATTAGCATGTACAGACTATGCACTTAGAAAGTCATGCAGACGGCTATGTTCTAACCCCACTCTGGTGCCCCTGTGATTATTGAATATAGCGCCATGTGCGCCCAAAATGCCTCTTGATGCTTCTGCCAGAAAAAAATTTGTATGCGATGCGAAGGAGTAACAGATGTTTATTGTCACTCAACAGTACCAGTCACGGCAAGAATTATGGGCGGGTGGGGGGGGGTGGAAATGGGGTTGTCGCGGGGGAATGGTGGGAAGCGGGGAGAGGTTTAATTAAATACAATTTATTATCAAATAAAAAAGTACTTACTCAGCTTATGTATGGGTCCGGGTCCGACTCCCGCCGTCCTACGCCATGCCAATTCCTGCAGCTCTCCTGAGTCTCCTTGTGACCTCGTCACCAGGAAAGGAAGCCTCCCTCCCTCTGCCTCCGCCAATCACGACGCTGCTGAGGCAATGGGGAGAGCGCCCCAGCCGCGCCATTTTCTCCCGCATAGAGAACAAGGGAGAGTGGGCGGTCGTGCTCGAGGGCAGGGGGGGAGTGGCTTACCCAGTGTTGTGGGTACTGGCTGTTTGGTCGGCTCCAGGTGAGTGATATCACTGACCATGTCATGAGTGATGTAATATGTGACGTCATCAGCAGTTCATTGCGGGCGCGCGAGTTATAGTTAGCTGAACTAACTATAACATAGGAATTTCAATGGTTTTGTACGAGTGAAAAGTCCAGCTAACTATAACGCCCCTGAAACCTATGGTTTTTTCAGTGAATTTCTAAGGTTTTTAAAATGCTAATTCCTAACTATAACGTGCCTGAAACCTATGGTTTTTTCAGTGAATTTCAAAGGTTTTTTAAATGCTAATTTCTAACTATGCCTACAGAGATAGGACATGTGAAGAAAGAAGAAAAAACGCACAGAAAGAAAAAAAAGAAATGCAGAAAGAAGCAACAGAAGTCCTCAAAGACGAAGAAAAGTGCAGGAAGAACGATAATGTGCAGAAAGAACAAACAGAAGAGCAGAAAGAAGCCTTGTTGCAAAATCATCCTGTACCCTCAACTTTTTCAGACGGATACTGGTGGTAACTGAGTCTGACTAACCAGTCCTAGAACCAGTGCTATGTTAAAAGACACTCAGAATACAGTGAAAACACCTACATACACTAGGGAACACTATGCGTTGGGGTCCCCCTGTGATCAGCATGACCTCCTCTGTAAGCCCCTAGTATATAATAGGGCAGGGGATTAAAACTACCTCTTAAAACGCGCCACAGGGCGTGTTTGCACACGTCACCTCAGGCCCCGTCCCCTCACTTCCCCACTGTGTAAACACGCCCTGTGGCCGTTTTAAGTTGGGAGATTAAGTCCCCTTGAATCCTGAGGGTCTCTAGGGTCCAACTAGACCACTAGGTACCTCCAGTAAGCGCCACAGAGCTGCGTTGCAGAGAGATGTCAAAAGGGGCACGGCCTAGACCACCTCTCTGCAACGCAGCGCAGTGGCGCTTACTGGAAGCACCTGGTGGGCTAGTTGGGCCCCAGGGTCCCTCAGGATTGAAGGGGAATTATTTCCCCAACTTAAAACGCGCCACAGGGCTTGTTTGCACACGTTAACGCAGGCACCGTTCCCTCCCTTCACCACTGTGTAAACACGCCCTGTGGCCGTTTTTAGTTGGGAGATTAAGTTCATTTGAATCCTGAGGGTCCCTAGGGTCACACTAGCCCTCTAGGTACCTCCAGTAAGCGCCACAGAGCTGCGTTGCAGAGAGATGTCAAAAGGGGCACGGCCTAGACCACCTCTCTGCAACGCAGTGCAGTGGCACTTACTGGAAGCACCTGGTGGGCTAGTTGGCCCCCAGGGTCCCTCAGGATTGAAAGGGAATTATTTCCCCAACTTAAAACGCGCCACAGGGCGTGTTTGCACACGTCACCTAAGGCACCGACCACTCCCTTCACCACTGTGTAAACGCGCCCTGTGGCGGTTCTAAGTTGAGAGATTAAGTCCCCTTGAATCCTAAGGGTCCCTAGGGTCAAACTAGCCCACTAGGTACCTCCAGTAAGCGCCACAAAGCTGCGTTGCATAGAGGAGTAAAAAGGGGCGTGGCCTCAGAACACCTGTCTGCAACGCAGCTCCCTGGCGCATACTGGAGATACCTGTTGGGCTAGTTGGCCCTCAGGGACCCTCAGTATTGAAGGGGAATTAATTCCCCAACTTACAACTGGCCAGGGGGCGCGTTGGCAGAGTGCTGCAAGGAGGGGGCGTTGCCTCCGGCGCGATGCCGGTCTTTTATTTATTTTATTTTTTTTAAGAAGGAGGGCTGTGTGCCCCCCCCCTTCTTTTTCTAATTTACTGGCCCTGGGGACCCCATCCCCCAGGGCCTGCACCCTAATTTATTTTGTTGAAAACAATAAATGTGGCCCTCCCAAGGCCTTAATCGGCCCCGGGGACCCCAACCCCCGGGTCATGGCCTTTTTTTTTTTTTTTAGTTCTTTAGGAGGGGGCTGCGTTGCCCCCCTCCTCAGGCCACTTATGGCCCCGGGGACCCCATCCCCTGGGGCCGGCCTTTGTTTTTTATTATTTTAAAAAAATATATATTTATAGATACACCTAGGACATGCTGGACAAACCGTTCGTACCTATCACCATGGCGATTTGCGTGATATTCATTAAAAGGCGACTATGCATAGAATGAATCCACATGGAATGTATTTACACCGCTAGTGAAGCTCTGACATGTCTGACGCCCTACCGTGCCTAATCCCGGCACCCCCGCCGGTAGGTACTCTCCAAGTAGACACCCTTGTCGTTTATTTATACAAACATGGGTAGCTACTGACGGGCACATTTCATATACACTCACACCAAGCCATTCAAAGGGGATTCGACAAAAATTCGACCAAACTTTGCAAGAAACCCCCCTCACGGTTAATAAAATACACATCCACCGTCGGATGTGTAATACTTTTTATTTTACTCTCTGGAAAGGAAACAAACCTCACTTGAGAGTCACAGCGTGCTCCTGGCTGAGCCCAATGCTGTGTTACACCCACCAGTGCCCGCCGAGTGCCTCACACCTCTGTGTTGTATTCCACCAGCTAGTGCGTATGCTATGACACTCTCCAGCCCATGTGCACTGTAACACCACCCCGTGAATATGTCATGCCACACTTGCCTTCACACGGGTTGTATTGCCCCATCTAACGTGCCTTCCTTGATGCCTTTGTTATAACGCACAGCGCTATGCCATACATATTACAATCTGGGATCCATATCTTTGTCACAGTGCATATGCGACGTTACACTCCTCAGCACATATTTTATATTACAACTTTAGAGACTAGTTAGGTTACACAACACTGCCCTGTGCATATTACACTCCAAGGCGCATATCGCATAGCACGCGCTAGTGCCTGTGCTATCTTGCGCTCTCCAATGAATCTGTCATTGCGCACAATGTATTGCATATTATATTTCACGCCCCGCTTCATCTTATATCACATAGTTTATACCATATACTATATCTAGTTTTCATTTTCAATCGTGCTCTCAGGACTATGTTCTATATAACACTGCGTCAACCTACCCTTTTCACGGGCATTACATTTTGCGATGGGGGGTGGAGGGTCGGGGGTGTTTCTGCCAAGTGAGCCCGGAGTCACAGTCACAAACGTCCTCTTCTTCCTGAATAAAAGTGAGATTATGCTGCATACTTGTTCATATTTTAAGTAGTTCGCACAGACACACATTTTAAAAACAATAAAGTTCCTAATACCCACCTTCTCTGAACAGTTAGCTTGCTGCCCCATCCACCTCCTCCCTATCCTCTGTTGTCTGAATCCATGGACTAGCCTCCTCCCTCCTGCCATGCATGGTCTGATGTGCTGCCACTGCCCTCCATTTAGCATGATGTACCAGTCCACTCCTCCTGCCCTCCATTGCCCAATTCTATGGCCCATCATTAACCTCCTGCTTAGCCTCTGTGCTTAGCTTGCTGCCCCTATTCTCCTTCCCCCTGTCCTCCGATGTCTTTGCGCATGCCCCTGCTCCATTCTTTTTGCCCACCATGTTCCATGGACCTGCCACTCCTATCTACTCTGAGTGTTCTGTTGAGCTGCCGCTCCCCTCCCACATGCCTAGCATTGTCAGATGACTGTAACCTGTCCCTGCCACCTCCACCCTGCCTGTCCACATGCCATGCCCCTATCCCCTTCCTCCTGTCCTCCATGGTCCATTTTACTGCCACACCCTTCTGCCCTCCCTGGTCTGTTGTGCTGCAACTGCTCCTCCTGCCTGCCCCGCGCGGTCTGTTGTGAGGCCCCTTCCCCTGAACTCTCTTGTCTGTGTCCAGGTCCTGACCCTCCCTTCTCTCCTCCATGGTCCTTTGTGCATGCCCCTGCACCCTCCTTCTTGCCCATCATAGCCATTGTGCTGCCACTAACCCCCCTGCTTGCCATGCATGATCTTCTGTGCTGCCATGGCCCCTCCCACCTTCCCTGTGTGGTCAGCTAGCTGCCCCTGACCCCCTCCCACCTTCCCTCCATGGTCTGTGTGTATGCCATCATAGTCTCATTGTTGCTCTCCATGGTGTTCTTGTTTCTAGTGCCCATCCTGCCTGACCTCCATGGTCATCTTGCTGCTCCTGCCCGCTTGCCCCCAGCCCTCTGTTTCCATGTGCAGACCCCTATTCCCTCCTGTTCCATTGTAATGCCCCTGATCCGTCCCTCCTGCCCTTTATGGTCTGTTATGCTGCAGCTTTCTCTCCTGTCTGTCCATTATGGTCAGCTAGCTACCATTGCCTCTTTCCCCTCTGTTCTCTGTTGTCCATATGCATGGTCCTGTCCCCTCCCTATTGCTTTCTATGGATTGTTGTGCTGCACTCCCGTCCCGCATGCGCTGTGTGGTGTATTGTGCTGCTGCAAACCCTGATGCCTGCCCTGTAGGGTCAGTTTGGTGCACCTCTCCATGTCCCTCCTGTCCTCTGTTATCCGAGTCCATGTCCCTACCTCAATTCCTCCTGCCTACCATGATCCAATGTACCATACTTGCGAACATTTTGAACTTGGTAAGAGGGAGATTTTGAAAAAAACTGCGGTATTGATTTTCCCCTTTGAGTTACATTGAAAAAGAAGAGATTGTAGACAGGAGACAGATCAAATAAAGCCCATTTGAGCTTAAAAACATTGGACGTTTCCTGGCTGAAACGGGTCTGTTGGCATGTATGGTTGTACTACCACTGCCTCTTCCTTCTGCCCACAATGGTCTATTATATTGCCACAGCCTCTCTTGCCAGTCCTGTATTGTTGGTTTGTTGCCCCTGCTCCCCTTTCCACTGCCCTCCATAGTCTGTTGTGCTGCCACTGCCCTTCCTGCCTGCCCAGTGTTGTCAAATTGTTGCCTCTGCACTCTCCTACCTGCTTTCAATTTTCAGAGTCCGTGCCCCTGGCCTCTGCCTCTCAACAGTATCCCAATGAACAACTAGATTGCTAACATTCTATATTTATTACAAAAGTGTGGAACGCCTGACATCATTTTGATGTAATCAAAACTGTAATACCTAGAATATTTCCTTTAAAAATTACATATATGAGAGGGTCTTATTTGCATAAAAATTATGGTTAGTGCTCTAAAAAACTAAAATGAGGACATATTTTCTGAGTTTTCAAATAGCGACAAAGAACTTTTAAATTATTTGTAATCTTTATGTTTTTTTATCCAGTTGACCACTTGATTAAATGTTGCACCTAGGGGAGAGGATGTGGTGTTACTTCCAGAGCTGCAGACTTTGCAACTGGGGAACCAGGTTGGAGTTTCTGCTTCAGCTCAACATTCTGTGATTCTGGTCAAATCACTTAATCTCCCCATGTCTACAACCAAAATGAATTTGATCTTGTGTGATGTAACCAATGCTCATGTAAAGCACTCCAATACCTGACAAGTCTGCACTATATAAAACTGCAAATACACAAAAAATAAGTGTTTTGCACACTTCTGTCATTGGTCTACATGTGGGCTACACCTGGGTGATATTTGTGCTGCATTTGGGCTCTTTTGTCTCTGTTGGCCATCTTGGGAGATTTATTTGTTATGAAGTTTCCTAATTTCCTCATTTACTGCAGTCTCCTCAGTAGGAAATGCTTTCAGTTTTTTACTTTGATTCCATCAAGAAGGTATTCAGATATGTCACACATTTGTCATAAATTCTGAATGTTAGCACTCTAGTTGCTCATTAGATCACTGTAGTAAAGCTACTGCTCACCACGGAAGTCTGCTGCTGGTATTAAAAGTGCATGTTTCAGTCTGCATATCAGAATTTTTTTATGAAATAGAAGAGGAACAGCAGTGGATTACTCGATACCTGAAGTAGAATGGAAATCGACCTTCCCTCCTCTCCTCCTTCCTCCCTAATGCCTCTATGCGTCCAGATCCAACCGTTCCAGCGAGTGACGACTTGCTGCGGAAAATCTGCGTGCGCCTCGAGGTCTAAGGACACTGCTGGTCCGAGCACAGGTGCGACTCACCAAATGCGGATCCCAGATACAGCTGCCTCCTGCGTCCGAAATCCACTGCAAAGCCCCACGCAGACCAGAGCACTTTCCCGCACCTGGTCCCAGCTGCAAAAGAACCTGGAAACAGACCCTGGAAACAGAGATAGCTCCGCACTGCTCTGCACCGCTCCCAGATTGGCCCAAAGTGGCTCGAAAATTCTGAAGGGAGACGTTTATCACTGCCGAAACAGAGCCCCACCTGGACCGGAGCACTCTCCTCCGCAGGAACAGTAAACAGAGACGGCTCCGCTCCACTCAGCTGCGTCCGCATCCTGCGTCTGCAAACCACTACCGAAGGCGAAGCACAGCCCCCACATGGACCGGAGCACTCTCCCGCACAGGTGAAACCCGTCGGATGTGGTTACCAAATGCAGCTGCTCAAAGTCACTCCCGCGGCGGCGAAACGCATAAGTTCGGCGCCTCTCGTCAAAGAAAGTGGAAAAGAGAGCCGTCTTGCTCAAGTTCAAACTTATGAAAACTTAACGGCAATCACCACTGCTGTCCGCCATCCACCATCCTGCCTCAGCCTCGCAACCTCGCAGCCTCGAAGGGGGGGGGAGGAGCCAAGAGCCGGAAACCTCAGGTGTGCATGGAGGCGTGGAGCTCCATCAAAATTATTAGAACATCGTATTCAGGTTCTTAGTGTTCAAAGACAGCAAAATTCTTCTAGAATCATCAAAGATCAATTAAATGAAGCCAAACGAGACTTTAGTGCATTCTTATACGAGCAAGGAGAGGCAAGTTTTTGTAGTCAATACCAGAAAGTTTACGAAGAAAGCAATTTTACGGGTAGATTCCTGGCCTGGCAAGCCAAAGAACAAGTAGCCTCCAATTTAATTCGGGGATTAAACTGTCCAGTAACGCATCAATTCACAATCGACCCGGAGGAGATAGGTAAGATAATGCATTGTCATTATCAAAAAATATATAGTCATCAGCATCAAATTGATCAGCTTAAATTGAACGCTTTTTTGCGGAAGGCTGCGATTCCTCCCCTCTCCCAATTCAAACAATTATACATGTTGGGTGGATTCTCTTTGGAAGAGGTAGAGTTAGTCGTGAAAGATCTCCCTTCGGGGAAAGCCTCTGGTCCAGATGGGCTACCCGCCGAATTTTTTAAAGTCTTTTTTCCTGCCTTTTCCAATTTATTTCTACAACTTCTTAACTCTATGTTAGCAGGATCCCCTATTCCAGATTCGTTTCGTGAGGGCACTGTGGTTAGCTTCCTGAAGAAGGGGAAAGATGCTAGAGATCCCAACGCATATCGTCCAATTACTCTTTTAAATTCGGATTATAAGATAGTCACTAAATTATTGGCAATTCGATTCAACCACATCTCCAAGGATTTGATTCACGAGGATCAAAATGGTTTTATTGCCGGTAGACAGCTGATGACCAATACTCATTATTTGTCGGAAGCCTTGGATTACTTTGAGACACGGAGGATTCCTGCCCTAATTCTTTTATTTGATGCGGAAAAAGCTTTCGATTTGGTGGTTTGGGAGACACTTTTTATTATTTTGCTATATTTTCATATTCCGCCAAATATCATTAATTTTATTCGTAATCTTTACACGGGTGCAAAAGCAAACATTATCAGTAATTCACAAACGGTCGGGTCGGTTTCAGTTAATCGGGGAACACGCCAGGGTTGCCCCCTATCACCAATTCTTTTCGCTTTTTTCATTGAACCCCTCGCAATTGCAATTCGGAGGTGTTCAGAGATCTCACCTCCTATTCCTTTAATGTCAAAGATTAAACTTTACGCTGACGAAATTATGTTACTTATTAAATCCGATATACAGTCTCAAGTTTCTGCGTTTCAACTTTTTGAGGAATTTGAGTCTTTTGGGGGGTATCGGATTAACAAAAACAAGACTGAAATTTTGGTCTGTGGCAATCATAATCCTGTTTTATATCCGGACTTACGGGGCTGTATTAATAATAAACCTAAGAGATATCTTGTTTTTTTTTTTTTCATCCTCCGTTAAAGATCTCTATGGACTGAATTTCGATCCCCTTCTTCACAAAGTTCGTTCAATGCTAACTCGCTGGAATAAATTACCGTTATCCATTAAGGGTAGAGTTGCTCTGACAAAAATGTCTATTTTACCGCTCTTTAATTTTCTGTTTTCAACGATTCCCTCTTTTCTCTCTGGCATATTCTTTTCTAAAATTGAATCTTTATTTTCCTGCTTTTTGTGGGCGCATAAAACGCCCCGTATCGCGATGAGTTCTCTTTATGAGGATTTAGACAATGGAGGCCTTGCACTTCCAAATATCAGAGACTACTACAGTGCTTACTTTGCTCAGTATCTGACTCGTTTTAAAGTCCCAATTCAAAATCCTAATGTATATATTAGCTTTTTCTTTGATTTAATTTTCTCAGAGAGCCAAATACCTTCCCCCCTTCAAGTACCTAAATCTCCTAAATTGGTTAGGTATAAAATAATTGCATGTTTTTTTAGGAAGCGTACTGCTATGCTTAAAAGATACTCTCTCTCTCTTTTTAATCTCTCCTCTTCGTTATCTACCTTACTTTCTTTTAGTGGGCGGGGTCCAAGCTTTGATTTAATGACATACTGGTCTAAAGCTGGATTTAGTAAAGTGGGTGACTTCCTACAATTTTCAAGGTGGATAACCCCGTCGGAGATGCGGCTCTTACTTTCAGGAATTTTTTTTTTGTTAGCCGGGTCTTATAATCAAATTTATCAATCTCTGCTGCAGTATGCTCCCATATCGTTTACTCAGATTTCCTCAATAAATAACAATCTTTTTTTTAATAACACTTTGATCAGGAAGCCTGGAGAGTGGAAACATCTCTTAGCTCAGTCTAGACAAGGTGACCTGGGTTCTAAAGGCGCTAAAAAATGGTGGGAACAAGAAAATCATGTTTTGTCATTGAGCACATGGCGGACCATTAATCAGCTTAATTTTTCCACATTAAGGGGAGCGAACTGGCGCAGAATGTTATTTTTTGGCAAGTGGCTTTTGTATCGCACCCCGGGGGCAATTGCTAAAATGTATAGTAACCACATACCCAATTGCTTCAGATGCTTGAACTTCGCCCCTGCAAATTGGACACACGTAATAATTGACTGTAGTATGGTGAAAGCTTTTTGGGAAGATATTTGCTTTTTTACGTTCTTATTGTCATATTCCAATATTTTTCAATGTTAAACTGATGCTTTATGGTTTTGATCCGTATCTTAATTTCTCTGTATCACTTGTTAAACTGCTTTACATTTGCATGGCGGTGGCTAGATCGCTGCTATTACAGAAGTGGCATACAAATCAGATTCCATCCTTTCATGAATGGTTACTCAAAATGCAAAGAGTAAAAATAAGTGAGCGAAGTTTTGCTCTGAGGATTGGGGGGGAAGAAAATTTGAAAAAATTTGGGGGAATTTATTTTGAATAATTTACTCCTTTCTTGTTCTCTGTTTTTGGCAACTTGTAAGTCATTGTATGTTAAATATTAGTTGTTGGAAGCAGGCTTTCCATTACGAGATATTTTCTTTTGGCTTTGTATTACGTATGCATTCTGAATTTTGATTATGTATGACACCAATCAATTTCAATAAAAAATAAAAAATAAAAAAAAAGATGGCTTCAGGTGTGCCATACGTTTGTCATAAGTAAGACAGTAAGCGCTCTAATTGTTCTTAAGAACACTCTGGGACATTCTGTCATAGGGCTATATTTGGCCTACATCTGGGTGATATTTGGGTTACATTTGGGCTCTTTTGTCTCTGGCGGCCATCTTGGGAGATTTATTAGTTATAAAGTTTCCTAATTTCCTCATTTACTGCAGTCTCCTCAGTGGGAATACTTTCAGTTTTTTATTTTGGTTCCATCAAGAAGGCATTCAGATGTGTCACACATTTCCCATAAATTCTGAATGTTAGCACTCTAGTTGCTCATTAGATCACTGTAGTAAAGCTACTGCTCACCAGGGAAGTCAGCTGCTGGTATTCAAAGTGCATGTTTCAGTCTGCATTACAGAATTTTTTTATGAAATAGAAGAGGATTTGAGAAGTCAAAATGTGCCCTAATTTTTCTTTCTGCAGCACAAATCATAATTTCTATGGCAAAATGAACCCCCTCATTTTGTTCCTTTGTAAATTAAATGTTTCAAGTGTTACCACTTTATTCCAATCAAGATGGCTTCATGTGTGCCATACTTTTGTCATAAGTAAGACTGTTAGCGGTCTAGTTGTTCGTTAGAACACTCTGGGACATTCTGTCATTGGGCTATACTTGGGCTACATCTGGGTGATATTTGGGCTACATTTGGGCTCTTTTGTCTCTGGTGGCCATTTTGGGAGACTTATTTGTTATGATGTTTCCTAATTTCCTCATTTACTACAGTCTCCTCAGTAGGAAATACTTTCATTTTTTACTTTGATTCCATCAAGAAGGCATTCAGATGTGTCACACATTTGCCATAAATTCAGAATGTTAGCAGTCTAGTTGCTTATTAGATCACTGTAGTAAAGCTACTGCTCACCAGGGAAATCTGCTGCTGGTATTGAAAGTGCATGTTTCAGTCTGCATGTCAGAATTTTTTCATGAAATAGAAGAGGATTTGAGAAGTCACTCAAAATGTGCCCTAATTTTTCTTTCTGCAGCACTAATCATACTTTCTATGGCAAAATGAACCCACTCATTTTGTTCCTTTATAAATTAAATATTTTAAGAGTTACCACTTTATTCTAACCAAGATGGCTTCAGGTGTGCCATACGTTTGTCATAAGTAGGACTGTTAGCGCTCTAGTTGTTCTTTAGAACACTCTGGGAAGCTGCAGTAGAACACAAAGGAATCAACTGACCGTCTCTGCCCTTGTTGGATGTACATGTTTTACTGAGAATGTCAGACTTCATTCTCACATGACTGAGAAAGATAATGTGAATTTACAGAAAATATGCTCTCAGTTTAGCTTATAGATCACCTTCCAAACCTCTGTGGGAAAAGCATGAGAAAATAGTTTTCTCTCAAACATGATTCATGATATCATAGCAGAAGGCTTTTTCACATGGTAAAATCACCTTAGAACACACCACAATTCCTAAAATGAGTATGGTACCATCAACAAATGATTTATAATGTAACTAAAGTCTTAAAACCTTCTATTAACTGCAATGCTTTTTAATGAGGTACTATCATGTATATTGGTCCAAAGATGGCTGCCAACACTTCTTGGATGAAGTGCTGACAGCCAATCAGATCTCACGATGAGATGAGTGGTTAGGCTCCGCCCAGATATATATGTGATTTTACTTTTGATTTTCTCAGGAACTACTGAACGGATTTACACCATTTAAGCAAAAGGCATGAGTCTGAACTGAGGACTACCTCTTTGCCAAATTTGGTGTAATTCAGTTCAGAACTTCGGGCTGTAGCTGCGTCTACAGGTCCTATGGGAAAATGCATGGGGAAAACGCATTTTGGGACCCCCCTTTTTTCTCGGCCCCCGCTTGACGAATCACCGTGAAATTTTCAGGGTAGGAGCGGACCGGAGCTGGCCAAAACTTTCGCGAAGATTCATCAATCGACGCCAACGTTATTCCAAATAGAATGTTGCGGATTTCCTATGGAAAATAGGTCCTAACTATAACTACCTACTGGCGACTGCCAGTAGGTAATATGGAGATACATATATGTTTGTCACATATATGATTGTGTTTCCGAGGTCCCGCGCATGGGCGGGAATATTCTAGTGCTTATGACTATTGATGAGGATCCCCTGGAAGAGAATTAAATGTACCATTCTACACCATGCTATTGCTTTGTTCTTTGGTATAATTTGTCAGACTTTGCCAATTATCAAAGCGGGCAATGGAGGGAATATTTGAGGCATTCATTTCTTTAATTTTTGCCAATTCCAGACATGTAGTCTGCTGGACGGTGTCATTCAAGAAGATCATTTGTGTTGGAATTAAGCAGGCCCGAAATAAGCATTACATTCCCTGAACCTGCTAAGGTTTTGTTCACCAAATCAATTTTAAATCAATGATGTCTTTCCAGTAATCATAGCCTTTAAGGAATAACTGGTTAACAAATGAAGCTGTATATATTAGCTTGGTCTGTGTAAGCATATATTTTTTGATGGAAGAGGGACTAATTTGAAATAATATGACGTGGGGTCTAAAGTGTCATATCCTGTGAAATACATTAATTTGTCTTTATGTGTTTTAGAACTCCCTTGTGGGGGAGTCAGACAGTGTTCTCATTGTGTATTATTAAAAGGTGTACATTGAATACTGGCTCTGTGAAGATATGATGTCCATAATGGTGATAACAGAAAACATCTGCATAGTTAGCAGAATTGAGGTATAGGTCCTCCGATTCAAAAACAGTATAATATTCCAGCTCTGAAAGAATAGAATTTAGGCTTTCAACATCCCAGTCATCTGAATGTAACCCAGGTACTATTACATCACCCATAGAAACTTTGAACACATATGGTATCTGCAGAATCTCTGAAGAGCTGAATATATTGAAAGTAACTTTATACCAAACAATTACATCAGTCACTGGAACGGCTGAAATGTTTACAAGGGACAAGCCTCTTTTCAGTTTATGGGAAGAAGAATGGGGGGGTAATACCCCGTTTACCAGTTCCATAACAGAACATTCTAGGAGATAGTGGCCATTAAGCAGCATGAAAAGAACAGTCACAAATCCAATCCACATGAACAAGAAAACTAAGGAGATTATGATCCAAGCATGTATTCAAGGCGGTACTAGATAAGTGCATTTTAGCTATGAAATGAAAACACAAATCCATGCTGGAGGAGTCTGCAAAACAGAAGAACTGTCTGAAGAAAAATCATTCTTGATCCATATATTACCCAGAGGTACCTAGTTGAAAAACTGGAGACCCTGGTTCAATAGCAGGACTCGAAGAGCCCAACAGTGGGGGATCCACCAATGGTGTGCCTGTATAAATGACTTCACCTGCAGAAGACTGCTCTCACTTCGGTCGTGCTGTCAATTGAGGACTCAGTCACCTGCCAGACGGGGTATATCAGCATCGGTGGTGCTCATGGGCTGCAGAGGAATGTCCTCTGGAGTATCACGGACACCCCGTGGTTTACTATTTAGAATTGGCCACAATGTGTAGTTTGACATGTTCGATAGAGAATAAGTGTTTGTTTTAAGAACCAAGAAGCAGTGGCAAGTTTACTGTTCTTGTACCTCCAGCGCGAAGGACCGGCACTGGAGAACGGTAGGATGGGCCAAACTCCTTTTTAATTACCACCTTCTCTCAAACAAGAGCTCCAATTTTTGGAATCCAGCTGGAAACTTCAGGCTTTGCATATTATGTAATGAGACGTGTGCAAGTATTTGCTTGATTGAGCTTCACAAAACTTTTGTAGGTACTTTAAGACAGCACAATGGTTATCTACAGCAAAGGTCAGGGCAACCACCACAGTGTCTGGACACTCAAGGTATGGAACATCCATCTTGATGTCAAGAAGTACTTCGTATGGGGTACGCCCACCCAGACATCTTTTAAGGAGGTTATTTAGAGCCCGTTGAACCCCACAGAGGTGGTTGACACAACAACGCCCAGTACCAAATACTTCAGCGGTTTAGGCCTGCTTTAAGTCACGGTTCATTCTTTCCACAACAGAACTGCCCTTGTGTCTAAATGGAGAAGAATAATGCCCCTGTACACCCAGGGATGCCATTGAATCCCAGTACGCTCTGGACGCGAAAGCCGGACCCTGATCCAAGTGGAATGTATGGCATGCAAATGTACCGATAAAGACATGCAGGTCTTTAACCCCTTGAGTGCCCATGACGAGATGGTCTCGTCATGGGCCGCGGTTGCGCTGTGCCCATGACGAGACTATCTCGTCATGAGCCCCGCCTGCTAATGAAACGCCCGGCACAGGGCGTGGAAAGGGCGGGGCACTCAAGGGGTTAATAAAAGTTTGAGAGTCAGCCGAACACTGTGGCCAATCCCAGAGGAATTCAGAGCAAGAATCAAATGCAACCAAAATAAATTTGAACGCTGTGTCCGAAATCAATGAACCACAATGATCCAAATAGATACAGCCAAAAGCCTTGCTGGAGATCAATAGGTGTGTTTGCAGTGGACGAGCCACGGTGGAGCATTTAATCTGTTGACAAATGTCACAACAAAGGACATATTTTTTGGCCTGCTAGTTTAAGTCTTGCCACTTATAACGTTGCTGCAGCAGCGAAATTGTGGCCGCCACTTAGCATGTGCTGAAACAACACCGTCATGTGCCGCTACAACCAAAGCAAGTCAGTGTTCTTGGTTGGGAATCAAGCGATCGCCAATCCCAGGAATTGCTGCAAAAGGAAAATTTTGGGCATTTAAATGATAAGAGTATTAGAAGGAAAGCCCTTTGGTAAGGGGTGCCATTTTTAATTGCATTCACGGCAGCCAGGATATTGTTATCTATACAAGTTTTAGAACATGTAATTGCTGCTACTGTAGCTGTGGCAACTGCAGATTTGGCTGCTGTATCAACCAGCGAATTCCCTACAGCATGTGCTCCCACACGCTGATGACTCAATGTATGTATGACTTGAGGTTGTGGCAACCTGGCTTCAAGGTTTGCCACTTTAACTCAAAGTGTTTGTGCTTGATTGCGCTACCTTTAGAATCTTTGAATCCATTTTGTTGCCAATAATGTAGATTATCATTAAAGAACTATACACAGTATTACGAATCACACACAATAGGAGTAGGGAATTCAGGATCCATACATTTAAGCGCAAGAAGCAAAGCCTTCAGTTCAGCCAACTGCGCAGGGCAGTCACCCAAAAACCGCTTGTGAGTTGTTCGAGATTGGAAAACGCCGTCCAACATAACATCAGTAACAACGGCGTATGCTGCTGAGTATTGCTGCTTAGAACCTATAGCTGGTTGAGCTGAACCATCAGTGTAAATAATATATGTATGCTGATCAAGAGGCATAACAGTAAAGGGTAAAGGGTAAAATGCTCATACTGTAGAAATTATTGTGTCTGCAAAGAAGGGTCAAAGATAAAGTTCACATCAAAAGCTGTTAAGGATGTAGCCCATTATATCCATCTAGGATGGAGGACTTAAGTGTTCGGAACTCTAGCTTTGGTGACAGCCACTAAGGCTGGCATAAGAGTAATGACAATAATGCGTTTCACTTGAGCAAGTGGCCGTCCTTTAATGATAGCCTTTTGTACAACATTCAGTATTTTCTCAGTGAAAGCAAAACGCATTTCTGCATTGGAATCTAAATGTGATTTATATGCTGTAGGCACTATTTCACCTTCATTAAAGGTGGGGTGCCTCGCAATGCCTGCTGCTGGTAACCGATGCCATAGGGGGACTCCATTCCCTAGCCATCCCAGCCCTGGAGGAGGAGGACTGCAACACTGATCAGGTACTGGAGCGCCATTTATTCCCAAGAGGTGTCCTACAGCGCAGGAGCCTCGCAACACCTGCTGCTGGTAACCACTGTGGCAGGGGAACTCCATTCCCCAGCAAGCACAGCCCGGAACAGGGGGGCTGCAATGCCAATCAGGCGCTGGAGCACCCTTTAATCCCAGCAGGCGCCCCACAGTGCAGGAGCATCGCAACACCTGCTGCAGGTAACCGCTGCGGGAGGAGGACTCCATTCCCCGGCAATTTCAGCCCAGAGGAGGAGTGCTGCAATGCCAATCAGGCACTGGAGCGTCATTTAATCCCAAGAGGGGTCCCGCAGCGCGGGAGCCTCCCAACACCTGCTGACCGTAATGGCTTCTGCAGGGGGACTCCATTCCCCAGCAATACCGGCCCGGAGGTGGAGGTCTGCAACACCAATCAGGGACCAAAGTACCATTTAATCCCAAGAGACGTCCCGCAGTGCGGGAGCCTCGCAACGCCTACTGCCGGTAACCGATGCCGCAGGGGGACACCATTCCCCAGCAATCCTGGCTCAGAGGATGGGGACTGCAATGTGGATCAGGCATGGGAGTGCCATTTAATCCCATGAGATGTGCTGCAGTGCCGAAGCCTCGCAACGCCTGCTGACAGTAACTATTGCTGCAGGGGGACTCTAGTCTCCGTCAATCCCGGCTCGGAGGAGGAGGTGCACAACGCCGATCAGGAACCAGAGCGCCATTTAATCCCAAGAGTCGTCCTGCAGCTCAGGTCATACCCGGGCATGACCCAGGCAAAGACAAGGCCAAGAGCAGGCCTGTCTGCACCCGTCCGCGGCTGACTGAGGCTGAGCCCCCAACTTTGGTCCTTCGGTTCAGAAGAACTTGGTGTAATTTCGTAGTGGCAGTGTCACACTCACAGTGGAGATGGCCTATGAAGTAAGTCAATGCCTTCCACCTTACTTTTCTTTATTGTTGTCTTCTGAGAGAAGTGGATGTTGTCCATGGCACTGTTGATATAATGGGGAAAAGGAAAGCTGCGACAGTATTTGATTCCTAGTCACGCTATCTGAGACTCTTTTTTGGCTAAAGAGGTGGGGACCATTTCGAAAGAAATTGATTTGGCAGAAAGGCGTCTATCCTTGGGACTAGGTGGCCCTTCTGTGCCATCAACTTCAGAGGATCTGCAGGGGGTTGCCCCATCTGCTGAGGGTACCGAACCTGAAGCTCTTTAGTCATATTCAGGCCATGGCCCTGTGCTTGCCCCCGCTTGCATGGTTCCTCTGTCTGACACTCCCACTGGTAGGGTCTCTTGGGTTCCCTCACCTACCTCTGACATGATGCACCCCCCTGCACCCAACCGGAAGCGAAAAACCAAAAGGCCTGATGAATCCATGGTTGTACCGAGGGGCCAATTGGGGCAAAATGTTTGCAACCGCACGGAGTCATCAGAGGACTTTTGGGCACCAGCATTACAGAAGCTAATGGACATTTTCACAGCTCTGCTGACCCCTTTTAGGGAGAAACTTGACAAATTGTTAGTAGACACTGGGGAAATGTTAAGCAGATTTGAGAAACAACTGGCTCCTGTTGTCAATGACCCATCACCCCTGATGCCCTCTGTTACCCAAATAGGTGCTATCTCCAGTGTTAACTTAAGGCCCAGCTTGTCTCGTGCTTATACACCTTCATTCCCAGGTCAAGAAGGCTAGATTGCTGATGCTCAGCATCAAGGTACCTCTTCTTCTAGCCTTGTATAATGCGCCCCCCATGTCTGCCCCTGCCTCAGTGGATCTCACTTCCAGCAACCCTGTTAATGGTTCTTTTTTACTAGTGATTAATCTTCCCCTGACTTGTTGACCCTATACTATGGTTCTGACTGTGGTCCATGTGCTCTCCACCCCTAACCAAGAGTCTACTGGTCAACTGATTAATAAGGTATTCCACTGGCTCAAAAAACACTCCAGATTCAATATCTTGCATTACAGGAACATTCTGATGGCTCAGTGGGAATCATAGATTGGGCCCTCACGGAAGCCAATTGAGGGAGACTGTGTGATTCTTAATTTTAGACACCCAGAAAGTGTACGTAACATTCTCTCAGCCCCGTTCCTCAGATATTGGTATTAAATATCTGCCTTTGAGTTTCTTTTATAGACCCCCTTCCTTTGTTTCAAGCTCAACTCAGCCCAAATGCTTTAGGGGCGTTGGCAGTGTTTTTGCTTGTCAGCTGGCACATCTGAATCAGTTCACCCCTCTCGTGAATCTTAATGATCTAGACTGACTGCCTGTTACCACGACTCTGTCCCAGAGTACTCTCCCAGGGACTTCTATTGAGGTTATGGAAAAATATGCCGGTTTGACCCCCGCTAACATCATGTATCTATCTATTGTACACCAAGCACTAGGCACCTTTCTCTAAGGTTGCACTCCCCCCAGGGTTCCCTCTCTTCCAGTAGGGCCCTCAACTCCTCAAGCAGGTCCTGTATCTGGCACCTGGAAAGATTTAAGGCTTGTGTCTTGGAATTTTGCAGGCTTATCTGCAAAATTTTCAGATGAGAGGTGGATTTTGTTTGTTAAGTCTTATAACATCACAGCCCTGCAGGAAACATAGGAAATTAAGAATCGTTTTTTCTAGGATGGGGTATAAAATCTTTTCTGTCCAGCAGTGGAGTCAACTTTTGGGAGGGCCAGGGTGAGTTGAATCTTCTTTATTGCTTTAGAGCTATGTGGCTCCATTAAAGATCTCAAGTGGGATGCTCATGTTTTTCAGGGTCTTAATATGCATGCTGGGAGATCTATTTCCTTCTATAATGCAAAAAGAGGGACGTGAGGGACCTCTAAGCTTGCAGCCTTAGGTGGTGCTATTGATTCATTATCGGGGTGTGGCCTTGAATAGGAGAAACTTGACTTAGCAGGGGACTTTAACTGCCACCTTTGTTTTAACCCTCTAACACCAACTCATATCCAATCAAGATGCATGATTATGGAGGGTCTTCACATGGAACATATTCCTGAAGGCTCTGACCTAAACAGTTTTTTACATACCCATACTTTGAATTTCCCCTTAGATAAGCTGATAAACTAATCAGGCCAGCAATTCCCACCCACTTTTAAAGGGAGGGGTAGTGCTACTGTCATCAATGTTATTTTTGTTTTAGCTCCTCTGAACCTGTCCTTTGGAAACTTCAATGTTATCCATAGTCCTTTTAGCAACCATAATCCTTTGTCCCTGGTAGCTGAGGGGATGTGCTTTGGGTTGGGGTCCTCGTGTAAGTTGACAGGCTCACTTACCCTAACTGACCAGGGGAGGTGGCTGAGGTGGGCGCAGGTAGATCCCAAGGCCTTTAACCATTCACTTGTTTCAGCATTCCAGCAGGAGATAATTACCTGTTTGGACCCTCTAGTCTTGAGGAGAGAGATTTTAAGTTATTTTGTAACAATTAAACAGAAGGTTTCAGGATTGCAAATAGTCCCCGATGGTATGGGTCACTCAGATGACCCTAAATAGTTGATAGCAAGTGCTCAAGGGCCCTTTGCCATCTAAAGTCCGCTCTTAAACAGTCTCCCCGCGACAAGGAACTTGTGGCTAGTTGTCACATAAACTATAAGCGGGCACTGAAGAAATGGAAGCAAACCTTACAGAAGAGGACCTGGGATGATCTTATTAAAGCAATTGAGCAAATGGATAGTGTGCTCTTTTGGCGGCTCATAAATAGGCCTTGCTTTTTGGAGCCTAAAGAGCCAGCTTTATGTCATCACTGCACAGAAATGGGTAGAACATTTTAGGGTGTGTATAATTTTGGGCTCAATGAAGGGACAGAGGTGGAGGTAGACATGGCATTGGGGAAAACTAATATTTCTTTTGCCCTTGAGGAAGTTTTTCATGGGAATCCAGGCGTCAGGGCCTGACGGTATTCCAACAGACCTTTTTTGAGCCAATATAGAGGTCTGGGGCCCAGTTTTGACCCTGGTATAAAATGCTGCAGTAAGGGAGGGTACCTGTCATCTTGGTCCTCTTCCACTATAGTTCCGATTTTCAAAAAAGGGTAACCCACAGAGTTATCGTCCCATTTCTCTTATCGATGTAGTCATTAGGGTCCTTGGTAGGGTCGTACTAGATAGATTGTCGCTATGGGCAGACACAAATGCTATATTACCAGAGGATCAGTATGGTTTTCGTCCGGGCAAATCAACGATTGATCAGTGACTAAACCTCTATCTAATAATTAATAAATATACTGTGACCCTGCCAGGCTCGTTGCTTTTAGCATTCATGTACCTTACGTCTGCATTTGATAGGGTAAATTGAAAGAAGCTTTGGAATTGTTCCTCTCTTTGGGCACTGGCCCGGATATTGTAATTCTATGCAACAGTAAGATATTCACAGGGGGTGGGCCATACAGAATAGTTCAATTGTGTAAGGTGTGTTCATCAAGGGTGCATATTTGCACCCGTCCTGTTCACCTTGAACATTAATGGCTTAGAACATGCCTTTTCTTCAGTCCCTACAGCTGCCCTAGAGTAGGCACAAAATCATTGATAGTCTTATTGTACACAGACGATGCCATGCTTATGGCCCTTACAGCAGTGGGTTTGTAGGCTTTAATAGACAGGTTTGTCGCTTTTATGGACAGATTGGACCTGACGGTCAACTTCACAAAATCTTACATTTTGGTAGTTAGCTCTCGGTCAACTAGCTCGGATTAACTAAGTCAGTGTACGGTGTATATCCAGTTAATGCTGGTCGAGTAGCCCCATCATTACTGAGGGGAACCATTCAAACTGCTCCAGGTACATGGGGAAGGGCGCCATTAAACCAAGTATGGTGTTCCCAGATGGTAAGAGGAATTTCAACAAGTGCATAAGGTCTATATGGACAAGGTGCCTGGGTAACAGTATATTTATGGAAAGAATTAGTATTGGCATCTACAGCTGGAAATGTGACCCGAGAATAAAATACTTCAAAGTGGTATGCAGCGTCCGCATCTACTACAAAGATTACAGGAGCCCCTGCATTAGGGACTCCATGCTGTGCTTAATGTGCATAGGCTGCCAGTCGGCAGTTGGCCGCAATATTTACAAGCTGAGCCACAAGAAAACAAAGATGGATTCAAAGTATAACACAAACTGAGTTCTAACCTTTTAAAATTTGAGCGTACAAAACCCCAAAATTAGGTTCTTCCTAAACACTGTGGAGGATTAATCCCCAGCACCACAGATGTCTTCGATAAAAGGTGCGAGGGTATTGTGGACAAGCACATGCACTATGCAAGGTTCCTGCAAATAAGTACTTGACCAGTCGTTTGAGGCGCTTTTTTACAGGGATTCTGCTAAAAAACATGACTATGCTTGGGACCATAGAACATCAGTATGTAGGGGACTGAGTCACCATACCACATCAGTATCTATGAGCTAGAGTCCAACAACCTATAGTGCCTCACTTGCCCTCCTAACTTTTACAGAGAGACAAGTGATTTGGCACCTCAGAACACAACACTCCCAACCCTCTCAGGGATCGCAGTAACAGGACACACCCTTTATCTCTCTCACTCTTACTTGTCCACAATAAAATAAAACAGAGATACAAAAGGAAGTTTACAATGTTTATTTAAACTATTGTGCTCTAAAATACAATAATTGCACCACAGTTAGAAAACAAATACATGTCTATATTGTCATCAGCATGGTTTAAAAACCATATACAATAAAGAGCCCTGTCATGTTATTTGACAGATCTGGCTAAACCCTACCCAACTACTGGAGCTAAGTAGTTATGAATTATGGATCTCTGAGTTTAGTGGTGGACATTGTGGCTTAGCAGACAAAGGTGGATGTTCTACATCTCAGCTGATGCAGCACTCTTGTCTCAGGATGATCGGTCTGTGTGTGTCTTTTCAGAACGCTGTCCTTAGTTATATGTCAAGTTATGTGTATTAAAAAAAATAGCAGCTGTATTCTTTTATTATGCCTAGGTGCTAGTGTCTGACCAGAGAGAATAACAAGAGGGAATGTTGCTTGACCTTGTCTAGGCTGTTCAGACTAAACCCCATGAAAATAATAAATTGCAAAAACATATGCTGGTTCTGCGTAAAAATACAAGGTGGCTCAAAAGCAAGCATGATATTTTGTAACGTGTGCAAAACAAAAGCGGCCTACAACGTGCATAGTTAGATAATTATGCTAACATAGGGAAAACGACAATGGGCCATACAATAAAAACATAACTGTTGATTGCTCAGAAAATACATGTAAAGAAGAACATTCCATCTCGGTATGTTACATTGTTGCTCAACACCTATCAAGCCACCTCAATAATAATGCTTTGTTTGTGATTATTCTCCCACCAATCATGTAAGGATTTACTACTTACAGCTCGCGCTATTGGTTTGTTTTCAGCAAACTCAGTCATTAGTCTAGGGCCTTCGCTGCAAAGCTGCAAGCACCTATAAATTCCATTACCGTACAAAATCACTATTCTAGTAGATACCACAATTTCCACTAAATTGGAACATCCGAGGCACTCACAATGAAGGCTTAGGATATTGGCTGCGAAAGAGCACTTGTTCTCAACCTCGACAGGGCAAATAACTCAACTTCCCAATAGAGAAAGAACGGCTTTAGTGGATAAGTGGATATTTCATGCCACATATGTTGTCAAGTGTTTATAATGAAACTAAGTGACATGTTCCGAATTAAAAACACTTCCAAAATAATCTTCACTCAAAGAAGCGGCTGTAGCGTAGCAGGGAGGAAGCTAGGCCAGGTATTTCATCTGGAGAGTGGTTTTACAACATGCCGCTATGAGTTTGGGTTTCACGAAGAGGTCAAATGTGTTAGAAATAAAGAGGAAAAAAGCATACAAATAGCCCAGCCCTCCCCTCTCCATCTCAGTAGTGGGTGCTTGAAAGTTTCAATGCAAACATTTTAAAATAATGCAAGTCTTCCTCGCTCTGCTTGCACAAGAGTTCTGGGAGCTGTCCTGTCCGAGATACCTATGCCTCTTGCACCTATTTGCACCAGATCCCTCCCCATAGGCTGGCCTAGCTTTCTGAACAACACCTCACTTTGCGCAGAACTGCAGAGTAGGAATGGACCGGGGAGGGTGGGGGTTGGTTTTCTTTGTGATCTCTTCCTTTTCTTCTTCTTTTTTTTCTGGGGTGGTGGGTGGGATTGTACCAATTGTTATTGATTTGTGTCATATCAATGCACTAATTAGTAGCTACGGTGGGCTCTCTGTAGCCTGTTTACAGTGAGCTTCTTTTCTGCATTGTTCAATAAAAAGAATTAAACCATAAAATAATGCAAGTCTGTATCTAAAAAGTTTTGCCTGTCAGACCATTTTGTTTGCCTCAAATGTAAAGGAAGCTGTGACAAAGAAAGCACAATGAATTTCGAAAAATCTGTTGGCTACTTCTGGGAATAATCCAGTTGTTAACCTCCAGTCATTCTCATAACCTCCTGTCAGTCATCAGTAATACTACAGGCAGAAAAGAATACAATGGCTTAGCTATCAAACGTGCAGCGGATCCAGTGACACAGAGGCCCATGGATCTGAGGGGGCCATTGCACCTCAGTTATGGTTTGTATTTTAAACTACCCAATGGGGGTAGAATGGACTATTTACCTTGCTGACAGTAGGTACCCTGGCACCATTGCTACACCACTGATGGAATCACTGCAAAACGGTTCAGGGATGTGTTAAAAAAATGAAAATTGAAACAATGACTAGGGTAGAGTTTGCCTTTCAACATATGAACACCGAACCTCACCTATCAACCAGGCAGCAACTCTGCCTCAAAAATTAGTCTTGTAAGCAAGGAGCACCTGATTTTTATCTCTCACCTGGATCAATGAAGCGGCTTGCGTAGTCAAAGGTGTCGTAGGCAGTGTGATATGCAGGATAGATGCGCGCAGTCGTCTTGCTCTGTGTGCAACAGGACAAATGCCAGTTGTTGAGGGTACACAGAAAAGTTGAAGGGAAACGGTCAGCAACTTACCTGGCACCCCTGCCTCATCACTCAGTCATAGATCACTTGACCTCTTCCGCCCTGTAGCTGCCTCTATGGAAACTCACTTGCATCACACAGTGCGTAGGAATATAACTGCTTCCACCACCTTTGCCTCTTTACCATCAAAGGAGCTGCGCTCATTTTCTGCATCACTCACCTCGTACACTTCAATGGTGCCTCACTCATTCAAGTATTACTGGTCTCATGCACTTCCGTGGAATCTCATTCATCACCATGCCTTAGTCACTCGCAGGAGATCAGAGCGCTTACTTACGCGGTCATAGGTGTAAGCGAGATCCATGGAGGAAATGCCGAGGTAGTGAATGAAGGGAGCATAGTCACTGCCAGCGCCCAGAGTCCCCAAGCTGCAGGAGAGGAAAATAGCCATTTTATATTAATCTATTTGTATACATATTACTAAACATTTCTTTCCATGACTCTGATTCCATGTTCCCTAGTAAATCCTTTAGATGTCTGGTCTGATTAGCTCCTTACCTACCCTGGGTCCTATAATAAGCCCAACTGTGTTTGAGTGCTGCTGTTAATGTTTGAAATGCATGAAAAGTTTAATTTGTAAACCAGGCAGATGTTTTATTGACATGTATGCTATAATACATTGATATCCTGCCTTCTCCTTTCACGCTCACTCACCTGTAACACTGGAAGAGTGTCACTTGGGTCAAGTTACAAAATGCCTTCATTTTTGAGTCAGAGAAAGAAAAAGTCAACATTTCCTCAAAAGAATTACCTGTAACTTTTTAGAAGTAATCAAGTGATATTTGACAGTGTGCCTTAGAGGAAAAAACAGTGGCTGTTGCAAGAAAAACATGCAACCGATTGTTCATTTTCAAGGTGAACTCCTTCAAGGTTATCTTGGGGCGATGCAGCACCTGCAGCACCACTAGTTGCAGCACTACTGAACACGCCCCTTCCAAATAGGGACTCATTATCTTCTTCTAAACCCATTTTAAGAGTCAGATAAATGTTACCCGATCCTAAATTGGGCTGAAGACTGAATCCGAGTGTTTGTGACCACAAAAAGGCTTTGTACATCTGGCCCAATCACAGTCCCGTTAAAAATATCTGTTCCGGGTAAGACAGAGAAAGTTAGGTCAATGCTGGACTGCAGGCAAAGTCAAGAAAAGGCTAAAGTAAAAATAGTGTAAATCAAAAAAAAAGGCTAAAATAAAATTAGTGTGATAGGAATATTTGGAGTTGAGGGAGAGTCAAAGAAATGATGAGGAAATCTCAAGTTATCACACAGGTGTCATGTTTGTTGTTAACCAACTCAATAATGCATTTTATTGAACCAGAAAGGGCTTGAGAAAGGTAACAGATTGAGTGGATCCGCTGGGTTTCAAACCTGCGACTGCTATTAAATATGTGCTCCTGCAGATCCAACTATTGAAACAGCAAGGATCCCAAGGATGTCCCTGTAACCTTTGTTTGTTTTACATATACAGCCAGTCACGCACCTACTAAATCATCTATTCAGGCACTTATACACCCACTCATTCTTCAATACACCTTTGCATATATATATAAAACATATTTGAACTTTACAGAAACACACTGGATGATGTCATCAGTGATGTCACTGACCATGTTATGGATGATGTAATATGTGACATATTCAGCAGTGCATTGCGAGTGGCACGAGTTATAGTTAGCTGAACTAACTATAACGGCTGAATTTCTCTGGTTTTGTACGAGTGAAATGTCCAACTAACTATAATGTCCCTAAAACCTGTGTTTTTTTCAGTGAATTTCAAAGGTTTTTTAAATGCTAATTTCTAACTATAATATCCCAAAACCTATGGTTTTATAAGTGAATTTCAAAGGTTTTTTAAATGCTAATTTCTAACTATGCCTACAGAGGTAGGACATGTACAGAAAGAGGAAGAAAGACACAGAAATAAGCAAGAGGAATGCAGAAAGAGGCAACAGAAGTCCATAAAGACAAAGAAAGGTGCACAAATAAGCAAGAGATATGCAGAAAGACCCAACAGAGTTGCAGAAAGAGGCCTTGTTGCAAAGTCATCCAGTGCCACCAACTTTTTGCTGACTGGTACTGGTGGTAACTGACTCTGACTAACCAGGCCCGGAGCCAGTGCTCTGCTAAAAGACACTTAGAATACAGTGAAAACGCCTACATACACTAGGGTACACTATGGGTTGGGGTACCCCTGTGATTGGCATGACCTCCTCTGTAAGGCCCCAGTAAATAATAGGGCAGGGGGATTAAAACTACCTCTAAGTCAGAGGTGCAGAAATATGTTTCTTTAAGTAGTAGTCACGTTGTCAGAGTGGTGGAGAATGGGTGCTGGGCCTCCGACCAGCGCTCAGGAATTCCGCTGCATAGGACTTACAGGAGGTACCAGGAGGGCTTCTTGGCCCCCAAACTCCCTCAGGAGTAAATTGGACATCATCCCCCATCCCTTAGTCTGCCAGGAGGCGCGTTTGCAGAGTGGCGGAGAAAAGGGGGCATGGCCTCCGAAGACATCTTAGCAATCCCACTGTGTGGGACTTACTGGAGGTAACAAGAGGGGTAGTTGGCCCCAAAGGACATCCTTGGGGGCCAACTACCCCTCCTATAACCTCCAGTAAGTCCCACACAGCAGCACTGCTAAGTACTCATAGCAGGCCACACCCTCTTTGCCCACCACTCTATAAACGCGCTCCCTGGCGTGCTCTTGATGGGGATTGAAGTCCCCTTCGCTGCTGGGGGTCCTTTAGGGGCCAACTAGCCTACCTCTTACCTCCAGTAAGCCCAACACTGTGGGATTCATGAGAGGTGGACAAAGGCCATGCCCCCTTTCTCCACCACTCTGCAGACGCGCCCCCTGGCGCGTTCTAAGTCGGGGGATTAAGTCCCCTTGAATACAAGAGGACCTCATCGCCAAACCAGCACTGCACCAGAGGCTGCGTTTGCAGAGTGGTGTAAAAAGGGGCGTGGCTTCGGACAACCTCTCTGCAGCACAGCTCTATGGCGCTTAATGGAGGTACTTGGTGGGCTGGTAAGCCCCCAGGGACCCTCAAGATTGAAGGGGACTTAATCCCCCAATTTGCAACGAGCCAGGGGGCCTGATTGCACACTTATTATATCAGGCCCCGCCCCCTCCCTGCACCACTTTGCAAACGCACCCCCTGGCGCGTTGTAACCAGGGGGATTAAGTCCCCTTGAATCCTGAGGGTCCCTGGGGGACAACTAGCCCACCAGGTACCTCCGGTAAGCGCCACAGAGCTGCGTTGCAGAGAGGTGTTCCAAGGCCATGCCCCTTTTTACACCACGCTGCAACCGCAGCTTTTGGCGCACTGCTGCTCGAAGGATGAAGTCCACTTGTGTCCTGAGGTCCTCAGGACACAAGATGACCTCATCGCCCCACCAGCAGTGCACCAGAAGCCTCGTTTTTTTTATTTTCTCGGCCAGATTTGCGCATTCAGCACGAATTCGGATGATTAAAAAAAAAAATGCTTTCTTTGGCCCTGGGGGTCCTAGTGGGACACCCTGAGCAGGCCTAGGGGGTCAGGGTGTTACTACCCGGCCCTCTTTTCTTGTTTCTTAACCTTTATTTCACTGTTTTCTTGGGGCTCGGTTCACAAGATGGCTGCCAACACTTCCTGGTTTGGAGTGTTGGCAGCCAATCAGAGTGAAGCTCGTGCCCGGGAGGGTTCACAAACCCTCCTCGGTGCTCAGATATCAGAACTTTTCTTTTTCTAATCTCTCAGGAACTACTAAACGGATTTACACCATTTAAAAAAAAAAGGGCTCTTTCTGAACCAAGACCTACCTTTATGCCAAATTTGATGTAATTCTGTTCAGCAGCTCGGGCTGTAGCTTTGTCTAAAGTTCCTATGGAAATTAACATGGGGAAAATGCGTTTTGGGACCCCCCTTTTTTCTCGGCTCCCGCTTGACAAAACACCCTGAAACTTTCAAGACAGGAGCTGACCGGAGCGCTCCATGAGTTTTTGAAATTTTGCAAAGATTCGTCAACCGACGCCAAAGATATTGGCAAAAGAAAAAACACTTTTTGAATAGAAACGAGGTCCTAACTATAACTACCAACTGGCGACCAATTAACGTTGGGGGAAGAGTTGGATATTTTAAAAAGGAGTCGAAGAGAAGCACTGCGACCCCACAACAAGGGACCTGTGGCAGCAGGGACACCCAGAGGAGAAGGTGGAGAAGACAAGCCCAGAGAAACAGGAGAGAACAAAAAAAGAGGTCGAGGCAATCACAGATAGACGATGTTCCCCATGCAACAACCAATGCAACAGACTCCAGTATCAGCCGAGAAAACACCATTATCGATTTGGCCAATATCAATCTAACCAAGGCGGAGCAGCAATTATTGTCATTAGGTTTATCCTACTGCCCAGAATCTAACTTCGAATATACACAAACTAGGGCTGACATATACAAATTTATCAGAAAATTAAAATGCTCCAAATGCCATCAACAAAAAATAGCCAATAACAAGTCAGACAACATTGAAATATCTAACACGGAAATAGACCCAACTGGCCTAACGGTTTCCGATTTGGGCCTGCTACAGGACATGCATGAATTGCAAATGGGACAATCAAACTCAGCAATCAGCAGTGGTACTGCAGCAACACATGATGTTTATGGCCAGGAACAAAACACCCCCCGATAACAACCGCCAAACCCATTACTCCTTTCAAGGGCAAGTCTAAATTTGTACCCATTATGCCTCGTGATTCTTTGGACATTTTCAGCGAACAAGTAGTGGCACAGGTCAAAAGGTTGAACCATTCTATGAACAGATCGAAAACGAAATCGACAGACCAATAAAGAAATTACCATCAACTAATAAATAAACCGAGCAAGGATAAAAAAGTGGTTATAAGAAATGCAGATAAGGGAGGAAACATAGTAATATGGCCCTTGGACCAATACCTGGAAGAAGCTGATAACACCTAGCATGGAAAAGCTTGGGTTCTATAAGTTGGGACGAATAAAAATGTTAAAAGAAAGAACACCCGCCCATACCGATCATATATTTTGTCCCAAAAATTCATGAAAGTATAGATAGACCACCCGGCAGACCCATTATAGCCGCAGGCAATGGACCATTAGAGAATATGTCCAGGTACATAGATTTATTCTTACAGGAGCATGTAAAAGTTTTGAAATCGTATGTTCAAGTCACTTGCGATTTTTTGCACAAAGTCAAAAACACAGAATGGAATGCGAATATTTACTCATAACCCTAGATGTTTCATCCCTTTATACATGCATTAGAAACAAGGATGGAATTAGGGCTGTGGACTATTTCCTTTCCAATAGACCCATACAATATGCGCAACACAACAAAATGCTTTTAAATATGTTGTTATTCTGTTTGGGAAAATAATCTCTTTATTTTTAATAATCAAATTTACCAACAAACACAAGAAGATGCCATGGGGGCCAGCTTCTCCCCCAGTTATGCCTCTTTATTTATGGGCTGGTGGGAGGAGTTGGTCCTCATGAGGCAATATGAACAGATATTCTCAACTCAAATTATATCTTGGTTAAGATTCATAGACGATTTGTTTATTATATGGAGTGGAACGCAACAAAGTGTTATGGATTTTATAGAACAACTGAACAGGAATGATGTTAATCTCAATTTACTTTTTCTATCAGCAAAATTGAAGTTACTTTTTTAGATGTGCAAATCAAAATTGTGAATAATAGACTTATGACCACCCTATACTTGAAACCTACAGCAGGCAACACATTACTATATGCATCTAGTGCACATCCTGCCCACCTCATTAACAGCATCCCATACGGGGAAATGCTACACATAAGAAGCATATGTAGCAATAAGGATGATGCAGATACAAAACAAGTAGAATGCCGCAAATACTTCTTAATAAGAGGTTACAAAACTACGGTAATAGATGCGGCCATTACCATACAAGAAAAAGTCAGATGACAAAAACGCAACAGTAGAACCAATCAGACTAATTTTAGGTTTCTCTAAACAGGAAAAACAACTCAGAACTATTATTAGACGGAATTGGCCCATCGTACGTGATGACCCCATCATAGGCAAATTGCTACCTAATGACCCTTCAATTACATTTAGGAAAGCAAACAGTATGGGTTATGCGCTGGTTAGAAGCAGCCCAGAGGATCAGGGAGGAACCACGTGGCTGACAGTTAGGAAGGGATTCTTTAGGTGCATGACATGCAAAGCCTGCCAGCAGTGTGTTAATACCACCACATACCAAACTGCATTCGATGACAAAATACATACTATTACACAGCATTTTACACGCAAAACTGAATTTTCAGCATATGTGCTGGAATGCAGGTTCAAACTGAAATACATAGGCAGTACAAAGCTAGCAGTGCATAAAAGAATTCTGCAGCACATGAGGGTCATCACTAATAACAATGCCAGTTACCCGGTGGCAAGACACTTTAAAGAACACCACAATAGTGACCTCAAACATCTTAAAACTATGCTATAGAGTCGGTACCAACCCACAAGAGAGGTGGGGATCGGGAAGGCAAATTGAGACGCCTAGAAACTAGATACATTATAGAATTCAACTCTAAGCATCCAGGAGGTCTGAACAACACGGAAGATTTGCACACCTACTTATGGAATTTTGATTTTATGAAACAGGGATTTTACATAACAAATTATATAGCATTTTAAGGAGTTTTTTCATTCTTTGTAGGTTTTTATGTGAATAAGTATTTATATGGATTTCTATGAATTTTGATGTAACTTTCTTATCATGTGTTGAGATTGACACACCTGCACTTTACAGCATTGATGGATTAATATCATTTTTTACAGCGATCTGTGCTACTAATGAGTCTTAACATGGCTAGTACTCATGTACATATGTTTTACACTAGAGGGAATTTCTATACCGATGACCATGAGATCTGATTCTTCACATACATATTTATATAGATTAATTTTTGATTATATTTATTGTGAATATTTATATGAATAATTTTATTGGATTTTATAAATTTTATCAGTAGGAGGTAGAATCAGTATCAAATCCACCCCTAAGCTGCTAGATCTCATTAAGTCACTAAGTTTACATCCATCTCCCTAGGTCCCTGTATGTCAGCATCCATATGCGTATTCCATTGATGAGCGGTATATTCCAATTTGATTTGGAATATATGGATATGCTAAAGATTTATCTGACTATACTGATTTTTTGTATTTACACACTAAAACTTTAAAACATTATTGCCGCCCCAGAAACAATAATGCAGGAGATTAAACGGCAATACACAGCACACAAACACTTTTTTACTTTGCACTTTATTCATATAGGGCATCACTACACTTGTTCTTTCACATATACGTACATGCACTTCAAAATCTTTGCATAATCTGAAATTCAGACTTGGCAGGACAGGTATTTTGGACATTTAAGCATATATTACTTGGCGGATACAATGTCCATGTAGAGTCATGACAACACAACATATTCATGTAAAACAGGGATCTGTGTACAGAACATGTTATACAATGAATTGTAAATATATGAAAAGTATTTATATTCATATTAGTGAAGAAATTGAGAAATATGTTTACATCGATCATAGTATGTTGTCTATTTCGATCTATGCAAATTGGATACTCACAGTTTGAGCCGTGTTATGTGATCAAGGCCGTGGAGCGGCCGAAACGCATCATGGTGGACTAACTTGGTGGCAATAAAGAAACTCTGCACCTATTTGGGTCTACGCTCGTTTTTTCCTGTTCGAAGGAGAAGTAGCAAGCGAGTATCGTAATATATTTATATATATATACATATATATATATATATATATATATTCCACGTTCTCCGTCAGTTATCCTGCTCTCAACACAGCGGCTGCTCCAGCCGCGAGGACGAAACTCGCGAATCCATATCAGCCACAGTTCAAAGATTGCTGCGCACTCTGGTCAGTATTCAATTCAATGATTTATTAAGATTCGTTGCAAAACACGATCAGTACACGATCTGCTGACAAACGCGTTTCAGCCTCCTGGCCTTCGTCAATGTCAATGATACTTTGTTTCCACTTTCTATTTAAGCATTCAATTGGTTTCAATGATAAAAGGAGTGGAAATGGAAAGCGGACTGAACATGTACAGATACTCAATGGGAAAAAGGTGTCGGCCATTTTAACACTATGTTATACCACAATAGACAATGCTAAGTTAATGCACTAAGCCTGTGGGTTCAACGTTTCAGTCCAACAAGTAAATAAACCAAAATCCTTAACTTAGTGTTTTTAAATGTTTTAACATGATGTTAGTTAGTCAACCATAAACGTTTTCCTCCTTTCCCCAGGCTATTTTAGATATGCCCGTGTGTTCGTTTTTGGTTTTAATCATAATTACCCCCAACTGGAGTATGCATACCTCTCTCTCATCAATATCTTTTTCGTTATTTACAAAATGAAGCCCTGAATGGGCTAATTAAATTAATTTGACAGTTCAATTGTGATTGTCTATCTGGTTGCCTGCCATCCTTTCCCATTGTGTTTATATTTCTAAGGGCCAGCGTTTGGATTGTCGGGGTATTATCCAATAAAGGACCATAGTTCCTCTTCCTGGTTTAGCCCCCTTGGGGTCCTGGTGCGTAACTCCACTATAAGTTTGGCCTCAAGCTGCCTAAGTGACCTGACTCTGTCCCCTCCTCTTTCTCCTACTGGAATCTGATCTATACAATAATATGTCAACTTGTCACTTTTGGCCTCATGTAACCCAGCAAAGTGCCTTGCCACCGGATACGTTTTATCCCTGTTGGTTATGGCTCTTTTATGTTCTAGGATGCGTTTCTTTGCTGGGTGTATGGTACTTCCAATGTACTGCAATCCACAGGGGCAGATTAGGCAGTATATCACAAAACTGGAATTGCAGTTAAGAAGTTTATCAATAGGTCTTTTTAGCTTCTTGCCTGGTACTGTATAATCTTTTACCTTTTTGCAGTTTTTGCAAGCCTTGCAACTCATGCAAGGGAAAAAACCCGTAATAGTTGGTTTAATCCGGGGTTTATCCTCAAAGTGGCTTCGCACCAGGATATCTTTCAGTGAGGCACTTTTCCTGAAAGTGATGTCCGGATTAGATGGAATCAATTTCCCAAGGACCCCATCAGTTTGGAGAATACACCAATTTTTCTGAATGAGGCCCCTGATTCTTTGAGCCTCTGCCGAGAAGGTCATAATCAATCTGACCTTCGATTGATCCCCTTCTGCTTCGCTATTCTCCATCTGTTTCTTAGTTAGTAGCTCCTGTCTGCTTCTACTGCCGGCCTTTTCCACCGCTTCCTGCAGCACTTTACTTCTGTAGCCCCTATCTTTAAATCTCACTAGGGACTCATTGGCAGCCTCTTGGAAATCATCGGGTCGGGAGCAGTTCCTCTTGAGCCTTAAAAGCTCCCCGTACGGTATGCTGTTAATCAAGTTACGGGGATGTTGGCTCCAAGAGTGCAAGACAGTGTTGCCTGCCGTCGGCTTCCGATACAATTTTGTGCACAGCTTATTATCTGCCACAAAGACCAGGAGATCCAAAAAGACTACCTCCTTTTCACTGATATTACTTGTGAATTTGAGGTTGTAATCGTTCTCATTTAATGCCCTCACATATTCCTCTGCCTCTGTGCGTGTGCCTCTCCATACTATGAAGAGG
This sequence comes from Triturus cristatus, assembly GCF_964204655.1. Classification (NCBI taxonomy): domain Eukaryota; kingdom Metazoa; phylum Chordata; class Amphibia; order Caudata; family Salamandridae; genus Triturus; species Triturus cristatus. The sequence continues at coordinate 487,209,455 of NC_140592.1, forward strand.
TCGTCAATGTACCTAGTCCATAAGGCTATTTTATCGAGCCAGATCTCATTATCACCCGCCCAGGCCACGTGCTTCTCCCACCAGCCCACGAAAAGGTTCGCGTAGCTGGGGGCGAAGCACGTGCCCATCGCGGTACCTTGTACCTGTAAGTAAAGTTCTCCTGCAAATAAGAAAATGTTGTTATGCAGACAGAATGAAACAATCTGTGATAGCATTTTGTTGTGTTCCTGGAATTTCAGGGCTCGTGTTTTCAAGAAAAACTCAAAGGCTTCAAGTCCTTGTGAGTGTCTAATGCTTGTATATAAACTCGTTATATCTAGAGTTATTAACAGCAATTCATCATCCCAGGAAATCTCTTGAATCTGGCGAATGAAGTCTGTTGTGTCCAGGATGAACGAGCTAAGGTCCTTAACTATAGGAAATAGAAAGGAGTCTACATAAATGGAGGCCTTTTCTAGTAGACTTCCCAGTGAGGAGACTATCGGACGTCCTGGAGGTTCTTTGATGTCTTTGTGCACCTTCGGGAGATGGTAAAATGTAGGTAACACAGGACACTCAACTTTCATGTAATGGAGTTCATTAATTTCTAAGATTCCCTTGTGGTTCCACTCTTGAAGAAGACTGTAGAAGGCCAACACGCTGCTGTTATAATCTTCTCTCTTGATTTTCACATAGCTCTGTGTATCACCAAGTAGACGTAAGGCCTCCCGTTTATATTGCTCCTTTGTCATTATGACGACATTTCCCCCTTTGTCTGACTGTTTAATCACCAGTCCGGGATCGTCTCTGAGGGATTTCACAGCCTCCCACTGCGCTTTTGTGGGGTTATATTTTCTTTTTCCCCCAGGAGTAGTACCTATTGTTCTTAATTTGTCAAGATCTTTGATTACGGCCTCATGGAAGCAATCGATGGCATCGTACGGGGTTCGCGGGATAAATTTAGATCGTGTTTTAAACTGGCTTTTCCCGCTGCTCTGATTCACCCCTATCTCCAATAATAGTTGAGTTTCATCTTGGACGTTTGTAGCTTCCCCCATTCCTTCCGATTCTTGTATGTCCCGCATCACTGTTAAGATTTCCAAGTCGCTTCCTACGAGGTTCTCCGTGGTCGGTCCTATTGTTCCCTGTTGTGCTTTCTTGGAACCAGGGTGCATTGCAAATATTTTACGCAATTTGAGCTTCCGTATATATTGGTACAGGTCAATTCGCATTGTTGTGTAGTCCCATTGCGTTGTTGGACAGAAAGTGAGCCCTTTCTGTAGTACAGTTCTTTCCACTTGAGTGAGTATTCTAGGGGAAAGGTTGATGATAGAGAGCTTATTTATTTCCTCTTTCCGTCCCGATTGCTCCTCGTTACCCGGGGTTCGTAGTTTTGTTTTGTTGTTCTGCCCTCCTCTCCTTGTTTTCCGCCGCCCTGTTCTGGTGGACGGCTCCTCTGTGGAAATTTGCGCCATGTTTCTTTGATTAGATGATATTCCTTGGGAAAAAGCTGATCCGTATTGCACGGTACTCCCCCCGTGCCTCGAGGTATTTCTGATTCAGAGAGATCGGCTTCAGATTCCGATGTATCCCTCTGTATCACCGCTGTTTCATCTCTCGATTCTTGTAAGGCTTTTCTTGGTGCGTCGTACTTTTTTGCAAAAGTCAACACCCTGCCGCTCTCGTAGTATCGTTGGTCCCGTGCAAACTTGTTCTGTTTGCGTCTTTTTATATCGTTTTCATATGCTACTAGGCGGGTTTTCATACGTGCCCTCAAGGTTTCGATGAGTTCTTTATCCGTGTCTTTAGCTATGTTGGCTTCAATCTCTTTAATTTCATCCAATAATTTGGCTCTATCACTTTTGGCGTATTTCACGAGGATTTCCACCATCCCCTTTGCTGAAGCTCTAGTATAATCCGACCATTCCTTTAAAAGATTCGGGTCTGGATTTTCATATGAGGGGACTGTGTAGATTCTCAGACCCCTTGGGATCCTATCCACATCCAAGTAGCGTTGTAAGGAAGTGGCCTCCCACCACTTCCTTATTTCTATTTCGTAGGTTCTTTCCAATTTAGTAAACCACCCTCGTAGGTTGCTTGGTGTTTTGCTGGTTGCTGTTCCCCTTCTGTTCTCAACCCATGCGCTGTCCCTTTAAATACTGTCACTGCCGCTTCTAACCGTTCAGCGTCGCTGAACATGATCGTGTTTGCATAAATATGTTCAAAGTCAATGTCTGTTGCGTTTTCTGGCCAAAACGCTGTTACTGCCGCAATTAGAAAATAATAAACGCCAAGGGCAGAGGGAACTCACCGGGGCGATCTTCACACAGCCGCCTTCACTCGCCTGCGTGTCTCTCGCGTCTCGGCATGTCTCTCTGTTTACACCTCCCTCGAGGAAGACGGTACCTCCAGAGACGCTCCCACCAGTCTCTGGCTCTCACGTCCTTCGAAGGGTTTCCTTGGTATTCGTTAAGCGCTTCCAAGCGAGGCTGTTTCCACGAAGCCTCAGAAATGTTGGTCGTGTGTTCCGTAGCGGTAGCGGAGCGGGAAATTAAATTGCTATATTCCACGTTCTCCGTCAGTTATCCTGCTCTCAACACAGCGGGTGCTCCAGCCGCGAGGACGAAACTCGCGAATCCATATCAGCCACAGTTCAAAGATTGCTGCGCACTCTGGTCAGTATTCAATTCAATGATTTATTAAGATTCGTTGCAAAACACGATCAGTACACGATCTGCTGACAAACGCGTTTCAGCCTCCTGGCCTTCGTCAATGTCATTGATACTTTGTTTCCACTTTCTATTTAAGCATTCAATTGGTTATCAATGATAAAAGGAGTGGAAATGGAAAGCGGACTGAACATGTACAGATACTCAATGGGAAAAAGGTGTCGGCCATTTTAACACTATGTTATACCACAATAGACAATGCTAAGTTAATGCACTAAGCCTGTGGGTTCAACGTTTCAGTCCAACAAGTAAATAAACCAAAATCCTTAACTTAGTGTTTTTAAATGTTTTAACATGATGTTAGTTATATAAATATATATAGACATCAGAGTAACAGTGCAAGACAATAGATTAGAGACTGATTTATTCAGAAAGAGCACAGCAGGGAATTCTGTTCTTCATTCAACAAGCTGCCATCCTCATAATTTCAGGTGGAGCATACCCTTGGTGAATTCCTCCGTGCAAAAAGAAATTGCAGCACAGAGGAATCATATACCAGAAACAAAAAAGAGATGTCAGATAGATTCCTTGCCAGAGGATATCCGTACACGATGCTGAAGAAAGGTGAGAAAAGAGCAGATGCCATTACTAGAAGCGAGGCACTATACAAAGCACCAAAGAGCAAACAAAATGAAACAGAGGCTCCCATAAGATTAATTACCACCTTTAATTCACAATCTAATCATTTCCAGCAGATTGTCAAAAAAAGATGGGATATCCTAACACACGATAAGATACTCAAACAGAAGTTAGGCCCACATCCAGCAATCACGTACAGAAAGGGTACCTCGATCAAAGATATGATTGTGAGAAGCCATTTTAGTGACGCCAAATCCACATGGCTAGAAAGAATAGGAGGGTTCCATCGCTGTGGTAAATGCAAAGCGTGTAGCCACAGCACCAATGTAAAAGAAGTAATCCTGGAGAGAACCAAGAGAAAGTGGTATATTCGCAAGAATATACAATGCAGCACCGATTTCGTAATCTATGTAATCACTTGCCCTTGTGGCAAGTGGTACATAGGTTCTACCATGTTTCCGGTAAAAAAGAGAATACTGGAACATTGGCGTGCAATAACCAACAAAGACTTTAGTTATAGTACAGCCAGACACTTTGACAAAGAACACAATGGAGATTGGACTAAGGCGAAGTTTTTTGCCTTAGATACCATAACTAAAGACCCTCGAGGAGGGAATAGAATTCAGGCCCTACGTAGAGCAGAATCCAAGTTCATCCTACAAGCTGGGAGTGTAACCCCTTTCGGGATGAATAATGATGAAGAGATGCATGTGCATTTGTAAATTGTTGATATATGTAGTTTTAGCCTCAAGCTTTTCGGCAACTCCTGTTCCAAGCTATATGAGTTCACCGTAGATCATCGTTTTTAGCTGCAATATATGGTATTTTTTGTGAAACTTTGTGTACTAAGAAATTCATATACATTTTGTAACAGGCCTCCATTTTTGACTACAGAATTTTACGTGGCCGAGTGTATGACCCATACTGTAGATATGCTTGTTCATTGTAAATCCTGTTTCTTTCAGTAGGAAAAACCAGATAGACTATATTGTAAATTTGTGTTTCTATTGAAACTGTAATATGTGTTCTAACATAAAATTTTATTCTTGTTTTTGCATTTAGATGGGACCCGGAAATTGACAGATACCACCGTTACTGTTATTTGATACGAGCACGGAGCAATTGGTGACTAAATTGTTTAGCACCATCTCCTTAAGGGTCACTTTTTTCTACTATAGTGTACAATGTAAAGAACCTGAAACACACTTCTCTTTCTCTGTAGGGTACTATACCTTGATTTCAGGTGAAAATTTAGTTTAATGAATTATTTTTTACTTTCCTAGCATATGTCAGCAGGGACAATATACACGTTGACTTCGACTTACTATAAGTTTTATGCGTAGCATAATTAAATTCTGTTTGTCCACTATATATATATGTGATTACATCACAGAAGACACACTAGAAAATGAATGGTGTTCCTTTATTATTTTTTTCTAGCCACTGTTTAAAATATATACTGGTTTTCACATTTATGAAATGACCATTGCGCAGCAGCTTAATCATGTGTAAAAATACCTTTGTATTATATTATTTTCTATAATGTACCAATTGTGAAGTCTGTTGTCTATGTTTCTGTATGACCTTAAATACAGTGAACTCGGAACATATGGTCATGTGACCAAGAGCACGTTTGCTCGAAACGCGTCTTTTGTTTGCCCGCAACATTAAAAAAGATTAAAAATCAACTGGATTCGTGTGGCTCGTACTTACAGTGCAGTGGAGATCTGTGAGCTGACGGACAATTTTCACGAGCAGTGGCGCTTGCTCGGAACGAGCCCCGACCCGTTTGGATGGGAAGAGATTTGGCGCCAGACGACGAGAAAGTGAAGCGATTCAACTGCCTCTCTGCCTGCCGGTAAACAGACCCGCCTCGGTCCCGTGATACGAACAGCAGGACTACGAACAACGGTGAACGCTACGGAAGCGGAGTCAATCGCGGAATAGATTGAATCAGCAAGGTACCTTTTCACCGAGTCAGAGGGGGAGTCGTAGTTACCAGGGTTTGTCAGGGCATCAGCCCGGAGGACAGAATCCAGCTGAACGGAGGTCGTTTGACCACTTTGCATTCTGGGCAATGGAGTTCCTGGAAGGCAGAGAGGCTTCTGCTGCATTAATCTTCAGGAAATCGACAACATTGGAAAGCAACAGTGATGTTGCAAGCGCGAATATATCGACATCTAATTTAAAACAAAAAGGTAATCTCCTGGAAAGATTACGTAAGAAAGAATTAAGTAGATGGTGGGAAGCCACCTCACTACAGAATTATCTAGATGTCGACCGTATCCCGAGGGGGCTGAGAATTTTCATTGTACCGACGCTGAATAAACCAAAACATGAAGTATTGAAAGCATGGTTAGAGAACACTACCGCTTGCTCCAAGACTATGCTACTGATCTTAATTAAAAACGCTTGGGAGGAACATAAAGATTTGGTTGATGAAATCCAAAAAATCTTGGATGATTTAGCGAAAGAGACAGACCAAACTGAAGTGAGCAAGATCCTCTCAACAATGAACGACAGAATTAAGATATTTGAAAAAGAGATTATTGAAAGGAAACAAAGAAAATTCGAAAGGGACGAGAGAGACTATAGATCAGGAAGGATCTTAACATTTGCTAGAAAATTTGATAAACTACGTACCACCCTGTTTAAAGATCAAGCACTGGGAGCAGTGGACAGAGAAAGATGGGAATCAGGCACCAGTTTGAGCTCAGAAGTGGGATCGACGGATAGTACAAACTCATTCCCCGCAGAAATAACGTCTTTTTCCGAGGAACTGCGCCTCATGCAGGAGGCAAGCGAACATTCAATGAGGGGAAGAACGAGGTTCCAAGGAAGAGGAAGAGAAAAAACTCAAGTAAAAAGAGGAGAGAGCGGCGCAGGAAAAAACAGCAATACTGGTGTGGGAACCAAGGGCCAGAACCAAAAAGGAAAATAATGGATGAACAAGAACTGACGGTAATTAATCTATCTACTAGAGTTTTGACCCCCTTAGAAGAACAAGTTTTAAAACTAGGATTAAGTTTCTGTCCTGACTTCCCTCTTGACTATTCCCAAACACGAATTGATTTGTACTGCTTTGCACGTAAATTAAAACTGTTTAAAATCCACCAACTAAAAAGTAGCAATACCAGTTTACTAGCTATAACTGATGCCACTCCCTCACAAACCAGCGTAGATGAGGATAGTGAGATTTTGAGAACACTGTTCAGTCTTAATGAGGAACATTTATTAGCGAACTCCCAAGCCTCTGATCTGCCAGATCCAGTCATTGAGGCCAATGTGTCCACAGAAGGTTCAGGGATAGACACAGGGATCATTACACTATTTAGGAGAAAATCCAAATATAGACCCCAGACTCCAAAAGATAACATTGAAATCTTCCTAGAATTAGTCAACCATGACATTTTGCAACTTGTCAACAAACCTACGACTAATTCCAATTTGAACAAAGCACAGAGGGAAGCATTACGTAATCTACAAAACGATAATAATGTAGTCATAAAGCCATCCGATAAAGGAGGTAACATCGTTTTGTGGAATAAAACTAATTACGTACAGGAGGCCATGAGGCAATTGAATAATCCCACCTGCTATACCAAAGTTGACAAAACCTACATTGATAAACTAAAAGTTAGGCTCTTTAGCCTCATTGATGAGTGGACGAATGAGAAACTTTTAAACTGGGATGAGTCAAAATTTCTGAAGAATGAGACACCCACTGTTCCTACTTTTTATCTCCTCCCTAAAGTCCACAAAAATCCCACACAACCTCCAGGCAGGCCTATAGTGTCTTCCAAAAACAGTTTATTGGAAAATGTTTCTATATATGTTGATTTCTTTTTATCTGAATATGTGAAAGATTTAACATCGTACATCAGAGACACTAAAGATTTTTTACAAAAAATAGAAAACATACATTGGAATACAAACTATTGGCTTGTTTGTTTGGACGTAGAGAGCCTTTATACAAGTATCAGGCATACCGATGGGCTTAAAGCGTGCAAACACTTTCTTGACTCCAGAAGCATACATTTGACAAAACATACTGTAATGTTACTTCAAATGATTGAGTTCTGCCTTGTGGAAAATGTGTTTACTTTTAATGGCTCACTCTACAAACAAATTCAAGGAACTTCCATGGGCACCTGCTTCGCTCCCAGCTATGCCAATCTTTTGGTCGGCTGGTGGGAGAAGCAGGTGCTATGGGGTGAAGGAATGGAACATTGGACCAACAGAGTCAGTATCTGGCTCAGGTTCATTGATGATATATTTTTTGTTTGGGAGGGTGGAGAAGATGAACTAATGTTATTTCTATCAGAATTAAATGAGAATTCCCTAAATTTAAAATTTACAATGCAGTGCAGCCAAAAAACTGTTGACTTTCTAGACATCAGAGTAACAGTGCAAGACAATAGATTAGAGACTGATTTATTCAGAAAGAGCACAGCAGGGAATTCTGTTCTTCATTCAACAAGCTGCCATCCTCATAACTTCAGGTGGAGCATACCCTTTGGTGAATTCCTCCGTGCAAAAAGAAATTGCAGCACAGAGGAATCATATACCAGAAACAAAAAAGAGATGTCATATAGATTCCTTGCCAGAGGATATCCGTACACGATGCTGAAGAAAGGTGAGAAAAGAGCAGATGCCATTACTAGAAGCGAGGCACTATACAAAGCACCAAAGAGCAAACAAAATGAAACAGAGGCTCCCATAAGATTAATTACCACCTTTAATTCACAATCTAATCATTTCCAGCAGATTGTCAAAAAAAGATGGGATATCCTAACACACGATAAGATACTCAAACAGAAGTTAGGCCCACATCCAGCAATCACGTACAGAAAGGGTACCTCGATCAAAGATATGATTGTGAGAAGCCATTTTAGTGACGCCAAATCCACATGGCTAGAAAGAATAGGAGGGTTCCATCGCTGTGGTAAATGCAAAGCGTGTAGCCACAGCACCAATGTAAAAGAAGTAATCCTGGAGAGAACCAAGAGAAAGTGGTATATTCGCAAGAATATACAATGCAGCACCGATTTCGTAATCTATGTAATCACTTGCCCTTGTGGCAAGTGGTACATAGGTTCTACCATGTTTCCGGTAAAAAAGAGAATACTGGAACATTGGCGTGCAATAACCAACAAAGACTTTAGTTATAGTACAGCCAGACACTTTGACAAAGAACACAATGGAGATTGGACTAAGGCGAAGTTTTTTGCCTTAGATACCATAACTAAAGACCCTCGAGGAGGGAATAGAATTCAGGCCCTACGTAGAGCAGAATCCAAGTTCATCCTACAAGCTGGGAGTGTAACCCCTTTCGGGATGAATAATGATGAAGAGATGCATGTGCATTTGTAAATTGTTGATATATGCAGTTTTAGCCTCAAGCTTTTCGGCAACTCCTGTTCCAAGCTATATGAGTTCACCGTAGATCATCGTTTTTAGCTGCAATATATGGTATTTTTTGTGAAACTTTGTGTACTAAGAAATTCATATACATTTTGTAACAGGCCTCCATTTTTGACTACAGAATTTTACGTGGCCGAGTGTATGACCCATACTGTAGATATGCTTGTTCATTGTAAATCCTGTTTCTTTCAGTAGGAAAAACCAGATAGACTATATTGTAAATTTGTGTTTCTATTGAAACTGTAATATGTGTTCTAACATAAAATTTTATTCTTGTTTTTGCATTTAGATGGGACCCGGAAATTGACAGATACCACCGTTACTGTTATTTGATACGAGCACGGAGCAATTGGTGACTAAATTGTTTAGCACCATCTCCTTAAGGGTCACTTTTTTCTACTATAGTGTACAATGTAAAGAACCTGAAACACACTTCTCTTTCTCTATAGGGTACTATACCTTGATTTCAGGTGAAAATTTAGTTTAATGAATTATTTTTTACTTTCCTAGCATATGTCAGCAGGGACAATATACACGTTGACTTCGACTTACTATAAGTTTTATGCGTAGCATAATTAAATTCTGTTTGTCCACTATATATATATGTGATTACATCACAGAAGACACACTAGAAAATGAATGGTGTTCCTTTATTATTTTTTTCTAGCCACTGTTTAAAATATATACTGGTTTTCACATTTATGAAATGACCATTGCGCAGCAGCTTAATCATGTGTAAAAATACCTTTGTATTATATTATTTTCTATAATGTACCAATTGTGAAGTCTGTTGTCTATGTTTCTGTATGACCTTAAATACAGTGAACTCGGAACATATGGTCATGTGACCAAGAGCACGTTTGCTCGAAACGCGTCTTTTGTTTGCCCGCAACATTAAAAAAGATTAAAAATCAACTGGATTCGTGTGGCTCGTACTTACAGTGCAGTGGAGATCTGTGAGCTGACGGACAATATATATATATATACGAACGTCATGAAACGACGTAGCAAAGAGTGTGTGTGTGTGTATACATATATATGTATATATATATATGTGTGTGTATATATATATATCTATTATATATATATATAAATATATATGTACACAGTCTTTGGTACGTCGTTTCACACACTGCCCAGTATGCCTAGTTCACACTGCCAAACCAGAGCATTGCCCAGCATGTACCACCTTTGTCATCCGTGGTTATTGTTCAAGCCCGAGAGAGCTACTGCTTCTTCATGGCTAGAAACAAGTGCATTTTTGTATAGAATTCATGCACATCCCAACTCAACCCAAATCACCAATATTTTCATTATGCATTGCTTAACTGTTTGTAAAACAAATGAGTGTAACATGAGTAAAGGGTGTTGACTGAGGAGTACTTACCAAGACAGTGCTGAGGTAATGGGCCTCGTTTGTGGCTTAGGCTTAGCGTATCGGGAGAGAAACACATACAGTAAAGAGCACAACAGGCCCATCTTGCCTTGTCCAAGCACAATGTGAAAGTCTGGCCCGCTGGTGTTCGCTTCAACCTACGCTGCACATTAGCAAGTTTTTGCAGAAGAAAGGCAGTTTACCCATTGGCAGTGGAAGAAGGAGGAGGGGGCATTGTGGGTCTGGCAAAAAAACATGCATTGTGGGCCTGGCAAAAAAAGTCCCCTCAAATGACCTATGCTTGAAGGCTTTGCTGTAGAAATGGCAAAAGACTTTGTCCCTTTCTATCTCGGCATGGACTGCACTGTGCTAATCCTACACTTAAAGACTTTGATAGAAAAGCAGACATTTGAGGTGAGCAAATTTAGAGTGTCGCTGGTGTTGACAGTGCTCTATCCTGGAGCTGCTTTCCACCTGAACTTGAGAGCTACCCAGAGTTCTCTGCTTCTTTTTTTACATAATTTATGCGTCACTCTATGCCTGAAAGGCTTTGTTTTGACTTATACTGGATGCTCCGTTGTGTCTGGACAAAGCAATACCTCTCTGAAGAGCTCTAATGAGAACGAAACATGTCAGGGGTTGCTTTTATTCATTTCAGGGTGACTTGAATGGTATTTTACCAATCCAAAGCTGTAATACTGTGCCTGGAGTGGTAAAAGGCTTTTGTCATTTTACAGCTCGGCATAGATAGCACTGTGCTAGTCCTATGCTTAAAGACTTTGCTGTAGAAATGGCAAAAGACTTTGTCCCTTTCTTCCTCGGCGTGGATGGTACTGTGCTAATCATACACTTAAAGACTTTGCTAGAAAAGCAGACATTTGAGGTGAGCAAATTTAGAGTGCTGCTGGTGTTGAGAGTGCTCTATACTGGAGCTGCTTTCCACCTAAACTTGAGATCTACCCAGAGTTCTCTGCCTCTATGGCTGAAGGCCCATATATATATATATGTATATGTATATGTATATATATATATATATATATATATATCTATATATGAAAACAAATCCCGAATGGCACCACTCCTCCTCGACACACAGACAGGTACGGACCACTCAGGGGACGATGATAGTGAATGATGTGCTTTATTTAATTAGCATGACTCCAACAACCAGTCAATCCTGGCCAGTGCCCCAGCATGACGCGTTTCGACAGAACAACTCTGTCTTGTTCATATATGTCACTCAATGGCGGTCACCACTGGATAATTATAGTTAGGTCAGCGTTTCCATAGGAAATGCGTTTTTTATGTTTCTAATAACTCCAAAAAGTGCTTTTTTTGCCTAGTTTCTACATGTAAAGTTTTAGGGTGATACGTCAAGCAGTGGGGAGAAAAAAGGAGGGTCCTAAAATGCAAAATCCCTATGCGTTTTCCATAGACTTCTTTAGGCCGAGCTACTGTAAAAACTGCTGAACAGAATTACACCAAGATTATCAGGAAGCTAGATGTTGGTACGGAGATTGTGCTTTCTGTGATTTGGTGTAAATCTTTTCAGTACTTTGAGAAATTAAGGTTAAAAAATATTTGTCAATCTAAACAGCTAAGTATGTGATATTCTCGCGGAGCCCCAATTTAAAAACAGAGTATTCTGATTCACCCAAGTAGGTTTAGTTTTCCTAGGCCATCTTGCTCCTGTGGAAGTCAAACTTGCGGAAAAAATGTAAACAAAATGGTGCCCTGTGGCCTCAATGTGGCCAATTTAATAATTATGGGGAGGAGGCCACGCAGCTCCCTTCCCGAGCCATATTCGGCCCCAGGGACCCCATCGCTCGGGCCCAAAGTATATTTTAAGGACAGGGGCGCCACGCAGCCCCCCTTCTCCAGACTTCAAAAGGCCCTGGGGACCCAATCCCCCGGGGCTGTTACTTAAATGTAATGGGAGTAGGGCCGTAAGACCCCTCTCCCTGACCCTTTAAATGTCCCAGGAACACCATTCCCTGGGGTCGGCTTACTTGCTGTGCCCCAGGGAGCCCACACCCGGGCACAGAAGATTTCCTGCCCACACTGGGATGGACGGGGAAGCTTGTGTTTGCTCCTACCTGGTGGGAGCATTTTCAAAACTCCAGCCAAATGGGAGCAAACACAAAGTCTGCTTTCAGCGGGCAAGAGCTTTAAAAATCCTCTAGCCGGTCAGCTGGGAGCAGACTTATATTCAGTTTCCCTGCCCGCACTGATGCGGGTAGGGAAACAGAACAACAGATTGCTCCCGTCTGGAGGAAGCAGCCTAAATAGCGTGCCTCTCTCCCTTTATTAATTACTCATCCCTGGGGAATAGGGTCCCCAGAGCCTAATAAGTCTTGTGGAGGGTAGCCGAATGCCCCTCCCCTTTTTTAATTAAATTTGGCCCGAGGAAATAAGATCCCCGGGGCCTAATTAAGGCTTGGGCAGAGGAGCAACAGAGCTCTTCTCTCCTGTTTTATTGGAAAAGGCACCGGGATGGGGTCCCCAGGACCAATTATGGGTTGGGGAGGGGGCTGCATGACCACTTCCCATAGTATATATATTTTGGCCCCAGGGGATTGGGTCCCAGGGGCCTGAAGGCGAACCCTACGCTGCGCAAACCAAAGGCTGTGCAAAGTGTGTGGTGCGCACCCTGTTGAAGCTTTGGCCACAGGGCCTGGCGGCAGGCCAAGTCCTGTGGCCAACCCCCCAGGTAAGCATGGACAAAGGCTCTGCACAGAGTGGGGATGGCTGCCTGTGGGGAGTTGGAAGCTGGGCCTGTCTGCAAGACTTGCCCCTCACCACGCACATCCAAGGGCCCTGTGCAGCATGGAGTTTGTTGCTTCTAGGTGTCTGTCTGCAGGGAGTTGGACGCTGGGCCTGGCTGTAAGCAAGGCCTTGCGGCCAACTACACACTGCATGCGGTGAAAGGCCATGTGCAGCATGCGGTTGGATGCCTCTGGAGGAGGTAGACAGCCTTCGTAAGGAATGGCCGCAGGCCTTGTTGCAAAACCACTGATGTGCACAGCCTTTGCCCGTGCGGGGTGGAGATTTGGCTTTACGTATGGTAATTAAATATTACTTTCTGTTAAAAAAAACTAGAAATTTGATGAAAAAAACAAAGGTTAAAGTAAAGTTATAGTTAGGTGTGATAAAAAGATATGTTTTTGTTTAAAAAAACTATAGAAATTCAAAGAAAAAACTAAAGGTTAAAGTAACATTATAGTTAGGTGAATAGGTCAGTGACAACATTAACATTTTGAACTCCAAACAAAGAAATTCACCAGTTCTAGTTAGTAGAGCTAACTATAAGTTGCGCCCCTGCCATGCACTGCTTATGACCTCACATATTACATCACTCTTGACATGCTCTATTTTTTTTTTGAACATTATTTTTATTGGTATTTAGTTATATAAACGTACATTTATCACGTTTCAGATATATGGCTGCAACATATACGCAGCGGGGTAGACCACCATTGATTTCAAGATTACATTTACATTGTGGTTGGTGTGAGTGTGGTCTGCGGTATAGCAGGTCTGTGCCAGTGAAAGAAAAACTAGGGGGGAGAACTGAACTGGGGAGTGCCATGGGGTGCTTAGCGTTGGGGTGAGGCGTATACTATGAGTCCGTTATTGCCTACTCCATCATGCAGCTACTATTAGCCTAGGAGGGAGTGTGTATGCGGGCTGATATGGATTGCTGTGGAGCGTTCCCACTGGGGGGAGCTAGACCCGATGCATCCAAGGGGACCGCGGAGGGTTGTGGAGAGGAGTCTCCTATCTCGGGAGCCTGTGCGGTGCAAGGTTGTGTGGTGCTGGGGGCATGTAAGTCAATAACTGTGGTCTCTGGAGTCTGGGACTGCCTAAATTGGTGCAGCAGGAGCACCCATTCTAGGGAAATTGGGACCTTACGCATACCTTTGGCTTCCTCCTCCCAGATTGCGTCTTCCTCGGCCGCCGCCCATTTGAGAACCGCCCCACCCATGCCGCGATCACTCTTGACATGCTCTATGACATCATTTATTACGTCACTGTTGACATCTCAAATGACATCTTTAATACATCAGAGAGAGAGAGAGAGAGCGAGAGAGAGAGAGAGAGAGAGAAAGAGAGGGAGGGAGGGGGAAGATAGAGAGAAAGCACCCAGAGAGGGAAAAAAGAGAGAGAAGGCTGGTTTGATAATTACTGCCGGAGCTGCTTTGGTACCCAAGTCTAGCCCAGTGCCCCTGCCTCTTACCCTCCATGGTCCAATGTGCTGACCCCATCCATACTGGCATGTTTGCCATGGTCAGACTGCTGCCCCAGCCCTCCTTCTGCCTGCCCTCCATCCACTATCTATGTGTCCTTGTCTATCCTGCCAGCCCTCTGTGGACAGCCTATGGTCATGCCCATGCCAGCCTGCACTATGTGGTCAGCTTGCTACTCCAGCCCTCTCCTCCCCGACCTTCATTCTCTGTATGCTTGTCCCTGCGCAGTCCCTCCTGCCTTCCATTTTAAACTGTTTTCCGGCTGCCCATGCTGGCCTTACCTGTGTGGTGAGCTTGCTGCCCCTGCCTCCCTCCTCCCTGCCTTCCTTTGCCCTAGTCTGTGCCATGTCCCCTGTCTCCTACCTTACACAGCCTTTCCTTCTGCCACTGCCCCTTCCGCGTGCCCTCTGTGCTTAGCTTGCTGACCCCCACCTCCTCCTTGCCTAAGTTGTCTGTGTACATATCCCTGCCCCTCCCTCCTGCCCTGCTGCCACTTGCCCCCTGTGGTTAACTTGTTCTCTCTCCATTTGGTACCATTTATTTGCCCTCTACTGTGCAAGTCCATGCTTCTGTCCCCGCAGTCCAGCCCTGTGTGGTCTGTTATGATGCCACTGCTTCTCCTGCCTGCCCTGTGAGGTTATGCTACTGCCCCTGCCCCACTTCTCCATGTCCTCCATTGTCCGTTCCCCTTCACCAAACACTGTGCCATCCATTGTCCATTGATCTGCCCCTGCTCCACCTGCTTGCTCTAAACAGTGTGTTGCGCTGACATTGCCCCTCCTGCCTGCCCAGCATGGTCGGATTGCTGCCCCTGCCCTCTCCCCACGGTTTTCCATCATCCAAGTCTATGCCTCTATTCCCTCCCTCCTACCCTCATGGTACATTGTGCTGCCAATCCCGCCTACCCTTCATGGTCTGTTATGCTGGCATTGCCCCTCCTTCATGTTGTATGTGGTCTGTTGTGCTGCCACTGCCCCTCCTGTGTGGTTAGCCTGCTGCCCCTTTCCCCTTGCTGCCTGCGCTCTGTTTTCTGAGTCCAGCCCCTACCACCTACCTCTTACCCACCATGGTTCATTGTGCTGCCACTAATCTTCTAGCCTGGCATACGTGGTCAATTGTGCTGCCATTGCCCCTCGCTCCTTCCCTACATGGTCAGCTTGCTGCCCATGCCTCCCTCCGCCCTGCCCTCAGTTGTCCAAGTGCATACCTCTGCCCCTCTGTCCTGCCCTCCATGGTTCAAAGTGCTTCCATTGCACATCCCACCTGCCCTGCATGGTCAGCTTGCTGAACACCTACCCCTGCCCTCCGCTGACAGTGTGCATCTCCCTGCCCTCCATTGAGCTGCTGATGCCCTCCAGTCTGTATTGTGCTGCCACTACCCCTGCCACTTGCCCTGTGTGAGCAGCTTGTTGCCTCTGCCACCTAACTCCAGCCCTCATTGCCCAACACTGTGGCCCTATCCCATCTATCCTGGTCTCCACGATCTGTTGTGCTGCCTCTTCCCCTCCCGCTTGCCTGGTGTTGTCAGTCTGCTGCTTCTGCCACTGTTTCCTCCCCCTGCCCTCTGTTGTCCCAGTCCGTGACCTACTCCCTCCCTCCCCACAGTGTTCTAATGAACAACTAGAGCATTAACATTCTGTATTTATGACAAAAGTGTGGCACACCTGAAGCCAGCTTGACGGAATCAAGGATGTAAAACTGAAAGCACTTCCTTTAGAAATGAATAAAATAAGAGGATTCTTTTTCACTGAGAACTTATGGTAAATATATATATAGATGTATAGGCGTTACCTTGGAATCGGTCCATAGGTTGGGCTCGTCCGATTAAAGAAGCTTTTCCAGTTGTCGTAGACAGTAACAGAGTTGTTATTCGGTATCTTGACCTGTGCACAACATAAAAGGTTAGTGGTTAGTTAAGATGGGTTTGGCCCTGAAGAGATAACATTGCATAGATCAAAGAGATTCAAGGAAATCATTTTTACCCAAGACTTCTCTCTCACCTGTTGGGAAGCTTTGAATATGACACTTTGAACAGGTGGAGTTCCTTGTGCCCTAAAAGTTGCATTAGCTACAAATACAGAGGGGAAAAAAAAAGAAAGAGGGGAGACTGATGTAAACAAACATTGCCAAACTATGTACTTTGTTAGATATGAATTGCAACTCCTAAGAATAATGATTGCATGTTTTTCTTTAAAGAACAATAAACAACAGAATGCCAATACTGATCTCTCTTTTAACCTTATTTTAAACACGTCACGAAGAAACAAAACAAAGTGGTACACTTTGTGAGAATCGAATAAAGATAATTGAATTGAATTGAATTAACAAAATACTTGTTTTGCTACAGGTATATAATGCCTTCTTTAAAGAAAGTTGAAACAACCAGGGTATGGACTCATAATCAGCAAGGCAGAGCCCCAATTGAACAATAAACAACAGAATGCAAATACTGATCTCTCTTTTAACCTTATTTTAAACACGTCACGAAGAAACAAAACAAAGTGACCAATAGAGTTTTTTCCTTTTCAATTGATGAATATATCAATGTTTATTTAAACACCAAAATCAATTAATAAACTATTCAAAAATCATTATAATTCTTTACATATCAAATAGCTCCCATATTTCACTAATGAACAACTCTCTCATACTAGCACTCATACATAAAACACATTTCCTAATTAGATTCACACTCAATGTTCGAGCTTGTACGCATTCATTCTAACAGCCACACAACCAATCATTTGTACACACCCTCATCAAATACTACATAACAGGTTTTATACATCGCAATAATTTAGAAAGACAATACTTGAAAGCAAACAAAGACCTAAGGTGAATGAATTTCACAATGATTATTCAAAAATCCAAATATTTCAAACATAGAAAAAACACTCAATAGGTCCAAAATCCGACAGCTCAACACGTTTCGAACACCCCAATTTAATTATTGGTGTTCTCCTCAGGACCGACAAGGCTTGGCTTTTTTAATTAATAGATCAGACTCCTTAAATGCTCAGCGGCGGTCTGTCGGATTTTGAAATCACGAATCCGTGAAGAGCTCGCCTCCTTGCCCAAATCAGAGTGGTCGTTCAATCATGAAGCGATGCACCATTGAAGGGAGCATTTAAAGAGTCCTGTAGAAGAATTTAAAAGGAGTGTCTTAAGAAGCCCGTTGTTGGTTACACGGTGTGAGCAAGTTGGCTCTATATTTTTTGTCTCTGGCTCCGTAAGAGAAAGTGCGCTGAGTTGTCACAAGCAACGTGCTAATCATCCTGCAGATAAATAGATCGGCTGATCTATTAATTAAAAAAGCCAAGCCTTGTCGGTCCTGAGGAGAACACCAATAATTAAATTGGGCTGTTCGAAACGCGTCGACCTGTCGGATTTTGGACCTATTGAGTGTTTTTTTATATGTTTGAAATATTTGGATTTTTGGATAATCATTGTGAAATTCATTCACCTTAGGTCCTTGTTTGCTTTCAAGTATTGTCTTTCTAAATTATTGTGATTTAGAAAACCTGTTTTGTAGTATTTGATGAGGGTGTGTACGAATGATTGGTTGTGTGGCTGTTAGAATGAATGTGTACAAGCTCGAACATTGAGTGTAAATCTAATTAGGAAATGTGTTTATGTATGATTGCTAGTATGAGAGAGTTGTTCATTAGTGAAATATGGGAGCTATTTGATATGTAAAGGATTATAATGATTTTTGAATAGTTTATTAATTGATTTTGGTGTTTAAATAAACATTGATATATTCATCAATTGAAAAGGAAAAAACTCTATTGGTCACTTTGTTTTGTTTCTTCGTGACGTGTTTAAAATAAGGTTAAAAGAGAGATCAGTATTTGCATTCTGTTGTTTATTGTTCAATTGGGGCTCTGCCTTGCTGATTATGAGTCCATACCCTGGTTGTTTCAACTTTCTTTAAAGAAGGCATTATATACCTGTAGCAAAACAAGTATTTTGTTAATTCAATTCAATTCAATTATCTTTATTCGATTCTCACAAAGTGTACCATACAAGAGTACATACGATTAAAATTACATTAAAAAACAGATGTGTACAGATAAAAAATTCATTAACATCAGGGGACAAAATACAGTTCACATTGTATTATCGATTTTCTTCTGACTTGGGTCGCCCAAGAAACCTTGCAAGTACCACACATGTGTAGAGGCTTGGAAGCAGTTGTAAATATAAAAAAGCCGGCCTGCATTGTTTAAAATTAAGTGATTTCAATAAAGGTACAATAAAAGAACTTCTCAAGTCTTTATCAAATTTACAGAAAAGTGCAATGTGCATAGTTGATTGATTAGATACATTATCACATGGGCAACGTTGTAAATCTTTTGACCAGTCATTGGGGTTTGGAAAGCTTATCAGGCGGTGGAAGATATTTAGTCTAAAACATGTTAAAACAAATCGGTGTTGGGCATTAAGAACATTAAAAAGATATAGTTGCATGGAAAAGGTAGTTAAAACCATTTAATTTTCTCTGCCTTGCTGTTGTTTTGCATTTTTTTTGTTTAATTTAAAAATTAAACCTTAGTTACTCCTGTTCTATTGACATGGACCCTTTCACGTGTTGTTCTTATCATGCTGCTGGACCTCCAGGATGTCGGCTGAATAGCTGTGATACATGTTGGTATAAATATAGGTTTAAAAAAAACAAACAAAAAAAAATAACATTTAATTTTGTTTCACGGTTGGTCTGACCAGTTCCACGCATTATCGCAGATCCGCCAAATGGTTTAGACTCTCTGTTTTTAACCCTTTCCTCGAGATATTCAACAAGGATTCTGGATGTTCATAAAATTCCAAACGGCCCATATTTATCAGGGAATTCTTGATAAACTTTAACCAAGTAATCTTTAGGGCCATTTCAGGATCACACCAGTCTTTTACTAGGGCACGGTTTAAGTCCATATGTTCCGAAGTCCATATTTTTTTGCCATAGGAAGAGTGGTTGGGTCTTTACCAGGTCTATTAGATAATTAGTCCCCAGCTCAGAGTGACATACCTAGTTTGAACAGCTGGAGGGAAGTGCCAAAAGGTTTTCAAAAAAGGCATTTTCCACCGCCTGCAGTGATTCGACGTTTGCATATCCCCAAATGTCCGAACCATACATTGCAATGGTTCTACACTTTGCATAGTAAATAGATAGCATTTCTTTAAGTTGGAAGTTCCCCAATTTTCTAGCAAAATTGCAAAGTGCAGAAATGGATCTTAAAAATTGCAATCTTCTAGATTCAATTGCACTTTTCCATTTACCTTCACTGTCAAATAAAATACCCAGGTAGGAAAACGTTCGAGTTTGGGGTATTATTTCGCTCCCTAGGTGTATGTTACGGCATTTTGTTCCCCCTGCCCACTTTCATAACAAATGTCTTGCTTGTGTTGATTCGGAGCCCTAGACTTTCCAGAAATAAGGTGAATTTGTCAAGTAGGCGTTGCAAAGCTACAGGAGTGCGTGCCATAAGAACGGCGTCGTCCACATAAAGTAAAACCGGGATCGATTGTTGTTTTACTTGTAGCAGATCCGCACACGAGCTAGCCAGAGTGTTACCCAGATTATTTATATAAAGATGGAATGGAAAGGGGGCGAGCACGCACCTCTGACGGACCCCTTTTTCTATTCTGAATGGGCGGGTATAATCTCCTTTAATACCAAACTGAACCCTTGCATAGCTATTCGAGCATAAATGTCTTAAGAGAGCAATAATTGTACTATCGATACTCATTGAATTCATCACTGACCACAGTTTCTCATGAATAACGCAGTCAAAAGCTGATGAAAAGTCAACGAATACCGTGTACAAATTGCTATCTTTATTGTGTGCGTATTTGCCCAGTAGCAAGTTCAAATTAATAGCTTGCTCTGTCGTGCCAATACCCTGGCGGAATCCGTATTGTAGGTCGGAGATCATATTATTGCTGTCTGCCCAGCTTTGTAGACTGGCTAAGAGTAACCGACCCACCACCTTTACTAATGAGTCAAGTAGGGAGAACGGTCTATAGTGCGATGGACAATTTCGGTCACTTTTTTTAAATATGGGTGCAATTTGAGATTCAGCCCAGGTTATAGGGAATCCCGTACATGGATAAGATCTAAAGATCGTTAGTAAGGAGGGGAGCCCAAAGATCAATATTTGCTTTAAATAGATCAATTGGGATGCCATCTGGCCCAGGGGCTTTGTTTCCCCTACTAGATCTAATGGCAAGGGAAACCTCTTCCAAGGTAAAGTTTAAAGCGCCTCAGTCAGGTGCAGGGGTAGACATCTGCAGGGCAACTTCGGGACTTAATGTTAAATGATAAGTTGCACTAGTTGCATTAGACGAATAGAGAGCAGAAAAGTCACATCAATCTCAATTTTGGGAATATCAGTATTACTAAGGAATGGGGAGTTAACCACATGCCAAAATGCAGTGGTATCGTTACTACGGATAGCCTTGTGCAATTTCTCCCACATTTCCTCTTTAAGTGTTTTCTTTCGCTCTTTTTTAACTAAGCCTATATTCCTGGCTCCAATACAGTATCTCCTCAGTATTTCCAGGGTTTTTCTTCAGTGCTCCTATACGTTTTTTGTGGGTCTTACTACATACATGGTCAAACCATCCCTTCCTGTTTTCTGTCCCTGCCTTCTGCCGTGATAGTAACCCCGCCTTGATGGCGCCGGTTATTTGTCCGAAGGATTCTGTAATAGCAGAAGCCTCCTTTGTGATATCTAGACAAGCAGTAAAGGCACTTATGTGTTTCCGAATTAGGTTCTCTAAAAAGACAGTTGGGTTAACCATCGACCAGAGTAATGCAAATCCGTTGATTTGGGAGACCTCTAAATTCTCCAAAGAAAAGGTGCCGGGAAAATCCCTCTGCTCCTTTACTAGTCCTAGGTTTAACGAAAAACTCTGGGGATGATGATCAATTAGGACACAATCATGTAACGTAAAACTGCCAATGTGAGTTGAATAACGAGTTGGGAAGAGTAAGAAGTCTCTAGCACTTTTACCCATGGAGCCGTCAAAGGCACAAGGTACCTCAGTTGGGAGCTTGCCCAGCTCATTCCAAAAGCCAAGATCATATTTAAAGATGAGCTCGTTGAACTTCTTACCATACTCTGAATGTGCAAAATGGGTGGTATCCCCGTTTGTTGGTGAAATCATCCCACAAATGGATTTTGAAGGCAATTTACATAATTGGATATTAAAATCCCCCACCCAGAGTATTAATTTCTCCCCAACCCCCTGTATAAGAATGGTGTCCAGGTCAGTTTCAAGGGAGGACAATATGGCCAATATGTCAGAGCCGCAAGCATTATTATAAAAATGTACCAAACACACTATAAGCCATCCAGAAAGAACAATGCTATTGATTTGATAAAAGGAATTACTAGCCCTGAGTTTTACAGAAAGGGAAGGTAGTTTATTAGATTATTCGATACATACATTCAGAGACCTCCCCTGTTTCTACCATGCCTAGAGGGAATAGCCGGCAAATTATAGGTTTTAAAGCCATTTATATGACACAGATCTATAACCCAAGTTTCTTGTAGGCAGACTATAGAAAAAATATTTATAAGTCTTTGCCACTCTGGTAAGTTGAGCTTACTACGCAAGCCTGCTACATTCCAAGAAATTTCTGTAATACTGGTGGAGTCTCGGAGCTTAGGGTCACTTGGTAGCTCTTTAGTTTGCACAGTTAGTGACATAGACATTACAACTTCGGGGCTGGGATCTAGCTGCAAGTTCATATCAGGAGGCGGGGTGCCAGATCTTTGCGTTTGGGTGGCCGTAAATAACTTATCATTTAGTCAGTCTACCCCAGCAAGGTTAGAGAGGGTGTCAAATCTATTCGAAGTGGCAATAGAAAATAGAGGGGAATTTGCATAATTTGCTCCAACGATTTGGGATGAATGGTTCAGTGTGCCCGATGTTGGGGGGCAAAGAGGGGTCAGTACATTGTAAAAGAAGCCACGTGGGAGGACCATGATTTGCACATCATTGAAACGCAGGGACTTGAAACCTGCCCAGTATATCATTGACTAGACTTGGAGATTTGAATGATAGAACTATACAGTCAAACGCAAATGATTTGGGGTCTCTGCCGATCCAACCTACCCGTCTGGCCATTTCAAAATCTGCAAAAAATGAACCCCCCAACCCCACTTTAGAATTTAGCCAGTTAAGGGATTTATTCCTTAATGACTCCCATGTTTCATGCTGGGGGGACTCTATTGATGAAATATTAACCAAAATGACCACGTAAGGAGTAACATCTGGTGGTAAATCTAGCCTATCCCTTGCTACAAAGGTGGAATTGGGAGTTCTACCCCCTACATACATGTGAGATTTGGGGATTATGGAGGTCCCCGTGTTTGTGACTCCCCTTGTATCTGTAGCCGGTATAGCTGTCTGTTTTTGGGGTAAGACCTTAGTGGAGTACCCAATAGTTCCAGTATTTGGGGAACAGGTTTGTAAATCTACATTTCTACTAGACAGCCCCTCACCAGAATTTAAGTCCCTGTGTGATTCAGCCCCCCTCATATTTTTTCGAAGTTGCCCCTACCCCAGATAGAATATCAACAACCGATTTGTGCAATAGTTCCACGCTTGACTCCAATTTTTCAAGCATAGAACTATTGCACAAATCGGTTGTTGTTGAATAGCATGTTCAATGCTTGATAATAGTTTTGTAATGATTCGCGGGGATAGTCCCTCATATTGTAAAGGCAAATTAGTGTTCGAGTCAATCATGCAAGGTGGACTATGCAATGAGTCAACTGTAGCTTCCGGGGCTAAATCCTGGGTCTTTTTCCTGGATCTAGTCCAAATAGACCGCAGAGGCTCCGTGTGTTTAACATTTTTTTCTTTTTTGGCTGGAATTTCATGCACGGAGAGTACCGTGGGTAATGGGGAAGGGCACTGGGCACTGTGTGAGACCGATGGACTTCTAGTAGGTACATGATTTGTTAAACTGGGATCACTTGTAGTGAGAACTTGTACAGTAACCTCTGCAGTAGGGCCTGCTGCACCCCGATCCACTGACAGACGTTCCTCTGCAACCTGAATCTCCTTATCAATAGCCTTAGCGGTCCCAGGTGGGGGTATCGGAGCTGGGTGGGCGCCTGCCGCAGTTACATCGACGGGGGTGGCCCTCCCGAGCAGCGGCACCAAATTTCTTAGTTCGTTTGGGGGTGGGGGAGGGGGGTGGTTGTTGGGGTAGGGCTGCATTGCATATTATACTGATCTGCTCTCTGTAGGTGTGGTACATGCCACTTGGGTTACTAGTTGAGTGTCTCATTTGCTGATAACCATTGACAATGTGGGATGGGGTGTGCCTCATTGATGGAGGGGCGGATCTTTGTCAGTGGGATACCAGATCGTGGCTTATTCTCAGAAAAATGCACAGATGACGCAAGCATACAAGATGTAACTGTTCACTATTGTTGTCTGATGCTCAATAAAGATATTTTCAAAAAAACAAAAAAAAAAATCATTGATGGAGTCAGTCAAACTTTACCGACTCCTAAAATAAGTTTAGCACATAGCACAAACCTTTTTAATGGTTGCAAACTGACTAACTTAGTACATTGCAGGTTTTGTGACTGCTAAAAAATTTAGTACATTTGGCCCCGTTTTCTGTCTGTTGAAGGGAGAGGTTATTCCAGCGGGTCCCTTCAAGCACAGCTAACAATGGTCACGTGGTTGGAACTAGAATGTTTAGGTTTTGTTTGCCGTTCATGAATAGATTTCGGATAAAATAATGTACAATGTTAAAAAAATAAAATAAAAATAAAATAAAATAGCCTTAGCGGCCCGCAGGAGGAAGCAGTCAAGTGTGGAATTTAACAATAGGAGTGACTGCTTTCCCCCCTGTTAATTTCAATGTAGCTGCTGTAATGTCCGGCGCGCGAGGAGGCGTTCTAGCCTACCGCGCTGCCGGAGTGCGCTAGCGCTGACGCGTGACGTCAGACGCTAGCGAGTATTTAATAAAGAGGCGTGGCCTCAGCGGGCAGTCGGAGCCGCGTGTAGAAACTAACCACCGGCTCCTGTGTTTCTTTAGCGCGAGCAAGCTAATATGCAAATGAGCATGAGTTGAAGCACCACACTGGCGACGAGGGAGTGTTTCTGGACCCTGCATTCGATGCATGTGGCCTCATGGGGCTGAGTGGCTGCCCCCATGTATTTAACCAGAGATCGGTGTTCTCTCCAGGGAGGCCCTGTGGAGGCGGCTGGTGCTGCACATGGGACAGGTGGTGAGAGGCCCATCCAAGAGGCCCGGGAGCGTTGCCCCACGACTGTTGGGTGGCAGGATAGGCCCAACCATTAGCCAGCCGATGCCCGTCCTGTACCCCGGAGCAGGCCCGCGCCCTGTTGGAGCGTCCAGGCCCCGAGGACCCTGCAACTGGATCCCTGAGTGACGTGACCCCACTTGATGGTGAGGAGGAACGGGGGGCCCAACCAGACGCGCACTAGGCATTGCCAACTGTTTGCTTCGGCGAGGGAAGAGAGGCGGACGGCCTCCGCAGCACGCTGAGCACGTGCCAAGATGGCGTTGATTCCCGCCCTAGAGCCGTTTGTCGTTGATGGGGCCCCGTCGTCCCTTGCCCCATGCTGGAGGGATTGGGCAGACCGTCTACAAATATATTTTGAGGGGGCAGGCATAGCTAGGGAAAGACGCAGAGCCTTACTGCTCCACCTTGGCGGCAAGGACATCCACCGCATCTACAAGACCATCATGGAGGCAACGCCAAAGACATACATCACGCTGCTGAACGCGCTAAATGCCCATTTCGAACCCGTGGCAAACAGAGATTATGAAAGGTTTATCTTTCGTCAAGCCAAGCAGGAGGCCGACGAGTCGCTGGATGCATTCCATGGCAGACTAAAGGAGCTTGCCAGCACGTGTGGGTTCCGAGATGAGCAAGAGGAGATCCGAGGACAGATCATACAAGGGTGTTACTCATCCAAACTCCGAGTCACCATCCTCCAGGAAGACGGTAAGCCCCTGGCGGACATCCTCACCTTAGGTCGGTCAAAGGAGCTGTCGCAGGCGAGGGCCTCGCACATGGAAGCAGCCCTACATCGCCCCGTAAAGACAGAACAAGTCCAGGTGGCAGAAAAGGTGAATGTGGTACGCCCCAAGGTGAGACCAGCAGGAGGAAAGAGACAACCGGACACAAAAAGGAAAGACTGCGGGTATTGTGGAGGCAAGCCCCACCACATACAAGAGTGCCCGGCAAGAGGGAAGAAATGCAGCGCACGCGGATGGATGAACCACTTCGCAGCGGTGTGCAGGTCCACCAGAGTCAAGAAAGAAGCTGCACACGCGGTGCGGGAAGAGGCGGAGAGCGAAGACATGGATGATGACACCGAGGAGTACCCAGTCCACTACGTATTCGCGATCAACCAGCCACAAAGGAAGAAGCGCAGACTTCCAAAATGTCGTATATTGATCCACCAACAGGAAGAAAAAACGACCATTGACACAGGGGCGTCCATTGAGTTGATGGCCGCCAACGTCTATCACCAACTACGCACCAAACCCCCGCTACGAGAAGCAAGGATCCGAGTGTTTGCATACGGCCAAAAGACGCCCATCCCACTCATCGGGTGCGGGTGTTTCAAGACGGAATTGCAACACGGGGAGGTGAAGATAGGCACCACCATCTATGTCACAGAAGAAGGCAGTGGTATGCTGTTGAGCGGGCAATCGGCCGAAGAGCTGAGACTGATATCGTTTGCCATGGCAGTCCTGAAGGAGGAGTTGGATACC
The DNA here is from genome assembly GCF_964204655.1 of Triturus cristatus. Classification (NCBI taxonomy): domain Eukaryota; kingdom Metazoa; phylum Chordata; class Amphibia; order Caudata; family Salamandridae; genus Triturus; species Triturus cristatus. The sequence continues at coordinate 487,235,567 of NC_140592.1, forward strand.
ATTATGGAGGAGTTCGGGGAAGTGTTCAAAGGAATCGGGTGCCTGAAAGGGAAAGAAGTGTCCTTACATATCGATCCATCTGTCCAACTGGTGGCGCTGAGGCACAGGCAAATTGCGTTCCATCTGAGGCAAAAGGTCGAAGAGGAGCTGGAGGCTCTCGAAAAACAAGGCATCATAGAGAAGGTCAGTGGACCTACCCCATGGGTGTCCCCGAGCGTCATTGCCAGGAAGCCAAAACAGCCCGGACAGGTCCGGATCTGTGTGGATATGCGCCTCCCCAACGCCGCCGTAAAAAGGGAACGACACCTGACGCCCACCATTGATGACATCTTAGGGGAGTTGAATGGGGCCAGGTGGTTCTCAAAAATGGACCTCCGATCAGGCTATCACCAGCTGCCACTTCATCCAGACTCGAGGTACATAACCACCTTCTCTACACACGTGGGCCTCAGACGGTATCGGCGCCTGAACTTTGGTATCTCGAGTGCCGCCGAGGTATTCCAGAATACCATTAGGGAGTCCTCAGCGGACTCCCTGGAGTGCTGAATGTGAGCGATGATCTGCTGATCTACGCGTCAACCGTTGAGGAACATCACCAGAGATTGAGGGGAGTCCTCAAGAGAATTCGGGAGTCAGGCCTGACTCTGCACCGGGAGAAATGCCAATTTTTGCAGAACAAAATTAGTTTCTTCGGGTACACGTTCTCGGATCAAGGATTGGCCCCAGACCCAGACAAGGTGAAGGACGTTCAAGAAGTCCCCGCCCCAACAAACACTTCAGAAGCAAGGAGTTTCTTGGGCATGGTAAACTTCTGTGGACGCTTCATCCCTGACCTCTCCAACCTCACCAAGCCTCTCAGGGAATTGACAAAGTCTACAACCACATGGCAATGGGGCCCCGAACAAGAGCAAGCTTTCCAAGCAACAAAAGCAGCTCTGTCGGCAGACACCACCTTATCATACTTTGACCCTGCGAAGCCCACCAATGTGGCTGTGGACGCCAGCCCCTATGGTCTGGGAGCGGTGTTGGCGCAACTTCAGAGCAATGGAGAGTGGGCCCCCATCGCCTACGCCAGCCGATCTTTGACTGAGACGGAACAACGCTACTTGCAGATCGAGCGAGAGGCCATCGCCATCCATTGGGCCTGTAGACACTTTCACGTATACGTGTATGGCCATCACTTCACGGTGGCGACTGACCACAAGCCACTCATACCTCTCTTCCAAGGGTCAGCTTCAAAACCTCCACCCAGAATCGAGAAGTGGATACTCCAACTGCAAGGGTACAATTATCGGGTGGAGTACAAACCAGGAGCCACAAATCCAGCGGATTACCTGTCTAGTCACCCGCGCAAAGCCACCAAGGAAGAAAGGGACGAGGCGGAGGACACAGAAGAATATGTCCGGTTAGTGACGGAACGCTCACGACCCCTTCCTATGAGTCTCAACGCAATCATCGACGCGTCAAGAAGAGACGAATGTCTGCAAATAGTGGCGGCTGCAGTCAAGTGAGGGGACTGGAGGGCCATCCAAGAGTCACTAAATAGGAGGACACCCCATGCCAAAATGACACTGGAGTCTATCCTGAGGATAAAGGGGGAACTGTCCATTGACAGCCAAGGATGTCTGCCACGAGGCCCCAGACTGGTCATGCCGGCCAGCCTCGCCCAGCAGGCGGTAGACCTAGCCCACAGAGGACACTAAGGAATGGTAAAGACCAAGGGCAGGCTCAGAGCCAAAGTATGGTTCCCTGGCATGGACGCAATGGTAGAGCAAACGGTGAGAACCTGCCAAGCGGCAGGACAGCCGGATCGCCCTCACCACGTGGTGACAGAAAAAAAAACCCAGAGGCCGTGGGAATGTGTGAGTGCCGACTTCGGGCACCTCCCAGATGGACGTCATGCACTAGTCATCATCGATGATTTTACCAAGTATCCAGAGGTCGAAATAGTGGGGAGCCAAACAGCCACAGAGGTGATTGCAAAGTTTGAGAAAACCATCGCCACTCATGGCATATTTGAGGTGGTCAAGACTGACAACGGACCCCCTTTTCAGGGGCAAGAGTTTGCAGAGTACCTCAGGAGCTGGGGGATCCATCACCGCAAGGTGACACCACGCTGGCCTCAAGCCAACGGAGAGGTGGAACGATTTATGCGCACCCTAAATAAGACAATACGCATAGCCATGGCGGACGGATCTCCGTTAGAATGGGGTGAGTTATAGCTTTCTGAGGGAATACAGGATGACCCCCCACATCACAATGAAGGCAGCGCCAGGAACGGCCACCATGGGCCGAATAGTGAGTGACACGCTTCCCCACCACCCGACTTGGGTTCCGGCACAGGCCAGCAACGAGAAGACTCTGGCCAATCGGACTCGCTCAAATGATCAAGCCAGCCGGCGGAGTGGAGCTAAGGAGTCAACGATCCAAGTGCAAGATCGAGTGTATGTTAAGGACAGATACCCTGGAAGCAAATTTCGACTTCCTTTTGAACCACGACCATGGACTGTCACCCGCCGGACCGGCACGTCGGTGACCGCCCAGAGAGGAGCTGAAACAGTCACCAGGGGTGTATCCTTTTTCAAGAAAGCCCATCCTGGAACACCTCCGTGTCCCGGGTTCGAGCCAGAAGGAAGGAGCCCGAGCCAACTGTGCGGAGACCGGGAGGGGGAGGAAGCTCCGGAGGACGATTACGATCCCAGGGACCGTGACCCTCAGTCCCGGCCGGCCACACCCGGGGGTAACCTGCCCAGCTGCTCCTCGCCCCAGGAGGAGCACAACACCTCAAGGTGCAGGACCCCGGAGATGACCCGGTACAGAGGAAGCCAATCCCACTATGGTTTGCGGAGGAATCCAGCACCATCCTCCCAGCTGGCTGACTATCTGGTGTAACCCGCAAGGACTGGCGGACTGGTAACAGATCCATCGTTTATTTGCATATCGTGTTAATTGTTTGCTGTTTTGATAAAGTTGGAAAGGAGTGTAATGTTCGGCGCGCGAGGAGGCGTTTTAGCCTACTGCACTGCCGGAGTGCGCTAGCGCTGATGCGTGACGTCAGACGCTAGCGAGTATTTAATAAAGAGGCGTGGCCTCGGCGGGCAGTCGGAGCCGCGTGTAGAAACTAACCACCGGCTCCTGTGTTTCTTTAGCGCGAGCGCGCTAATATGCAAATGAGCATGAGTTGAAACACCACAGCTGCCATTCCAATAGAGGTGTAATAGAAAAGTAATCAAACTTACTTATGCAGGACGGATCTTATCAAGCTGCCCCTTTGTATCTGGCAATTATTGAAGACAGTTTGGTATCCGGATCCAAAAACCAAGAGTTCAGGTCTAGCCCCTGACAGGCGCAGACGGGCCCACCCTTGCCTCAGGCTTCGACCGGGCGCGGCGAGGCAGGCCCACGTGTGTCCCGTGCTGCGGGAGTTCGCGGCAGATTATGTAGCGCCTTCTGGCGTGGTGTGATGACGCTGGTGGCTATGCGCCGCTGAGAAGGCAGGCAACAGGCGATGGCTTCCTCCCGGTCTCCAGACCAGCGAGGGCGTGGGAGCAGAAATGCCAGGTGAGAGCGGGACCCGCGCTGCGGGATCCCGCGGCAGATTATGTAGCTCCTCCTGATGCGGTGTGTTGATGCTGGCGGCTATGCGCCGCTGAGAAGGCAGGCAACAGACGATGGCTTCCCCCCGGTCTGCAGACCGGCGCGGGCATGGAAGCAGAAATGACAGGTGAGAGCGGAACGAAGTATTTTGTTAATGGGCGCATATTCTGTGGCAAGTGGAACAGGGGCCCACCTGCAGGCACACGTATTCATTGCAGTAATTTGTGAAATCTTATCCCAACCAATTACATTCATTTACAAAGGGGCATCAGAAAAGAAGGAAAGGAATGCAACAAATGCATTAAGCACTAATCACCCGAAAAAATAAGGAGTCCCCCACAACAGAACCATTGAATTATTGGCAAAACAAGCCAAGAACATGAGCAATATAATGAGATACCTCTTACACTAATTTGACACACCTATTTATACAATTAATCATTGAGCATAGCCATTGTGAACCAATTTGATCTGTTCTATTGTAACCCCTAAACATTTTGCCTTTTGTGTGCACTTATTTTTGGGCTCCACTGAAGGCTTAACATGCCCGAACCGTAATAGTTTTCTGTTTAAGGACTCAATCCATTCATCATGTGTACTACACACTACTAAGGGCGAGGACAATGACAAGCTGAATGCTTTATAAATCAAGGTTTTCATTTGATATAAAGTTTACATTGTAGAATGGCGGATATGGAGAGACGCTTGCTTATGTAGAGTACGACGTTTAAAAGTGCAAAGTTATATACTGAAATTCTACAGGTTCATTGATGAAATGTAAAATCTTTTAATTAAATTACAGTATTCATAACTTCCGTGACAATGATTCTTACAGCACTTAAAAGGTAGAAGTAATTTACAATAAAACTCGTGAATCTACTAGTCTTTCTTTATTTTATGCTTTTAAAGCATAACGTTAAAAAAAGTAATTCTACTTCCGTGACAAGAAGCCTCATTGGGATGCTGAGGACATTTTGTTGTTAATGAATAAATTGGTTTGTGTGATAAATGAACCTAAAGTTCTGAAATTTCTTCAGTCAAAAACCAGCATTCATCCAAATAGTGCCTTATTGTGACCTTCTGCGTTTTACAGCAGTTCTGAAATCCAAAGACTTTCTGACTTCCCAATAAGAGACCTGGCAGCGTAATATGCAAAGTGCCCCGTGGGTGCAATGGGCATGTGTGCCCGCTTTGGACGCCACCAGGGACACTTTGATATTACAGAAAGGGTGGCAGATGCTTGGGAGGCCCTTTCTGTAACACAGATAGCGCTGAAGGACATATAGCGCCAGTACTATCACCAGAGGGTGTTGGGGGACGTGGCCTCATGCAAATGAGGGAAACCCTTTGTCTCTTTGCCCATGCTGTATTATAGACCCCGGTGCAGAGGCAAAGAAGCTGTCAGGTGGTGCACTAACAGTGTACTGCCTAAAAGCTGGCACACTGTCAGTGTTCCCCTAATGGCAGTCCTCTGAAGGGGGGAAAGGGGGTCCTATGGACCCCACAGACATCCCTTACAGGTAGATTCAGTCACTCAATGCCCCTGCTTGCAAGGGGATCTCTAATTCCCCTTAAATTAAAAGTGCAGGCGGGTTGCCGCCTGCAAAGTGAAATATGGAGTGGCTAGTTCAAAGCCAAGCTAACAAGGAGAGTGCGATATAGTCTATAATACGACTCCTGGTAGCCATGTGATCCAAAAAGACATACAGAATGAGCATTTACACTCCTGGCTGTTTATTGGCCAGGCTGTGTCTTTCTGTCTGTGCCTTGGCCATGGACAGGTTAAGTGATGAACCACAAAAAGGGTCCACTGGACATGCCTGGGGCTTGTTCATTTGGTTAAAAGCTTAAGAAGGAAGAACGTTCAGATGCTGTCTGGGCTGCATACAGCCATGCTCTTCATACAACCTCTGTTGCACTTATTAACTACTGTGCAAAGTCTTTGGTTCATGTTCATAAACTTTTTTTTAAAAAACTCACAGTCACAGGATGATGTCATCAGTGATATCATTTGAGATGTCCTATGCAGTAGAATTCCTGAGAGCTGGTTGGAGGCCCAGCCCCCTTTCTCCACCACGCTACAAACATGGCTGCTAGTTAAAAAAAACCTTTGCAATTCACTAAAAAACAAAGGTTATAGGGATGTTATAGTTAGCAAATAGAATTTACTAAACTTTAGAAATTCACTAAAAAACAAAGGTTACAGGGTGTTATAGTTAGGCTGACATTTCACTCATCCAAAACAGAGAAATTCAGCCATTATAGTTACCTGAGTTAGCTATAACTTGTGCCCCCACAATGCACTGCTTATGACCTCATATATTACCTCACTCATGACAAGGTCAGTGACATCACTGATGATATCATCCAGTGACTGGTAATGTTTTTAAAATATTTATGAGTGTTAAATATATATGACAAGGTGTATTGATGAATCAGTGGCTGTATGAGTGCCTGTATGGATGATTCAGTTGGTGCGTGACTAACTGTATTTTTTTTTTCCAAATCTGTTTTTATTGTTTTATACAACCACACATAGCAATCTTACATCAATGAATAACATTGTACCTTACATCGTATTGTTAGTTTCTGTGTTCCCATAGTTTCTCATGACAAGCCATTCCTATTTTAAAATCTTAACACAATATAGGTTACTTCACAGTAGACATCTGGTTGTACATATATCTATATTAATAGGATCACATTGTCAGTACTGTTATGCCTACTTTTTAGCAATGTAAGCCAGAAAATGAACAATAAGTCAACCCGATCAAACTCCCTCCCCCCTCCCTCTGCCCCCGGTGTGTCCAGACTTCTACTTGCAGAATCCAAAATGTTCATCAGGTCCTTCAAATCTCGTTTCGGGATATTTTGGGGGACAATATCTGCAGATCTCTATGCATCCCACATTATCTCATTCACTCACCACAGGGCTAGGCCACTACCACCATCCCTGCTCCTTGTTTGATCAACCCTCTGGGGCCTCCCCAGCAGGGCCCACCTCTGAGTCAGTGTTGAGTAGTTGTAGTGCTATCACTAGTGCTTCCCACGCTCTTGCTGCTTCCATCGCCTTCTCATTATTAGTACGTATAGCCTGCTGCAATCTAACTTTACTCTCACATTTGGCCCATTTGAGTCGCTCCGATTTCCACTTCCCTATAGTAGGCCTTCGTCGTGACTTCCATTGGGCCGTGATCTCTCACTTAGCCAGCAGTAAGCCTAGGTCCAGAAACTTGCTCGTGATTTTTGTCTGTGGAAACCAATGTAATTTACAGGTACCCATGTCAGTGTCTATGTGGCGCTCTGTAATTCCACAAAGCAGTTCAACTACCTCCTTCTAATATGTTCCCAACTGTCCACAAGCATATGAGGTAACTCTGCCCCCCTGTAAGGTACAGCGTGGACACTGGGCAGTATCCATTCGAAAATATCGATTAAATAAGCCCTATGCAATATAAAGAAATGTATTAATTGAAACCTGGCATTCCGTGTACTCTTCCAAGCCCTTCGAATCAATTGAGCCCACGTTGCTTCCGGTATTTCCTTCCCGAGATCGTCCTCCCATTTTCCCCGTAACTCCGTCAGTGGGTGCAGGCCTTCCGAAACCAAGCGCCTGTAGAGACATGTAATCGCCTTAAATGTCCCTGCTGCCATCACCACATATTGACACGTCTTAGAAGTCTGGGTTTCTGAGAGCCCTTCCTTCCAGTGGCGCTGCATAGCTGAGACCAGGGCTGCATGCAGCAAATAATCCCCTCGCGGCAGATCGTACCTTTCCTGTAATGTTTGAAAAGGCAGTAGCACCCCATCTTCATACAAGTCCCCCATGACCTGGACTCCCACCATCTCCCAGTCTGCGAGCGCCGACCAATCCCCCCGTGTGGGAGGGCAGTGCACATGCCCAGGTGGATCTCCGGTGCATATGTGTGACTAATGTTGACTCTGCGGTGGCTCCGGATCCAGCATTGTCTCAGTGTCTGCTCCTTGGCAGTGAGCGACCCAAAATGCAAGGGTTGTTGTAATATAGTGAATGAGAGTACATGCCGCAGGATCCACCGACCCTCTTGGCCCTCTGGGCCCCGAAATTCTCGAGACACCGTCTGTGTGAGCCACTGCAGCTGAGCTGCCAAGTAGTAAAGTTCGAAATCTGGTACCGCTAGCCCCCCATCCGCTCTCATCATAGTAGGTAACGCCACCCGCCTTCTGCCATTTCCCCATAGGAAGCCGCTAACCATGGATATAATCTGCCTGAAAATTGCCCTCGGTATCCAAATCGGCAATGTCTGAAAATAATATAGCAGGCGGGGGAGCGCCACCATCTTCAGGAGCACCACCCTTCCAGCAACCAAGAGCGGCAGAGCACTCCAAAAAGTCAGGTTCACTCGCAGCCCACGTAAGGCCCTTCCCACATTCCATTCCAGCAGATCCGCAGGGGCATGATATATATTGGTCCCAAGATAGGGCAACCACGACGGTTCCCACCGAATTCCCGCTACTCGATCAGGGCCTGCTGCTTCTGGAACCACCGTGAAGAGACGGGTCTTCCCCCAATTAACCACCAGCCCCGACATCTCTCCGAACACCCACAATAGGTGTGTCGCTCCTTCCAGCGCCACCCCTGTGTTGGCCAGGAAAATTAGTAGATCATCAGCATATTGGGATATATATTGTTCAGCGCCCCGCAGGCTCAAGCCCTGATAATGACGCCCCAGTCTAGCCTGTACAGCCAACGGCTCAATAGCCAACGCAAATAACAGTGGGGACAGTGGGCATTCTTGTAGCGTTCCTTGACCTACTGAGCAGGGGGAGGATATCGCCATCCCCGTCCGCACCCTAGCTGTCGCATCTCTATACAGTAAACCCGTCCATCCCACAAATGCCTACCCAAGGCCAAATGCGCGCATAGCGTGGTACAGATACGGCCACTCCAGGCTATCAAAAGCCTTCTCTATATCCACCGAGATCACCGCAGCACTGGGAGTGTCTCTATGATCTGCATCCAATATGCGGAGGAGGCGCCGTACATTAACGGCTGTGTTCCGGGTTGGAATAAAACCCGCCTGGTCACGATGGACCAATTGTACCATGTGGGGCAGGAGCAGAGTCGCTAATATTCTGCTTAATATCTTATAGTCAGATGTCAGAATAGATAACGGGCGGTACGCCGACCTATCCAATGTGTTCCTTGCTGGTTTCAGAAGTGGGACAACAACAGCCTCCCTCATAGAAGTCGGAAGCCTCCCAACTGCCCGTGCCTCTTTATAAACCCTCACCAATTTTGGAGCAAGTATGTCAATATAAGTTAAGTAAAACTCAATAGGTAGGCCATCCGAACCCGGTGTCTTATTACGTGCCATGTGCTTAATGGCACCCCACTTCCCCCAGCATGATGTCCTGCCCTAGCAGCTCCGCTTGTTCCTCCTCCAGCCGGGGCAGTTGTACACCTGCCAAAAATTCCTCCAGTGTGTCATCAGGGCCCCTCGAGCGACTCCTATACAACCCATCATAATATTTTAGGAACAGATCATTAATCCCTCTTTGGGTGTAGACCGGTGTTCCCAATGAAGAGTTCAGCGCCAGGATAGGTGTGCCCCGGGGTGCCGGGTTAGCTAGCCAAGCCAGCAGCGTGCTCGCCTTGTCCCGTTCTGCGTGCGCCCGTGCTAGGTAAGCTCTGTAATCATAACAACGCAACACCTCTATCTGACTCGCCATCTCCTCCCTTGCCCCCAATAGTTCATTCTGCACTTCCGGGTGACCGGCCGCTCTCTCTCTGCCCCTCGCAGCTGAGTTTCTGCTGCTTCCACTTCCCGCAGCAATGTCTTCCTTACACCTGCCTTTTTGGCAATACACATTCCCCTCACCACTACCTTAAAAGCGTCCCACTCTATCACTATTTCAGATGCCGTCCCTTCGTTCGCAGCAAAATATTGCTGAATACCAGTTTCTATATCCCCACGGAAGAAAGCGTCCTCTAGCGTATCTGGTCTTAAGCGCCACATCGGTATTGCAGGCCTCTCCTGAACCCACCTAATCGTTAAAATTTGAGGTTCGTGATCCGATATTGTTCTAGCCAAATACTTACTGTTGAGCACCTTTGCGTGTATGTCAGGTGTGCACAATATGGCATCCAAGCGCACATGCAGGTCATGCAAAGTAGAGAAGAAAGAATAGTCACGATCCTCGAGATGCTGCATTCGCCATGTATCTACCAGTCCCCATCTATCCTGCCAGTCTCTTCTGGCCTTAGATATTCTATGTACAGGGGCCTCCGGCAATGGGGGATGCAACCTATCTATATCAACATCAGCTATGGAGTTGAAATCTCCTCCTAATATCTCAGGGCCAGTCAAGTAAGGTGCCAGTTTCCCTGACAGGTTAAAAAAGGCCATCTGGTCACCATTAGAGGCGTATATGCTACATAACGTTACGCCTAAACCATCCCCCCCACCACTACGAACCTCCCATCTGGGTCAGCAAACTGGCGAGTCATCTGGAAGGGCACCCCTGCTCGAACCCATGTTAATGTTCGGGCCAGACGCCGCCGAATCAAAATTATACAACCGTCTCGCACCATACCCCACTCCCATTAACGCCACAGCTCCTGCTGCGGTGCCCCAAGTTGAGGAAGCTCCACCCCAAGGCCCTCCCCCCACCCGCACCCCCGCCACCATCACCTCGCACTCCACATCATCAGAAAACAAAGGGGAGTGTCAATACACAACAGACCACCCAGTCCTGGAGAATGTCTTACTGTGCTACGCATCGACCAGCTCGTCCGCAGTCCCTGGCGTGACATGAGGCAGAGTGACGCTCGCTGAATCCGATTCTTCCGATGCTGTCCCAGCTGACCCCCTCTCAGAGTCGGTCGATTCCAGTCCTTGCTCTTGAGATATCTCCATCACTGCTTTGAGCGCCGCTGACCTTTCTTTCACCGTCTGAGATGTCGTTGGCCTCTAGGAACGGAGCCGCCGTCTCTCTGAACGCCGTGGCCAATGAGGGCACGGCACCCCCTCGGCAGCCCCCAGGCCTCTACCAGCTTCTCCTTGTCCCGCCTTGTAGGTCTCCAGCCAGTCCCATGCTTTCTCAGGGGTGCTGAAGAAAAAGGTTTCACCGTCCAAGGCCACTCTTAAGCATGCCGGAAACATCAGAGAGCATTGTAAACCTTCCGTGCGGAGTGCTTTCTTGACCTCCAAGAAGGAGGATCGCTGTCGCTTCACATCAAAGGTATAGTCGGGAAACAGCGTCCCACTACTGTTATCCACCTTGAAGGGTCCCATGGTGCGTGCTCTATTCAAAAGTAGATCTCTGTCCTTGTAGTGGAGCAAGCGTGCCACCACAGGCCTGGGTGGCCTCCCAGGAGTCAATGGACGTGCCGGCACCCTATGCGCCCTTTCCAAGTTGAAGAAAGGGGACAATCCCTCTGGGGCTACTTCTGACCTCAAACAGGCCTCCAGATAGTCCACCATACCGGTTCCTTCCACTCCTTCAGGTAGTCCAACCACCCGGATGTTGTTCCTTCTGTTCAACCCTTCAGCATCCGCAGCTCTCTTTTCCAAGATTTGCAAGCGACGATGCAACGTTTCCCATCTGTGTCTCAAGCGCCTTGCGGGCTGGATCCAAGACATCCACAGTGGCCTCAGTTTATTTTACCCGGTCCGCTAATTTTGCGTGGTCTGCTCGGAGAAGGCCCATCCCCACTGATACCTGTGCTATGTCCTGCTGAAGGGCATCTCTAGCATTTGCGATGGCTTTAAGTATTACTTCCACTTGCTGCTGCGCCATCCCCTCAGGTTGCGGCTCCAACACCTCCATCTTACAGTTATCCGTCGTCTCCTCTTCTTGTTCCGGGGGTGCGCCCCCCTGCTTGCCCCGCGGCTTTCCCATTTTTGCCCTTTCCCCAGGCCCATTAACCACGATGGCCTCCTACCGTTCCTCCTCCAGTCCTCAGCTCCTGCCAGATATACTGCTCGATGTTCCTCATTGCGAGGTGTCTTCCCCCACCTCTCAGTAGAGGCCGGACACCCCGCGGCCCTCTAGGCTCTCAGGGCCCTCTCCCGGGCTCCTTTTGCCAGTCACGACTTCACCCGGCACGGCGCTCATCCAGTCCCCTGGTTCTCCAGGTGGGTCCACTCTCAGGATTACACCTCAGTGCTGGGCTTTGAATCAAGGGCTGCAACCATCCTTATCGCAAGTGGAATGTTCCCGGCGAAGAGTGCTCAACACGTCTGCCATTTCACCTGGCAGTACGCTGTTTTAGAGGGCCCCCAATCCCTGCACCCTGGCCTGAACCCGTGGGTGACAGCCTCTGCTCCCAGTCCTGATGCCGCACTTGGTGTGTATACCCACAGTCTAGCAGGAAGATTTCGTTACCCCTAGGCCGCCGGGGATAGAGACCGCTCGTACCCCTCCACAGCCGATGGGCAGCTCTGGTGCCTGCTCTATAAAGCCCTCTTCATGCCCCAGAGCCTCCGCTCATGCCTCTTCGCTGCCTCCTCATACCTCAGTGGCAGAGATCTGCGTGGTTCTCCAAGTTCCTCGTTTATTGACCCGGGGGCTCCTGTGTAATGTGCCAGTCCCAGTCCCGTAGGATCCACTTTCACAGGGTCTTGCCCCCTGCAAACTAACCACCATTGCAATTGAGGACTGTCCCGGTAGCCGACTAATCCACAGCTACGGCGCACCTCCGTGACCTAAAATGGCAGCTGTGCAGGGACCGCGAGCAGCCCACGTCCTGCTCATCCAACGGTCCCAGGCAGGGGAGATCCTCTCAGCTGCACCCCCAGTCCACTCCAGCAGTGCGTCGGGTCCCCGCGCTGTCACTCCTCCATTCGCTGCCGCCACCACGGGCACTCCGCATGCCACTGGGAGGAGGAGGGCGGGAGGGGGGGAAGCTCCGTTTCCCTCTGCAGCCGCCTCCGCCGCTCCAATATCACCTCCGTCGCCCTAGTCGTGGTCCGCACCCAGATCTCTTCAACGCTCGGCAAGCAGCGGTGGCGATCCGTTCTTCCGCTACGCCGGCTCACTAAACATCCGCCGCTCTCTCCGCAGCTCCACTCACTGCAGCCGGACCCGGCGCCATTTTGAGCGACCAGTGTTCCGCCGCATTTCAGTCCCCGGTTCTAGGCGGTGATGTCGCTTCAATCAGTAAGCGGCGCCGGCACTTCCAAAATTGTATGGCAAGCCACCAGATGTATTTTTAGCTGCAAAATCGGCCCCCAAGCAGGATAAATAACGGAGTTGGTGCAGAGCTCTCAGCTCACGCTGCTATCCGCATCGGCTCCTTAGCCACGCCCCTCGGTGCGTGACTGACTGTATAAGGGAGTGATTAGATGTCTCAGTGAATGCATGGGTGAGTGACTTGGTTTTGAGAATGTCTGTATCAGTCTGTCAGATGGTGTCTAAGTGGCTGTATGGGGTGCTGAGTGGGTATGTGAGTGGCTGTATGGGTGACTGATTGGGTGTCTGAGTACCTGTATGGGTGCATGAGTGGCTGTATGGCTGGGTGAGAGGGTGTGTGCCTGTCTGCATGGATGAGTGAGTGGGTAAGTCAGTGGCTGTATGGGTTAGTGAGTATGTAAGTGAGGGGCTGTATAGGTGACTGAGTGTGTGTATGGGTGTGTTGGTGGGTGAATGAATGTGTCAGTGGTATATCAGTGAATAATTGGATATGTGAAAGGCAGTATAGGTGAGTGATGGGGTATATGAGTGACTGTATGTGTGAGTTCGGGATTGTGGTAGTGGCTGTATGGGTAATTGTGTACTTGCGTCAGTGACTGTATAGATGAGTATCTGTTAGTATCTGTATGAATAATTGACTGAGTGTGCATAACTGTAAATGTGAGTAAATGGCTGTGTGAGTGACTCTCTAGGTGAGTTAGTGGGTGTGTGCGTAGCTCTAGGAGTGACTGACAGTGTGTGAGAGGCTATATGGGTGTATGAGTGGATATTTCAGGGGCTGTACTATTGAGCGAGTTGGTGTATGGGTAACTGAGTGAATGTGTGTGTAGACCTATGAATCAGGTAGTGGGTGTGTAAGTACTGGGATGGGTGTGTCAATGGTTTCGAGAATGGTAGTGTGGAAGTTGGAGTGGTTGTATGAAAGGTTAAAGTGGGTGTGAGTGGGTGCGTCAGGGATTATGTATTTTCAATTTAAAATGGCTTTATAAGAGGTATTTTTATAAGCTTGTGTTTTCTTCAGTGGATTAATGAGCGTTATTTTTTTTCTTAACATTTTTTGTATTTGCAATGACGATGCGATCCTCTGGGAAAACAAAAGTGGACTTTTAATGACCACCAACACATCCAAAAATAACATGTAAAAAAATCCATTCTGAACATTACCCTACACATATTACTATACACATACTTCTTTAAAAACCTGTTTAAACTCATGTTTTTGTACTATAAGTTTCTTTAAAATCCATCTATCAGACCTATTTACCATTTTTTGCAGTTATTTGGGACGTCGCAATGGCATCGTTAACCACAACAATCGCACCTTTTCCTTAAAGTGTAAAACACATATATTCAAACATACCATAGTATTTTACATAAGCGTTTCTTACGGTATTCTCTAAAATCACGTTTTAGTAGAGACTTTCAATAAAAACCATCCCTAAAACCCGTTTTATCTTGCCGGGGTGACTCCGGAGACTGCAATGACGGTTGGTAATCGAAATCCCCATGGACAAGTCGCACAAAAGGAAAACAAAAGCAGTCATTCAATGACCACCAACACATCCAAAAATAATATGTAAAAAAATCCATTCTGAACATTGCCCTACACATATTTCTATATACATACTTCTTTCAAAGCATGTTCAAACTCATATTTTTATGCTAAATTTATTTCAAAACCATCTTTCACACCTATTTTCCGTTTTTGCAGTTATTCAGGACGTTGCAAAATCGCCGTTAACCGCAACGGTCGTACTTTTTCCATAAAGTGAAAACACATATGTGCACACATATTACAGTATTATGACTGTACACTTTAAACTCATCTTTTTCTATTGTATTTCTAGCTCAACCATCTCTAAAACTAATTTCCATTTTCGCGGTGAGACCGGAGATCGCGATGACGTTGGTCGTCGCGATCCCCGTGGTTACGTTGTAAAAGAGGAAAGCAAAAGCAGGAATTCAATGGCCACCACCACATAAAAAAATTATAACTATATAATTAATTCTAACCATCACAGTAGATAACTCACTATATAAATAACTCTATAAAAACATTTATCAAAATCTCAATATCTATCACAATGCGTATTAATGATTCACTGATATATTCTTTTATATTTTCACAATATTCGCAACAACGTTGATAGTCACGATGTCCCTGTGATGGTACATGGGGTGCTGCACTGTTGGTCGCGGCGTCTTTGCGAATATTGTGTGCTATTAAAAAACAATTTTGGACACATAACTTGTGTCACTAACACCCCCATTTGTCAAACATGGGGTTCGAGTACCTCTACTATGACCCCTTACATTAGATTTTTCAGACATTTTCAGCCCCGGCAACCATTACAATAGAAAAATGGTGGCTGCAACTTTCTGTTCAGGTTGCGCCCAGCCAATCAGAGCATTCTTTGGTGCGCGCATTCGCGATTCATCGCGAAAACACGGTGAAATATTAGCGACCAGAGATATAACTATAATTTTAAACTTACATTTCTCAACAACTACTGAATGGATTTATACCAAATAAGCAAAAGGCACTTCCTTGAACCGATATCTACCTCCCTGCCAAATTTGGTGTAGGTCTGTTCAGCGGTTCGGCTGTAGGTGTGGCTAAAGGTTCATATGAGAATTAACATTACAGACGCAACTTTATTTTGCGCCCCAAATTCTCAGTCCCCACAGCACAGATCACACCCAAAATTTCCATACTAATGAACCCACCTTGACACTTTTGGGGGAAATTTCATGAAGGTTAGTCAAACGACCCCAAAGTTATAGCCAAATCAAAAAAAAAATGCTTTGCCTATGTAAACTAGGTCCTAACTATAACTACATAATGGCGATTGGTTTTATTTAAATATATATTCTCTATCTATCTATCTATCTATCTATCTATCTATCTATCTATCTATCTATCTATCTATCTATAAAAAAGAAGGTTGCCCCACTGAAGATGCCACACATGAAGGGTACAGACTCAAACACCCTCGGCGGCAGCAGTGTCAGCACTCCAGCTTACTTGCTTCCATTAAAATGCAAAATGCAAAACGTGTTTCGAGTGATATCATGCTCTTGATCACTGGCTTCACTCTGGCTTCAAATACGGTGACACAAAGCTATTGGGAACAGCTGGTTTACTGAATGAACAAGTCCCGCCCCAATGGGCATTAACGCACATAGCCTCATGGTTCTGGTAGTCCCATAATCTGCTGCCACAGAACTTGTATTTCCTTTGTTTAACCCCTGTGGGTGTCACTGCCCCCGTGTTCACAATAACTGCAACAGTGAAATGCTAAAAAATAACCCAGTGGGTAAAAGCAGTATGGGAATTCCCTAATGTATTTCTTATTATCATTAAGGCCTCATTTTGGGGAATACTAGTGTATAAACTTTCGATGTCCATAGTAACTAAAACATCAGTTTGGACATCGAAAGTCAATCCCTCCAGTTGTGTAATTACATCCATGCTGTCCTTAGTATATGATCGTGTAAAAGGAACAAATGGCTTGAGGAAAAAATCAGTATATTCTACTAGTGGTTGTAGAATAGATTGGCAGCCTGCAACTATCAGTCTACCGGGTAGGTGTTTGTCATCTTTATGGATTTTTGGCAGCGTATAAAACGCTGGGATAGTAAACTCTTTTTTTGTTGAAGTAGTCTGATTCTTTTTGGCTGAGCCATAATCTGTTCCGTCCTACAGTCGTTAGCTCTAGAATATCTTTTCTGATATTGTCTGTGGGATCTTTTGGTACTCTTACATAGTGTACTGGATCGTATAGTTGTCTTAATACTTCAGCATCATAATCTGTTTTATTTTGCACAATGATACTATCCCCCGAGTCAGCCGGCTTGATTGTTAAATCACTGCGACCGGCAAGGTCCCTCAGAGTTTGTTGTTGATCCTTAGAGAAATTAAACCTTCTGTATTTATGCTCTTTGAACAATTGTTCTACCTCGATCAGAATGATATTCTTAAAGGTAAGTAACTCTTTAGGCATGTAGTTTGTGGCTGGATGAAATGTAGATGGATAACGCAGACCTGTGGTATCATTTTGTATCACCACCGGGTTTTTATTGAAAAAATACTTCAAACGCAGGCATCTAAAGAATTCATACAGTTCTATCTGCGCGGTAAAGGGGTCATTTCTACAAGTGGGAACAAAGGACCACCCATTACTCAAAACTGCAATTTCTTTAGAACTCAATTCATGCGAAGATAGATTGAAAATAGGAACTACTTGCATATTTTGATTGTCCATTGTTGTATTTGGATCTACCACTCGTAATATTGATTGTGAGTTTAGCAAAACCCTGGGGTATATTGGTTACTCTCAGCCGCGGTCAGTAGTAGGAGTACCTGCAGGGCGGTGACGTGGGGAGAGGGAGGGGCAGGGTGGGGGGGTAGCAAACTATGGATTACTGAGGTTTACAGGTAAGTTAACATATAAATTAATAAAACGAATTTCGTTGCGTGCACTGCATCGCATTTGGGGATGCAGTGCACACAACGAAATTCATTGTATTAATTTATATGTTAACTTACTTGTAAACCTCCGTAATCCATAGTTTACTACCCCCCACACTGCCCCTCCCTCTCCCCACGTCACCGCCCTGCAGGTACTCCTACTACCGACCGCGGCTGGTTACTGTACCAGCCCTACCTGCTGTTCCGAACTCTTCCCCTTTGATGCGGTCGATCTCTCTGTAAAAAAGACTGATTCTGACCTGGGGCAAACCCAAAACTCTGTGCACCCCCTCTGTTAGTATCACCCTCTGAACTTGAGGATGCACTATCAAAAATGTTGTGTATTTCTGTAGTCCCGGACTCTGACCTTGATTTTGTTGGAAAAAATATTTTCTTAAATAAGGATAAGTCCGGTCTCAGCTGTATTTCCTGATATCTTTCTGTAATTTATCAGTCTTTTTAAGTATATTTGTCCTCTGAAACTCTGCCACCACAGTTTCTAGGTTCTTCAGGAAATCTCTAGCATCTGTAACTGTGGGATCCTCCAATAAATTCTTCTGTAGTTCAGCGATTTCTGCTTTGATTTTAACAATGTGTTTCAATGCTGTTTCAATGCTTAGCACCATCCAGCTCCGTGAGCATTTATTTGACACAAAACTAAAGCCAAATTTCTCACAGATTATCTGAATGCTAATATTATTCCTGTAGGATTACAGGTACAGAATATTCCTATTAGTTTTGTGGATGACGAAGACTTCAAAACTGGCTTCGTGTGTGGCATCTTCAGTGGGGCAACCTTCTTTTTTCTGATGTTAAGTGGCCAGTCCAGCCGCTATGATGCCCCACCGTTGGAAAGGCGGATATGTATATAAATGGCACCGCGGGTGTGTGTGAACAAGGCTGAATTTGACAGTTGAAACGCGTTCTGGCAGTTCTGGAGTATTTTGAGCACTGAATTTTTATATATATATATATATATATATATATATATATATATATATAGGTTTCAGGGGTGTTATAGTTAGCTCGACTTTTCACTTGTACAAAACCATTGAAATTCCCCAGTTATAGTCAGTTCAGCTAACTATAACTCGCGCGCCCGCAATGCACTGCTGATGACGTCACATATTACATCACTCATGACATGGTCAGTGACATCACTCATGACATCACTCATGACATCTCAAATGACATCACTGATGACATCACTGATTACATCATCCAGTGAATGTGTGTTTTTCTGAAAATTAAATATGTTTTATATATGTATATCTCAAGGTCGATGGAAGAATAAATGGGTATATAAGTGTCTAAATGGATGATTTGTTTTTGAAAAATTGATTGTGTAACTGACTGATTAAGTGTATCATAGTGAATACATGGCTTAGTGAGTAATGTTTAAATATGTAAATATCTGTATCAGTCTCTCACTTTGTGCATAAGTGGCTGCATGGGTTGGTGAGTAGCTACATAGGTGTCTATATAGGTTATTAGTTGTTTTTTTGAGTATCAGTCTGAGTGTCTGCATGGTTCGGTGGGGGGTATTACGTAGTGCATAGGTGCATGAATGAGTGACTCACTGTTTGTATGTGTTGAAGACAGCATGTGTGCAGGACTGTATGGGTGGATGAGTGTGTGTATGGGTGTGTTAGTGAGTGAATGACTGTCTCAATAGTGTCTTTATGAGTAACTACATATGTTTTAAACTAGTATATGTGACTATTGGTGTATATAAGTGAGTATATGTGAGAGTGAGAGATTGAAAGAGTTCATGTATGGATAAGTATGTGTTTCTATAAGTGATTGTTTAAAAGACTAAGGATGTGTAAGTTTCCATAGAAGTAAGTGTGGTGGTGTGTGTATAACTGTATATGCAAGTAAATGTATGTTTGATTCTTTATTAGCATGAGTGACTATGTGTGTGAGTAACTCTATGGATGAGTGGCATTGTGTAACAGGATGTATAGGTGTATGAGTACATATGATGAGTGAGTACATGTATGAGTGACTGTATAGGACTGTGGGTGAATGAGTGGATGTGTATGTGGATCTTAGAATTACTGAAGAGGTTGTTGTAACTGGTATTGGTATGTCCATTGTTTTGAAAATTTTAATTTCTATTTTTGAATGTGTGTATCAAAGGTTATATTAGGGGGAGAGCAGGTCTGCCACTCTATCACAAGGATGATGTCATCAGTGATGTCATCAGTGATGTCATTTGAGATGTCATCAGTGATGTCATGAGTGATGTCACTGACCATGTCATGAGTGATGTAATATGTGACGTCATCAGCAGTGCATTGCGGGCGCACAGGTTATAGTTAGCTGAACTAACTATAACGGGGGAATTTCAATGGTTTTGTACAAGTGAAAAGTCCAGCTAACTATAACACCCCTGAAACCTATGGTTTTTTCAGTGAATTTCTGAGGTTTTTTAAATGATCATTCCTAACTATAACGTGCTTGAAACCTATGTTTTTTTCTGTGAATTTCAAAGGTTTTTTAAATGCTAATTTCTAACTATGCCTACAGAGATAGGACATGTGAAAAGGAAGAAAAAATGCACAGAAAGTAAAAATAGAAGTGCAGAAAGAAGCAACAGAAGTCCTCAAAGACGAAGAAAAGTGCAGGAAGAAGGATAACGTGCAGAAAGAACAAAAAGAAGAGCAGAAAGAAGCCTTGTTGCAAAATCATCCTGTACCCTCAACTTTTTCAGACGGATACTGGTGGTAACTGAGTCTGACTAACCAGTCCTAGAGCCAGTGCTATGTTAAAAGACACTTAGAATACAGTGAAAACACCTACATACACTAGGGAACATTATGCGTTGGGGTCCCCCTGTGATTAGCATGACCTCCTCTGTAAGCCCCTAGTATATAATAGGGCAGGGGGATTAAAACTACCTCTTAAAACAGGCCACAGGGCGTTTTTGCACACGTTAACTCAGGCCCCGCCCCCTCCCTTCACCACTGTGTAAACACGCCCTGTGTCCGTTTTTAGTTGGGAATTTGAATCCTGAGGGTCCCTAGGGTCCAACTAGCCCACTAGGTACCTCCAGTAAGTGCCACAGAGCTGCGTTGCAGAGAGGTGTAAAAAGTGGCACGGCCTGGACCACCTCTCTGCAATGCAGCTCAGTGGCGCTTACTGGAAGCACTTGGTGGGCTAGTTAGCCCACAGGGGCCCTCAGTATTGAAGGGAAATTATATCCCCAATTTAAAACGTGCCATAGTGCGTGTTTGCACACGTCACCTCAGGCCCCGTCCCCTCCCTTCACCACTGTGTAAACTCGCCCTGTGGCTGTTCTAAGTTGAGAGATTAAGTCCCCTTGAATCCTAAGGGTCCCTAGGGTCAAACTAGACCACTAGGTACCTCCAGTAAGCGCCACAGAGCTGTGTTGCAGAGAGGTGTAAAAAGGGGCTTGGCCTCAGAACACCTGTCTGCAGCGCAGCTCCCTGGCGCATACTGGAGATGCCTGTTGGGCTAGTTGGCCCTCAGGGACCCTCAGTATTGAAGAGGAATTAATTCCCCAACTTACAATTCGCCAGGGGGCGCGTTTGCAGAGTGCTGTAAGGAGGGGGCGTGGCCTCCGGCACAATGCCAGTCTTTTATTTATTTTAATTTTTTAAGAAGGGGGGCTGTGTGGTTCCCCTTCTTATTCTAATTTATTGGCCCTGATGACCCCATCCCCCAGGGCCTGTCTCCTAATTATATTTTTTTTACCCCAATCCCCAGGGATTCTTTAGGAGGGGGCTGCGTTGCCCCCCTCCTCAGGCCACTTATGACCCCGGGGACCCCATCCCCCAGGGCCGGCCACTGTTTTTTATTATTTTAAAAAAATATATATTTATAGACACACCTAGGACATGCTGGACAAACCGTACGTACCTATCACCATGACGATTTGCGTGATATTCATTAAAAGGCGACTATGCATACAATGAATCCACGTGGAATGTATTTACACCACTAGTGAAGCTCTGACATGTCTGATGCCCTACCGTGCCTAATCCCGGTAGACACCCTTGTCGTTTATTTATACAAACATGGGTAGCTATTGACGGGCACATTTAATACACATGCACACCAAGCCATTCAAAGGGGATTCCACAAAAATTCGACCAAAACTATGCAAGAAACCCCCCTCACGGTTAATAAAACACACATCCACTGCCGGATGTGTAATACTTTTTATTTTACTTTCGGGAAAGGGGACGAACATCACTTGAGAGTCACAGCGCACTCTTGGCAGAGCCCAATGCTATTTTACACCCACCATTGCCTGCTGAGTGCCACACACCTCTGTGTTGTATTCCACTAGCTAGTGCATATGCTATGACACTCTCTAGCCCATGTGCACTGTAACACCACCCCGTGAATATGTCATGCCACACTTGTCTTCGCACGGGTTATATTGCCCTATCTAACGTGCCTTCCTCGATGCCTATGTTATAACGCATAGTGCTATGCCATACATATTACAATCTGGGATCCATATCTTTGTCACAGTGCATATGCAATGTTACACTCCCCAGCACATATTTTATATTACAACTTTAGAAACTAGTTAGGTTACACAACTCTGCCCTGTGCATATTACACTCCTAGGCGCATATCGCATAGCACACGCTAGTGCCTGTGCTATCTCGCGCTCTCCAATAAATCTGTAATTGCGCACAATCTATTGCATAGTATATTTCACGCCCGGTTCATCTTATATCACACTTTTTGGTGCATAGTTTATACCATACACTATATCTAGTTTTCATTTTCAATCGTGCTCTCAGGACTATGTTCTATATAACACTGTGTTCACCTACCCTTTTCACGGGCATTACATTTTGCGATAGGGGGTGGAGGGTCAGGGGGTGTTTCTGCCAAGTGAGCCCGGAGTCACAGTCACAAACGTCCTCTTTTTCCTGAATAAAAGTGAGATTATGCTGCATACTTGTTCATATTTTAAGTAGTTCGCACAGACACACGTTTTAAAAACAATAAAGTTCCTAATACCCGCCTTCTCTGAACAGTTAGCTTGCTGCCCCATCCCCCTCCTCCCTATCCTCTGTTGTGTGAATCCATGTACTAGCCTCCTCCCTCCTGCCATGCATGGTCTGATGTGCTGCCACTGCCCTCAATTTAGTATGATGTACGAGTCCACTCCTCCTGCCCTCCATTGCCCAATGCTATGCCCCATCATTTACCTCCTGCTTAAACTCTGTGCTTAGCTTGCTGCCCCTATTCTCCTTCCCCCTGCCCTCCGATGTCTTTGTGCATGCCCCTGCTCCATAATTTTGCCCACCATGTTCCATGGACCTGCCACTCCTATCTACTCTGAGTGTTCTGTTGAGCTGCCACTCCCCTCCCACCTGCCTAGCATTGTCAGATGACTGTAACCTGTCCCTGCCACCTCCACCCTGCCTGTCCACATGCCATGCCCCTATCCTCTTCCTCCTGTCCTACATGGTCCATTGGACTGCCACACCCTTCTGCCCTCCCTTGTCTGTTGTGCTGCAACTGCTCCTCCTGCCTGCCCCGTGCAGTCTGTTGTGAGGCCCCTTCCCCTGAACTTTCTTGTCTGTGCACAGGTCCTGACCCTCCCTTCTATCCTCCATCGTCCTTTGTGCATGCCCCTGCACCCTCCTTCTTGCCCATAATAGCCATTGTGCTGCCACTAACCCTCCCACTTGCCATGCATGGTCTTCTGTGCTGCCATGGCCCCTCCCACCTTCCCTGTGTTGTCAGTTAGCTGCCCCTGACCCCCTCCCACCTTCCCTCCATGGTCTGTGTGTATGCCATCACAGTCTCAGTGTTGCTCTTCATGGTGTGTCTTGCTTCTAGTGCCCATCCTGCCTGACCTCCATGGCTATCTTGCTGCTCCTGCCCTGCCCCCTTGCCCCCAGCCCTCTGTTTACATGTGCAGATCCCTACTCCCTCCCTCCTGGCTTGTCTGTTCCATTGTAATGCCCCATATCCGTCCCTCCTGCCCTTTATGGTCTGTTATGCTGCAGCTTTCTCTCCTGTCTGTCCATTATGGTCAGCTAGCTACCATTGCCTCTTGCCCCTCTGTTCTCTGTTGTCCATGTGCATGGTCCTGTCCCCTCCCTCTTGCTTTCTATGGATTGTTGTGCTGCACTCCCGTCCCGCATGCCCTGTATGGTGTATTGTGCTGCTGCAAACCCTGATGCCTGCCCTGCAGGGTCAGTTTGGTGCACCTCTCCATGTCCCTCCTGTCCTCTGTTATCCAAGTCCATGTCCCTACCCCATTTCCTTCCATGATCCAATGTACCATACTTGCGAACATTTTGAACTTGGTAAGAGGGAGATTTTGAAAAAAAACTGGGGTATTGTTTTTCCCCTTTGAGTTACATTGAAAAAGAGGAGATTGTAGACAGGAGACAGATCAAATAAATCCCATTTGAGCTTAAAAACATTGGACGTTTCCTGGCTGAATCGGGTCTGTTGGCATGTATGGTTGTACTACCATTGCCTCTTCCTTCTGCCCACAATGGTCTATTACATTGCCACAGCCTCTCTTGCAAGTCCTGTATTGTTGGTTTGTTGCCCCTGCCCCCCTTTCCACTGCCCTCCATAGTCTGTTGTGCTGCCACTGCCCTTCCTGCCTGCCCAGTGTGGTCAAATTGTTGCCTCTGCACTCTCCTACCTGCCTTCAATTTTCAGAGTCCGTGCCCCTGGCCTCTGCCTCTCAACAGTATCCCAATGAACAACTAGATTGCTAACATTCTATATTTATTACAAAAGTGTGGAACGCCTGACGTCATCTTGATGTAATCAAAACTGTAATACCTAGAGCATTTCCTTTAGAAATTACATATATGAGAGGGTCTTATTGGCATCAAAATTATGGTTAGTGCTCTAAAAGACTAAAATAAGGACATATTTTCTGAGTTTTCAAATAGCGACAAAGCACTTTTAAATTATTTGTTATCTTTATGTTTTTTTATCCAGTTGACCACTTGATTAAATGTTGCACTTGGGGGAGAGGATGTGGTGTTACTTCCAGAACTGCAGACTTTGCAACTGGGGAACCAGGTTGGAGTTTCTGCTTCAGCTCGACATTCTGTGATTCTGGTCAAATCACTTAGTCTCCCCATGTCTACAACCAAAATGAATTTGTTCTTGTGTGATGTAACCAATGCTCATGTAAAGCACTCCAATACCTGACAAGTCTGCACTATATAACACTGCAAAAACACAAAATAATAAGTGTTTTGCACACTTCTGTCATTGTGCTATATTTGGGCTACATCTGGGGGATTTTGGGCTACATTTGGGCTCTTTTGTCTCCGGTGGCCATCTTGGGAGATTTATTTGTTATGAAGTTTCCTAATTTCCTCATGTACTGCAGTCTCCTCAGTAGGAAATGCTTTCAGTTTTTTACTTTGATTCCATCATGAAGATATTCAGATATGTCACACATTTGCCATAAATTCTGAATGTTAGCACTCTAGTTGCTCATTAGATCACTGTAGTAAAACTACTGTTCACCATGGAAGTCTGCTCCTGGTATTAAAAGTGCATGTTTCAGTCTGCATGTCAGAATTTTTTAATGAAATAGAAGAGGATTTGCGAAGTCACTCAAAATGTGCCCTCGTTTTCTTTCTTCAGCATTAATCATAATTTCTAAGGCAAAATGAACCCCCTCATTGTGTTCCTTTTTAAATTAAATGTTTTAAGTGTTACCAGTTTATTCCAATCAAGATGGCTTCAGGTGTGCCATACTTTAGTCATAATGAAGACAGTAAGCGCTCTAGTTGTTTTTAAGAACACTCTGGGACATTCTGTCATTGGGCTATACTTGGGCTACATCTGGGTGATATTTGGGCTACATTTGGGCTCTTTTGTCTCTGGTGGCCATCTTGGGAGACTTATTTGTTATGAAGTTTCCTAATTTCCTCATTTACTGCAGTCTCCTCAGTAGGAAATACTTTCAGTTTTTTACTTTGATTCCATCAAGAAGGCATTCAGATGTGTCACACATTTGCCATAAATTCAGAATGTTAGCACTCTAGTTGCTCATTAGATCACTGTAGTAAAGCTACTGCTCACCAGGGAAGCCTGCTGCTGGTATTCAAAGTGCATGTTTCAGTCTGCATGTCAGAATTATTTTATGACATAGAAGAGGATTTGAGAAGTCAAAATGTGCCCTCATTTTTCTTTCTGCAGCACTAATCATAATTTCTATGGCAAAATGAATCCCCTCATTGTGTTCCTTTGTAAATTAAATGTTTTAAGTGTTACCACTTTATTCCATTCAAGATGGCTTCAGGTGTGCCATACTTTTGTCATAAGTAAGACTGTTAGCGCTCTAGTTGTTCGTTAGAACACTCTGGGACATTCTGTCATTGGGCTATACTTGGGCTACATCTGGGTGATATTTGGGCTACATTTGGGCTCTTTTGTCTCTGGTGGCCATTTTGGGAGACTTATTTGTTATGATGTTTCCTAATTTCCTCATTTACTACCGTCTCCTCAGTAGGAAATACTTTCAGTTTTTTACTTTGATTCCATCAAGAAAGCATTTAGATATGTCACAAATTTGCCATAAATTCAGAATGTTAGCACTCTAGTTGCTTATTAGATCACTGTAGTAAAGCTACTGCTCACCAGGGAAGTCTGCTGCTGGTATTGAAAGTGCATGTTTCAGTCTGCATGTCAGAATCTTTTAATGAAATAGAAGAGGATTTGAGAAGTCAATCAAAATGTGCCCTAATTTTTCTTTCTGCAGCACTAATCATACTTTTTATGGAAAAATGAACCCCCTCATTTTTGTTCTTTTTAAATTAAATGTTTTAAGAGTTACCACTTTAATCCAAGCAAGATGGCTTCAGGTGTGCCATATGTTTATCATAAGTAGGACTGTTAGTGCTCTAGTTGTTCTTTGGAACACTCTGGGAAGCTGCAGTAGAACACAAAGGAATCAACTGACAGTCTCTGCCCTTGTTGGATGTACATGTTTTACTGAGAATGTCAGACTTCATTCTCACATGACTGAGAAAGATAATGTGAATTTACAGAAAATAAGCTCTCAGTTTAGCTTATAGAACACCTTCCAAACCTCTGTGGGAAAAGCATGAGAAAATATTTTTCTCTCAATCATGATATCCCAGCAGAAGGCTTTTTCACATGGTGAAATCACCTTAGAACATACCAAAATTCCTAAAATGAGTATGGTACCATCAACAAATGATTTATAATGTAACTAAAGTCTTAAAACCTTCTATTAACTGCAATGCTTTTTAATGAGGTGCTATCATGTATATTGGTCCCAAGATGGCTGCCAACACTTCTTGGATGAAGTGCTGACAGCCAATCAGATCTCAGGATGAGATGTGTGGTTAGGCTCCGCCCACATATATATATGATTTTACTTTTAATTTTCTCAGGAACTACTGAACAGATTGACACCAGACCTGCAAAAGGCACTTCCCTGACCTGAGGACTACCTCTCTGCCAAATGTCAAGTAATTCTGTTCAGCCGTTCGGGCTGTACCTTGGACTAAAGGTCCCTATGGAAAATTACATGGGGAAAATGCGTTTTGGGACCCCCTTTTTTCTCGGCCCCCGCTTGATGAATCCCCCCGAGACTTTCAGGGTAGGAGCGGAGCGGAGCGCCCCACCTATTTTGAAAATTTCGTGAGGATTCGTCAACCGGCGCCAAAGTTATTCCAAATAGAATGTTGCGGATTTCCTATGGAAACACGGTCCTAACTATAACTATCTACTGGCGACCGCCAGTAGATAATATATATATATATATATATATATATATATATATATATCACCCAGTCCTCTGCAAGAATTCAAAGGATGACGACGCCGTGTCCAGGCTCAGAAAAGTTTATTGTTCAATCAGCCGGTTTGGATGCGTTTCGCCTGCCGGGCAGGCGAAACGCGTCCAAACCGGCTGATTGAACAATAAACTTTTCTGAGCCTGGACACGGCGTCGTCATCCTTTGAATTCTTGCAGAGGACTGGGTGATATGATGCGGGCTTTGCTGGGGTAGCCCGCGGTAGACGACGCACCCTCTGGTCTGGTGTGTGGCGGCAGTTACTCGAGCGTGGAGGAGCAAAAAAAAAAAATATATATATATCCCCGTTCTCTAAATCTGTCAATCATTTCTTGCTGGCAAATTCTCAGTCTCCGCATTTCCACATATGATATTCTTGCTTTTAGATTTTTTTAATGAAAGCTTGTTCCATGAAGTGTGGATTTGCCAGCTGTGGGGTTTCTGAATAGTTCTGTCATGATTTTAATCTTTAATGTATACTGTCAGGTCTAACAAATGTACCTAATTCTTATTAAGGCGGTATTCATTAAACGCTTATGCTTCTAAATAGAATATGCGGAGTTAGGTCACTCCTTGACACCTCAAAACCTAAAACGATCAAGGTGTCGTGAGGAAGGCCCACCCTGACTTCTCTAACAGTCCCTAATATGTATGCCCTCAGGGATATATAATCACAACATTATCATCATCATCATCATCAGAATTCTTTATTCGGTTAAAATACATATTAACCATAAAAGACACAATTAAATATACAAGTAAAAATTCAAGATGGAAATAAAAAAGAGACACTCCTAGAGTAAGTCAATCCAAGAACACCTCATTCTAAAAACAGCATATAAAAACAAGCAACATTATAAGTAACACATTCATCAGATAATAGTTGTAAAAACAATAAAGCAGGACGAACTTGAGTAAAATTCCAGCTCTTTAGAATAAGTGGAATAATATGCAATTACATTGGTTTATCATAAACTCTACAAAACAATGTAAAGTGCAGAGTATCTTGCGGAGATACCGGGTTGTGGCCGCATGGCCCTAGCAACCTTAACTCATTACAACCTCTTAGGGCTGCAATGAATAAATGGAGCTGATTGAACCTAAATCTGGTAGGTAAAAAACAATGGGTGTTATTAGTCACAAATAGGGATCAATTGACTGGACCGTTTTTAACACAATAAAACCCCGGACTGAAGATTTCTGTAAACTTCTGACTTTCCCAATCCTATTTTCTTTACATTAAAAAGTGTTCCTTGACCCTTTTCTGATCAGACTTGGCGAGACGCTCTAGGTTAGGGTGGCTATTATCAAGAGAGATACAATCACACATAATTTCCTTTTTTAATTTAGTTACAGAAATTGTCCAAATGTTTACCCAACAAAGGAGTGGGAGGCTCTGGACACAAAATACCAATGAAAACATTTTACAAAAAAAAGGAAAGGGAGGATCAGCATCTGAAAGGTAGCTTGCACCAAGTTCCTCATGAGCAATGAAAGATGGAGTACTCTGAGCAACACTTAACAGGCGCCTTGGAAATTTATTTTCAATAATCTGTAGCTGATTTATATTCACATACCCACATGTGTCACTACCATATAGAACTTTAGGAAGACATTTTGCGTTGTATACCTGGAATAACACATTTAATGGTTTACTACTTAATCTGGAAGCAAAAACAAATACTGATGCATTCACCCTCATAAACTCACCCTTTTTCGCTTGTAACAAGGCTTTTCAGGTCACTACTTAGTCACACCTCAAACCCCAGTAGGAAAATGCCCTAACTTTGTATAAGATATGTGCCCCCACCTAGTTTAAGATTTAGTTGATCGACTTCCCCATCCATTACAAAGGATCTGTTAAAATTAATAGCTAAATCCAGCTCCTCCATAAAGACCACAAAAGCTTCCAGAAGGATTTGTAAACCCCTTGAGGTTGGTTTTAATCAACCAGACGGCATAATCCGCGTAAAGCAGTGCAGGCAACGAGTGTGTACTTATTAGGGGGCAATCTGCTCTAGTTGCTACTAACACCTGTTCTAATCTGTTAATATACGAAGTAAATAAAAAAAACTACAATACACCCTTGTCGGACTCCTCTGCCCATTTTGTATGAACGAGTACAATGAGAATCATCTGTAAAGCAGGCTACTGCCGAAGTGATAGCGTGAAGAAACCTAAAATGAAAACAATATCAAGACCATGTTCAATAGAATTTTCCATAATTTGGCATGGTTAACTCTATCGAAGGCTGATGTGAGGTCCCTCAACGCCATGACTATAGACCCAGAAAGATCCACTATATACTTATTCATAACCATGTACAAGTTCAGGCACTAAACAATAGTGGACCTACCGGGTCTAAATCCATACTGCAATGCTGCTATACAAATCCAAATTAAACTCCACAAACATTAGAAATTCTAAAGATATTGTTATCTCTTAATTTTATGATTTATGCACCACTTACGCACTTATTCCTATGTAATTAGTGCCTAACACACCTTAAACTACACAACCATACCACATACAAAAAATATACTTTTCTGCTGAAATTATCATTTGCGCATCACTTTCACATTACTATAAGTCATACTCACGGTTATACCTACACACCACTTTTAAATTAATAACACTCGTGCACCTTCATACACAGTCTTGTCACCTCACTTGCCACACTACATGAAATATAACTCAATCCTTCTCCATGCACTAGCTATCCACTGGGATGTTACCTAAGTTATAGCATGTGAAATCATTGCAGTTCTTAACCACTTCGCTGCGGCGGGAATTCCGCCGCAGCACTGGGGGGGGGTTTGGGGGCAGCGCGGTGGCGCTGTGCTCCTCCGTCATGAGCCACGGTTGAGCTGTGCTCATGACGGAGTGGTTCCGTCATGACTCCGCCCACTGCGCTAATCGCCCGCACAGGCGGGGAATCAGCGCAGCGTGGGAGGAGCGGCGGCCAACGGCCGCAGCATGACAGAACCACTCCGTCATGAGCACACGGCACCCGTGGCTCATGACGGAGTGGCTCCGTCATGAGCGCTGAAGGGGTTAAAACACTTATGACGTCAGAAATTATATTGTTTGCCAGAACACAGTACAAGGTACAGTTGCGAATTATAGTTAAAGTAGTGTGGCGAGTGACAAGACTGTGTACGGAGGGGTGCGAGTGATATTAATTTACAGGTGATGCATAAGTATAAATGTGAGTTATAAGTGTGACTTATAGTAGTGTGAAAGTGGTTCGTAGATTATAATTTCAACAGATATATGGTGCAACAAAATTTGCAAGGGCTGCTTTGGGTTCCTAGTCTGGCCCTGGCTTCCACCAATTAAACCGGAGATAGCTAAAAGAACGTCTGAGAAATAGTTACTGGATGCAAGAGCTTGACTCACCAAACACTGATATGTCGACGTTAATGTAGGCCACGGCTCTTTCTCGCAGCATGCTGAAATATTCCTGCAGCCGGACGGGTAGGAGTGGAGACAGAAGAGAGAAATACACATGCAGGATCAGTCCTTACGCTTGCTGTACTGTTGCACCTCATAAGATCATAGAAATATCGGAAAAGCCAACTTTAAAATAAGCAACAATACAAAAAGATTACATTGTTTTAACTGAATGCTAACCACATTCCTTTTTTGAAGAAGTCACTTGTTTTTAGGTTTGACTTTTATTGTGCTTGTGCCATTTTTGTGAACATTAGTAGTCTATAAGTACTTTAAGGGGCTTTGGGCCAGTCAGCTTCAACCTTTGGCTGCTTTTAATCCGATGCCTTCAGCCACTGACTTCAGACATTGTGAATCACATCTTGGAACAGCCCACAGGAATATTTTATCTCGCAGGTTTCCTACAGCCTCTTCTAATGTGACCTTTCACCTCTATTGGAATGCATGAGGACATATTTTATATCTGAAACCAGGCGGACAGCGGTCCAGTAGCACCGGGGAGGGAGCACCGACAAAACCACCTGGTACTATGGATGCTACAGAAGATAAACCTATACTTTTTCTATAGCATTTATTTTTTAGAAGTTTTTGCCTCACGTCATTTTGTGTGGAGCACAGACAAAGATGTGATTAGTGAAGTATTTTTTCCAGAAACAGCCCATCTATAGAGCATTAATTCAATGGAAAACCTCTGAGTTAGTGCATGGGGTTCAGTCAGCACAGCTTGGAAACACTGCCTCTTTAGATCTCCGAGCTATGTGATCTGCAGCTCATGCATACAGCTCAGAGATTGCATTTGGTACAGACACAGAAATTTCGATAAAAACAAACACACAGACCACATTGCATCAACGTTCATCCCTGAATGGCATAATGATACGGCCCTTGGTTTGATGTTCGTACGCCGTGCGCATGCCTAACCCGCACACTATACAAATGTCCCTATTGGCTCTGCTAATGCTTGTTTGCTGGAATGCTGGAAGAAAGCGACCATCAAACCTCTTATCAAGAAGAGTTCCTTAGACCCTTCTATAGTCGCTAATTATCGCCCTATAGCCTGCCTCCCTCTCCCTGCCAAAATTGTGGAAAAGATTATGAACATCCAAATCTCAGACTTCATAGACCAGAACAACTGTCTGGATAACTCACAATTTGGTTTTCGGAAGGGACATGGAACGGAAACCGCGCTTATTAAGGCTACGGATGAAATCAGGATGACACTTGATGGTGGAGGATCAGCAGTGCTCATTTTGTTGGACCTGTCGGCAGCTTTTGACACGGTCGATCACTCTATCTTGATCGACCGTGTCACAGCGGCAGGGATCACGGATGGTGCTAAGGATCTTATCTCCTCTTTTCTCACTGATCGAGTACAATCAGTCGCCTTCGGCAATTTCAATTCACCTCCCTTCACTCTTCCCTGTGGTGTCCCCCAGGGATCCTCGCTAAGTCTGTCACTATTTAACATCTATGTGTCGGACTTGGCGAGGGTCATAAAAATCTATTATCTGGCGGTGACATCCTATGCTGATGACACCCAGATTGTCTTAGCCATTAATAAAAATAGAGATGAAGTGGCTTCCAATTTTAATCAGGGAATGCTAGCAATAAGTGACTGGATGTCTACAAATTGCTTGAAGCTTAACTCCGACAAAACGGAGGTGATGGTGTTTGGCAATCTCTCCCCAGCCTGGTCACCTACTTGGTGGCCTGTTACCCTGGGACCACCCCCTTCCCCAGTGACCAAGGCAAGAAATCTGGGAGTTTTACTGGACACTAAACTCACTCTTATGCACCATGTTAATGCAGTAGTATCATCCTCATTCTACACCATGAGAATGATTAAAAAACTCCTACCCTACCTCCCCATGAGCATGGCCAGAACTCTGGTCAGTGCACTAGTTATTTCTCGCATAGACTATTGTAACGCGCTCTTAGTCAATGCTCAGGAAGGAGTTTAAAAAAAGCTACAGTTGGTGCAGAATGCTGCGGCAAGACTGATCATGGCCACTCCCAAGTACACTTCCATTTCTGGCACCATCGAACAGCTTCATTGGTTGCCAGTCAAGAAAAGAACCAAATTCAAAGCACTTTGTATTGCGTATAAGGCAATTCACTCTCAAGGCCCTGCCTTTTTAAAGGACGCATTCTGCCCCTACAATCCTGTCAGATCCCTCCGATCCTCTTGTGCCGGTTTTATGCAGATCCCAAGGACTAAGAAGGTCTCATGGGGCGACAGGTCTTTTATAGTGACCACTATCAAACTATGGAACAGTCTTCCACGCTACATCAAAACCTGTGCTTCCCTTCTTCCTTTCCAAAAACAGATAAAGACTTGGCTGTTCAAACAATAACTACTCATGGACATGTACAGTGGACACTCAGCGCCGAGACACCCTCGGGTATTTGTGCGCTTAATACATTTTCTAAAATAAAAATAAATAAATTGTTAGTATTACCTTCTACTGACATTTTTTACTCAGTAGTGGTTTTGAGTTTTTTATTGCTGAAACTATTATCACAGCCCTGGAAAAAGCCATTATTATTTATTTAAGCAGGCAGCACTCACAGGTGTGAGGTGAGGCTTGCACTTATGACATGCCAGAGAAGGTTTCTGCTGCTTGATTCTACTCCTGTTATTAGAGGCACAGTGAGGGACGGCTGATGTTAAGTTAACCTGGGTTGACCAGGCACAGAAGAGTGGGGACGTCCTCGTCACATCGTTTCTGCAGTGCCTAAATAGGAAGGACAGACTGGATTAACTCGTAACATCTGCATTAAACCAGGTCCTTTCTGAACGAGAACACAACCCAAGACCGGTTTCTGTTCTTCATCGAAGTCCAGCTTCATTTCCCAGATCACAGCAGAATACTGAACCCTGGTCCCAGCATACCAACGTCTTCTAGAGAGTCGCCAAGAAAAAGACTCACTGACATGTTTATTGTTGGAAATTATATACATCCAAACAGGAAGGTGCCTTCACAAATGCAAGTAAAAGCGTGAGGGACATTTCATATTCTCGGCATAAGACATCTAACGGTAGCCTTGTTTTACCAACAGGCAAAGAGTTTGAATTCATAGTTCCAATTCACAAAGATTTTGCTGTAACTTACCTTTGTAGTACTGCTGGCCCATCCTGAATTCCAAGAGTAAGTGAGGAGTAAGCAATGAGTACTTTTAAATTTCTGATGAGATGCACCAATAAGTCATGAGTACTATATGAGTACGACACACTGACACATGCACCAATCGTTGAGAATCAGTCCCTATATGTTGCCTTTTTGCGAGGTGATATCAGCAATGGTTAGCACACCAAATGAAGACAGGCTGAAGAGTTTAAGTTCCTGATTTTCATCTCAGTGCCACCTTTTCCTATGCACCACCCTCAACACAATTTCCAATTCCTGTGAAGCAGCAACAATTAAAAGGCAATTTGTGGAAAGCATGGATGCACATGACCAAGTTGTAGCTTTGGAAAGGAATCCTGTGCGATAGACAATAAGGGGAACATGCATCATTCAGGCACATGCATCAAGCTAAGAAATAGCGAGTCCTTAATTGCGATATTTAAGGAATCGCAAATATGGATTCGGTATCTCCTATGCATGACGCAGATACCGAAAAATGACCGAATCGCAAAAAATCGCTAAACGCAATAGCGAGAAAACCAAAAAAATCGCTAATCGGTGAAAATACACAAATTGCGATCTCGTAAATTGCAAGATCGCTATTAGCGAGATCGCAATTAGCGAACTCGCTAATTGCGAGATCGCAATTTGACCGAGTCGCATTTGGAGCAGCCTGATGACCTCACAACCAGGAAGTAACTCTTCCCATGTTGCAGTCTGTGCCCATAGGAAGCCAGAGCAGGAAGCAGAGTGCCTGTGGAGAGCTGTGCAAAGGAAGACTTGGCATCCAGACTACTGCTAACACCAGAAATGGCCCACACATCAGCAGAGGAGGGGGCAGGGGCCAGAAAAAGAAAGATCAAATTCAGTGAGAGGGAACTCGAGTACCTCATTGAAGAGGTTGTAAAGAGCCATGACAAGCTCTTTGGGAAGCTCTCCCTAAAAGTCCCAGAGGCTGAGAAAAGACGCATCTGGAACCGGATTAAAACAAAAGTCAATGCTGTGGGTGTGACACACCACAGCATTGAAGAGTTAAAAAAACGCTGGTATGATCTGCGGAGCCGTGCCAAGGAGCGAATTGCAAAGAGGCTGAAGGAGGCAAAGAGCACTGGAGGAGGACGCTCAACAGTCCCGGACAACACAGCCCTGGAGGACCTGGTGGAGGGCACAATCTTGCCAGAAGCTGCAGTGGGAGTGACGCAGATGGATACATCCGGCGCAGCCTGCAGTACACAAGGTAAGAGGCACTATAATATACCCATCAATGTAAATAATAATAGCGCCAATACAGTAATAAGAAGGCAAGCAGCTGTAATCAACCCCAGGCCACAGTTCATATACAGCTACTTATGCATCATGGGATTCGTAGTCCCCTGAACCAATTAGTGAGTCACATTACACTTTGTGTGGCCATTGTGCCAAAAAAGCTTTACAGACAGTGATTACAGACAGTGAGAATGTAAGAGCTAACATAATCACCCTGTTGCAAAACATTAGCCCAAACCAATATTAATCTTGCACTGTTTCACACCACAGGTGCAGAGGAAGGAGACACTGATGAGAGCGAATGCAGGGAGAGCACACAGACCACTGCAGAGACTGCCGTTGCCATACCAGTCACACCTCCCAGCACATCCCAGGCACCCACAAGACGCAGGGCTACAGTCCCTCCCCTTCAGCCAATGGAGAGCATTCCAGAACCTGAAAGGGCACATACACAATGCCTGCCTAGTGTCGGGTTCAAAACCACCACACCGCAGACACTGGTCCAGATGACGCGAAGACGCAGGGCAAGGGGCCACATATCAGCACAGGAGGCATTGACTCCAAATGTCTGGGGAGGTGTCGAGTTGCAGATGATGAGGGTGCAGCGCCAGCAGGCACGACACATGGGAGCCATCAACCTGCAAATGTCTAAATTAAACAAGAACTTCTCCACCATGGCAGATCGCGTGAGTGAACTCACTCAAGCAGTTGTGGAAGGCAACAGGCACACCAACGCCACATTGCACGAGCTTGTGCGTGTGATGCAGGAGGGACACAACACCGAGAGGAGGAGGCATCGCCAATTGATGGCGCGCCTGGCTGGATATACAAGATCCAACAATGAGTTGTGCAACACTACTGCACTGCTGTCACGGAGGTCGGTGGCAATGCAGATTGACATGGGGCATTGTTGTGGGGACATGGCCAGGGCCCTTGGCCAAGTTACCACTGCTGTTGAACAGCTCCAGGATGGTGCAGGTGGCCTCAGCAATGTCACTGGAGATGAGGGGAGTGAGGGGGCATCCAGCCTGAGCAGCATGTCTGCACCAGTGAGCACTGGCAGGAGGTGTAGTACACGTCGTTCGACACCTACACTTGCACCAATGGGTGGGGATGCCGATGCAGGCGAAAGACGCCTCGGTGTGCGTAGGAGTAAGCGCTGAGCACACACATACCTCCGGACTATTAGCCACGGTGGCATAACCATGGTCAGGACATACAGAGAGACTGGTAATGAAGTCCAAATCCTTATTTGATTAGTGCCTTGGTACATGCCGTGAATGTACCCTTAAGCTACGTGTATGTTTAGACACACAACAGTCCATGTTCATGTGCAAATAAAAACTTTGCATGTAAAGAATGATCGTTTCTGTCTCATGATTACGTACTTTTGAAGTGATGTTGGGTGGCGTGTGCATGTTTCCACTGCCCCTCCGCTGAGCTTGCAGGATGCGGGTGTCGTGGGTGTACAGGGGGCTGGACATGCTGCCACTATCCTACAGCAGGTCACCGGCTGGTACTGCATCGCACCACCAGGTCTGTGCAGGATGTGGAGGCGACTCTTGAGCTATCCAAATGTCCGTTCAATCACATAACCTGTCCTGGTGTTTGCTGCGTTGTACCGCTGCTCCTGTTGGGAGCCTGGGTTCAACTATGGAGTCATGATATAGTTCCTCACGGCGTATGCACTGTCACCTACAGGGTAGTGTGGAATGTGTTTGTGTCAGGTATGCATTGCCATTACAAAATGATTTTGTGTGCATAAGTATATTGTCTGATCTAGCAGGTGTCCCTCGCCATATCCCCCCCTGAGCAGGCGTGTGTGTATGCCAATGTATTGGAAGATGTATGAATCATGGCTGCTCCCAGGATATTGCGCTACGATGTCGGTCATGATGTTATGCACATTGCACATTGCTTGGACATTGATGGAGTGATACGATTTCCGGTTACGGAAGATCTACTCATTGACTGCTGGTGGACATATGGCTCGTGGGTGCAATCTATGCAACTTGATATGAATGGAGTTTGGGTGGGTTCAATTCCCTTTGGGTTATGGGGAGGCTGATGTGGTTGTGGATCATGGCAGCCAGGAAGGATCTAAAGAAACGTGAGAGGGAGCCTTGTGATACCCCTCCCGCTACTGCCACTACCCCCTGGAAACCTCCTGATGCAAGTAGGTGCAGGCAACATTCAACCTGGACATGGGGAAGGATGGCATGGGTCCTACGTGTCTTGCGCTGCATTAGTGTTTCAAATTCAGCTATGACGTGAAGTTTCATGGCAGCGTTGATCCTGTACTAATCATATATGTCCTCATCAGTTTGTCACAACAGAGTCATCCGCAGGCAGAATATCCTCTCCTGGAATCTCCTTCTGCCCTGGCCTGTTGCATGGATCCTCATCCTCCTCACAAACACGTAGTGTGCCGCCATTTTGTCCGTCCTCTATGGACTCATTGGTCAGTTGCAATACCCCTCACCAGCTTATCAGCTGTGATGAAAAAATTAAAAAAAAATTGGTAAAATCGCAATTTGCGATTTTTGATGCATCGTTTAGCGATTAATTATTGCGATTCTTTATTTGCTCACGCTTTTAATATTTTCGCTGATAAGGATTCGCTATTTCTGGATTCCCGGTATTTGCGAGTCGGTATTTTTGCGATTATAGGTTATTTGGTTGATGCATTGGGAAACGCTACAATGCGCTCGCAAATTGCTAATCGCTAATTTTGCGACCACATTTTGGCTTGATGCAGGTGCCTGATTGTTTTTTGCGTTTGCAAAGGGGCAGATTCTGAAAATCTGCCCATTTGCGACCGCAATTTTTGCATTTGGGATGCATCATCCCAAATGCAAAAATCACTATTTAAGTAATCGCAAAATTGTCGATTACTTAAATTGAGATTGCATTTAGGGAATCACAAATTGCGATTCCCTAAATGCAATGCAACAAAAAAATAGCGATTTCGATTTTAAGAAACGCAAACTACCATCAACTTAAAGTTGATGGTAATTTGCAAAAACTATGAAAAATGCACAAAAGTGCATTTTTCAAAGTTCTATGTTGCACATGTTTGTGTGTGTGCAACATGTCTTCTAATTGCACTTTCAGGGGTGCATCAGGGTGTCCTTTTGGTACCCTTGAACCCTTGAAATTGCATGCGCAATTTGCGAGTACCTATTTAGTACTCACAAATTACGCATGCAATTCCCTTTGATTCCTATGGGCCTTTAGGAATGAATAGGAAGCCATTCCTTATTTGCGATTCGCAATTTGTGAGTCGCAAATAAGGAATGTGTAATCCTACATGCATAGCATTTTGCGATTCCCAAATAGCGAATCGGTAAAATTCGCTATTTGGGAATCGCAAAATGGGGGCTTGATGCATGTGCGCCTATATGTTTGATCTCCATTGCCTTTGAGTAAACCCTAAGAAAGGCCCTTTTTAGAATGCAAAATCCATCATACTGCAGGTCCTTAGTTTCTCGCTCATTTGACAAATATGTACAAATCAACACACGGTATTTGCCAGTGCTTAATTTGTAAAAAGAATAAGTACCGGGCCAAAAGATTTCAATGTCAGGAGTGCAGAATACCATGGCTCGATTGTCTTATATCTTCCTCATTTCTGTTTAATACACCACCCTGTCCCTGCAGCTCACTCTTCTTGTAGGCTCCTGCTTTCTCCGTTCGCCGCGGTTTTCCAGTCTTTCTCCCTGTGTCTTTTCTCTGTTATGGTCTAGGAGGTCAAAGTCTGATGGGATCAAACAAGTGTGGCCCTCGGGAATTAGTGGATCGCATCGGCAACAACGACTCAAATGAAGCACTGGTTTGCTCAAAATGTCACATTATCAGAAACAAAATTCCAGTATGTTTTGTCTTTTGCATAGGACACAATACTATTATAGTATGTAAAGCTTAGACTTTGTGAATAACAAGGCAGCAGAGCCAAACTTACCTCAGTGTACTCGGTGGAACCAATCAGGCCAAACTCTTCTGCTCCCCAGCTGCCGAATACAATAGACCTTCGTGGGCGCCATTTTCCTGTGGGGTATGATGTTAAAGGTGAAAAGCAAACACTGAAGCAAATCAACATTAACCAATTAACGTATGTCCTACATGGTTACAACTGCCAGGGTGGAATCACCCGTTCAGGTATCTTAAATTGGACACTTAGACGGACATCGAAAGTGACCCGCTAAGAATGTCCATACCCAAAAGACCTTTGGGCCCTACGGGGGGGCAAGGCTAGCTTGTTGGTGTGAAAAAGGCCGCTTTATTGGAAACAGGTGCACCTTACATAGAAACATCCCTTGGCCTGTGCCGTACAAAACTAATCCTCACTAAATATAGCCTTCCTATCTGGCCCCCCACCCCCTCCCCTAAAATAATTTCCCCTCCTGCAACAATCATAAACCAACTTACAATTCCTAACTTTCCTACCC
The DNA here is from genome assembly GCF_964204655.1 of Triturus cristatus. Classification (NCBI taxonomy): domain Eukaryota; kingdom Metazoa; phylum Chordata; class Amphibia; order Caudata; family Salamandridae; genus Triturus; species Triturus cristatus. The sequence goes on from NC_140592.1 coordinate 487,274,913, forward strand.
TACCTAACTAGGTAAATTCTTATGTCCTACCCCACCGTAAACATAAATCAGTATATGTCCCCCATGACCTAGGAAAAACGCCCCAAATCCTAGCGTACCACACCAGCACCTGTTCCATCGACAAATCCCCCACAAAGCATCCCTCCCCGATGCACCTGTCCCCAAGAAAACCACCCCGGCTGCCAACCAAAAAGACACCCCCCAACACCTAAAAGAGGGGTGGGGCCCACCAGCTCGTAGGGAGGGAGGGCGGGACAAAACTAAACCAACCACCCCCAGCCGGCCGTTGTGTCACGATCCACCAAATGGTGGGTCGCCACACAAAATGGCCGGCTATATATCCCCCCAGCCCAAAAGGAGCCCAAGGAGCCCAATCAGCCCAAGGAGCCCAAAGCCCGGAAGTCCGCGCCCGTGCTCCGGATGCCCCCCCCCGGCCCAAAACCCCCCGGGAGGACGAGCCTCCCGCTGGTCGGCCGCCCTCCCAAAGCCCTATTGCCCATTTCTACTTTGCTCTCCTCGTAGCCATGCTGTAGTCTTGCACTGCGTTGCAATGCACACTCTTTTTGGGCAGGATGTAATTCAGGAGCATGCATTTTTCTATTCCAAGTAGAAAAATACCAAAAACAGCCATTGAAAATGCCCATTATTAAATAACTTTCACCAGAAGAAAATATGTGTCTGTTGGGAAAATAGCAGAACTTTAATATAGTACTTTGCAGACGATCTATACCCATGGCAGATAAAATTGTATTCAAGATTCTTTACAAATGTACTGAATTTGCACATCAGAACAACAATATAATTCTTTTATTTTCCCATATTCTTTCAAAATCTTTCATGCTTCCTGCAAGTCCATACAGTTGCAATTATCGCATTTCTTCTCTGCTGGAAATCTGTGGAATATATATTTGAGGAGTGTCCACGTGTCAACAAACTGTGAAGGGACAGTTAGAAACACATACAGGGCCAGATTAGCAAAAAGCAGTAAATCTGCACCCCAGTAACGGTCGGCATGGCTCGTGGGTGAGGGGGCATACATGCGGGGTCGTGGTGGTGGGCAGGCATGGGGGATTCGCAGGGGTGAGGGAGCGGGCATCGGGGGTCGCGGGGATGGGGCAATTAGTTGGGGGGTTGCGATTGCGGGAGGATGCACATAATGCATTAAAAAAAATGTTTACCTTGCCACTGGGTGCCACGTCTCTGCTCCTGCTCCTCTCAAGGAACAGGAAGCACAGCCAGGCCCCATTGACCAATCACAATGCTGCACTGCAGCATTGTGATTGGCAGGCACCCAGGCTCCCCTGGCCAATCACAACTCTGCAATGCAGCATTGTGATTGGTTTTGAGTGACCTGGTTCGACGCTCAACCAGGGAACGGGGGCCTGGGCATGTTCTCCACACAGCCTGTAATGCATCCTGCATGGAGAATAGGGAAAGTGCGAAATGACTGGTTTGGGCGGCCCGAGAGAGCCGACCAAACAGTCATTGCTCACTTAGGAGTGGGCAAACCACTCCTCCCTTGCCCTGCTCTGAGAGCAAAACAGCCCGCCTGCCAGCGAAGCCGCACAAACAGAAAATGATAATAACTGAAAGTTATTTTCATTTTATGTTTCTACTTCTCACACTGCTTCAAAACAGTGGGGCAACGCTCCTCCGCCATAGGGGAGGAGCCGCCACTGCTGCCCCACTGTTTTCAACCTCACCTGGGTGCAAATTCTTTACTTTTTCTAATTCACTGACATTTTCCAGGTTACTTATGAAAATCTGTCACAGTCTCAAAGTATACTCCAAGCAAGCATTTGTAAAATTCAATTTTCCTATGTAAAATTACCCACACACATATTTTTTCATATGAGAAAATCGGCAGCAGGAGTGCAAAGGCACTTGCTAAGATTTTTTTCTTCACAGGTGTTAGAGCGCAAAATTTGCTCTTTCATTTGTAGGGGTGCATTATAATCACAGGTAGTCCGCACCTACATATAATCCTTTGTTATATTAACTTAGGCCATTAGAGCGTGAACTGTAATATCATGAAAGGTGGTGTGTTAGAGATATTTTCAATGTAAACATGAAGAAATTAACGTTGAAACTATGTGTGTTTAGCTGAAAGATCAACGTGCAGAATTCGTACAAGTCGCTGACAAGTATACACACAATTGATGTGCTTAAGTAATGTATTAATTTAGAAATGATCAGTAAATAACGTCCACTTTATGAGTAATTTCATGAGGTTGTGTGCCATTTCTTATGTTGACCGAATTTTGTAGGCCTGAATAGTATTTTTTTCCTAGGAAGCTCTGGCATTAGATTTACAAGTGGATTTTAAGTACATGTTGGATTTGATCTTTCTCACGTTTCTGTTGCAGGTGGAGAATTCATCTTTGTTATCTAGAATATTGTCTTTGTTTTAGGAGTTAGGCTTTGGGAGGAGAGGATACATTGAAGGTTGATATTGATAATAAATAACTGTTGTACTTTCTCATCAGAGTAAGCAGGGCCGGACTGGAAACCGAAACCGGCCCGGGCAAACTGCTCGGGCGGCCCCCCTGTGGGGGCTGAGGGGTTGCTGCCAAGATTTTTGTAAGGGACAGTTTCTGCCGACTTTGTAACAGGGGGCCAATATTGCCGGTGTACGGTAACAAAATCTGACCCCTAGGAGTCCAAAACTGGCCCCCACCGTGGCAGCTCACTGGGAAACGCCTGGTGCCCGCTACGGCCAGTCCAGCCCTGGGAGTAAGCCTGGGAATCAAGGTCATCTCGCCAAGGCTTGGGAGCATCACTGCCATGTGAAAAACTACCTACGAGGAGGTGGCTTGATTGGATGGTGTGATGCTGCAATGCATCTTGGGATACTACCTGTAAGAGTGATTTATCGAAGTTAGGGACAGTGTCTGGGGGATTTCTGCCTTGCCTTGATAGAGAGAGCATTTTAGAACATGCTCTGTGGCTTTATGCTCCGTGATCCATCTAACGTCACAAGACTTCTTAGGAAGACTTCACGCGCTGACACCTTTATGTACCTTGCCTTGGGAAATGCTAAGTGGGGATGTCACGCTAGTTTTAGTGTAGGGACAGATTAATGCTTTATATCCACGAACTTCCAATGAAGAGGAATCTTAACATCTGTGCTGTTATTTTCTGTATTCTGGTCCTCAAGCCTATTATTCTGACACTGCACTGCGTTAACTTTACCCTTAGGTTTGGCTTTGTATTAGTTCCAATTTATTTCTACACCCTCATCTTAAGGTGCTTTTATCTCCAACTTTTCTTGGCTTTGTAATAAACAAACTAAACTTAATTGGGAGTCTGTGATTCTTTGGAGTGATAGTTCATTGGAACTGTAATGATTGATTGGCTAGTGATTTCTCTACCCTCCACATTTTCATACTGAAAAAAGAGTCATCAACCGGGGGTTTCAGAGCAGACCTAGAACGTGGAACCTGGGTCCTTCACAGGTAAAAAGCTTTTCCGTGCAGACGATTCATTTGCTCTACACCCTACCAATTTGAAGGTGTGCTTTTCCAAAGCAGTATGCTGTAAATTAATTTACTCCTACTCTTGACTTGAGTTAATCTCAACCTTTTTGGAAGGAGTCACAGAAGAGATTGTGAATACCCAAACAGGTAAATTTGTGAGTGTTCCCAAACTTACAGGCAGGACTGAACTAGCCCAATTGAACGTAGGAAATAGCCAACTAGATTGACGCTCAGTGGGTTGTTTTTAGGGGTGAATTAAAAGAGGGCTCACCATGTATCCAACCTGAAAAACATAACTGATGGGAGCCATACAAATTCCTTTAAAAATATAGATAATGTGCCACTCTAAATCCTACTGAAGATGGACTTACTCAACCGCTACACTCATTTTGTTCAGTATGAGGTTGGAATGAGCACGTTAATCAGGGCTGAATGTATCTCCCATTCCACCACTGATAAGAGGGCATTCTCATCATTGAACACCTCCTCTCGCCCAAGCCCAGTACCTTCCTTCCACCTCCCCCACAATCCAGCTAGCTCGTTGTAAGTAAATCCATAACAAGTGCATAACAAATGTTTATACATTCGAAAAGTAGTTTTACACTCCTAAAAGTTACTCATATGTGAAAGTCTGGCATAGGTTAAGTAGCTTTGAGAATTGGGCCATAGTATTCTTTGAATAAAATCGCAAAATAATTACAAAACACAATATATGCAGCTCCTCAAGTGGAGTATCTGGTAATCAACCAGTCACAAAGGGACTATAATATTTATTAAATAAAATATATTTTTTTCTGTACTCATCTATAGAAATAATCATGAAATGAATGCAGAATGTGTTTTACTTTTTTAGCTGCGTTTCCATGGGTGTTGGGAATTAAATAACCAGGAACTGGGCTTAATACAAAATACTAACAGGAGAATCTTCATTATGGTATGTAGAAGCAACTACTCTTTCAAAATGGCAAACCAGATGCACAATTTATACACCTACAGCTATATCGCATAGTCAATAGCAGATCCTCACCTTCCCTCAGCTTTTTCCCCAGCACCCTGGTGATTTCCAGCATGACAGCAGTGCCACTGCTGGGGTCGATGGCGCCATGGACCCAGCTATCTCTGTGATTGCCGTACATGACGTAGCGGTCTGAAAAAAAGGATTTCAATCAAGATAGACAAGCAGGTCTTCAAAAAACTGTCTTGTGGGGAAACTGATGGCGCACTGAAATAATTCAATAGTCTGTCATCCAAATACAGAGTATTATTTTTTATTGTTCGGAACATTACAAACATTATATCACATAGCAGTATTTTTTCTAGGAAGGAGTGAATGTATTTTCCTTTTCTAATGCCCCATGTTGCAGTAATTGGTCCAAACATGTGAAAACAAATACAAAAGGAAGTGGTGACGGCTGTAAATTCGTAGTAAGACAAGTTAGCAAGTTAAGTACCTATTTTGAGAGCCCTGTGTAACCAACAGATTCCCTTAGGACTTATGTTAATAGTACACTAATTATGAGGTTGATAAAATGAGTCATATTGAGTTGAACATTGATAACCCTTCGATTTACTGCATTATCACTGGGCGAAACTGTGATAATAAGTTTAAAGGTTTCTGACAACAATAAATAAGTCATTCTGTTTTGAGGAAGCTATACAATCTTGACATTGTTTCCTAAAATTTCTTATCTAGCTCCAGAATATGCAGTTAAGGAGAAAGGAGAAACACACTCACCGGGCTCGACACTTCCGCGGATCATGCCCATCACATTAGCCGACTTTCGGATCTCTCTGTAGTTGTAGACGCTCACCTGGACATCACTGTAAGAAAGATGGTGAGAGACGAGAAAATGTAGACAAAGCATACTATCTGCCTATCGAGTGGAAAAGGCAGAGTGACACATTAGTGGAGAATTCATTATTTTTCGTCAATTTATATGACTCCTATTCTAAGGTTTATAAATTAAACGAGGTGGGAAAAAAACAGGAAAATGGAAGAAATTAGAGAAAATGTCAATGGAAGCGATTAAAAAAATAGTGGCTAAATTCAGGAAGCAAAGGTCCAGGTAAGTCAAATTTTTTAAAAGAAACATTATGGGACTAGCATGAGGAACATTACCATCAATTCAAAGGTTCAAACAGAGCATGACGAGTAACCTGGGGACTCCGAGTTAATTTTCAACTATGGGGTACAAGATTGGGCATCAAGGGCTGCGCACATAAGAGATTGGCCAAACAGTACAGTATAGTTGGCATGCCACTGAAGGTAAATACAGCAGAGGAGCTGAGGCTGGGAACTGGCAGAGGAAATAAGGTGGTATGCTGAAAGCAGTGTAATGGAAGAATACACAGCAGAATGCTGGCGTTGTTTTGTGTAAAAGATTCTGACCAGCTCAACCTTAAGATGACTGAGATGATAGTTGTTAGAAGGTGGTTCTGACCATCTGAGCCGCCTGGATTTTTTGCTTTTTGAACACCTAATTGTTGAGCTTTTACTGAGGGAGAGCCTCATAAGTTGGGAATCTCCCACAGGGAACTCATGATGAAAGATACTGCATGTGGATTTTAGCGGTGTCCCCCTGCTGAGAGTAGGTCGCTGCGCTGAAGCCAGAATAAGGGGCACCGGGATGGTTACATGCAGACACGTGTGTACATGTGTGTGCACACGTGTAGGGACTGCGTAGGGGAGATTCCTAGACAGCATGCGCAGCCCAGGAGTAGGTACAGATTGGATGGTGTGGCAGGAATTATGCAGAGCTGGGTGGTGTCATGGAATAGGCTATATACAATGGGAAGAAACATGTAAGGGAAAGTCAGTGTGCTTTACTGGTTTCACTGAAGGACAACTCCATTATTCTCCTATGAGGATGGGGATCACTTGGGATAGTTTCACTTGCCTTGGGCATACAAATTGCAGACACGCACTAAAGTCCTCTGTAACTTAGGTGAGAAGAAGTATTCTGCTGAATTTAATACCACATATGTACTGCTTATGGGTCATCCAGAAATGCCATATTACTGTGACAGCTCATAACCAGAGCCTGGCTGGGGCTGACCCTGCCAGGCTGGATTAATGACCTTCCTCCCCAAGCTGCAGCCTCAGAGACTTGGCCCTTCACGGCAAGCATTCCAAGGGTGAAGGTCTCCTCTCCAAAAGGGAGAGAAGGTTGGCAGAGATACCTGTTATCAATCAGCAGCTGTCACCTTGTGCCAGGCACCAAGCTGCTCGGGAGAGAAGGCAGCAAGGGGGAAAGGGGCTTTTCAGAGACCATGTGGCATGACACCCCTGGATGACATTATTTTGAACTAACTCAGAGGCCTGGGCAGGAAGGAGGGAGCAGGGGCAGAGGGGTGATGTGTCGCTGCTTGATAGGGCAAGCAGAGACTTCCTGCCAGCCCCCTCCAAATTCTTTTAAGAGAGCTTGCACAGGAAGAGGAGCTCTCTCTGGGGTGTGGTCTGCTGAGGAAGACTGGTGCTGGAGCCTGGCGCCATGGGTAGTTGGAAGGAAGAACCCCCTGACTGTCCAAGGATCCAGAATTGCGCCAGGAGGGGAGTCCAGGACCAATGAGCAGAAGCCTGGGCCTCTGCGCAAGGAGAGAAGAGGCCCAGAAGGAGAACCAGGTGAAAGACTGGCGCAGGGATCCAGAAAAGATGACTCTCTGCTGAATTCACCCTCCTTGAGACCAGGAAAGTGAGGGAAAGTGCTCCCAGTGGGTGGGGCATGCCACCAGGAGCAAGAAGAGGCAAAAATGGTGAAGATCGGTCCCCTGGGGGTTGAGATATGCCCCCCAGAAGGTAGACGACCTTTGACCTCTAGCCTGACCGACGACGAAGCGCGTGGGGCTCTGCCGCTGGTCTTAAATGGGCCCCCGGGGTGGGTCAGGTCCTGGGGGCTGCCCCCACATGAAGCAAAGTCGGAAAGCGCTGTCGTGCTCCCCGTGAAGTGGCCCAAACGGGGTGCCAGGAGCCCACCCTATCCCCCATTGACAAGTGAGGGTGGGTAGCGCCATCGCGCCCCCCCGCCAAGATGTCTTTGGGGTCCGGGATCCTAATTCCTGGCCCGACGCCCAGAAGGGAAGCCGGGGAGTACCGTCGCCCTCCCCGTGAAGACTATCCAGGGGGAGGGGCCCAGGATCCCCAACTCCGGGCCCCAGTGTGTCCAATGTGAGGAAGCCAAGTCGGGGAGTGCCGTCATGCTCCCCGTGAAAATGGCCCATGGGGGGTCCAGGATCCCCAACTTCCGGCCCCCATGTGGTGTTGGAGGAGGGGGGAGTGCCGTTGCACTCCCCCGAAGACCCGCTGAAGGAGAGGCCACCTCCGTGTCTGCCTGCCGGAGCGGGCAGGACAAAATGGACAATCCGGCTCCTGCGGCCGCACACAAGGGTGAGGGCCAGAAGGGGAGCCGGCGGGAGCCACCGGTGGGTGGGCTCCCCAGGAGGCTCTCCAACACTTAGAAACGAAGAGGTGCAAGGGACCCGGGTGGGACCGGGCCCCCAGAAAACAGCCAGAGCAGCCGGGGGTGGGCTCCCCGAGCTGCTGTAACTCACCTGGGGGTCCGGGTGGGACCAGGCCCGCCACCGAGGTCTGGACACGGCGAGAGGCCGTCAGCAGCGCATCACGGCTCTCCCTGGAGCAGCGGGGGAACGGCTGCTACAATATGCATGACCAAGGAGCGCTTTGCCCCATAATGTCGTGCTGGCCCGGACTGGCCTGCAAGGAAAAGAAGATGGTTCTTTGTGTGTGGTGACCCCAGGAGGAAGAGGTCACCGCCAAGTGAGTGCCAAGGAGCAGGGGGAGCTGCAGGAGCAACGCAGTCTCCTCCAGCACGAAGATGTAAAGTCCCTCCCTAAGTTTCTGAGGGACTTGGAAGAAACAACCCCTCAAGGGCTCAGCCATCAGCATCCCGGGGCTGGAACTTTTGTTTTACAGCTGGGGGTGTGTTAGGGACTGCCTCGAGTATGGAGGGCTGTGCTGGGGATGTCTGGAGAAAGGCATCCCCTCATCCCCTGGAGATGAAGAGGTGCAATTGCATGAGAAGTGCATTTATCCAGGTTATTTCTATTTGAGGGACTGAAAGACACGTGTGTAATGGTAAGCACATGTGTAATGTGAATTCATACGCAAAGTGAGGTTATGTTGCTGGACATTACTGCTAGGGTGTCTGGCTGTATATGCTTAATCCTGTGATTTTAACTGTGATGCCTTTTAGGGACTTTAATTGCAATGCATTTGAACTGTTATCAACTATGATAAGTTATGGCTGTGGGACACTGAATAACTTAACTGACAGCGCTCAGAAAACGGATGACAAAGGGCATTAATGTTTTAAGTTTGGTCGTTTAGTATTGCTCAACTTCTGCCACTTACTGCTGCCTTCGTGTGGGGACTTCAAGCCTCAAGAGACCCTGCTGCTGCGCCAGGAGGTGCTGACGCCTGTTTCCTGCACCCGGAGAAGTTTAAAATCAACCGCGGCTCCCGCATCGCGGGATCCTCCTGCCACTTACTGCTGCCTTCGTGTGGGGACTTCAAGCCCCAAGAGACCCTGCTGCCGCACCAGGAGGCGCCGACGCCTGTTTCCCGCACCCGGAGGCGTTTAAAATCAACCACAGCTCCCGCAACGCGGGAGCCTCCTGCCCCTTACTGCTGCCTTCGTGTGGGCACTTCAAGCCCCAAGAGACCCTGCTAGCCACGCCAGGAGGCGCCGACGCCAGGAGGCGCCGACGCCTGTTTCCCACGCCCGGAGGCGTTTAAAATCAATCACGGCTCGCTGAACGAGCGCGGGCACGACCGGGCAAAGCCCGGGCCAAGAGTGGGCCCGTCTGAGCCCATCAGAGACAGGAAGAGGCAGGGCTGGGCCATTCCCCTGTGATTTTCTACATCTTTGCTACTAGAACAAGGTACTTACGTGTTTTGGGGCAGTTTACGGGCCTTCAATTTTGAGTAACAGCTAGCCGACAAGCATGAATAAACGTAAGTTCACTCGGGGGGGTTGTGGGGACACTGGACGCCTTTTTGACAAGAGCCGAGTCAGTTCTGACTCATCAGATCCAGCTCACTGAAAAAAGACTTTCACTGGATACCTTTGCGGCTCAGAAACGGTCATCGATGGGAGGCATAGTTATGGCTAAATCCCCCGAGGGTGCCCAGCATTCTGTGGATCATCTGCATCATACCATCCCTGGCCCCAGTAAAAATGGGGATTTAATCGGCTCCCCTGACTCCCCGTTAGGGGCATCGGAGGCGATCACACTTGTGCAGGTCGATCCCATTATTACTGCTGTAGACAGTGCAGGGGTTAATGAGCCCGACCTGTCACACATTTTGGTCGAACATTCACTGTCCCGTACTACGGGACACAACGCAATTACATCTGGCGTGTGCAGTGAGGAGGTCATCACCCAATCCAAAAGGCTTGCCAGAGAAAGAACGAATAATCTCTCAAAATCCTCAACTGCTGGTAATGGAGAACCACCTGCGAAATGCCCAAGGGGAGGAGCTACACACAAGCAAAAACAAAAACCTAGATTAAAATCTCAAGCAGCTAGGCCCCCTGACAAACACGCTCCAGAACTGAATAAAGGATTGGCCGTGAATCAGACTCACAATAGTGGTAGCAATGATAATCACACCGGTGCAGAGTTTGGGGATGACCCTGACCAATGGGAGCGATTGGAGACTCTGATAACTGCTCTTCTGGGGCCCACTGTATGCAGACTCAGCTCAATTGAAGAAAAACTGCTTTCATTTGGGAACCTAGGGAGCACTGCAATAAACCAAGGGGCATGTAGGTGTGCATGTGTGGCTCGGGGGAACCTGTGACTCTAGCCCCATTACCTGTAAACGTGAATGAGGGGAGAAAAAATGGGGATATTGAGCAGGCCACCAGGAGAAATGTCACGTGCACTAGAGTCCCACAGGTACATGCGGAAGTAATTAGACCCAATGTTACCACTGTTGCCAGGGGGGTGAGGGAATCAATGACGGGGTCCACAGGCAATCCCTCAACATGTCTAACAGACAATGCAAGGTCAGAAATGGGGGCAAGGGGAGACAATGCGCGGCTACAACCAACAGAGATGTCCTCCTTATGTGCGCCGAGTACACCAGGCCTTCCAGTTTTAGACCTTCCGCCAGAATCTTGCCCATATACAGTTGTTTTAACTGGTGTACCAGCACACATAAGCCAAAAGGAGGAACCCGCGACACAACTGATTAACAAGGTGGCACATTGGATGTGTAGGAATGCGCGGTTCAATATTAGAGACCATAGACATATCTTGATGGCGAGGAGGGTGTCCTGGTTCGGCAGATATAGGAAAGCCTTCCCAGGGGACTGTGTGCTAGTGACACTTAGGCATCCCGATCTTGTGCGCAAGACCCTTTTCCAGAGTAATAGGTCTAATCAAGCTGAGATAGACTCATGTGTTAAAGTGCTACCGTTGGGCTTTTTCTATAGACCCTCGCCCTTCCCGAATCAACATCATAGAGAGGTATGCCGACAAGAGGGTGCATTTGGAAGGGCCAATGCACCATTGCAAAATAATGCTTTTGCACCACTTAGAGACCTCAATGACCTAAATGATATTGATTGACTAGGTCCATCGAGGGAAGGTGACCGAATCGTTGGTACTCCCGTAACTAACTCAGATCGAGGGAGAAGAGGAAAAGTGACTACTGCAGGGACAGTGGAAGGTGACACCATTTATGGTCTATAGGCTGTAAACGTCCATGCGGACAGTGGCTCAAACACAAATGTTCCCATGTCAAATAGTATCCAGGCAACTGATAGCATAGTGAGGCCAAATAGGAGAGAAATTAAAATCCTCTCATGGAACATAGCAGGCCTATCTACTAAATTTAAGGATGCAGAATGGCTACTTTATATATGGGATTTCCAGATTATCTGTCTGCAAGAAACATGGGAACCTGTCAATAATAACTTTTATCTGGAGGGATATAAAACCTTCTTTTGACCGGCGCGAAAGGCAACGTCAGGGAGAGCTATGGGAGGGTTGGTTATTTATGTCGACGACGTCTGTTTCCCGCACCCGGAGGCGTTTAAAGTCAACCACAGCTCCCGCATTGTGGGAGCCTCCTGCCACCGACTGCTGCCTTCGTGTGGGCACTTCAAGCCCCAAGAGACCCTGCTAGCTGCGCCAGGAGGCGCCGACGCCTGTTTCCCGCGCCCGGAGGCGTTTAAAATCAATCGCGGCTCCCGCATCGGGGGACGCGCGCGGGAACGACCAGGCAAAGCCAGGGCCAAGAGCGGGCCCGTCTGAGCCCATCAGAGACAGGAAGAGGCAGGGCTGGGCCATTCCCCTGTGATTTTCTACATCAACGCGAACAACAAGGAGGATCTTTGCTACTAGAACAAGGTACTTACGTGTTTTAGGGCAGTTTATGGGCCTTCAATTTTGAGTAACAGCTAGCCGACAAGCATGAATAAACGTAAGTTCACTCGGCGGGGGGGTTGTGGGGACACTGGGCGCCTTTTTGACAAGAGCTGAGTCGGTTCTGCCTCATCAGATTCAGCTCACTGAAAAAAGACTTTAACTGGATACCTTTGCGGCTCAGAAACGGTCATCGATGGGAGGCATAGTTATGGCTAAATCCCCCGAGGGTGCCCAGTATTCTGTGGATCATCTGCATCATACCATCCCTGGCGCCAGTAAAAATGGGGATTTAATCGCCCCCCCCCTGACTCCTCGTTAGGGGCATCAGAGGCGATCACACTCGTGCAGGTCGATCCCATTATTACTGCTGTAGACAGTGCAGGGGTTAATGAGCCCGACCTGTCACACATTTTGGTCGAACATTCACTGTCCCGTACTACGGGACACAACGCAATTACATCTGGCGTGTGCCGTGAGGAGGTCATCACCCAATCCAAAAGGGTTGCCAGAGAAAGAACGAATAATCTCTCAAAATCCTCAACTGCTGGTAATGGAGAACCACCTGCGAAATGCCCAAGGGGAGGAGCTACACACAAGCAAAAACAAAAACCTAGATTAAAATCTCAACCAGCTAGGCCCCCTGACAAACACGCTCCAGAAGTGAATAAAGGATTGGCTGTGAATCAGACTCACAATAGTGGTAGCAATGATAATCACACCGGTGCAGAGTTTGGGGATGACCCTGACCAATGGGAGCGATTGGAGACTCTGATAACTGCTCTTCTGGGGCCCATTGTATGCAGACTCAGCTCAATTGAAGAAAAACTGCTTTCATTTGGGAACCTAGGGAGCACTGCAATAAACCAAGAGGCATGTAGGTGTGCATGTGTGGCTCGGGGGGAACCTGTGACTCTGGCCCCATTACCTGTAAACGTGAATGAGGGGAGAAAAAATGGGGATGATGAGCAGGCCACCGGGAGAAATGTCACGTGCACTAGAGTCCCACAGGTACATGCGGAAGTAATTAGACCCAATGTTACCACTGTTGCCAGGGGGGTGAGGGAATCAATGACGGGGTCCACAGGCAATCCCTCAACATGTCTAACAGACAATGTAAGGTCAGAAATGGGGGCAAGGGGAGACAATGCACGGCTACAACCAACAGAGATGTCCTCCTTATGTGCGCCGAGTACACCAGGCCTTCCAGTTTTAGACCTACCACCAGAATCTTGCCCATATACAGTTGTTTTAACTGGTGTACCAGCACACATAAGCCAAAAGGAGGAACCCGCGACACAACTGATTAACAAGGTGGCACATCGGATGTGTAGGAATGCGCAGTTCAATATTAGAGACCATAGACATATCTTGATGGCGAGGAGGGTGTCCTGGTTCAGCAGATATAGGAAAGCCTTCCCAGGGGGACTGTGTGCTAGTGACACTTAGGCATCCCTGTAGAAGCCACGTTCTGTGGTGATACCAAATGTAGCAAATTTGTAGGCCCTGTTAAGTTAGCGTGGCAAACTCTGTGCACTAGCATTATTTTGCTATAAAGAAATAGCTTCAGTAACGCAAGGCTTGCTCATAAACAGATACGTGGCAAGAGAAGATGCTCGCTTCAGCACGTACACTTGCATATCACATTTCTCAATATGTCTTTGGACATCTCTATTATGTTGCAATCATTAACTGGAAAAGCACCAGACTTATATCTTGCATTATAGGGGAAAGTCCCAGAAGCAGGCTTGGGTCACGCAGCCAGCAACAGTACCTTTCGGTCCTTAAATGGTATGCAACCATTTAGGCCCTTGTTAATTGGTCAAACGAACTATGCTTAATTTGTGCACGTATGGTATGATGCTACATCCTTTGTGGTTTGGGCCTATAAAAACTGTCAAGCATGTCACCTCTTTGGGCACTCAGTGACTATTCTGATGCCCCCGTGCTGCACGTTATTCCGTTGTTGGTTCTTCCAATAAACGCTCTTATCTCACCCTTGACTGAGAACTGTTGGTGTGGATTCATTTCTTGCTTTTATTTCAGATTCCACATTTGGTGGAGAATGCAGCTTCCAGACCATTTACGATTTCACGGACTGGCGGCCTGGACTCCAGCTTCCATTAGGGTTCGGAGACCTGAGGTTCGAGGACCTTTCAATTTGTCTTCCTCTCTCCTCCGCCTCCCTTGGAGCGCTGGGGGACTGTCTGCCGGTAAGTTGAATTCGCTTTGCCTCTGGCCCCCAGCTCCTTCTTCTTATCCTCTCTTTCTCTCATGTCAAGGGTTGTTTGCTTCTGCCCTGGCGGCATCTCTAGGGTCTGTTTCTCCGACTTATGGGACACTGACATGGCTATTATTACGCCTATACTTATCACTTTCTTCTGTTTTCTTTTTGTGGCCCTCGTGATTTATGTTACAGTTTGCCATCATTCCCGTGAAGACTGCGCTCCTGTTTAATGTCTGCTCGTCCGTGGACGCAGCTGACAGGCTCTCTCTTTTAGTCCCGCGCGTAGCTCTTGACCTCTGCCACTGCTGCTGCTCTCTGCCAGAATCCTTTACATGTGCATCTTTGCCCTCTAACACAGTTTCTGGTCCGGATTCCCTCCCCACCTGGCCGGTGACAGCGCCCTTCTGCATGTTCCCAGCCCGCAGTGACTCCCCGGTGCCCGGCAGCACCTGGCTGACGGTGCCTAACGGAGGGCGACCTACTGCAACCCCTGCCTTGCTCGCAGAAAGTCCCCGGCCGATGGGGGTGGACGACCTTCACGGATATTTCCCGTTGACTGCGACAGAGGTCGGTACGCTTTGCCAGACTCAACACACGCCGGTAAGTGTTCTTTGGGAGTAGGGTATACTCCAGTTTCCACGGTCCCTCACACATTGGTAGGGACGGCATGATCAGACTATTCGCCCAATGCTGGTAGAACTGCGATGCACATACGGTTGCCAAGTGTCTCCTGCAAGAACTGATCCCACGCTTTGGAATACCTGCCCTTCTGAGCTCCGACAATGGCCCAGCATTTATTTCCCATGTCATAGGGGGAATATGTAAGGGAATTGGGGTAACACAAAAACTCCACTGCGCATATCACCCCCCTGCTGCAGGCGCGGTGGAAAGAAAGAATGGGGTGTTGAAAAATAAAATTGGGAAAATATGTGCATCCACAGAACTTTCATGGGTGGATGCACTACCTCTGGCTCTGCTAGCAATGAGGAGCACACCAGATAGAGTAACGAAATTGAGCCCCCATGAGATACTTTTTGGCCGCCCCATGAACATTGCAGGCCACATGTCCACGGCCCCGCTCTCAGTTACAGATTATCTACTTTTATGTTATTGCAAGAAATTAACAGAGACTTTACGTTATCTTCACCGCCAGGTTCTGCAGGCTCTTCCAGAGGCGACAACTCCACCGCCACATGACCTGCAGCCTGGCGACTGGATCTGGATAAAGGCCCACACCCGACGGCACTGACTCCAGCCTAGGTGGAAGGGACCTCACCAGATCATCCTCCGCACAGCAACAGCAGTGAAGTGCAAAGGACTGACCTCCTGGATCCACAGCTCCCACACCAAAAAGGCAGACGGACCGGACGGACAAGACAGCGAGACACAGGATCTACCAGCAACTCCTGCGACATCCGAGGCACCCCGCAGGTACCACCTCCGATCCACCACGCAAGACAAGGCCAACGGGAAGTAAGGGGCAGGCACCTGCTCGGGGCAGGCTAGGCCTCCAACGGACAACGGAAACTACAAGAGACACTGCGCACAACGAACCCAGGCCCCTGGGTATCATCATTTAAAAAAAAAAAAAAACTGTGGTGCCAGCTACTTTTCAAAGGGAGTGTCACATGTCATTTGCTAGTAACCTCTGACAGTGGCACACCAAGGCACCAACGTTCCTTCCAAATGGTTGACTGGTGTCTGCACCAATGAGCATGTAGGAGGTGCAGAGCCCGCTAGTTAGAGTTGCAGAGGAGGCTCCAAAAGGCATTGTACGCCTACGCTTACCATAGTCGACAGCTACTACCAATGACAGCGAACAGGTCGGGAAGGCTTCGAGCTGTACAAGTGAGAGTTGAAGAGTCGCGACTAACAATTCACATCAGCTTGTTGTGCCCTGGACTAGGTGCAATTGGGGTACTGCAACTGACTGTACCAAACCCTCCCCTTTTGAGCGGGCTGAGAGAGCTAATTTGGCAAAACATCTCGTTCCCCACTCTTGGAATACAAGCGACAACACAAGATATTGAAAACACCCGCCTCGACATATTGGACTGCATAATATTGGCCGCTGAAGACATAGGATTAGACATTATCAGAGACAGTGTTTAAAAATGGAAAACAAAGGCACCATGCAAAGAAGAAAGAGACACGAAAGAATATGGCCGTCAGTGGTCGCAGCAGTATTGACACCAGTACCAGCAATTATAGTGACGGCATTAATAATAGTATTTGCAAATGAACGTGAAATACCGTTCCTTAACGGCCGGCAAGGAGAGGAGGGTGGTAACAATGTGACTAAGGATGCCGAATTATTTGAGTTTGAAAATGAAATGATTCTGGGAAAGGTTGGCAATAAAGAAGACGGGGACGGGGTACTGTGGGATGAGTACAATGGAAACCAGTATGTGGAAATGGTAAAGATGTATGTACACATAATGAATATATCTGGATGTTACGTCTGTACGCACCTACCAACTAACACAGAAAATAGTATGAGCTACAACGTGTTACCAGTATCCAAATACATGGGGTGTATTTTAATGAGAGATCTGCTCCGCAAACAACACAATATGTCAGTATCCGTTGCACCACCAGCAGACAGCAGAAAGACAACAAAGCAGGGTAGGAAAACACCCGAGAGAAAGAAAGGGCCCTGCATGAATATAGTACATACCACAAGGGATACGGAAATGTTAGCAACAATAGAGGAGGTTGAAAAAACTGAAGGGTGGAAGAGAGGGACAGGGTGGAACAACTTGGGGACAATGAAAGAGGGAAAATTGAAGGTACCAAGGTTCAAGATAGACAAACTACAACGTGCCCCTTCCTGTATTGTAAATAACAAAGTAATGCTGATAACAAGACAACCCAAATTGCCCCCGGAGGGAAAGAGCTGCACAATACAAACACTACTGAAGAAAGATGCATGGAAAGACTGCGTCGCATTCGGATGCACGATAGTAGAAATGACACAAGGGGACAAGGTTCTGCTAGATTGTGAAGACAGGATAAACAAAATTAAGGGAATAGAAGCAACGGACACAGAAGAGGAGGCGGCGGGACAAATATTTGTGGGTAGCAGTAACTGCACACACACAACATGGCTGTCAAGAATTAGGCATAAGAAAGGGGGTTTATCACCGGGATTAGTGGGGTATAAGGGGTTTTTTTCATGTGTGGCCAGTGGGCTTACTTCTACCTACCACCAGGATGGTACGGTAGCTGCTCTCTCGCCTCCATCATACCAAAGATGACCCATTTCTCCGACGTAGGCCAGATCGCACTCCAAGGCGCATTGCCAAAAAGGGTCAGAAGGACGCCAGAATGGTTGGACCATGTAATGACAGCTGTAGGGGCAATGGTCCCAGGTGCAGGGCTTATCTACACCACCGAAAGAATACATCAGCTAGCACGCATGATTGAGGATTTAGCTGAGAGCACGGCGGTAGGAATGGGAAACATTACGGAAGAACTCACAGCCATGAGGGCAGTAGTGATGCAGAATAGAGTTGCGTTAGACATCATTCTGGCAAAAGAGGGTGGAGTGTGCCACGTCATCAAACAAACATGCTGTTCATATATACCTGACAACAGCCGCAATCTAGATGATGCTATACACCGCATTATAGACATTAGGGATGAGGCACGCGGCATACACACCGGGAGCATGTGGGAAAAGGTGATGGTGTGGCTGGCAGGCTGGGGTTCATGGATACTGGAAGCAGGCATAATTATAATAGCATTACTGATTACCCTGTGTGTGATGTGCAACATTTGCCCAGCATGCTGCACGGCCCTGGTGTCCCGTTTTGCGCATCATGGGCACTACAGCAGGTGGCGTGCGCAACATGGACATGACACAAAGAATAATACAGAAGCAGATGAAGAAGGAGAGGAGCTGGGGGTAATAGCATAGGGGATGGTGATTTGGTATCAGATGGGGCAATGTAGAAGCCACGTTCTGTGGTGATACCAAATGCAGCAAATTTGTAGGCCCTGTTAAGGTAGCATGGCAAACTCTGTGCACTAGCATTATTTTGCTATAAAGAAATAGCTTCAGTAACGCAAGGCTTGCTCATAAACAGATACGTGGCAAGAGAAGATGCTCGCTTCAGCACGTACACTTGCATATCACATTTCTCAATATGTCTTTGGACATCTCTATTATGTTGCAATCATTAACTGGAAAAGCACCAGACTTATATCTTGCATTATAGGGGAAAGTCCCAGAAGCAGGCTTGGGTCACGCAGCCAGCAACAGTACCTTTCGGTCCTTAAATGGTATGCAACCATTTAGGCCCTTGTTAATTGGTCAAACGAACTATGCTTAATTTGTGAACGTATGGTATGATGCTACATCCTTTGTGGTTTGGGCCTATAAAAACTGTCAAGCACGTCACCTCTTTGGGCACTCAGTGACTATTCTGATGCCCCCGTGCTGCACGTTATTCTGTTGTTGGTTCTTCCAATAAACGCTCTTATCTCACCCTTGACTGAGAACTGTTGGTGTGGATTCATTTCTTGCTTTTATTTCAGATTCTTGTACGCAAGACCCTTTTCCAGAGTAATAGGTCTAATCAAGCTGAGATAGACTCATGTGTTAAAGTGCTACCGTTGGGCTTTTTCTATAGACCCTCGCCCTTCCCGAATCGACATCATAGAGAGGTATGCCAACAAGAGGGTGCATTTGGATGGGCCAATGCACCATTGCAAAATAATGCTTTTGCACCACTTAGAGACCTCAATGACCTAAATGATATTGATTGACTAGGTCCATCAAGGGAAGGTGACAGAATCGTTGGTACTCCCGTAACTAACTCAGATCGAGGGAGAAGGGGAAAAGTGACTACCGCAGGGACAGTGGAAGGTGACATCATTTATGGTCTATAGGCTGTAAACGCCCATGCAGACAGTGGCTCAAACACAAATGTTCCCATGTCAAATAGTATCCAGGCAACTGATAGCATAGTGAGGCCAAATAGGAGAGAAATTAAAATCCTCTCATGGAACATAGCAGGCCTATCTACTAAATTTAAGGATGCAGAATGGCTACTTTATATATGGGATTTCCAGATTATCTGTCTGCAAGAAACATGGGAACCTGTCAATAATAACTTTTATCTGGAAGGATATAAAACCTTCTTTTGACCGGTGCGAAAGGCAACGTCAGGGAGAGCTATGGGAGGGTTGGTTATTTATGTCGACGACGCCTGTTTCCCGCGCCCGGAGGCGTTTAAAATCAACCACAGCTCCTGCATCGTGGGAGCCTCCTGCCACTTACTGCTGCCTTCGTGTGGGGACTTAAAGCCCCAAGAGACCCTGCTAGCCGCGCCAGGAGGCGCCGACGCCTGTTTCCCGCCCCCGGAGGCGCTTAAAATCAATCGCGGCTCCCACATCGCGGGACGCGCGCGGGAACGGCCGGGCAAAGCCAGGGCCAAGAGCGGGCCCGTCTGAGCCCATCAGAGACAGGAAGAGGCAGGGCTGGGCCATTCCCCTGTGATTTTCTACATCAATGCGAACACCAAGGGGTATCTTTGCTACTAGAACAAGGTACTTACGTGTTTTAGGGCAGTTTATGGGCCTTCAATTTTGAGTAACAGCTAGCCGACAAGCATGAATAAACGTAAGTTCGCTCGGGGGCGGTTGTGGGGACACTGGACGCATTTTTGACAAGAGCCGAGTCAGTTCTGACTCATCAGATTCAGCTCACTGAAAAAAGACTTTCACTGGATACCTTTGCGGCTCAGAAACGGTCACCGATGGGAGGCATAGTTATGGCTAAATCCCCCGAGGGTGCCCAGTATTCTGTGGATCATCTGCATCATACCATCCCTGGCCCCAGTAAAAATGGGGATTTAATCGGCCCCCCTGACTTCTCGTTAGGGGCATCAGAGGCGATCACACTCGTGCAGGTCGATCCCATTATTACTGCTGTAGACAGTGCAGGGGTTAATGAGCCCGACCTGTCACACATTTTGGTCGAACATTCACTGTCCCGTACTACGGGACACAACGCAATTACATCTGGCGTGTGCCGTGAGGAGGTCATCACCCAATCCAAAAGGGTTGCCAGAGAAACAACGAATAATCTCTCAAAATCCTCAACTGCTGGTAATGGAGAACCACCTGCGAAATGCCCAAGGGGAGGAGCTACACACAAGCAAAAACAAAAACCTAGATTAAAATCTCAAGCAGCTAGGCCCCCTGACAAACACGCTCCAGAAGTGAATAAAGGATTGGCTGTGAATCAGACTCACAATAGTGGTAGCAATGATAATCACACTGGTGCGGAGTTTGGGGATGACCCTGACCAATGGGAGCGATTGGAGACTCTGATAACTGCTCTCCTGGGGCCCATTGTATGCAGACTCTGCTCAATTGAAGAAAAACTGCTTTCATTTGGGAACCTAGGGAGCACTGCAATAAACCAAGGGGCATGTAGGTGTGCATGTGTGGCTCGGGGGGAACCTGTTACTCTGTCCCCATTACCTGTAAACGTGAATGAGGGGAGAAAAAATGGGGATATTAAGCAGGCCACCGGGAGAAATGTCACGTGCACTAGAGTCCCACAGGTACATGCAGAAGTAATTAGACCCAATGTTACCACTGTTGCCAGGGGGGTGAGGGAATCAATAACGGGGTCCACAGGCAATCCCTCAACATGTCTAAAAGACAATGCAAGGTCAGAAAGGGGGGCAAGGGGAGACAATGCGCGGCTACAACCAACAGAGATGTCCTCCTTATATGCGCAGAGTACACCAGGCCTTCCAGTTTTAGACCTACCGCCAGAATCTTGCCCATATACAGTTGTTTTAACTGGTGTACCAGCACACATAAGCCAAAAGGAGGAACCCGCGACACAACTGATTAACAAGGTGGCACATTGGATGTGTAGGAATGCGGGGTTCAATATTAGAGACCATAGACCTATCTTGATGGCGAGGAGGGTGTCCTGGTTCGGCAGATATAGGAAAGCCTTCCCAGGGGACTGTGTGATAGTGACACTTAGGCATCCCGATCTCATGCGCAAGACCCTTTTCCAGAGTAATAGGCCTAATCAAGCTGAGATAGACTCATGTGTTAAACTGCTCCCGTTGGGCTTTTTCTATAGACCCTCGCCCTTCCCGAATCAACATCATAGAGAGGTATGCCGACAAGAGGGATAGGCTAATGCACCATTGCAAAATAATGCTTTTGCACCACTTAGAGACCTCAATGACCTAAATGATATTGATTGACTAGGTCCATCGAGGGAAGGTGACAGAATCGTTGGTACTCCCGTAACTAACTCAGAACGAGGGAGAAGGGGAAAAGTGACTACCGCAGGTACAGTGGAAGGTGACACCATTTATGGTCTATAGGCTGTAAACGCCCATGCGGACAGTGGCTCAAACACGAATGTTCCCATGTCAAATAGTATCCAGGCAACTGATAGCATAGTAAGGCCAAATGGGAGAGAAATTAAAATCCTCTCATGGAACATAGCAGGCCTATCTACTAAATTTAAGGATGCAGAATGGCTACTTTATATATGGGATTTCCAGATTATCTGTCTGTAAGAAAAATGGGAACCTGTCAATAATAACTTTTATCAGGAGGGATATAAAACCTTCTTTTGCCCGGCGCGACAGGCAACGTCAGGGAGAGCTATGGGAGGGTTGGTTATTTATGTCGATCTCACATTACAGGGTAGATAGACAGATTTGGCCTGGGACTCACTAAAGGTTACAGGTTATTTTTTAAAATTTTTTATAACTCAACGTCACATGGTCAGGGTCTCGCAAGCCTGCATGATTTGGATAATAGACTCACACAGGAGCGAGGGCAGAAGGGGCTTCAGTTAGTCTTAGCAGGTGATTTTAACTGGCATCTGTGCCCAAATTTAAGAGCATTTTGTGGGGGTTGGTCATACTGTATGTTTGAGGATGGCCCTCACTTGGACCACACACAGGAGGGTAGGGAGTTATGCGGTTTATTAAACACGCACGCGTTAACGCGCACGATGGACATGATCAATGACCAACAGGACAAATTGGTTCACCCTACATTCAAAGGCAGAGGATGTGCTTCTTTTATTGATTATATTTTTGTCTCTACCTCACTTAGAAATTGTGTGTCCAGGTTTAGTATCAGTCACAGTGCTTTTAGCAGCCATAACACCCTCGACTTATCCTTGGTGGATGTCTGCCACCGCTATGATCCGCCTGGAATGGGAGGGGGGGAGGCTAGGGCTACGGCCCGGGGTAGGAGGCTGCGCTGGACACAGGTCTTCGAGGAGGCCTTTTATAAATCACTTCTAAAAGAAGGCGAACATCTCATTTTAAGGTGTTTAAACCTTGAAGTGGAAGGAGCAGGCTTAGTTGAGGCTTTCAAACAGGTTGCCCAAATAGTTGATACCCTGCTGAGAGCCCCTGTGCCTAGTGTCAAAAGAGATAATCAGAGATGGTTTGACCCACATTGCTCCCGTGCTCTTAGAGAGTTGAAAGATGCCTTAAAGACCTCCCCAAGAGACAGGGATTGGGTCTCTGCTTGCCGAAAAAATTATAAGTTAGCTGTCAAGAGACGTAAATGGCAACTACAAAAGCAAGCTTGAGATGACCTGACAGAGGCAATAACACTTAAAGACCCCACCGATTTTTGGAGAGCCATAAATAATTCTTGTTTTCAAAATTCGAACAAACCTGGGCTGAGTAATAACATCCTGCGGGAGCAATGGTATGAGCACTTTCAAGGGCTGTATAATTACAATCCAAGTGCGGATCAACTTCAGGTGTGTAATGGGGAACAGGGTATATCTCCACTGAGATTCTCATTGAGCGAGGTCAAAACGGGAATTGAGGGTCTAACTAGGAAAAAGGCGCCTGGCCCAGATGGGATCCCACCTGACCTTTTTATAAATAATGTGGATCTCTGGGCTCCAATCCTGACTAGGATGATTAATGCAGCACTGGATACAGTAATGTTAGAATCCTGGTCCACAGCCACGATTGTCCCCATTTTTAAAAAGGATAATAAGGATAATCCACAATGTTACCGCCCGATTTCTCTCATTGATGTGTCAGCGAAGGTACTAAGGCGGGTGGTTTTAAGTAGGCTGATGGACTGGGCTGATGAGCATCAAGTTATAACTGATGTTCAATTTGGTTTTAGGCCAGGGAAATCTACCACCGACCAATGCCTCAACCTGTACCTTATTTCAGCCAAATACACAGTAGTCAGTCCAGGGACGATGTATTTGGCATTTATGGACCTAACTGCTGCTTTCGACAGAGTCAATAGAGGGAAACTGTGGTCACAAATGGGCGGGCTTGGCGTCGATCCCGGGCTTATTAACATCTTAAAAACTTTGCATATGAATACCACTGCTACGGTCAGATACAGTCCGGATGGAAATAATACAGAACCCTTTACGTGCTCTAGTGGTGTCAGACAGGGCTGCATATTAGCTCCCTTTCTGTTTACGCTATATATAAATGGTCTTGATAGCGCACTAAGCACTTTCCAGGCAGACACCCCAAGGATAGGTACCCGTGGAATTCCACTTCTGCTTTATGCAGACAACGCGGTACTCCTTGCACGCACCCCCAAAAGTTTGCAGATCCTGTGCCGAACTATGGCCAAATGTAACAGATCAATAATGAACTTTGCACAGAGGCTAGGACGGTGGTCCCCAGAGCAGATCCTGAAATTGTACAGCTCCAGGTGTTGTGCCAAAGTGCTGTATGGCAGCGAGGTGTGGGGATTGATTGAGGCGAATCAATTACAAATAGAGGAAAACAAGTATTTCAGGCGCCTGCTAAAAGTCCCACAGAGCACACCAGCCCACATTGTACATGAAGAACTGTGTGCCCGTTACATTATGGATAGGTGGGCTGTCAACCCTCTAGTTTGTTGGGTAAAGATCTGGTTTAAATGAGGAGGCCGCACTAAGTAGGCAGAAGAATGTCTCTCCCTGGACCATGGACTTAAAATTCCCTGGCTAAAATATGTAAAGGAGTCCTTTGTGAAAATTGGATGTGCAAACTTATTTGATAACCCCTCAAAAATAAGCACGCAGGATAAGGCACTGGTTAAGGACCGGTTCTTTAAGTATGCATTGATGCACCGGGAAGACAGAGAGTTGTCCAAACCGTCGGTGAGAGAACATTTAGTAGCCAGGTCCACCGAGGGCATTGAACCATACCTGTCCTGTATAAGTAGTGCCCACGATAGATTTTTAATGATTCGGTTCAGGCTAAATCTTTTGCATCACGTTTTAGCAGAGCCGGCAGGGTTTACACTGCATTCAGAGATGAAGGGGCCCTGTGGCTGCGACCACAGGTCTCCACAGGACACCCTTCACTTTGTTTTATTTTGTCCATTTTATCTTCATCCCAGAAGACTTTTTCTGAGGGGTATTTAAAAAAAAGTCAGATTCAAACAAGCACGGGTGGCACTTTTGTTTTTAAAATTGGCCCCAGATGCTTTTACACTCTTTTGTATTATTAATTTTTTAAGGACTGCATTTACACTAAGGACCACAAGGGGTAGTGTCAACTAAGCCTTTAGATGGGGTGGACCGATGAGAGACATGTTATATGGGATGTTTGTTCTTTTTTATCTATATATTTAAATTGTACCATGTAGATTTTAGATTGATGAATTGCTTCTTTGCTTTTAAAAAAAACAAAGTTTGTACTGTAACCTCTATTGATAAACTGTCACTTTGATGATATTTCTTATATGCCGAATAAAGAAGTACATAATAATAATAATAACTATGATAAGTACCTCATTTAAAGTGATGTCTAAAAATGTATTCTTGTTACTGCATTAGGTGAAGAACAACCCAGACTGTTAGCCACTAAGATGTAGAGGTGTATACTGTATGGTCAGTATGAGATGCTCAGTCAGGGTTATGTGTAACCAGGACAGGTGTGCCCATTTCAAATGCTTGTTGAGATAATGGGGTGGGTCGCCACTGGGATGGTGCCAGTGGGCAATGCCCTCGCTCCAGGTTATGTTCAACCCACTACATTAGGGGGCAAGATGATTTGCATACATGGGAGTGGTGGTACTAGACCCCATCCACCTGCTGGAGGAGTGGGAATGTTATGCAATGTCACAAAGTAATTCCAACAGCTTATGTATATTTCTAAATTGAGGCATAGTATTGAGTAGTGTGTGTGTGTTCCTTTTATAAAGCCAAGTACAGACTGGACAATCAATTATTGAGTGTTATTTCTGCGTACTGGTAAATGGCGAGTACTAGCCCACACCAACTCCCTTGAGTAAGCGTTAGACTGCTCTGCAACGCTACCCTCTGAGAGTCAAGCGCTACAATGGGGTGTTTGGTTCCCAGTGAAGGACAAATGTAGTCATGTTATTTGTGCAGCCATCCCAGATACTGCCTCGTTTTCCAACAATAGTAGCTAACTAAACTACTGTTGTAGAACCAGAACTGAAGTCTTTCATGCACAAGGAAGAGAATAACTTTTCATAGAGTTCAAGAACATCACAGCGACCATACACATTAGAGAGGAGTCTTCATCTCAACAGAGTCCATCAACTTCATACTTATCAATAGCTCTACAGTGATATCATTAACTTTGCAGAGAGTTCAGCAACATCACAGAGTTAAGTAAATTCCCTAAGTTCAGAATGATTAGAAAGAGTACTAAAGCGTCACATAAGGTTCCGAAACTGTAGAGAGACTTGGGCAACATTACAAAAAGTTCATAATTTGAGTTGATGTCAAGTCCTCCTAATGTAGCAGTTTTGAGCGACAAAACACTTGTGCCCAAAGGGTGTACACAACACACGATTAAATACACATTTCTGTGCCACTTATGCCTATCTGTAAGCTCATTTCACAGGCTACAAAAGCAGTCAAACAGCATGTCTACATACCTGTTGGGAGGAAAGGCCCCTTGATTCCGGAAGCCTGGTCCCAGGGGATAGTCACAGCCCAAGGATCCCTGCCATGTCTCATCAGCTTTGGGCCCATCCAGCTGGCTAAAGAAGTCAAAAGAGGTATGATCATAATATCATACAGGAACACACTCTGTATTCTATTGACATTCTATGCTTTTTTTCTGTCTGTCAGGGCATAACAATATGTGTCCATTCTTTTCATATATGAAAATAAAAAATGAGAAGTGAGAGACTTGTGGGCTGATTTAGGGGTTGGAAGACGGTACTCCATCCATCAGGGTGGCTGAGGACATTACCTCCCCCAACACTGAAGGACTACCATCCACCAACTCTAGAGATGACCGCCAGTCCAACAATCATCTCTGTACATTGAAAGGCACCGCCATTACAGCAGTTCTTTTCAAGGTACAAACATTTGGTGGAAGGCAGCTGTCAGTTTTGATGGCTATTTACCATAATTTTTCAAAAACAAAGAATCCTAAACAAACTCCCAAAGTGGAGTTTCTTTCTGAAAAACAAGAAGCTTCCAGATTGTTGGGGTCATTATTTTTTTCTGTATCTCACAGTCAGTTTTCACTTAGCAGTGACGGCCAGTAAAAATAAAGGCACTGCACCATTCAGACTAAAAAGGGCAGTGTAATGTTGTTCTTTTGACAGCCCCTACTCCTTTGGGACATCAGAGGAAGCTTTCTGTCAGTAGAGCCAACAGGGGATCTGTTAAGGGAAAAGCTTAAAGTCCGACCATCTCTAAATGAGGAGGGCGAACCCAGGTTTTGGCGGACATGGTACTCCTTCATGTTCGCGATGGAGCACCCTGTCTGCCAAGCTCTAGTTAAGACCCTTAGTGAAAAGTTTAAAGAGAGCATAAAAGTTGCTGAAGCAGAGCAAGAAATAAAACTATTGTTTCTTTATGTCGGAATACATTGGTATTTCAAGAAAGTATCTGACATTGAGGACATAATTCATCAGTTTATTGTTATGCTCTTGACATTTTATCCACGGATAAGAAATACTCCTTATATGCCACTAAATGATTGTAATTTGCGGACTGTATTTTAGCTTGCAATGTTTTTCGAATGTAAAAGTGGCCTTCTAAACATGTGGAATCATTCTTGTATTAATTACTTTTGTTGAAGTTTATATTACATGGTTTTGTATATGTGAAATAACGAATAATGTATGATGTTGCAAAGAATAATAGACAGGGTGGAATTTCCAGTAAAATTATTACAGTGCGAGATGGGGCTGTTAGTTGACTGGGGTGTGAGCCCAGGTCAAGCAGCAACCTAAATACTTGTCAGGGTGAGCACAATCCAACCCTAAATTAACCTGTGCTTAACCCTCTGGTATCTTGGCACAGAGCAGTCAGGATTCACTTAGAGGCAATAGGTAAAGTATTTGTGCCACCACATAAAAAGGATTCCACGCCAACTTAGACAAACAGGGTTATTGTTTAATAAATAAATCAAAACAACAAAAATCCAATCAGTAGAACCGAAGATTTGCAGTTTTAAATATTTCAGTGAAAATAGTGCCAAAAAAGCACAAAGCACCAACTGTGGATAGCTGGTCACGCTTGACTGGGACAAAGTCACAAGTTCAGTCTGACTGCAATGGAGCACGAGCTGGTTACAGGGATCCTGAAGGCCAGCTGAACAAAGTACCTTAAATATTGGTTTGCAGATCGTTGCAAGGAACTGTGTCGAAGATGCGTTGGACAGCTGAAGTGATTCATCGGTTCTGAGATGTGGTGAGTCCCACATCATCATTTAGGATCCCATCTACAAGGGCTTGCAATGCGAAGTCTGGCATCAAGGATGCATCGCACAGTTGGGGCAATATGTCGGTTCTGAGGAGAAGAAAGGCTGTGATGCGGAGTCTAGTGTTGAGGCTGTAGTTGATGAGAGATGTGAGAGCCTGCGCTGAGGATACATCTCGCAGCGGCGATTCCGATGGGGTGATGGGCTCCGATGCAGGTCTTTGTGGAGGTACCAATCCACACAGTAGCAGCAATGCGTTGGTTCTGCTTGGGGATGCACCGCGCAGCAGAAGAGGTGGTTATGCTGGATCCAAAGAGGCTGGCAGAGCTTCTTAGACCCACTTACAAGGATCCAGGACTGGGGTGGCACAGCTTGGCAAAGTAGACTCACAGATGGCAGAATCCAGGTGCTGGGGTCAAGGTTGTTGGAGACTTCTGTACCTGAGACTCAAGTCAGGAGGCCAGCCAATTAGCCCTTGGAGTCACTATGGGGTTCTGGGCTCAACAGATGCAGGCCCAGTCCTTCTCACCCAGGCAAGAGGGCAGCAGACAGCAGTATTTTAAAGCAGCAGTCCAGCAAAGTGGCAGTCCTTTCAGCAGCACAGCAGTCCTTCTATCTGGCAGAGTATCCACAGGTGAAGAAGGTGAAGAAGTGTATTGAAGAGTTGGTGTCTGAGGTCCAATATATATATATATACTCAAAGGATTCTACAGCTTAAATAAAATTATTGCTGCTTTAAATCCGTGGTTCGTGATTCCTTGGTGACTGGGTCGGCGAAAAAGCAAGCTGCAAGTTTACTAAGGACCAGGTGTGTTTATATATATATATATATATATATATATATATATATATATATATATATATTACCTACTGGCGGTCGCCAGTAGGTAGTTATAGTTAGGACCCCTTTTCCATAGGAAATCCGCAACATTCTATTTTGAATAACTTTGGCGCCGGTCGACGAATCCTCGCGAATTTTTCAAAATAGGTGGGGCGCTACGCTACGCTCCTACCCTGAAAGTCTCGGGGGGATTCGTCAAGCGGGGGCTGAGATAAAAGGGGGGTCCCAAAACGCGTTTTTCCCATGCATTTTTCCATAGGACCTTTAGACAGGGCTACAGCCCGAACGGCTGAACAGAATTACTAGAAATTTGGCAGAGAGGTAGTCCCTAGGTCAAGGAAGTGCCTTTTGTAGGTTTTGGTGTAAATCTGTTCAGTAGATTCTGAGAAAATAGCCTTTAAATCAATATATATATCTGAGCCAGCTTACGGTACGCTTACCGTAAGCTTACCGTACGCGTACGGTGGCGTGCGCGAGCGCGATTCTGATTGGCTGTTACATCTAAGTAAACATTCGAATCGGTCGAAACCAGGAAGCGGCGGCCGCCATTTTCTCTCTCGCACTCTGAGGGGGGGGCTGTAAATAAAGGCAAAAAACATATAAAGGGGCTGTTTAGACAGCGCCCATGCACATAGCCATGTTAGTTGAGTCCTCAAAGGCCAAAAACGGTAAATTTTTATTTTTTGAAAATTTCGCCGATTACGCTTACCGTAAAAAAAAACTCTGTGCATGGCATATTATTGTCATCACTTACAAATTAAATTTAACAGATTACCTTTCACAAGGAAGCGCATAATATGTCCTCCATGTGCGCACGGTGCGTAACGTGGGCACGCGGTGCGCGTAGCGCACTGCGTGCCCACCTTGCGTGTACGGCACTAACTGCGTAAAGTGGGCGCGCGGTGCGCGAAGCGCACCGTGCGCGCACGGAACGAACTGCGTTAAGCGGGCGTGCACGCCACGAATGGCGTAAAGTAACTTAGCATTTAAAAAACCGTACAAATTCACAGAAAAAACCATAGGTTTCACACACGTTATAGTTAGGAATTAGCATTTAAAAAACCTTGCAAATTCACTGAAAAAACCATAGGTTTCAGACATGTTATAGTTAGCGGAAATTTTACTGATAAAAAAGCAATGAAATTACCCCGTTATAGTTAGTGCAGGCAACTATAACTCATGCGACCGCAATCTTCTGCTGATGACATATGTGTCTTTATGAAAAATATATGTATAGCTAAAAATTTATGGAAGAAGACATGGGCAAATAAGTGTCTAAATACAGTATTAGCATCAGCAGAGGATTGCGGTCGCGTGAGTTATAGTTGCCTGCACTAACTATAACGGGGTAATTTCATTGCTTTTTTATCAGTAAAATTTCCGCTAACTATAACATGTCTGAAACCTATGGTTTTTTCAGTGAATATATATATATATATATTCCAATGGCCCAAAGCTTTATGAGGAAGCACTCGACAGCAAATGAAAAACCAAAAGGTTTATTTTCAACAAAAAACCAGCATTTGCATTCCAGTTAGCATTCATAGCGCCTGACGCGTTTCAAGGCTCCTGCCTTTTCTTCAGAGGCGACTTACAAGATGTGAATGTTTCCAGAGAGCTTTTTATTCACAGCTGCATGTTGTTTGTTAATTACTTTGCTCAGTGCGTTTTTCTTTTCAGTGCATGCTGGAATGAGTAGTTCAGTGCAATGTTAATCACGTCCTTTGTAGGTTCTGTTTAACCATTCACGCTTTTAAAATCCATTATTTTCTTTAGTGGGACCCAGAGTACAGAGCTGGTTAAAATTAACTCACTTGCTGTGCTGCAACAGGTATGGAAATAGTTTCCGCCAACAGCCTCTCTCATTTCGTGATGGTGCATTCCTCCACGACAGGGCTGCCGTGTGATTTATGTATTCCAATGGCCCAAAGCTTTATGAGGAAGCACTCGACAGCAAATGAAAAACCAAAAGGTTTATTTTCAACAAAAAACCAGCATTTGCATTCCAGTTAGCATTCATAGCGCCTGACGCGTTTCAAGGCTCCTGCCTTTTCTTCAGAGGCGACTTACAAGATGTGAATGTTTCCAGAGAGCTTTTTATTCACAGCTGCATGTTGTTTGTTAATTACTTTGCTCAGTGCGTTTTTCTTTTCAGTGCATGCTGGAATGAGTAGTTCAGTGCAATGTTAATCACGTCCTTTGTAGGTTCTGTTTAACCATTCACGCTTTTAAAATCCATTATTTTCTTTAGTGGGACCCAGAGTACAGAGCTGGTTAAAATTAACTCACTTGCTGTGCTGCAACAGGTATGGAAATAGTTTCCGCCAACAGCCTCTCTCATTTCGTGATGGTGCATTCCTCCACGACAGGGCTGCCGTGTGATTTATGTATTCCAATGGCCCAAAGCTTTATGAGGAAGCACTCGACAGCAAATGAAAAACCAAAAGGTTTATTTTCAACAAAAAAACAGCATTTGCATTCCAGTTAGCATTCATAGCGCCTGACGCGTTTCAAGGCTCCTGCCTTTTCTTCAGAGGCGACTTACAAGATGTGAATGTTTCCAGAGAGCTTTTTATTCACAGCTGCATGTTGTTTGTTAATTACTTTGCTCAGTGCGTTTTTCTTTTCAGTGCATGCTGGAATGAGTAGTTCAGTGCAATGTTAATCACGTCCTTTGTAGGTTCTGTTTAACCATTCACGCTTTTAAAATCCATTATTTTCTTTAGTGGGACCCAGAGTACAGAGCTGGTTAAAATTAACTCACTTGCTGTGCTGCAACAGGTATGGAAATAGTTTCCGCCAACAGCCTCTCTCATTTCGTGATGGTGCATTCCTCCACGACAGGGCTGCCGCTCCTACCCTGAAAGTCTCGGGGCGATTCGTCGAGCGGGGGCGGAGAAAAAAGGGGGGTCCCAAAACGCGTTTTCCCCATGCATTTTTCCATAGGGACCTTTAGTCCAAGGTACAGCCCGAATGGCTGAACAGAATTACTTGAAATTTGGCAGAGAGGTAGTCCTCAGGTCAGGGAAGTGCCTTTTGCAGGTCTGGTGTCAATCTGTTCAGTAGTTCCTGAGAAAATCAAAAGTAAAATCATATATATATGTGGGCGGAGCCTAACCACATATCTCATCCTGAGATCTGATTGGCTGTCAGCACGTCATCCAAGAAGTGTTGGCAGCCATCTTGGGACCAATATACATGATAGCACCTCATTAAAAAGTATTGCAGTTAATAGAAGGTTTTAAGCCTTTAGTTACATTATAAATCATTTGTTGATGATACCATACTCATTTTAGGAATTGTGGTATGTTCTAAGGTGATTTCACCATGTGAAAAAGCCTTCTGCTGGGATATCATGATTGAGAGAAAAATATTTTCTCATGCTTTTCCCACAGAGGTTTGGAAGGTGATCTATAAGCTAAACTGAGAGCATATTTTCTGTAAATTCACATTATCTTTCTCAGTCATGTGAGAATGAAGTCTGACATTCTCAGTAAAACATGTACATCCAACAAGGGCATAGACTGTCAGTTGATTCCTTTGTGTTCTACTGCAGCTTCCCAGAGTGTTCCAAAGAACAACTAGAGCGCTAACAGTCCTACTTATGGTAACGTATGGCACACCTGAAGCCATCTTGCTTGGATTAAAGTGGTAACTCTTAAAACATTTAATTTAAAAAGGAACAAAATGAGGGGGTTCATTTTTCAATAAAAAGTATGATTAGTGCTGCAGAAAGAAAAATTAGGGCACATTTTGAGTGACTTCTCAAATCCTCTTCTATTTCATTAAAAAATTCTGACATGCAGACTGAAACATGCACTTTCAATACCAGCAGCAGTTTTCCCTGGTGAGCAGTAGCTTTACTACAGTGATCTAATGAGCAAAAAGAGTGCTAACATTCTGAATTTATGGCAAATGTGTGACACATCTGAATGCCTTCTTGATGGAATCAAAGTAAAAAACTGAAAGTATTTCCTACTGAGGAGACTGCAGTAAATGAGGAAATTAGGAAACTTCATAACAAATAAGTCTCCCAAGATGGCCACCAGAGACAAAAGAGCCCAAATGTAGCCCAAATATCACCCAGATGTAGCCCAAGTATGGCCCAATGACAGAATGTCCCAGAGTGTTCTTAAAAACAACTAGAGCGCTTACTGTCTTCATTAAAACAAAAGTATGGCACACCTAAAGCCATCTTGATTGGAATAAACTGGTAACACTTAAAACATTTAATTTAAAAAGGAACACAATGAGGGGGTTCATTTTGCCATAGAAATTATGATTAATGCTGAAGAAAGAAAATGAGGGCACATTTCGAGTGACTTCTCAAATCCTCTTCTATTTCATTAAAAAATTCTGACATGCAGACTGAAACATGCACTTTTAATACCAGGAGCAGACTTCCATGGTGAACAGTAGTTTTACTACAGTGATCTAATGAGCAACTAGAGTGCTAACATTCTGAATTTATGGCAAATGTGTGACACATCTGAATACCTTCATGATGGAATCAAAGTAAAAAACTGAAAGTATTTCCTACTGAGGAGACTGCAGTAAATGAGGAAATTAGGAAACTTCATAACAAATAAGTCTCCCAAGATGGCCACCGGAGACAAAAGAGCCCAAATGTAGCCCAAAATCACCCAGATGTAGCCCAAATATAGCCCAATGACAGAAGTGTGCAAAGCACTTATTATTTTGTGTTTTTGCAGTGTTATATAGTGCAGACTTGTCAGGTATTGGAGTGCTTTACATGAGCATTGGTTACATCACACAAGAACAAATTCATTTTGGTTGTAGACATGGGGAGACTAAGTGATTTGACCAGAATCACAAAATGTCGAGCTGAAGCAGAAACTCCAACCTGGTCCCCAGTTGCAAAGTCTGCTGTTCTGGAAGTAACACCACATCCTCTCCCCTAAGTGCAACATTTAATCAAGTGGTCAACTGGATAAAAAAACATAAAGATAACAAATAATTTAAAAGTGCTTTGTCGCTATTTGAAAACTCAGAAAATATGTCCTTATTTTAGTCTTTTAGAGCACTAACCATAATTTTGATGCCAATAAGACCCTCTCATATATGTAATTTCTAAAGGAAATGCTCTAGGTATTACAGTTTTGATTACATCAAGATGACGTCAGGCGTTCCACACTTTTGTAATAAATATAGAATGTTAGCAATCTAGTTGTTCATTAGGATACTGTTGAGAGGCAGAGGCCAGGGGCACGGACTCTGAAAATTGAAGGCAGGTAGGAGGGTGCAAAGGCAACAATTTAACCACACTGAGCAGGCAGGAAGGGCCGTGGCAGCACAACAGACTATGGAGGGCAGTGGAGAGGGGGGCAGGGGCAACAAACCAACAATACAGGACTTTCAAGAGAGGCTGTGGCAATTTAATAGACCATTGTGGGCAGAAGGAAGAGGCAATGGTAGTACAACCATACATGCCAACAGACCCGATTCAGCCAGGAAACGTCCAATGTTTTTAAGCTCAAATGGGCTTTATTTGATCTGTCTCCTGTCTACAATCTCCTCTTTTTCAATGTAACTCAAAGGGGAAAATCAATACCCCAGTTTTTTTTCAAAATCTCCCTCTTACCAAGTTCAAAATGTTCGCAAGTATGGTACATTGGATCATGGAAGGAAATGGGGTAGGGACATGGACTTGGATAACAGAGGACAGGAGGGACATGGAGAGGTGCACCAAACTGACCCTGCAGGGCAGGCATCAGGGTTTGCAGCAGCACAATACACCACACAGGGCATGCGGGACGGGAGTGCAGCACAACAATTCATAGAAAGCAAGAGGGAGGGGACAGGACCATGCACATGGACAACAGAGAACAGAGGGGCAAGAGGCAATGGTAGCTAGCTGACCATAATGGACAGACAGGAGAGAAAGCTGCAGCATAACAGACCATAAAGGGCAGGAGGGACGGAGGGACGGATCAGGGGCATTACAATGGAACAGACAAGCCAGGAGGGAGGGAGTAGGGGTCTGTACATGTAAACAGAGGGCTGGGGGCAAGGGGGCAGGGCAGGAGCAGCAAGATAGCCATGGAGGTCAGGCAGGATAGGCACTACAAGCAAGACACACCATGAAGAGCAACAGTGAGACTGTGATGGCATACACACAGACCATGGAGGGAAGGTGGGAGGGGGTCAGGGGCAGCTAACTGACCACACAGGGAAGGTGGGAGGGGCCATGGCAGCACAGAAGACCATGCATGGCAAGTGGGAGGGTTAGTGGCAGCACAATGGCTATGATGGGCAAGAAGGAGGGTGCAGGGGCATGCACAAAGGACGATGGAGGATAGAAGGGAGGGTCAGGACCTGTGCACAGACAAGAAAGTTCAGGGGAAGGGGCCTCACAACAGACCGCACGGGGCAGGCAGGAGGAGCAGTTGCAGCACAACAGACCAGGGAGGGCAGAAGGGTGTGGCAGTACAATGGACCATGTGGACAGGAGGAAGAGGATGGGGGCATGGCAAGTGGACAGGCAGGGTGGAGGTGGCAGGGACAGGTTACAGTCATCTGACAATGCTAGGCAGGTGGGAGGGGAGTGGCAGCTCAACAGAACACTCAGAGGAGATAGGAGTGGCAGGCCCATGGAACATGGTGGGCAAAAAGGATGGAGCAGGCGCATGCACAAAGACATCGGAGGGCAGGGGGAAGGAGAATAGGGGCAGCAAGCTAAGCACAGAGTTTAAGCAGGAGGTCAATGATGGGACATAGAATTGGGCAATGGAGGGCAGGAGGAGTGGACTGGTACATCATACTAAATTGAGGGCAGTGGCAGCACATCAGACCATGCATGGCAGGAGGGAGGAGGCTAGTCCATGGATTCACACAACAGAGGATAGGGAGGAGGGGGATGGGGCAGCAAGCTAACTGTTCAGAGAAGGCGGGTATTAGGAACTTTATTGTTTTTAAAACGTGTGTCTGTGCGAACTAATTAAAATATGAACAAGTATGCAGCATAATCTCACTTTTATTCAGGAAGAAGAGGACGTTTGTGACTGTGACTCCGGGCTCACTTGGCAGAAACACCCCCTGACCCTCCACCCCCTATCGCAAAATGTAATGCCCGTGAAAAGGGTAGGTGAACACAGTGTTATATAGAACATAGTCCTGAGAGCACGATTGAAAATGAAAACTAGATATAGTGTATGGTATAAACTATACACCAAAAAGTGTGATATAAGATGAACCGGGCGTGAAATATAATATGCAATACATTGTGCGCAATGACAGATTCATTGGAGAGCGCGAGATAGCACAGGCACTAGCGCGTGCTATGCGATATGCGCCTTGGAGTGTAATATGCACAGGGCAGTGTTGTGTAACCTAACTAGTCTCTAAAGTTGTAATATAAAATATGTGCTGGGGAGTGTAACATTGCATATGCACTGTGACAAAGATATGGATCCCAGATTGTAATATGTATGGCATAGCACTGTGCGTTATAACATAGGCATCGAGGAAGGCACGTTAGATGGGGCAATATAACCCGTGCGAAGACAAGTGTGGCATGACATATTCACGGGGTGGTGTTACAGTGCACATGGGCTAGAGAGTGTCATAGCATATGCACTAGCTAGTGGAATACAACACAGAGGTGTGTGGCACTCAGCAGGCAATGGTGGGTGTAACACAGCATTGGGCTCTGCCAGGAGCGCGCTGTGACTCTCAAGTGATGTTCGTCCCCTTTCCAGAGAGTAAAATAAAAAGTATTACACATCCGGCAGTGGATGTGTGTTTTATTAATCGTGAGGGGGGTTTCTTGCATAGTTTTGGTCGAATTTTTTGGGAATCCCCTTGGAATGGCTTGGTGTGCATGTGTATTAAATGTGCCCGTCAATAGCTACCCATGTTTGTATAAATAAACAACAAGGGTGTCTACCGGGATTAGGCACGGTAGGGCATCAGACATGTCAGAGCTTCACTAGTGGTGTAAATACATTCCACGTGGATTCATTGTATGCATAGTCGCCCTTTAATGAATATCACGCATATCGTCATGGTGATAGGTAAGTACGGTTTGTCCAGCATGTCCTAGGTGTGTCTATAAATATATATTTTTTAAAAATAATAATAAACAGTGGCCGGCCCTGGGGATTGGGGTCAAAAAAATATAATTAGGAGACAGGCCCTGGGGGATGGGGTCATCAGGGCCAATAAATTAGAATAAGAAGGGGAACCACACAGCCCCCCTTCTTAAAAAATTAAAATAAATAAAAGACTGGCATCGTGCCGGAGGCGACGCCCCCTCCTTGCAGCACTCTGCAAACACGCCCCCTGGCGAGTTTTAAGTTGGGGAATTAATTCCTCTTCAATACTGAGGGTCCCTGAGGGCCAACTAGCCCAACAGGCATCTCCAGTATGCACCAGGGAGCTGCGCTGCAGACAGGTGTTCTGAGGCCAAGCCCCTTTTTACACCTCTCTGCAACGCAGCTCTGTGGCGCTTACTGGAGGTACCTAGTGGTCTAGTTTGACCCTAGGGACCCTTAGGATTCAAGGGGACTTAATCTCTCAACTTAGAACAGCCACAGGGCGCGTTTACACAGTGGTGAAGGGAGGGGACGGGGCCTGAGGTGACGTGTGCAAACACGCACTATGGCACGTTTTAAATTGGGGATATAATTTCCCTTCAATACTGAGGGCCCCTGGGGGCTAACTAGCCCACTAAGTGCTTCCAGTAAGCGCGACTGAGCTGCATTGCAGAGAGGTGGTCCAGGCCGTGCCACTTTTTACACCTCTCTGCAACGCAGCTCTGTCGCACTTACTGGAGGTACCTAGTGGGCTAGTTGGACCCTAGGGACCCTCAGGATTCAAATGAACTTAATCTCCCAACTAAAAACGGACACAGGGCGTGTTTACACAGTGGTGAAGGGAGGGGACGGGGCCTGAGTTAACGTGTGC
This sequence comes from Triturus cristatus, assembly GCF_964204655.1. Taxonomy (NCBI): domain Eukaryota; kingdom Metazoa; phylum Chordata; class Amphibia; order Caudata; family Salamandridae; genus Triturus; species Triturus cristatus. Next base: position 487,312,449 of record NC_140592.1, read on the forward strand.
AAAAACGCCCTGTGGCCTGTTTTAAGAGGTAGTTTTAATCCCCCTGCCCTAATATATACTAGGGACTTACAGAGGAGGTCATGCTAATCACAGGGGGACCCCAACGCATAATGTTCCCTAGTGTATGTAGGTGTTTTCACTGTATTCTAAGTGTCTTTTAACATAGCACTGGCTCTAGGACTGGTTAGTCAGACTCAGTTACCACCAGTATCCGTCTGAAAAAGTTGAGGGTACAGGATGATTTTGCAACAAGGCTTCTTTCTGCTCTTCTTTTTGTTCTTTCTGCACGTTATCCTTCTTCCTGCACTTTTCTTCGTCTTTGAGGACTTCTGTTGCTTCTTTCTGCACTTCTTTTTTTTCTTTCTGTGCATTTTTTCTTCTTTCTTCACATGTCCTATCTCTGTAGGCATAGTTAGAAATTAGCATTTAAAAAACCTTTGAAATTCACAGAAAAAACCATAGGTTTCAGGCACGTTATAGTTAGGAATTAGCATTTAACAAACCTCAGAAATTCACTGAAAAAACATAGGTTTCAGGGGTGTTATAGTTAGCTGGACTTTTCACTTGTACAAAACCATTGAAATTCCCCCGTTATAGTTAGTTCAGCTAACTATAACTCGCGCGCCCGCAATGCACTGCTGATGACGTCACATATTACATCACTCATGACATGGTCAGTGACATCACTCATGACATCACTGATGACATCTCAAATGACATCACTGATGGATTAGATAAAACGGTTGTTCCGTGATTTCGTAATTGATAACTCTTTGGTGAATGATGAGTATGATTTCAATTGTTCACGATGGAACATTTTTTGTTCAATGACGACCCAAAATGTGTACAAACAAGTATACAGAAATGGTAGAGAAATTGCTATGCCTTTTCAAATATATGCCACAGGTACTAAAATGTTTATCTGCACTTTCAATAATGAAGGAGTTTCATGTTAAATCAACTAACATATTGCACCAATGGCGGATATGAAAACATGGTTATTTTGTGAATTTCAAAGTGCAATGATACCATTCATGTGTTTGTCAATCATGATTTCAATTGACAAAGTTATCGTTATCTGAATAACATTTTGTGTTAAATACTAGAGTTACCAGAATGCTTAGCTGCACCCTTAAGGAAGTGATGTCATTATATTTTTTTAGATGTGAGTTTAAAAAAAAACCAAAACCTTTGAGTCACTGCTAGTCTCGTGAACAAGGTCTCCGCAGAGACTGAAACGCGTAGAGTTTTTTTGGAACTGGAATGCTGTGAATAAAGGAATTGAAATACACATTTACTGGCAAAGCTGCTTTCCTTCCGTGAGTGCGCGAGGGAGCCCCCACGGGGAAAATGAAGGTGAATTGATAACGGCTAGACCCTGCCGTACCTCGTACGCACCGCCACAAAGCGCCCATGACTCCTGAAGTGGGTCGTGTTGTGAAAAAATAAATAAATACATAAATAAATATATATATATATATATATTCCCAACTCAGGTTCTCACTTCCCAGGAACCTCTTTCAATAGAGCGCACTCAAAGCCATCAGCGTTTAGTAAGCCAGTTTCAATTTATTTTCGTCTCGACTGCATACGAGTAGACAAACGCGTTTCGGCGTGACCGCCTTCGTCAGTGTCTATTCGACAGTTTCATAATGAGCTTTTTTAAATAAAGTTTTCATACAATTCGTGGAAATAGAAAATAATTCGTTTTTAAATGAACATAGAAGAAGGTACTATAATGCAGACCCAGGTATCATTACTGCGGCGGCCATCTTTAAACGATCATTACATTTCATTCATGTCATGAAATCTTCTCTTGGATATATCGTATATGTATTGAATATCACTTGTTTACATTTCATTGTGATTATTATTCATCAATTATGAAATCCTATTGTAGCAATCCATTGCTACTAAATTAATTAGAATTTTTGACCGCATGTTTTTCATTACATATATATAATACCAGTCCTGGCAACAAGCAATGACAGGTGCTGACTCCATGGGAATGTAACACAGCAAGTTTATTCCAATAGATAGCCTAGACGCGTTTCAACGGCATGCCGCCTTGTTCACTACCATATATATATATGATGCCTTTCCTCTGGAAGATGGGAGAAGCTTCGAAAGGCATGCCTTTGAAGTGCACAGGCGCCCTGCCTTCCTTGCCCTTGCTCCAGACTAACTACAGGGGGTATTAAGTACTTTGTGTGGAGGCAGGACACAGCCTATTCAAGTGCAAGTGGGGCTATGCTCAGTTAGTTCCTCCTATCCTGCCAGTGATGGCCCCATCCAGGCACACCTAAGCTCCCTATTGGGTGTGGCTGTTTAGGAGAAATACAGAAAGCCCAACTATCAACTACACCCAGTCATGTGACCCAGAGACAGACACCAAAAGGCTAAGTCAGCAAAAGGCCAATTTTCTAAAGATGGCATTTTCAAAATTGTAATTTAAAATTCGACTTTATCATGTTTGGATTTTTCATTACCATCCTAAAGACACCAAATATGGATGAGTTACCTGCTCCCATTTGGAAGTTACAGCTTATTAAATGTAATAAGGTAACTCCAATGTTATCCTACATACGAGGTAGGCCTTGCAGTAGTGAAAACTGAATGTACATGTTTTCTACTACCAGAAAATATAAAACTCAAAAGTACATGCCTTAATTTTAAAATACATTGCACTCTGCCCTCTGGGCTGTCCAGGTCCTATCCTAGGGGTGACTTATATGTATTAAAAAGGAAGGTTTGGGCCTGGAAAATGGTTTATTTTGCCAGGTCAAAATGTCAGTTTAAAAACTGCACACACAGGCTGCAATGGCAAACCTGAGACCGGTTTAAAATGCTACATAGGTGGGTGGTACATGCAGTGCTGCAGGCCCACTAGTAGTGTTTAATTTACATGGCCTAGGTACAAGTAGTGTCACTTTACTAGGGACTTACAAGTAAATTAAATATGGCAATTTGGTATAAGAAAAATTATACCATGTTTTAAGGAGTGAGAACAAACACTTTAGCACTGGTAAAGTATGCAGAGTCCTAAAGCCAGCAAAAAAAAAGTCAGCAAAAGAGGAGGCCTGAGAGCACAAAGTTAGGGGGAAAACCGTGCCAAGGATGCCAGGTCTAACAATAACATTACGTTTTCATTTTCATGTTTTTTTAGGAATATTGTAGCTACTTTAAACACACCTGTTCAATGTACCTTTACCTTAAATCTAGTTTCTCAATGACTTTATTTTTTGGGGGTTTAAACCCCAACCCTTGACAGAAATGTACCCGGACATTCATGCGGATCATTGCCCCCTGCCCCTTAATAAAAATTGTAAATTCATAAATTGTCTATCTGTGGGGACAAATTGTGATTTTCATTGAGTGGCGAGAATTATGGTTTGGGTTTCAGTTTTATTTCATAACATTAACTGCACTTTAAATCTGTTTTAAAACTATCCGCACATACACACCCATCACAGCCCTTCGGCCTCAGTTCTGGCGAATACCGCGGGCCACTCAACGTGTAGTTCTTCTAATGTGAATAAATTGAGTACCACCAGTTTGGGTAATAATAAACATGTTATCTATCAACTGCGCGAACAAACAGACACCTTAGATCTAGGCACACTGTAAACTCTGCACTGTTTTAACGTGTGTTTAGTGTAGGCATGTAGACAGACTGCAGGCACTGATTTTTATGTATGATGTGATTTGTACACTAGTGTAGACACGCAAACGTACTGCAAGCACTGCACTGTTTGTTACATGGTTGTTGGGGACAGACATTGTTTTCAATATGTACTCTATGTAGGTACACATAAGTTAACACTTCCCCATCTGTGCACCATGCTTAATGTAGGTAGAACAGTCTAAAACGCTACCCTTTAGTTTAGTGTTTAGTGGAAGCTGAAACAGTTTGAAAACAAGGCACTATTTGTACAATGTGCTAACTGTAGGCAGTGGCAAATAATATTTTTTACAATACGAGTGGCTACACATCATAAGGTGGCACTTTACAAGACAAATAAGTAAGTACATGCAGTACTATTTGTATCTTGTGTTTAGTTACGGAGACAGAGGTATACAGTAAGTGTTTCACAAGCTTAGTAGACAGGTTTTGCATGAGTAAACTGAAGTGAGCAGGGCTTTATACTTTGAATTCTGTACTAGACAATGGCCTGCATGTCTCTAAGGCAGGGATGATGAAGGCTCATCAAAGTGAACAGGATCCGTGCCAGATTTTCAGACTAATAGCATAGGATAAATGTACATACAATGAATCTCAATGGAACTTATTTGCAAAGATAGTAGTAATCCTGAAATTCTGGCTTCGACCAACCATATAGACCGCATTAGATAAACTCTGCTTTAAGCTCATAAGAGTGTAATAACATCTTTTGGCCACATGAAATGATATGGTTTTTCTCAAGTTCATGTCTTGAATTCAGTATAAAAGATACCATTACCTAGAACACATGTAACTTGCAGAGTTTATGCTTGGACGGACACAGCAACAAAAATATGACAGATAAATATAAAGGTCACCGGGACAGGCTACCACTTAATAAATTGAGCACTAGCTTCCCATTGAGGTCTATGAAAGTAGCCTAGCATTCAGGAATATTTGAAATAGTATGAAAAAGTCTAACTATGGGGCTAAACTGACAATTCATGAAAAGGGATCTGACGTCCAGCTAGTCCTTGGTAATACACATGGAGCTAAAGAGATCATTGGGGTAGAAAACTGGAGAAAAAATATAGCATTGGACCTAGCTATTCTATAGAGGATCTGCTATGTATGGCAGCATGGAAGGAACGCCATAAAGTGTTTGAGCCAAATGGTGATAAATAAAGATATGACACCTCACAAATATTCAGTCACTAAGACTTCATTGTCATCAACTGACTTTGACTCAATGCAAAAGAGGTAAGAGAAGAAGGTGGAAAAAAAGATGAGAAATGTTGAAAGTATGTGAAAAAGAAAGAAAGCAGGGATAAAATAAAGAACCTGCAAGAGTGAGATAAAGATACAGGAATCGTTGGATGGAGGAAGACAGAGGCATGAGGTGGAATCTATACTAACATAAGTAGTCTTGTTATTCAACATTGTCCAGCATTGGGAGAGCCCCTTGCATTTTATTTTTGCAAATTGGGCATTGGAAGATCTCAGTGTGATAACTAATCAGCCTGCACTTAGTACCAGTAGCACAGTAGAGGATTAGAAGGTGTTTACGAATATGGGCTGGGATTCAGATTCCAATTATTGCCTCAACTGCATGAGCAGCATAGCTCGTGTGGACTCTCAACTTAATACTAAGCCAAGGCTGGCACTAGAGATGGGATGATACATAGCTTCTAAAAGCCTAAAATATGACCCTACTGCCAGGGAATGGGCGGAAAATATCCATTCACTTAATATGCTAAACATTCTTTTACCGACCCCACCAGAGCAGTTCTTGGACCTCTTAAACATTCCTTCTGGGCTGAAAATTATTGGCCATGCTCAGTAGTTTCCACTGGCACTTCTTCTACCTTCATTAGCCTTGAACACATTCAAATATCTTGACATGGTGTACGACAAAGATATCGCAGCCAACACTTCGAACCAACTATTAAATCACAACAAAAGTCTAGATGAATAGACGAGGAGATCGAATTTGTAAAAATATACTTATGTTGATGATGTACTGGTAGACGATGTATTAGAAGCGTTATTTTTGTGGATCAATATTGTCAGCCTCGATATGGCGTCATACCTCCTTGAGGGATTATTTTCGGCTCTCAAAGAGTGGTATTCTAGCTTTCTTCACTGTTCGGTGTTTAGATCAGGAGAGGCATGACAAAAAACGATTCTGCAAGTATCGGGCAAGAATGGGAGAAAACAGCCCTGTTGCAGTCGTGAATGGCAATTATGTGTGGGCAGGATTAGCAGCTGCAACCCCTAGCACTGACCTTGGTACTCCTCCTGAAGGGAGAAGCAGATAAAGAAAGCAAATAAGGCAGTCAGAGCCCTGTTTACTTTCTGTAAATGGCACTCCTCTTTTTCCTCACACCTCATAAGTAAACAAGAAGCTGTCGAGGGGCTAAACATGGGACAAGCGGCCAGCTCTGTGATGTCATTAAGAGTTAAAGGGCACATGATGAGAAAGGAGATAACAGAACTATTGCCCCCTCCAACCGTTCCCGCTGTCACTCACCATATCAGGGTCCTGGCATCTTCATATCCAATTGGCTGTGTTGGGATGGGTGGGATCCCTTGGATCTCGGACTCATTGATGCGATATGTATGTTCTGAAATGAAAAGTCATGCAGAAAAAGTAATGATAGCTGGACTGTGATACCAAAAGATTTCAAAGGGAATGAGAACCTGGCCTCGTCTGACTCTCGCTCAACTGGAAGGACTAATGCCGCAAAGGGAATGCAGTCTGAGGGAGTCAACAATATACACAAGGCCCGTGGCAACATTCACGAACGGCAGGATGCAAAGGGCAAACACAGAACTCAATAGTTTTCCATCCCATACACACCCCAAAAAGAGAATATTTTCACACAATCTTTTCTGACGGTTTTCCGTCTTCAGCTGGTGTTGTGATTGTCCACTGCTTGGTCTGTTTTCCCACTGGTCAGAGCCTTCTCTACTAATGATGCTACGAAGCAATGCTACTGGAAGAGCAGCATAGAGGCTTATTCACCAAAATGCCAGTGTTGGGAAAGTGACATCACACGCCTTCTCTTTTACACACCAGTGACATTACAAAATTGAACTCTCGTTCCACCCTTACTCCCTCGACAGCCTGTTGAGGAGCTACCCTAAGAAAAGCACTGGAAACTGCAGGGGGTAAATGCAGAGCTTAGGGCCACATGTATGAAGCCTTCCTGAGGTTGCAACTGGGTCGAATTGCAGAATCGGCCCGTTTGCGAACACAAAAAAGGCTTTTCACTTGTATCAAACCCAAATTGCGATTCGGTATTAGGAAGAGGTGTGTTTAGGGCGTCCCTTCCTAATACCGAATTTAATCGGTATGTATGAATGCTTTGGGAAAGAAATGCAGTCAAAAAACATTCGTACTTTACCACCTACTTCAAGTAGGTGGGTGCCCATTCGCAAATGAGACCCCTTCCCCTTTGTGAATGCTTGTAAAAGCATTTGTCTGCTCTTAAAAAATGAAAGGAAAACTTTTTTTTTTTTTTTTGTAAAGCATCCCATTTTCCTTTATGGAAAACGGGCTGATTTACAAAAAAAAGATTGTTTCATTTCAAAGCAATCACAGACATGGTGGTCTGGAGACCTCAGCAAGCCACCATCCCTGTGATTTTTGCGATTCCTAATGGGTCGCAAATTGGAACCTACCTCATTAATATTCATGAGGTAGGTCATTTGCGACCTACTGGGAATAATAGAAAGTGCTCAAAACACTTTCATAAATGCCGTTTTGCAATTTCCCAATCTTTACAACCTAAAATTGACCTCCATGGGTGGTGTTGGAACTTGAATGAAAGAAAGGGAGATAGATAGCAGTATCATATGCCTTCATTTTCAGTCACCATTTTTATATATTTGCTTTTAAACTGGAATTTTATGTAGTGACACTGTTTTTTAAACTGTATGGAATGATGCTTATTGTCGCCTGATTTGTATGTTTAAACTGAGTGTGTTAAACTCAGTCCTCATCTCTTCCCTGGGCTAAGCACTTTACGGGGCTTTTTTCTCCCCGGGGGCCATCTATGGGCAGCATTCTAGTTGCTGCACACCGTCCTGCCTAATAACTATTTAATGGGCCCAGCACGGACGAGCAGCAGACGCGCAGCGGACGCGCAGCGAGTGCGCTCAGCGGGCGCGCCAAAGTCGCACCAAAGGCAAGCCCCTCCACGCCCAAACGGAACCCGGGGCCATGACCCCTAGTCCAAAAAAGGGGCATAGGACATGTTATTCCTCTAAGCAGCTACTGGTATACCGTAACACATCGCTCTCTGACTGTACCCTATTACATCCTGAAGATGGGGGTAAAAATTGTCTATGCTGTGGTTTTTTCTTTAAGTCAGCGCCTTGCGAAGATTCTAGTCCGTTGACCACCAAACAGAAAGACCTTTCCCCTAGTGATGGCACCCCAGTTAATAAGGAATTGTTCTTCCTTAGCATTAACTGCCGCTCGTTTTCTAAACATAAAGCTGACATCTTCGATCTTTTGGTCAGTGAACAACCGGATGCCATGTTTCTTACTGAGACATAGCTGCAAGAGAGCTCTGGTCCTGACGTTGCAGCCGCTCTACCGTTTAACTATGCTATAGTCAGGAAAGACAGGGGCTCTAAGACAGGTGGGGGTATCGCTATAATTTACAAAAAAGTCTGTCTGTGTACATTTGAAGACCTGCCTTTTAGGAACTGAGAGGCAGCCTCATTTAAGCTGGCCCTAACCTCCAAATTCACCCTTTCTGGGATACTAGTGTATCGCCCCCCTGGGCCATCTGGTCCATGAGCTTCATCTTTTCCTGGTTTAATAACTCATTTTCTTATGAATGCCGCAAATGTTTCCATCCTTGGTGATCTCAATTTGCATTCGGAAGATTCCGCATGTACTACCAGTGCTACCTTTATTTCTGATTTGGCAGCAATGAACATTGCACTGTATAATTCTGGCCCCACTCATGTGGCCGGCCACTTATTGGATCCTATTTTTTCCACTTTATCCAACATTCAATGCTCACCAGCCCTTCCCTTATGTTGGTCTGATCACTTTGCAAAAACAAGAATTGATGGACAGAATGCAGAACAATGTCGTACATTCACCCCAGTACAGTGATCTGGGCCTAAATCCATCATTTTTTTGTTCACCATGCCATTCTAGTTTGGACCCAACCACATGCAAATCAGTCTTGACCCTGCGCCCAATGGGAACAGTCCAGCCCGAACTGCCAGGCCAGGTCCTCCCTGGACTGGAAACAAGAATCCTAGGACCGGTTTTGGGCTTTCAGCCCTCATCAGCCAGGATAGCTTGACTCCAGTGGCATGGAAAGCACGGGACCCACGTCTGGGCATACCCGTCCCACTCTGGGGGACAAATGCAAAAACAACAATTGATGGACAGAATGCAGACAATGTCGTACATTCACCCCATTACAGTGATCTGGGCCAAAATCCATCATTTTTTTTCTCACCATGCCATTCCAGTTTGGACCCAGCCACATGCAAATCAGTCTTGACCCTGCGCCCAATGGGAACATTCCAGCCCGAACTGCCAGGCCAGGTCCTTCCTGGACTGGAAACGAGCATCCTAGGACCGGTTTCGGGCTTTCAGCCCTCATCAGCCAGGATAGCTTGACTCCAGTGGCATGGAGAGCACGGGACCCACGTCTGGGCATACCCGTTCCACTCGGGGTGACAAATGCAAAAATAACAATTGATGGACAGAATGCAGTACAATGCTGTGCATTCACCCCAGTACAGTGACCTGGGCCTAAATCCATCATTTTTTTGCTCACCATGTCATTCCAGTTTGGACCCAGCCACATGCAAATCAGTCTTGACCCTGCGCCCAATGGCTAGTTTGAATCCGCAGGTTCAAGACTGATTTGCATGTGGCTGGGTCCAAACTGGAATGGCATGGTGAGCAAACAAATGATGGATTTAGGCCCAGATCACTGTACTGGGGTGAATGTACGACATTGTTCTGTATTCTGTCCATCAATTGTTGTTTTTGCATTTGTCACCGCGAGTGGGACAGGTATGCCCAGACGTGGGTCCCGTGCTCACCATGCCACTGGAGTCAAGCTATCCTGGCTGATGAGGGCTGAAAGCCCTAAACCGGTCCTAGGATGTTTGTTTCCAGTCCAGGGAGGACCTGGCCTGGCAGTTCGGGACGGACTGTACCTATTGGGCGCAGGGTCAAGACTGATTTGCATGTGGCTGGGTCCAAACTGGAAAGGCATGGTGAGCAAAAAAATGATGGATTTAGGCCCAGATCACTGTAGTGGAGTGAATGTAAAACATTGTTCTGCATTCTGTCCATCAATTGTTGTTTTTGCATTTGTCACCCCGATTGGGACAGGTATTCCCAGACGTGGGTCCAGTGCTCGCCATGCCACTGGAGTTAAGCTATCCTGGCTGATGAGGGCTGAAAGCCCGAAACCAGTCCCAGGATGCTGGTTTCCAGTCCAGGGAAGACATGGCTTGGCAGTTTTCGGGCAGGACTGTTCCCATGAGGCACAGGGTCAAGACTGATTTGCATATAGCTGTGTCTGACCTGGGGTGGCAAAGTGAGCTAAAGAACAATGATGGATTCAACCCAGATCTGTGACTGGGGGTGAGTGTCTGAAAAGTTTCAGCGCTCTGTCCATCATCTCCTTGTGTTTGCTTTGTTTGCCCTAAATTGGCAGGGTATGCCCAGACGTGGGTCCCTTGCTCACTTTGTCACTGGACTCAAGCTAGCCTGGCTGAGAAGGGCTGTTAGCCCAAAACCGGTCCCAGAATGCTTGTTTCGTATCCAGGGAAGACATGGCTTGGCAGTTCGGGCTGGACTGCTCCCATGAGACACGGGGGCAAGACTGATTTGCATATAGCTGTGTCTGACCTGGGGTGGCAAAGTGAGCTAAAGAACAATGATGGATTCAACCCAGATCTGTGACTGGGGGTGAGTGTCTGAAAAGTTTCAGCGCTCTGTCCATCATCTCCTTGTATTTGCTTTGTTTGCCCTAAGTTGGCAGGGTATGCCCAGACGTGGGTCCCTTGCTCACTTTGCCACTGGATTCAAGCTAGCCTGGCTGATGCGGGCTGTTAGCCCGAAAACCGGTCCCAGGATGCTTGTTTCTGGTCCAGGGAAGACATGGCTTGGCAGTTCGGGCTGGACTGTTCCCATGAGGCACAGGGTCAAGACTGATTTGCATATAGCTGTGTCTGACCTGGGGTGGCAAAGTGAGCTAAAGAACAATGATGGATTTACCCAGATCTGTGACTGGGGGGTGAGTATCTGAAAAGTTTCAGCACTACGTCCATCATCTCCTTGTGTTTGCCTTGGTCTGATCACTTTGCCATTGGCTTTCGCCTTGAGATTTTAGCAAATTCATTTCCTGTCGGACCAAACATTAGGAAACTCACTAGAAACTGGGGAAAATTAGAAATTGTAGCTTTAGATAAGATCCTGTCTTCCAATACTCCCATTACCAAACAAATATTGGTTATTCCCGCGGGTGTCATACAAAAATGGCTCTTAAATGCCATTGATCCCTGTCTCCCTCCCTCCTTAAAAAAGGTAAACAACCACCGCCCCGCGACTTGGTTTACTGAGAAATTAAAAATGGAGAAAACCAAATGTAAGGTGTTGGAAAGACGCTGGTGGAGGAACTATGCGTCCGACTCAAAATTTGCCTATAAAAGGACCAAAAGAGAATACCACACTCTCTGCAAGTCAGCTCGCGCTGAATATGTATTCTCGACCATCTCCAATGCTCTGAACTGCTCCAAGACACTATTTAAAATGGTCAAGGAGCTCTCTGGTTCTGAAACCCAATCTATGCCCCCTTCTTTGAATGGCCGGCAATGTGAAGACCTGGCTAATTTCTTTCTCCAGAAAGTGGAGAAAATACATTCCGAAATAAAGTGGATGAAGCCTGACAATCCCCCCCAGCTAGCATCTACATTTTTTCTAATAGACAGTACTTTTTCTTATCGAGATAGGGGGACTTCTGAATCCATGATTAAATTGGAAACATGATCTTTACGAGACATGGGCTCCTTTAAACGTCTTTTAGACAGTTTTAAATGAGGCTCTCCCAGGGATCCTCTCCCGACCTCTGTGCTCCAGCAGCTTAAGCCACCATCACTCATGGTAATCATGGAACTCTTGAATGCCTCCTTACAGGAAGCAATATTTCCACCAGAGTGGAAACATGCAATGGTGCTCCCTCTTCAGAAGAAGGCTAATGCGGATCCTGATCTGCCTTCCAACTACCAGCCTATTTCTTTGCTCCCAGCTTTCTCAAAGATTTTAGAGAGGCATATTAATCTACAGCTATCCCAATCTGTAGAGTCGCAAAAGTTCTTACATCCATCTCAATCTGCTTTTAGAGACAGCTTTTCAACGGGAACGACACTGCTTGGAGTTACGGAAAGACTGCTACGCCACCTAGACTCTGGAGATATGGTGGCCCTCATACTACTTGACTTAAGCGCGGCTTTTGACACGGTATTTCACACCGCGTTAGTGAAAGCCTTAAAACCATTGGGCGTTACTAGGTTGGCTCTTAACTGGCTTATTTCTTTACTCGCTAATCAGACTTTCTGGGTCTTCTCTCCAACAGCCAGTTCCGATACCCATTCTTCACCTTATGGGGTACCCAAGGGCTCTATTCTTAGCCCTTTATTGTTTAACATATACGTCAGACCTTTGGCCGATATTGCGGAAGAAGCCTGGCTGTCCTTGTTTTCCTATGTGGATGACACCCAAATTATCTTCTCTCTCTCAGTAGAGAGGGCATCTGAGACTTCTCCCCTCCAGTTGGGCTTGGGTAAATTTGCTTCGTGGATGCAGGCAAATTATCTCACGCTCAATGGAGAGAAGACCGAGGTCTTGATTCTATGGAAGAATAAAGATCTTTGGGGTCTCCCAACATTGGCCTACTGAAATCGGTGTTCTTCCTCAGCCCTCTTGCCAAGTTCGTAACTCAGGCTTCATCATCGATGACTCATTAACTATGCGACACCAAGCCGTAAAGGTGGCTGCAACTTGCTTTACCATCCTGAAAAGGCTTAAAAAGATTATCTGGATGTTGCCTGATCATACCCAGAGAATCGTAGTCCAGGCTCTTGTCACCTCTAGACTGGACTACGGCAACATTCTTTATCTGGGGACTAACAAGGATGTGACACATAAGTTGCAGGTGGCACAGAACTCCGCCGCCAGACTGATATGCCAGGTTCCTAGAGCTGCCTCTGGCTATCTGTGTGATCTTCATTGGCTCAGGGTAGAGAACCGAATTAAGTTCAAAGCCCTGAGCTATATGTTTAAAATCAAAACTTGAGTGGCTCCCCAGTACCTACAGGCCCTGGTACATCCTTATATGCCTCCTCGCCCCCACGCTCGTCCACTCAAGTGAAATCCTCTGTCCCCAGAATCAGATTGTCACGGATGGGCGGTCGATCTTTTGCCTGTCTGAGCCTCTCCTTATGGAACTCTTTTCCCATACCGCTTCTCAATGAAACTGTGTATGTCAAATTCCGTAAATAAACCTGGCTTTTTAACCAATAAATTTAACTTTGTTCTGTCCCTTCTGGCTGGCGCCGGGAAACCCTTTTTGGGTAGCTGTTGCGCCTTACAAATTAATTTAACCTAACATCACATATATAAAGGTCGCTTCCATTTGACTGGGCCCTGACCGAGAAAGAGAATCTGATTCTAAATTCCAGTCATCAGGTCAACTCTTGCAGAGGCAGTCAATGGTAGGAGTAATGTTGCTCTCAACTTTGAATTTAGTTCCTGCCACTATGGACAGGTGGTTACAGGGTGTGAGATAACAAGTGTATTTCACACTTTCCAAAAAACAGTCACAGATAAATACTTAGTGGTGACCTCTATGCCTGAATCTGAATCAGTGACCCTGAAAAGAAAGGCTAGTCAATATTGAGCCAAATCATTGACTACAAGGCTGCCATACCTCATATCCTACTTTAGGTTATCTGATGGCTTAGTCTCATTATACTTTGCAGACACATTGAACACCAGCAGCAGTTCCTTCTGGTAGCTCCATTGAAATAATCCCAGCAGATCACAATCTGAATCTGTTCCTCCCACTAGCACAGATCCGAATCTCTTGTTAGAATGCACAGTTTACTTCAACTACCATCTTTGAATTCTAGACAATAATCTGCCTACTGCATGCCTCAAAATATTGGGATCAAGCCTACTGATCTTTTCGTAGCCTTGCTGATTTGGTCTGTCTGCCAGTTGACTGCCTCCGGGGAGTCCAGGTCCTAAAGACATTGATTGCCCCAAAGCCCTCCAGTGACCATCACCCCACAGATGGAGGAGAGATGCCCTTAACCCGACCAAGTACCGGTGAGTTGATCACAAGAGGCAGTGACGCTACCTCCCAAGCATGCTCCACTGACCCTGCCTTCCATCCCGAGTGATGCACCACCTCCAGCACTGTCTTGGGTGCTACAAAGGTCACCAAAGCCACAACAGGGTTGACATAGCCCTGCCACCTGTTCAGAGATCCACCAACCAGCGGGTCTCTGCACCTAAGGCTTTTGAACGTACTTTTGGCACCCTAACTTGTGGTCTCTTTAGTGATTTTGACCCATCTGGGCTTGCACTACAAACCTTCTTCTTTAGATTTTATACAGATCTAGCCCTGTCCATCCAGTTGTGGAGGGCACTGAAAGTAGGACCATTGATGCTATGTGGCAAGCAGCTATGTGGCTTGAACCACATCAGCTTAATATTAACAGAGTGAAAGCCGGTTCCCCAGTTAAGCAAATTCATGTGAATTTTATGACCCTGGCTAACAATTGGTGAGGTATTAGCATTGTTAGTTTTGAGAATGTATAATGACTAATGCATGCTAATCTGGCTACCCACTAATCTAGTGATACTGTAACTTTTCAGTTCTGATCCGTAGATCAGGATATATATAGGGATCCCAACAACCAAACTATAAGGTACTAGGAGGCCCAGTGGCCCTGCAGGAGCTAAAATATTTCATCACAACCAGTATAAACAAGGCTATTCAGACATGTTTTCAGCTGGGATGTCACTTTGCCTAGCTGCCTATTTCCCTGAACACGAGCAGTTAAGTGTATATATTTCTTGGAGAGCTTCTGGGACAGTTTCAGCAGTACATTATCCATGCACACTTTGATATCTGTGTCATCTAGACAACGTTGCAGAGGCACCAACATAGACTTCATTGTTAACTTTCCACACTCTATACCACCCAATACATATCCAGCCATGCTAGGATAACACTGGCCCATTCAACGGTCCAACCACAGTCAGGATCTGGAAAAATCATAGCAGGTAGCGGCATTCATAGTACAAATGACCAGAGCACAGAAGGCTGTAATCTACAATCAAAAAGCCATATGGCCAATCATTTCAGAACAGAGAGGGTTGGGGGGGGGGGTGGGGGTGGCAGGAGAAACCATAGATTTCACAGAGAAGTAATGAAACTATTGAAGTACTGGTAACAGAAAGGGGGATGCAAAATTGATACATAGGGAAGCAACATTAATGCCAGCATATTAGGTACAGTATAATTATTAAAACTGGTGAGAGGGAAGCATTTGTAGATTTAGGAGATATAGGGGAACGTAGAGAAAAAAAACTAGATGGGTTCTTTCTAATTTGTCAGATTCTAAAATGTTGCCATTGGTGTAAAATGTTCATAACACTGGGTAGGGGTCACGCTGTCTACCACAATACAGACAGCCCTGCTCTGCAAACCTTTTGCAGGGTAATATGGGGTCAGGAGATCCCCGAAGTATCCATTGTAGGATCCCCGCTCAACCCCTGATGGGGGCAGGTACCACGAGTTCGGATAGGCCTCCTTTTCTGTTGCCTTGCCGTCATTAATGTCTTTGGGGTCGGTGTAGACGATGACTCCGATCACGCCAAATGCCGCACCATTGATGGCCTGGAAAAGGAGAGTCAAGTGGGAAATTGAGCAGAGAGTATTGTGTCAAGTGGCCAGCTCACAGACAATTCTTCCAGCATTGTGATTACTAAGAGTCTTAAATGCAGAGAAATTGGAAATAACATATGTTCTGAGCAAGGCACAACTTCCTTGAAAGCCACTTTCTTGCAAGTCACTCCTACCTTGAAAATATACATACGTCAGTGTATGTATGTATATATATATATATATATATATATATATCGACTTCTCGTTTTCCCTGAAACAGCCGCCGCTCACCAAATCACCGGGTGCGTCGTCGTTAAGGACCGCCAAGGAAACAGGTCCGTAATATTGCTTCTTTCTTTCTCTCACCGAAAAACATTGACGACGCTTTGTTTTGGCCAATTGATTTATTCGAACAGCTTGGAAGTGTATATATATATATGTGTGTGATCAAGGCTGCGGCGACGCGGCCGAAACGCGTCATGCTGATTGATTGACTGGGCGAAATAAAGCTTAAATAATACAATTTGCACTGCTGTGGTCCGTACCTGTGTTCAAGTTACCGAGCATCGTGGTAATCCAGGAGTGTTTTGTTATATATATATATATATGGATATATATATATATATATGTGTATATATGAATCCATATATATCCAAAGAACTCCGCCTCATGCATCCAGTTGTCAGGAAGGACAAACTATTCTTTATTCCATATGAATCCCACACGGAGGACATATTATGTGCTTCGTTGTGAAAGGTTATCTATTAAATGTTCAATAGCGGGATATACCATGCACAAAAGGTGCCCTGCAGGCACCTTTTGCACACGGGGGGGGGGGGGAAATGTGGATATTTTTTTTTTTTTTTTTTTAACCGTACGCGTACGGTAAGCGTAATCGGCGTTTTGTCAAAAAAAAAAAAATTACATTTATGTCCTTGGGGGTTCTTTTGGGACACCCTAACCAAGGCTAGGTGGTTAGGAGCTGTCTAGCCTGCCCCTTTTCATGATATCCAACTTTGTTTTTCCTCCCCCCCTCAGAGTGCGAGAGAGAAAATGGCGGCCGCCATTTCCTGGTTTCGACCGATTCGAATGTTTACTAAGATCTAACAGCCAATCAGAATCGCGCTCGCGCACGGCACCGTACGCGTACGGTAAGCTTACCGTAAGCGCACGGTAAGCGCACGGTAAGCTGCCACAGATATATATATTGATTTAAATGCTATTTTCTCAGGAACTACTGAACAGATTTACACCAGACCTACAAAAGGCACTTCCTTGACCTGTAGACTACCTCTCTGCCAAATTTCAAGTAACTCTGTTCAGCCGTTCGGGCTGTAGCTGTGTCTAAAGGTCCTATGGAAAAATGCATGGGGAAAACGCGTTTTGGGATCCCCCTTTTTTCTCAGCCCCCGCTTGACGAATCCCCCCCGAGACTTTCAGGGTAGGAGCGGAGCGTAGCGCCCCATTAGTTTTGAAAATTTCGCGAGGATTCGTCGACCGGCGCCAAAGTTATTCCAAATAGAATGTTGCGGATTTCCTATGGAAACAGGGTCCTAACTATAACTATCTACTGGCGACCGCCAGTAGATAATATATATATATATATATATATATATATATATATATATATATATATATATATATATTACCTACTGGCGGTCGCCAGTAGGTAGTTATAGTTAGGACCACGTTTCCATAGGAAAACCTCAACATTCTATTTTGAATAACTTTGGCGCCGGTCGACGAATCCTCGCGAATTTCTCAAAATAGGTGGGGCGCTACGCTTCGCTCCTACCCTTAAAGTCTCGGGGGGATCCGTCAAGCGGGGGCTGAGATAAAAGGGGGGTCCCAAAACGCGTTTTTCCCATGCATTTTTCCATAGGACCTTTAGAACGAGCTACAGCCCGAACGGCTGAACAGAATTACTCAAAATTTGGCAGAGAGGTAGTCCCTAGGTCAAGGAAGTGCCTTTTGTAGGTTTGGTGTAAATCTGTTCAGTAGATTCTGAGAAAATAGCCTTTAAATCAATATATATATCTGAGCCCGCTTACGGTACGCTTACCGTACGCTTACGGTAAGCGTACGGTGGCGTGCGCGAGCGCGATTCTGATTGGCTCTTAGATCTTAGTAAACATTCGAATCGGCCGAAACCAGGAAGCGGCGGCCGCCATTTTGTGTATTTCGCTCTGAAAAAAAAGAGTGAAAACAAAGAAAGGGGGCAATGAGGAGAGTTACAGACCCCCTAACATTTGTAAGGGGGTCAAAGAAGGACAGAAAAGTACAAAAAAAACATTTATTGATTTTAAAAAAAATCACGGGGTACGCGTACGGTAAGCTTACGGTAAGCGTACGGTAGAAAAAAAAAAAAAAAATGAAAATCAGATTTAAGTGTTTAGATATTAGGGGGCTCTAAAAAGAGCCGTTTTATTTATGAAATGATTTTTTAGTGGTACCTACAAGTAAGTACCGATGCAGAGTCTAAGGTTCAAGAGGAAGACTCTGTTCCCTTCATCATTGAAGTGCACACCATCTCCTCTATAAATGTCTTGCATGTCATAACGCAAGTTGTTGTGGTAAATGGCACCCATACCATAGTCACGGAGGAAAGCAGAAACAGATTTGTTGACGTGCTTTCTTCCTTTGTCATCGCACCGCCTGCCCACCGTGCGTGCACGGCACTAACTGCGTAAAGTGGGCGCGCGGTGCGCGAAGCGCACCGCGTGCTCACTGTGCGCGCACGGTGCGCGAAGCGCGCACGGTGCGCGAAGCGCACCGTGCGCGCACGGAACGAACTGCGTTAAGTGGGCGCGCACGCCACGAATGGCGTAAAGTAACTTAGCATTTAAAAAACCATACAAATTCACTGAAAAAACCATAGGTTTCACACACGTTATAGTTAGGAATTAGCATTTAAAAAACCTTGCAAATTCACTGAAAAAACCATAGGTTTCACACATGTTATAGTTAGCGGAAATTTTACTGATAAAAAACCAATGAAATTCCCCCGTTATAGTTAGTGCAGGCAACTATAACTCACGCGACCGCAATCTTCTGCTGATGACATATGTGTCTTTATGAAAAAAAAATATTTGTAATATATGTATAGCTAAAAATGTATGGAAGAAGACATGGGCAAATAAGTGTCTAAATACAGTATTAGCATCAGCAGAGGATTGCGGTCGCGTGAGTTATAGTTGCCTGCACTAACTATAACGGGGGAATTTCATTGGTTTTTTATCAGTAAAATTTCCGCTAACTATAACATGTGTGAAACCTATGGTTTTTTCAGTGAATATATATATATATATATATATATATATATATATATATATATACTTAGGTAAACATAATAAACACTATACTTACCTATATACACTTAACCTCATACTATTTTAGTTGTCAATATTTAGGTCACAATATTTTTGTAGGGCAGTATGTCTTGCACAATATTGTGGTACTATACTGTCTCTCCCTTACTCTGTCCTCATGTCTGCCTCCTCTTCACCTTCTCTCCAGGAGAGCAGGCGAGGTGGTAAGAACAATCACAGGTAATAGCCATGGAGACTGAAAGTTTTCCCCAACCCATAGATTCACCCTCTCCCACTCAATCCACCAGCAAAGATAACACTATTTGTTGTTTGGGACCTACTCTCTATTTGTTAACTCAGCGCTTTTCTGCCCCAACCTTAGACATGGTTACATGGTTATTTCTCATATCTGTGACATAATTTTCTGTGCTAGGGTCTTCAATTTTTTGTATTGATTTATTTAGTCAAAGAAGAGATCAATTCAATAAATACTATTACACCAATGAACAAAGAAGCATCAAGTCATCAAATATTCCCAAAACCAAATACAATCCGTTGTAGTAGGAATTTCTCATATATTTGACCTCCAATGAACCTTCAGCAATTCCAGAAAGATTTGTATCCGATGGTGTCAGCATTTTATGCTTGATTATTACGTATATAATAACACCTTTACCATTTGGCGAAAATGGTTTCTGCTTTTCATGTATTTATCGTAGAGGGTTATGATTTTTTCAATTTTCTTCCGATTAATTTTTGAATAGCCATGTTCTCAGAAATATTACCTTATCCAAATAGGTCCATTTACTCTGATTGCGATTGGGAGTCCTGTTAAAGCAGCCTTAGCCACGATAACTAACATCTATCCTGTTAGCTTATTTAGAGTTGTGTTTGCGTTGTTAAAAATATGGTGTATATGAATGCATTCCTTTTTTTATCATTGTAATGACTCGTACCCCTCTGAAACCACAAGTCCCAGAAGACCCTGATGTGGTAAATGAAAGCCTAAGAATGCAAAGTGTCTGCATGAAGTAGAGTCCTATGAGGACTTTGACCACAGACAACTAGGCCCTGGGTTAAGCCAGGTACAGGATTACTGGTTGTAGGTTGTTGACAAGGAAAATGTTGAAGTTTGTTACACAGTGACTGTGTACATGAAACACACTTTTTAAAGAGCACAGTGACATGTATGCGATCATGAACAGATCTAAATAAGACATACCAGACCAGAAGCCATTGATTCTGCACCATTGACACTACTAAGAAGAATCTCAGAATGCACTACAGGATAGTTAAACTTGGAAAACACTACAAGGAGAGCTGGCAAGATGTGTATGGACTGTTATCACCAGCTGTCGGGGTGGGGTGGGGGGAAGCCCCTCACCATGGCAGGCGAATGGAGCACCTTTCGACTCAAGCATTTCTTGAGTCAATGTCAGACCTTCTGCTGTGCAGCTTGGCAAAATGTTTAAAACAAGTATTTGCAATGCAATCGGTCTCGCCGTTGGGAACCTATATGTATTTAGCTATGAAGCACATTAGCCTGGGTGCTGAACATCTACTGTTCTTTAAAATGGAGGGAGAGTAAGCACCAAACTGCGTGACACGCCAGGTATGGGAACACATGGAGAGAAATATTACCTTTCAGCCAGAAATGGTATAGTCCGAAGCTCTGTTTTTAATATAAAATCAGGGCCTTCGGTGGTCATATCACTGAAAATACAAGATTTGGAAAAAGTATTTTTGACTACGGGGGCTCGTGGAAGACAATTTCTATGGACTGGAATCTAGAGCATGCTAAAGTGATTCTGGTATTTTACTGACCTCTGCTGGTCGTTTTCTATCAAGACAAATAGAGGTAGTTGAACAGAAAAAAAAAGTCCTTAAGCGGAAGCAGACAAGTCCTAGGGCTGATCTCCAGAGCCCACAAAGTACATACATATATAAGTATATAATAAGTATATTCTAAAGTATATACAAGAGGTTTCGAATGCTCGACCTAAACACACAAAGGGGAAAGAAGGAGGATGAGAAAGACTTAAGTACCGTCACAAAAGGAGACATCAGGAACCAGCAAGAGGAATAAACGAGCCAAGGGTGTCAGGTACTGGATTAAAGAGGCCTGGGGTGGTTTCAATTCTAGAGAGCCCTGGTATTCGGCATTTATTTAATAGGGCTTCCGAGCAGAGCTTTGGGCACCAGTACTCATTATTTGACAAATTAAGCACTGACGCATCTGAAAAATACTTTTCCTTCGACGATGCACGCAGCACTCATCCCACTGTGTCGCAGTGCTTTCCTATTCACATTCCACTCGCAGGTTCCCGCACCCCGAGTGTGGAAGTGCTTCGGGCTCGTGCTATGACCAACTTGCTCCTTTAATGGACTGTAATGGAAGTGAAGTTCCTTGTGCGCTGCATGGCTCGGGGTTTACTTCTCCGGTGTTCCGGTGGGAGAAACACCGAGCAGCTGAAGCACGAGGTAGAAAATGCAGAAATTACCCGAGAGCATAGCTGCCAAGGTTTTAGATTGCAATGTGTGACATTTTCATAATTTCTGTGTAATTATGAGTGCCATTAGAACCACAATGAGTGAGACTTTTCTCGACAGCAAAATCAACCA
Source organism: Triturus cristatus (assembly GCF_964204655.1). NCBI lineage: Eukaryota > Metazoa > Chordata > Amphibia > Caudata > Salamandridae > Triturus > Triturus cristatus. The sequence goes on from NC_140592.1 coordinate 487,333,988, forward strand.
ATAAAAGATGATGGAAACATAAATATCAGAAATCTGACCCATTTGAGCAACGAGAAACTCTAAGATCTTAAAACTGCTGCAAATTCATGAGGTGGCCGAGTCATAATTACGAAATTATCAAAATATCATACATAGCAATCTGAAACCTTGGCAGATATGAAAGAGGGCGAGCATCACTTCACATGACATAGCATTGAAGACCATGCTCATACTTCTGTTCTAGACACAGAGTCTTGTTTACTTAAATATTTCATAAAAGTGATAGGAAGTATGTGTTTTATTCTATTGCTATTTTATTGCTTCTCTTGTACAATGCTGATCATATAATAAACTTGTGAATTTTGGTTGGCATAATGTATTGACTAATAAGAATAAAAAGGCAGAAGCAATGCCAATTAGACAAAAATAAAAGAAAAGGAGCATGGTAAAACAAGGAGAATAAAACAAATCACTTTTACCAGGTGGTGTTTGTTTTCCAAGACGAGGCCATGCAAAAAATTAATGTGACGCGAAAAGGTTTTTCACTTGGAGTGGGGTGAACTAAGTCGGTAAAGCTCTCACTGCAGGGGCATAAGCGAATGCTGTAAGCAGGAAAGTAAGACTTGTGAAGTAACTACTAATATTAGCCTCAGATGTCACCACTAGGAAAAAAAAAACGGACAGCTAGAAAGCAGGTCACATGGCTCCGCTAAGAATGAACACTAAAAGGAGCAAGGACTTGCGTCTATACTGCAGAACCACCTAACAGGGTGTGAGAGGCCCTAACACAGAGCCCAGCTGCCTCAGGGCCTATAGCGTAGATTAATTAGAGTTAGCTGACTCGCGGACTGCGGCTGCGCCGTTAGCAGTGTCATGACAGTATGGTGCTGGGCAAGCCTCAGGAGAGGCTGGGAGATACACACAGCGGTCACAGCAGGCTGTATTATTTCAAAATGTAACACCAGTGAAGTGAGCAGTCCAGGGGTCTGGCGCACCACAGCTACACAATTCACTTACTTGAACTAGTTAATAAACTAAGAGAACTGCATGTACTCTGTAGCAAAGAGAAACCTTTTAAGTCATTTTTAAAACATATTTACTGCATATTTGCTATGCCGTGGGTTTTAGAACAAGCTGCTCATGGTTCACCCTGCAGCAGAGCCTCTCTACCTCCTGCAGGGTACATCTTCTAGCCCGCGCTGTGACCTGGGAAATATCTGGGAGGCCCAAGAGATTGTTACATACAGGAGACTGGTCGGGCCAGGAGAGGTAGGGAACACGTTTGTACTCAACAAGGAATATAAGAGTACTTAAATCTCAGATTATTTTATTATTAAATCCCGGATGTTTATTTTCCAGTGTAAAAAACACTTAAGCCGCTCTTTTTAATGAATGGATAAACCTTTCCTCTTGAAGCAATATCATGATCGGAACAAGAGGACAATATTCCCTGGGGCGCACAATTGAAAATGTCTGAAATCAGTTCTTAAGTGTGTTGGATTGCTAAATTTTACTTAGCCCACATGTATGGAAATAGAGAATTTTCATATTCTGCAGCATACATTGAAATGATGGTTCTGAGATGGACAGTTTGATTGTCTTGAAAATAAATTGCTGCGGTCATTTTGTTTGGAGCTCTGCTGCCCTCTTGTGGGCTCTGTCGGCACTGACATTGGCGCGGTGAATAAGGGAAAGCCGGAGAGCATACATTTTCTTTCGTCCAATTGCTGAACTGTGGATATTGTCTCATCTACAGGGTAGGTTATATAATGTTGTGACCCTAAAGCACTGTGTGAAACAGATTAGAGTAATACCAACAAGCATTGGCAATGCAATAGGACTCGCATTTACGCGAGACCTATTGCATTGCAAATAGCAATGCGTGCGGGCGACGAGGCATGAGGGGGGCAGCGGCGAGAAGGCATCAGACTGCGGGAGGCGGGGGAACACGAAGAAAGTAGTCTGTGCTGTGAAGGGGCCAGTAGCCGTGGAAGGACATAAATGACTGACATGGCTGTTATGAGGAGGGACTAACAAGCTTAAAACCAATTGGAAGGCAGCATTTAGAAAATAAGTCAATGAAAAAGATGGGCCGGAGAGTGGGCGGAGCTTCCACAAAGCTTCCACACTATAGTGTATACTTCATGCCTCGCAAAGCGATGGCAGCGCATTCGCGCTGCAACGCTAGGCGAGACCTAAAAAGGCAGAATGGCACATTCAAGCAGCTGCATGATTTCATAGGAGAAGGATTTCCGTATTACTCATACGCCTACAAAATGATGAGGGCTCCAATTTTTTTTTTTACCGATCCGACTTCGTTAATGTACATTTAAAAAACCCAAAAATGAACTAGAGGTAGAGCAAAAGCACTTTCAAGGAGGTTTGGTCAGCAGCAATTTGCTGCCTAGTCCTCTGCATAAAAAATATGTTTTAAAAAAAGACCGCAGGTGGCGGGGACAGGACATAAATGGGAAGCAGGAGGGTGGAAGGGGACAGCAGCGCTCAAGAGAGATTTATGCAAGCAAGAAAGCAATGGAAAGGGATTAATACACAGGGGCACGCTCAACAGGGAGGGAGCAGGGGATAAGCGCATGGAAGAAAGTTACACGGAACAAGGGACAGGAAATAGAGAGGCGCACAAGGGAGACATCTGAAAAACCATTTGCACTCTCATGGAGTGTTTGACTAAAAAGAAAAAGTACTAGCTGAAAAGTAAGCAGTGTAATGAGATAAGTAACTGAGAATTTGCAAAATGGTGAAACAAACATAAGAAGAGGATGGAAAGCCCACACACGGTAACAAATAAAAAAGCAAGCAATGGAGAGTGACAATAAAGCCAACCAATGGCAAGCAAAGGGTGGGCACTAACCCTACTGTAAGCTGACAACATGTGTTTAGGCAAACTAGATAATTTGCAGTGTCTGGTAGGCAAGATCTAAAAACAAGTTACTGATTGTGAATAGTAAATTTTTATTTAGCTTGAAACTGCAGTGGCCGTCGAAGTAGTGCAGGGTATATTTCTGCATGTTCATATTACTGATCTCAATATAGAAACACATAAAAACAGGCGTTATCATTTTTTTTGTTCATTGTAATTTTCTTTGCTTTCAATGCAGATATGTCACTCTCAAAGCGCTATTCTGCAGGATACTGTAACTGGGCCTGAAAAAGACTCTTGAATCCTCCTCCAGTTCCTGTGTGTTTGTGCTTTAATGCTGCTTCATTGCAAAATGAAGAGACCCCCCCGTCAGAGATGTTGATGATCTCAAGACCTTCAATTGTCTCCTCTTCAATTCACTCTTTGCTTTTCTTCCCTTCAACTCCTCCACTGTTCTCGTTAGTGCTCCCTCTGACATCCATACTACTATTGCCATCTTTTCTTTACAATTGCTTTCTCTACTCCTCTGGGTATTTTTGCTACTCCTCTTCCACCCTTGTGATTTTAGAAGTGAGCAGATTACCCTAGGCCTTACCTTTGCGCTCCGGCCTGCCCCTCCGTAGCGGACGATGGCAATGGTGCCTGTCAAATTGATGCCTTTGTTAACGAGTTCTTGGTAGTCACTGGTCTTCCCTTGGTTTGCGTACACAAGCTTTCCCTGGAGGAAACAAAACACAGACCATTTCCAACCATAGTCGAGGGCACGTCACAGAATGACCTGCCTCATTTTAAGCAATGGGGGAGGTAATACCTTGAAGTGCTATCAAGGTTTCATGACTCATTTACAATTTACAGCTGGGCAAAGGCAGTGTTAGCTTTCTGCGATAAGGCGCTCTTGGACACACTTTAATGGAGTCGTCCCAAATCAACAAACTCAGAGAATTCAATGTAATAGCACTCCTTCCAACATCACTGTGTTCAATCCTCAATCTAGAAACTTCAGTGGAGTACCACTCTTTTTTCATATCACCAAATCCAGACAATGCAATGGTGCACTACTTCGTCTTACATCAGTGTATTCCTACACTCCAACAGAGTACCACTCCATCCTAAATAGTTACATTCCTACACTTCATTGAAGTACCACTTCTTCCTACATCACTACATCCAGACACTGCACTAGAGTAAAGCTCCTTGAAGTCACTGAAATGACACTGCAATGACGTACCACTACTTCTTACATCAATGTTGTCCTTCACTGCAATGGTGTACCACTCCTTCATATATCAATGTATTCCTACACTTCATTCACCATATTCAGACACTGCAGTGGAATAAAACGTCTTCTCACATCACAGAACTCAGAAACTTCAATGTAGTACTACTCCTTCCAACATCATTGCATTCAGACGCTTCAAAGTAGTCCCACTCTTATTCACAAAACTGAATCCAAATACTTCAATGGAGTACAACTCTTTCTCACGTCACTCTTTCCGGACATTGCAATGATGTATCACTCCTTCATACGCCAATGTATTCCTACAGTTCATTGAAGTACCACTCCTTACAACATCACTGTCTTTATAAGCTTTCAGTTGAGCACCACTTCTTCCCACAGAACTGAATACAGATACTTTAATGGAGCACCACTCTTTCTCACATCAGTATATTCAGATACCACAATGAGTACAACTCTTTCTCACATCCCTATACCCAGACACTCTGCTGGTGAACAATTGCTTCTTGCATCAATGTATTCCTAAACTTCAATGGAGCATCACTTCTCCTTACATAAAGGTATTCCTACATTTCATTGGATCACCAATCCTTCCCATACTACTATATCCATACACTGCAATAAAATAAAACGCCTGCTCACATCTCTGAACCCAGAAACCTCAATGTAGTACCACTCGTTCAAACATCACTGTATTCAGATCTCTAAAAAGAGTACCACTCCTGCCGACAAAACTGGATCCAGATACTTCAGTGGGGAACCACTCTTTCTCACAACACCAAATCCAGACACTGCAATGATGCACCACCCCTTCTTACCTCAGTGTGTTCCTACACATCAACAGTGTGCGGCTCCTTCCTACATCAATGTAGTCATAATCTGCAATGATGCACAACTCCTTCCTACATCACTCTTTTCCTACACTTCAATGGAGTGCCACCCCTTCTTACCTGTGTGTTCCTACACGTCAACAGAATGCCAATCCTTCTTCCATCAGTGTATTCCTATACTCTAATGGAGCATCTATCAGGTGACCTTGCCCAAAGTGAAGCAGAAGACACTGCATTAGAAGTCCCAGTCACATCTCTCTTATCACAGGACCACGATCTCCGAACGTTTAATGAAGAAGATTGACATTCGATCTTTCAGGAGGACCATCAATATTCCCAGATCCCTGGTACCACTCATAAAGTCAAGCTACAACCTAGGCACGATACGTCACTGCTTAAAGAACAGACAGTTATTTACAGGAATAGAACAAAACCACTTAGTCCCAAGACAAACAGATCTTTCGCATCACAATGAAAATTTCAGTACATGTACAAAACCCCACGCACAGAAGAGAATTCGTGTGCATACTTTGTGCTCTTCCTCCTACTTTAATCTGTTCAGATCAAAGATCGCAAGTTGCTTAATCTTTGAAAGGGAAACCCAGGGGCCGAAAGTTTTTCTTAGGTGCCCACCGCTGGAGCTCGGAACGCCTGGTTGCTGAACACCTAGGCTGCTTAATGTTGATTCCACTTCATGCCTCTTTCTTCCACCTGTTTGTCTCTTTAACTCACTCTAACTAACTCTTGGAGGTTCGTCTTCACCACCGCCTTCTCCCTTTCTTGTTTCATCATCTTTCTGCACATCCTTTGTCCGTTTTCTAGCTTTCTCTCTCTTCCCCTTGGTCAAAATTTGATGGAAAATAAATCCCGGTTCCTAGTTATGAGTGCAGGCGTCCACCACCTGCAATCACCGGCACAAGTTAAGCACCGAGACCATTAACTGCTGTTGAATTAATTGCTGTACGCCCAGGAACACCCAGTGGATCCTTCAGCATTCTTGGAAATCTGTGCCGTGTGACTCTTTAATCTTTATAATGCTTTTATAACAATATAAAAGCTGGGAACTATTTTAGATAACTGGTTGATGCGTTATTTGTGTCACTGGGTGTGAGAGATCACCAGGAATTTGCTGAAAACGTCTGTTGTTGAACGTCAAACAGAGGTGCACGTCACCAGTTCAGTTTATTTATGGAGACTTTGTTTCTTCTCTTTCTACCTGCACGATTTTCATAAAGATGCAATATCATGGTAACAGCCTTTCTGAACTATACCTCCTTAGCCTTACCACATAAAAAAGAATACTGTACTCCATTGCTCTTCTGCTATTATTCTTACCCTATGCGCTTACTCTCTGTTTTATCTCTCTACCCCTTTCCTCATACTAGGTTCACCAACCTTCGCCAAACACCCTTCCTGGCCATTTCATGCTTTCAATCACCCCATAATGTGATGATAGTATTTGTACCCCTCGAAAGTTCTAACAGTGAATGACCTGTAGAAATATGGGTGTGTTCTGGTAGACGCACAAGGCATCCTGAAATCTATTTTACCTTCCAACACAGGCACCACACATTTCTTAAGATTTCACTTAAAACGCTCAAACTGACTGCTGGCATGAGAGTATGCAGAGCAGCTTGTAGTGATTAATTACAGGCCCTCAGTTTGTACAGTATGGGCATAGTGGACCCTTCCCTAGTAAATGCCTTCTGAAAGGACAAAACACATCTCACACCATCTACGGTGGCAGTCCACTAACAAAACTGCCTATCTTTGATGACCAACACAACCGGACTGTCCATTTATCTATCCCATTAGTGATTTCCCTGGTGGGTTGGAGCCACTGAAGGGTGTCGTTTTTTAAGGCCCAGCGCCATTCTTAGTGCTTGTGACATTTTTTCCTCCTACCCATGTTTACCTGCAGAAGGCACAGCGGGGAGAAGAGGTAGAGGAGAAAGATTGAATGGAAACAGAGAAGGGAGGAAGGGAGCAGGCCTGGTTTGAACATTTTTGGCACACCCCACTGATCAAGTAAAAAACAAAAGGAGTAAATGGCCCAAAATAATTAAATGGCAATTTTGTCGTCAATGAAGTTAACTCCCTGTAAGGAGCAGACAAACAATTCCATGAAGAAGACCTCTTACTGCTTATCTAAAAACCCCATAGCATTTCACAATAAAGGTCCCCTGCCAACATTCCCAGCTGCCTGACACCACTCACAGAACCAAAACACAAACTAAGCCCAAGCTGCTCATTCCATTATTATTCTCCCATTATTCTCATACGTTTCAATGTAGTGACCATCATTTCCCACACAACATGCCTCCAATATTTTTCTTGAGACCGCCACTCCCTACATCTCTGTTCTCAGCTCTCACTTAAGTGTGCTTTGCGGATTCCCTTGGCGATACTCTTTGAAGCTGTGGCCTGTTTTTTACCAGCCCTGATCTTTGAACCTCATCTGCCATCTGATGGTTTTATTGATCGCGTCACCGGTGTATATCAACACTAATGACACTCTGTAGACCAAAGAAAACACTGATTGATCACTACAATGCTATTTAGAAGAGCACATCTAGATAAGATAAGATAAGATAAGAGGAGGCACTCACCTAGTGAACATCAGTCAGCAGCTATGGGAGAGGCAAACTGGGTGCATAATTCATGCAGAGAAGCTGAATCCATCCCCTCATGCACAGCATAGTCTCTGCTGAATAGTTAAAGACGTTTTGAGATGTTCGGCACAGATATCCGCAAAGTAAAGGGTTGTCTTTTTCAGCTATGCTAAGAGGCATCCTTCATCTATTTTCTTATTCACATCAAATTAAGATCCTGGACGCTCTCATTTCTGCTCGGATGGACTACTGTAACTCTGTCTACCTAGGCCTGCCTGATTACTTGATCCATAAACCTCAGCGTATCCCAAATTTCACAGCAAGATTCGTACCTGGCATGAAATGCAGAGAACCCATTTTGTCTGCTCTGATCACTCTTAATTGGTTACTGGTAAATAAACGGATTAAGTTTAAGTCTTTATGCTTGATCCATAAAACAATAACTCTCCAAGCTCTCTCTCCTTTCTATCAAAGGTTTAACTCGTACAAACCTAATAGAATCCTTAGATCTAGCAGAAAGCTCCTATTAGAAGTGCCCAGGATCATCAGAAAGCAATTAGTGGACATGCTTTTTTCATTGGCGGTAGTTGTACTTTGGAACACTCTGCCAGTCCACCTGCATCAGGAATCTGATCATTGAAAATGTAGGAAAATTCCAAATGTGAGGCTATTTCCTACTTCACAAAACTAACCATTGTTGGAGTGGGCTTGTGAGTAGAATTGTTGAATTACTCTGGTTTTTGATCTAGCGCCTTGATAGCCATCAGGTTGAATGCTTTGCTTTTACAAATACTAAACTTAACCTAACCTACGGAGGTGCTAAATAGTGTTCAATGCTGATGCATCTCTTGAACGAAGATAGGACATTGTTTAGGATTAGAGAAGCCAATGTGAATGACTCTTTCATATAATCTAAGTGTCAAAACACTGGGGGTTTTCGGGATCCACTGACAGTGGTATGTCACAATACTGAGGTCCATAATAATGACATGTAAAAAATGTGCATCTAAAATATCGACTATCACTATGTCTTCAAAGTAAGGTAATAAAGGAAGGTGCAGATTTGCTGTTTTTAACTCCACATCTAATTACCTTGAAGATAAAGTGATAGCTGATATTGTGAATGTGATATTGTTGCATTTAGATGTTACAACCACAATACAGAAGCCTCCCTCCCCACCTCGTGACAGCTGGTCTCTAGTATTGGTATTGTATTGTGATCGTTTTTGGAGCTCTGTCTGGTGAATGCATGTCCCATGCACTTTAATTTGGAACCTTCAAAACGCTCCTTGCAGGTTACAGTTTATATTGCTCTTTGCCCCTCATGGGCAAACTTCTTATTCACAACAATCATTGTTGGCCTGCCTTTGAGCAGCATTTGTTTTGAGTTTATGTCCTCAATTTAGAGCCATTGATTGCCAACTTCCAATAGGGGTTCTGCCTGGCAGCTCTACACCACACAAAGGTGGTTTTATTTACATTTTTGATTTACAGGGCTTCAATCCTCACATACCTCTCTGCAGCTGCCTCTCAGCGCTGAGCTGTCATTGTGAAAGCAACTCTTCACATGGGCCTTCAAATTACTCTGGTCATAGGCAATCAAGGAGAGATGGGATTTCAGACCTCACCAAAAATTAGAAAAGTCATCTTCTTTTCAAACATGGAGTACCAATGGTGGTTGATAGCATTTCAACATATTTTTATCTCTTTTAGCACGCAAAAATTCACAATGTAGCTGAAGCACAATGTCCAAAGCGTGGCCATAAAAACAGGTGAAAGAGTGATTTCTTAGGGCTACACCCTAGGATTTGTATGAGGTATCCATAACATATGGCATCCAAAACTTCCAGTGTACCAGATTGTCACGCTACCCTCTCAATTGGGGCAAGATAGGAGCGCTGAGGCTGTAGCCCCATTGTTGAATCTTTCGTCACCTAGACAAGGCAGTACTGAGAGCGACTGTGATTTCTGTCTAGTGCACAGAAAAAGATTCATGCACTTCAGTACCACTCAGGTCCCGTTATACACAAAGCAGAGCACACCTAACTGCAGGAGTGCTCACTAGATGACCCAAAGTTGTAGGGTGGCCTGCTGTTACATGGGGGACTCAAAAACTGGCAGACCTCAGCTGTAACTATGCATAGGATTTCTGCTTGTTCAGGTCTAATGAGTTTACTGAATTCTTCCAGAACATGGACCAATCACCACACTCTCGGGTCAAGTGATCTGCTGACCTCAATGAAATCTTCTGGGAAAGGAAGAAGGCTTTATGTGTAGTGTGTAGGCCTCCACTGGATCGGTAAGTCAGTCTTTCTGTGTGACTGGTTGTTTCTTCTGGCAGGGATCCCTGGGGGGAGAAAGGTATACTAGGTCACTGCTGTCAAAGTGTTTCTGTAATTTTTTTCTGTATTTTTTTACTGCTAGTGAATCTAGAGTGAAGAGAGAGACACTGTTGCTACATCTTTTAAGCCTGGCTAGGATCCACCACCTGCAGCCTCCCAGAACACCTGTGATCCTGAGCAGAGCGGGCCTGCGGGGGCAAAGCATGCCCCCATGCACCTGCTCCTCCTTAGTGCCAAGGACTCACAGTTGTCCGATCGCACCCTTTGCCAACCACACTTGCTGACCCTGTGCCTGCCCCCTGCCCCCAGCGCGGTTTTCCCATTCTTCCAACTATCTTCAGGTCTTGGGATCCCTCGTTTGATGCAGAGGCCAACACACAGAACTATTCCACCTTCCCTCTTGGGATGTCCTGCTCCGCCTGCCATCTGCAATATCCTCTCCTCGCTCTGACCACTTTATCTTTCCTGGGCAGGTAAACGAGCTGCTAATCTCTTATATCGCAGCCAGTCATAAATGTAGTCACTTCCAGTGGCCCCAACCTGCACAACCAACCTCAGATTTAACTTGGACATCAGGACTGTATAATTTAGTTGGAGGCCACGATTGTGATCACTTACATGTCTGAACAATGGGGAAGGAAGCGACTAGGAAGTGAATTGAGTGCTCAGCGCCTCATAGAGGTAATGTAGTTTACCGCTCTGTTGTATTAATTTTTATTTCTCCATAGTCACTGACATTCAACACCTTTTCTTTGTTTCTTACATGCTGTAATTATTTCGTTTTTCATATACGCCTTGTTCTGCTGGTTATTCCACAGAAGTGCAACATGTCAGGTGTTGTCAGGTGTTTGCTATATCCTTTGCCCAAAGATAGTCTTCTCTCTGTAGAAACCTTTTCTTTTGTAGTGAAAAACACTTCCCTCGTGCACCCAGCACCAGAGTGGAGAATACCACAACCCCTTGGGCACCCACAGAGGTGTGTTCTGATTCTTTCTCTGTGACTCGAAATGCCTACCCCTCACTTGGCCCCGGCTATCACCACATACACTGGACACTGAACACATTTTGTGTTTCCTCTTTATTTGGGGTCCTTTACGAGGGGTCAGTGATTCCCATCAGCCAACAGGAGGGTCGCCATCTGCAGCCTCATTAACTTGTTGCCATTGTGAGAGGGACCTGTGGCATCTCCCTTGGTAACCCTCATCCACAACTTCACCTAAGAAGGTTTCTTTAGCTCTATGAGGGAGATGGGACGGTAAAGGGAGCTATCAAATTCTTCTCATGTCTCATACTGTAAAGTATGAAATGGCGGTCCGCATTCCCTTGGAGTGCTGGCATTTGCTGACACAAAGTGCTGTAACAAAATAACTGAACAGTGAGGGAGAAGGGAATGAGAAATGCAACTTAAATATGTGAAGATGCTTCTAGACTGTCTTTTGTCTTCTACTCAACTAAAAGAGCAAATAAAGATTGATTGTGTAAAAAATGTTTCACGGCAGGCAGACCTTATTTGTCTGCAAGAGACTTGGCTATGCGACAGTACCCCTGTAGTTGAAGGCTTTACCTAGATTTATAAAGCTGCTACCAAAGCTAGATGTAGACGCCCATCTGGTGGGATCATGACATTAATTTCTACAAGAACAATAAATAAGGTGACCTCGATAAATACCTCTTGTAAATGGATGTTGGCCAGTGAGGTACGCTTACAGGTCCAGGGAAGACAAAATGAATATGTGATTGTGGTTAACATATATGTACAATGGAGTTCCCAAGAAGAATATATAAAAGAAATGGGGGTCTTTAAAGAAGATCTGATATCCCTAAATGATAAATATGGTAAGGAGTTTCTAATTATTACGGGAGATTTTAATCATAAGCTAACTCCCAAAAAGTTGGACCCTTGGATGAAGGAAATTGAAGACGCATATGAGATAACACCGGCCTTTTTTCCTGGTGGTAATATGAATAGGCAAGATGAAGAGCTAGGGAAATTTCTAGGGTCACATGGACTAGTTAGCTTAAATGGCAGATCGGAATTCGATAGACCAGCAGAGCAAACATTTAGAAGGGGCAATCAATTGTGCCCCATAGATTATTTCTTTGTACACGCCTGGAATTTTGCCTTAGTAAACATTTCTAAGGTAATTAAGCGCAAAGAAAGTGACCACTATCCACTGTACTGTGAAATAGTGAGAGCTCCCCCAAGAGTCTGTGAAAAAGTTCTATTACAACCTATGGATTACCCAAAACGACTGTCTACAAAATTAACTGAGGAATATATAACAAAATTATCTGGTTTTCAACAAAATCTAGCCCCCAAGATAGCATGGAACCCGAGAGTCCCATGGTTTGAAGAAAAAATTACGCAGGCAGTACAATGCCTTTGTGCCAATTTAAAGAAGACAGAAAGGGGGGGGGAAATTCTGCAAGGGGGTGGCAGACAGCAAATGGGCTGATTTGACTACAAATGTAGAGAGAAAAAAAAGCTACTGAGGAGAGAAGAAAGAAAGATGAAGTTAAGATCCGATCAGGAGGACTATAATAATTTACTAAAATTGAGGAAGGAATACAAAATGTCAATGAGATCTAAGAAAAGAAGTTTTAAAGAAAAATGTTGGGACTCTCTACTGGAAACCATTGAAAGTAAAAATATTAAAGGTTTCTGGAGGTTAATCCAAGACGCAGCGGGTCGATCTATGGGAACAATGAGTTGTGAAGCCGATGAGTCTTGCTGGGAGGAGTACCTAAACCAATTATACATGTCTAGTAATGGGCCAGAATTCAGTGAGGAAAGAACCCGTAAGCGGGATGCAGTAAAAACATCTAATCCCTTTATGCTCCATTGCAAATGTGAAGAATACCATTAGGAAGCTAAATCTAACCCGTGCGGCAGGGCCTGATAATTTACCTGCAGTAATAATTAAAACAGAGCTAAACTGGTGGGCCCAATTTTTCTCAAAGATGTTTACAGCCGTACTAACCTCAGGTATAATTCCAAAATCATGGAGGGGAGCTGTAATCAGGCCATTGCATAAAAAAGGGGATAGAAAGTACCCAAAGAATTATATATTAATTAATCTACTAGACATTGGTGTGAAAGTGTTCTCCAAAATAATCCTGGGAAAACTGAAGGAATGGGTCGAATTAAATGCGATTGTCCCTGTAGAACAAGGAGGGTTCAAAGAGGGGCATTCAACACTTGATCATTATTTTGCCTTGTGGGCTGTGGCTCGGAAGTCAGTGGAACAGCAGGGTAGATTATACTGCTGTTTTGTTGACTTCCGAGCTGCATTTGATCTAGCAGATAGAGAATGCTTATGGGAGACGCTAAAAAGATATAATATCCCCGAAGACCTCTTAGCAGTCAGCTGCATAGTGAAAATTGGGCACAGGTTATTCAAGATGGTTTAAGACAGGGTTGCGTATTGGCCCCTCTTCTTTTCTCAATTTTTCTTGCTGATTTACCTAAATTATTAATAACCGAAAGAGGAGCAAGCCCAAAGGTAAATGGAAAGCATCTGTCTTGTTTACTGTATGCAGATGACCGAGATATTTTTAAACAAACAGAACAAGGACTGCAAGGAAAGTTAAGTACATGTGAGACATATTGTTTATCCAAACAACTAACAGTAAATATGGAAAAAACAAAAATATTGTGTTTTGGAAAGAAAAATCATAAATATAGTTGGTTCCTGGGGCAGACAAAATTAGAAGTTGTTAATGAATACAAATATTTGGGAATATGGTTCGATACAGCTTTAAATTGGGGCATGCACATTCAGACCCAGAAAACAAAAGGCCTAGCAGGAATTTGTGGGTTGAAAAAATTTAACAGTAATTACGGAGCTATGTCGCACAGACCGGTGTTGAAGGCCTTTAAGGCTATGATCCCCCCGCAGATGCCATATGGTGCAGAAATGTTGTTGTTAGGAGGGAAATGTTCATGGGATAATGAGGAAGGGGAATGTTTAAAAACTCTTCTCTCTTTGCCCAGCTCTTCAATGATACAGGCCATTAGGTTAGAACTAGATTGGCCAGCATGGAACATACAAGTCCAGCTAAATCTATGTAGATTTTGGAAACGGCTAGGATCAGGAGAGGAGGAGAAAGTGTCTTGTTGGTATAGAAGGGAAATCCAACAGAGTGAACTTAATTGGGCAAAAGCTACTAGAAAGAAACTCCACTCCATTTGTGATAATTTAAAGGTGAAAATTGACCTGGAGTCGTTATGTATTGAAGAACGGAAGAGTGATCTAAAAACCTTGGGAAATGAAAAATCTAGACAAGTTGATATGGATTACCTGAAACAAAAAGAGTCTGTGCATTTTATGTTAAATAGCTGGACAAATGATAACTGGTATCCGTATTTAGATACTGTACTGAATCACTGGTTGGGATTGGAATTGCTAAAGGTGAGAATAGGCATTAATCCCGCACGTTCAAATGAGAAAATAAAAAGCATATTAATGGATGATGACGGTAAATGTACATGCGGGATAGGCTTAAAATTGACCTGTGTCCATATTGTAATGGATAGCCAAAAATTGTTATCTGTACGGCGATTGATTTTAAGGCCAGTTTTAAAAAAATATGGAATAAGGTCAAGGACGCAAGCAATCGAGCTCCTCATTGACATGCAGTTCTTTGACAGTGCAATTGCTTTGGCGAAGTTTGTCCAAGTAGCTAAGAGATTTCTCATGGAATAAAGAAATGGAAAGAGTGGTCCATGGAGGGACAAACAATCAAATTTTAATTTTTTTATGTATTTTCAAAAAACATTGAACTTTTATGCATTTGGACCTGGTTCACAGTACGATACTATGGAAACAATTTGTTTTTAATGAGAAATAATGAACTTTTGGTTTTAGGTACTTTTACAAACCTTAATTATTGTACTTTTATCTGTTTTATGATGGTATATGTAGTTTAAAGACCAATTGGTCATAATAAACTTATTTTTGATTGATTGATACTCAACTTACTTGGTGAGCTGAGGCAAAATATAGTACAAAAAGACTTTTTCATGTCTCATCAGTGGTAACAAGGAAACTAAAATCCAACATTTTCTTAGTTGTGGCCCAGTGGCATTTATGCATGACCTTAGCAGCACACCATTCCCATTTGTTCGGCATAAAAAACAGATGTCGAACAACCCAAAACTACACAGGGTAACAACTTCTCCAGCTGAGTCTTAACGTGGTGTATGTATGCTCAGAGGCCATTTTCTGACCAGCGTTATTGAGATCGCCACAACCACAGATGCAAGGACCCCAGGGAGCTCTCAACAAGGACATGAGGATAAGGGTAGGTGTGCATAGACTATATAATTGTTTTTTAATTTGACTCTACATCATTAACTTGACACTACATCACTCCCCTGTCGGATCTTCATTCTTTATCAGGTGGCCCAGAGTCAGACCCTCCAAAAACTGCCTGAAACTCAAAATTCTAGCAGAGGGCACCCATGAGGTGGTACATGCCAGATCTCTCTAGGGGCTCTCTACTTACAGCTCAAACGTGGCACTTGCAGTATTTCATGGTATGTACCCTTCACCACAGGGACTGGCGAGAATGGTGGAAGAAACCTTTTCAGAGCTGAATTAATGATTTTAAACTATAAATGTGAAGTCATCTCAGTTGATTAGTACCACTAGTTCTAACACTTATAAGTGTGGAATCTTTGGTGATCGTTCTCAGCTGCTAGGCACACAAGAGCAGGAGTTGTGGCAAGTTGTCCTTCAGAGGTCAGCTTTTTCAGTCATACTTTTTCAGGAACCTGCCCAGCAGGAGAAGCATCCCCATGGAAATTGTAGATGGCTAATGCCATATTAGGTCTATTGGATTCGGTTACTGGCATGAAGGTATTTAGACATCTATTGCACCTCTATGGAGAAAACTCCAACTAATTCCAGTTGCAACTTGGAAATATTATGGTGTCCAATGGTGTTGATTTTTTAATTTTGGTACTTGTATTTAACCGGTAGAGTCCAATGTCTAGAAATCCATATGCCACAGCTGAATCCAGCTGAAAGTGTTTTTAACAGGTCAATTGGGCAAGTGGTGAGACAAGGACAAGTTTGCCAAGAAACCATTTCTGAGCTTATCATAATTGATTTTATTGGGGTCCAGCTTGATGGTACTATAACTTTACCTTGGGGTTGCCTGGAGGAGAGTAGGCCGCGTAAGGCTGCACCACATTCGGATCTTGTTGGTCTTCGGTGTCTCCCTTCTCCGTACGTCGGGAGGTGAAAGCAATAGTTCCGTTGGACAAAACTGAAAAGGAAAGCATTACTCATGAAAAGATAGGTAGGATATTACACTGCAGCTCACGGCTGAGCCTCCTTTTCATTTTAACCTCCATGCAGTTGATCAATTTCTTGGTTTTGACTCCGGTTCCGCAAATCTTTCCTCATGCATTGGTGTTGTTAGGCTGGAAGAGAATGTATCTGGTTCCTAGTAACTGAGGCTCTGGCCCAATAATCAGTGGCCACAGACAAGCCTGAAATAAACTGCAAAACTCTAATGCTCCAACCAGCACCTACCATGTTGTGAATGCCCCTTATGTGGCAACAGGGTACTGCTTTGATTATATTTATAAAACCAAACAATATCTCAGAGAAAGAACCTAAGACTGCAGGAAGCAGGCTAAGGGCATCACTGGCGGAGTGGAGATTGGAAGAGCACTGACTTTCCAGATTACCTTTCTAGATAGGTGTGAAATGAAGTCATTTAACATGTCATGAGTGATGTAAAATTTGAGATCATAAGCAGTGCATGACAGGGTGCAAGCTACAGTTAGTTCACTAAACTGTTACTGGCGATTTTCATGGGGTTTTCGTTTTTTAACCTTTAGTTCTAATTTCATTTAACACCTACTATAACGTCACTTTAATCTATGTTTTTTTCCAGTGAATTTCAAGCTTTTTTAATGCAAGATCTTTGTATCATATCGAACTATAACATTATATATATGTGTGTGTGTGTCTGTGTTTGTGCAGGACATTCGCTCTTTCTGCGTGGTCACCCTGGATTTTTCACATTTTATTGGACCCATAGTTTTGCTGGCTTTAGAACTCTGTGCACTTTACTCCTGCTAATCAGTAATACAAAGCCTGTTCTCCACCTATAATTGTACTATATGTCATCATGCTGTTCAGTTGATTGTACTGTATATGTCTTAAGTATTTATGAAGTAAGTTTTTTGTCTTTTAACTCATAGTTTTAACCATTGTAAGGCTGAAAGCTGAAACTATAAACAATACATCTACGTTTAAACGTGGTTGAATTGGCATACTCCTAATTGGTATATTTAGCTTGCTTATAGATCCCATAGTCTCAGTTTGCATGATCTATATGACACCAAATACAACCAGGACCTGGAAGTTGATTGCCACTAGTGCCCAAATAATCCCTTTTAACAGTTAAAAACCTTGCTTTTAACTATTGATAAGTCACCTCCGTGTAGGCCTTGTAGCTCACAAGGCATTGTGCATGGTATTTAAATGTAAGACATGTAGAAATGTAATGTTGCCATGACCCAAATGCTATTTTCTTTTTTTTTTTATAAGCAAATTTTTATTTCTTTATCGAAGGCAAAAGCAAATATGGCATACAACAGTTCGTTGAACTTGGCATCAATAAAACCAATCGTGGAAGCATTGACAATCAATTGCAAAACCCACCCCGCCTCCCCAGCCCCCCGCCCCCCGCATCTCACCCCTCAGAACAGGCCCCCAAGCCATTTCCCCCATATTTTGCGGAATTTTGGGGGGCAGTCCCGGGCAGCGTACACCGACCGCTCCTGAGCGACACACCAGTCCACCCCTCTTCTCCAGGTAGCCCCTCAGGGCGGGTCCGACTGCGACCACACGGCCGCAATATCTCTTTTGGCTACCATGAGGGCAGTAGTTAGAAAGTATTTGTCATTACGGGACCCGTCCAGCCCATCTGTTATGCCCAGCAGGGCCATTCTAGGGTCATGGGGGACCTCCCATCCCAGGACTTCAGTTAGCTCGGTTTCAATCGCGGTCCAATAACTCCCCAGGCGGGAACAAGACCATACCATGTGGAAGAAGTCCGCCGGGCCTACCCCACAGCGAGCACATGAGGCGTCCGTGCGGAGGCCGGCACGATATAAGCGATCCGGGGTCAGATAAGCGGCGTGGAGGTAATAAAGCTGGATGAGCCGCAGCCTAGCGGAAGTGGTAAGCAATCTGGGTGCCATAAGGGCATCCCTCCAGTCCGCATCGTCCAGTGGCCCCACCCAAGTCTCCCATCGCTGTTTTAGTCCACTCCAGTCTACCGGGGTATTATTGATCAGGGATTTATATATGCGGGATATTCCCCCCTTCCCCAGACATCCCAACATCACCTGAGCCTCGGGCGGGCTATGGGCCGGCAATCTGGATTCCAGAGGGACATGGGCTTGGGCCGCATGACGCAACTGAAGATACTTATAAAATTGCGAAGACTGTAAGGAGAAGCGGGTCCGAAGCTCCTGGAAGGAGCACATGTGGCTCCCCCGCCATATATCACCCAGGTTGGAGATCCCTAGAAGATCCCACTGCCGAAAGCCTTCAAGGCCCGCCACCTCTCGCAGCCAGGTCCCGCGCCAAAGTGGTGTGAGCTGCGTTTTCGTTCCCGACCAGCGGGTATGTCGCAAGGCGGCGCGCCACGCCAGGAAGGGGGCTCGCACGACATCGGGGAGCGACAGGGGAACCGTCGCCCCATAGAGCATGTCCTGGATAGCGGAGAACCCGATACAGTGCACCTCGAGTCTATAGGCCGGATCATCCCACCCGTTCGAGAACCAGTCATGAATCACCAGCAGTTGGGTGGCCAAATAATACAGATACAGATTAGTCATGCTCAGGCCTCCGTCATACGAGGGGACCCGGCAGCGATCTAAGGCCAACCGGGGCCTGCCGCCGCCCCAGAGAAATTTAGTCGCCGTCTTATCCAGTTCCCGGAACCACGGGCGCGGAAAGGGGCACGGGGTATTCTGTAACTGTGGTAAATATTTCATTACCGGTACTATTTTTTATGCGGTAAAGTCTAGTAAGAATAACTCAGTAAATATAAGAGGCAGAATCCGTGGTATTAGAGGTTCTAAAAGGCTTTATTCCTCTACAAAGGAATTACAGTTCGAACTGCAGGCTTCAAATTCCATCACCACGAAGGTTCAGGAAGGGAAGGCAATACATTATTGACAAGTAATGGTATTTATATGGAAAGCATTACATTAAGACAGATGCAAGAGGCGTAACAGCTGATAATACAGATATGATACACATACGTAATGAAAAAAGGCGTAAACATAGGCGTAACTAAATACGTCATTAAACATGATGTCACAAGTGGGTGGATCCATAAGAGAATCCTGCAATGTCAGCAGAAAATATTTGGCAGAGATGCGCGCGCAGCCGCATGACGTGTGATTGACGTGCAACTAGAGGGTGAAAGGGGGTTGACATTTAGCTCTACATGTGGAGACAGAAGTCTGAGGGGTCATGTCAACCTAATCCCAAATCATATCTAATATCTTATGTTTAAAGAACTGTATTATCCAAAGGGAAAGGTTTCTCGGACAGAATCTATTCTATACTGACTGTTAGTGCGTTTACAAGCGTCTAAGTGTCTACATGAGATGCGAGGGGGAAGGAATCTTCCATGGTAACAGAGGCTATGAATTACTTGCATGAGGGCAATGAGGCCTGGCCCTTTGCACTGTAGCTGGAAGAATGTTTACCTAAACTACTAGACAGGAATGCATCGGATGAGGAGCGGAGCAGATAATCTTGAAGGTGAAATACAGTTTTTGGCAGGCAACAGGCTGGATCGGACACCGTTAGCCGTGTAGGGAGTAGGACAAAGTTCATGGATACAGATACAGGCTCGGACTGGAGCTTTCAGAGGCAGAAGGCAGGAAAAGGCTTGATGGCAGAATTCAGGGCCTACTCGCCTGAATCTGTAAAATGTGGAAAGTGAACCACATAAAGTCGGTGGCCTTTCATACTTAGGAATGGAATATCTGACCCATTCATGGCGGGTCTGAAAGAGGACATGTTGACGGTGGACGCACATGTATTTGCGTCTTCATAACTGGAACTGGAGGGAACATACATGTACTTATAGCATGCACATGGAGCCGTTGGGGTCTACGATAGGGGACATAACTGATCACAAAATTCATATTTCCTCATTCCCTCCTTGTCCCCTACGGACCCTCAGGAGATATCGATCTTCATCAATCCATCGATCTGTTCATATAGCATCATTTGTTCTTCTTTCTTCTTCCGGGATCTTGAACGAAAACTTGGATGCGGGATACACGATGTGGCACACAGACCACAAATCGCTGGCCCACATTGTAGACATAAGCAGCAACTGAATAATATGAGAAAGCCAATACCTAGGAAGGATAGGATCCTCCATCCCCAGGCTGACAACACGCTCCAGAACCAACCGGACCAAGTCCAGGTGCCTGGACTTTGGTGTATCTGGCTTATAATCTTATGAAGGCGAGTTATGGCTTTATATACTGACGGCGAGTTTTCTGGTATGAAAACACAGCAACTTGATCCGATGACCCTACAAGCTCCGCCCCTATCGGCCAGGATGACGTCAAGGACAAGACGATTTTGAAGCACAACAATCCGCATAGCAGACTGCTCTTCTGTTAAATTGCCTAAGGCGGAAGTAGTCTCGTTCACTACTGCTTCAAGGGTTCTAGTTAATCTACGTATCAGCTTACTATTAGTGACTGTACCTATATAGGGAAAAAAACCTTTATTGAAATCTGTGTATTGCTCCCATGCCGTTTCAGTGTAATCGACAATCGGGAGATCTCTCTGCTGTCTGTTGTGTACTAAATGAGTATTTCTGTGATAGTCAGGAGGGGCTAGGAAAACAGGTGGCAGAAGGAATGCTATGTAACAGGTACCATCCCAATCTAGAGGTAGACGTATATATGCGGTCTGGCCACATATGAAGTAGGAATGACGGGAAGCTCTAAATGTAGACTTGCCTTGATCACTGAATTTTATTACAGTGGTGCATTTACTATGGCCCATGTGTATGGAACCATTCTTTCTTACACATAATTCCCCTTTAACTGGGAATACTGACATAGCGGGCAAGATTGGTGTAGCTTCGGATTCAACATTCAGAATCAGGAGGTTAAGTGTAAAATTACCTAATCCATATACTTCATTTTCTAGATCAGTTCCTGTTCTTTTGGGAAGTCCCTCCTTGTTAGGGTAGCAGACTTTAAGCAAAACTAGGTTCAGGTTTCCCCATACCCAGTTGTCTTGATAAACTACTGAATTTGAATCTAGGGAATTAATCAAACTAAACCATGCTCCACAGGAGCCATTGTGTGTGAACGGATATGGAAAGAGGGGCAAAACTCCCTTATAGTTCTGATAGGGAGGGAGTCGGCCATATATCCAACAATTTGTAGCATTGCTGGTCTGATGGGAATGATGTAACATACTAATGAATGTGTTGTTGCGCAGCGCAAATCTATAAGACAACTCATGCGGAGGTAATTCGCTAAAAGAATGTTCAGCAGTAACATTGTAAGCACGCTTAGAAATAGGGTAATACATATGTAGCAATATACTAGTTATAATGATCAGAAAATTTAGAGAAAACAAAATTAATAATGTTACTGTGCAGTGACTACGAAGTGATTTACAATACGCATGCTTTTTAAGCTGCATCTGTCGATTTCTTTCTCTATTCCGGTCTAGAGGATACATGTCAGAGACAAATTCAACCGATTCACCTTGGAGAGGACTTAAACAATCAAATTGTCTGACTTGCTAGACCTTAATTTCAGTTTATAAAGTTCCGTTTTTGTTTGTTCAACCAAGGGGAGCTTTGAGTCTGTCTCTGAGGGAATGCAGGGCTGAGTGTTCACATCGGACGGTAGTCCATAAAATTTTTTGATATGACTCGAGTGCAACCACCCTTTACGTCCCTCGATCTTCACGGCTGTCCTTGTTGTTAGTAGAACGAGTTTAGGCGATTTCCACCTAGGCTCCAGTTGGGTCTTCCGGTCGAAATTCCGCACCAGAACCAGATCACCTGGAACCACGTCATGGGGCTTCACCTCAGTGTTATCGGGAAAAGCTGCAGCTACCTGTGAACGACAAGATTGTAGTGCAGACATCAAGGAAGCCAGGTAATCTGTCAGCATATTACAGTCAACATCAGTGATTTTGCGAGGTATAGGCGTCCCCCACATATTTGGTGGTCTACCGAAGATCACCTCGTACGGGGATAGCCCTGTTCGAGAATGTGCTACCATTCTCATGTAAAAGAGTGCAACTGGTAAGGCTACTATCCAATCGACTCCTTTTTCTCTACATATTTTGGACAATCTGATTTTCAGAGTCTGATTATGGCGCTCCACGAGACCTGCTGCCTCGGGATGTCGAACACAGTGGAATTTCCATTGGTAACCTAACAGAAGTGAAACGTGTTTCATCAGTTCGGATGAGAACGGCTGGCCGTTATCTGAGTAGACAACACGTGGCAAACCGAATCGTGGGAAGAATTCTCGAACTAGCTGTTTGGCAGTAGTCGGGGCAGTGTAATCTGAAACCGGGTAGGCTTCTGTCCAACGGGAAAGAGCACAGACAACTACGAGAACATATTTGAATCCTCGACATCGTTCCATCTGGATATAATCCATCTGGAGGACTTCAAAAGCATGATCGGGAGGTTGAAATCCACCCTGCTCTACGGGGATGCTTTTACCTGGATTAAACTGACAACATATCATACAGGTACGTACTTTCTGTTTGGCTGCTGCTCGCAGATGTTTGTTAAACCAAATGTGTTGAATACTGTCTAGCATAGCTTTTTCTCCTAGGTGCGCTGGACTATGTATTGTGTTAATGATGACTTGAACCATGGAGTCGGGAAGAAACCATATAGATTTTTCCTTCGTCATCCATCCTTGATCCGTTTGGATCCCTCCTAATTCAGTCCATTTCTTTATTTCTTCTGGTGTAGCATGTGTCTGTATGTCAATTACATCAAGGGCGGGATCCTTAACTGTCATGCAATGTGTTGGTGTCAGAACTATTGTCTTTGTCGTGTCAGTTGTATGAGTCTGGTTCTGAGCAGTCTGTTTAGCTGTTCTGTCAGCTAGGTCATTACCCTGAGAAATGATATCGGTAACTTTTGTATGGGCTTTGCATTTCATAATCGATATTGCAGTAGGTAAATGAATCGCGTCTAATAGGACTTGAATGAGGGGTCCGTGTTGGATATGGGCGCCGTGAGAAGTTAAATAACCTCTCTCTTGCCATAGTACGCCGAAGTCATGGACGACTCCGAATGCATAACGTGAATCTGTGTATATGTTGACTTTCTTATTTTTGGCTTGAATACAGGCTTGTGTCAGAGCGATGAGCTCTGCTGCTTGAGCTGACAAAGTGTTAATACAATTTGTTTCAATGACTTCAGTGTCTGTTGTGACTGCGTAAGCGGCCACTAACTCTCCGGTACTTGTTCTCATACATGAACCATCTACATACAATGTCAAGTCTGGATCTGATAAAGGGATATCTGTCAAGTCTTGTCTGGGTTTCGTCGTGATAGTAATGACTTCAATACAATCATGTGCTAATGGATCTGTTCCATTTACTGGCAAAAGTGTGGCAGGATTTAACGTATTACAACGTCTGATTTCTATGTGTGGCTGAAACAATGTTAATTCATAACCGGTGAGTCTTGCTATAGTCAAGTGTTGTGTTTGTGTGCGGTTCAAGAGAACCTCTACTGCATGTGGTACTTGTACTGTTAATTGATGTCCTAACACTATGGCATCGCTTTGTCTGATTGCTAAAGCTGTTGCTGCCACTGATTTCAGGCACGCAGGAAGAGCCTGAGCTACTGGATCTAATGTACTAGAGAAATAAGCACATGGTTTGTGTGATCCTGCTTGTTCCTGAGTGAGTACTGACAAGGCAGTACCTTCGCGCTCTGTAACAAAGAGTGTAAAAGGCTTACTGTAACATGGTGTTGCTAAAACAGGTGCTTGACATAAAGCTTTCTTTAAGCTTTCAAAGGCATGTGTATGTTCTTGAGTCCAAGGGAGGACAGTCGATGTGGCTGCCTCCTGTGTTGTCAACTGGATGAGTGGTTTTGCTAGAAATGCATATTGAGGGATCCACTGCCTACAGTATGAAGTGAGACCTATAAAAGCCCGCACCTCCTTTTGTGTCTTGGGTGGTGACATGTTAGCAATTAACTGGATGCGATCAGGTGTAAGCTGTCTTCCCTCCTTGGACAGCGAGTGCCCAAGGTAAACAACTTGCTGGACACAAAATTGAAGCTTAGAAGGGGACACCTTGTGCCCCTTGTCGGCCAGAAATTTCAAAACCGTCAGTGACGCTCCTTCACATTCAGGTTCGCTTCGGGCGGTGATCAGCAAATCATCGACATATTGAAGCAAGGCAGTGTTAACTGGCATGTGGATACTGTCAAGTTCTCGTTTCAGTGCTTGGCTATAGATGCTGGGGCTTTCTGTGAATCCTTGAGGAGCGCGTGTGAATTTAGAACTTCGTCCATTTAAACTGAATCCGAACAAATATTGACTTTCCGGATCTATTGGGACGCTAAAGAAAGCATTCTTGAGATCAATTACAGTGAAGAACGTTGCTTCTGAGTCAATAGCTGTTAGTAACGAAGAGATATCTGGAACCACAGGGTATTGTGGTACAATACATTTATTTAATTCGCGCAGATCAATAACTAATCGATATACTGGTGATGCTTTCGGATCCGTTCTTTTAAGAATCGGAATTATCGGGGAATTACATACATTGGAGTCGGTTTCTACAACCACTCCTTGTGCAATGAGCTCGTCAATGATTTGCAGCAAAGCCACAACAGCATCTGGTGGTAACTTGTATTGTCGCATTCGTGGTAGTACTACTCCTGTTTTTAGTGTGACTCGATATGGTGTAATGTTCATACAACCAACATCAGTTGGGCCTTGTGCCCATAGATGTGTAGGTAAATTCTGCAGCCGGTGATCCATGTCTCTGGACACGTAGTGACCTTTGAAGTCACGTAAAAATAATCGTACTCCTTCCGGAGAACAACATATTATAGCTCCTAGAGCTTTCAATGTTTTTATACCTAACAAGTTTTCTGGACATGATTTAGTAAGCAATAAATCTGTAGTTCGTGTCAATGGACCAACCGTAAGTGGAAGGGGTTGCGTTACTTCATTAATGATAGGCTTTCCTGAGAATCCAAGGGAAATATTCTGTGAGCCTGAGAGGGGTGCCCCTGGAACTTCACTGCGTCGTATAGTTGTTCTGCTTGCCCCTGTATCAAGTAAAAACTTTATGTCTTCCCCTAATAGTTCACTATGTACATAAGGTCCCTCTTGATCTACAGGAACCTCGATAAGGGGTAAGCCAACTTCCCTCTCTAGGCTATTTCATGTGTATCGCTGATAATCGGGATAGTCATTTTGTGCATACTGGTACATCTGTTGCGTGGTTGCTTGTGTGGCAGCAATAGGCTGCGCTTGTGGTGGTGCTACGGTCTGTTGTGGAGCTGCCTGTTGCGGAGCTAGTTGTTGCGGAGCTGACCTATGTTGTGCATGCTGAGGTATTTGTTGTTGATTCTGATCCTGTCTAAGTGGACGTGGTCTTTCCTGTGTTCTACCTGTGGCAATATTATGTTTCAGGACTGGACAATCGTGTATATAATGACCTTGTTGTTTACAATAGTTGCATGTCCCTTTCGTTGAACCTGCGGAATCACCCTTTTTATGACCATCGGCTGGAACTGTCTGGGCAACAAGCATTTTCATTTTCGTATCTTTCATACGTCTTTGTTCATGTTCTTGTTCTTCTCTAATTCTATTGTGGTGATATTGTAACATCTGTAACATCTGTGACGGTGTGTTACCTTGCCAGGTACTCTCAAATTTCAATACTCTATTTTTAACTTGCGGCAGGGAATTTTCAACTAATTTTGTCACAAACAGATGTGGATATGACTCGCTACTTGCTTTTATGCCACTATTAATACCAAAACATTTTTCAAATCGGGAATAGAAATCACTAGTGTCTTCATCTTGCTTTTGTTTACAGGCTGAGATTGCACCCCAGTCCTCCTTTTTCGTAGTTAATAAACGTGGCAGTACCTGCACTAGTAATCCTGGTAGTGCTGTAGTCTTTTCCCCAAGCCCTGATCCTGCAGCTCGGGCCTTTTCTTCGTTTTCTAATGCTGTCCAATCTATCTTTTGGTCTCCCACCTCCCATTCCTTTTCTTTGAGTTTCTCGTAAACACCGGCAGGCATTAACACTTTCAATATTTTCATAATGTCGGGGTAAGTATACTCTCCCATGAGTAACATGTCCTTTATCTCACGGTGGAAACCTGCTGGATCCTTGTCATGGCTGGGTACTACTTTCTTCATTTCTAATAATTCAATTTTAGTTATAGGCGTGTACACAAACACGCGTGTAAAGTTATTATCTTCACCTCTGATTGGGTGTACTTCGCGTAACGGATTCTGTCTATCTATGTGATACATTTTTCTTCCCATAGTGGGAATTGGAACATGTTCTGGGTATGCGAAAACTATATACTGGTTTCGAAATTCTAGAATGTCTTTAATTAAATCAGTACCTGACCCTCTCCATTTATTCGTAAGTAGTTCTGTCAATATGTCAGGTAAGGGTCCAGGATCGGAGTGTTGGCTTTTATATAATATAAGGAGGTGTTGAATCATGTATATACTAGCTAAACGCTGTTCGTCTGGGGCAAGATTCAGAAACGTGTGTGCTAGTGCATCTTCACTGTATTTGCTGGGACTGTCAGCCCATTGTACTGCTGACCTGGCTAATTCTTGTTCGTCCATGGAATCGAGCATATGGTACCCCCTTCGGTCTCGGAGTAATTTATCAGCGGCTTGGAATAGGTGTTCAGGGGACCTTGTATTTAACATAGGGGTTTGAAAATGTCTGTTACATTCTGGACGTATCGGACGTATCGGATCATTAAAGCATCTAGTATTATTATGGGGTTTTCCTCTACCTACGTAAGCTATCGTATCTAATTGTTCTGATTCTTGCTCCTCCTCTCCCTCTGATTCAATTCTGTCTGCTTCTCGTCTTTCTTTATGTATTCGTTCTACTTCTTTGCGGATCTTTCGATACATGGCGATTATACACGTCTGTCTATCATGTTTCTCGTCTGATATGTTCTGACCCCATTTGGCAAGTTTTTGCATGGTATCATGATCTGCCTCAGGCCTGTCTTGGTTCCCGATCACGCAGTTTATGAAAAAACGTAGTAGTTGTCTTTGTACATCCACTTTCTGGTATTCCATAGCTTCGTTAATACTTTCTGGGCCTCGCCCTGTTTGGACAAAGTGATATATATTGTCTAGGTGTTCAACCATTCCTGGTATCGTCATTAAATACAATGTAGCTCGTCTTATACGTAGTGATGATAGTAGCAATCTGTCCTGTTTACCTGGCACTGGATCGTATCTACAATCCACAAGATGTTCTTTAAACATGTCGGATGTCGCTAGTTGGGGTGTACGTTGGAGTGCTAAATCTCTAAGGGTCCGTTTATTTCGCGGCGGTGTGGCAAACATGTCTGTCGTACCTCCTGTAGCACCATCTGAGGTGCTGGGCAAGAAAGGATTCGTTGGACGTAAGATAGAAATTGTAGATGCGGGAAAAACAGTAGAAACGGACGGACCTGTGGGAATGGGCGTAGGAGTTTGTGGTTGCGGGGATACAGACGGATGATCTTGGCGTTGAGCACCATCAGTGGGCGGTGCGTGTGACAGAGCATTAGCATATTCAGGAGCTACATCATCTAAATAGGAAGAAAGGAAAATATCTTTTGCTGTTTTGGGACGTGCTTTTATCGGGAGCAATGGGGGTGTCAAGTTTTTCGGGATTTCCGGGGTGGCCTGAGGTAACCCTTCGGCCAGAAGAGGATACATACCGTTCATAAGGGTATTTCTTTGTCTATCTACTTGTTCTGTTTTTACTCGGGTACCTTCCTCGATTAATAAATTTTCTCGGGTTTTATTTGAATTCTCCCTACCTTTCTCTTCCTGTCTGAGCGCTTTTTCTGTACGTCTATATGATTCTTTACGCCATAATTCAATGGCATCTTTCTGTGACTGTCTGGCTTTCTTTTTCCATAATTCTTCTTCTACTCTCATGATGCAATCTGCATCCCAGGTCCCCGCTGCGGGCCATCTCTGACTCTCTGGTAACTCTTTGGTGTAGTCCACCCATAAATCAAGAAATAACACGGCATCTAGGCCATGCTTATGATACATAAAGTACCCTGGAGTGTCCCTAGGTGGGATGGGAACAGCTTCTTCGAGTACCCCTTTTCTGGTTTTGATCTGTCTTAATTTCGAAAAGAGCGGCATTTTTAGACCTTATTACTTAGAACACACTTTATACAATTAACACAATAATGAACAATCATTCACACCACAATATGTAGAACGTATTAAAACATTTAACATTTAACAGTTTAACGAACGATAATAACTAATAGAAAACTAGTTACTGACATAATACTGACACTAGACAATACTGAATTATATGCAAGACATACTAGATATACTGCTAAACAGTACAGATACACTGCTAAAACAGTGCAGACCGGATTTGTGTACCCAAACCCGTCTTGACCGGCACAACTTATGTGCACGTTTAAATGCCTCCCCGGCAATGGTACTCACCGGGTAGCACGGAACGGAAGGCCTCGGAACTGAACTGGACTGGACCGGACTGGACTCGACTGGACTGGACTCGGAACTTCGGAACCTGGTGGGCCTCTGTATACCTCGGATCTTGCTCTCTCAGCTAGGCTCTGGTCGGGATACTTCGCACTTCTCACCGCCTCGTCTGGGTGTTGATCGCAGCCTCAGTCACCCCCGCTCGGCCGGAGGGAGATACAGGAAATCCTGCAGGTACGCGTTTTTGTCCGTTTAGCTGTGGCAGGAGACCGGGCCTGCAACGCACCTCCGGCGCGTGAGATGAGAAAGTGTCCCTGTTCGGGCGCCAATTTATGTGGTAAATATTTCATTACCGGTACTATTTTTTATGCGGTAAAGTCTAGTAAGAATAACTCAGTAAATATAAGAGGCAGAATCCGTGGTATTAGAGGTTCTAAAAGGCTTTATTCCTCTACAAAGGAATTACAGTTCGAACTGCAGGCTTCAAATTCCATCACCACGAAGGTTCAGGAAGGGAAGGCAATACATTATTGACAAGTAATGGTATTTATATGGAAAGCATTACATTAAGACAGATGCAAGAGGCGTAACAGCTGATAATACAGATATGATACACATACGTAATGAAAAAAGGCGTAAACATAGGCGTAACTAAATACGTCATTAAACATGATGTCACAAGTGGGTGGATCCATAAGAGAATCCTGCAATGTCAGCAGAAAATATTTGGCAGAGATGCGCGCGCAGCCGCATGACGTGTGATTGACGTGCAACTAGAGGGTGAAAGGGGGTTGACATTTAGCTCTACATGTGGAGACAGAAGTCTGAGGGGTCATGTCAACCTAATCCCAAATCATATCTAATATCTTATGTTTAAAGAACTGTATTATCCAAAGGGAAAGGTTTCTCGGACAGAATCTATTCTATACTGACTGTTAGTGCGTGTACAAGCGTCTAAGTGTCTACATGAGATGCGAGGGGGAAGGAATCTTCCATGGTAACAGAGGCTATGAATTACTTGCATGAGGGCAATGAGGCCTGGCCCTTTGCACTGTAGCTGGAAGAATGTTTACCTAAACTACTAGACAGGAATGCATCGGATGAGGAGCAGAGCAGATAATCTTGAAGGTGAAATACAGTTTTTGGCAGGCAACAGGCTGGATCGGACACCGTTAGCCGTGTAGGGAGTAGGACAAAGTTCATGGATACAGATACAGGCTCGGACTGGAGCTTTCAGAGGCAGAAGGCAGGAAAAGGCTTGATGGCAGAATTCAGGGCCTACTCGCCTGAATCTGTAAAATGTGGAAAGTGAACCACATAAAGTCGGTGGCCTTTCATACTTAGGAATGGAATATCTGACCCATTCATGGCGGGTCTGAAAGAGGACATGTTGACGGTGGACGCACATGTATTTGCGTCTTCATAACTGGAACTGGAGGGAACATACATGTACTTATAGCATGCACATGGAGCCGTTGGGGTCTACGATAGGGGACATAACTGATCACAAAATTCATATTTCCTCATAACATGTAGAGGAACTTGGGGAGGATCATCATCTTATAGAGGGCGACCCTCCCCAACGGGTTCAACGGGAGCGACTGCCACCTAAGCATGTCCGATCTGGTCTTGTTGACTACAGGAGCCACGTTGAGGGCCCAACAGAGTTCCGGAAGGAGGGTCACCCAGATCCCCAGGTATTTAAAGGAGAGCCTCCGGAGGGGAATGTCAGATTGCCAGTCGAAACACTCCCTCGACGGGTGCAGCGGGACCAGGACGGATTTTTTGGGGTTCAGATGAAGACCCGACGCTTGGCCAAATCGGTGGAGAATCTGGCGGACCCGGGGCCCGAGGTCGCTGGATCAGAAAGATAGAGGAGGACGTCGTCCGCGTAGAGGGCAATTTTGTCGGGGATCATACCTGGCCAGTCCCACCCGCGAAGAGTGGGGTCCGACCGGATCAATACAGCTAGTGGCTCCATGGCCAGAACGAATAGGAGGGGCGAGAGCGGACAGCCCTGTCGCGTCCCTCGACCTATGAGAAACGGGCGGGATAGAGCCCCATTGACCAGTACGCGGGCACGTGGGCTCGCATACAGGACCCCAACCATAGCGCTGAACCGGGGACCGAAGCCCATGCGCTCCAGGATATCACCCAAGTATGCCCACCCCACTGAGTCGAAGGCTTTTTCAAAGTCGACCAGCAGAAGGGCCAGATAGGGGGAAAGGCGCCCTCGGTGTGCCAGGGTGAGGTGCAGGCGCCGCAGGCAGTGTCTGGTCCCCTGCTCCGGCATAAATCCATGCAAGAGATGGGCGTATCTGTTGCGCTAGAACCGTGGCATAGATCTTGAGCTCGGTATTAAGAAGGGATATCGGCCGGTAGTCTGAGCAGGACTGTGACGGGGGCTGCGTCTTGGGAAGGACAACTATGGTGGCTGTGTCCGTTTCAGGCCGGAACGAGCCCTTCTCCACCACCTCAGCAAACAGGTCCCGAAGCCTCGGGGCCAGTGTCTCACGATAGTGAGCATAGTATTCCTGAGTGAACCCATCCGGTCCCGGGGTCTTCCCGGGCGCCAGGCGGCTAATCGCCTCCTCAATCTCCTGCAGCGTAATAGGCAAGTCGAGGGTCTCAGAGACCTCCTGTCCCAGCCGCCCAAGCACCGCCCCATTCGCTCCCAGCAACTCCACAAGGGAGATCTCGGACGCCCGGGTTCGGTATAACCAGGAGTAATAGTCAGCAAAAGTTTGGGCCATGGCCACCAAGACTGTCTGGGTCCCGCCTGCAGAGTCTTTGATGGCGGGGATGATCCTACCCGCTCGGGGGTAAGTGGCCAGCCGGTGGAGGAGTGTACCGTTCTTGTCTCCCCATCCGTATACCCGGGCCACCGAGGAGCGCCATAGAGTCCTCGCCGCCTCCAAAGAGTGCAGGCGGATCTCTTCCCGCAGGAAGGCCAGGCGGCGCAGTCGCGTGGCGTCTCCCAACGTCCCCTGGTGTCGCTCCAGCTCCAAAGCTTGAGCCTCGCAAGCCGCGAGCTGCTGGGTCTGAGTACGTCTCTGCTGTTGCACATGATCCTTCGCAGCCCCCCGAATAGTCGCCTTGCTGGCCTCCCAAAAAACGGCAACGGAGGAGACGGAGCCCGCATTGTGAGAATAATAATCGGCTATTTCACCACCGACCACTTTCCGAAAAGCCTTGTCGTGGAGAAACCAAGCGTTCAGACGCCACATCGGACGGGCAGAGAGGGGAGGCGGACCAAGAGCAAGGAGCACCGGCGAGTGGTCCGAGAGGCCTCTCGGGAGAATGCGTGCATCCTGCACCCCAGCGCATTCGGTAGATGGAACGAAGAGGAAATCGATCCGGGCATGGGAGTGGTGTGCCGCCGACGTGTGGGTGTATTGGCGAGCCCGTGGGTGCCAAATCCTCCAGACATCGCATAGGCCTTGAGATTCAGCCCAGGTCGAGAGCTGCTTCGCGCGAGCGGCTCGGGCCGGGGAGATCGGTCCCGTTGAGTCCAGATGGGGCGTGTAGACCGCATTGAAATCTCCGCCTAGAACGAGCGCGCCCGCCGGAAGCGTCGGGAGGAGGCCCGCGGCGTAAGAGAGGGCCAATGGCAGGAGGGACGGAGCCGCATAAAGAGTCAGTAAGGTGAGGGGTCATCCCTCAAGAGTACCACATACCGCCACTACCATGCCCTGGGGGTCCAAGTGCACCTGAGCCAGGACGAAGGGAAAGGACCTGCGGAGCAAGACAGCCACCCCCCGGGAACCCCTCGCAAAACCTGAGTGCCATACCCTGTCATAGCCGTAGCGGGCGAGAAAGGGACATTTATTGCCAAGGAGATGGGTCTCCTGGAGGAGAAGCACATCAATCTCCGCACGTTGTGCATATTTAAGGACCACCATGCGGTTAAAGCGATCTAACAGACCGTTAACATTCCAGGACAATACGCGCATGGCGGCCTTAGGAACAGGCGGGTCAGCCATGGTCGAGGACAGAAGAGGGGGTCAATGGAGGCACGGCTGCGCAGGCCCCCAGAGGGGAGGGACAGCGGGACATCGAGCAGGAGAGCAGGTCACAGGTTACATGATGCCTTGGAACAACAACAAAGAGGGAAACACCCCCCACCAACAAAACCCTTCCGAAGAGGAAGAAACAACCCCAAACCAATCCCCATCCCCCACCCCCCACCCTATACTTCGAAAACAGAAGCATCTGTCGCCCGAACAAAATGGAACAACCACCAAGCTAAAACGCTCGGGCTAGAGCACTAGTGGACCCCTGATACAACGGAAACCAAGCCTGATTCACCTGCCCTGGCCGAGAGCCACATAGACAGCGGAGCGCCCCAGCCCAGGCCCGAGCACCAGCAACCCCCCTCCCCCCCGACGAAACACAGACAGCAGAAGAATGTCAAATGTTGGGGCTGCGAGAAAGGTCCGAGGTGTCCACAGGCGCGGCAGGCCGGGCCGCAGGATCCGCCAGCCGGGGTGACACGGCCCGCCGCCCGCGAGCCGTGGGACTGGCGGGTGTAGCCGAGGAGGCAGAGGAAGCCCTCGACCCCCGGCGCGGCCGCCCCCTGGAGCGTGTGATGATCGCCTCCCCCGCCGTGCGCTCCCGGGGTAGCGTGCGGCGCCGCTGGCGGGTCCTCGATGACCGGGGCATCCCCCGCCCCCCCGTCCACCCACAGGTGATCCATGTCCAGAGCGGTGCAGGGAGTGTTCTTCCGTTAACCAGGACCAGGCCGCTCGTGGCGTATCGAAAAACAGTGTCTTATGCTGGAAGATGACCCGAAGGCGGGCCGGGAACTGGAGCTGGTATTGAAGGCCCAGGGAGCGCATCTTCTGTTTCACCTCAGTGTAGGTTCGGCGCAGTTCCTGGACTTCTCGAGTGTAGTCCGGGAAGACCATGATCGTGTGAGTTTGGTATTTGAGGGTGTCTGTGTGCCGGGCCTCACGGAGAATGGCATCCCTGTCCCGGAAATTTAGGATCTTGAGAATGAAGGGTCGGGGGGGCGCACCGGGGGGCCTGGGGGCCAGGGATCGGTGGGCCCTCTTCACCACGAACGAGGCAGACAGGCTGTCCACCGGCATCCAGGATCTGAACCAGCGCTCCATAAAGTCATCCGCACGGCCCGATTCGACCCCTCCGGGAATCCCACCAGGCGCTGGTTGCTGCGCCTGGCGCGGTTTTCTGCATCTTCGACCCAGCGGTGTAGTTCTTTGGAGTGGGTGGTCAGTTCTCGGACTTGGTCCTGCAGGTGGCGGATGTCATACTCCGCGGTGGATATTCGGGATTCGGCTTCCGAGATGCGGGCGGTAGCGTTCCGCAAGTCCTGTCGGAGAAGAGCAACATCCACCTTGACCTCTCCCACCATGCCCTCCAGGGAGGCGCAAGACGAATTTATGGCCTGCAGGATAGCGGCAAGGTCCGTAGCTGGGGCCGGGGCCGGCGCGCCTGTAGGGCCTGACCCCCTGTCGGAGGTCGTGAATTGGTCCATCCTGGTTTGGGTGGCCACGGGCGTCTGCCTGGCTGTCTTATCTTTACCCATGGTGAGGACGTCCCGGGCGCGGAGGCCAGCGAGGCCGGACCACGGGCAGGGGATGCACCTGTAGGACGTCTACGGATGTCGACGAGGCGAATTGGAGGCAGAAGGAGGCACGGTCAGGGTACCCCGCGTAGAGAAAAGGCCAGGCACCTCCAGACCCACAGTTCAGTCCCCGGTGAGCCTCCCAGCAGGACAGCCGATCACATCCC
Organism: Triturus cristatus; assembly: GCF_964204655.1. Taxonomy (NCBI): domain Eukaryota; kingdom Metazoa; phylum Chordata; class Amphibia; order Caudata; family Salamandridae; genus Triturus; species Triturus cristatus. The sequence continues at coordinate 487,368,377 of NC_140592.1, forward strand.
CAAGCCACAGCAGCGCCCGCGGCCCTCCACGGGCAAGGCGAGGTCCCACACCTCAGTTCAGAGCCCCGGATCTATACAACGTCCCCCGGCTCTCTCGCAGGCGACCGGCCGCCAGGGCCTCGATGAATGTGTGTCTGCACGCAACTGACTCCTCTGAGGGGGCTGTTCGCCAGCGCGATCACCCTCCAACTCCAAAGGGGGCGTCGCTACAATTCGGACCTCTCCCTCCGGGGTCCCGAGGACTGCACCCCCAGCAAGGCCCAGCTCGGAGCAATGGGAGGGGGAGGAGGTCACACACCTCGCGGCCGTTGTCTCTTCTTCACCGGCAGGATTGGGCCTACAACCCTCGTGGGCGCCGCGGGCTCAGTTTGTAGCCTGCCCGCGTCGCAGCTCCGCAGCCGCCGCCGTCTTGCGCCGGTCTGGTTCCGCGGCTTCCAGGCAGGTCCCGCGGGGACAACGGCACTTCAGGACCGGACCCGGGACAGCGGGGCAGCTCCGCACGCCACAGCGCCCAGATCGGGCCGGCCAGGGCAGTCCAGGACAGAGCCAGGAGGACTCGTGGGGTCCAGCGCCGGGAGCCCTACTGAAAGGCGGCCATGCCGGTCAGGCGCCACCTAGCGCTCTCCCAAATGCTATTTTCACTGTGGCAGGGTTAACTGTCCTATGTAGAAAACTGATAAAAAATACTAATACGGTCTCTCAGGAATGGGACCCTCTAGAAAAATAATTTAAGAAATATTATTAATAGTCATTAAAAATCCAATTCAATGGTGAAGTCAGGTTTTATTAAACATCGAGGAAAAGTAACTTCTTAGAAAGATACCTATTCCCTTCCTGATGTTTCTGGATAATTTGCATTGGCTAGCCAGCTTCTTCCCACCAGTAATTAACCTTGAATAGGTGTGAAATGCCTCAGAGGAGAAAATAATAGGCTGACCTCAATTTTCAGAGAAGACTTTCCCAAACTCCACAAATATATATGCAGGATAGTGACTGTGTGCATTCTTTTTGATAGTATAGCATAACATTCTGACTGACAGTCAAATCCTGCACAACAGGTCTTCTGGGTTCACATATAACCCTTGGGGCACACTTGAAAAGGGAGAGAACTAAATGCCTAAATAATTATTGTGGATCTACTGTCTGGTTGCTGAAGGACTCTGCTTTTGTTCTACCAGACTTCTGTATTTGAGTTGGTTGTGGAAAGAGTGGCTGCCTCAAACTTCATATTAGAGTTAGATAGGGAGAACACTAGGACTGCATAGTACACGCCTTATACACACTCAGCCTTCAGAACCTGTTTAGTCTGGCCAAACACTTTCTCCATCTTGAAAATGTCCAAAGTGGGTAGGGTTGCCGATGGAACTTCCACGCCATTTGTTAGGATGTGCGCAGGAGTCAGTCCCAACCACTAGCTAGTGCTATTGTCACGTTGAGGCGTAGATAGTGGGCTAGGGTATACACTTAGAAAAGATAAGTGTGGGTATGTTTGTATCTGCACTACATTTCCCATAATCCAGTGGGAACAATCATGAGGGCTGGAGCCATACTTAAGCACCTCCTCCAAACAGTCCGGTGCTTGTCAATAGAGAAAGCTGTTGGACGCCTGTTTCCCTTCTTCTGGTCTGTCTCGTAGCTTTCCACACTCCTGTGCTGTGGGAAACACTGCGCGAGCCGACGCTGAAGCACCTGGAGCTTCTTGACAGTATAATTTTCAAACGTGCTAGAGCGCGTCCCAAAGCCGTTACTCGGCTTGGAATCCACTACAATTCCCCCGCGTTGAGGAGAGAACATGCAAACGCGCTGGAGCGTGTCTTGGAGTCAAGGAAAGGCTTGAATCCTATTGTCTCGTGTTTCCCTCGTTTGCAAGCAATCCTTGTTTGAACATGCTGGAGCGCGTCTGGAGCCATTAAAAGGCTCGACTTCACATTTCCTCGCGTTTGTGTTTCTGGACATCCGTTGTTGAACGTGCTGGAGTGCGTCAGGAGCCATTGAAAGGCTTGAATTCTTACTTATAAATTTTTCTGATTGGAGCATACTTAAACAAACGCGCTGGAGCGCGTCTCCGGGCCAAGAGAGGCTTGAAAGTCTGAGTTATATTTACAGCACATTATTCACGCAGGAATAGCGTGGTATGTTCCAGCATTCATGTGGATTGTAAATGCCTGAAGTGAATCTTACATCAGAAGCAACTGCCTCTATGCCTTGCAGAAAACTTTCTCAGCTAAGTACTCTTTTCTGATCTTTATTTAGAAGCTGTTGTACTGCATTTAAGGTGCAGTTTCTGTATTTTCCAGCAAAGATTTGGTTAATTCTTTTTATGGTTTGTGTTTGGATTATGTGGTTTTTAAAAAAAATATTTTTTTATTAACTTTGCTTACGGACTCATAAAATACAGAGCAGTGTTTGATTGGCATGGGATTTTGTGTTTTTGACATAGTACAAATGCGTCTAGTTAAAACGTACGTGCTAACACATATCTTTCATAAGTATTGTTCTTTTTACATGTTGTGGCAGCCATATATGTGTTTTGTGCTTGTGTCTTATTACAGGGAACACAGGGCTAGACAGTTGCAGTGGCAGGACTAGGAGTGAGGTCTACAACTCCAAGTACATCCCCATCGTGTGATTTGGCAGCCGCATCTTTTTTTGTTTCCTTTGTCCCTTTATTCCCTTTTCCCTTTCATGGTGTTGTCTGCTGAGGTTGCCTACATACTCACAGGTCGCTCCATATAGGGGATAGGGTTACGCAGCATCATTCATCGCAACTGCTGTATCCGGCTTCCAAGGTTAGTGGTTGTCCTGTTGGTGGTCTGACAGCTACGCATCCATGTGGCGCCTCCTGGTACCCTCTTCAGAACACTTTCTTGACTTGCAGAAGATAAGAGGAGGACTGGGTCTGCTTTAACCTGAGGGAGCCCTGAAAACCGGACTTGCTCCCTCTAGAATCCAGGACAAAGAAGTGGACTTCAAGTGTCGGTTGGCTGACCTCCTGTGTATGCTAAAGAGAGACAAAAAGCTGCAAGAGGCCGTTTCCTGGAAGTACCCATCTGGCCGGTAGCTACTGGATCTGGACTGGACCCTGCTGTTGGCCACTGCCTGAAACCATGTGCATCTGTAAATGCCTCCCCTGAAGTTCTGGGAGTTTTAGAAGTGTACTTGTGTGGTGGATTGGGAGTTATAGAACTAAGTCAGAAGGTAACATCTTTGGGGAGTATCTGACCTATGCTCCATGACGGTCAGCCTCAAAGTGTGCCATGATCTTGTTTACCACAACTAGTGAACATCATGGATGCTTTGTGGTTTATGGAACTATTTCTGCTTATAACTAAAAAATCATATCTCCAGTTCCCCTTTTGGGATTTGTGTCATTTTGATGTTGTATCATTTAATAAAGTTTACTATGCTTTTCTAATTCAGTTTGGGATGTTTATTGTTTTGCGTTTTGACTTTATTACTGTTTTGATACTACATAAATACTTTACACATTACCCTAAGTTAGGCCTGCCGCTCTCTGCCACAGCTACCCATGGGTTGAGCTCAGGTTAATTTAGTGACTTTAAGGGTTCACCATGACAAGGGTTGTGATTATTCCTTGAGGAGGATATTCACTCACCCTAAATAATCCAAATGTGTGTGTGTGTGTGTGTGTGTGTGTGTGTGCGCGTGCATGCATGTGTGGATGCATGTGTATGTGTGTATGGTCAGGTCACACTTTCTATCGAAAAGTTTTTTTTATAACTTTGGGGCTGTTCGAAAAAATCTGCATAAAAGTTCCAAATTAAAGTACATCGCTTTGTGTTGTTCATGTTAAATTTCAAGCAGATCCCTTAAGTAGGGATTCCAAAAGTGGCAATTCCCTTTTCAATTGTTTTAGGACTTTTTGCTGCTCAATACAGAAGAGCAAAGAAATTGCACACACTTTGGCATGAAGATAGAACTTTATTCAATGAAGTGTTATTGCTCAGGTTGGTCTAAATCTGCTCAGTAACTTTCAGGATAGTTTAAAAAGTGTCTCATGTTGGGCACACAGACATAACATTTTATAGACATATGGACAATTAATTTACAGAGCTCCACAAACCCAGAAGTAAAATAAACAGTGGACAAGGAAGCTTTTTCTCTTGTAGTCCATTTGGGTACCGCAAACCTGAAGTCGGGTTTGTGAAACTGAAGCCCTCTTAATGGCTGATGACAAGATCAGGAAAATGTGGCCTTCATTACAAGGGGACTCTGTCTCTGCAAATCCACAGGACGCTTCAAGAGCTCCATATTGCTGTAATTACAGAGTCCAAAAATCCAAAACCAGGATCATCATGGTTCCATATGTCAGTGGATTCTATAACTGGCTCTGAGTAGAGTATCCTCGGAGGGTTACAATGAGATTAACAGATGAATATATTGCAAAACTGGCAAAATTACAACAGGAGTTAGAACTGGGAAGGGTCAGAGGGCAAAATCTGGAATGGTTTGAGGAAAAAAATTGAACAGGTAGTGCAGTGCCTTCGAGGCAAACTAAAAAACAAGAATATAAGGGTAAAGAACCAACAAATAACCCCAGTTAGGCAGGTCTAGTGGTACACTGAAGAATGCCTAAAGAAGAAAAGGGAGATAAGGAGAGAAGCACGATCTCTCAGAGTCAAATATGATTTGGCTAGGTTTATTAAACTTAGAAAACTGAGAACGAATATAAAACGTTAGTGAGAAGCCTGAAAAGGATTTATAAAGAGAAATGCTGGGAAAATCTGTTGGAAACCATCGAAACAAGAAATATACGGAAGTTCTGGAAGCTGATACAGGCAGCATCAGGACAACCAGCATGAACTGTGTGGTAGAAGAAGCCGCATGGGAGGAATATTTGAAGGAACTGTATGGGACACATAGCACACCAGAAATAGGAGAAACACAGCACTGGGGTGGGTCAGTGGAAGACTTAAAAATAGTCTTCACAGTAGAGAATGTGAAGAACACTATAAAGGAGCTACAGCTAACCAGGGCAGCAGGACCTGATAACCTTCCCGCTATTATAATAAAGTCTCAGTTACATTGGTACAATAAACAACATGCATTTTTATCTTTTTTTGAACCAATAAAGTTGGTTCTGAGAAGAACCATTTTGTTTGTTTTTGAAGACTTTTTTTGTGGTTTTTTTCCTCTTTTGAGGAAAACAAAGTCCAACATGAAAATACGAACAATGTGTTAACAATGAAAAAACAAAATGTTTGCACTTGTTCTGAGACAAAGCATGTCCCACTTTGCTCTCTGTAAGCGATGCAATTCAATCCAACAGTTTTGAAACAGGCATCGATTTCTCCTTTCTTCTCTTGCAAGATATGTTCAGGAAAACTCTATCCAGCAGTGATGGCAGTGGCCATAGTAGCAAAAGATTTGCAAGCCTCTTCAGCATTAGTCATTCTCTTCATTAACTACTTTTCATGTGGTGCGTTAAGGTGCTTGTGCATCAATATGGTTCCGAAACAGTATTTTTAGGGTATCCTGTTTCAGGATCAAACTTATATTAACTGATAAAACCACACCAAAAGGAAAATAGCCCTCACATGTGTAAACATATAAACACTGAAAAAACACCTCTGCAACTACAAACTAAATGCCATTCAAAGTAAGGAAAAGGTGAGGGAAAGACTCATTTTTATTTCTTCCTAAAGGTGCCAATACAATGTAACTTTGTTATACAAGGCATCAGCAAGAAACACTGGGTTAACATTATTCTGCTTGAGTTTTGTTGTTTAGGGATGTCACTAAAATATTGTTTCTTCTTCTTTTTGCTTTTTTCAGTTTTGTGGTCTTTGGTCTAAAGATGCAGGGGTTAGAAGTATGTTTAAGTCTTATTTAATTATGTTGAGAATCAGGAAATGTCAAAATCATATTTGACATTTGGCTACGTTTGATTCTTTAACTGATAGGTCAAATGGCTGGTTTCATAAGAATCTTTCCCAATGTGTATCATCATATTTACCCAGAGACAGAGAATGGGTGAAACTCTTTGATAAAACAGCCCATCCCAGGTCACTTCCAACCGCCCGCCCTCCCTGCTATAATACCAGAAGAAGAGAGCACGGCCAGTGGCCAAGACAAAGTGCTGACAGAGTTACTACCATCAAACCAGACAACACAGGGGAGCACCTACAGCTCCCCAGTAATTTTCTTGAGACTTGGAAGACACCTGGCAGCTATCTGACCCCTACAACCTGACACAGCGCCCTCTCTCATTTAAGACCAAAGCTAAATTTGGCAAATCTGCGAGTAATTTAACACCAAAAATCGTGTCTGCGTAGTAATTCTCCATTCCAACCTATTTAACTTGTAAATAGATTGTACAGAGATAGAACTAGCTCCCAAACAAGCATTGGCATAAGCCAATAGGTCTCAGCAATGGCTGAGCTTTTAGCGCTGTCACTGTGAATGTTTTTTAGCCGCATGTTTGTGAGGTTGTGAATGTATCATTTATGCCTGAATTCAAAAGTGTATGTTATTACTTTTGAGAGGGTGTCTGCGTGTTGTGTGTGCATGTTTGTGAGAGCATTTGCCGTGCTCAATACATTGATACACTGCAAGCTCAAAATCATACCATCGCTAAAGTAATTGAATGCATTGATGCACATGAACGAAGGAATTCATTTACCTAAACTATGAAAGTAGTTTGATTAAGTATTTAGCTTAATTGTTCTTGAAAAATTGATGGCAGGATAACAGAGTACTTGAAATGTAAAATCATTTAAAGAATTTATTGAAAGGAATACCCCTGAGCAATTAACATGCATACTCATAATGCTGTCAGTTCAAAAATAGATACATTTATTGATGAATACGGGCAGAAACCCAGCACCTACAACATGGCCTCTTCACTTATGTACTGCTGGCAGCAAGCTGGTGTTTGTTTTGTTAGAATGGTCTGTGTCAAAAGGGCCCAATAGACATACAGACTTGCTGTGCTTGCGAGCGGGGGATTTTCGGTAGCAGTGCAAATGTTATAAATACCATTTTTATCAATTCAGTGAATGGGACTGCAGGGCACCATTAAAAGAAATCCAAAGAATGTCCTTAGTTATAAGTTACTTTGTTTAGCATTAAGAAGTATAATATACTATAGGCCTGAAGAAAAATGACTAATTTTGAACATTCTACTGAAAAAGGCCTATTGCGAAATTGTGTTCTCCTAACATTAGCGTTAGTCAGATAAAGCAAAAACATACATATTTATTGTTTTTGATTTTATTTGGAAGTAACCCAGATGCGTCTAAATATGTAGCTTCCCAAGATGGCTGTAATAGACGTGTGTCTTAAGTTTTGCCCATTCCACCCTAGTGTCTGTCTCCATGGGTCAGAGATACCGGAAACTGCACTGAGGAGAATGATGTCCGGGAGGCTCAAACCCTTTTCTGGCAGGTATTAACTAGAGACTACATCAGCAATGTGGCAGCAAAATCAAACCTTGCCTTTCAAGGATGCCAAGCTCTGCCAGTCTCACGTCCATGCCCGAGAATCAATAAGCTGTTGGCAGAACATACTTGCCTTCAGCTCTCTCTGCCTGGAATCACAAATGCACCATCCACAGTGCCTGAAAGTTTATGCTGTGTGCTCTGTGTCTCTACTGTGCTTAAGCTGAGACACTGGGTTGGAAAGGGAAAATAAACCGCACAGGTTCGCCCGACAGTTGCCACTGTAACGATCAATGGTTCTGTTCCGCAGGAGCGCCAGGAATCCTGAAGAGAAGTCCTCAGTCGTCCCCCACGCCCCTTCTGCTCTATCAAACTCTAGAGCCAGGAGGGACGCTAGGGAAAACAGGGAAACAAAACAAGGGTAGGCAGGGGAAAAAGGCAGGTTGTGTGGTGGACAACTTCTGGGTAACAGGCAGGCCTTCACAGCTGTAAAACAAAAAACGCTTCGTTAATGTGCATTAATTACCCTTACTGTCTAACCTTGTGCGAGTGGAAAGACACCTACCACGCTATCTTGACTCTGGGAACTCTCAGCACGTATCTTATCGTAGATGCTAGGAACCCTATGTGAATACACAAGTGTTACCACCAACAATCAATCCCTCTCTAGACCATAATTCTCTAACTGTAAGTGTTGCGCTTACCCCTATCTTCTAACGAGTAGGAGTAGGCGGAATGCTAGTTTCTTTGTTTGTCTACTGATCGTCTGAGGTGAATACGTCACCGAAGAGCTGCAGGGAATATGAGTGGAAAAGAATGTAAGGGATATACATGAACAACCCCCTCCCAATTAGACCCGTGCAATGACTAATGTTTACAGAACTCAAAGGTCCACGCCAGTTTCTCCTACCTAATAGTGGTAATGAAATATAAACGGAACTGAAGAAATCCAAGAAAACAATATCCCTCTGGCCAGAATAGTCAGAGAGGCTCCTTAACCGCAGGATTAGTTTAGGAAACACAAGAAGTCCACAATAGTGAGCTGAATAGAGAACAGCCCCGTGAGTAGCACCAAGCTACTAACACCGAGGCCTTACTTGGAACCAGAGGCTTCTGGACGGTAGACGACTTCAGCAGGTAAACGGACCAGCGCACGACTATCGTTGCTGCCCCAATGAATACTGGAAATCCAACCAACGCCACACAAGGAACAACACGGCAGCTCGTACTGTTCGCTACACAGCGAACACTGAACCGGAAACAGGAAACACGCCAAAACAGGAAGTCAGGCAATACAACGAAGGACGGAAACGGGCTAACAGCTAGAACGCTAAGCAGCGTTAGAAACCCTCAGTGCTCCTTAAATACCTTCCGCATCTCCAGGCATGACCGCGGGGCATGACAGCCACTGACAACAGCCGGGGCGCTCGTGAAAAACCCTCTTAGAGAAATAAAAAAACAGTCCCAAAACAAATGCCTTCAATAGCCGCTGCTTCTGTTTAGGAGTCATTGACCATTCTCTTGGGGAGGGCTAAACCATGGAAGAGGCATAACGAATGCATGCCATGGACAAATGGGGAGAACTAATAATGGAGCGATGATGGAGTCAGCAAATGGGAAGCCTATGGGTGGACTGAAGCCCACAAAGAAGATACAACAGGACTCTTTTCAAGACAGTGCATGCGCACCGTCTGGGGCCGAGATTTAAAACAATAATTCATGCTCTGGTTATTCCTTCCTCTCCCTTCCCTGCATCCCCCAGTTGTTAATCATGGCCATAGAGGCTTAACACTACAGACAGAGAGGCAGTTCACACTCCATAGGGGTAGTTTTTCACTAACCACTTAGCAACCTTTCAATTCCAAAAAAGAGAAGAAGCCTACTTCCAATTGAATGGTTACTCATTCTGAGTAGTGACCTCTCACCCCCCATAATATGCCCTCTAGATTCACAAAGGATGAGCCTTCACCTATTGTAGAGAAGTTGCTCACTTCCCGAAGAATGATGTCTCGATTCCCATACACAACCAGAGAAGAAGGCCACTGTAGCAGGAAGGCTTAGTATATGGTTCACACTTATTTAAGTCAGGCACCTTGCACTAATCCAGGCAACCCATATGGTGGTTTTAATGGTCTTTGATAACCATAGAAAGCTCTCAAAGTGGTAGCTGTGAGAGCAGCCTTCAGGCTTATCTCGAAGGAGTGTTAAGCAGTTGTTTTATCAGTTCTAATCATGTAGTGTAGGTTAAATTAAAAAAAAGAACCACAAAGTGTATATATAAAAATATGTCTTTTTATTACCAACACTCACTAACACATTGGTATGTCTCCTACCCAGAGATATAAACAATAATTATACAATATTCCTTCAATTGCAAATTTGTAAATGAGCACAAAATACAGTGATCTCCAGGGGGAGACCAAACCATATACTAAGGAAGCGGAATGCGGACTGTGACGGAAGTCGGGACTTGGACCTGGAGACTCAGAGGAGCTGGGAACACAAGGAACCACACAAGGTAAGTACCCAGGAACCCCATTAAGGCTGTCTACAGAGTGGAAGCAGAGCCGTGTGTCCAATAGAAATCAAGGGGAAATAGGGGTTGCAGTTTTTAAGACGAAGGACCCTTGTCAGTGGACCCTGAAGAAACCCCGTTGAAGACAGAAGGTTGGAGAGTAACCCCACCTGAGGATACCTCAGGACCAGGATATCTACACCAGGGAAGCTGGGTGCATAGGTGCAAAGTGACATTGGAAACTGCTGTAGACCACAATGGAGGACTTCAGAAAAGATGCCGCTGGAGAAAACTATGCAAGAGTCTAGTGGAATCCAAGGGTGGATTCATGAAGTGAAGAACCTGTAAGCAGAGGGGACAAAGTCTATGCCACTCGGAGGGGGCCAGGAGGCACAGAAGAGCAATGTCCACCGATGTTGGTTCAGAAGTGTTGACGGTGAGCTTGTTGCTGCAGCTGTGAGACCCAGGCGATGCTGAGGAAAACCAGGAGCTGTGCATGAGCTGTCCCATGACGGACGTCAAGAACCAGGAGGTAGGTGTCAAGCAAGCAGGGGAGTCCACTGAATCAGAAGAAGACCCTGAGGAGGACCCACAGGCCACAGACACAAGAGTCACAAGAGGACCTTGAGCAGCTCACCAAGAAGAAAGGCCCGTAGTGCAGAGGATGTGGTGAGGATGCTGTAATTGACAGGAAGGGATGCTGGAGGCTGGAGCTTCTTGTAGCCTGAAGAGTTATGGAGTGCAGAGCCAACAAGCTTTTGGAATGGCATGTCAATGCAGTGCACAGGGTTTGGGCCCAGGGGTCCTGGCAAGGGATATTGGCCTCAAAGTTGTAGAGAGGATAGGTCAGGCATCAAGGGAGTTGCAGAACTACCACCTGTGTTGCTGAGCCTTTAGAAGTCTGTGAGGTGTCAATAGCAGCAGACCAGTCATCTTCGTTGTGGTGCCTGCAGATGCAGAGGAGTGACTACTTCACTCCAAGGGAGATTACTAAAGGAGTTTTTGATGCCCACAGGTCTTTTGAAAATCCTGGAAGATGCTCAGACAGACACAACGATGAAGACTTACAGAAAAGTGAGACCAGGAGTAGCAGGAGTCTTCCTTGATTGTTTTTTCTTATTTTTATTTTTTTATTTATGCATTTTCAAATACAATACAACATAACAAAATGCCATGTATTTCGATATCAGCTTCTCATCACAAATAATTAATCTATCATATTATACAGGTTTAAGTTACCGATGGTGAGCGATTCACATCAATTCACATGACTATAAGGGCCTCGCAGAGTGTCGGTGGTAGGATTTGCTTTTGATACGCTTCCTCAAACATTGCATACTCTTTATAAAATTCACCCGGTAGCCCATCACTCCCAGAAGCTTTGCCATTTGGGAGTTTGTTTACTGCCTCTTTTATTTCATCAATGGTAAGTGGTTGTGATAAGAACTCCCTTTGTCCCTGGGAGATTCATACCAGTGTGTTATCCTCCAGTAACTTTGTGTTTCAACTTCCGTGGGGGAGGACCAGTCAGCATACATACGTTCAAAGAACTTAAGAAACGTTTTTAGGATGTTCATGGCAAGAGATTCCCTCATCCGTTACTACCTCCACAATGTGGGTTCTCGCCCAAGGTCTAGCTATTTGTTTTGCAAGTGTGGGGCCCAGCCTACCTCAATCACTGTAATTCTGCGGAGTCCATCTGCACGACATATGTCTAACATCCTGTTCTGCCGTTTCATTATATTCTTTAATCAAATTACATATCTGCACCAGCACACTAGAATCGGGGGTGCATTCATATGACCTCTCCAGATCTGAGAACATCGATTCTATCATTTTCGAGCAGTTACGTATTGATTTCAGAACCCTAACCTGGAGCCCCATACATGCCCCTCGGATTGTTACTTTGAATGCCTGCCATAGGGTGGCCACACTGTCCACCGAGCCTATATTAGTATCGAAGTATCTGACTATAGCTTCTCGGACCCCCTCATGGAACACCTGTTCTAGCAACACAGATGCCTGCAGTCTCCACTGAAATTGCAGTAGCTCCTGCCCAGGGACATCCATTATCAACTGGACCGGTGAGTGGTCCGAAAGTGATTTGGGAAGGTGTTTGACACTGTGTACCCATGCATTCACATTCCTGGTAACCAACCAGAAGTCAAGTCTAGATCCGGAGTTATGGATACATGCGTGGTATGTCCCCTCTCTTATGTCGGGGATCCTCACCCTCCATACATCTAAAAGGCCATATTCCCACATTCCCTCCCAAACACTGCCGCCACGCGTCCACCAGTCCCGCATGACGCTGATGAGCGATTTTCCTGCGGGAGTAGAGGAGTATTAAAGTCCCCCCCATGACTGTGGATGATTGCAGTGTATGTAAGTGGTTCAAGACAGTCATGAAGAATTCTGGATCATCTATATTAGGACCGCACACATTGACTATCATTAGTAGTGTATTATACAATGTCCCTTGTTGTATGTTGTACCGTCCTTGATCATCCGTTATGACACAGGAGACTATAAAGGGTACCTTCCATTTAATAAGAATCATCAACCCCAGAGAGTATGAGGAGTATGAGGCAGCAACTTTTACATCTGCCTAGCGTGTTGCTACATTAGCTTTGGAGTGGTGTGTAAGATGTGTCTCTTGGAGTAGTGCAATCTGTATGTTATGTCAGTTTGGATGTGCTAGTACTTGCCTATTTTTCTTCAGATTGTTTAGGACCCTCACATTCCATGATACCCATGTTACCTACACCACGATGTGTCAGTATGTGTCAACAAATCATGTTTGAATGAGGTCACAATCAAAAGGCATTTGTGATCACTGGCATTATACAGGACAATAATAACAACATCTCTCAACCCTTCCACCGTCCCACCTAGGCAACCCAAACTTGCTAAAGAGTTTCCGTTGCCTTGTCAACTGGAGAACAAGAAAATAGTTAACATTTGTTCCAATCTCTATTCTAATTTAGAGAGTCTACAGACATATGGGGCATATCCTATAGGGGGACTCCAGTGGGATGTATCCCCTGCTAAGCAGGGGTGACGGCGGGGAGGACGGGGGGTAGTATGTAGACAAGTTGCAATCAAAATACTTGTAATATTTAGCATGGCCAGACACTTCTGGTTTTTCTCCTCTCTACCTGCGAGAGTTCTTTACAAAGCGGACTGTGCCACATCATGATGCAGTCAGTAGGAGCCACACCACTCCCAGGTGAAGCCCTCAGTTTCCATGCGTAGCACAGCATTTCTGGGAGTGGGGCTGTCTTAGATTCCAATCCATTACCTTGTATTCTCACCGTCCAGCCTCCTGGTTGCCGTCATCATTCATCGGGTTAGAACTTAATTTGATCCGTGTTCATTTTCTGCGCCCTTCTGGACTTGTTCTGTGTGCTCTAGCTTTTTTAGGTACGCTATTGCATCCTTATGGGGCTGTGAATATTTTCAATCTGCCATCATGTTGAATCTTCAGCGTGGCTGGGAATAGGATAGCATATTGCAATTTCATGGCTTGAAATTTCTGCTTTACTTGCTGAAATTCATGGCGCTCTACCTGGACCGTCAAGGTGAAGTCCGGGTATAGTGCTACCTCTTTTCTTTGATAGATTGTGATCCCCCTTTCACGCACTAGGCGTAAGGCTTTGTCGCGAGCCCTATATTTCAATAGCTTAGCAAAGATGGGGTGAGTCGGCGCACTCGGAATAGGGCTGGGGGACAGTGGTCTGTGTCACGCTCCACAATTAGCATGAGAAAAATGCTCAGCTCCCAACATTTCCTTGAGAATTGATTCCACATAATGTTCTAGTTTGCTCGTGTTGTTGACTCTGGAATGCCTGTGATGCGTAAGTTATTCCTCCTTGAGCAGGCCTCCAGGTCCTCATTTTTAGCTAGGGTGATTGATAGAATGCCTGAACATATGTCAGCCACAGTGTTTAGCCCATCTTCCGTCGTAGAGATTCGCTGCTCTGTCTCTTGGATACAGGTGCCCTGCTTGTCTAGTTTACTTGCCATGTGGTCCATTCTCAAGTTCAGTGCATCTATTTTACCATCTATAGACTGCAGACTCTTCTGCATTGCCTGAAGTGTTTTTTCCAAAGTGGAGCCATTCCCTTCCACCATGTCCTGTGATGGGTCTGACTGCATGTGGCATCGAGTTTTAGTGGAGCATCGCGTTTCGAAGGAGATAGTCGATTGTTGCTTATCCGCTTTCCCATATTGTCTCTGCCCTGTTGTGTTACTCCTCAGGGCTAGTTGTCCAGTTGCCACTGTGCAATGCTCACCACCAAACTGTCCCCCTGCCATTATCGCGGTGTCAAATATGGTCAATACTGAAGGTAGGCTCAGGTCGCCAGCCTCACGTCCCCACCCATATTGTCCTTTAGCCATGCGGCCCACACCCGCTCTCTTGGACTCCACGGAGCGTCCGAGTTTCGCCGCAGTAGTGTTATCCTCAAGACCCACTTAGGGCAACTATTTGCGTTTCGTGCCGTAGGCCGTTTGCATGCTTCCAGGCCTCTTGCATGACTCCAGAACGCCTTCAATGTCTATTCATGCGGTGCATAGTCTCAGAGGCAGGGCTTCCGCCCGAGTCCGCCGCAGCCACCAGGGGCTTCCACCCGCTCCGTAAAACACCGACACCGGGGCGCAGCCGCTCTGCTACAGTTTGTGGACGCCTCTGCAGCCCGATGAACTGCTCCACAGCACACGCCGCTTACGCTGTTCAATGCTCCATGCAATCCTTACTTTTGAGCCTCTGGCCAGTAGGCTTTGCTGCAGTGCCTCAGCAACCAGTCTGGGGCTCCATGGCCATGTCGCGGGTCAGTGTCATATTTAGGCCGCAGCTGCCATGTTGTTTGGGTCTAGGCCGCATCTGAGTTGATTCTTCACTTCCTGTGCTCCGATTTCACCCTGTGGCTAGTCACAGTATTCTCATGTGTCTGTTTTATAATTGCTGTGTTTCTGAGTTATCGATTGCAGTCATAGTGCAGGATTTTTGTGGGATTTTTTGCCCCGGCCAGCGGAGCCACACTAAAGCACAGCCATCTTGCTTTGGGCCCTTTAGCGCCCCCCCTCCTTGATGCAGTCTTGGTTCCAGGGGAAGTCCAAGTGTCTAGATGGTTGAAGAGTGAAGTGGTTTCAGTCTTGAGTCTTGTCCCACGATGAATCTGAAGAACCACTCACAGGTAAGCTCTTAAGTACTCTAGGGGAAGGGTTGGAACAACTCAAGGGTCCCATCCAGAGGAGGGGCTGGACAGAGAAGTGTATACTCCCATGTCCTTTGTCCAGTTTTGCACCAGAGTGAGTGCCAAGGGCTCCCTGAACTGTCTCAAACTGGAGTATGCAAGGAGGGCACCAAATGTGCCCTTCAAAGCAGTCTGGTGGCACAGGCAAACACCCCCACCCCTTGCCCAATACACTAAGTCCTGTCTGGGAGGTGGTCACACCTTCCTGCAACTGGAAACCTATTGTTCTACCTTCCCCTGATCAAGCTGGGCTCAGCAGCAGAAAGGCAGAATCATGTCTGTGGTTGGCAGCTGCACTAGCTTGCTGGTAGACCCTGAAAGGCTGTTACCTGTAGTACAGGGGGGTACCCCAAGGGAATCCCCCAGTACATGAAATCATACTTCCAACACTGGAATCGGTGTTGAGGTATGATTCCAATATGTTTAATACCAAATAGGTTAGACATCTCGCAATGACTGTTGCCCATTATATGTATTAAAGTGGCTGACCGCAGTCACAAAGCCTGGAGTATTGATTCCATGGTTTGTAGGTGTGATTTACTCATGCAGGGGTATCCTCACACTTATAGGTAAGCACCCTGCCTTCAGGACAGAAAGGCCTTCCATAGGGGTGACTTATAGGTTTTAAGTGTAGTGACCTCAGATATAAGGAAACTTATATCTGTTGTGAGGGGTGCAAGCACCAACTCACACAGGCTGCAATGCCAGGCCTGTAGCCACTGGTTAAGTGGTCTTTCATGGGTGGGAAAATTGATGCTGCAGCCCATGGGAGACCCCTGGTGTACCTATGCCCTGGGTACCTTAGTACCATATACTAGGGACTTACACGGGTACACCAGTAGCCAATTGTGTATGTACAAAAGTACTTACCATGGTCAAATATAGGGAGAAAGCACAGTGACTGGAGTCCTGATTAGCAGAATCTCAGTCAGACTAGTCAAAAACATACAGACACCAAGCAAAAAGTGGGGGTAGCATTGAAAGTCAATCCTACTTTCCTACAGCCACCTCCTCCTTTCAGCTGATCAACCCTGACAGAGGTTTCTTACTCCCCTAGGTGTTTCTCTGCATTTAAATCATTAGTTGTACCAGATCCCTGAAACCATCCAGGAAGCAACACTACATTTTCCCCTATAGAGTGTACTGAAATAGACTAAGGCTGGATCCAAAGTGGTCTCATGCAGCCTTTACCACTTTATATAGTGAGCGTCTTTCACTCCTCCAGCCCTATACATAATCCTGCTCAGTTTTATTCCATTGACATTTCATTTTTATCAGAAGCTAAAAAGTGGGTGTAGTCTATATAAATTGTAATTATTGTAAGTTCTTTTGGCATCAATTTTGTGATTGAGGTTATCAATATTTTGGTTTCTTTAAATTGACAAAATGCCAGATTAGCTTACTCAGAGGAGGTGGTGTGACGTTTGGTTTTACCTACAGTATAACATCAACTATATTACGCAACATACAGGCCAATCTCAACCACTGTCCTGATTGGATTTTGCATACCCTAATGTCCTGACCAGCACATGCCCTGTGTTTCAATTATGATCTGATCATGCCTTGGTGCACACACAGTTCTGGCAATACACTTCGACTCCAATACAAAGTGCAATTTGCACACAGATATGCCAGTGCACTCCAACCATGCGCTGCACATACCCTATGCACACACAGTTCTGCCAACGTACTTCAGACCTGACCTGAGCATATTCAGTCTTTGCACATAAAACGCTGCCAGTGTACTTCAACCGTGTCCTGCACATACACCGTGCACATACATCTCACCACTGCACCCCAACGCTGGCATTCACATACCTTTTGCACATACAGATTTCTGCCATTGAGCATTAACCCTGAACAGCACTTATTCCGTAATTGCACAGCTCTGCCATGTACCTCGACCCTGAGCTGCATAATGCTTGGGAAAGCACAGCTCTGGTAGGGTGTCTCAACCTAAACTGCACATAACGATTTGCAAACACAGCTCTGTCAGGTTTTTCTCCTACCAGACCTGTAGTTGCTATGTACACACACAGCTCTGTCTTTATATCGCAAGCATATTTTGAGCAAGCCCCTGTGCGCACAGTGTATTCCAGTCCCGACATGCAGGTATAATGTGCAAACAGCTCAGCGGATGCACCACAACCTTTATCTGCAGATACCCTGCACACAAAAAACTCTATAGATGCACCTCAATCAAGGCATGAACATACACACATCCCACCAGTGGAGCACAATCCTGACCTGTCTATACCTTGTGCACATACACTCTGAAATGCATCTCATTCATGAGCTGTACATATCAGGTGCACTGTCAGTGCGCCTCGGCCTTGAGGCTTGACCTGCAGGTACACTGTAATACACAGCTCTGGAAATTACCCCAATCCCAAATGGAGATAATCAATGCACACACAGCTCTGCCAGTGCACCTCAAATACACATAAGGGACGTGAACACAGGTTTCCCAAATCTCTTCAGTGTGGACCTGCAGTTGCTGTATGCACATGTGGCTCTGCCCTTCTACGGCCAGGACCCTCTGGGGACCTGAATAAACCGAAGCCTCAAGGCAACTGAGGTTCAGACAGAGACTATGAAGGTAAGAAGGAGCCTTTGGAAACTAATGGCGGGCAGGAACCCCCAGAAAATGCAGGTGAGAGCTCCTGCTGACCGAGAGTGATCAGGAGCCTTAAGAAACTGAGTGTGAGCAGGAGCCTCCACGTACAGTGTTCAGGGGCTAAAGACCGAAGGGTGACCAGTGGGTTGAAGGACCTGAGGATGAAAAGGATATCTGTAGAGCATGGGGGACCAGAAGACGAGCTTCAGTGGCATAATACTGCCTCAAAATTAGCCTACACAAATTAAGAAAGCATTTTTTTAAATAAAGGTCGCACTCTGCAAATGTGAGCCACTTTTTTTGGGTGCACGGGCCTATTTTTAGTTCCAGTCTGGTCCTGGGGGACAGGGTGGTCTGAGAATAAGCAAAGTGGCCCGCTGCAGAAAGGACTCGGAGTGTCTGAAGGACAGGATGCACTGACTAGAGGTCTGCAACGGGTCTTGTGAAGCATCCCTAAACAGTGCCAGGCCCAGCCAGTGTTATTCTCGGGGACAGCAGCAGCAGCAATGAATATAATCAGGGCCAGTGGAATTATGGGGCAGTGGAGGGCCAAGTTTTATGGCATGGTTGGCTAAATTATGTGGCATAATGAGGCACTTGTTTGTGCTGTTAGCTTGCTATTTTATCATTTTAACACACATTAATACTGTTTCTGCAAAATGTATGCTTCGTTAGTATCCATTTAACACTTCAATACGGCATTAGCAACTGAAAAGCAAGCGATAAGGGCCTGTAACAGTGCAGCACCATAAGATGTCCTTTTTTAAGAAACATTTGAAATGCTTGAGGAAAAAATACTTATTTTGGTTGAAATCTAAAATGTATACAGCAGACCGATTACAACCTACGTCTGGGTCATGGGAGGATATGTGAATAATTCCGCATCCACAGAATCACATAATCCCTGTGACCTGACTATTCTCAAGAAGAACATTCCAACAGGACCTGATTCTTCATCGCTGTTGAAATAATGCTCTCATCGCCCACAGACATAAAAAAACAGTATGTGGTGCTTTTATGAGGAGGCTATATAGCAGAGAAGAGGAAACAGCCATCAGGGGAACTCACAATGATTAACCACTGCATTCAGAAACACGAATGACATGGTAATAGACTTTGGACCCGCATTTTAATGTTCGAGGACACCAGGGCCCCCATTACGAGTTTACTAGTAATTCGAAGTTGGCCAGTAACAAGATTTAACAGCCAAACCGGGATTATCAGTAGGCCTGGGCGGTAAATTCCATGCCGCTCATGGAATTTGCGGAATTTGGGTAATTTTGCGTTCCGCGGAGAACGCGGAATTGCCAAAAATTTCGCGATCCGCGGCTTTGTGGAATTTTTAGCTTGTTCGCACTTTCAAAATGCATGTTCGCAAGATATTTCCCCCGAGCTTGCAAACAGCGTACGCAAACAGGAAAAAAGCATCGCGAACGGGCGGAACAAGCAATTCCGCACGTTCGCGGAATTCTCTGCGTGCTCGCAGAGTTTTTTACCATTTCGCAGAGCTTTGCGTATCACGACTACACTAATTCCGCCCACCCCTAATTATCAGTGGTGTGGGAACTGAGCAAATACAATGCTTCTCCCTGCACATATTGAACCAGGAAAAACTTGGTGAAATGAGTGAGCTTTGAGTAAAAATGCCAAAATGAGAGAGAAACCTGCAGGAATCTATCTAGAGTGTCCAGTTTCTAAGGTCAGTGCTCATTTATGAGTTAAAACTCTTCCTGATCGTGAAATGCCAGTGATTAAAGGCCTTTATCTGAGTTGCAAGTGGGAGCAATAGACTATGGCTAATACCAAGGCAGGGGGCCTTTAACATCCTGAATCACAAGGCCAGGCAATGGTTATTAGGGTAATCCACCCACTTGAGGGAAGAATGTTCTCAAATAAGCAGGGAAAATAGAAAGAGGAGAGTTGGAGTGTTGGAGCAGAGAGTCTATAAAGGCTATTATTTGACCTCTGGCACGATGTTATCTTCAGTGGAGCTCTCAACATTTTGATGTTGTCAATAGTCTGTAGTCAAGGGCTACACTGGTTATTAAAGGCTCTCTTTCCAAATTTAAAGCACAATTCACAAGAAAGAACCCATAACAACAGAGAACGCCACCAAGAACTGGGAAAACCTGAGAGAGAGACATTGTATCCACTGGGAGCAGAATGTTCTAAATTACACAGGCAGATAAGCACTGGATTGTTGGAGCAGAAGGTCTTTTTGGACTCCTGCCACTCCAATATTTTCAATGGAGATCCCACATTCTAATGTTCTAAGGATCTTTAAACATATCTTCTAAGCCAGGGCTTTTCCCAGAGTTCACATTTAGATTGATGTTCGAGTCGAAATATGATTCCTTGAAATCTTTATGCTGTTCAGTGGTCCCATTTCACATGTGACACCTTCAGTCAGTCTTGGAGTTCCAGCCAACAGCGTGTTGCGTTTTTGGCCTTGCAGGTCCACAATTAACACTGCAAGAATTGCCTCTAACCTTCACCCATGCAAATTGTTGTACATGTGCAAAACACAGGACAATTCAGCTGCTATGAAATAATTGCAAATCATGCTTTTTACATAATTGTTCATGCCGGAAAAAATACTGACTGACTCAAATATCAGAGTTTATGCTGGGCACAATATTGACTTGCTTATTTGTCAAATTTGGATGCACTATCAAAAGAGTATACCCCCTTCTCCTCATCTGTTTACCCTGCTCAGTAATTTTCTCAAGTTGAGCCAGGTTCAAGAGGCGAGTATTCAAGGCAGTAGGAAGAAACATTGCTAATCTGTTGTTCATATGAAAGTGTCAGTAAGATACTAACTTGTCCTAAATTAACAAGTATGTGAAGGAGTCTTTGGTTCAATGGGTTAATCTCCTATGCTTTTCTGTTTCGGGGTAGAATTTGGAGTACTTGTACTTTATGATCTTTAAATTGTTTGACGTGTTGGTACATGCAGAGTACACAATAATGCCACCTTTGCAGATCAGCTGTGAAGTTGCCATATTGCAGAGGAACAGCCTTCTACTTGCTTTCTCATGGGATGGCTGGGAGATTGTGCTGTGGTGCAGATATCTGTGAACCGCGCTGAGCTGCCGGGCACAGGCCCTTGGACCCAGCTGCCCTCTGATGGAGCAGAGGAAATACAAAATTTTGTGTACCCCCTTCGAAGTTAATGACCTCATAACTTTAAAAAACTAACTATTTGAATGCATGTATTAATCAACAAATGCACCTTTAATTAGACACTACACGCGGGAAACTAACTGGCATTTGCAAAAATCTAATTTATTTATACGTGTGAAATTAAATTAACATAGGTTTGTGATTCGTGTAGTAAGTAGACGTAAATTGCATGTATTACATTTGTAGTAAAATGATATTGTGGCAAAGAATGCAGATGGTAAGTAAAATGGCTTTAAATGTCGCTTGTGCTAGGTAACACCTAACACGGGTCATTAGAATGGTGGGTGGTAAACAGAAGGGCTTATTTTCTATGTCTAATTTCTGCTATGTTGTTTTCATATTAGTTCCGTTCGGGCCTGTTAGGCCTCGCTTGGAAAATGGCCGCTGCAGAGAGACGTGATTGCGTGCGCAGAATAAAGATGGCCCCGCACATGAGCAGAGTGGAAGTCCCAGTCATGAGTGCGCGGCCTATGCCCGGAGTGAGAGATGTCAAGGCCAGTCTGACCTACAACAAGAGTGCATGGGATCGTATGGGAGACTCGAACTCCAGAAGATGAACTAATTCATGACTGTCGAATAATGTTGCAAATATATTAACAAAGTTAAAGTACATTTTGACTTGATGAATCACAAGAACTATTGTATGCATTGATTGTTTGCGGAACCGGTTCGAGCAAGGAGGACGATGAGGTGACCATACCACCCCTCCAATGGACCAATCAGAATGAATGTAGCCCCTAAAAGGTTTAAATTTTGGCTATAGCAAGATAGTGTAAAGGGTATAACATAACTTGTGCTTACAATGATGTACGTTCTGCACGCTTATTCTACATCGTTCTATTCAACACGACACGCTGTCTGTTGAGACGATTTTTCCTTCTGATGCTGAAAAAGACTTTGTCGATTTTGGACTCCGAACGTTAATGGGGAAAAGGAACGAGACCGTCGCGGGATTCTATCCTGGGAGGGATTTCGTCCGAGGAGGTTAGAGGAACAGTCAGTCAGTATTGGGAACCTATTCTGTGATCTTCGATTCATGTTCTGGTGAATCATTCTCGTCATCGCCCTAAGGCCAAGGGTAATGAGTATTTTCCGTTTTCTATTCAATCTTTACTTATATGCTTATAAAAATAATGTCTAGAATATTTGTCTCATAAAATTTTACTTATTCAATTTATTCAATGAATCCAGATAAAATGTTATGCTAACTCAAAAGCTGAGTCTGTGGTTATTAGAATTAAAGTTATGATCAGTATTTGTTAAAAGGTTTCAATTGTGATTGAGCTGGACTTAATCGCCTACTAGTTGATTAATCGACCGAAATAGCGGAGTACCTTGATGTTTAGAACCGACAATTCCAAAATCAAATGTATATAATGTGTATAGTTATTAATTAGGTAAGAGACTTTAACAAGATACCCCGTATATCTTGCAGCTCGTCTCCTTATCACTAATCCAGAAAAACTGTGTGAATGTGTGTTTCGGTGTTATGGGCCCCACCGATGAACAAATGGGTTTATCTGGGTTGGTGTCATAAGGAAAGGTTTTTATAAGAACCGCGCTGCATCAGTTTTCTTGGTAGCAGAGTTATGGTTTCTATAGGTCAGTTTAGGGGATTATTGATTATTGATTATTAGTTTCTATGTTTAACACTCCATGTTGAGTTTGTGTTACGTTATATGTAGTTGGAATTTTGAAGCTTTCGGGAAGTAGGGAGTGGATCTGTGTGACAAGAGAAGTCACATGGAATTGTGCATTGTCTGATTTCAAATTTGGTGATAACACAGGACTGTGTTATGTTAGGGAAACTCATGTGTGAATTGTGTTGAGTGGAATAGCAACAGGTTTTCTTGTGAAACTCTGGTCTTAATTCTCAGGAGCAGTATAGTCTCCACATGGGCGTCCGCAGGGGGGGGGCAAGGAGGGGCGCTTGCCCCCCCCCCTGGAGTGCTCCTCCTTGCCCCCCTTGCGGCCATCCATGCTTTTACGGACGCCTTTTGTCCGTAATCACGGGCCCTGCAGGGAGCAGAGCTGTTCCCTGCCAGAGGCCTCAACTCCCTGATCGGGCGCCTCGCACTCCTCCTCGCAGCCCCTCCCGCCCATTGTCATGCTGTCTGTGGCTGATTATCACAAACAGAATGACAATGGCCAGTTTGAGCTGCGCGCCACAAGCACGAGTGGTTAGGTCTGGACACAAAGACCTCCTTTTAACCAGTGCTTAATTTGCAAAAGCAGAAGTGCCGGTGCCGAAAATGTTTCCAAGGAGGCCATAGCCCACTTCTATCTCTGGTGTGCCCCACCTTCAACACTAGCACTGCCTCAGTCTATCTTCTAACCATGCTCTGAGGTTTGTCCCATAGGTCTTTTCTCTAAGAGTCTATCCTCTCACCTCTCTAATCATTTTCTATCGTCTTTGTCACACCTGGTGTGTTACCTACTTCCCTGTATTTCTGATTTGCCCTCTATTCCTTATGCATTCTACCCATGCCCGTTTTCATCTTCCTTTTTATCCATATTCTGCTTTCTCTCCCCTCGATCTTGGCTCTTTACTTTCACTCTTCTAGCAGTGATTAGCTGTATCTCTGTTTTATCCTTTCTCTGCTCTTTTTTTCTCTCTGCCATGTCCTGTCCTCTACATCCTTTCAATCTATCTTCTCCCTTCTATCACGGTCTGCTGCGCACCATGTCTGCCTTCTCTTTCTCTCTGTATCTGATTTGCTCTCCTCCTTTTCTTCTACTCTGCTGTGTTTTATCCCTCTCTTCTCCTTGTTTCCTTCCCCTCATTGCTCTTGCTCTCTCTCATCTTTACTAGTGCTCTCAGCCCTGTCTCTAGCCTGTAGATGTCCCTGCTATTTTGTCATTCCTAAAGAAGGGCATGGTGACATGTATTTTAATTCTTTATCTAAACCGACACGAGTGCAAAAAAAAGAAATGCACACCAAAATAAAATGCTTTTTTGCACATATTAATCAGTGCATTGCGGAACAGGCGGCTGCTCCAGCACAGCAGGTTAGGTCATTGCTAGTGCCTCCTGCAATTAGTAGGTCCAGGGGTGACAACGGCATCGGCATCCAATGCTGAGCTTGCTGTGACCCTGACTGCTACAGCACAAGCATTGTCCCCGACCGTAATGCTGCCAATGCCGGTGTGTATGGCTGTGGCGCCTGCTGGACTCACGCGCTGAACAATTAGCATGCTGGGGGGCAGCGCACAAACAGGTGACTCCATGGCGCACAAAAGTTGTGCTCGGCCACAGCCGTATTGAGCACATTGCGGATAGCAGCAATGTAGGCCTGCCATCTATACCACTCTGGTCACGAAGCAATTTGAAAATGCACACTTAATTTAGTTTATTCTTCCTCGCGACCTCACTCCCAAGTTCCAAATGAGCTCTCGGAGCTTCCTTGCCTGAAATCCGTCATGAGCTAGCCCCCACCTACAATTAGCCAATGGGAGGCTCAGGCAATGGCAGGGTGCAACAGACTCGGGGAATCGAACGCAAGCCATTTTTTGACGATGACTTCTTGAATTCGTGACAGGTGTGATGACATCATCACTAACGTGGTGATACACAATCATGCCTGCCTGAACCGGTGTATGCCTGCCTGTGAACACATACCAGCCAGTCACCATGGCAAGGTATGTTATACTTTATATTTTGGAATGGAATAATTAATATTGAGACGACCACCTGCAGGTTCAGAAATCATAGCCCCGGCCCTGTGAAATAAGTTCCGGTGCTGAGCACCGGAAAGCACCGGCTCAAATTAAGCACTGCTTTTAACACAGTGTAGCTTGAGAGCAAGAGGTCTTCTGAATGAAGTTCTGGGGGGGTCGATGCATTATTCTCCCAAGTCAAAAATTGAGGTTGCGCCATAGCCCAGATTTCAGATCCCACCAAAACGTACACAGACTCGTGTCAATAACATATCTATCTGCCAGTATGCACCCTATCATGTCTGGCAGGACATGCTGACCCTGTGTTTCACTGCCTCCTATCCCCCTGCACCCCACTCCCCACTGCCTCATATCCCCCTGTACCCCACTCCCCGCGCTCAGGGCCGGCTCTAGGGCGGTGCGACCGGTGCCACCGCCCCGGGTGCTGACTTTGTGTAGGGGGCGCTAATATGATTTTAAAGGCACCTGCTTCTTTCCTGGACTCCTAGAAATTTTCAGCCACCAATAAAAATGTCTAAATGACTGCAGTGATTAATGCACTTCTTAGAGAGGGAGAGATCGAAGTTTTGTGTAATGGAAGTTTCTACTCATCCTAAGGTAGCGCAGAGGGTTACTATGCTTGCTGCAAAGAACGTGCAGCTCACAAAGTGCGTATAATGTAATGTAAATAGGTTAGTGGGTCACACTTTTGTCAGAGAGACCACATTGTTGATAACTCTTTATGAGTTAAAATCCTAATGTGGAACAGTGAGCAAGTAACTGTTATGAAAGATGCATGCAAACTGTAGGGTATGGGCTAGAGCGTTATGATTTCCCCCCAGCTTTTCATTATCCTAATGTGGCAAAATGGGTTAATTTGGGTAGAAATCAATTCTTATTAATAAAGGGAACCCCCCCATCCATGGTGCTAGGTTTTAAATTCTAGGTTTCTGATTCTCCTGGCCAAGCCCTCTTAAACTATCCTGCCTACCTGTACGGATGACCTGTGACTCCTACACCTTCTTGTCCTCTCTCTTATGTAACATTTCCTATGCACTGTTTACACACTTATGATTGTTTGTCTCTATGTAATCTGTGTAATGTAAAGTGTTCTGACACCTTACACGGATAGGAGCGGCGCTATAAAATGAATTAAATGCACCTGAGACTGAATGGTTACGGAGGCTTGAGGGGCGCTGTGAAAGGATGGTTATGAAGAACCTGTAGTGGAGGTGGTCATTGGGGGTGCCAAAAAGCATTGTCGCACTGGGCGCCACGAGCGCTTAAGCCGGCCCTGCCCGCGCTTACTGCCTTATATCCCTCTGTACCCCACACCTTGCGCTAACTGCCACAACATATCCCTCTGTACCCCACACCTTGCGCTAACTGCCACAACATATCCCTCTGTACCCCGCACCTTGTGCGCACTGCCACAACATATCCCTCTGTACCCCGCACCTTGTGCACACTGCCACAACATATCCCTCTGTACCCCGCACATCACGCTCACTGCCACATATGCCTCTGTATCCCACTCCTCACACTCACTGCCTGATCGCTCATTTTACCCTGCCATTCATCTTCTACGTGTTCTCTCCCCTTCCACTCGTTCTACCTCTGTTCACCCCCTTACTTCTTTTAGTGCCTTACATCTTTCTCAATATCTCTACTTCTTTTCCTCTTCAGTAACATCTGTGGCACATCTCTGCACTTCCATTATATCAACGCACCCCTCTACCTCACCTGTCTACCTCAGTCTTTATTATTCCCTCTTCCTCAGCTGTCTCT
Source organism: Triturus cristatus (assembly GCF_964204655.1). NCBI lineage: Eukaryota > Metazoa > Chordata > Amphibia > Caudata > Salamandridae > Triturus > Triturus cristatus. Next base: position 487,394,795 of record NC_140592.1, read on the forward strand.
ACATGTCTATGACACACCTCTCCCTCTCTCTACCTGGCCCCCTCACGTTCTACGACTGCGTTATTCTCCCCTCTCCAGCTTTGATTTACCGGTCGCTGCTCCTGAATCTTTTTCTTCTACACCTCACTTCTTTGTCTACCCTTCACCCCTCGCTACCCTTCTGTTTGCCTTACTACGGTCTTTACCCAACCCACCTTTCAGTGCCTCTTCCCATTTCGCCTCACTCCCTCACAGCGCTCTCCTAGCATGCATCTGTTTCTCCCCTCACCACCATGCCTGTCTCTACCCCTCCTTATCTTTCTAACCAGCCTAACTTTCTACCTTCCTGTTATTCCTGGTAGCGAACCTTTCATTTCACCCCTCCGGTTGTATTACCTATGCATTCAAATTGAGTAGGTCATTGCTGTGCTCCCAACCAGACATCGAGACCCAGTCCCCTAGCCTCTCAACATGCCCAGATATAACAACAAGCATTGGCATAGCCAATTGGTCTCGCCTTTGGGACCTGCTGCAGAACTAAATACTTATACTGCCGGCATCATACTTACCCAGCGCCAAGACGCCTCGGCAAAAGTGAGCTATATAAGTTCTTCAGTCAGTGAGTCAGTCATAAGTTCCCAAAGGCGAGACCTATTGGCTATGCCAATGCTTGTTTTTCTCAGGTTGGCCTGAACATTACCCGATCCTGATTGCCATTTTAGCCCCGCCCCCATTGATTAACATTAGCCACGCCCCTTCATTTGCCAGGTTCGCCCCCCCCTGGAAAAATTTCTGCGGATGCCCATGAGTCTCCACATGTGTTTTATCCCCATAGAAACGGGTTTACCTCTTGCTTGAGAGAGGGGTAAGGTAGAGGGATGTGCTACACTTATCGAACCAAATAGTATTCTTGAATGTTTGAATAAACTATCTCTTTTGTTTAGAGAAACGGACAATGGAAATGTGTTTTATGTCGTAATTAACTGATTTTGTCAAATCAACGAGTTATAAAACAGTGCCGATAATTTTGTAAAGGAGGGGTCAGCAGAAGCAGGAGTAGTGCTGATGTTAACAAGAACCACGCTGGGATTGGACCTTTCTGATTGGTACGTTGGTGTGAGTCGCGCTGGGATTCGACAGTCGCGGAAGAACGAGGAGCTCTCTGATTGGTCCGTTAGTGTGATTCGCGCTGGAATAGGTCCGTGTGAGAGTGACGTAAAGCTTTCCGATTGGTGCGTTAGTGTGATTCGCCCTGGGATAGGACTGATTAGTTGAGCAGGTTAAAGGAGAGTTGTGTGAATTCGCTTTGGCAAATAATTGTGAAATATGGCTTATTACGATGGACGAGAGATAGAGAAACCTTCATGGTTTACGAAATTCAAGAACCTTTTTAAGAAAGATAGAAGGATTGTAACGAGAGAGGGAGAAGTGCTTCCTCCACTGAAAACACCAGCATCTTATGATAACGAAATATGGTTATCATACTTGTATTTAGTTGGAAAATTGGGCAAAATATACTCAAAATGATGGAGTATTGGAGTTTCCAGAAACTGGTTCGTTTAGCACAGCTATACTACGAAATTTGAGAAACAAAATGATGAAACTTGAACCAAGACCTAGACCAACTCAGCTTGAAGCCCTAGGTGAATGGGAAGATGAGATGTATGAAAGAGAGAGACACAGAGGTACAAGGGATAATAGTTATGTTCATGGAAGAGAATGGGGTTTGAATCATGAAGACAGGATGAGACGATGGAGGTACGCTAATATGACGGATGGTATGTTTCCTGCTAGAACAGCTGAAGAAGTAGTAGGGAAAAAGTGTACAGAGAAAAAGAAGCATCCAGTACCAGAAAAGTGTGGGTATGGAGCCAGTGATACAGATGATGAGTTTCTGGAGGACATATTAAATAAAAGACCCCCTCCATATCAACAGGCTTCTGCGGTGGTGACACCAAATGCACCGTCAATGGAAACTGTGATGAATCAAAACCCAGAACGATATTCTGAAATAAATAGTCCATTTAATAGACAGAAAATACCACAGACTGTAGAACCTGATAATCATAATGCGTCTGAACTAGCAAGAACAACAAAAGAATTAGCTGTTAAGATAAAAGAATTGACAAAGAATGTAGATGCTGTAACTGTGCCAGTAACTATAGGTGCAGTGATACCAGTATATGAAAATCAAAAGATAGATGAACATTCCTTAATGATTCCCTTAAATTCCAGTATGCAAAAAGTACGAGAAAAGATTTATCCTAAAGTTAGGGAGACAAAAGATTTGGTTAGATTAACTCCACCTATGGATTTGACAATAAATCAGAGTCCAATAAATAAAACTCCTATGGGAGCTGAATCAGCAACTGAAACACCAGAGAAATGTGTGAATAGAATAGATTTAAATACGACCCCTGTGTGTCCAATAGCGGAAAAATTAAATGAGTGGGTCAAGAATTTGCAGAAAAGAGATACAGAACCACAACCTTTGCATGTGGTTAGATTAAAAATAGACATGGAATAACTGATTCTAGGGACTACTGGTACAGATCAGTTCAAAACATATCAGGATGATGAATTGATGTTTATGTGTAAAAGTATTATTTGGAGAGCTAGGAATTTGCATGAAAAAATTGGAAGAAACAGAAAATGAATTGGGAGTAGATTTTACAAAAGTTAGAGGATTACAGAAACCTTACAGAGTAGATTTTATTGAGAAAGATATAGAAAATCTGAACACTTCAGGACGGTTAACACAGAAAAAAGAACTGATTGTGTTACCGAGAAAATTGGGAGATGTAGACAAATTGAGAAGTAGGTGGATAAGGAGAAAAGAATGTACAGCTGATAAAGCAACATTAGCTTTCCCAGTAAAAGAAAAAGAACCAATAGTAGAAGAATGTGCAATGAGAGAAATTCCAGGAGGAGGTTATGTACATGTCCTATGGTCGAGACAAGATATATTGTCATTTACGGATGATTTTCCAAGATTGAGAGAAAAGCCTGTAGAATAGTACAGACAAGTGTAAAGGTTTGTAAAGGTTTCAAAGGTGTTGTGGGAAGATTTGGATGGTTTGGTTGAGATTGTTGTACCTGCTGATTTGTGGACAGGTTGTAAAATCACAATTGAATGGCCAAAGGAAGAATATCCTAGAGACGCAAAAACAGGAGCCCCAGGTTCAGAAGTAATGAGAAAATATGAGCAGGTAATCACATTTCTGAAAAATAAGATTCCTCCGAGGGAAACAGATTGGGTAAAGATCGATAGAACAACTCAGGAACCTAAGGAGTCTGTGCACGCTTATTATGAAAGATTGCTTTTAGTCTTTAAACAGTACAGTGGATATGAGAATCTGAGTGAAAAAGACATGAGTCACTTTGTATATCGATTTGTGTATGGTTTGAGACCTGAGATAAGTGAAATGATTAAGCAGCATATGTTGTGTTGGCAGTCTAGTACAGTGGATGAGGTACTAAGGTATGCAAAATACTGTAGTGATGACATTGAGGCCAGACAACGTAAGCTCAAAGAAAAGGCAATGTGGGCACAGGTGAAGGTTACAGAACAGCAAGAAGCCCAGATAATTAACTAGATTAATGAAGCAGGGCAGACCAAAATGAAACCAAACATTGGTAAAGGAAAAGGTCAGATGAATATAGAAGAAGCTAAAAAGAAATGGCCATGTCATAATTGCGGAAAATTAGGGCATTGGAAAAACAAGTGTAAATTACCTCCAAAAGTTAATACAGAGAATAAATCATTAAATCCACAGGTGCAGAATGAGGTGAGTTACCAACAACCGCCACAGCAACAGTTAGTTACTCAACAGAGTCAGGTGCCGCAGCCACCTCTCCCAAAGAGTGTAAATCCTCAAAGATACAGTGCAGAGGCAGGATTCTACTGTGGAGAGCAGGTAACGAAATTGCCGCGCGCAGCTGCTGTTTCACAGTATTGGTTACAGCCGGATGGAAATGAATTGGATGAAAGCTTATGACGGTGCCTAGGAGAGGAAGAGGAGTGTGTGCTTGGCGCAACTCTAGAGGTAGATCAGTCAGGTCCATTTGTGGATGGAAAGGTGAATGGTGTAAATGTTACTTTCCTTGTGGACACTGGTGCTACCCTTTCTACTGTAGGACCAGTTGAAATTCCAAACCTTCCTCTCTCAGGAGAATTCATCCAAGTCGAAGGTGTCTCCAACAGCCAAATTAAAACCCCTCTTATAAAACCAGTAGAAGTGGAAATTGGTCCCTGTAAAGAAATGCACCTGTTTGTTGTGTGTGGTTGCAGTCCTGTAAATTTACTTGGATGCGATATACTTTTCAAAATGAATTGCACCATCTACTGTACCCCAGATGGTATTGCTTTTCAGACATCAGATGATGATGTTCTGTATAAAATGACTATGTCAGCAATTGAACCAGAAAAATGTGATACATTTTCTGTGTTTGATGCAGAGAAAATCCCTACTGAATTGAAAGGAATAGTGAAGACTGATGTATGGGATTTTATGGGTGAAGATATAGGTCTAATGAAATGAATTGATCCCGTAACAATTACTGTAAAAGAAGAAGCAATTTACCCAAATACCCCACAGTACAAATTAACGTCAGAAATTATTGAAGGAATAACACCAGTGATTGATAAAATGTTTGAACAAGGGATTCTGAGAGAAATAATGAGTAGCCCATGTAATTCACCTATAATGGGACTGAAAAAGCCTAATGGAATCTATAGGATAATACAGGACTTGAGAAACGTGAATAAAATTGTTGCTCCCTGTTGTCCAATTATACCAAACCCTGCTGTAATATTGCATCAAATTCCTCATGATGCAGAATGGTACACAGTTATTGATTTGTGCCATGCATTTTTCGCAATTCCATTACACCCTGAGAGCCAGCCATTATTTGCCTTCCGGTTTGGCGAGCGTATTTTGGCATGGTGCTGAATTCCCCAAGGGTATACTGAAAGTCCTTCCATTTTTAATCAAATTCTGAATAAATCACTAGAAAGTTTGAAAATGCCTGAGAAATCTGTTATGGTCCAGTACATTGATGACCTATTGGTGGCATCAAGGACCAAAGAGGCATGTATTACTGACACAATCGCATTATTGAATCATTTGGCAGAAGGAGGACATAAGGTGTCCCCATCTAAGCTGCAGTTCTGTCAACAAGAAGTACAGTATTTAGGTCATAAGATTGAAAAAGGGATGAGAAAAGTAACAACAGAAAGAATCAGGATTATTAAAGGAATGAGAGCCCCAATGACACAGAGAGAGGTGAGAATGTTTCTCGTAATGGTTGGTTATTGCCGACAGTGGCTACATGGATTTTCATTGATTGCAAACCCTTTACAGCGAATAACAAAAAGTGATGTAAAAGATCCAATTGTGTTGAATGAGGAAGAGATGGAAACTTTCGAGCAACTGAGAAACAGGTTGGGTGAAGCCCCAGCATTGGGAATGCCAGATTGTAATAAAGAATTTGAGTTGTACTGTAGTTTAAGAGACGGATGTGCACTTTCATTACTAGTACAAAGGCATGGAAGAATGAGACGGCCAATAGCATATTTTCAGCTGTTTTGGACCCAGTAGCAAAAGTATTACCTGGATGTTTAAAAGTAGCAGCAGCCACTTGTGTGAGTCTGGAACAGAGTGAAGGCATTGTGATGGGATATCCTTTAAAGGTATATGTCCCACATTCAGTTGAAATCCTTCTGACCAGAACAAAAACCCAGTTCATGACACATAGCCAATTAACCAGATAGGAGAAGGTGATTTTGGGTGCAGACAATGTAACGATTGTGAGATGTAAAAGTGTGAATCCTTCCACTTTATTGCCTGATGCAGTAAATGCAGAGGTCAAAGATGACATTGATCACAATTGCTTGGATGTACTTGAATTCTGCACAAAGCCCCGCCCTGACATCAGAGATGAACCTCTAGAAGAATCAGATTATGTGATGTTTGTGGATGGATCATGCTTGAGAACGAAAGAAGGAATTTTATGTTCTGCGTATGCTGTATGTACGGTAGCAGACATAATGGAAGCATCTTGTTTGAGAGGAATACGTTCAGCCCAAGTTGCTGAGCTGATTGCTCTGATTCGAACTTGCAAACTGGGAAGAAATTTCCGAATCACTGTGATCACGGATAGCCAGTATGCATTTGGAGTGGTACATGATTTCGGACAGATCTGGTCCCAGAGGGGATTCGTGACTTCTTCGGGATCTCCAATTAGGAATGGTGAGTTTGTGAAAATGTTGCTTGAGGCAATACAGCTGCCTAAACAGATTGCGGTAGTAAAATGTGCTGCACACAATAATGCAGATGATTACATTACAGAGGGCAACAAATTTGCGGATGAGATAGCTCAATATTGTGCCAGACATACGACCTCAAGGAATCGGAGGAGGGAAAAGAACATGTTTCATGTCCTTTGATGTTTACTAACACAATGACACGATGACGACGCTACCCAGCGCCGGACCTGATTAAAATCGAACAGGCACTCACGCAGCGCGGGACGCGCGCGGGCAGTGCCCGGGCGAAGCCCGGGCCAAGGGCGGGCCCGTCCTTGCCCGTCTCTGACCGATCCTGACTGGACTGGGCAACATCTCTAACGCTGCTGTGACACTATTTCCAAGGTAGAAGGACTTACTCATCCTTGTTCGGTCTCGGAAGAGATTGTTGCATCCACTTGCTTTGCTTCATAGTTGCCCATTCTGTACAGCTAGCATTTTGTTCTAGTGGAGTTGCATTTTATCTTCTGGTAATTGTCCTTTTTTGGCTAACGAGCGCATTGGCTCTAGTATTGTATGCTTAGTATAAATGGCGTCCAAAGGTAAACGTACATGCGGGGGTGGGTCTGTGACCGGTACACTCGACCATTTCATTACAAGAGCTGTATCATGTCTAGAGCACGAACTGGCTATTACTGAGCGTCGTTTGTCAGTAGAGTTAGCACAAGCTAGACGCTCTTCTTTGGGAATTTTGGCGGGGGCCAAATCTCCTTTGAAGATAGTGGGCCAGAACGAGGGCGAACTAGCTCTGCAGGAGAATGTTGGGATAAGTCCTTCCACATCGCAGCCCTGCAGTATTGTGTGTGATGCCCCTGGGGAATCTCGTGTTGACTTTGCGACAACAACTCGTAGCCCCCCTATCTCTAATAAATTAGTTTTAACCCACCCACAGACTAGGGCTAGCAAAAGAATTGTAAATCCCCCTAATGCCAAGAGGAAACGAGTAGGGGGGTCCCAGGGAGGGAGGAAGGCCAAACACCCTAATGTTACGGAAAAATCTCCAATGGGGGCAACGCAGGGAGATGTTCCACTATCTCCTGGTGGGAATATTACTTGTCATAGTGAGCAGCCCCAGTCGAGTAATATGGTTCTTGAAATAGAAAAAATGTTCCGTTCTCTGATTCTCCCCGTTTTGGAAAGAGTTAAGCTAGTTAGTGAGAAGGTAGATAGATTAGAACAAACTGTTCTGGATAATTTCTGCTCACTTAAAAATGTTATTAAACTAGCTACCAAGGCAAGGGACAATCCTGTAGGGGTGTCCTCTACCCTTCCTACTCCCCCGCTGGCATCCCCTGCTAATGAAGTAGTGCATGGGGTTTTACCTGAGGTCGCTCTCCCCAAGGTACAGGTTATTGATAACTCTAACTTTACTAACCGATGTATAGATAATTTGGGAGACAATCTTTCGAGTGTGCCCAGTATTAATGCTGGAAAAAAGTCTATGAACAAAATAAGGTCCTCGGAACCTGGGGTCAAAAGCAGCATATTGCCTAGGACTCATATTCATATGCCCCCTGCCTGTTCACCCTATGTTGCTGTTCTGACTGGAGTCCCTGAACTACAGGAAGGTGTTTCGGAATCGTACCAGCAACTAAAGAACAAAGTTAAGTTTTGGTTAAATAGGAACAGACCGCTTCCTAACCACTTAGATGGAAAGATCCTCTTTACTAGAAGGGTTAGTTGGGTAGGTCCAAGACCCAAAGATGTCCCAGGGGACTCCATTATTGTCAACTTTGGAGATAGTCGTACAGTGCATTATATTTGTGGCTCCCGACTGGCTTGCGACCAGTCAAAAATTAGGGTACATGATCTAGGGTTTTTTTACAACTCTTGCCCTGTAGGACTTAGTCCACCTCTGGAAAATTGGGAAGCAAATGATCTGTGCTCCCCAGTAGCTTTTGCCTGACCGACACCTGGGCCGCAGTTATTTACTACGCCTCCCAATCCAAGTATCCCTGTTGGAAGGCCTAAGTTCAACGAACCTCTACGTTACTCCCCTGTTATCGGGGTGGATAAGATAGTAGATGTAGTTATAGCAACCCCTGATCTTCCTATGGGATCACAATCTGGACTCGTGCAGTTGTGTGCGAACTCTGCCCATGTCCAAGGCCAAGGAAGGGAGGGGGGGTCTATGGTCTCTTGGAACATTGCAGGCTTAAAATCAAAAATGGATTCACCGGATTGGCTAGGCTATATAGGCAACTTTGATGTCTGCCTTTTCCAGGAAACCTGGACCTGTGAGCCTCAGTTCCTACAGGGATTTTTGAACTTCTATGTCCCCGCAATTCAGGGTTTAAGGGGAAGTCCAAAGGGAGGACTGACAATCTGGGTCCGACAGGCCATATTTTCAAAGGCTTCTGCAATACCTACTGGGTCCGAAGATATTCAATTAGTCAGGGTGACATTTGGAACCCTTGGCGATTTAGATATCTACAATTTGTATTTGAGGGACCCGAATAGGACAGGCTCCCAGGTTTTGGCTCTCTTGGTCTCCATTATCGACCAGCACTCAGGTGGGAGACGTATAGTGGTAGCTGGGGACTTTAATATCACCTTTGAACCGCTCCTAGACCCTGATTCTGGGTGGGGCAACGAAGCTGTGGAAGACCAATTGTGGGGGGTACCTGCGCTTGACCTCAGTCCAATCAAAAGGTGGACTGAGATTATTGTCCGGACCAATGCTCTCTGTTTTGAGTATGGTTTGAGGGCCCTGAATGGGAGGACGACAGGTGATAAGCAAGGGGCGAAGACCTTTGACAATGGTCGACATTCTAGCAGGATTGATTATGTCCTATGTAGCTTGCAATTATGGCAACCAGTCTTAGATATGGTTGTTGAGGTCAGAGTTGAGAGCGACCATAACCCTATCTGTGTTGCGCATAGATGGTGGTTTAGTAATCGCTCAATAGCTGGTGGAATGGTTCCGTGCCTGCCTGAGGTAACTCTAACAAATAATATGCGTAGACTAAAGTGGGGGGAGCTCGAGCATAACACCCTGGCCATTGCTGATATAGACAACAAATTAGCTGATTCTATCGTTGAGCTTGAGGGTATGCTATTCCAAGATCCTGGCAATACCAAAGTCACTGCATGCCATGAGAAGTTGTTTGCTGAAATAGGTTCCTATTTTACGAAGCCCTTGAGGAACACGAATAAGGCTCCAACTAAGAAAAACAGATGGTACGACGGTGTTTGTAGGGAATCCAGGTCCAACCTGGTGAAAGCCCTGTCTAATGGTGGACAGGAGTGTATCCGTTCCGCCAGACTAGCATATAAAAAAGCTGTAAGGATGGCCAAAAAAAATTGGGACGAGCAACACTGGCTGGATTTAAAAAGCGCTTGCCATACCCGAGATTCCAGGCTATTTTGGAACATTCTTAAGTGGGGCTGTGGTGGGCGCTCTGATAGCCCTTCCAACTATGTTTCTCAGGCAGAGTGGGTTCAATATTTCAAACCTCAATATGCTTGTAACATTTTGTTTAACTTCGCATGGGTGCCAAATTATGCTTTCTACTCCCAGGGTCCTTTTTGCATCCAAGATGCCAGTAGGGCTCTACGCTCGGTCACTAGTGGACGTGCCCCCGGCCAGGACAGGGTTCCTTCGGACGTTTTTCTCCACAATAAGGGTAACTGGAGCAAGTATATAACCCTATTGGCTAACGCTGTGGCTGTAGGCGCGCCAGTCCCAAAATCTTGGAGGGGGGCAGTTATTATACCTGTATTCAAGAAAGGCGACAGGTCGCTCCCGGGAAACTATAGGCCCATTAGCCTCATCGATTCCGTTCAGAAGGTGGTAGGGAGGATGGTTTTGAACCAAATTCAAAAATGGATGGATGATAACAATATTTTGTCACCCTTCCAAGCTGGCTTTCGGAAACTAACCAGCACGGTGGACCAAGTCTTTTACTTTGTCCAGCTCCTTTGGAAGGTGGTGACATTGGGGAATGGCAGTCTTTATGTAGACTTAAGGCCTGCCTTTGATCTTGTACCACGACACCGGCTGTGGGCAGTCCTAGAGAGGCTAGGTCTCCCCAAAGAAATTCTGACTATGGTGATGCGTCTGCACGAGTCTAACTATGCTAGGATTCAGTGGGGTGGAGCGGGAGAAGACACATCTGAGTTCCCAGTCGAGCGTGGTGTGAGACAGGGTTGCACTATGGCACCCACGCTCTTCTCACTTTATATTAATGGGATAGTTGAACTTATGCTTTCTGCTAATACCGACGCTCCAAGGTTGGCTGGTGTTTCCATCCCCATATTATTGTTTGCAGACGATACGCTTATCGTATCCAGAACATCTAATGGTCTGCAAAAAGCCCTTCGCCTGTTTGATGAGTTTTGCCTTGATCATGGTTTAGAGGTTAATGTGGCAAAAACGAAGTTTATGGCCTTTAACCCTCATAGCAGCTTCCAAGGGAAAAGAGTATTTATGAATAGGCAACCCTTAGAATTAGTGACCAGTTTTACGTATCTTGGGTTGCAAATCTCAAATAAAAATAATTGGCGCAGACATCTGGAAATGGCCTCCCTAAGATTTAAGCAGATTACTGGTGCTTTGACCAGAGAATTTAGTAGGTCATTCACGAAACCAATAAGCCCGGTTTTGCAAGTTTATGAAGCTAAGGCCCTAAACTCTGTCCTCTATGGGGCGGAACTCTGGGGCTTTGAACAACTAGCGACTTTGATAAATGTGGAGCACAAATTCCTGCGTAGAATTACTGGTCTTCCTCAGAGCACCCCTCTGATCCCACTTAGGTATGATCTGGGTAGGAGGTCCATTAAGGATATTGCAAGACTCCGTCCGGTTTTATACTGGCGGAGGCTTTGGACTACTCCTGAACTTTCCCACTATGCCAAGGGCCTGAATGACATTATAAAATCTGATGTTTTTCACAAAATCGAGTGGCTGAAGAACTTACACGCGTCTTTAAAAGACATGGGTATGGAAGGGTTGTGGACCGACCCAGCTCCTGCCCAGTTTCCATCAAAAAGTTCTCTTAAAATAGCATACTGGGAAAGAATAGATTCCCAGGTACTGAATAAAGCAACCGGGATGTCTGGGAAATTTTTGGAGTTCAAAGAATCCCCCTATCTGGAACAATACTGGGATGTGGTGACTAATGTGGGTGACAGGAAACTCTATTTCCAGTTTAGAGCTGGTTCTTTGCCCCTTAGATCTTTGACTGGAAGGTGGGCCGCGAACACGGAAATGCAATGTCCTGCATGTGGGGCTGCGATGGAAACATCTCCCCACTTTCTGTTTGTCTGCCCGGCACTTGCTATTCCAAGGCGTGTTTGGCTTACACCAATGTGTAGATCTCTCGGCACAAGGAGCAGCACTGTAGCCTTACGCATTTTGCGCACTAGCTCTTTGATATTGGTCTCCGTCGCATTGGCAAAGTACCTGGGCTGGGCATGGGCATTGCGGAGAAAATCAATTAAGCGCTCCCTTGATGGTCCCTAATGAATCCAGCGTTCGGGTTTTCCCCACTTTTAAGTTGCACCAGGGACAATTTTAACCCAAAAAATCTTTTTACTACTATATGTCAGTCTATTGAATTGTTTAATGTTTTTTTAACAAGGTACTTTTAATAAGGTATTTTAATGTATTTATTGAAATGTATGTTTGTAGGTACTATGTTTGTGTCTTTTATGATTGTATTTTTAAATCGAATAAAGACTGATTGATTGACAATTGAAACTTGGGAAGAAGTGAGAAAATTGCAGGAAGAAGCAAGGGATGAGGAAAAAGATAGATGGATAAAATCAGGCTGTAGATGAAGAGAGGAAGATGAAGTTTGGGTTCACAGGGATGAAAGACCTGTTATGCCTGATAGCATGATCTCTAACATGGCACGGATGTACCATGGGCCGGCACATATAGGTAGAGATGCAATGATCAGACTTTTTAAACAGACTTGGTACAACCCAAAATTTTGGGCTATAGCTGAAAGCCTTTTTCAAAGACGTCTTATATGTCAACAGTTGAATCTTGGAAGAAAAACAGTAGGGAGTTTGGGAACAATAGGATGTGAAATGCCCCCGAATAACAGACTGAGGTATGTCCTGGTGGTTGTCTGTTTGCTTTCTCGCTGGGTGGAAGCATATCTGACAAGAAGGAATGATGGAGTTACTGTAGCAAAACTCCTGCTGAGAGAATTCATTCCTAGATATGGTATTTCGGTAACGATAAAAACAGATAGAGGAAGTCATTTCCAAAATGAATTTATCCAGCTGATATGTGAAGCATTAGACATTCAACAAAAGCAGCATTGTGCCTACATACCAGAGACTTCTGGGGTGGTTGAGCAAGTAAATGGCACAATCAAGAAGAGGCTAGGGAAAAAGTGTCTAGCCACAGGACTCAAATGGCCAGATGCCCTACCACTTGTGCTCATGAGCATGAGGAGCGTACAAGACAGAAAAACAGGTTTGAGTCCTCATGAGATCATAATGGGACGAGTAATGAGACAAGCATTCGTACCTGTCAACAAACTGCTGACTAAAACTGATGATCTTATTCTGGACTATTGCAAAGGATTGGCTGATGTGGTGCATTCTGTGTTTCATCAGATTGGACCGGATGCGATCACACTTGAGAGAAACCCAGCTCATGATCTGAGTCTGGGAGATTGGGTTCGCATAAAAGTCCACAGAAGAAAAAATTGCCTTTTTCCTTGCTGGGATAAACCACGTCAAGTGATCTTGGTGACTACCACAGCAGTAAAGCGTGCAGGTGTGAAAAACTGGATTCATGCCAGCCATACAATCAAAGTTCCAGATCCTGGAGATCGACCTGTAAGTCAACATCTGGAAATATCAGACACCAGTTTGGCATCTGAAGCAGAAACTGAAGCAGTCAGAGTTTCAGATCCTGAAGATCGACATGTAAGTCGACATCTGGAAATATTAGACACCAGTTCGACATCTGAAAAAGAACAATCTGAATCTGGTGAGAGACAAACTGAGGACATTGAAAAAGAAACAGAAGACTTTGAAAGACAGACAATTGATATAGAAACAGGAGAGACAGAAATAATTCACAGTGATATTGAACAACCAAGTACAAGATTTGGGGAAATCCCTTCAGAAGTAATTGAAACAACAGAAGAAAATCTAAAATCAGACGGAAAATCAGAGATCATAAAGTACAAAGTTAAAAAAAGTGAAGTAAGATCTGAAACAGAATCGGAAGAAAGTGAAGAAGAAATAAGACAAAGGAGAGGACCAAGAAAGAGAGTTTGGAAAGTGGAATGAGGAGAAATAGAGACTGAACTAAAAAGGGCAAGAAAAGGAGACAATTGGCCCGATGAGAGTAAAAGACTGAGATATAAAATAATACATTTTAACAAAGACAAGGAAGAACAAGTGAATGAAATAACGAGTCAAAGAAATCAAACAAATTTGAATAAAGGACAATTGCAGAGACCGAAAAGAGTAAAAAGACCTCATCTGAAATACAAATCACCTGAATGGACTTACATAGCACTGCCTGACATCGAAGAGGTGGATAGCAGTCAAGAGAACCTAAACGAAAATTGTAAGCAGGAGGGTGAAAGTGAACTGTGCCAAACCTGAAGAGACTGAAGAGACCAGAATAAAGACAAATTGACAAAATCAAGTGAAAATTTGAAGGACCAAACAGTGCGCTAAGGGCAGTTGGTTCGAAGGCCATATTTGTGAGTGTGGAGAGATACATTTTTTCTGTACATATCTTAGATTATAGTTTACTATGGCAGAGAATGAAAATAGAAAATCTAGGTGTAGGTTTCTACACAGATGGTGTAGAATGTGTTTTTACTGTACAGGTTTACTGATGCTTATTTGGTTCATTTTAACAATAATTATTCCACTTAGATTAGCTGCAGAAAATACATCTGGGATGAACAATAAAACGAATGGTGATAAGGCACATGACACAAAGAATACTGCAACACTGATAAATAATACTGAGACTCATAGAGACAGATCAATAAAATATTTTTCAAATAATGTTTTTACAAAGCTTTTATATGAATATGTAGAGACAATGGATGTTAGGGATTGTTATGTCTGCATGCAGTTACCTGCGTCTGTGACAGAGGGTGTAACATATCATCACCTTCCTTTGACGTATGGAAGAACTTGCAGTGTGTTGGCTAGTTTATTTTATAAGACAGGTCAATTACAATATTACTATACTGATATGGATGCTGGTTTTGCTAAATGTTCTGTAGTTCCTGAACTAAACAAGGTAAAGCCTGGTAAAGTTCTTGGAGAATCTTTCTTAGAAACAGAAGAATTAACATTAGACTACGCATTTAGAAATAATCTTACTTGTAGATTAAGGAAAGAAGAAAAGGTATTTTTAGACATGGTAGAGGATAGAAGTGTTAAGTTTCAAAGAAAAGTAACAGGCAAAAAGATGAAAACACCACCTTGGGGTTTTGAGGAAGGAAGTTATGATAAGAGTGAAACTAATGTAGCAATAGGGTTAGATTTGCCCCAACAAGGGAAATTGTGCATTCGTAGAGATAACACTATGTATGACAACTATTTCGTGGGTGCTAGTGAATGCCGAAATACATACAGAATTATAGGGGGATGGGGATTCAAAGGAGGAAAAGATCCAGTATTCCCAGGGATCTATTTTATTTGTGGGAACAAAGCTTATAATAGGTTGCCGGACCATTGGTACGGAACATGCTATCTAAGCCTGGTCTTTCCAAAGATATTTCATGTAGATAAGGGAACTAAAGGAACTCACGAGACAGGTAAACGACTAACACGTAGAAGAAGAGAAAGTTTCTCAGAGATAATAGGTGACATTTTTGGAGCACTGATACCAGCAGTGGGTATATCTTTTAATGCATATAGGATTCGGAAAAATTGTCAACAATAGTAGATCGTTTGTCAACGAATACAGCTGGAGGGTTCTTAATGGTAAATACCGAGATGGTTTCCATGAGAGCTATGGTGATGCAAAATCGACTTGCCCTTGATATTCTTTTGGTAAAAGAGGGAGGACTCTGTGGAATGCTGAAGGTACAACATTGTTGCACTTACATTCCAGATAAAAGTCAGAATATACAAAGGTATGTAAAGAATATTACTAAATTCCATGAAGAAGTTACCCCACTGGAGGTTGATGGTGCTTTGGAGAAGCTTGGTAAGAGTTTTTCCTCAGTAAAGAAATGGTTTGCAGAAATAGGTAGTTCATTAGTTGGGAAAATACTAATACCAGTGACCATAGTAATATTAATGACATTAATGTTGAGATTAGCATGTGTATGTATTAGAAAAAGAAAAAGAGAAAATAAAGTAAAAAGACAAATTGAGAATAATAAACAAAGAGAACGAGAAATGGGAGAGATTGAATTAGAAGAATTTAAAGAGAACATGTATAATAAGTCTAAGAGACAGAATGTGAAGTATACAATTATTTGAACTAACAAATGAAAAAGGACAAGAAACATGCTTCTTGTTTACTTGGTCAAGATGGATTTTGTGGTGATATTAAAAATCACCAAAGATGGGAATTGATGGAGCAGGGGAAATACAAAAATGTTTGTACCCCTTTCGAAGTTAATGACCTCATAACTTTAAAAATACTAACTATTTGAATGCATGTATTAATCAACAAATGCAACTTTAAATAGACACTACACGGGGGAAACTAACTCCCATTTGCAAAAATCTAATTTATTTATACTTGTGAAATTAAATTAACATAGGTTTGTGATTCGTGTGGTAAGTAGATGTAAATTGCATGTATTACGTTTGTAGTAAAATTAGATTGTGGCAAAGAATGCATGTGGTAAGTAAAATGGCTTTAAATGTCGCTTATGCTAGGTAACACCTAACACGGGTCATTAGAATGGTGGGTGGTAAACAGAAGGGCTTATTTTCTATGTCTAATTTCTGCTATGTTGTTTTCATATTAGTTCCGTTCGGGCCTGCTAGGCCTCGCTTGGAAAATTGCCGCTGCAGAGAGACGTGACAGCGTACGCAGAATAAAGATTGCCCCCGCGCATGAGCAGAGTGGAAGTTCCAGTCACGTGTGTGTGGCCTATGCCCAGAGTGAGAGATGTCAAGGCCAGTCTGACCTAAAACAAGAGTTGTGCCAAGAGTTCAGAATGAATGCATGGGAACAGATGGGAGACTCGACCTGCAGAACATGAATTAATTCATGACTGTCGAATAACGTTGCAAATATATTAACAAAGTTAAAGTACATTTGGACTTGATAATTCACGAGAACTATTGTATGCATTGATTGTTCGCGGAACCGGTTCGAGCAAGGAGGACGATGAGGTGACCATCACCACCCCTCCAATGGACCAATCAGAATGAATGTAGCCCCTAAAAGGTTTCAATTTTGGGTATCGCAAGTTAGTGTAAAGGGTATACAAGAGCTTGTGCTTACAATGATGTACGTTCTGCACGCTTATTCTACATCGATCTATTCAACACGAGACGCTGTCTGTTGAGACGATTTTTCCTTCTGATGCTGAAAAAGACTTTGTCAATTTTGGACTTCGAACGTTGATGGGGAAAAGGAACAAGACCGTCATGGGATTCTATCCTGGGAGGGATTACGTCCGAGGAGGTTAGAGGGACAGTCAGTCAGTATTGGGAACCTACCCTGTGATCTTCGATTCATGTTCTGGTGAATCTTTCTCGTCATCGCCCTAAGGCCAAGGATAATGAGTATTTTCCATTTTCTATTCAATCTTTACTTAAATGCTTATGAAAATAATGTCTAGAATATTTGTCTAATAAAATTTTACTTATTCAATGAATCCAGATAAAATGTTTTGCTAACTTAAAAGCTGAGTCTGTGGTTATTAGAATTAAAGTTATGATCAATATTTGTGAAAAGGTTTTAATTGTGATTGAGCTGGACTTAATCGCCATCAACTGATTCCTACTAGTTGGTCCATCGACCGAAATAGCGGAGTACCTTGATGTTTAGAACAGACAATTCCAAAATCAAATGTATATAATGTGTATAGTTATTAATTAGGTAAGAAACTTTAACAAGGTTCCCCGTATGTCTTGCAGCTCGTCTGCTTATCACTGATCCAGAAAATGTGTGAATGTGTGTTTCGGTGTTATGGGCCCCACCGATGAACAAATGGTGTAAGGGTTTTTCTGGGTTGGTATCATAAGGAAAGGTTTTTATAAGAGCCGCGCTGCATCACCCCCGAGGAACACTGAACTGCCGTCACAGAGTAGACTCTCCCAGTCTTCCCCTAATGACCGCTGACCTGCGGACCTATGCCCCGAGGACATCTCCGCGGACTGTGGCCTGCTACGTCTCTGCACGGAGCTCCATCACATAAGGTAAGAACAGCAAGCCCTCTCCCAAGGCTGTGGTGTAGAAAGAGGCAGGGGAGAGTCTCAACAGCCAGAGGTGGAGGCATGTCAAAAGAAGCACTGTTTTCAGTGTAGTTCTATTATTTTTGCCTTAGGTTTAGGCATTGATTCTGTACCAATGTGTGTTGTGGGATGACAAACACAGTAATCGGAAGTATGTGTGTTAGGAGTTGGTTGTGGAGGCATATCTTTCTGGCAGGCCTCACCCCCCTTACAAAAATGTTGACGTTTGTTCTTAGAAATGTAACAATAATTAATATAGGTAATGTGTTCTATAAAGGGATTTAAAAGTGATGTATATTATTACTGAGGTTTAATGAGTGTTTATTTCAAGTTCGCCTTACCCGCACTTCAAAACTCCTTACCCGAGTGAGCTCCGTGCTGAGCGGCTTCCTCATTGCAGCAAGGAAACTGGCTCTGGGATTGCTCTGATTTGCTGTGCTCAGCTCAGATGCTGAAGTATACAGTAAGTCATATATCTAATTACAGAGTGAATTGAATTTTTGGGGATTTAAAAATGATATTTTCTTAAATGCTGATGCACTTCTGTTTTTTTTCAAAGTGGCCGGTTTGTGGGGTGGAAGGCGGGAGCTTTTGTCACATTAGGTTTTTTATTGAACTTGGTTTGTGTTGTAATTTGCAGTACTAAACAAGCAATGGCAAAGTCAATAGGTTTCGCCTATGTGAAATCTGTTGGCTTTATCATTGTGTTTTACATGTTGCACAGCAGTTGAGCCGCTGTGCAACATGGCTTAAAGTGAAAAAAGCGATATGATGTGGCCAATGCTGGCTGTGTTATAGCGCTTTTTAAAAAAAAAACTTCAAGCCATGTTGCACAGCAGCTCAACTGCTGAGCAATATGTAAAAAACACATTGACACAGCCAATAGATTTTGCCAAGACAAAACCTATTGGCTGTGCCAATGCTTGTTGTGAAATTGTATTCACCAGGCTGTGTGACCCATTTCTTTCTTTTATTTTTTATTGTGAGTGAGGCTGATGGTTTGTTGGTGACTTTTTCGATATATTTGTTGTTAATATATTGTTGACATTATTTTAATTATTCATGGAATAAAAATGTTAATTAAAAAATAGCAATTGTTGAAGTCACTGTACTGACAATATATATCTCCCTGATGTCTGAAAACATTAGGGAACAGACACCAAAACATGACATTGCATAACCCTGCATTCGCCGCCCTCACAATGTTAAGCTTCGCCTGCCGTGTTCTGGTTGTGGTGTCAGGGCCGGTCCCCCTCGACTATAGTGTAACCCTGCTGTTACATTCTGCAGCCTGCTACCTGGATAACTGGCACATTCTGCTCTTGCTTAGAAGGCGCTGTAGTGTTCTCAGGGTTGCAAAATACATTCAGTGCTCTTGCTAATGTTTTAAACCTCCATTAATAGCCTACCAAGTGGTGCCCCTGGATAGCGGATAACCCCCGCACTTAGCCCACTCCCACATAAATGCAATCTTCCCTCATTGTATTCCTTATTATAAATAAGCCAACGTACACACTTCTTGTGGTGGTCATTTGTAGGCCGCAGTTTTATTAGGAATACATGTGTATATTTGCGTACTTTGCATCTCATGCCATAAGTCATCATTGGTGAACTGTCACATTTGCGTCATCCTCATATGCATATCATTAAACATCACATTTGCCATAAATCCTTTGTCCCAGTAAATTATACTGACAGTTCGGTGGATAGCTTATTTGCATGCTTGTATTGTCTCTTGGCCCTTCTAAGTCGCTCCTTGGTTCGGTTGGGTTCCCCACTCTTTTGCGCGGGGGTGTAGCTGTTGTCCCGGAGTTGGCCACAACTCGCTACCTTGTCCGACTCCTGTTGTGCCCTGCCAACCGGCAGGGGCTGGGTTGCGAGCGTTGTATCCGTTTGCTACCCCCTTTTGGTAGGCCGACTCACCCAGCCGTGAGGCATCCCAAAGTGAGTGATCCTACACACCGCCCTTAGGCACACTCACCCTGCCGTGAGGCATCCTAAGGCGAGTGGTCCTATTCCGGCAAACCGCCCTCCGGTGTGCCTCCGTACCAACAATTATGCCTGTCGTTCTTTGCCACGCCGTCAAGTAGGCTTACGTCTTCCTGCGGCTCCCCCTTCCCCTAAAAATGTTTTCATCTGCATCCCGCCAAAGCCATGGCGCCCCACAGGTTGCTCCAGAAAACTCCCATGCCTTCCTCGGATAGGTGAACCCCATCCTTTGCATAGAACTCAGGGCGGCCCGTGTAGATGAGCCCATGCCTGACGTCTCGAAGCCATTGGTTCTACAGAATTTGCTCAGGGTGACGTTCAGCTTCTTCCGGGAGTTCTTTTTTTTTTTTTTTTTTTTTTTAAAACCTTTATTGACATTTCAACCAAATACAAGTATGGGCCTACAACCCCCGGGGCCGGCCGCTAAGCAGTCAGAGTAACACAAGGCAAATGTTAATCACTGGCAGCACCTCGGGGATCAGAATTTCCATGCTAATATACTCGTGGCCACTGAACAGCCCAAGTAGGAGACCAGGATACAAAAGGTTTTCATTTTGTAATAAGGAATAGAAGGATCAGGTGCCAAACAATTTCCCAGTTGCGAAAGATGGCAGGCAGAATAGTAAACGCCAACAATAAGCAGCAATCTATCAAGTCAATGGCGCTGGAACAGGCAATTCAGGATGGGGAAGAATATCACGGCCATTTACGCCTGCAGTCCCCTGCCCTAAGACCCAGAAAACACCACGGAAATTGAGGCACACCTGAAGAAGCAGTAATTTACGACGAAGGAGACCTACCATGCTGATCCCAGAAAAGAAGACCAGAAAGAATAAGAGAAGAAAAAGGAGGCCATGGAAAAAATAAAAGACTAAAGAATCCCCTCCCCCAACCCCCCACCCTGCACCTCTGCAGATGAGTACGGCCCCCCCCCCCAGCAGTGTGCCTGTCGCCCCGGAACCAGACCCGAAATATAGAAGAAACAGAGAAAAAGAAGTAAGAAAAGAAACCCCACCAGACGGGGGGGGTAGAGAGAATATTAATAGACTGGAGGAGGGCCTTCAAAACATGCCCCCGGCTTCTCCCTCCCGCACAATATGTTTTCCCCCACAGCAAACAGTAAACCACACAATATCAACCATATCAAAGAAGATTGGGGAGCATTATACACCTACCACACTATCGGTTATGCCATGAGAGCGCGCAACCCCTGTGCCCGCCCGCCCATTAGACGACAACCGCTGAAGGATCGGCATTATCCTTGGCCACTCTTTGCGAATCTACCCATGCATACCCATTGTTAGACCTGTCAGCCCTTTGGGTGGTCCCTCCTCATCATTATTTATTTTGTCCCACTTTTGCCTCAAACCCTGTTTGAATTTTTCCTTTTTGGGAACCACCAGACTTTTTCGTGTTGCTACAGATTCAGGGAGCCATTTTAGCTACCCCTGAAACTTCTGTCTGAGGGCCTGGAGCACAAAATGGTGGCCACCTGTGACATCACCAGCATCCACTGGAACCTACCAGCACCTTCCAGAACATTCCAGGAGATTCCAGAACTCTGTGACAGTTGGAGACCGTTTAGAATGTTGGGAGGATAAGAGAGGCAGTTGGCAGTTGGAGCTGGCAGTTGGCACCTGACTGGTGAAGAGAGAGGAGCACAACAGTGAAGGAGGAAGGAGTGAAGCAGCAGGGGTGGAAACTTGTGCCTGGAGTGGGGTCCATAAACCCACCCTTGATACTTGTCCCTACTGATGGATCCCAGCCTATAGCCCTGTGTGGGAAGAAGACAGAAGAAACTTATCCTAAGGACCTGGACAGCAGGAACAGGCCTTAGAACCAAGAAAACAGCAAGATTCTGACCTGAGAACTGGTTTCCCTGGAGTCGGGCGTCGAGTAGCCTGAAGACCTGGAGCCCGAGGTGGAGAAGCGGCGCTGACTGAAGTAGCAGACGTCGTACCCGGAGCCGCCTGAGGTCGTGAGAGGGCGCCGACGGAGGTCGTGAGGAATACCAGAGGTCGAGGAGGAAGTGAACCGAGGTCGAGCGAGCGGCGTCATCGGAGGAGTGAAGTCCGCCCTCCGGAGTCGTCGGAGACCGAGGTAGAGGAGCACCGGAGGTCGGGAGTGAGGATCGCACTCCGGAGTCGCCCGGAACCTGTGTGGAGGAGCACCGGAGGTCGGGGGTGAGGATCGCACCCCGGAGTCGCCGGAAGTCGACATCGAGGCCAGGCCGGCCGACGTCATCGGAGCCGAGAGCGCCATCGGACCGGAGCCGCCCGAAGTCGACATCGTGAAGAGACTGCCCGACGCCGTCGAATCGGAGGTCGAGATCGAACCGAGGCCACCGACATCGGACCGGAACCGCCTGCCGGCGTCGTCAAAGAACTGACATTGTGCCGAGGCCGCCGAGACCGAACCGGAGCCGCCTCACGGCGTCGACACGACTCCAGCGGCGTCGGAACATCAGAAAAAGGGCAGTAAGTGGAGTAGAGGGCGCCTAAGGCCCTGTGGAGACCTGAGAGACTGCTCTAAGGGGCTAGGGAGGTGCTGAAACCCATCTGACTGTGCCTGGGGTGAACTGGGACTAACCTAGAGAGGTTGTGTGGAGAAGGAAAGCCAGGGCATTGGTATTTCCCCCCTTTTGATCTACCTCAGTTTAGGCCTCAGCCTTGTCCCAGCCAGGGAGTAGCCTCCCCCCTCAAGCCTTCCACAACCCTACAAGCTGTGCCTGGGCCAAATCAGCCCTTAAGAAGTGAAGTGTCATCTGATTATATGAGGGGTGCTGTATACTTGTAATTATTTATTGGGGATACTGTATTTATTGAATTTTTATCTATTTATTGCTGCACTATATTTATAGGTCCACAGGACTTGTTGGTGTACAATATTTATTGGTACAGTATTTATTGCCTCAAAGTATTTAATTGTCTGTATATATTGCACTTGTATTTATGCCCTGTTATTTATGATCACCCCTATTTATTTCATCAAACAGCCAATATTTATTTGACCTGCACTAATTGAAACTTGTATATTGTGATTGACCTATTTATTTTTCCAATCAGCAACTAAGAGAAAAAGATAAAGAAAGAATATTTTCATAATTTTTACGGTGTAGAGTCGTTTTTGGAACGGATGCACGCATGGTTCTTGTATGGGTATATTGTATGCTTAGCACTGCGCCTGTTTCCTGACCACTCGAGCCAAGCTACCACAGTGTGTTCGGGGAGTCCACCACCACCCTGCGGAGTGGGAGTGGGCTGTTTCCAACATAAATTGGTGTTCAGTGGTGGGATAGAGCTGTGCCTACGTATACTCAACAATAACTGTGGGTAGTCCATAGGCCTACACCGGGAGTTTTCTCAAAGCGGCCTTCCTAATTGTGGGTTTTTGTTTTTTCCAAATTTACTCTGGTGGTGGGAGGAGGTATTATTAAAGGTACCCCCCTGCATTGTTACTGCACAAAACCTGTCCTCTAACCTGAGTGGGCAAGATGGAGTTTGTACTAGAGAATCTAGAAACGTACACTGTGGCCCAACTCAGGGAGTTTTGCCAGCGGGAGGGGGTGTACTGTCCCCCAGGAGCAAAGAAGGGTGCACTCCAAACCAGCTTAAGGGCTTGGGGGGAGGCACGCCGAGAAAGCAAGGCTGAGGAGGAAGACAGGGATGGAGAGCCTGACCCCGAGGGGGCTGAGATGTACCAACCTGAGGTGGGGAACCTGTCAGCAGGGCCCAGGACACTTTCTAGGAAGGGCAGCACTGTCTCTAGCGGGGGCTTATCCAGCGTGGAGTTAGCAGATCGGAGAGAGAAAAGACAGCTCACATGGGATTTAGCAAAGCTGGAGAAGGAGAAGGAGGAACAGAGGTTGGCTCATGAGACGGAGAAAGAGAGGATGGCTCATGAGATAAGACTGAAAGAGATAGAGCTTCAGATCCTAAGAATTGGGGCACCAACTGTTCCTAATGGTGGCAGCAAAGACCAAGAAATCACCAGGGAATCCAAACCTTACCTGCCAAAGGACATAGTAGCTAGCTATGGGGCGGGTGACGACATCGCCAAGTGGCTAGCAGCCTATGAGGTCTCGTTGAGGGCCCATGGGGTTCCAGTGAAGTATTGGGGAGGAGGATTGTATAGGTACATGCCTCCAGCTGGTAGGGATGCTTTATTGGCCCTCGAAGAGGATGAGCAGACCCACTACCCCACCATGAAACTGGCGCTCATCAGAAAGTTTGGACTAACACCTGAAAAGTACAGACAGAAGTTCAGGGGTAGTCACAAACTGGGCACACAGAATTGGGTGGACTTCCTGGACTATGCAAAGAAGGCACTGGAAGGTTGGATTCAGGGCAGTGAAGTAAGGAACTACGAGGAGTTGTTCGACCTAGTACTGAAGGAACACCTACTCGAGAAATGTTTCCCTGAACTGCGGCAACACCTGGTGGATAGCAAGCTGACCAGCCCCCGGAAGCTTGCTGAGGAGGCGGACATTTGGGCTAGTACCCGGGTGTCCACAAGGGGGACTGGAGGGGATACTCAAAAGGCCGGACAGGGCGCCCCCCAGAAGAAAGAGGGAGGGGAAAAGAAAAAGGAGTTCTCCAAAGGCCCCCAAAATAACTTCCAAGGGAAGGGAACAGGATTCACCTCTAAGGCTAACCCACCCAGAAACCCTAATCCTGGCCAGAGTCAGCAGCCAAGGGTTGTCCATTGCTACGAGTGCGGTGGCGTTGGACACTATAAAGGAGATCCGAAGTGTCAGAAACGATCACCCCCTCCCACTGGAGGAAAGACCCCCGGAGTAGCTAGTGTAGTGCTCGGGGAGGAGATGCCCTTAACTAAGGGAAGGGAGTGGGCGGGTGTCACTTTAGTGTCCCTGGGAGAACGGGAGATGGTTCCCAAGATCCAGGTGCCCGCAAATACCGCAAAGTATGGGCAGTGGATCACCATCAACGGCCAAAGAGGGGAGGCTCTGAGAGACACAGGAGCCAGTATGACTATGGTGCGTAGCCAGCTGGTGTCTCCAGAGCAGGTAATTCCCGATGTACTCCACCCAGCCGCGATGGCTGACGGCAGAACAGGTCACTATCCAGTGGCCGAGGTTCCCTTTGAATGGGGGGGGGTTGCAGGTTCACTTCGAGTTGCCGTAAGCCCTGCCGTGCCAGTCGATTGTCTGCTGGGCAATGACATGGAGCACAACGCTTGGAAGGAGGTGGAATACCGGACTCACACCGAGATGCTGGGTACACCTGACTGGGCCTGTGTTAGCACAAGGTCCGAGACTACCCGAAGAGGGAGTTCATTCCGGCTGGAGCCTGGAACAAAGGCCCAGCCAGCTGCCAGTCAAGGGAAGAACCGAGGACAGGAGGAGCCTGCCTCGGCGTCTCCACCCCGTAGGACGGATAGGCCACCGGAGGTGGTGGGCCAGGAGTCTGCGGAGGGGGACGTTACCAACCTGGAGGACTTACCCATCCCGGCCGAGTGGCACGTGGAGGGAGGCCCGTCCAGGGAGGAATTCTGCCAGGGCCAGAGGGAGTGCCCTACCCTTGAGGGGCTGAGGCGACAGGCCGAAGCCCAGGCAGCAGGGAACGTTGAAGGGAACTACAGTGTTTACTGGGAGGATGGCCTCCTCTACAGTGAACCCAAGGCACCCCTACATGGATCGTCACGAGCCTTGGTAGTTCCTCAACGTTATCGAGCCTTCCTTTTGGAGTTGGCTCACGAGATACCATTGGCAGGACACCTGGGGCAAGACAAGACCTTCGCCCGTCTTGTCCCACACTTTTATTGGCCTCAGATGAAAGTGACGTCCGATACCTACTGCCGGACATGTGTGTCTTGCCAAGCCAGTGGGAAAACAGGGGTGAAGCTGAAAGCTCCCCTGGAACCACTTCCTGTCGTTAGCACCCCCTTTGAAAGGGTGGGCATCGACATTGTGGGTCCATTAGATCCACCAACTACAGCTGGTCACAGGTTTATCCTGGTTCTGGTGGATCATGCCACACGGTACCCAGAGGCAATACCTCTGAGGACCATAACAGCACCTGTTGTGGCTAGGGCCCTGATGGGAATCTTTACCCGAGTGGGTTTTCCCAAGGAAGTTGTGTCCGACAGGGGGACCAACTTCATGTCAGCATATATGCGGGCAATGTGGAAGGAGTGTGGAGTGACCTACCGGTTCACAACTCCTTACCACCCCCAGACCAATGGTCTAGTGGAAAGGTTTAACAAAACCTTAAAAGGCATGATCAGAAGTCTGCCTGAAAGCCTGCGGAGGAAATGGGACGTCCTCCTACCCTGTTTACTTTTTTCCTACAGGGAAGTGCCACAGAAGGGAGTGGGCTTCAGCCCCTTCGAGCTTCTGTATGGGCACCCTGTACGTGGACCTCTTAACCTGGTGAGAGACGGATGGGAAAGAACTCCCAGAAAGCTCCCCCAGGATGTGGTGAGCTACATGCTGGCCTTCCGGAGCCAAATGGCTAAGTTGTGGAAGCAAGCTTCTGACAACTTGGAAGCCAGCCAAGCAGTAATGAAGGCGTGGTATGACCACAACGCTCACCCGGTGGAGTTGGAGCCTGGCCAGAAGGTGTGGGTGATCGAACCAGGAGAGCTTAGTGCCCTCCAGGATCGCTGGTCAGGACCCTTTGAGGTGTTGGAGAAGAAGGGTAAGGCTACCTACTTGGTGGACCTGAAGACCCCTCGTCAGCCCCTGCGGGTGCTGCATGCCAACCGCCTCAAACCCCACCACGAGAGGCCCGAAGTCATCTTGATGATGGTGACTGACGGAGGAGAGGACGTGGAAAGCGAGCCTCTCCCTGATCTGTTTGCGTCTCAAGAAAAGGATGGGTCGGTGGAGGGAGTGATTCTCTCCCCATCTCTAACTCCTGAACAGCAGGAGGACTGTCGCCAGGCCCTGGGGCAGTACTCTTCGTTGTTCTCCCTTGTCCCGGGTAGGACTCACCTGTGCGTCCATGATGTGGACACAGGAGACAGCCCACCTGTGAAGTCCAAGATCTACCGGATGTCAGACAAGGTGAAGGCCAGCATTCATAGTGAGGTCACTAAGATGCTGGAGCTAGGAGTGATTGAACCTTCTAGCAGCCCCTGGTCTAGTCCGGTGGTGTTAGTACCGAAAGCTGCACCACCGGGTGCCCAACCAGAACTGAGGTTCTGTGTGGACTACCGGGGACTGAATTCAGTGACAAAGACTGATGCACATCCGATCCCTAGGGCAGATGAATTAATTGACCGGCTGGGAGCTGCCCAATATCTAAGTACCTTTGACCTTACCTCTGGGTACTGGCAGATCTCTTTGACTGATGGAGCAAGGGAAAGGTCAGCCTTCTCCACGCCCAATGGCCACTACCAGTTCTGTGTGATGCCCTTTGGGCTCAAGAACGCACCTGCCACGTTTCAGCGCCTGGTAAACCAGATCCTCACCGGGATGGAGAGTTTCTCTGCTGCTTATCTGGATGACATAGCCGTCTTCAGTAACAGCTGGGAGGATCACTTGCGTCACCTGCAAGCTGTTCTCCAGGCCCTGAGACAAGCTGGATTGACGATCAAGGCCAGCAAGTGCCAGATCGGGCAGGGGTCGGTAGTGTACCTTGGACACTTGGTGGGTAGGGGAACGGTGCAACCCCTCCAGGCGAAGATCGAGGCCATCATGGCCTGGGAACCCCCCAAGACACAGACTGAGGTCCGAGCATTTTTGGGCCTCACGGGATACTATCGCCGCTTCGTGAAGGGGTACGGTACCATCGTAGCCCCTCTCACGGAGCTCACGTCCAAGAAACAACCTCGACGGGTAGTCTGGACGGAGGCTTGTCAGCAAGCCTTTGAGAAATTGAAGAAAGCCATGTGCGAGGCCCCGGTCTTAAGGGCCCCAGACTTTTCCAAGAAGTTCATTGTCCAGACAGATGCATCAGAACATGGCATTGGGGCAGTGTTATCGCAACTCAACGAAGAGGGTCTGGATCAACCCGTGGTCTTCCTATCCAGGAGACTACTTCCCAGGGAACAGAAGTGGAGTGCAATAGAGCGTGAAGCCTTTGCAGTGGTATGGGCTCTGAAGAAGTTGCGGCCATACCTGTTTGGATCGCACTTCCTAGTTCAGACCGACCACAGACCCCTTCGCTGGCTGATGCAGATGAAGGGGGAGAATCCCAAGTTGTTGAGGTGGTCTATTTCCCTACAGGGGATGGACTTTCAGGTGGAACATCGGCCTGGAGTGGACCACGCCAATGCAGACGGTCTCTCAAGGTATTTCCGCCTTAGTGATGAGAACTCCCAAGGGGTTGGGTAGCTCTCCCCACTTTCAGCTGGGGGGGACGCGTGTTAGACCTGTCAGCCCTTTGGGTGGTCCCTCCTCATCATTATTTATTTTGTCCCACTTTTGCCTCAAACCCTGTTTGAATTTTTCCTTTTTGGGAACCACCAGACTTTTTCGTGTTGCTACAGATTCAGGGAGCCATTTTAGCTACCCCTGAAACTTCTGTCTGAGGGCCTGGAGCACAAAATGGTGGCCACCTGTGACATCACCAGCATCCACTGGAACCTACCAGCACCTTCCAGAACATTCCAGGAGATTCCAGAACTCTGTGACAGTTGGAGACCGTTTAGAATGTTGGGAGGATAAGAGAGGCAGTTGGCAGTTGGAGCTGGCAGTTGGCACCTGACTGGTGAAGAGAGAGGAGCACAACAGTGAAGGAGGAAGGAGTGAAGCAGCAGGGGTGGAAACTTGTGCCTGGAGTGGGGTCCATAAACCCACCCTTGATACTTGTCCCTACTGATGGATCCCAGCCTATAGCCCTGTGTGGGAAGAAGACAGAAGAAACTTATCCTAAGGACCTGGACAGCAGGAACAGGCCTTAGAACCAAGAAAACAGCAAGATTCTGACCTGAGAACTGGTTTCCCTGGAGTCGGGCGTCGAGTAGCCTGAAGACCTGGAGCCCGAGGTGGAGAAGCGGCGCTGACTGAAGTAGCAGACGTCGTACCCGGAGCCGCCTGAGGTCGTGAGAGGGCGCCGACGGAGGTCGTGAGGAATACCAGAGGTCGAGGAGGAAGTGAACCGAGGTCGAGCGAGCGGCGTCATCGGAGGAGTGAAGTCCGCCCTCCGGAGTCGTCGGAGACCGAGGTAGAGGAGCACCGGAGGTCGGGAGTGAGGATCGCACTCCGGAGTCGCCCGGAACCTGTGTGGAGGAGCACCGGAGGTCGGGGGTGAGGATCGCACCCCGGAGTCGCCGGAAGTCGACATCGAGGCCAGGCCGGCCGACGTCATCGGAGCCGAGAGCGCCATCGGACCGGAGCCGCCCGAAGTCGACATCGTGAAGAGACTGCCCGACGCCGTCGAATCGGAGGTCGAGATCGAACCGAGGCCACCGACATCGGACCGGAACCGCCTGCCGGCGTCGTCAAAGAACTGACATTGTGCCGAGGCCGCCGAGACCGAACCGGAGCCGCCTCACGGCGTCGACACGACTCCAGCGGCGTCGGAACATCAGAAAAAGGGCAGTAAGTGGAGTAGAGGGCGCCTAAGGCCCTGTGGAGACCTGAGAGACTGCTCTAAGGGGCTAGGGAGGTGCTGAAACCCATCTGACTGTGCCTGGGGTGAACTGGGACTAACCTAGAGAGGTTGTGTGGAGAAGGAAAGCCAGGGCATTGGTATTTCCCCCCTTTTGATCTACCTCAGTTTAGGCCTCAGCCTTGTCCCAGCCAGGGAGTAGCCTCCCCCCTCAAGCCTTCCACAACCCTACAAGCTGTGCCTGGGCCAAATCAGCCCTTAAGAAGTGAAGTGTCATCTGATTATATGAGGGGTGCTGTATACTTGTAATTATTTATTGGGGATACTGTATTTATTGAATTTTTATCTATTTATTGCTGCACTATATTTATAGGTCCACAGGACTTGTTGGTGTACAATATTTATTGGTACAGTATTTATTGCCTCAAAGTATTTAATTGTCTGTATATATTGCACTTGTATTTATGCCCTGTTATTTATGATCACCCCTATTTATTTCATCAAACAGCCAATATTTATTTGACCTGCACTAATTGAAACTTGTATATTGTGATTGACCTATTTATTTTTCCAATCAGCAACTAAGAGAAAAAGATAAAGAAAGAATATTTTCATAATTTTTACGGTGTAGAGTCGTTTTTGGAACGGATGCACGCATGGTTCTTGTATGGGTATATTGTATGCTTAGCACTGCGCCTGTTTCCTGACCACTCGAGCCAAGCTACCACAGTGTGTTCGGGGAGTCCACCACCACCCTGCGGAGTGGGAGTGGGCTGTTTCCAACACCCATCGACCCAGTGCCATGTCCAATGTTACAAGGAAGTAGAGCGTCCAAAAATGACCAGGGAGCGAACCACACATGCAGGGCAGACGTCTCTGAATACCAACACAGTCAGCATTTTGAAGGATCATCTTTCCCAGGACTGCCCCAGGGTCCGCACTGCACACAAGGTCCAGGAAGGCGAAATCAGCCAGAGCAGGCGACCGCTGCTGGAATATTGCCTGGGTCGCCGGAGGCTGCGCGCGGGGCAAGGCCACCACCCCCCGCTCGAATCCAAAATCTCCGGAACAGACCAGACCCACAGCCAGCTGATCACACGTTGGCACATTGTCCGGAGTTTCCAGCTTTTCCTTATTCACAGGGGCGGCCACGACACTGTCCTCCTGTGCGAAGTGTAGCAAGTCCCTATGTACCTGGGGACAGGGAGAGCTCAACTGTCCCGACGCTGAAGCCACACCATCGAGCTTTCTCCCCAATACCCAGGCGCCGTGAACCATGGTGGAATGAAGGGCACCGAGAGCTTCGAGAAGGTCACCGTACCCCAGCACAGCCCCCGGCGCTCGCCCCGGCACGCTCCTCTTAGTCACACACGCCCAATCTTGCTGAGACCCGGTGTACAGGATGATAGGCTCCATACTATCAAGATGGCCGCCGGGTAGGTCCACTCCAGATTGGGACCGGGACCCAGGCACAAGCACCTCAAGTTCCAAGTCACTGGAAACAGGGTTCCGGGGGCAAGCAAAAATATGTATCTGGTGTGTGGTAACGGGTAACAGTCATCCCCACCACGGAGCAGCGCCCGTGAAACTCCAGGATCAGCCCGCGAAAATCGGGACGAGTTACGGGCAGCGTCCGGGCCGCTCACCAGCGAAGGCTCAGGCAATTTACCGGGGAATCCCGGAACTGCCACCTCGGGCACGCACTCGTCCCGCTACGCTTAGTGGTAGGAGTGACCACGGCGAAATTCAGGCCAATATTCGCACCGCTCCGGTACTCCGACTCCACCCAGTCACCAAAGGCCGCTGTTGTTAAACTGCCGCCCGGCCATGTTGTCCACCCGAGGTCCCGGCTCCAGGGTTGCACAGGCCGCAAACTTCGAATAAAAATTTCTCCGGCGGTATCGCCGCCAGAAACTTCAAAATCACACGATCAGTTGCCGCTCTCGGTCCCCAACACGGGCATATAGCGCAGGCTAAGGATCACATGCAGGATGTCTGTGCGGGATGTGGAGGTTCACGGAGCCGGGAGCCTACGCTGCCGTCCCGATCGCCATCTTGGCTCCTCCTCCCTTCCGGGAGTTCTTGACCGCTTTCTGGGATTCGGCCCGCGCCATTCCTTCCTTCTGATCAGTTCTGATCAAATGATAGCGGGGCTTTCGAAGGCCCTGGCTGTCTCCGTGACGTCCCTCTGTATGTCGTGGAGGAGTGCTTTCCTCCCCTGCCTGGTCAAGTCGTTCCCCCAAGGTGGATAATCAAAATGTCTGGGTGCCAAGCCGCCTCCGCCTGTAGGTCCGTGAGGGTCGCTGGCAGCTGGTCCCACCTCATTCCTGATTGGCTGTACCAGTGTAAACCTGAATATAACATGCAACATGTTGAAACTAAGTGGCATGGAGGGGGAGGGGTGTATGGGGTTCATTTGTCTCCTTGTTATATATGTTTTTTGATTTGTCCCACCTAAGCAGCAAGATATTTTATGTGTAAATACTGCACTCGCTACCTACAATATTTGATGTAGTCCTGTGCAAAGGAGAAAGAGTGGTTTAACTGGTTTTGTAGTGCGAGGTGGCCACAGTTGTCAGATAGTATGTCCATTGTGGATTTGCTTTTCACATTGAAATTTTCATTTAAACACGATTGAAACCTAACAATGGTGGTTTTGGTGTTACTATAAAATTTGTTAGCTCCTGATTACAAGCAAATACATCATCCGGGCTGGTGTTATATATAGATGATGGAAAGCAAACTATAGGGTAACCATAAAAGGGCACAGGTTTGCAACAAATGACTTTAAGTTGGTCTTCTTGCTAAGTGTGGGGACTCAATCAGCAAAGTGTTGTTTGGCTTGGGGTTAATTCTTGAACAAAAGCTGCACATTATTTACATAAGCACTGCAGGTGCCACTGGTGTGCAGGCCTGATTGGCCAGCATGGGGTTCTGGCAGAGGTTCTAAGGCCACGAATAGCACTTTAGTTGTTGGTCCTGCATTGAGGACCTCTCTTTAGCACTGTACAAAGCACAAACACTATTCAGTTATCAACCTCAATCATCGTTGATGTACCTTTTGATCTCCATCCAACAGTTATTATTGTTGAAGCGCAAATTTTATTTTAAATGCCCCATTTGCCACTATAGTTTCCAAAACATATTTGAGGAGAGGGGTGACAACTGCACAGTACAGTTTGCTCTAAATGTTACTAGTTGTGCTAAGTTTTCCGAGTTAGCAGGGTCGGACTGGCTTACAGGGCAATCTGGCAGTGTTGGAAGGGCTGGTCTGATAGGTCAGTTCATTGGGCAGTTTTATGGCTGTTGGTGGGCCTGTTTATTGTCTGATTAGCTCATTTTACTTGTTGCTTTCCCTCATATCACTGCAAACATTGACAGCAGAAATCACAAATGCATGCAGTCTCACATGCCTCGCAAAACACCGATACAGGGTGTCTTCAGAAGTTGAAAACAGCCTCATTTGCACATGAGAACCACTTTTTGTTTAGCTATTAGGCTCCTTTATGTGGGCCACTTTTATTTTGGTGCCTGGCCCTATTTCTGTCACAGATCGATCCTGGCAATTAATCCATGGGGAAAAAAAATTCAAACCCCTTGTGATGTTGCTTTTAAATCTTACGTTATTTGTGGTTATTCCCTCAGTTCTTTTGAGGAGAACCTCAAACAATTGTGTTTAGATCTCATCCGGTTTTCACTAATGCCACTGAACCAATGTGATTTAAAATGCACGATTTGCCACAAATTGTACTAATAATTCACAGGAGGAAAATGAAAATTCTCCCCTTCCCCCCACTTTTACCCACTATCACCCCAACACACAATCTCTTTATTGTTATTTAAATTCTATTTAAAACCTATATATAACCTGATAACGTGAACAGAATGAGGAAAAATCATCTGAGTTCATGAGTACAATTTCTTACACAGCAGTTCAGTCCTCATTCCAACTATCAACTCCTAACAGAGAGGCTCGACTGACCCCAGCAAATATATCACCCTGTGGAATTGGTAATTACCGGGTGCAGTGATACCTTCCCAAATAAAGGGACACTCATTAAGAAGACTGTGGCAATTTGACAAACCTGCATTGAGATTTTGATTAACCCTATATCAGGGCATTGGCCAATCCCTCGTTCAAGGATGCTTAGGCACCAAAGCTCCTAAAAATCTATTTGAGGCGGAAGTACTCAGTCATGGTGGGCAAGCAGCTCACTCTACAAGGCCTCAAAAAACCAGAGATACAACACTTACCATTGTGTACTTACCTACGGTAACACTGTTTGGCTTGTTAGCATCGGGGAAAGAGAGGAAAGCATGGTACCACTCAGACTTGGCTTCATCCAGTCCAGTGTCCTTGTCTTTCCATCGGCTCAAAATCAGATTCACTAGGTCTTCATCTCCTTTCGTCGTGGCCATGTGTGGCTTTATGGTCAATTGTCTGGGAGGGGGCAAATTAAGATTTTATTATCTATGAGACCCATAATTAATGATATCATACTTCATTATCGACCCTAAACCCATATTTTAAGCTAGTCGAAATAACAAAGTTCTTGTTCATTCAAGACGGGATGTACCTCCAACGAAGCATCATCCTTTCTGCATCTTTTTCTTTCTTATATTGAATATGTCAACCTCATTTTAAAATCATGTTTGCATCTTTTATTCCTAATAAATCCCTTCCTGCACGTCGACAATCCATGCTTGTTGACATTTGAATATTACCTCAGGGTGCCCATCGCTCTTTAACTCATTCTTTTTCAAGTCAAAAGTAGCTTTATTCGATAACAAGTATCTTAAAAGCAACAACATGAGACCAGACATCATAAAAATACAAATTATGAGATAAAACGTGGTCTAAGATACATACAATCCATAAAAACAGCAATTAAAAATATCCATACTAAAATAACAATGGGCAATTTCAGATTAAAAGTTTTATGTGATCATAAATTTGTTCAATTTCAGCTTAATTTCAATTTATAGGGCAAATAAATAAATGGAGGTGCAACAGGAGATGCGCTATAAATACAATAGTTCATCTAGGTTGTAGCGCGTAGTATTTTATGCCTTACTATCCAGGCACGGCCAAGATACTTGGCCGTGCCGCAGGCCAAAAAGGTCCGTGCATCCGTTTTCAGTATACGCAAGGCAACCCTGTGTTCACGAGTGCCCAATGAACTACAAATAGGTTTTAGCCATCTTGTTCTTGCCTTCTTATAAGCGGGGCAAGCAAACATAAAATGGGCCAAAGTTTCAGCTGGGGCCTTGCAGCACGGGCAATCCACTGTTGTCTGATATGGGACACTCCATTTTACAGTTAGTTCTCGTATCGGGAGAGTACCTATCCTGAACTGAATGTAAAGTGCCCTGTCACATGGTATCTGAATAAAATCTAAATAGGGTTCTAAAAATATGTGCGGCTTGTGTAAATAAAATTCGTCTGTAAGTCTCCCTAGTCTTGGGTTGCAAAGCTCTTGTGCGTCCACCCAGGCCCAGTAGCGCTTTTTTAGGTCGACCTTACTGATTGGGATTTGATTATCCCACGAGTCCTTCAAGCCAAGTGCCAAAACCAATTTTTTGAGGTTAGATAACCAACTAATCTTTTGATTGCCCTCCATAGCCATCACTTCTGTAAGCGCAGAGGCGTAGCTGCCAAGCTCTGGGGTACGACGCAGGCGGGCCCAGAATAACAGGGGCCGCAGCCTAGCAATATCTTTAAAGGAGCGCCTACCCAGGTCACTCATCAGGGGTTTTAGGGGTACCTTGCTGGGAAGCATCACTAGATCTCTAAATAATTTATGTTCAGATCTATTAATTCCATCGACATTGTCGAAGCCCCATAATTCGGCACCATAGAGAGCTGAGCTAACAGCTTTAGCTGCATAAATCGTGAGGGCAGGAGCCACAGGTCTGCTCTGCGAGGAGCAATGTTCTTTCAGAAGTGTTCCTACCACACGTTTATGGCTCAACAGCATTTTGTCAATATGGTGCCTCCAATGCATTTTCTCAGCAAGCCGAATCCCCAAGTAATCAAACGTTAGGACACGCTCTAAAGGTGTATCATCTAGTATGAAATTTACTTTATGTGGCTTGTAGGGATTAAACATCATAAGCTTAGTTTTGGTGGTGTTAACAACCAACCCCCTAGATTTACAGAACAGATGGAACCTGTCTAAAAGCTTCTGGAGCCCAGTCGCAGTTTTAGACAGTAGGAGAGTGTCATCCGCAAAGAGCAGGGTAGGAACCTTGTCTCCTGCCAGAGACGGGGCATCCAATGGAAATTCTTGTAAATAGCTAACCACCCCATTAATAAATAAAGAGAATAGGGTGGGCGCCATTACACAACTCTGGCGGACTCCTCTATTTACAGGGATCCTTTCTGTCTTCTGGGCCTGAGATCCCCACCTTACTTGGGCGTAATTCCCCGCATGAAGGCGGATAAGCAGATTCAGGATCATAGGATCACTCCCCATCTCGCCTAGTAGTTGCCACAGCCGATCTCAGGGCACTAGGTCAAAGGCAGTCTTCAGGTCAATAAAGGCCAAATAAAGACTGCCTTTGCCAATAAGGACAACCTTCCAATAGATTAGCAGCAATCTAAATGCTTGATCCACTGTACCTGTACAAGCCCTAAAACCCGCTTGATATTGGGAAAGAACATCCTTGTCATCCACCCAATGGTGGATTCTCTAAAGCAACACCCTGCCAACTACTTTCTGCATAGCATCAATCAAGCTAATTGGACGGTAGTTGGCAGGGTCCTCCCTAGCACCTTTTATGAAAATAGGTACCACCTCTGCACCTTTCCATGAGTCGGGTACTGCACTACCCTCTACAATCGAGTTGATTAAAACCTTAATATAAATTGCTCAATTAAGGGGGTCTGCAAGAAAAAGGTCACCCGGGACGCCATCCGGGCCTGCGGCTTTTGCTGGAACAATTTTCATGATGGCTTCCTCTATTTCCCTTGTGTTAAAGGGAGTAATGACATCCTGAGTGGGGTAACCACTTATTAGGCCGACAGACCCATCTTGAGGGGTTGAGCTGGGCCCCGAGTAAAGTTTCCCAAAGTGGTTAAACCAATCCTGATTTGCGATGTGGTTAGGGATTAGATCAGGTTCTTTATTTCCCAACCGCCTAACCACATCCCAAAAAAGATTGGGATCCCTGGCTACACTTGCGTCCCTTAGATTCTGCCAGTGTGTCTCCTCCCAATCACGTTTAGCTTGAATAACAGCGTTTTTGTAATCCTTTCTAGTTTCCCTAACTGAGGGACAATGTCTACTTTTTATCGCTATGATCAATGCCTTTTTCTTCTTTCTGCAGTCCGCATTGAACCACGTCCGGCAGTTTTTGCGACATTTGGCTTGATTGCCATCGTGATTCTTTATAGTAAGTAGAGACCCCAACTGAGTCATCATGCTTCCATATAATTCAGGGATCCTAAACAGACTGTCCTCTTCACTCTGGGCCTCATGGAGTTTAGATGTACTTTCGCTGAGTATGCACTTGATCTCAGCCATTCGAGACTCTTGTGCCGCCACTCGTGGCCATTTAAGAAACCTACTGCAGTTTGAGGGGGCCAAGTCTTTTGTACTCATTAGAGGGCCTGTCCCCTGATTTATGGGAATATAAGGAGCCCAGAGCGAATCTATTGTCAGGCTTAGTGTATTATGATCACTATCGATAGAAGGGACCACTTCCATATCTATTATAAATCTCCAAAATCTGATATCGATTAGTATATAATCGATTTGTGAGGGGCAAGACACCCTATTATATGTATTAGCCCCAGCGGTATCAGAAGGTGTTCTGCCATTCGCAGCCCTTAGATCTACTTCTAAGGTAAGAGCGCTACTCTGTATTGCTACCTGTAACCATTTCTTAATAGGGGGTATATTTAGCAATGCGACACCCCACTTGGGGTCGTCTTCATCTACCCCCAACAAATCTTCAGAACATAAAGGCTCAAAGGTACAATTAAAATCCCCGGCTATCATAACATATGAATCTAGGTGGCGTTTGGATAATTCTTGTTCCAACGACATAACAATATCTGATGCTTTTCCCCCTGAAGTCCCCTTTATGTAGACGTTAAACAATTCAAGGGTTTTACCACCATTGGCACCCTTTGAGCGAAAGCCACATAATATCCGGGCTCACACATTGCTGCACCTTTATTATACAGTTCATGTCAATCTTGACCCAGACAATGAGACCTCGAGAAGGCCGCCCCCTACCCGTATGTACAGCAGATGTAAAAAAGCAAGTGTAGCCAGACTTATATAGTAGTGCTACGCTCCATGTTTCTTGGAATATACAGATATGGTGTTCCTCAATCAGAATATTCCAGTCAGGTAAAGACATTTTGTTTTGGAGCCCAGCCACATTCCATGAAAGAATCTTGAGCTGGGAAATAGAAAAACCATTTCCCAAAGAAGATGGTTGAACCAAAGGGGATAAGATAGGAAGTGGAACAGAAGTATCACAAAATGCTGCCAACCCGTGATTCTTCGTACTAGAAACCGGAGGACTACCATTTCTATTAGCTGTTACTCTAATTTGGGATTGTTCAGGGACAGAGCAAGATTGAGTAATAGCAGGGGAACTTAGAATATTAAAATTTGAAGAAAGTTCTAAAGCCTGGCTTACATAGAAGTCCTGCCGTAGTAAATCAACCACCTCAAGTGAGGACCCTCTGCATTTGGGCAGAGATAACACATTGTCACGGGGTGAACAACCTTTACAACGCAACTATTACAACGCACTACACTTACAACGAAATTTTTACAACGCAACATCCACTACAACGCATTCCATTACATCGCATGACACTACAACGCATTTTTAAAAACTACCTTTACAACGCATTCCATTACATCGCATACTACCTTTACAACGCATACCATTACAACGCACCTACACTATCCAACACTTACCCTACTGTTGCACCCCCTGGAGTTAGAATAGTAATTGTTACCGCTATACTATCCAATACTTACCTTAAATGCAATTTAATATTATGCGTTGTAATGGTATGCGTTGTAAAGGTAGTATGCGATGTAATGGAATGCGTTGTAAAGGTAGTTTTTAAAAATGCGTTGTAGTGTCATGCTATGTAATGGAATGCGTTGTAGTGGATGTTGCGTTGTAAAAAATGCGTTGTAAGTGCATGCGTTGTAAAAGTGTGCGTTGTAACGACATACATCCTTGTCATGGGTCCTTGCTGCAGAAATTGTTTGAAAACGCCTGATCTGGATGAATGCCGAGTCCGGGGCACAGGTCCTATACTCTAGTGCCAATAGATTTTCCGCCAGATCAGAATTAATCAGGGTTAGTTCGATGCAATCCATAGAATTATTATTGGACATGCATCTCCGTGCCCTGATAATATCTTCCCTGATCAATGAGCGGCAGCCCCTAACATGCCGCAACCAATGAATGGATTTATTTTTCAAGGATTCAGCATTCTCCATGCTACTTCTAAGAACAATCTTGGGGACATTTACTAAAAAAAACGTCTGTGGCTGAAATGAGGGTTGGGTGAATTGTTTGATTTGTTGGGCCGGGGCAGTGACTCCCATTAGAGGGTCTGATGTTAGTCTTGTAGGCCTATCATGTTTTATGGCCACCTGGGAATAAAGTTGCTTCTGCAAAATACTACAAGGCTGGGCTACAGAGGGGGCGATCCGATGGGGAGTTGGGTCCTTAATGGTTCGTTTAGGTTGAGTTATGGCTGCATGTTGTTGTTCACAAAGTGTGGGATCACCTTCTTTGAATGGTTCTTTTGGGTTACAAGGTCGAGAATCTACAGGCGTATGTAGGGTGCCATTCTGAACTAACAACCTAACAGTGGCCATAAGTTCCTCAATCATCCCTTTCAGTGATCCAACCTCCTCCTTTAAAGAAACAACCATCAGGGTAAGGGTCTGTGTTAAGGGGGGTCTAGCGGGAACTACCACACTTGGAGTCTTATTACTGGGGGGGATAATTTGTGTGGTATACACTTCCCCACAAGTATCCAATTCCCCAGCCAAGACGTCATAGCGATTCGCACAGATAATGGAAGGCTCAAGTTCTCCCACAATATCGTCAATGGAAGGTAAGGACAATGGGGGAGAAAAGTCGGGCTGAGTTAGCCCACCACCCAACATTGAGGACACACAGCCAATGTCTACTCCTTTTTTTAAAGATTTTTTAAACATCTGGGGGACAGTGGTTGAACGTTGGGGGGTGAAATCGTTATCAACAATATCTAAGGGAAGCTCAACACCTAATAGCCCTTCGCATTCCGTAATTAAATTATCAGTTCTATTCATCACACAATTTTTGGCGGCAGATACATTCTTTACTGCTTTCCTTGCCTTTTTCCATTTACCCACCCCGCTAGCGGGACCCGTAGCCCCCCCAAAACACCAAAATGTATAAGTGTTTTTGTGTCAAAAAACAAATTTAAACTACCTTCTAAAAAATATGATTTTTAGCAAAAAATTCAAAGAAAGAAATAAAAAATAAAAAACACAAGAAGTGATCAATATGGTAACACCCCAAATATGAACGGTTTAAGCAGTTTAGACAAACTTCTCCAATAGATTAAGCAGCCTTCGTCCTACAATCCTACAATCATCACAGTGAGTGAAAGGGCAGCTCCTCCCTCAATCAACAAAGACTTCTGAGACCTGGAGTCCCCTTCAGCAGCAGGCAAAGTTCTGCATGTCCCGTGTCGCGGGTGGCGATGCGCGCTTTTCAGCGCGAGTGAAAGGGCAGCTCCTCCCTCAATCAACAAAGACTTCTGGGACCTGGAGTCCCCTTCAGCAGCAGGCAAAGTTCCGCATTTCCCGCGTCGCGGGTGGCAATGCGCGCTTTTCAGCGCGAGTGAAAGGGCAGCTCCTCCCTCAATCAACAAAGACTTCTGGGACCTGGAGTCCCCTTCTGCAGCAGGCAAAGTTATGCGTGTCCCGCGTCGCGGGTGGGGATGCGCGCTTTTCAACGCGAGTGAAAGGGCAGCTCCTCCCTCAATTAACAAAGACTTCTGGGACCTGGAGTCCCCTTCAGAAGCATACAAAGTTCCGCGTGTCCCGCGTCGCAGGTGGCGATGCGCGCTTTTCAGCGCGAGGGAAAGGGCAGCTCCTCCCTCAATCAACAAAGACTTCTGGGACCTGGAGTCCCCTTCAGCAGCAGGCAAAGTTCCGCGTGTCTTATTTTTCTTTTCAGCAGAACCCCTTAACACTTCCATGAGTGAGCCCCTATAACTAAATGTAGTCATCTTCACCTTTGCATTTATTTTACCCTCTGTAGAGTTCTATTTGTTACTCAATTACTTCCCTGACTACATCTTCCTGGCTCAAGTTCCCTTCAGCTCCCAGTCATACTGACTGTCCTTGACAACTAAGTTATTTCATTGGTGCCTCACTTCAACTCTTTCATGTAGTTCAGACAATTAGGAGACCTGCTGAGCTGTTTTATGTTTCTCATAAATCAACAGGTAGGGTGAATTCACAGGGCAGGTGGATGAGACAGGCAGGGTTATATAGTACCAGCTCTGTTACTCACGTCCTAGACCCACGTGGGTTAGGTGTTGCCACTGAGGCTGGTCATTGATATCCCTTTATTGAGTCTGGCTAGAGAAGCCCAAGGAGGTCACATGCTAATTAGGCACTGGTGAAACAACATTTGTTTCCAGGCAAAATATGTGTAATTTTTGCAAAAATACAGTTAGGCAGTCTTGTGAAAATTGTATGCAATGTATGCCCTTGCGGATCAAAGCCACTTGAGATGCATACTCAATGTAAACGTTCACAGATTTGTGAGACACAGCCGAAGTTGTGCGGGTAGAACTTATTTGTCAGGTCCTTTTGTAGTCTACTAACAATAAGAACACTACTCCATGTGCCACAAGTGATGTGAAGGGCGGTGCAGTTTGAATGTCCTTTTTAGGTCTCGACTATGCAGCGCGCATGCGCTGAATTGGAGGGCCTTTAGCCGTCGCTCTGCTCTTTTTGAAGCACACACTCGTGCTTGTGGCGGTATCCACCTTGCGGGAGCGAGCAGCGGCGTGCATGCTAATTGGCTGTTGCTCGCTCCCGCAAGGCGGATGGTGCCACAAGCATGAGTGTGCTTCAAAACAGTCACTAAGCAGAACGCGGGCCGCTTTTGTTTTTGGACTTTCAGCGCGAGGCTCGCGCGCTTGTGTGTTGCTTTCCTATGGCCCGTTCTGTCACTTTTTGCTTGCTTTCGTCATTTTTTTATGAGGTTGTTTCATTAAAATGTTGTGCCGTCGACAAAATGTATGTTACTATGGTAACTTAAGTGATTTAGCAAGCGGGAGATTCAAGTCGTTTAATAGATGCAGAGCCCGCAAAAAAATATTCAAAGAATCCAGTTTTCTTGCTCTTGTTTTTCTCTCCCAAAACCGCAACATTTGAGCTCCACCAACAACTTTCGACAAACATGCGAAGTTCCTTCCTCAAGAGACCGGGGTTGTGTATATTTTTGCGGCCTACCTCCCTTAGTCCTGCGAGCAGAGACCTTGCAGTCGCCCCTATTAAAATATACAGAGCGCCCCTATTAAAATATACAGAGCGAGTCCGGTGCAGGCCTGTCACGGGGACCCATCAATGCTAATTTGTCACCCGAGGAAAGACAGCACAATTATGGTAATAAATAATAATAGAACTTCAGTACATGACAACATGACGGATGGACTTTCTCAGACCTCATTTACATTGCTTTGTGCTGCAATCATCGCGCCTCTAATGTGACACCGCGCAAATAAGCCCTTCTTGAATACTCTGCAATCTAATGCAAGTGAACTGGCACCGAGAGCGGCCTCTATAAATCATGCTCCAACACATGCCTTTAATGACAGGTAAATCAACAATGAAGTAATTGAGCGTAATACATTGAAATGGCGGGCAGAGGGAAGGGGGGAAAAATCTAACCCAATGTGACTTATTTTATGAGGCGAAAGGTACGCTGCAGTTGAGAGGTGGAAAGGTTGCATTTACCTGGACAAAGGATTCTTGCTGAAATATACCGGTGTCAGTGCAGCGACGCTTACTACACCTGGGTACGCTGTGACTAATCGGACCATGCCGGCCTCTATTTCAGCTGTTTCAAGATGTTTTCATTATTCACATTTCTTACCCACAATCTGAGTCAATTGGGTCGCAAAGGGCCACAATAATCAGCTTTCCCAGTTCCATGCTTGAGTAGCTCATTTGCACCATGTTTATTTTCCAATACCGGGACTTGTATTCTTGGTCTTATAAAGGGATGCAAGGGCTGCAAATCCAGAATGCAAAGGGGGAATAAACTTGGACTGGGTAAGCTACTCATGCAAGGAGCAGGAAAAGCTTAGACCTCTGTTTCGGTTGCACCTCAGTTTAATTGTTGTAATTCTATGTTTTTACAAATTTTTTCTTTTTTCCTTTGATTGTGTTATTATGCAGTGTCAAGAAGCTTTTGCATATTGTGCTATACAAATAAAAAATACAAGTAATGTGACTGTCCCATTCTCCTCACGCACATAAGCTTGCTTTGACAGCACCACTTTTGGAAAGTTCTCAAAAGTAGGAACTGGGCTCAGCCACATTTTTTCCTCAAAAGAGTGAAATAAAACATAGCTCTCAGTGACTGCTTTTGTGTACTGAGGGAAACACATGAAAGGTACACCATAAAAGTATATGTGCTTGAAAAGCCAAAATTCTTAAAAATTCCTAGAAGACAATTGAACAAATTAATAGGAACTAATTCATGTTACTTATCAAGTTACTCTAATTAGCTGGTATATTGCCAACATGTTCTGATCTCTGGTTTGTTGATAGATGGCACTGAACTTGTATTTAGCTCTCTCCATTATCCTATCCTTCGTAGTGCAGACATCTTGCTTTCCCCTAACATTAGTACTCAGTGACACTCTATATGACGGGTCCGTTTTAGGGTCCTACAGCATGTGTGTTTTGAGATCTGGATCACAACCATCCTTTACACATACCCTCAACCTCTCTGGCTTCTAGGGCTCTCACTTTGGTTCCTGTCTTCAAGAGTAGACCAAATAATAATTTCAAAGCTGCTGGAATTTAGACAAGGCCGTCGCATCCAGGGTCTTTCTCCATCTCTTGAATTTTCTATCCCTATGCACTTTGATGTGTTTTCCTAAGCGGCAACATAAATTGTAGGCATAGCCAATAGGTCTCGCCTTTAAGGCCTTATAAGTATTTAGTTATGCAGCACAATATCCTTGGTGCAACAACATCAACTGTTGCATGACTAAACACTTATAAAGTCCCAAAGGCGAGACCTGTTGGCTATGCCAATGCTTGTTGTGATATTGATGCTGGAAGGGAGTACCATGTGGTCAGGTCTTGGAGTTTTTCCTCTGGGTCTTGGAACCAGGTGATGGCTAGATGAAATGTAGCCAAGGTGTGTTGCAAAAGGAGCAAAACACAGACACATACTGTCATCTGTGAAAAGAATGCCATGGCCCACTAGGAGGGCCCTGTGGGCCCCTCTGTATCTCTGTAGTGAGAGAGGTGTCATGCCTTGTAGGAAGGTGGATATCTGACTATGGTTACCCCCAACTTTTTGCCTAGTGTCTAGCTGGTTTTTCGACTTAGTTGGCCTGAGATCCTGCCATTCAGGATCTCAGGCTGTCTGCTCTCTCTGTAAAATGGACTCCATGTACCCTAGGTACATAACCAATTGGTAAGGATCACCTTATTGGACCCTGTACAGTGTACCCTAGGTACCCAGGGCATAGGTGTACCCTAGGCCTCCCAGGGGCTGCAGCATGTATTATGCCACCCCTGGTCTGGCCTTCCAATCAGACACAACTGGCTGATCACTCAGCTGGGGCAAGGTCGTGTAATCACCCCTTGCTTAGATATAGTATGCCTATATCTACCCTTATATATAGACACGTGTGTCCCTATCAGTCACTCCTATGGCAGGCCTTAACAATCCTGGAGGCAGAGTGCTTGGTAACATGTGAGATGGTGCTCTAGCATGAGCTGAGCCTGTCTGCAGCTTTCGGAACCAAGTCCTTATAGCTGTTCTATGATATAGCCTACCATATACTCTTAAAGTGCCTTATAATCTTAAACGGTTATGGTAACTATGGTTTGGCTTTATCAAAACATGTCGTGTAAGGTGTCTAACACTTTGGAATAATACCCCCATACCATTTCTGTTGATGAGGATATTATCCCTCCCTTCTAGAGGGAGAGACATGTTAAAATCCTACTTTGCTGTTTAACTAACCAAAGCCTCAGCATCACAAAATGGATGCTGCTGCCACAGACACAAGTCTGACCTCCTGCTGCTGGGAGTGATCCCAGCCAGGGAGGCCTGGACAATAGGTTTCCTGCTTGGGGAGGTGCTAGCACCTCCCCAGACAGCCTTTAGTGTATTGGGGCAGGGTGGGCTGAAAGGAATGAGACATGCCTGGGGCACACAAGGTGTTCCTTGCATAGTCCAGTTCAAACCGGCGCTGGGGCACTCCAGCCCCAGCTCTGGCGCGAAACTGGACAAAGGGAAGTGGGTGTAACCACCCCCTCCCAGGTCCCACCCATAAGGCGTGACCTAGCAGGTATCCCAG
The DNA here is from genome assembly GCF_964204655.1 of Triturus cristatus. Taxonomy (NCBI): domain Eukaryota; kingdom Metazoa; phylum Chordata; class Amphibia; order Caudata; family Salamandridae; genus Triturus; species Triturus cristatus. Next base: position 487,439,550 of record NC_140592.1, read on the forward strand.
CCCCCCAGATTAGTATAAGAGTGGGAGTTGGGCCTCAAGACTTTAGATTATCCTGAACCTGCAAACTTGAACAGAAACTCTGGACCTTCGACATTCGACGAAAGAAGAAGACTGAAGAATCTCCCTTGTAGCCAAGGAGTGGCTACCCTGTGCAAACAGGCGCCATCAAGAGACTACCCTTTGCTTTGCCCACGTTCTACGAGGAACCGACTGCAGAGCCTGACCAGAGCCTTGACTTCCAGACTTCTCCGACCCTGATCCACATCGACAGCAAAGCTGAGATCCGTGGAGGCGACGAGCGACGTGGGACCGGCTACCTGGGAAAAAAGGCTAGTAACTTAAAGCGCAGCTTCTGAGGTACCCTCGAAGTTGTGCACCGGGGATTGAGAAGCCCCAACCCCAAGCACCATCTGCACCGAAGATCAGCCCCCCACACTCCACGAGTCCTGCGTGGGGCCCTTCAGCATTTTCCTGCTTGCCGCGTCTGTCCGGTTGCTTGCCCGCTGGCTAGTGGCCTTTGTGACGACGCACCCTGAAATCTTCTGCGCTGGTTTGGCTCCTCCAGACTGGCTCCCGCTTCTCTGCAAAGAAGAAGCACCCCAGACCTTCCTGGTCTGCACCAGAAGCAAGTCCTTCGTTCTTCGTGGGTTCCGCTTGCCAAGGCTTGGTGAGTCCTAGTCCAACTTCGACGCCGCCGACAGCAAGAGCCTTCGTGGGACAGCTCGCCTCCTGGTCCTGGTCGTCCTCGACGCTTCCTGGTCCTCCTGGCTGCAGCGACAAGCTTCACCTTCACCTGCAATCTTCACGACATCGCCTGGTTCCTTCCTGGTTCCACGTGGTCACTGGCTAGTGACCTTGACTCTGTCCCTTCTGCTTGCAGGTTTCTTCTCTTCTTGATCCCAGCCTTGGGATCCACCGGACACTCTTCACTGACTGCCTGTCAGCATCTTTCTTCAGGCATCCATAGGAGTCGACGACGAAAACGACGCATCTTCACCCCTATGCACCCGCAGCCTGTGGGCTAGGTAACTTGGGTACTCCGGTGCTCATCAGGATAGTGACTATCCTAGTGTCTAGTTTTCAAGTCTCAACTTCCTAGCTACTCCGGAAGTGTCCTAAATCTACCGTTTTCTAAACTGTACTATTGCTATTGACTTTTACGCATTACGCGTGAGTGTTTCCACTCTGCACACGAATCCCGTGGGCCTCCCACTTCCTAACTAACGCTAGTGTAGTGTAGCCCCAGCGATTCCCTAGGCCTAGGCCTATTCTATTTCCGTGACAGTGGTTCTTATACCACTTACTTAGTATATGGTTTGCGTGGCCCCTAGGGCCTAACTGTATTACTTACCTGTGTGACTTAATGTATGCTTAAATAAGACTGTGTTGTACTTACCTCTAATCTCATAAAGAGTGCTGAGGGTTTGCTTAGAATAAATACACTTTATTTTATATATATATCTGTTGTGGTGTCCTTTCATTTGGTATTCAAGGGATTATATATGGTATCACAGCTGGCTTCACATGCCATTCAGAGTTTAGCCTAAGACTGCTCTTGTCCATGCTACCACTAGGATAGCTGGTCTATAAGGTTGACTTTACAACCAATCACCATAAGGGTATTTGGACTGATATAAGGTGTACACTAGAACTAGTGACATCATACATCAGGCCAACTTCTCACATTGGTGAGCAGCGGTTGGGATCTGAGCTTGCTGTTGTAATACCATTGTAATCTTAAGATACTAAATTGAAAGATCACACAGATATTGTCTAGGTACATATAACATAGTTTATAATACTTAAGTCCTACTGGACTTAGTAGTTGTAGGTTGAAGGGAGTAACACACCCTGACTACAACTACTAGAGAGGTTTAGTAGAAACAACTAGTGTAGGTAGGTGCACACACCACACCCTCACTAGATCATGCCTCTGGGAGGAGATCAAGTAGATGCTCTCTCAGGAGGGGCAGGTCTGCAGAAGACCCCCTCTAGGTATGATACCTTAACATTCCAGGAGATGAGACATTTGTGTACCTCCAGAGGAATAAAACAGGGTTCCAACCCTACCCTTAGACAGCTAGTGGAGCTTCTGGAGGCCTATGATGCTGAAAGAGCTGCCAGGGATGGTGCCATAGCTGTAGATAAGGGTCTACCCACCACAGATGAGTCAGATGGGACTTCAGAAGAAGAGGTAGACAGCCAGGGCCAAGTAGGAAGACTTAGCCAGGCTAACATAAGCCTACATGGGAGTGTGCATGGGGTCCCCCCATACAGACCCACAAGTAGGCTTTCACAGAGAAGCAGGAGGGACAGATCCCCTTCAAGGGAATCCATCCACTCCCATGTCTCTAGCATCTCTAATGCTTCCTCTCACAGGGGAATGACTTCACCTGAGAGAAAGGAGCATGAAGCCAGAATGAGGGAAGCTAATCTGAGGATTCAGAGGGAAGAACTTGCCCTTGCCAAGGAGAAGCTTGCTCTGGCTAGAGAGCAAAAATTGTGTGGGTCAGAACCCACTGGTGGCAGCAACATTCCTAGAGATAGGGATAGGTCTTATGACCATAGAAACCTAAGCAAGATAGTCCCCCCATATCAGAATGGGGATGACATCCACAAGTGGATGACTGCTTTGGAGAGGGCCTGCAAAGTACAGCAGGTACCCCAAAGTCAGTGGGCAGCTATCTTGTGGCTCTCCTTTTCTGACAAAGGCAGAGACAAGCTCCTCACAGTCAGTGATGAGGATGCAAACAATTACAAAGTCCTGAAGAGTGCTCTGATAGATGGGTTTGGCTTAACCACTGAGCAATATAGGTTGTTGTTCAGAGACACCCAGAAGACACAGACACAGGACTGGTCTGATTTTGTGGATTGTGCCACTAAGGCTTTGGAAGGTTGGTTAAATGGCAGCAAGGTACAGGACTATACAAGATTGTACAACTTGATTATGAGGGAGCAGATCCTTAGTAATTGTCAGAACCAGCTTCTCCATCAACACCTGGTAGACTCAGATTTGACCTCTCCCCAAGAATTGGGAAAGAGGGCAGATAAATGGGTCAGGACCAGGATTAGGCCTAAAAATCAGGGTGGTGACCAAAAGAAAGATACCACCAAGCCTCAAGAGAAGGGTGGGGATAAAGCAAAAGAGAAATCTTCCTCAGGGCCCCAAAACTCCACACAGGGTGGTGGGTCCCAAGCTCCCTCCTCTACCACAGTTAAAAAGCCTTACTGCCATGTGTGTAAAACTCCTGGGCATTGGAAAACTGACAGCAGTTGTCCACAGGCTAAAAACAAAACTGTTCCTCCAACTACTCCTGTCACACCACCTATTACTGTCAGCAGTAATCCCCCAGGTGGTGGGAGTGCCCCCAAAAATTTGGTTGGGTTTTCTTGGGGAACACAGGGGGATCCTGGCTTAGCCAATTCCCCTACAGCAGCTACTCTTGTCTGTGATGGTGGCATGGGGTTTGCCAACTTCACTGCCTGTCCCAACACTTTGGGTAGGTACAGACAGGAACCCTACATCAATGGTAGAAAAGCTGAGGCCTACAGAGACACTGGAGCTAGCATCACTATGGTGGCCCATAGGCTAGTTCCCTCTGAGCAGCTTTTGCCTGGTTTCTCATACCAGGTGACTAACATTGATGGCAAACAGAACAGTCATCCCATGGCAGAGGTATGTCTCAGCTGGGGAGGTGTCACTGGCCCTAAAAGGGGGGCAGTGTCTCCAACCTTGCCTGTGGACTGCTTACTGGGGAATGACTTAGAACTCTCAGCTTGGGCTGGAGTTGAACAAGACACCCATTCCAAAATGGTAGGCCTTTCCCAAAAGGGTAGTGGGGTTGTGCCAGTCACAACCCCTGTCCAAGCAGATTTCCTCCCTGAAAAGGTTGGAAGGGCAGTGGTAGCCACAGCCCAGGCACAGACAGACTTCCCTGTAGAAATTGGCAGAGCTGTGACAGTCACAGCTCAAACACAAACTGAGTGCCTTCCTGAAAAGGTTGGCAAGGCTGTAATGGTCTCAGCCCATACTCAGACTGACTTAGGTGTAGTGAAGCCTGAAACTATGGATCACTCCACACAAACAGAGAGTAGTGGGGAGGAAGAAAAGTCTCCCTCTCCCCAGACATTAGGAAAAGGTCAGCCTCCGCAGGGATCTGACCTCACCCCTTGTGAAGGAACTGCCCCAGAGGTAGCCAGGCCTGGCCTGGCAGAGCCTCTGATGTCAGTGGCCCCTTCCAAGGTGGGACCCAGTCTGGTGCAGGTAGCCTGCCTCTCTCTACCCTGCCTCAGTCAGCCCAGGGCTGCAGAGGTCAGGGAGGCCAGTGGACCCCAAGAGGGCCCCTGTCCACAAGAACCCCCCCCATCAAAAGAATGAGGATTGCCTGGCTAGTAGCCCTAGCCAGGTGATGGGTAAAAACATTCCTGAGGGATCCCCTTCACAGGTAGTTAGGGACCTCCCCCAGAGGGATTCTGTTGGGCACAGGCAAACATGGGACCCTAGGGCCCCAAACCTGACCTGTCCCTCCAGTAAGCCCACAAAAGGGACCCAGCCTCCAGCTTTAGGTAGCCAGAGGCTGACCCTGAGAGCACAGTGCAACTCAGTTAGAGAAAGAAAGGCATCCATGGTGGAGGATGATTGGAGGAAGCTGAGGCCTCACTTTGAGGACACTCACTTCAGTACTCCATCTCAACACCAGCCTTTTACTTTGCAAAGACACACCAAAGGTAGAGATTCCCTATGGTGGAGACCCTATGATATCTTTAGGATGAGGGATTGCTTAGTGGACCATGAGACAGGGGGTAACCATGCCAGTGCTGGTTCTTCCTTATATGGCCACTCAGGCAATAGAGGCTTACCTTGTCAAGGCCAGCCTTATCTCCTTTCGTTTGGGGGGGGGTTGTGTAGGAAGGTGGATATCTGACTATGGTTACCCCCAACTTTTTGCCTAGTGTCTAGCTGGTTTTTCGACTTAGTTGGCCTGAGATCCTGCCATTCAGGATCTCAGGCTGTCTGCTCTCTCTGTAAAATGGACTCCATGTACCCTAGGTACATAACCAATTGGTAAGGATCACCTTATTGGACCCTGTACAGTGTACCCTAGGTACCCAGGGCATAGGTGTACCCTAGGCCTCCCAGGGGCTGCAGCATGTATTATGCCACCCCTGGTCTGGCCTTCCAATCAGACACAACTGGCTGATCACTCAGCTGGGGCAAGGTCGTGTAATCACCCCTTGCTTAGATATAGTATGCCTATATCTACCCTTATATATAGACACATGTGTCCCTATCAGTCACTCCTATGGCAGGCCTTAACAATCCTGGAGGCAGAGTGCTTGGTAACATGTGAGATGGTGCTCTAGCATGAGCTGAGCCTGTCTGCAGCTTTCGGAACCAAGTCCTTATAGCTGTTCTATGATATAGCCTACCATATACTCTTAAAGTGCCTTATAATCTTAAACGGTTATGGTAACTATGGTTTGGCTTTATCAAAACATGTCGTGTAAGGTGTCTAACACTTTGGAATAATACCCCCATACCATTTCTGGTGATGAGGATATTATCCCTCCCTTCTAGAGGGAGAGACATGTTAAAATCCTACTTTGCTGTTTAACTAACCAAAGCCTCAGCATCACAAAATGGATGCTGCTGCCACAGACACAAGTCTGACCTCCTGCTGCTGGGAGTGATCCCAGCCAGGGAGGCCTGGACAATAGGTTTCCTGCTTGGGGAGGTGCTAGCACCTCCCCAGACAGCCTTTAGTGTATTGGGGCAGGGTGGGCTGAAAGGAATGAGACATGCCTGGGGCACACAAGGTGTTCCTTGCATAGTCCAGTTCAAACCGGCGCTGGGGCACTCCAGCCCCAGCTCTGGCGCGAAACTGGACAAAGGGAAGTGGGTGTAACCACCCCCTCCCAGGTCCCACCCATAAGGCGTGACCTAGCAGGTATCCCAGCCCCCCAGATTAGTATAAGAGTGGGAGTTGGGCCTCAAGACTTTAGATTATCCTGAACCTGCAAACTTGAACAGAAACTCTGGACCTTCGACATTCGATGAAAGAAGAAGACTGAAGAATCTCCCTTGTAGCCAAGGAGTGGCTACCCTGTGCAAACAGGCGCCATCAAGAGACTACCCTTTGCTTTGCCCACGTTCTACGAGGAACCGACTGCAGAGCCTGACCAGAGCCTTGACTTCCAGACTTCTCCGACCCTGATCCACATCGACAGCAAAGCTGAGATCCGTGGAGGCGACGAGCGACGTGGGACCGGCTACCTGGGAAAAAAGGCTAGTAACTTAAAGCGCAGCTTCTGAGGTACCCTCGAAGTTGTGCACCGGGGATTGAGAAGCCCCAACCCCAAGCACCATCTGCACCGAAGATCAGCCCCCCACACTCCACGAGTCCTGCGTGGGGCCCTTCAGCATTTTCCTGCTTGCCGCGTCTGTCCGGTTGCTTGCCCGCTGGCTAGTGGCCTTTGTGACGACGCACCCTGAAATCTTCTGCGCTGGTTTGGCTCCTCCAGACTGGCTCCCGCTTCTCTGCAAAGAAGAAGCACCCCAGACCTTCCTGGTCTGCACCAGAAGCAAGTCCTTCGTTCTTCGTGGGTTCCGCTTGCCAAGGCTTGGTGAGTCCTAGTCCAACTTCGACGCCGCCGACAGCAAGAGCCTTCGTGGGACAGCTCGCCTCCTGGTCCTGGTCGTCCTCGACGCTTCCTGGTCCTCCTGGCTGCAGCGACAAGCTTCACCTTCACCTGCAATCTTCACGACATCGCCTGGTTCCTTCCTGGTTCCACGTGGTCACTGGCTAGTGACCTTGACTCTGTCCCTTCTGCTTGCAGGTTTCTTCTCTTCTTGATCCCAGCCTTGGGATCCACCGGACACTCTTCACTGACTGCCTGTCAGCATCTTTCTTCAGGCATCCATAGGAGTCGACGACGAAAACGACGCATCTTCACCCCTATGCACCCGCAGCCTGTGGGCTAGGTAACTTGGGTACTCCGGTGCTCATCAGGATAGTGACTATCCTAGTGTCTAGTTTTCAAGTCTCAACTTCCTAGCTACTCCGGAAGTGTCCTAAATCTACAGTTTTCTAAACTGTACTATTGCTATTGACTTTTACGCATTACGCGTGAGTGTTTCCACTCTGCACACGAATCCCGTGGGCCTCCCACTTCCTAACTAACGCTAGTGTAGTGTAGCCCCAGCGATTCCCTAGGCCTAGGCCTATTCTATTTCCGTGACAGTGGTTCTTATACCACTTACTTAGTATATGGTTTGCGTGGCCCCTAGGGCCTAACTGTATTACTTACCTGTGTGACTTAATGTATGCTTAAATAAGACTGTGTTGTACTTACCTCTAATCTCATAAAGAGTGCTGAGGGTTTGCTTAGAATAAATACACTTTAGTTTATATATATATCTGTTGTGGTGTCCTTTCATTTGGTATTCAAGGGATTATATATGGTATCACAGCTGGCTTCACATGCCATTCAGAGTTTAGCCTAAGACTGCTCTTGTCCATGCTACCACTAGGATAGCTGGTCTATAAGGTTGACTTTACAACCAATCACCATAAGGGTATTTGGACTGATATAAGGTGTACACTAGAACTAGTGACATCATACATCAGGCCAACTTCTCACATGCCTCCATCATAAAGCCCCTCAGGATGATCTCTAAATTTAACTCACTCAGAAGATCATTTGGTGTCTACCCTCCAGAATCCTTTACTCCTCTGCAGTGCAAACCTACTCTCAATCCAGAAAGTGCAGTGCAGAATCTTAGACAGAAGGCTCCTCTACATCTGAGGAGGCTAGCTGTGAAATTCTCTGCCAGCAGAGTGGTGTAGCCAATCAGACCATCGGAAAATCAGGAAGTTGCTTAAAAGGTGCCTATTTGTTCATTCGGTATGTGCAAGTAAGAGGATGACAGGCAGGTGATCAGCACCAGGAGAAGGTTCTCACTCGTTCATCATTCTAGAGCTCCCTTCTGTTCCCCTCTGCTCTGAACGCAGGCATCTGATGTTCATAAGAGAATATTATCCTAAACACTGAGTGCTCTATGGCTTTCAACACATCTCCCCATGCTCCATTAGGCCTAAGTGGCAGCCATGCAGGGGTAGCATTCTTCTACAAAAACAGTTTATAAAATAACAATATATATATATATTTTTTTTAAATAAAATAACAATAATAATAAAGCCCAAGAGATAGCTGCTGCAGTGGAAACCGGTGGATATATTCTAGGCCATCGAACTATTCAGTTATATGGTTGCTATGCTTTCAACATAATTATGGCTTTACTGCACCAACCCCATAATCCACCTTCTGTGGCATAAGTTGCAAATTTCAACAAAAACAAAAAAATAGTTTCCAGCCCAAACGGATAGAAGGCTCGTTTTTTTTTTTAAGTGTCATATGTAGTGCGGTACAGTGGCAGACTCTTTGAGAAAATGTTAACAGGTCACTTTTTAGTTGCCGATTGCTGTATTTAGGTGTTAAATTGCTTCTAATGATTTGAAACGTGCAAGTCAAACATGGATGTGTGTTAGGAGACAATAGTGAGATAATACTGCCACAGAATGTGTCACATTAGCTGTATAATTTGCCTTTTCTTGCTGCATAAATTAGTTAAACCTGCACAATAATTTAGTCCTCCATTACCTCATAATTCCTATGGCCCTGCAGGTAGGAAAGTGGTTTTCTGTTGCAGTAACACCCCCACTTTTGTTGCCAGACTACTGATGCACTTTGACTTGATGTGCCCTGGGTCGCTGCCAATCAGGTTCCCAGGGCCTGTGTTCTTTCCCCAAAACTAACCTAATTGTCATCTCTGGCGACGGGTCAGCCCCTGGTAAATGGTACCTCAGGTACCCAGCGAACTGTGACCAGGGAAGACCTCTAAGGGCTGCAGCACTTATTGTTCCACCCTTTGAGGCCCTGTACCTTTACACACACACACACACACTGCCTTTTCAGGCTACGTGTTTTGGTGTAGAACAAAGTGAAGAGTCGACATGGCACACATCCCTATGTGCCATGCCTACAACCCACTGCCCAGGCATAGATCAGTCACCCCTCTAGCTGGGTGCACTATACCAGTGGTGAGGATACGGGTGCATGGGTCCTGTACCCCTACAGTGTCTAAGTCCATTCTTAGACATTGTAAGTGCAGTAATGCCATTAAGAGTATATGGTGCAGGGAGTTTGTCACTAAACTCCACAGCACCATAATGGCTACACTGAAAACTGAGAAGTTTGGTATCAAACTTCTCAGCACATTAAACCCACATTGATGCCAGGGTGGAATTTAATGAAAAATGCACACAGAGGGCATCTTAGAGATGCCCCCTGAAAAACAACCTATCACTAGTGTCCTGGCTGAGTGGCTGCTTTCAGCTGCCACCACCAGACATGTTTCTGGACCCCTGGGTCGAGAGCCTGCTGCTCTCTGGGGCCTGAAATAATGCACATCCTGGGATGAGGTGCCAAGCCTCCTCCCCCAGGATGGGCAGGGTTCAAGAAGGGGAAGCTTCAAAGGCTTGCTGCCTTTGTGAGCTTACCCAGGCCACTTGCTGCTCTCAGCAACTGGTCCCCACCGGCTCTGACCCCCACTTTGAACGGGAGAACCGGTGGGAAAAACAAGTGAGGAAGAGAGGTGTGCCCACCTCTGCCAACTCCACCCCTCAGGTGGGGGAGGCGAGGTGAAGCACAACTCTCAGTCCCCGCCATCTTGCAGATGGAGGGACTCAGCCAACCAGGGACAGGCTCATGACCCCCTCCCACTGGAGGGTGGCATAATAGGGGATGTACCCACCCCAGGGAAGGGACCCATTGGTCCCTGCCTTTTACCTATCTGTATCGCCCCTAAATCTAGTATTTAGGGGCGCCCCTGAACCTTGCTTCCTCAGACAATAAGAAACTACAAGAAGAAGAAGAAGAAGAAGAAGAAGGACCAAACAGCTATGCAGCAGCTAACAAGAGGAAGACGCCTCATGTCTTGGCACCAGCCCTATCGGCCTGTCTCCCCCTCGAACCTGTTCCTGCTAAATCCTGGTGTGTCCTGCAGTCAACAATCACGAAAACACCGGAGGACATTCCTGCCTTCAAGCACAAAGACTTTGTCTCCCGTGAACACCGGATTTGTTCATCTGCAACCTCTGGCTCCGGCCGGACACAGCAAATGCACCCCACTCTGCACCTGCCGTCCACGGCCCGAGCTCGAGTGGGCAAACCCCACGAGGAGGTCACCCCGGCGACGCCTGCAGCCTAAATCCAGAAGGTCCCCCCAACCGCGACCAGGAGCTGGTAAGAAGACATCCCTGCAGCTGATGCCCCACGACTTTGGTGCCCAAACCGACGGTGCCTAACCAACCCCTAACTTCCCAACTTACCTCATGAAGTGGTGGTCGCACCCAGAATACCGCAAAAACCAAAGGAAATGATGGACGGAGTGTTGAACATTGCAAGCACTCACCCCCAGTCAACTGATCTGGGTTTAATCCATCACCGTTCTTTAGCCCACTCTGCCACCCCAGTTCAGACATGGCCATATGCAAATCAGTCTGACCCTGTGCCTCATGGGAACAGTCCAGCCCGAACTACCAAGCCATGTCTTCCCTGGACAGGAAACAAGCTTCCTAGGACCGGTTTCTGGCATTTCAGCCGTCTTCAGCCAGGCTTGCTTGAATCCAGTGGCAAAGTGAGCAAGGGACTCACGTCTGAGCATACCCTGCCAACTTATGGCGAACAAAGCAAAAACCAAAGGAAATGATGGACGGAGTGTTGAACATTGCAAGCACTCACCCCCAGTCAACTGATCTGGGTTTAATCCATCACCGTTCTTTAACCAACCCCTAACTTCCCAACTTACCTCATGAAGTGGTGGTCGCAATCAGAATACCTTCATCCCCAAGCCTGCAGTGCCTTTGCAAACCGGAGGTTCCTCATTGAAAACAACAGGGCGCCCGACGTCGAAACAGCACCCTGCATCCGGTCGGCCTAGTGCCGCTGAGGGTGCACCTTTGGTGCTTCTTTGTTTCCCCATTTGCCCTGAGCTAAAGTACAGGAGCTTTGCTCCCACAACTAAGTGGCCTGCTTGCCAGCAGCCACCAACCGGAGGCCCCCTATTCCCCGTTGGATAACATTGGGCCTCAGCACTCTGCACCCGGCCGCCCTAGTGCCGCTGAGGGTGTAACTAGAGTGCATCCTTGACCCTGGGGGACCCCTGAGTTTACCCCCAGAACCTCAACTCCCACTACCAAATACTTACCTCAAAACCAATAACAGTATTTTTCGCTATACGATAAAGTTGACAGTTTTTCTCTGAAAAGTTTTTAAGTGTGGAGTTTGAAAACCTAAAGAAATTCCTTAAAATTCCACTGACAAAAACGATTTTACTTACCTGTTTGCAGGAAATGTCCCAGAGTAGTATCCAGGTATACCACTCTGAGTAAGAAAAGTTATCTCAAAAGTAACTTACCTGTAATTTTACTGAAAAGCCCATTCAAGTCTATGTACTGTATTTACAAAGTATTGCATTTCTCTGAAACCATACTGTAAGTCAAAACAAAGTGCATTTACTATTGCAAATCCAAACTGTACTACAACTGTATATTTACTGCAAAGTACTTATCACCTACCTGCACCAGGCTGCTTGGTTCCAGGAAATAAAATACCTAAAAGGATATTTTTTATGCAAAATAATTGGTCTGAAATTCAGTCTTTGTGTGTGTGAATTCATTTGCTGACTGAGTGTGTACAACAAATGCTTAACACTGTCCTCTGATACTGCCTTACTGCTCAACCACACTACCACAGATAGAGAGTGAGGTGCTATTGAACTTAACCTCTGCCTACCCTTGGGGTTCCACTGGACTATGTGCACACTATACATCACTTTGGTATAGTACACACAGAGCAAACACAGTGAGATGATGGACGAAGTGCTGAAACCTTTCAGACACTCACGCCCAGTCACAGATCTGGGTTGAATCCATCATCGTTCTTTAGCTCACTTCGCCACCCCAGTTCAGACTCAGCTATATGCAAATCAGTCTTGCCCCTGTGCCTCATGGGTACAGTCAAGCCCGAACTGCCAAGCCAGGTCTTCTCTGGACCGGAATTAAGCATCCTGGAACTGGTTTAAGGGTAACACCCCATACAGAGCCAGCTTCCTACTCTGACCTCTACATAGAATTCCGTATTAGAACCATGAAGCAGACTTAACTTTCCCCAATCCTTCCTCAAAATGGGCTTCATTTGGTGACCGCACAGGAATTGCAGGAACAAACTGAATAAACTCTCCAGAGCCTTCTCAACATCTCTAGTTTCTACTGAGAAACCAGTAGCAGCTTGAGTAGTGAATGTAAACTTAACTCCACACCTGAAGAATAGCATGGGGGAATAGTGATGTCCTCTAGAAAGGAACCCACTTTCCAAAAGAGACCAAATATTGCACTACATCTCCATTACCGTTTTCTTCGCGTTGCTTCAAAGTCTGACGGGGCTCATAAGGTTTCCTGGGATTTACAGTACAAATGCAGACCTGTTTATATTCCACCAGGGACTCAGGCGTTCAAAGTGGCATAACTCACACATTATAGGGGGATTATGCGGGAAGATGAAGGAAGAACAGTGGGGACTCAGATCTCGAATTACAAATTCCACCAGTAATTCTGCATTCCTATAGTGGAATTTCAGGATTCCATTTGTAACCCCCCTGTAAAACCGCAACCCGAAAGTTCACTGTGTCCCTCTATCATTAGCTCGGGGGGAGGAGTGGGGGGCAAAATTAGCACCCACAACACCTGTTATTGTAATTAGGGAACCTCATGCTTAATTTGAACTGGTGGCTGCAGGCGATGGGCACCAGCACTCATTTTTGAGTACTGAAACTCACTTTTTTATGATCAGACTTTGACGTGGAACATGAGAGAAAAAGACAGAAAATGAGTAAGAGAAAGACAGATGAACAGTGACAAAGTGAGACAGCTGAGGTGATAAGGAACCTGCAAGAATTTGATAAAGAGGCCAAGGTGTAGACTGATTGCAGAAAGAGATGAGGTGGAATCACACTAGGCAGCCTTAACATTCAGCAGTGCCGACGGAGAACTCCTATTTAAAACTTTGGGTCAATGCACTTCAGTTGTGCTGTAAACATTTTTAGAGTGGGGGTGCTGCCATTAATGTTATATCAATAAAGTCATAGAGATTGTGAACGATCCACGCATCAAACAAAAAAACGTGTAGCAAATGTGCCACGCCCATTCGGTAGGAGAATGGTATGGGTGTGGTATGTATCCAGAGTGCTGATGAGGTAGCGCACTGTCATTTACAGACAGCACATTTTCCGCTGAAATGGCCACTCAATTTGCATGGACATGCAATTTTACTGGTAAAAATATAGAGCGCAGAAACAAACGTGTGTAAATTGTTTTTCAGAGACTATTTATCACTTGAGCATTACCAAGTAAAGTGTCTTGATTTATTTTGCTCCAATTAAAATCTTTGTTTGCATCACACTTTTGAAATATGTGTATAGTTAATTTTCCGAAATTTAAATGTTGTGTGGTAGAAAAAAACTGGCATGCTACAGCCTTTCCTTTACTGTACCCCAGCAGTATTGTCACCCAGATAACTTTTACAAACTCCTCTCACTTTGCTGCTGCATCTATAGCACCCCTACTTCCAGCGCCTAAGCTGTACTGTATATTCATTTAACAAATGAAGGAGCGGGCACAGCCCCCGAGCTAGGCAGACAAAACTGGGCCTTACTTCAGGTGCTCTCCGATCCTATTGTTGTTGATCTCATCCATCACCTGCTGGAGCAGGGACTCGTCGAGGTCCCTCGAGAGGTCCTGCAGGCAGCTCGGCTGGGGCGTGGATGGCTTGGGAATGGCAAAGTGGCCCAGCAGCAGGCCGATGGTCAAGACCCCCGCTGCGGCCAGGACGCCCCCGAGGATGATGTACCAGCGCATCTTGCCAGGCCCTCCGGTCACCAGAGTGAGTGAGTTCAGGCCAAGGTAGAACTCAGTCTTTTATAAAGCCATAAGGCGACGACAGATCGAGTGCTGGCTGGCAATAAAGCCATAGATAGTATCACTCAGATCTCTTGCTACATTGCCTTTGTGCAGTTACTCATTAGCGAGATGGCAATCCTGATTTGGAAACTCGAGGAGCAGAATGCTGCCCTTTGCTCGGAGATGAAATTCCATGTCCTGGCACATCCTCGAGAAAAAAAAACACAGGAACTGGGAATCGAGCTCCACAGATCCCAGGACACCCGAGCTCATACTCCTGAACACTCTGTGGCACAGGAACACTGGGAATTGCCAGGTCTAGGCCCACCTTTTATTTAAAAATCCTAAATAAATGCCTACAAGAGCCGCAGATCTGCCGCCACTAACAGTATCCAACATGCTTAAACGTTGGCCCATATTTCCAGAGATTTGGCGAACGAGCTCATGTGACGCAATGCGATGTTGAGGGATACAAATAGTAGTGTCCATCACCTTTGGTGCGCATTTCCTAAACGACCCTTGTGTCGGTTAGTGTGAAACCCCATAGTCCCTATAAATATTTGCGCGCCTGGGGTGGCGACATGGGATACACGCCTAAGATCAGCTATAGCCAGGCAAAGCAGTGCAGCCTGGCTTTCCGTGGAATGCAACCGCCAAATGAAAACTGGTGCATATAATGGACAAAGGGAAATGGCGTGATATTTCCATTCGTTATATCTGTACTTTTTGCAAAATGTACACATTACACCACTGACACTTGGTGTTCGTCAACGCGAAAGACAATTACACCGAAAGGTGGGCCTTGAGCAAACACCTCATTCAAGACTCCTCTTGCCCTTGTAGCAACACCAAATAATGGTTAGCACCGCGCAAACAGAACATTAGGGGCATTTGCATGGTTGTTGGAAGGAATCATAGATAAGCAACGCGTTTGAAATAATATATGTTTTTTTTTTCATAGGTAGGACACACCACGTCACAACAATGGTGCAGATGTTCTCGCCCCATCTCACTATGTGATTCTTAGTAAATCTGTCACGTTGTTTGGAAGAGAAGATTCGACATATGACATGGGTCTTCTATTTTTGCCCTCAGTACAGAGATGCGTTTTTTTTTTAGCTAAGAAGCTGGTTTCGGAACCTAGAGACCTCGGTTTTAATCCTGCTTGGGCACATGACCAGAATATTGGGTGAACATGAATCACTTTATCTCCTTCATAGAAAAGGAGGGTAAATGCCGCTGACCGCGGCCCCCGCAGGGGGCCACTCGGCGGTCGGCGCCTTAGTGGCCCCGGGGCCCCGGTCACCCCTCCCCACTCCATACTTCGGGGGGGGGGCGGGGGCAGGGTTCCTGATTGTGCCCCCCTCCGTGTCAGGGGCCGGAAGTGACGCGAAAGGCGCGTCACTTCCGGGCCCAGGTGTGAGGGGAAGGCTATTTAGCCTTCCCCCACCCTCACTGGCGACCTCTTTGTCGCCCACCTCGCCTCATCGCCGCATCTAGGTCGTCGCTTTGTCGTCGTGCTTCTTCATTAACGGTGAGTCTTGCTGCACCCACTCCGCCCCGGCCCTGTCCCTGGGCAGTACCAGGTCGACGGGGCCCTGTGGCACGATTGCCACGGACGGAGGGGGCACAAGATACATGCTTGTGCGGCGGCCAGAGAGGGCGGAAAAGTTAAGCAGGGGGGGGAAGCTCGAAACGCACTCGGCAGCCGCCGTTAAACACGGTGCTCATGCACAGTGCTCAGAGTACCGGCGGGTCGAGCTCGCGTTGTGACGCTGGCCGATTCATTTAATCTCCCGTGCCTGACCATATAAGTAAATACAGTGCTCATGCACAGCGCCCCAATACCTTCGGGCGAGCTCGCGCTGTGATTCCGGGCAAAGCACTTAACCTCCCCGTGCCTGGAATTTG
The DNA here is from genome assembly GCF_964204655.1 of Triturus cristatus. Classification (NCBI taxonomy): domain Eukaryota; kingdom Metazoa; phylum Chordata; class Amphibia; order Caudata; family Salamandridae; genus Triturus; species Triturus cristatus. The sequence continues at coordinate 487,455,479 of NC_140592.1, forward strand.
GTGGAAAAACGGTGCGCTGGGCGAATCACTTAATCTCCCCGTGCCTGAACATATACGTAAATACGGTGCGCAGGCACAGCCCCCCAGGACCTTCGGGCGAGTTTGCGCTGGGATCCTGGGCAAAGCATTTAATCTCCCTGTGGCCGGATTTGATGTAAATACAGTGCGCACGCATGGCGGTCCGGTTACCATCGGGTCGTGATCGCGCAGTGACGCCAGGCGAATCACTTAATCTCCCCGTGCCTGGACATGTCCGTGAATATGGTGCTCATGCACAGCGCTACAATGCCGGTGGGCGAGTTCGTGCGGTGACGCCAGGCAAATCATTTAATCTTCCCGTGCCTGAATGCAGATGTAAATACGGGGCTCATGTACAGCGCTCCAAGGCCTTCGGGTCGAGCTTGCGCTGGGAACCGGGTCAAATCACTTAGTCTCCCAGTGCCCGCGTGGGTATGTAGTTACGGTGCTCGGTACAGCGCCCCAAGTCCTTCGGGCGAGTTCGCGCAGGGGCTCTGGGCAAATCCTTTAATCGCCCCGTGCCCGAATTTGTATGTAAGTACGGGGATCAGGTATAGCGCTCCATGGCCTTCGGGTCGAGTTCGTGCTGTGACCCGGGCCAAATCAGTCGCCGAATCTGTCGCCGAGGAAGGTTGCGTGCCTCGCGGTGGTCGGAGCACGCGGGCTCCATGGTAATGTTGCCTGCTGGTTACAGGTCCGATTCCCATATAGTCCTTTATTGATTTAAGGGAAGTCATCCTCCTCCCCCCCCTCACGCTGCGTGCGCGGCCGCCGAGGGTGCAGGGGGTAGGCAGCAGGCTTCGTTTTCCGGGGCATAATAGTGCGCTGTCGACGAGGAAGGTTGCGTGCCTCGCGGCCGTGGCGCCGTCCTTTACTGGGCCCCCCCAGGTGCGATACTGTGGGGGGGGGGGGCCGCGAGGAGGTGTCGTCTGCTGCACTAACGTCGCAATGAGGGGATGTAGCTCAGGGGTAGCGCGTATGCTTTGTAGGTACAGGCCCCAATGTAAACACTGTACTATGTAAAGCGCTCCAATACCTTCGGTTTGAGCCCGCGCTGTATAATAGGAGCAAATTATTTAATTTCAAGAAGCCTTCTCTTTATCGGTGCCTGAATCGGTAATGTAAACACGGTACTATGTAAAGCGCTCCAATACCTTTGGGTATTGCTTGCGCTATATTATATGAGCAAATTACTTAATTTCAAGAAGCCTTTTCTTTATCGGTGCCTGAATCTGTAATGTAAACACTGTAATATGTAAAGCGCTCCAATACCTTCGGGTTGAGCCCGCGCTGTATAATAGGAGCAAATTATTTAATTTCAAGAAGCCTTCTCTTTATCGGTGCCTGAATCGGTAATGTAAACACGGTACTATGTAAAGCGCTCCAATACCTTTGGGTATTGCTTGCGCTATATTATATGAGCAAATTACTTAATTTCAAGAAGCCTTCTCTTTATCGGTGCCTGAATCTGTAATGTAAACACTGTAATATGTAAAGCGCTCCAATACCTTCGGGTTGAGCCCGCGCTGTATAATAGGAGCAATTATTTAATTTCAAGAAGTCTTCTCTTTATCGGTGCCTGAATCGGTAATGTAAACACGGTACTATGTAAAGCGCTCCAATACCTTTGGGTATTGCTTGCGCTATATTATATGAGCAAATTACTTAATTTCAAGAAGCCTTCTCTTTATCGGTGCTTGAATCTGTAATGTAAACACTGTAATATGTAAAGCGCTCCAATACCGCGGGTCGAGCTTGCGCTTATAATATGCAATTATGAGCCCTTCTCTTTATCCTGTCGTCGGAAATGGCAGGGGTTGAACTAGGTGTCTTCACGGGTTGGAGTTAGGCGGGAACCCTAGTCGCGATATCCCCCATTTGCCCGTGATATATACGTGTTATATTCCCGGTCTGAACTGGCTGCATGCTCTGCTGCTGCTGTCTTAGTGCATGGCTTCCTGATTTAGTATTGGTCAGTACTACGGCAAGCCACCCACCAATACCACAAAGGTAATGCGGTATAGGTACCATACAGTGTACGACGTGTCTGTTGGTGCCACGCTTAATGGCCCGTGCATGGTATCACGGGAAATGGAACCCTGTCGCTTATGCCAAATCACCCCAAAAAAGTTTTGAGTGGCCTTTGATAGACAAAAGACTCGAGGAGGTGCATGGTGTCGCTGGGGAGGCAGTTCCGTTATGGCGGAGCACTTGCTCGGCCCGCGGGAGGTGGCGGGATCGATGCCCGCACTCCATTGAAGTAGTATTTACCGCCACTGCTATCAACCGGTCTGATACTTTTCCGCAATGAAATGCACTCAATGGATTGTCAGGAAATGACGTCAGGCCAGAATATTATCACATTTGGAGATGTTATAGAGCTGGGTATGTCGCTTCTTCAAGGGTGCCCCGTGGAGAGGAGTTCAGCTTTACCGAAAGTTACGAATCGATAAAGATGTAGTTAATAAATAGTGATTATTTGGCATATATCCTTTGTAAAGACCTAACTAAAACGTCAAAATGCAAACCTGGTAGCTAGAGGGCGTAGTGGTCAAACACTAGTACCATCAAAGGGCTGTGCAAAGGGGGTGACCAAGGGTTGTCTGCATAGAAGGTGACATCGCTGTAATCTTTCTTGTCAACTCGGAACCCAATACACTTTAAATCTGCATCTGCACATGCATAGTATTTAACTTTTATGATGCGATGGTTGGACGCTAAGATGTACATTTTTGGGTCGTGGGTGAAATCAACAGTCTCTACTTTGTGATTTAATGCAGACTGTTGACGAGTCAGCCTGCAAAGGGACTAGTAGAAGTAGCACTCGATCACGTAATATTGTATTTTGAATTAAGCGCCCAGTGCCTGGATGTGTAACGTAAATAGGGCATTCCTGTAAAGCGCTCCAACACATTCAGGTCGATCTCGCGCTATATTAATATGCAACATGTAATTGCGGGCTGCCTATATAGGCAGATCCATGATACCAGTGCATGCATTGCTCGCAAGATTTTGCTCCATATACTCGAGCACGTAGGAGACTAGCGGGGTTCACGGCCCCAAAACACCAGCACTGCACGGCCGGGAGCTGCCTGGGTCCCCGCTGATCGCGGGAGGTGCAACACATGTGGCGCTCCCTGGTTAAGGTTATCGCCCCCCTCCCGTCGGCTACGCTGCCGTTGAGGGTGGGGGGGCAGGCAGTGGGCTGCGTGCGGCAGGCACAATGGATCTGGCACGGGGATTGTTTAGTATGATACGAATCTTGTATGCTCCCCGTGCTTGAATGTGTAATGTAAATAGGGTGCTCAGGTAAGGCGCTCCAACACCTTCAGCTTGCGCTATATAATTATGCAACATGTATTGCTGGCTTCCTATAAGGCAGATAAATAATACAAGTGCATGCAATTTTCACATACGCGATTACTGGCATTAATAAACCCCCCGCACCTCAATGGAGAATCTGGTGCGGGACTCGCGCGGTTCGGGCGGGGAGCGGGTAATATGGTATGAATGTCGTAAACACCCCCTGCCTGAAGAGGTAATATAAATACGGTGCTCATGTTAAAGTGCTCCAATGCCTTCCGGTCAGGATCGCGCGATATAACTATTCATCATGTAATTGCAGGCTTCCTATAAGGCGGACACATGATACCAAGACATGCACTGTCCACATCACGCGATTACGGGTATTACTAATCCCCCCCGCCCCGCAAGGGTTAATCTGGTGCGGTGCTCGTGTGGCCTGGCACGGCGATCGTGTTATATGGTACGAATCCCCTATTCTCCCTGTGCCGGCTTGTGTAGGTTCGGTGCTCATATACAGCGCTTCAATACCTTTGGCGTCGAGTTTGCGCGACACAAATATGCAGCATGTATGTGCTGGCTTCCTATAAGGCAGATACTTGATACAAGTGCAGGCATTTGTTCACAAAATTTGCACCAATACCTTCCGGTCGAGCGCGCGCTAGATAAATAGGCAACATATGGTGGCTGGCTTCCTATGATGCAGACACATGATACAGGTACATGTATTACTCACAAGAAGTTGCTCGTGCCCACATTCGCGCGCATTAGGCGATCCCGGGCATTACGACTCCTCCTGCACCTGAACGGGTTATTTGGTCGGTGCTTGTGTCCGGCGCTCTAATTATTTGGTGCGCAGTACGGTTTGAGCTAATCACTAATCGACCGTGCCCGAATAAGGTATGTAAATACTGGGCTCATGTTCTGCACTCCCAACACCTTCGGGCGGGTCACGCGGTGACTCTGGCCAGATAATTATTATCCACGTGCCTGATGATGTATGTATATACGGTGCTCATGACCGGCGCGCCATTACCTTCGGGTCGAGTTCGCGCGACATATAAGGGCTAATTACAGTAAGGGTCGCGCAGTCCGATCCTGACCACACGTGACCACGTGTCGCTCGTCTCCAACCTTTTGCTGAAAGGGGGCGTGGGTCGCTTGTCATTGTTGTCTCGTTACCCACCCCCATTGCTTACGGCCTCGCCCTCCCAGGTGCATCAGTCCTTGGGCAGGGCGGACCAGTGTGGGGATAGTCCTAACGTAGAACTGTCATTGCCATGTTAGTAACAGTTAAACACGGGTCGCTGCCGACAGTCTTAAAGAGGTATGCTTAAGCCCGCAACTGGCCCCGCCAACATGCTTATGTGGGCCGCCTTCAACGGTCACTGACATGGGGAACTCACACATATCTAACTGTAACCTAGACACCCGGGTGGGTGCCTAGTCGGGCAGGGCAACGCAACCGAGATAGAATGGTAGTTATTATCTAATGCTAAAGGAAGTCTGGATTGAGCCACTAGATGGTGTAGATATGGGTGCAGCTCAGCGCCCCAATCCCATTGAATTCGGGGACGCACTGGCATAGCGGCAAAAGAATAAGTGGTCACCACATAGCGCATCACTAGGGCCTAATCACGGCAAGGTTACCGGCGTGATTGTCCAAGTGGTTGCGGGTGCGCCGCTCGCGAGCGGATTGCAACCCGTGGTTTTCCTCTGTCTCAAATCGACCGATAGTTCATGGTTAAGCCGTTTGGCCTGCAGAACACTGAGCTGGGCTCCATAACCAAGAGTTAGGCCTGCAGGAGGATTAGCTGAAGGAACCATATAGGAATGGGTCCGGATGTACTTTGGGGGGTATTCCCCTGCAACCAAAGACAGATTTCGGGTTGCGCGATGAAGACCTTCCACCCGGCTGGGGGTGGTATGGTTGTTATATAGCAAGTGTGCGGTCGTTCAAAGTTTGGTAAAGACCACGTAGAGCCCCAGGGCATCAGGGCATTATTGACCGTGCAGCACTCGCTACGTTCAGAATAGGGCCGGTATTTGCACCAAAGTCTCCGGTTGTTTCCCACAGACTTGTCTGCTCCCAAGGTTATCCTCCAGGGGTAGAACTTGACCTAAGGGGGTATTGCCTGCTTCGGCGGCACAAATAAGCGATAGCTACGCCGGGATGGAGTTACCATGCAGGTCCTGCCACCACTGGGTTCCCCCCAGGTGATGGGATCAAGTTAGGTGGGACCGCGAAGTCTACGGTTCTTGGGAAACTTCCTGCAGTAGGGCATTTAGCAACAGATAAGATACCAGCTTGTGAGTATCAGATATCTGCTTTCCAGCAGCTCCGTGCCCTGGGAGCACACGCGTTGCCCTAACCCTGTGGCCCTCCCACAAGGGAGCCGGGTAGCAAAACAAGTGAATAGGCTCCTTAGGCGGGCCTCTGGCCTTCAGCTGGGTGTAATCACCATCAATTGAAGACAGGCCCAGGTAAAAGGGGCTTTCCGTAATGCTTGGAGGACCATTGCGGTTGGTGGCACCCCCCACCGGAATCACTGGTCGCGTACGGCAGCTGCAGGAGACTGGTGCTGCTGTCCCAATATCTGGGGTGTCAGCGGGGCAAATACAAGGGGACATTATGACAGCGCGCAACGCTTAAGCCAAACAGATTCCCGAAGCTGGTATGCCTATGGGATCATCACTGAGCGATCCGTAGGGGCATAATTCCTATAAGGTATAAGGGATGGGGGGCAGGGGCAAGAGTCGCCCCTTGCCCATGGTCACGCGCTGGCAGTGAGGTGCACTCCTGTGCCCCAGGTTAACTATCTGAGGGGACTGTACAAATGTTAAGTAACCCTTCTCGTCATAATAGTCAAAGCGGGCAGGCCCAGGATTGTGAATAGGTGTAACCTTCCCGCTGGGGGGGCGAATAGTTATCGCACATCTTCACAGGCCCCTCTATTTCAACAGACCCCATCCGATTGGGATAGCGTCTAGGGATTGGGGACATAGATGGGGCCATCTACAATCCAGGGCTATAGCTCACTGGTATGTCTTGGGCCTGTGGTTATAAGGGATCTCACAGGGTTTGAGTCCCGCCCAAAGGGGTTTGGGCTTTATTCGCCATGAGATGATCCGGGGGAATGTAAAGGGGTACTTCGACTTGGATGGAGTACACCTCTCCCAAAGAGGCATGGATCTGTTTTATTGGATTTAAGCGAAGCATTGGTGAATAGAGGGTGCAGGTAAAGAGCTAGGTTGGTGGGGGGCCCTGGCTGCGACGGTTAGCCGCCTCCAGGGCTGTGGCGGAGTTACAGGGCGATCTGGAAGCAGGCCGGTACAAAGGGTACCTCTGCGCGGCACCACGTGGTGCCTGAGCCAAAACGAGGAGCCTCCAGAGAGGTCCCGGAAGCCGGTCGGCGCCCCGCTAGGCCTGTGGGCGGTTGTGGGCCTGAACAACCGGGGGCTTGCTATGCGACGCTCCGCCCCGAGAGGGGGGGTGTGAGTAGAATCTCAACGGCACGTGATCGAAAAAAGAATCACTTGGGGGGCAGCACTTGCGGGTCGTTCCCGTGCTGCCCGGCTCATCAGGCGGGGCAGGTGAAGTAGATGGCCGCCTGCCCTTGGATCGCCCGTAAGATAACCCACCTATTACATATCCTGGAATTATGTAATAAATCCTGCAGCATTTGTTACCCAACTACAACTGTTTCTTGTGTCTTCTTTGGGTAACCTAATTTGGGGGAGGGGGGTGAGCGGGGTGCCCCTGGGGGTACTATGCCGCTGACCGCGGCCCCCGCAGGGGGCCACTCGGCGGTCGGCGCCTTAGTGGCCCCGGGGCCCCGGTCACCCCTCCCCACTCCATACTTCGGGGGGGGGCGGGGGCAGGGTTCCTGATTGTGCCCCCCTCCGTGTCAGGGGCCGGAAGTGACGCGAAAGGCGCGTCACTTCCGGGCCCAGGTGTGAGGGGAAGGCTATTTAGCCTTCCCCCACCCTCACTGGCGACCTCTTTGTCGCCCACCTCGCCTTTTTACCCTCCCTACCGCTTACCCGGCGTGGTGTGGTGGGGTGGGGTTTTTGGCTGAACGTTTTAATGTTTTTCTTTTCGTTGCAGGCGGAGTTACAGGGCGATCTGGAAGCAGGCCGGTACAAAGGGTACCTCTGCGCGGCACCACGTGGTGCCTGAGCCAAAACGAGGAGCCTCCAGAGAGGTCCCGGAAGCCGGTCGGCGCCCCGCTAGGCCTGTGGGCGGTTGTGGGCCTGAACAACCGGGGGCTTGCTATGCGACGCTCCGCCCCGAGAGGGGGGGTGTGAGTAGAATCTCAACGGCACGTGATCGAAAAAAGAATCACTTGGGGGGCAGCACTTGCGGGTCGTTCCCGTGCTGCCCGGCTCATCAGGCGGGGCAGGTGAAGTAGATGGCCGCCTGCCCTTGGATCGCCCGTAAGATAACCCACCTATTACATATCCTGGAATTATGTAATAAATCCTGCAGCATTTGTTACCCAACTACAACTGTTTCTTGTGTCTTCTTTGGGTAACCTAATTTGGGGGAGGGGGGTGAGCGGGGTGCCCCTGGGGGTACTATGGACCTAGCAGCATTTAGGCAATGGTGGCGGAAAGGGCTGGACTGGGAACCCAAAACAGTCATGAAAAATCTTTTAACAGCAAACAATAACGACATTTCCAGTAATTTCCAGTTCTAGACAACTCCTGAGTCGAGCTCTCTGAATGCTGGCTCCAGCCAGCTAAGTGTGTTGACGGAGTTTTCTGAATACAACAGCTCACATATGGCCTGGGAGAAAGGAACCTTTGTTCACCTTGTTCATCCAAAGACTGAGAGGCCCCCCCCCCCCCCCCCGTTTAGGGGTGGGGTGCCTTTAGTGGGATTTCGGGCAAGAGGAAACAGTTTTGTTTCTCACGAAGTGGTCAAGGGGAGGGTAGCACGGAAATGCGAGAAGATAGGGAGGTGTGCTGGTGATCCCTCCCCGAAGCTATTAAAAGTTCTGGACTCAGGAGAGTAGCCCTCTTTGTCCTCCCGCCTAAAGGGGGTTGCTGGAGGGTCGCAGCTGGTGCAGTTTTTCTGGAGCGGATTGGCTGGCCCTGCAGCGCTTGTGGCGATCCACACAGGTGAGGGGTCCACACGGCGTAGCGGGGCGGTTAGGGGCATGCAGGGAGACGGGTCATTCTATTGTTTTAAGCGGTATATTTACCGCCACGTCAACCGCATTTCGGTGCGGTGAATCAAAGCGCGATAATGAAGGCGCCTTTGATATGCAGAGCGGACGCGGAAAGGCCGACAGCCGCATCGGCGTCAAGCGGGATCGGTAATACAGTCCGCATACTACAAAGGGCTTTGCATCGTAAGCCTGGGTGTGAGAATGGGTGCGCAGCGAGTTAGCAAAGTGAGTGTTCGAGGTTGGCGGCAGGCGCGTCGTGTCTACTGACTAGCGACGATGAAGCGCCCATATGAACCGCCTCGATGCAGCGGTAAATTAGGAGTTTTTGTAAAATGGATTACCACTGATCGCCTCAGGTGCAGGAAACCAGGGTTCGAGCCTCGAGGTCGCGTACACATCCTGTGATTCGGGGCAAATCACTTAATCTCCCGTGCCTTAAGGTGTAATGTAAATGCGGTGCTATGTAAAGCGCTCCAATAACTTCGGGTCGAGTTCGCACAAAATAAATATGCATCGCCTCGGGTGCAGGAAACCAGGGTTCGAGACTCGGGGTCGCATCCACATCTTGTGATTCAGGGAAAATCAATTAATCTCCCCGTGCCTTAAGGTGTAATGTAAATACGGTGCTAGGTAAAGCGCTCCAATACCTTCGGGTCGAGTTCGCGCTATATAAATATGCAACAAAAAAAAGGTGCACAGAGCCTGTTTCTATGGTTGGCAATTGCAGGGATGGTAATGGACAAAGTACACTCAACAGCAAGCCCAGGTGACGCTCCCCTTTTAAGGCTGGCAGTACGGAGGGCGAGCCAAAGGGGGTGGTGCTAGGGTAATAGGCAGAGCCCAGTTGGATGGTGAGAAGAGTTAAGGGGGTGAGACATGTTAATAGTGGGAGTCTTCACGAGGGGGTGGGGGCGAATTAAATTTAAAAAATAATAAAAAAAATAAAAAATAAATTAGGGAAACAGGGAGTGCGTGTTGGGCATTTAACAAGGGTATTGGGGGGGGGGGGGAGGCGCAACAAAAGAGGTAGGTTAGTTATATTAAAAGCCTGGCACACAAGCAGGTGTCACGACGCATACAAGCATGGCACCTGGGGCGAAGGTTGGGGATGCGCACGTTAGTCCGGGGTATGCAGCTAGTAAGTATGCTGAGTGTTCCGTGGAAGCTGGGTATTCTGTGGAAGGGGCAATTTTGGTCCTAGTGTTCGGCCCAGGGGGGTGTGACATGCATGTGGGAATGGACGCTCACAGGGGCAAGGACGCTCAAAAGGGAAAGGAAGGGTCATTGGGCAGTCTTTAACTCTCTTTTATTTTCGTAGAGGGCAGGATGCCGCCAAAGAGGACACGGGGGGGGGGGCAAGGAGGCCCCGGCGACAGCAGAGGATTTTCGATCCCTGGCAGCATTGTGGGAGTTGGCGAAGAAAGGCGGCATCGATTGGGCACTGAAGACGTTGGCTCAGGAGGCTGGACCGAGCGCACAGCAGGAGCCCTCCTTGCCAAAGCGCATAAGGCGGACGCCGAATCGTTTTAAGGACGCGTATCAGGAGAAGGACAAACAGGTCACAGAATCGCGGACGAACATTACAGGTGAGGTGATGGCGGTGGGCCAGCCTCCGGTATGCACGGACAATAGGCGCTGAAGGGTCCGGCAGAGGGTGTGGTGTCCCCAGTGGGGGGGCTTACACAGAGTGGCACACCAACCACAATGCTAGCGCCGGTCGTGGCTAATAATCAACAAAATTCGGCAACTCAGGGGGAAGGGTTGGCGATGACAAGGGCTACCACGCAGGTGACAACAGATACCGTGCAGGCGCCAGCACCAGTAGTCACGCAACAAGGTGGCGGGGTGGCTCAGGTGTGGGTCCAGTCAGGGGGAGTACTACAATCGCCTGTGGTAGTTACTACAACGGCTCAGGGACCGGTGAGTACTACAGTGGCTTCGGGGGCGGGGGTAGTTGCAGTGGCGCCGGCGGTATCTCCGGCGACGGTTGCGTTGGCGCAGACCCCACTTTCACACAGCCCAGTCCTGTATGGTTCCGCATCACTGGCAGTGTCGCCTGCAGCAAGTATAACTTGGCACGTGCCGGCGAAAACCAAGGAGAAGATTTTTAGGGGTGAATATGTGGACGTTTTCGATCTGATTAATGCGGGTGTGGTTCCAGGGAAGATCAGAGCAGGCAAAGAAGGTGAATTGAAACAGAAGAAAGTTTGGGTGGAATGGTCTTTAAAGAACTGGGTGACCGGGTTTGCTATTTATGCAGCTATCATGGTAGAGCGGTTCCCAACGCTGGCAGCCCAGTTGATAAGCTACATGTCATTGATTCATGGGGCGGCCTCTGAATTTCAGGGCACAGCCTGGCTGCAATATGATACTAAATTCAGGCAGATGAAGGCTGTGAGGCCTGAAGTGGCGTGGGATCAGCGGGAGATCAATATATGGCATGGGGAGTTCTATTCAGCCGCACCAGGCAGCAAGATCATACATTCCTTTCGGGGAGACAGGGGTGCGGGGGATAAGAAGCAAGCGTGCTGGCAGTTCAACAAGAACGATTGTAATAGAGGAGCAGCATGTAGGTTCAAGCACATATGTTCCTTCTGTGGAATGCTCGGGCACCCAGAAAACAAGTGCTACAAAAAAGTGGGCAACCTAAGGACCAGCGCACACCTGCCAATGCACAACTCAAGGGGCGCCCTGCCCAATCATCATAAGAGCTTGCCTACTCCCATACGCCTGCATGTGTTGGCCCACCTGCTCGCCAGATACGAGAGGCGGGCAGAAGCTCATTTTCTGTATCAAGGGTTTAAATTTGGCTTCCATATCCCATCTAGTGCCCTGCCCACCTCAGTGCCACCGCGCAATCAACTCTCAGTGCTAAGAAATCCAGTGGCGACTAGAGAAAAAATATGGAGAGAGATAGCGCTGGGGAGGGTAGCGGGGCCTTTTCAGCAATTGCCAAGACAGGACTTAGTTTGTTCACCACTGGGCCTGGTACCAAAGAAGGAGGTGGGGAAATATCGCCTGATACATAACCTATCCAGTCCACCAGGGTTGTCAGTCAATGAGGGGTTGGATCCAGAATTGTGTGCAGTGCGCCACACCACGTTTGACACCGCTATTCATAAATTACAGAGGTTAGGCGAGGGCGCGTTGATGGCCAAATCGGATATTGATTTTGCTTTTCACCTCTTGCCGGTACACCCAGAAGACACTAGGTTGCTAGGTTTCACGCTTGATGGCAATTTCTTTATGGACCTATGTATGCCTATGGGGTGTTCCATTGCGTGTGCGGTTTTTGAAACATTTAGTAGTTTTTTGGAATGGGCGGTGCGGGATGTTGTGGCAACGCAAGATGTGGTGCATTACTTGGATGATTTCTTGTTTCTAGGTCCTCCTAACTCGTCAACTTGTCAGGAGACCTTGCTGGGCTTCCAGCGAATAGCGGAGGCATTGGGGGTGCTGCTGGCGGAGGAGAAAACGGAGGGACCAGCGACCCGCATAACTTTCTTGGGCATTGTGATAGACTCAGTGGAGGGAGTGTGCAGGCTTCCACAAGACAAAATAAGGGCTTTTCAGGCATCAGTATACGAGTGCTTAGGGACACGTAAAGTGACTTTACATCAATTGCAGGTGTTGGTTGGGCAACTCAATTTCGCATTGCGGGTGATACCCATGGGCAGGGTCTTTTCGAGGAATATAGCCAGGGCAATGTCCGGTTTAAGGGCGAAACATCACCACACTAGGCTATCAGTGGAAGTAATAGACGACTTGGTCACGTGGAGAGATTTCTTGGAGCATTTTGATGGGTCGGTGATTTGGCACCAACCAGCACAAGCAAACGGTGAGCTAGAGCTTTACACGGATGCAGCGGGCAGTGTCGGTTTCGGAGCAGTGCTAGGATCAAGGTAGTGTATGCAGCATTGGCCAGCGGAGTGGGTCAGGACGGGGTTGGTCCGCAATATCACTTTCTTGGAGTTATTTCCCATTATTGTGGTTCTGCATGTGTGGGGGGATTTGCTGGAAAACAAGCGCATTTTGTTTTGGTCGGACAGTATGTAGGTAGTTATGGCAGTGAATAGTCAAAAAGGCGAAATGTCCATGGGTACTCCGTTTGCTAAAAGAATTGGTGCGGGGCTGTCTCAGGCGTAATGTGTATTTTACTGCCAAACATGTACCAGGTGTGGATAACACGGTAGCTGACGCCTTGTCTCGTTTTAAGTTGACAGAAGTCAGAGCGCGTTGGCCGCAAGCAGACGATCAGATGACGGTCTTCCCGGAAAGCCTGTGGAAGCTTGGTGCCCCATTGCTCCCGACCTGATAGCGGCTTCAGTTGCACCCAAGACTAAGTGTATGTATGGGAAGGCATGGCAGGTTTACTTAACAGTCACAAAGGAAGCAGGGTGTGTGGAGGAATTCACAACACAGAGAGTGCTGTTGTTCATAGTTCGTCAGAGAGAGAACGGAAGGTCGTTGTCGCTGGTTAGGAGGCAGTTGTCGGCAATTGCCTTCTTTGCGGGATTAAAAGGGGTGACGGATTCCACTAAGGACATCCGAGTCAGACAGGCTATAAAAGGCTGGGAGCGACTGGCGCCAGGGGTGAAGGATAACAGGAGACCCATAGATGCCAGAAGGCTGGTAAATATCTTGGGAGTGTTACCACAGGTGTGTGTGTCAGCATACGAAGTGCACCTGCTGAGATTAGCGTATTCTTTAGCCTTCTTTGGGGCATTCCTGATATCTGAGCTTATACCAGGCTCTAAGGCGGACATAAAAAGGGGAATCTTTATGGGTGATGTGGTGGTGGCCGTGGACTTACTGCAGGTTAGAGTGAGGAGGTCAAAAACGGACCCTCTGGGGAAAGGCGTGTGGGTCCAGCTAAGAGCAGTCCTGGGGCATGTTATTGCCCGGTGGTGTTGGTAGAGAAGTTCTTGCAGATGAGGCCTGTGGGCAGAGATGATAGGCTCCTTCTGCATGCGGATGGAATGCCGCGGACAAGATTTCAGTTCACACGTTTATTTAGACGCGCTCTGGGTCTGTTGGGCAAAGAGACTGCTCATTTCACATCACATTCATTCAGAATTGGGGCGGCCACGACAGCAGCAAATTTAGGACTCTCATCAGAAACAATCAAGAGAGTGGGCAGTTGGAATTCATCTTGTTTTGAGCGTTATGTTCGGCCGCAGTTGGTGTAGGCAGGGGTCTGGTTTCGGCATTTTGGTACTGATGCTCCTCTCCTTGTTCTCTCTATTTGTTTCTTAGACTGCATGCAGTGGTTGCAAGTCAGTGGACGCAGGTATGCTGGTGTGGAGACTCAGTCATACAAAGAGCAGGGCAATGGTTCAGCACATCCGGGGAAGAGAGAACACAAAGGGCCATGGGAGTCAATCATATTTGGATGGGGACTGACGGGCAACGTTTGGAGGACGTCACAGCCCATTTGCAGAGTGCGCTTGACAAGGGTATGCCCATTCTAGACGTGCTGGTGATTCACTCGGGAGGTGAAAGCATGATTTGAGGTGGCAGGAGAGGGGTGAAGGAGTCTCTGTTTTCTACATTCTCATGGATAAGGAGGGTCTTACCAGACACCACCATATTTTGGTCAGAGGTGCTCACGCGGAGGATCTGGGGTGGCGACGTGCCATCAGCCGCTGTGAACACGTCCATGAGGAAACTGAATAGGGAGGTGGCAAAACTGTTGAGAGGTTCGCAGATAGGTTCCATTAGTCATAGCTTGCTGCAGGCATTAAACACTGAATTGCATCGGGAAGACGGGTTGCATTTGTTTAAGACAGGGTTGGAATTGTTTGTCCAAACCATTTTGGGGGCCATTGCGTTACAGCTAGAAGGGAAGCAGGGCCATAGTGTTACATCTGGAAAGTGAAGCAGCGGTTGGGGGAGGGCGAGAGCGCCAGTGGGCTCCTCGTCCTGTGGCGGGGTCCTGGGCAAGAGAGAAAGGGCGGGGACTTCTTTTGGCAAAAATGGGCTGACCCTGCAATATGCAGGTAGTCATTGGGGCTCATGGGCTGGCGGGAGAGGGGGCCGTCTTGCTGCCTGGCCCTGGACTCTCCGACCCTACCCTAGTAGCCGGTGCTTGGAGGAAGCAAGATGGAGAGAGCGGTTGCGCAGGAAGGCGCTAAGCAGTGCTCTGTTGGTCATGTCTAAAGGGTAGACGACGGATAGTTACCTCAAATGAAAGTAGTGGAAAAAGGGGTTGGGTTGCGGCCTGCTGGTACAACACCCCTCAAGAGTGGATCTAGTGATGCCGAATTGTGTATACATGGTAACCTGGGGCGCACTGTATACGGCGCCATCTTATGTTCAGTAATGTGTGATGGTTTTGATTTAATAAAAGTTGGTAAAAATGTTGAAGGTTTATCAACAAATAAAGATGGTGTTATTAGTCAAATAATAAAAGCTACGCAGTGAACACCAATCACTTGTAAAGGTTTTGAGGACGAATTGCACGTTATATGCCAACTATGTGTGTGACCTTGAGGGCTCCAAGGAACTTTCTAAGGAAAATTGAAATTACCCCTTGTTACTTTAATCCTGGTCGCAAAGCAAAGAGCTAGCTTTCCTGATTCCTGGTTGCTTAGTCCCATCCGGATGACATTTACTAATACAAAGATAATACCCGCAACCTGCTTCTAGCAGCATGTTTAGGTTGAAGCCTGTGCAGAGCCTTCTAAGTAGTAACACCATACACTCTTAACTTTGACTGGTATAGTCTTGTTGGCAGGGATGCTTGTGGGCGCAGTCTGCTGGATATTTCAACTCATGTTGCCAGGAAGTGAAGAGCCTTTGTTCACTTTGTTCATGTACGAACTCTCACCTCAGGGTCCTGTAAACTTTTTTTTAGGTAAAACTCAAATTGCCGCTCACTATTTCAATGTTGGTCGCAATTTCTCAAACTAGCTTTCCTGATTTTATCAAAAGGGAGAACAGCTGGTTCCTTGGTCCCCTTTTGATGAACCTTACCATTGCGGACTATCACCAGTAACCTGCTTTTATTAGCATATTAAGGCTGAAGGCCCTATAAAGTCCTGCCCACAAGTAATGTCACATTTTCTTATTCTTTTGAAGGGATGTGTTAGCTTCGTGGCAGTGGTGTTAGTTGATGTAATTTGAAGGACTTTTCAGTTTATTTCTGCCCAGGGATAGAGAAGCATTTTGCTCATTTGTAGACATATTGCATTGCAGCATTTATAAAATTCTGTATGTCCCATCCATTTGTTATCTGTCATAATCAATAACAGGAGCCAAAATCCAACCTTCTGTCAAACATCGCAGTCTTCAGCAAAGGTGAGTGGCTCCTCCCAAATGCTTCTCTTCACCACATAATCAGGCTGGAATGAGCTATAGGAAGGAGAGTGGTCAAAGCAAGGTCAGTCAGGCCTTTTGGGAAAAATTTAGCTGGTACTACTGAGGTTCTGTAGCGATCCGAACCCGTGAATTCGGTATCGTAGTACTGACACGATTTTGGTACCAATGAACCGCAAATGATCCATTATAGGCATGACAGTGTTTTCGCCGCGCAACTAGCATGAATTCACTGAGAAGTAGGGCATTCTGTTGTAAAGCCATGGCATCCATTTTAGTTACGGCATCCATCTTGTTTCTTGCCCTCACATAGTCAATGAACGGACGATGACCCCGGCAGAGTCACCTTGTTAAGGACACGTAAGCTCGAGCCCGAGAAAGGCTGACGCTGCATGACTAGGCAGAATCAAGCTGCCTCCCTTGCCTGAGGCCAGTCCTGCCATACTGGTTCTTGTGTCCGTTGTCCTGACTGAAAGGCTGAAGACGATTGCCCTGCCCGTTTATGATCCATAAACACCTCTTATCCTACATTTCAATCCTTTGCACCTGGCTCTGCTCCTTTCCTTCTGGGCTTTTACAATGGGGAGGTTACGATTTTTATGATGGGGAGGATCGGGCGAAGAATGGAGAACTGTCGAGAGAACCTGATCGAATACCGAAAACCTACAACTAATCATTGTTTGATATTTATTTATTGTCTGTTTGGGATACCGGGCTGGGCATGAGAAATATTTGTGTAATGTTGAAATATTTGTGTAATGTTGCCCCGAGACATTTTTCTTGTATTTAAGGCGCTACCCACTTGATACGAATTGAACAGTCTCGTAGATTCTGCCTCAGTGTGGTTCCTATGATTTCTGTGTCCCTGCAGTAAATAAACCTTGGTCTTTGACGCCGCCATCGAGAAGCCCGTGTCTCTGTTTATTTGTGCAACGAGACAGGTGGAACTCAGGGGTCTTCGGGTGTTGTTTCCCTGACACCTCTGGACTCTTAAAAGTCCAGAACCTCAATTTGGCGCCCAACGTGGGGCGACGTCATCCGGTACCGGTCCAAAGCCTGAAGAATTCGAGAAGTTTCGTGTGAAGATTCCGGAGGGAGGTACCCCGCTTCATCGATCCCTGCATGTCGTAAAAGTGGCCCGACGATCTCTTCCACGAGGGTTCCCGTTTCCAGACGGCTACAGAGGACCGCTGCCTTGACTGTCGCCCTGTCTTGGACCCGAGGTGCAGACCTTAGTACGGCGAGACGTAGACGGGTTCTCCTTGGTGACGTCTTCCACATTTCAGTTAAGTATTAATTGGGTAGTGCTCAGTCTGGTCATTTGGATACGTTTGTTTATGGATTTGTAGATTATCATTGGTTGCTCTTGTTAGGATAATCTTTGTATCTGGTATTGGTTCGTTTTTGGTAGGCCTAAGTTCTCTGCGCATTTTGGTTGGAATTTGTCTTTATAATCATGATTAAGAGTAAAAATTGTTTCTTGTCCTTATTACGTTGCAACGGGGATTCCCGGTTGGAGGATTCGTGTTCGGTTCCTCCGATTGGAACTCCTACATATGAGCTCTATTGTAAACATGGTGTGGGTCCTATTACGTACAATGAAGTATGGGTCCGTTATACTAAGAAAGATGGTGTCCTTAGTTGGCCACCGCATGGTAGTTTTGAAAGTGAAATTCTAGACAATTTAGAAATGAAATTGTTCAAGAAAAAAGCCCGGCCGGCAATGTTTGATTCTTTTCGCGTATGGCGCAAAGAAGCCAAACAGAGAGAAATTAGGAAAACAAAGAAAGAGCAGAAAGAGAAAGGGTTGACCTTAATGGAGTCTACTAGGCAGCTGCATGTCAACGAGACCGAAAAAGCAATAGAAATAGCGAACAGAAGACATAATCTGGCGATCGATAAATGCTACCCTGTCTTGCCATCTTGTCCTGCTAAGCCGATAGAGGACCCCGAAAAGGATCCCCTGTTGTCTTATCTGTTGAGTTCACCTCCACCGTATGCACAGGGTATTACAGCACCACAGTTACTACCTGTTGTACAGCCAGCTGCTGGTCAGCATGGAATAGGTGCTCCACTTCCTTTGAATCCAGCTCGTGTCTTTCCCGTGATCAATGATCCTACGGCACCCCCTCTCCCTGGGTTGCCTGTTCCGCCTATCGTTTCACAAACTGCTTTACCTACTACTCCCACCCTTACTATTTCACCTGCTTCAACTGCCCTGTCCCCGAGCCCTAACATTTTGACTCCACTTTCTGTTCGTCGGAAGATAACCGACTCTGTGACTAATATCCTAACTCCTCTCTACAGGTCTTTAATTGGGACCCCCGTTTCTGACTCTATACAGAGACGTAGCCAGTTTCCTGGTCCCGAGGAACGAGACACGTTAGATTCGACAGCTCTTAGATGGATGTCGAAAGCTGCGAAGTATGATGCACGAAGAGTGTTAGACACATTTATGCAATGGAATGAACCGACTCAACGTTATGTTTTTGACGTGATGTGTTCTCTCGTGCGTGAAGAATGGGAAGATGATGACTTAGATACAGTTCCCTCTGATTTAATAAATATTCAGCAGAAATTCGCCGCAGGAATGGTGATAGGTTCAGAAGTAGGAAGAGCGATAGAATTGATTTTAGCTTATAGGAACGAGTCCCCTTTAAGGGCGACAAGAGACCCTGATGGTACACCGATAACTAGAAAAAGACGAGGTCAGTATCCGATGAGGGAAGTTCCGCCCATATGGCGTGATGCAGTTCAAGCTGATGCGGCCCTTGGTATTGCAGCTGCCCCAGCGCAATTCCAAAGAGTATGGATACATATCCCTTGGAAGCGAGCTGAAGTATTAGCAGTGAAGCAAGCATTGCCAGATCCTCTTAAAAATCCTGCTGGTTATTATAAAGAGTTAACGCAAACAGTCCAAGCGTGTATCATGAATTTGGCATACATTGAAATGCTATTTGGTAATGTAGTGCCACAGCCTATATGGGCCAAGATTCGGCAAGAGAACCACCCAGTCGCCTTAGGAGGTGATTGGCCAGCTATCGTAGCGGCAGATGCACAACAGGTTGGCGGAGCTAAACCTGAACCCCTGATTGCTGACTTACCTGGCAGAATAATTAATCTGATGAAAACGCTGATGCCAGCGTTGCGAGTAAATTGGGATAAACTATCAGCATGTAAGCAAAAGAAGGACGAAAGCGTCTCTGACTTCTTCACTAGATTTGAAGAGACTTTCGTAGATCACAGTGGGCAAGATATGAGTACCGAGGGAGGTCAGAGGTTGTTTGTTGATAAGTTTGTGTTTAATTTATTACCTGAGCTTAGTAATAAGTTAAAACATTCAGAAAGTGCATGGGCAGTGTCGACGACAGCACAGATACTAGCAACTGCTCAGTATTACGAGAATAGAGAGAAAGAAGAGAAGGAAAAATCAGAAAAGAAAACGAAAGATTTAAAAACCAAAGTTCTGTTGCAACAAGCATATCCGCCTCGTTCGAATCAGTCAGATTCACAGCAGCGACCTCAGTTTCAACCGCAGCCACAATTTCAGCAAGGGACGGCCCAAAGATTTAATTATAACTTTCCCCGACAACAATTAGCATGGAATCAGTGTGCCTATTGTAAAAAGGAGGGTCATTATAAGAACGAGTGTCCAGTACTACACCCTCAAACTAGTGGTATCTCAGCTCAGAGAGGAAATGTTGGATTTACGCAAGCCCCTAGAGGTAGAGGGCGTGGTACGATGACACCACAGACTGATCGCCAATCGAATTATTTCGACCGGCGAAATATACAACCTACGCAACTAGGTAGATCTCCACAGTACCATGTTGAAGATTATTACGATCATAATGAAGAGATCCATAGAAGCGAGCAATAGGACAGCCGAAGACAGAGAGAGGGAGTAGTATCAGTTCCAGTTGATCAGAGTGGACCTTATGTCGCAGTAGCTACCTCAGGCGTGGTCGAACCGTTTCTGTTGGATACTGGTGCGGCAAAAAGTTCAATCATGCGTGCAAAACTCCCTGGCGCACCTTTGTCCGGCTTAACGAACATTTCAGTAGGTTTCTCAGGCGCCCCTGTTCACAATCCTGTGTCTAGTCCTTTATCTATCTCTGTTGGGCCATGCAAGCTAGAAGCACCCCTTATCCTAACTACTGGTTGTAATGAGAATCTGCTTGGTTTAGACCTGTTGAAACGCCTGCATGCGACACTGTACTGTTCTCCTTCGGGAGTACAGCTCACATTAGGCAAAAGAGTCATCTCTCCGATGTACATGTCGATGGACAAGCTCCCACCGGAGCTGCGTTCACTCCCTGATACTCTTTGGGCAACTGGCCCTAACGATGTAGGTCTATTGGAAATTCCGCCTTACGTGGTAAGTCTAAAAGCGAATGTTAAATTTCCACCAATCCCACAGTATCGGATTTCAAATGAAGGTGAACGAGCACTTTTACTGATTGTAAAGGACTTGATACAGAAAGATGTGATTGAGGAAACTAGAGGAAACGTTTGTAATAGTCCTGTTCTGCCGATTTTGAAACGCACTGATCCTTCCAAACCTCCAATCTACAGATTTGTGATCGACCTCAGAGAGGTTAACAAAATTGTGATTCCACAGTTTCCAGTGGTACCAGTTATCACTGCATTATTAACGTTGATTCCTGCATCGGCATCATGGTTCACGGTAATTGACTTGAAAAATGCATTTTTCAGCATCCCGATAGCCGAAGAAAGTAGAGACATTTTTGGTTTCTCCCTAGGAGGACGCAGTTTCAGATTCAAACGCGCTCCACAAGGTTATTGTGAAAGCCCTTCAATTTACAGCCAAGCACTAAAAAGTCAACTAGATACTCTTGTACTTCCTCATGGTGTCGCTCTGATCCAATATGTAGACGATCTTCTACTAGCCGCTGATGACAAGGAAACTTGCAAAGCAGCTACAATTTCTTTATTGCGTCATTTGTCAGACTTACATCACAAGGTGTCACCTTCTAAACTGCAATATTGTTGCCAAGAAGTGACCTACTTAGGTCATCTTTTGTCAAAGGAGGGAAGAAGGTTGACCCCAGAGAGAATCAAAGCAATTTCGCAGATGACTGTACCAACCACACAGAGAGAAGTGCGTGCATTTTTGGGTATTACGTCATACTGTAGGCAATGGATCCCAAATTTTTCTCTCATGGCGAAACCTTTGGTAGCCCTGACTGGAAAAGGTGTTCCAAGCCCTTTGCCATGGTCTGATGAATGTCAACAGAGTTTCTCTGACTTACGTGATGCGCTGTGTTCAGCTCCTGTGTTGGGTACTCCTGACTACAGTAAGCCATTTACTCTATATGTCCATGAAAGAGAAGGTTGTGCATTGAGTGTTTTAACTCAACAATTTGGCGACAAACAGCGGCCTTGTGCATATTTTTCATCCACATTAGATCCGGTAGCCAGAGCATTGCCAAGTTGTTTGAGAGCCACAGCAGCAGCCGCAGTGTCTATTCGACAGTCTGCCGGATTAGTCATGAACAACATGTTAGTAGTCATGGTTCCACATGCTGTGGATACACTCATGAATAGAACGAAAACTCAGCACCTCACCAGTGCTAGATTATCAGGCTACGAGCTGACACTTTTGGCAAGTCACATTCAGATCAAGCGATGCAACATATTGAATCCAGCAACGCTGTTGCCGATTGCCCAGGAGTCGAGTGATTCAGAACCCCATGATTGTTGTTTCAGAACTGAGGAAGAGACAAAAGGTAGAATCGATTTAAAAGATACTCCGTTATCAGACCCAGACGGCACGTTATATGTCGATGGGTCCTGTTTCAAACTCCAGAATGGTGATGTAACGGCCGCGTATGCAGTTACGACTTTGAGTACGATTGTTGAGACTGCAAGAGTGAATCAGAATTCTGCCCAAGCAGCAGAATTAATTGCATTGACAAGAGCGTGTGTTTTAGCTGAGGGAAAGAGAGTGAATGTGTTTACTGACAGCCAGTACGCCTTCGGCGTTGCACATAGTTTTGGACGTCTGTGGAAAGAAAGAGGTTTTCTCACGTCCCATGGAGCTAAGATCCAACATGGACAGTTAGTCAGCGATCTATTAGAATCCCTGACCCTACCGAATGAAGTTGCGATTGTGAAGTGCAGTGCACATCGAAAGATCACGGATGATGCTGGCCGAGGGAATGCGTTTGCTGATGAGGTCGCTAAAGAAACGGCCAAGAACATGATGAGCAGAATGTACGTTGCAACGTCTGCAAGATGGATTGCTGAATCAGGAATGTGTGAGAATACGATTGACAGTGTGAAAGCAATCCAAAATGAGGCAACTGAAGATGAGAAGAATGAATGGAAGGAGAAAACGGGTAAAATGGATTCGAGTGGATGTTGGGTTGATCTGTCTGAGCAGCAACGTTGGATGTTACCCAATGCGTATGTACTTGCAGTAGTCACGATGGCGCATGGAGCGGCGCACATTAGTTCGAAAGGGATCTGTAAAATGTTAGCTCCAGTATGGAAGAATGATGGAATTACGAAGTGTGCGGAAAGAGTGGTGAAAAACTGCATGGTGTGCCTGATGCATAATCCTGGCAAGGGAACCCCAACCCCAACTGGTCATTTTGCTCCCCCTTCCTGTCCCTTTGAAGTGATTCAGTTGGATTATATCCACATGGACAGGTGTAACAATCTTAAGTATGTCCTAGTGGTAGTATGTGCCTTTTCAAGGTGGATTGAGGCATACCCATTAAAGGATAACACTGCCATGTCCACTGCCAAAATCCTCCTCAAAGAATATTTCCCTAGGTATGGTATGCCACGGATTGTTTGGTCAGACAACGGAAGTGAGTTTGTAGGGAAAGTTATGAAGAGTGTGTGTGCAGGTCTAGGAATTGTACAGAAATTCCACAGTGCGAATCATCCACAGTCAGCAGGTTTGGTGGAAGGGTACAATGGCACCCTGAAGCTGAAGCTTGCGAAAATTCAAGCTTCCACTGGTCTCTCTTGGCCAGATGCCCTGCCTTTAGCTTTACTGTCCACCAGAGCGACGGTACACTCTCGAGTAGGGCTTAGCCCATATGAGATTGTGTTCGGCCGCCCTGCTAATGTTTGGGGAGTCCCTAGGCCAAAGGAATTTAGGCAAATTGAATACCCAATGTTGATTGATTACCTTTATGATCTGACTGCTAAGCTGAGTCTTATTCATCAACAGGTATTCGAATCCTTGCCTAAACTGCCGGAGAGTCCAGGCCACACGTTGAAACCTGGGGACCAGGTCGTGGTGCGAAACTTCGAACGCACCCGAAACCTTCAGCCGAGATTCGTAGGCCCATTCCAGGTCCTCCTTGTAACCAGAACTGCAGTACGCCTGGCCGGCAGGAAGAATTGGGTGCACGCCAGCCATACAAAGCGTGTCCCTCTTCCACTTCCCTATGACAACTGGGTTAGACGAGGAATTGGTGTATCCGAGACAGAACCTGTTCCTAGACACATCCCATTCAGTGATGCAGAGTATCTAACGGACCGTCCACAAACTGAAACACAGAACTTTGACACTTCAGCAGAAACCGTTCCGTTGAACCCTGAACCAAGTATTGCACAAAGTGAACATTTGTCATCTGTGGAGTCGAACATTTCTGCACCTGTGGACCAGCTATTTCCAGACCAAACCAGACCTGGAAAGTACAGATACAATCTTCGTTCTCATGTGATGAACTGATGACATTGCGTTACTACATTTTTGTTTGAAAAACTGTAAAACTGTTTTGATTGCATTACATCCCGTACTGTCAGGAAGTTTGCTCTTTTTAAATTTTTTTGCTATCCTTTTACCTTGCCGTCTGGGTTACCGTAGGGTCGTAACATGTGCCTTGTTTTAATTTACAGGGAATCAGACATTAGGTCGGTTTCTTCTGTTTATCTTGGGAACTCCCAGGATAGATAGAGGTAAGTTTTTAACAGGTACAAACCATCCGTTGCGAACGGTTATAGAAGATGGAGCTTCCTGAATTACGACGGGTTAAAGTCATAAATGTGCATAAGACCAAACTGTATGATATACTACATAGCAAATGTTTCCTAATGCAATGTGCTCTGACACTTCTGATTGTTTTTACAACTCTAGTAGGCGGAATTATTTTTGGTATTCAATTGATCTTTGCACCTGTTATGTCTACAGTATCTCCCCATATTTCTGCTTCCCCAACTATTGGTACTATTCATTCTTTCCACCCTTTTCCTGCTCACGAACAAGCTCGACGCTCTGAGTTTATAAACAACACTTTCATTCAGCTCTTGCACCAACATTAACTAGTGGTTAACACAACAAACTGCTGGGTATGTGGCCTGATACCACATACCATGGACAAGGGCATCCCTTATTTGGTTCTGCCTTTCAGTTATAATGGATCATTCTGGGCATTTCAGACCATGTTCGCCTATGCTCTAGAGACCTACCCTCCACGACCTCCACGTTCCACCCGGTATAACTCTGCTAATAGAGCCTTGGTAAAAGGAATCACTGACATGGTGAGAGATGAGAGATGTCAATAATACCCCGTACATTCCCAAGGATGAGTTGCGAGTTTACATGGGGTGGAACATTACAGAATATGGCATTACTCTGGGCGAGAACAAACGGAAGAGCTCAACTCCGATCTGGGTCGTACCCCACCAAGGTCAGGTCTGTTTGCAAGGGAATGGGAGGAATCAGAAAGCTCGACTTGGGAAGAGTGACTGTATTGAAACATACGTGTTCCCGTCACAATCTTCCCCAGCATTCTTAGCCGCTAAGGGTACCTATTTTGTTTGTCAAGACAGAGCATATACATGGCTGCCCGCTGACTTCTCAGGCTCATGTTATATCGCTCGACTGTTACCTCCGACATACACTGCTGCACCGGACTATCACAAAACAAGAGTTGTGAGAGGTGTATTCAGTAAAGAAGATACTGCTGGCCAAGAAGCAGGAGACTTTTTCAAAGGTTACCTTCCGTTCTGGGGGCCTATGGTCAACAGTAGAAACCTGCGTCAACTAACACGAGTAGTTGAATCCACCATTACCGAAACTGCAGGTGCCCTTAGTAACCTAACGGCTGAGCTTCAAGCGGATCGCCTCATGACGTTACAGAACCGTATGGTTCTTGATGTGTTACTTGCAGATCGAGGTGGGGTATGCAAAATGATCCAATCAAGTTGCTGCGTTTTTATCCCAGATAATGCGCCAACAGTATACAAGGCCATCTCTAAGTTACACAAAATCTCCGACTCCATTCATGTAGAGGAAGGTGACTGGTCACTTATGGGATGGTTCTGGAATCTGTTATCTGCATGGGGGTGGAAGGTTCTAATGGTCATTGGTGCTGCGTTGGTATTTTTATTCTCATGCTGTCTCATTATTCAGTGTGGCCCTGCCTTATGTAGCGTTTGTGTTTCCTCATGCATAAGAAAACCACCTGTTTCCAGAGATATGCCACGGGATAGAGTAATGCTACAACAACATATCAGTGACCTGATGAACATAGAACTGGACTCTGACATAGAGTGAGTTATTGCCTATGTAAGGGCAAAAGGACGGTCTGAGGTTCTGTAGCGATCCGAACCCGTGAATTCGGTATCGTAGTACTGACACGATTTTGGTACCAATGAACCGCAAATGATCCATTATAGGCATGACAGTGTTTTCGCCGCGCAACTAGCATGAATTCACTGAGAAGTAGGGCATTCTGTTGTAAAGCCATGGCATCCATTTTAGTTACGGCATCCATCTTGTTTCTTGCCCTCACATAGTCAATGAACGGACGATGACCCCGGCAGAGTCACCTTGTTAAGGACACGTAAGCTCGAGCCCGAGAAAGGCTGACGCTGCATGACTAGGCAGAATCAAGCTGCCTCCCTTGCCTGAGGCCAGTCCTGCCATACTGGTTCTTGTGTCCGTTGTCCTGACTGAAAGGCTGAAGACGATTGCCCTGCCCGTTTATGATCCATAAACACCTCTTATCCTACATTTCAATCCTTTGCACCTGGCTCTGCTCCTTTCCTTCTGGGCTTTTACAATGGGGAGGTTACGATTTTTATGATGGGGAGGATCGGGCGAAGAATGGAGAACTGTCGAGAGAACCTGATCGAATACCGAAAACCTACAACTAATCATTGTTTGATATTTATTTATTGTCTGTTTGGGATACCGGGCTGGGCATGAGAAATATTTGTGTAATGTTGAAATATTTGTGTAATGTTGCCCCGAGACATTTTTCTTGTATTTAAGGCGCTACCCACTTGATACGAATTGAACTGTCTCGTAGATTCTGCCTCAGTGTGGTTCCTATGATTTCTGTGTCCCTGCAGTAAATAAACCTTGGTCTTTGATGCCGCCATCGAGAAGCCCGTGTCTCTGTTTATTTGTGCACCGAGACAGGTGGAACTCAGGGGTCTTCGGGTGTTGTTTCCCTGACACCTCTGGACTCTTAAAAGTCCAGAACCTCACTACGAGATGAGCCGTTTTTTTATCGCACACTGGGCTGGTTTTGTGTTTGTGCAATGGGTCAGTTTTGGTGCTGAGTGGGTTCTATGCTAAGAACCAGTCCACAAAGTTCCTCTAATACGTTTAGATGAATAAGGATGCCCGCCATTGTGACTGTAGCCTAATTTTTGAGCTGAAGTGCCTACAATCTTGTGCATGGATCTAATTTGCAATGGGAAATCATTAATTGCTCTCACCCTAACTTCCCAACTCTCTGGACCCCTCTGCGCCTGTTATCAGGGTGCTCCATGGCTCCAGTTAACAGCCTTGAGATGAAGACCACTGAACATTCCTGCCAGAGGCCTAGCATCAGTTAAAAGAAGTACGAGAATAAGCACAGTCAGTCCCCAAGGCAGAAACCAGTGGCATGGAGGTGTGTATTTAATAACTGGAAAAAGCTTCTCAGGCAAAAAGTTTTCGGCACTTCAGCAGGGAAATCATGCACAAATTATTTGATTTAGGCGAATAGTAAATCATTGGTAACGCGTTTCGGCACAACCCCTTGCTCACACTAGGAAGTGGTTGCAGCAAAGCCACTTCCCTATAAATGCAAGTCACAGAAATAAGAAAACGAAAAATTGTAACATCAAAAAGAAATGGTTGCACAAATCAATTCATTACAGCCCTGAGTGGATTTGAACCCTGTGAAGAATACATAGGTGGCAATATATCTAGCATTAAACTATCACATTTCAATTAGCACACAAGGAGATCTAAACAAATAGATTAAACTACAGAATATCAACACTCACAATATCGTGGCATACTAATATCAAGGGATAAAATATTGAAAGGTAAGTGCATATAGGAAAACAGATTTATTATTCCTAACTCCACACCTACGTACCTTGAAGATTTATGAACCGTGCAGGTACATACATATGGATTTAGATATTCAAATTCTAGATTTACTTACCCATCTGTATTTTATTTTTGATATTCTGTCCTTGATATTTTGTCATATCGCTATTGCTGGATGGGTATTTAGGGGGCACCCTAAACTAATACAATCAGCCTGTGCAGGAATGCCTAACAATTTGAAGTCCCAGTGGGAAGGAATGCAGCAATATAGAGAAATATAATTATTCTGTGACAAAAACATTGTAAATCAATATACGATAAGTAAATATTGAAGTATTTGTTCAGTAACAATATTTTTGTGGTGGTGCAGGCCATTCAAAAAAGCAAGGAAGGCATCATTCTTTAAAATAGCCCACTGTTGACACATAAGGTTGTAAATTCTGTATGAAGAAACATTATATGTAGCGATAAAATGGATGCGTAGGTTTTCTATTCGCATTAGTGTAGAGTAAGTGATCAATCATCAGTGGCAGGGGCCTTTTCAACTGCAAGGTCTATGATCTTATTAGTGTACCCCCTCCCAAAAAAATCTCTCTCTCTCTCTCTCTCTCGCTCTCTCTCGCTCTCTCTCTCTCTCTCTCTCTCTCTCTCTCTCTCTCTCTCTCTATATATATATATATATATATATATATATATATATTACCTAGCACAACATCCTCCGTTTACTGGCGGCCACCGACTCTGCAGGGTGGGCTCAAAGGTTGCAGGAGCGGAGAAGCCGGCATATTCAATGCTTCAAAAATAAAGCCCCACTCCGACTTCTGTGTAAACACAAGACTTTATTCGTCTGAAGCAGCATATATATAACTCAAGTCCTGACCGGTTTCGGCGTCACCACGCCTTGCTCACAGGTGAGTTCAATATTTACCATGTGGTCACGAGGCCATAGGATCAAGGGTTAGCACTGCGGAGCTTCCAAGAGGAGAAAACAAAGCAACGATGATGCATGCTGGGGGCTGTAGTTGATCCTATGGCCTCGTGACCACATGGTAAATATTGAACTCACCTTCAAGTCTTGTGTTTGCACAGAAGTCGGAGTGGGGCTTTATTTTTGAAGCATTGAATATGCAGGCTTCTCCGCTCCTGCAACCTTTGAGCCCACCGTGCAGAGTCGGTGGCCCCCAGTAAACGGAGGATGTTGTGCTGGATTTTATGGAGGGGGCATGACACGCTCTCGCGCACCAAACGAAGGACTGCCAGAAGTATTGGTAGCGCATCAGAGAGAAAGGGAATAGGGGAGTTTTCTCCTCTTGGAAGCTCCGCAGTGCTAACCCTTATCATGGACAGAGGCAGCATAAAAGTGCACTTGCTGTGAGAAGGAATGCGTGCACATTACAATTTGGTACGTTGTTGGGACATTGTTCATAAAACGCTATTTGGGCAAAACATGAATACTAAGCAATGCCTCGTGATTACAAAGCAACGATGATGCATGCTGGGGGCTGTAGTTGATCCTATGGCCTCGTGACCACATGGTAAATATTGAACTCACCTGTGAGCAAGGCGTGGTGACGCCGAAACCGGTCAGGACTTGAGTTATATATATGCTGCTTCAGACGAATAAAGTCTTGTGTTTGCACAGAAGTCGGAGTGGGGCTTTATTTTTGAAGCATATATATTACCTAGTAGGTAGTTATAGTTAGGACCTATTTTCCATAGGAAATCCGCAACATTCTATTCCCAATAAGTCTGGCACCGGTTGACGAATATTCGCAAAATTTTCCAAACTTTTGGCCAGCTCCGGTCCGCTCCTATCCTGAAATTTCACGGTGATTCATCAAGCGGGGGCCGAGAAAAAAGGAGGGTCCCAAAACACGTTTTCCCCATGCATTTTCCCATAGGACCTGTTGACGCAGCTACAGCCCGAACTGCTGAACGGAAATACACCAAATTTGGCAAAGAGGTAGTCCTCAGTTCAGACTCGTGCCTTTTGCTTAAATGGTGTAAATCCGTTCAGTAGTTCCTGAGAAAATTAGAGTTAAAAGTACATATATATCTATGGCCTCGGAGGATCTGCGCACCCTCCCCGCACCCTAAGCGCACCCTCCCGATCACGCGCTGAATGCTAATTGGCTGTCGAGTGTCTGTCTACATTCGAAACAGGAACTGTTGGCAGCCATTTTGTGCCTCGGTAGAAGCGAGGCTGAAGAAGTAAGGGGAATAAGTGTTTAAAACATATAAAGGGGGCAGGGTAGAAATACTCTGACCCTCTAGTGTTGCTCAGGGGTTCCCAGAAGGACCCCCTGGGGCCCCCCTTTAAAAAAAAAAAAACGGCGAAATGCACGCAGGTTGCGCGGACCCGGATGAAAAAAAAAAAAAACCTGAAGCGTGGGCTTCCGCGCTTTGTTAATAATTAGCCCCCGGGTGGGCCAAATTCCAGGGGCAAAATGTTTATATATTAATAGGGGAGGTGGGCTGCATGGCCCCCCTCCTGGAGCCCTCGAGGGCCCTGGGGATCGCCACCCCCCAGGGCCGGCTCCTACAGTGTCCTGGGGTGCCCACCCCCAGGACACTGTTGTTTGCTATGAGAGGGCGGGAGTCTCCCACCCTCCCATAGCAAACTTCGTTAGGATTTTGAAAGAGAGAGCAGGTCCTGCCTTCTCTTTCAAAATCCAAACGATATTGCTTTTCCACACGGGGAGTGCATGTCAGCAGCTCCCCATGTGGAAAAGCAATGCCGGCTCCCGAAGGACGCGGGGAGCCGGCTGGGACCGTGGGGGCGTTGGGGCTCCCCCCACGGTCTCCAATGTTTTTTTTATAAGCCCCGGGGGATGGGGTCCCCGGGGATAATAAAAATGAGTGATAAGGGCTATTTTTTTTTTACGGTAAAATTAGGAGTCGTGCATCCTAAAGCGTTGGGTGCCCGGTTCCTTTCGCGTTGGGTGCGCGGATCCAAGGAAAAACACCTGACATTTTTGGGAGATAGGTTCTCAAAAAAAGGGGGGGAATTAGAGGTTAATGGTTAGGTTCACCCTACACTAGTACATGTATCAAAACAACAACCTGAGCAAGTCAAGTCAAAAGAACCTAACCTGGGTGAATATGAGGTGTCAGAAATCAACTTGATCCTGAAGAACACCAATTTGAAAGAAAGGGAAAGATTGTCTCTTTCTTGAGTCCCCTCACTCACCAGGGTTTCCCCACAGTGACATGCTTCATCATTGGGGTCCCCCCAGTCCTCTACGGACTGAGGCGTGCTACAACTTGCGAGTTACGTAGGAGCACTAGAAATCAGAATATGTGTAGTGCAAGTGAAAAATGGTGGAGTGGGATAAGGAAAATTAAAATAATCAGCTAGTGGGCCAAATAGACTTTATTAATGCTCTTAGCTGATAAGTTAAAACGGGGTGATATGCTAGAAAGCCCTCACTTATAATGGAAAGGTGTGCCTAGCATATGGTCTGGTCAACTAGTTTCGAGCTTCCCCAGCTCTTCTTCAGGACTCCACTGGGACCAGCCCAGTGAGAAAAATGCCACTCCTAGTTAACCTAAATCAGGTGCAAAAAGTGAGACGCTGCAACTATAAGGCATGCGTTTACAAACACATACGTAATGTACGTCAGGAAATATCTGTAGGATATAATAAAACAACTGTTAGAGGAAAAAATATGATTATAAGTACTATTGTCAATGTTAGTCGTGAGCACACTACACCCAAGTGTTCGTACACTTTCCTTTCTGATGTGCCTCTTTGTGATTTAAAAAAACAGAAGAGAAACGATAAATTGCTTTCTCCATGCCGGCGTTGTGCTGAAAAAGTGGATCGAAATTCACAATACTAACATGTCTGACACAACATAAAACACACATACAAATAACGAAGAAAAAGACATTACATACTTAATAAAAAGCAACAATGTGCCTCATGGTCAACGGAGGGGGTGCGATGATCTCGTACATCTAGGAGAAAATTGTAAATGTAAATGAGATCTTTTAGACTGTGGCGTGCTCCGTAGTGAAGGTTCGCCCTTAGGGTGAGAAAAACGGGAAGAATGATCTCCTCGTAGCGTGTAGGTATGAAGATCCTGCCGTTCAAATGTCACTTACTTGTACGTGGACAACCACACTCATGGACACCTAATGGAGCCAAACCTCACGGACCGCATTCTGGCGTGTCCCCGGTGTGGAGCTGGTTATCAATGAGTGAACTCGCATGGAAAGCGAGGAGGGCTCCTGATCAGGTACCTATCCGGAGCGGCCATTTTGGGTTGGGACGGAATTGCGGGGAAATAATAAAGGAGGTAATGTTACGTGTGTGGTGGTGGCAACATAGTGGAGTCTAATGTTTGCACTGCGCAATGGCCCTAGATGGATAATATCTGCACTACTCGGTGGCCCAGACGGATAGTTGTAAAGGCGAAGGCCTTGTCTGAAAATTTCTTTTAGTTCAACGATTCCTTGTACAAACAAACCCACGGTACCAGTATGGTAAGCACATTTGCGCCGAGCGTAGCAGGGCTTTACGTACATCATCTGGAGAAACAAAAAATTCTCCACCAGCACAACCCACACATCAACCATATAAAATTATGGAAAAGATATATAGACGATGTGTTTTTGATCTGGGACGGCAATGAAGAAGAGGCTGAAGTTTTCCTAGTCTGGCTCAACCAACAAGACCCATTCTTGAAATTCACATTCACTATGAGCAGGTCTAATCTGGTCTTCCTAGATCTTAACATAACAGCCCATGATGGACGTATAATCACTACCACACATTTCAAGCCCACAGCAAGGAATTGCCGACTTGTGTACGATAGTTTCCATCCCCGCAGTTTAAAAGACAACCTTCCGTTTGGCCAATTTTTGCGCCTGAGACGGAACTGCACTACACGACAAGATTACAACATCCAAGCCAATGACCTATCACAGAAACTGATACAACGACAATATCCACAACATCTTGTGTCCAGAGCCCGGAAAAGAGCTTCAAACAATAACAGAGAGGCACTTCTGGAAGATAAACCGGAGACTACACACAAAGAGCCTAACAGACAAATCTGCATCACCACTTTCAATATTGCATCTAACCAAGTCAGCAAAATAATTAAAAAAACACTGGTGGATCCTGAACAGTGGACGTCTAGACTTACAAAAACCCATGTTCAGCCATCGAAAAGCTAAGAATCTGAGGGACTTTCTTGTTCATACTCCTACCCCGACGAAAACCATAGGTCCCCTACGCCTGCTCCATCCACTACCTGAGGGCCATTACCCATGTAGTAACTGCAGTGTATGCCACCTTACCAAGGTGACCAAAACAGTTACCTACAATAATGGAATGACATGGAACCTTCGATCCTTCACCAACTGCAATACAACAGGGGTGGTCTACCTGATCACCTGCGTTTGTAACCTTCACTATGTGGGGATGACCACAAGGAAGGTAAACACCAGAATAATTGAACACCGGAGTAATTTTAGGTGCAAATGGTGCAGATCAGAGCTTCCAAATCTCCTCTACTTCCACGGACGGAATGATTTCACAGTCACACACGCATACACACATCACACGCTGGTGGGGCCCATTAGACCAACATTCACCTTAAATCACACTATCCGTGCCCTGTAGAGGAGAAACCACCCTACACATATGCTCTATCTGATCTGCCTATACTTTGAGGTCAAAGCGACCTGCTAGTTGCCGAGGATCTAGAGGAATACATTTCAAAGAATACACAATAAATCAAATAAACATGACCAGAAATAATCACCCGAGACAGGAATTCAAACAGATTGTTCATTTATCTAATATTTCAAGAAACGCCAATTAAATGCAATTTCATTTCTCTCATAATTACCTATTCTGTCTAAATGTCAGATCCTAAGTCAGAAACCGGTCCTCTGGAGAAAAATTAGAGTTTCCTGCCGTCATGTAGAGTCATCGTCCTCTCCGTCAGCATAGGGACCTCGCATCATCAGCTCGGGAAGAAGTGGCACTAGACCTCTCTAGTCTACGTTCTTTTATACTGTAAATTACATTCTAAAAAGTATCATTTCTTTATTCAGAACGGATGAATGGCGGAAATAATGTCATCTTGCAACATGAGCTAAAGTTCCTAAATATTGTCTGTCTTCAACGATGAATAGGAAATGTAATGTCCATAATTTTATCCGTTACTTCTACGGATGTATTTCCCAGATAAATGTATCATCTTATGAGACCACCGAAAGTTCATGTAGTCAGATTTATTCAGTTGCTACAATTTTCTCATCCAGGGGTTTTTTGGCTGTCAGCCTGGATTTGTCGTCATGTTCATGGCTCTTTTAGTTCGACAAGAGGGCAAGGTCACAGGCAACGCGAAGCCTTCTTGCAAAATTTTCCATTAAGTCATCTACTCGACTGCAGGCTGCAGGAGGTGGCCATCTTTCAGTAGGCCACAATTGTCAACTTAAGAGTAGAGAAACACAAAACATAATTACTGCATAGAAATGATTAAACAGTGTTATTCCCCAGCTAATACCCTTATGTGTGTGTATTTATCTAGCCATTTGCGACATCAGAAGCTATTAAATGCATATTAATTATAAGCGCAAACACCATAACATCACATAAGCAACATCGTTTTCTGTCAGTTTGCTCACCAACTTAGTTCACTTGTTATTTAGCCATGCAATAGCATTTCCCCGTGTAATTCTCTTGTTAATAAGATTGATTAGTCATCATTCGACAGACCTTTTAATCATTAATAATTAATCATTAATACTTTTAATTATAACATGCGAAAATGAAACAGGTATTCCATTTTGGAGTAAAAACCCTGCTCCATCACAAACGCAACAACACCAAAATGACCAATCATTTTTTGGAAAAACAACACACACCCAATGACCTCAATTGGGTCATTTTGGAACATGTTAACAATCACCCAAACATTGAAAGACAACTACACGAAAAAGAACAACGATGGGTTTTTAAGTTACGTTCGGACAGTAAGGGTCTGAATGATGATATACCCTGGGGTCAATTTATATGATTAGTTTTCCAGTGTTCTCTGCCTCACTTGGTAGATACCCTCCGTATATCTACTCATTAAATATGTCATTTTTTGTATTTTTGGCATTTTCAACTCTCTCCTTATTATCTGTTTCACCCTAGGGTTTATGACAAACCCCCAAACTTCGAATCAGTTTCCGTCCATAATTAGGCATCATATCCTAGTTGTCAAGCATCTGACCTCTGGACGATAAAGTTTTTTCAAAAGTTTTTTCAAAGGTTTTTTCAAAGCTTTCTCATAGTTAATACTTCGCCTTTACAACTATCCGTCTGGGCCACCGAATAGTGCAGATATTATCCATCTAGGGCCATTGCGCAGTGCAAACATTAGACTCCACTATGTTGCCACCACCACACACGTAACATTACCTCCTTTATTATTTCCCCGCAATTCCGTCCCAACCCAAAATGACCGCTCCGGATAGGTACCCGATCAGGAGCCCTCCTCGCTTTCCATGCGAGTTCACTCATTGATAACCAGCTCCACACCGGGGACATGCCAGAATGCGGTCCGTGAGGTTTGGCTCCATTAGGTGTCCATGAGTGTGGTTGTCCACGTACAAGTAAGTGACATTTGAACGGCAGGATCTTCATACCTACACGCTACAGGGAGATCATTCTTCCCGTTTTTCTCACCCTAAGGGCGAACCTTCACTACGGAGCACGCCACAGTCTAAAAGATCTCATTTACATTTACAATTTTCTCCTAGATGTACGAGATCATCGCACCCCCTCCGTTGACCATGAGGCACATTGTTGCTTTTTATTAAGTATGTAATGTCTTTTTCTTCGTTATTTGTATGTGTGTTTTATGTTGTGTCAGACATGTTAGTATTGTGAATTTCGATCCACTTTTTCAGCACAACGCCGGCATGGAGAAAGCAATTTATCGTTTCTCTTCTGTTTTTTTAAATCACAAAGAGGCACATCAGAAAGGAAAGTGTACGAACACTTGGGTGTAGTGTGCTCACGACTAACATTGACAACAGTACTTATAATCATATTTTTTCCTCTAACAGTTGTTTTATTATATCCTACAGATATTTCCTGACGTACATTACGTATGTATTTGTAAACGCATGCCTTATAGTTGCAGCGTCTCACTTTTTGCACCTGATTTAGGTTAACTAGGAGTGGCATTTTTCTCACTGGGCTGGTCCCAGTGGAGTCCTGAAGAAGAGCTGGGGAAGCTCGAAACTAGTTGACCAGACCAAATGCTAGGCACACCTTTCCATTATAAGTGAGGGCTTTCTAGCATATCACCCCGTTTTAACTTATCAGCTAAGAGCATTAATAAAGTCTATTTGGCCCACTAGCTGATTATTTTAATTTTCCTTATCCCACTCCACCATTTTTCACTTGCACTACACATATTCTGATTTCTAGTGCTCCTACGTAACTCGCAAGTTGTAGCACGCCTCAGTCCGTAGAGGACTGGGAGGACCCCAATGATGAAGCATGTCACCGTGGGGAAACCCTGGTGAGTGAGGGGACTCAAGAAAGAGACAATCTTTCCCTTTCTTTCAAATTGGTGTTCTTCAGGATCAAGTTGATTTCTGACACCTCATATTCACCCAGGTTAGGTTCTTTTGACTTGACTTGCTCAGGTTGTTGTTTTGATACATTTTTGGGAGATAAACATCTAGCTTAAGTGTTTTGTTCATGAGTGGCTCTAAAAAGAGCCGTTGTGTTCATTGAGAAATTTTGGTACTTATAAGTAAGTACCTATACAGAGTCTAAAGTTGTTGAGGAAGACTCTGTTTCCTTCATCAGGAAAGTGTACTCCATCTCTCCTATACATCTCTTGCATATGAAAGCGCAGATTGTTATTGTAAATGGACCCCATTCTATAGTCTCGGAGAAAAGCAGAAACAGATTTATTCACATATTTCCTAGCTTTCTCAATCTGTGGACAAAAATTATTGGACCAGTTCCACTTCTGCCTTTGGCATATGTTAGAATACACAAAGGCAGTTTTGGGAAAAAGTGAACACAATTCTGCAAAGGTGTCCTTCATAAGCATTTCCAGACCTACCCCAGTCAAAGTGCCTAGGTCATTGCCACCACAGTGCACTATTATGAGGTCAGGGTGTTGGATATGCATAAAGGTTTTTACCAATGGCATCAATTGGTGCAACTTTAACCCTCTCTGTCCAATCCATTTAATGTCTACATTTGGCAAACCTAGGTCTTTGTGAATGCCTTTGTTTTCTGCATACCTTTGGCTCCAGAAAATATAGCTGTGTCCCACAATCCACACTCTAAGCATCTTGAAGGGAGGTCTGGATGCACTCAGATGGTCTCTGTAAATGAAATGGCAGTTGGAAAAGTAAGATTTTTCTAAAATGGTGGCTAAGATGCAGTTTTGAAAAAAAGACAAGAAATCATTGGTTGTTTGACAACCTTCTACACTGAACGGTAGGGTGCATGTTTCTGTTTTTTAAACGCATGATCCTTATTGGTTAACAAAAAGTGCGTGAAAGGAACATTTTATATGATACGCTGATATGTTGAAAAGTCAAGCATACTTGCTGTTTTGATTAGCAACATTGTGTGCTGAACTTGTGACCTGTGTGCTCAGTTCAGTGTTCCATGACCTGTTGCTATGGTAACAGGCAGAATGCAGAATGGGGGTTGGGTTCAAATTTATGTAATTTGGAAAGGGTTGAAATGTTTAACCAATAGAAATGTGTGTTTGCTTTAAAATGTATGTGGGAAGGAATGTGATTTGATGTTTACATGTATATGTGTGGAAAATGAGAGGGAAACTTTGCCATTCTTTGGTTTTGCTTACAGGTGCACAGTGCAGGCTCGTCATCCATTTCATTGAGACTTTTTTTAGTGCAGAGATTCTGTATAAGAAAATCTGGTGTGTGACGGATATCTGGTGTGTGACTGATATACTTCTTAATCTACAAAACAACTTGAAAGGTGAGTTATTTAATTGTGAGGGGATGTATGTAGACTATTTTGATTTTGATCAGACTAATGTATTTCTCCTGCTAAAGTGTAGGGAGTACTTTTTTCGTCTACAATCTTATTGACAGTGTGTGTGCGTGTAGAAACCATTCTGTGATAAGCATTTGTGTTTTTCATGTGTTTGCAGACAGATAACTGTGCTGTTTTTATATTTTGGTACAATTAGAAATCAGTCATTTTTTATGAATTTGCAAAATGAGTCATGTTTGAACACTAAAATGTAGTACTCGTAGATTAAGAAATGTGTTTTGGTAAACTCCTAGGGATAGTGTTGTTTGTCTAGAATCACACTGTGAGTCTATGTGCATTTGGGAACCACTGTGAGAGAAGCATTTGGTAACATCATGTATTTGCTGACAGATAACTGTTTTAAAACCTGTCAAGCTGTTAAGTTTTAGTAGCATTAGAAGCCAGTCTTTGCTTATGCATTGATAAAATGAGTCAGGCTTTGACACTAAAGTGCAGTACTTACATATGTAGATTGTGTGCAGTCCTTTTACCCTTTCCACAGTAGTGAATGTGTTTTGGTAAACTCCTAGAGATAGTGTTGCTTGTCTAGAATCACATTGTGAGTTAGTGTGCATTTGGGAACCACTGTGAGAGAAGCATTTGGTAACATTATGTATTTGCTGAGAGATAACTGTTTTAAAACCTGTCATGTTGTTAAGTTTTAGTAGTATTAGAAGCCAGTCTTTGCATATGCATTGATAAAATGAGTCAGGCTTTGACACTAAAGTGCAGTCCTCAAATATGTAGATTGTGTGCAGTACCCTTACCTTTTCTAGACTAGTGAATGAGTTTTGGTAAACTCCTAGGATAGTGTTGCTTGTCTAAAATCACAATGTGAGTCTGTGTGCATTTGGGTAAGGATTGTGAGAGAAGCATTTGCTAACATTATGTATTTGCTGACAGATAATTGTTAAAACCTGCCATGTTGTCAAGTTTTAGTAGCATTAGAAGCTAGTCTTTTCTTATGCTTTGATAAAAATGAGTTAGGCTTTGACACTAAAGTGCAGTACTTAAATATGTAGATTGTGTGTAGTCCCCTTACCCCTCACATAGCAGTGAAAGAGTTTTGGTAAACTCCTAGGAATAGCGTTGCTTGTCTAGAATCACACTGTGAGTCTGTGTGCATTTGGGAACAAACTGTGAGAGAAGCATTTGGTAACATCATGTATTTGCTGACAGATAACTGTTTTAAAACCTGTCATGTTGTCAAGTTTTAGTAGCATTAGAAGCCAGTGTTTGCTTATGCTTTGATAAAATGAGTTAGGCTTTGACACTAAAGTGCAGTACTTAAATATGTAGATTATGTGCAGTCTCCTTACGCCTTCTACACTACTGAATGAGTTTTGGTAAACTCCTATGATAGTGTTGCTTGCCTAAAATCACACTGTGAGTCTGTGTGCATTTGGGTAAGGATTGTGAGACAAGGATTTGGTAACATTGTGTATTTGCTGGCAGATAACTGTTTTAAAACCTGCCATGTTGTCAAGTTTTAGTAGCATTAGAAGCCAGTCTTTGCTTATGCTTTGATAAAATGAGTTAGGCTTTGACACTAAAGTGCAGTACTTAAATATGTAGATTATGTGCAGTCTCCTTACCCCTTGCACAGTAGTGAATGAGTTTTTTTAAACTCCTAGGGATAGTGTTGCTTGTCTAGAATCACACTGTGAGTCTGTGTGCATTTTGGAACCACTGTGAGAGAAGCATTTGGGAACATCATGTATTTGCTGACAGATAACTGTTTTAAAACCTGCCATGTTGTCAAGTTTTATTAGCATTAGAAGCCAGTCTTTGCTTATGCTTTGATAAAATGAGTTAGGCTTTGACACTAAACTGGAGTCATTAAATATGTTGATTGTGTACAGTACCCTTACCCCTTCCACAGTAGTGAATGAGTTTTGGTAAACTCCTAGAGATAGTGTTGCTCGTCTAGAATCACACTGTGAGTCTGTGTGCATTTGGGAACCACTGTGAGAGAAGCATTTGGGTACTTCATATGTTTGAATATGAATAACTGCTTAAACACTTTCTGTTCTCAAGTTTTGTTAGAATTAGAAGGCAGTTATTGCTTATGTAATCACCCAGGAAGTGTCCTTGCAATACTGTAAACATTCAGTTAATATTCAAGTAGTAACTAAGTGAGGCAGGCCTTAGCATATGCTTTGATTCAAATGCTTATCCACTATGCATGCAGTCCTCTAACCATCTACACAGTTCTCTTTCACACCTTTAATTCCATAGTCAGTATTCATACACTTCAAGCAAACACTCTGTTATTCCCCATGTACTCCTCTAGTGACCCATTCAGTAGCATATACTAAACCATTCACTTTGCCAAAACCCAAACACTTATAAATTCACTCAGGCACTCTCTTTTTAGTACTCTTATCATTCAGTCAGTATCCAAGTGCTCATGCAGCGAGCCAGGCCTTACAACATGGACTGATTGAAACCCCTATGCAGTATGCATACAGGCCTCTAGTCACCTACACATTCAATCAATCAATCAATCAATCAATTTGTAAAGCGTGCTACTCACCCGTAGGGTCTCAAGGCGCAGGGGGGAGGGGGATCCGCTACTGCTCGAAGAGCCAGGTCTTGAGCTGTTTCCTGAAGGAGAGAAGGTTCTGGGTCAGTCGTAGGTGGGTAGGGAGGGAGTTCCATGTCTTGGCCGCCAGGTAGGAGAAGGATATTCCTCCGGTGGTGGTCTTGCGGATACGAGGGACGGTGGCGAGGGCGAGGCTGGCGGAGCGGAGGTGGCGGGTGGGTGTGTAGAATGTGAGTCAGTTGTTGAGGTATGTGGGTCCCATGTCATGGAGAGCCTTGTGTGTGTGGGTGAGGAGTCTGAACGTGATCCTCTTGCTGATGGGGAGCCAGTGCAGGTCTCTCAGCTGGGGAGAGATGTGGCTGAAGTGGGGGGTGTCCAGGATAAGACGTGCAGGTGACGAGGGCCTGGGTGACCGTCTTCCTGGTGTCGGTGGGGATCCACCGGAAGATCTTTCGGAGCATGCGCAGGGTGTTGAAGCAGGATGACGAGACGGCGTTGACTTGCTTGGTCATCGTGAGGGAGGAGTCCAGGATGAAGCCCAGGTTGCGAGCATGGTCCGTTGGCTTTGGAGCGGAGCCCAGGGCAGGGGGCCACCAGGAGTCATCCCAGGATGAGGACTTCCGTCTTATCTGAGTTCAGTTTCAGCCGGCTGAGCTTCATCCATTCCGCGACGTCTTTCATTCCTTCCTGGAGGTTGGCTGTGGTGGGGTCGTTGGTGAGGGAGAGGATCAGCTGGGTGTCGTCGGCGTACGAGATGATGTTGAGGTTGTGTTGGCGTGCGATGGCTGCGACGGGGCTCATGCAGACGTTGAAGAGGGTGGGGCTGAGTGAGGATCCTTGCGGGACGCCGCAGATGACTTCGGTGGCCACGGACCGGAACGGGGGAAGGCGGACTCTCTGGGTTCTGCCAGCGAGGAGCGAGATGATCCATTCCAAGGCCTTTCCTTGGATTCCGATGTTGCTGAGGCGCTGTATCAGGGTGCGGTGGCATACGGTGTCGAAGGCTGCCGCGAGGTCCAGGAGGATGAGGGCAGCTGTTTCCCCGTTGTCGAGCAGGGACCTGATGTCGTCGGTGGCTGCGATGAGGGCGGTCTCGGTGCTGTGGTTTGCTTGGAAGCCGGACTGCGAGGGGTCGAGGGATCCGTTGGTCTCGAGGAAGGCGGAGAGTTGTTTGTTGACGATCTTCTCGATGACTTTGGCCGGAAAGGGGAGGAGCGAGATGGGGCGGAAGTTCTTGAGGTCCGTGGGGTCCGCGGTGGGTTTCTTCAGGAGGGCGCTGAGCTCGGCGTGTTTCCAGCTCTCTGGGAAGGTGGCGGATGTGAAGGAGCTGTTGATGATGTTCCTGAGTTGGGGTGCGATGATGGAGTCGGCTTTGTTGAACATGTGGTGTGGGCAGGGGTCGGTTGGGGAGCCGGAGTGGATGGTGTTCATCGTGTGGGTGGTATCTTCGGTGCTGACCGTCGAACCAGGTGCAGAGGGTGGTGGTGGGGGCGCCGGTTCGGTGGTAGGGTGCACGGTCTGTGCGCCGAAACTGTTGTGTATGCCGGCAATCTTGCGGTGAAAGAACGAGGCGAGTGAGTCGCAGAGGTCCTGCGAGGGTGTGATGTCGTTGTTGCAGGCGCTGGGGCTGGAGAGCTCTTCGACGATGCTGAAGAGTTCCTTGCTGTTGTGGGAGTTGTTGTCCAGTCGTTCTTTGAATGTGGTCCTTTTGGTGGTGCGGATCAGTTGGTGGTGTTTGCGGGTGGCGTTCTTGAGGGCTGTCATGTTTTCTGTAGTCTGGTCGTGGCGCCAGGCTTTCTCGAGGGTACGGCAGGTTTTCTTGGAGTTTTTGAGGTCATTGGTGAACCAGGAGGCTTTCTTGCTGCCGTGTCTGCTGGCGGGGTTCTTCAGTGGTGTGAGGTCATCGGCGTAGTTGGTGAGCCACTGTGTGAGGTTGCGGGCTGCTTCGTTGGGGTCCGTCGTGTTGGTTGGGGGGTTCTGGCTGAGGGAGGTGGTGAGCTGGTCGGCGGTGATCTTGCTCCAGCTTCTGCGGGGAACGTGTTGAGGGTGGTTGTGGGTCGTGGTTCTCCTGAAGTTGAAGTGGACGCAGCTGTGGTCTGTCCAGTGCAGTCCGGTAGAGTGGCTGAAGGAGATGTGCTTGCTGGAGGAGAAGATGGGGTCAAGCGTGTGGTCGGCAATGTGGGTGGGGGTGTTCACCAGTTGCTTGAGTCCGAGGTTGGCGAGGTTGTCCAGCAGGGTGGCAGTGTTGCTGTCATTGTTGTTCTCCAGGTGGAAGTTGAGGTCTCCTAGGAGGATGTAGTCTGAGGAGGTAAGGGTGTGCGGGCTGACGAAGTCTGCGATGGCTTCGCTGAATTGTGTGCGTGGTCCCGGGGGTCTGTAGACGAGGGTGCCTCTGAGGGTGGTCTTGGGGTCGGTGTGTATCTGGAAGTGAAGGTGTTCGGCGACGGCGAGGGTGTCGTCGGAGTTGGTCGTGATTCGGATGGTGTTTCTGTGGACGATGGCGATACCTCCTCCGGCTTGGTTGACGAGGTCCTTCCGGGCGAT
Source organism: Triturus cristatus (assembly GCF_964204655.1). NCBI lineage: Eukaryota > Metazoa > Chordata > Amphibia > Caudata > Salamandridae > Triturus > Triturus cristatus. The sequence goes on from NC_140592.1 coordinate 487,497,742, forward strand.
CTTGTAGCCATCCGGGATGGCTATGGCGATGTCGGGAGCTGAGGAGGCGTTCATCCATGTTTCTGTGAGGAAGGCGACGTCTGGTGATGTTGTGTCGAGAAGGTTCCAGAGTTCGACGGCGTGCCTGTGGATGGAGCGGGTGTTGAGCAAGATGCACTTGAGGTGGTCATTGCTGGAACCTGGCTTGGTGGGTGCGGTGCAGGATTGGGTGCAGGTGAAGTTGCAGGCGTGGCAGGTGAATGCTCTGTGGGTGCGTTTCGGGTTGGCTTGGTAGCAGGCTGGCTGTCGGCCGGTGTTGAGTGCGTGGAGGGTGGCGGCGTCGTATCTCTGTCGGGTTGACTGGCTCCGGCGGGGTCCAGGGGTTCTGGCGCTGGGCGCGGTCCAGGCGTAGACGGGCTTGCCTTTGGTGCGCCTTCGGCGCGCCATCGGCGCGCCCTCTGCGCGTGGCCGCTGCGCGTACGCGCGGTCCCCGCCATATATGGCGAAGTGGGAGGGAGGAGCAGCTGGGAGGCGGGAGCGGCGCGGCGAATGAGGAGTGGGTGCCAAGAGAAGGGGGCGGGGCCGCAGGAGAGCAGCGGCGGGGAGCGGAAGGGGGGGTGGAAAGAGCGGGAAGACGGAGCGGGAGAGCGAGGGCAAGCCTGGGCAAGCCTGGGCAAGCCTGGAGAGCAGGGGCCTTCAGGAGAGGCGGCAGCAAGAGAGGCCAAGAAGGCAGCAGCAGCAGAATGTGGGCACACGGGGGCCGTGCGGAGTGGAGTGACCGGGTCAAGGGACACATTTGTCTTTCACCTCTTTAATTAACTAGCCAGTTTCTATATACTTCAATAAACATCTTGTCACTCATCTTGCACTCATCCAGTGACTGATCCAGCACCATGTACTAATCTTTTTACTGTGCCAAAACTGAAAAACTTAACAGTTTTACCCAGGCCCTCTTCTAGCAGTAGTCTAATGATTCAGTCAGTTTCCAGGTACTCATGTAGTGAACCATGCATTACCACATAGAGGGCTACAAATGTCTATGCAATCTGCATGCAGTCTTGTAACACACTATACACTTGTCCTTAACAGCTTCAATTCCCCAGTCAGTATCCATGTACTTTCAGAAAACATTCTGTCACTCCCCTTGCAGTTTTCCAGTGACTTATTCAGCACCATGTAGTAATGCATTCACTGTGCCAAAACTGAAACACTTGTAAATTCACCCAGGTACGCTTCTTGCAATAGTCTAATCATTCAGTCAGTACCTAAGTACTAATGGAGTGAGGCAGGCCTTAGCACATGGATTGATTCAAATGTGTTTCCAGTATGCATGGAGGCCTGTAAGTACCAACACAATTGCCTTTGAGGCGTTCAATTTCTCTGTCAGTATCTATAAACTGCAATAAACACTCTGTCACTTTAATTGCACACCTTCACTGACTCATTTGGCAGTAAGTACTAACCTATTCACTGCACTACAATCCAAAATCTTAAAAAGATTCACTGAATTACTTTTTTTTGTAGGACTCTAATGATTCAGTCAGTAGTCAGGTAGTTTTGCAGTGATCCAAGTGTTACTCTATGGACTGTTTCAAACGTCTATCCATTATGGATGTAGGTCTCTAGCCACCTACATACTTGTCTTTCACACCTTCAATATCCCAGACAGTATTCATACAGTTCCTGCAAATACTCTCTCACTCTCCTTATACTACTCCAGTGACCCATTCAGCACCATGTACTAATCCATTCACTGCACTGAAAGGCAACCACTTATAAATGTACCCAGGTAGTCTCCTTGCAGTGCTTTAATCATTCAGTCAGTATCCAAGTACTCATGCAGTGAGACAGCCCTTGGCACACGAATTGCTTCAAACGTCTATCCAGTATGCATGCAGTCTTCTAACCACCTACACACTTATCTTTCACATCTTTAATTCCCCACTCAGTATACATATAGTGCAGCAAACATCCTATCACTCCCCTTGTACTCCTCCAGTGACCCATTCAGCACCATGTACTAATCCATTCAGTGCGCCAAAACCCAAACACTTATAAATTCACCCAGGCACTCTCTTTGCAGTACTCTAATCATTCAGTCGGTACCCAAGTACTCATGCAGTGAACCAGGCCTTAGTACATGAATTGCTTCAAATGCCTAGCCACTATGCATGCAGTCCTCTAACCACCTACATACTTGTGTTTTACACCTTCAATTCCCTAGTCAGTATTCATACACTTCTAGCAAATACTCTATCACTCCTCTTGGAGTCCTCTAGTGACCCATTAAGCACCATGGAGTAATCCATTCACGGTGCCAAAACCCGAACACTTATAAACTCACCCAGGCATTCTTCTTGCAGTACTCTAATCATTTAATCAGTATCCAAATAGTATTCGAGTGAGACAGGCCTTAACGTATGAATGAATTGAAACATGTGTCCAGTATGCATGTAGGTCTCTAATCACCTTCACACTTGTCTTTCACACCATCAATAATCATGTCAGTATTCATAGACTTCTAGGAAATACCCTGTTACACACCCAGTTTGTTTCCTAATTGTATTGTAATAATTCTGTCAGTTAGTATGTACTCTTTTAGTGAGGTAGGCTTTAGGGCATAAACTGTTTCAAATTAGTATGCACTATGCTTGTAGTGTTTTAACCATCGTCACACTTGTGCTTCATGGCTATAGTTTCTTAGTCAGTTTTTATATAAAATGTGTTTTTACAGTAATAGAATAGTATGAATTTGAAAGTTATTAATATACTTTTATTTGTGATTCTTTTTTACAGATACTGTTTTTCGACGTTAAATAGAGAAATCATGCCTGAAAAAAAAAGAAAAAGAAAAGAACAGAGACAGGAGAATTACTTGAAGAAAAGTCAACCACAAGTATTGAATGTACAAGATAATGTGGCTAAAAAGAAAAAATCTTCTGGTAAGATCACAAAGCAATTTATTAAAAATGTTTGTAGGAGGAAACAGAATGTACAGAACGCTGAATCCACTGTGAATGTTTCAACTAGAAAAAAAAATCAAAATAAGAGGAAAAGCAAAAAAACTAATATTCAGTCAAAGGAGACAAAGGTGCCGATTACGATCCTGGAGAAACCGGGTACGAACCGTCGGACGGAGGCTTTTCTCCATCCGACTCGTACCCGATTGTAAAACTTCACAAACATGCAAGTACGATTCGCACGGAAACACCATTTCCGTACGAGTCGTACAAAACACCGACCGACGAAAATCTGCATACGAATGTGATCCGGGAATGCTCCGACATGATGTCGGGACGCTTTCAGGCAGCGTTTCACGACCCAGGAAGTACGAATCGAACTGACAGCAGTCCGGACGGCAATATTTCTACGGCACCCAAAAAGTGCCGGAAAAGCGAAGTACGCCGCGAAACGACCAGATTAGGGGGCCCGGTACGCGCCGTACCCCGCCACAGCCCCCGTGAGTACGCGCCGTACCCCCCCAGCCCCCGTGAGTACGTGCCGAACCCCACATGTATGTACACCCGTGTACGTACGAGTCGTACCCCCACCCGTGTATTTACACCCGTGTACGTACGAGTGGGGGTACGACTCGTACATACACGGGTGTACATACACGGGTGGGGGTTTGACTCGTACGTACACGGGTGGGGGTATGGCTCGTACGTACACAGGTATACATACACGGGTGGGGGTTTGACTCGTACGTACACGGGTGGGGGTACGACTCGTACGTACACGGGTGTACATACACGTGGGGCTCGGCACGTACGTACACGGGTGTACATACACGGGGGTTCGGCACGTACTCATGGGGGCTGGGGGGGGTACGGCGCGTACTCACAGGGGCTGGGGGGGATACGGCGCATACTCACGGGGGCTGGGGGGTGTTCGTCGCGTATGTGGGCACATGTCTCCATGGTTGCTATGGGAGTTCGGTGCGGACGGTGTTTTTTCCATACGGTTGTAACATCGGACGCAAGGGATGGATCGTACTTGCGCGGTCGGACTTCACTTTTCACATTTGTACAGTAAATCGTCCGGGGACGTGTCGGACACTTTTTCCGACCCGAGGACGTGTGAGGAATTATTCCCAATGCGATTCGTATGGACTTTTCCCCGTGCGAATCGTACTTGGCAGTTTGTACGGCACTTTTTCCCATACGAGTCGTACGGGGAAATTTTTTACAGGATCGTAATTGGCACCAAAGTGTGCTAAAAGCAGTCAAAACCAGTATAAGGAATTACGAAAAATAATATTTTACAAGAGATTAGTACATAATTTGCTGAAAGATGTGAAGAAATATAAAAAGAGAGCTCTGTTTTATAAAAAGAAGAAGCATATTGAAAACATTTTTAATAAAGGCTTTAGAAGTAAAAAGGAAACTATTCATTTTAGTATTAAACAGAATTCGATCACTAGATAAACCATCCAATTTAATGAAGGCCAAAAGTAGGAGGAAAAGAGTAATTAATAGAAAAAAAAATTGTGATATTTTTTTGGGAGAATGGAAACACAGTTCCAGTTCAGAGCCTTTCTTCAATGAAGAGAGTTATTTACAGAGCAAAAAAATACTGTTTGCAGTTGACAACAGTGGTAGAGGTTACGAAGTTAGAGATGGTTGTCCAATTGAGAAAGAGAAAATGGTTGAAAGAAATGCAGAAGAAGTGATAGCTGATGAAGTTCTAGGGAGATGTCCTAAACACCCTGTGTATACATGGGATTGCAGTAGTATTTGTAGTGTACGACAGGAATCTATTGATAAATTATGTGGTTTTTTACGAGCATATACTAAAAAAAGTGTTAAACAAAAGATTAAGGTGTTGCAAGGACTAGACCCTTGCAGAGTGAGAAAAAATACTGGTTTGCAAGGTCATTCTCTGGCTTGTCTTTCTAGGAAAGTTTGTGAAAGTGTTTTTCACCATTTCAGGATGCTGGCAGTACATCATACTCAAATGCGGAAGTTAGTGAGAAGATTGTATTATGCGAAAAGTCCAGCACTAAAGTTAAATGAGTTGAGCAGTGCTCTTTTACGTGGCTCAGTATCAGATGTGAAGAAGGTTTGTGAGGATATTGAGTTTTGTTACTTTGGTCCTCAGCAAGAGAGTGGAGAAACTGTGACATTAGTAGAAGAAAATGTTGAAGACAATGTTGAACCTGTGATTACAAAAAATTTTGAGGATGAAATCACAATGTTTAAGGTAATTTCAGGTGAAAGACCAAATGTTTCTTGTATTTGTTGTCGGCGAACTCACTATAAAAATCAGACTAGGGGTGTCAATCTGTATTTAAAAAGTGAAATAGAAGATAATGATAAGTGGATGGAATTTGCAACTTATTTGCTGGTAGAGGATTGTTTTGATTTGGGATCTGAGCAGCGTATTTGCAAATATTGTTACAAATTAGATGAGAATAAAATGCCTGCTAGAGCAGTTCATAATAATCTAGAGTTGGTTGCTATTCCTCCAGAGCTGATAGATTTAAATACATATGAGTCTATTCTCATTCAATGTGTTCACCCGTCTCAGGCTATTGTTCGTATGGAGCCTAAAACAGGTAAATTACCTCCATCAGAGTTGCAAAGAGGATTGGAAGGAAGAGTTGTGTATTTACCGTTAGACTTAAGGAAAAATATTGAAACTATTGGTGTAGACCATGCAGAAAATGAGCCACTAGTCATTCTAGTTAATGGTGTTCCTACTAAGAATAAGAAAATCTGGCAAGAGTTAGTGGATGTTAGAAAAGTGCAAAAGGCATCATTGTATCTGTTAAAAATAATGAGTACTATAGAAATGTGTTTGTAGGAGAAGAAATAGATTTAGCAGAAGATACTGAAACATTAAGTGGAAAATTGAAAAAGTGGACATGTCCAGATGTGAAGAAATCTATCAACATTACAGTGTACATCCACTTCATTCTAAAGAGGTGCTGGGGAATACGATTGAGTTGTTCCAAATGAAAAAAGCAACAGGAAGTCCCATGAGTGTATGGGAAGAGAGTTTGGAAGCTCGTTGTTTCCCGCAGTTGTTTCCAACAGGAAAAGGTGGACGATATGATGAACGTCCTGTGCAGATTCCTGCATCTGATTTTCGGACAACAAGATTATATGCAGAAGATCCAAGATTTCGACAATGTATCCCTTATATGTTTCATCTTCTGTTTGAAAGTGACTTGTCTGGACTTTCATATGCAGTAAATCACATTTTAAAAATTGGAATGCATCTGCAAAATGTAACTGCTAAGGATTTTATGGATAAAGTGCATCAGAGAGATGATAATTTAGAATCTCAGTTGATTAATCTGATGGCATGTCAGTGAGGGGCTAATGAATATTGGTACCGTCGTCATGGAGAACTGAAATGTATGCTACGTAACTTGGGAACTCCTACATGGTTTGTTACACTAAGCTGTGCTGAGTATGCTAGGGATGATTTACTTGAATTTCTTCGAGAGGCAAATTGCAATATAAAAAAATTTGAATACAAGACACCTGGAGAATTGTGCTCATTGGATCCTGTTAATGTATGCAGATATTTCAATCATAGATTTGAAGCTATGATGTCTTTCATCTGCAATAAAAAGAATCCTCCTCTTGGAGAAGTTGTGGATTTCTTTTGGAGAAAGGAGTATCAAGCATGAGGTGCTCCTCATATACATATGTTGTTATGGATCAAGGACGCCCCCAAATTTGGAACAGATTCAGATGAAACTGTTTTGTCTTTCATTGAAGATCATGCCACATGTGCTGTACCCAATAGCAAAGAACATAACAACTTAAAACAACAAGTCTTACGATTCCAAAGCCATCGATGTGGAAAATACTGTCGATGAAAGTACAAGTCAAAGGATAAGTTCTATACCAAATGTCGTTTTGGATTTCCACGTCCTGTATTATCCAAAGGAAGAGTGAACAGTTTTATGTCAGCTGTACGACATACTATCACAAGAAAGTCTCTGAAAAATACCTACAACTTAAAAAGAAGTGAAGAATCAAAATACATAAATGACTACAATCCAGTTATTTTATCCATGTGGAATGCTAACATGGATATTCAGTATGTTGCTGACAATTCCATTGCTGTCGCTCGGTATGTAACATCCTACATTACTAATTCAGAAAAGACGGAATTGAAAGAAATGTGGGAAGAAATTTCTCACGAGAAGACTCTAAGTAAGAAATTATCCAGTTTCAGTTTGAAGATGTTATCGCATCGTGAAATTGGAGCATATGAATGTTCAGATCGGTTATCATCTGCAAGTCTATATTCAAAAAGTAGAAGAATCATTTGGGTGAGTCTAGGTCTTGCAGGAATGCGAAATTGGGCACTGAAATCTGTTCAAGAAATGGAATATTTAGCAGAAAAAGAACCAGAAAGTACAGATATTTTGAAAACAAATATGTTGAACACATATTACCTGAACAGAAGTCATCATCTTGAGCGCATGTGTCTCTATGAAGTGCTGCAAAACTACACTTTTAAACGGAATACTACAGAGAACATCAATGATGGAAAATATGCAGTTATTGGTTCTGAAGGATGTCTGGTGAAACAGAGGAAAGGAAATTTAATTGATCACAGGAAACTGAGTTGCGACACTGCTGATAAAAGGGAATTTTACTCTTTAGCCCTTTTGCAAATGTTCAAAACATGGCGTTCAGAACTGGATTTACTTGGAGATTTTCAGATATATGAGGATTCATTTAATGCTTGTAAAGATAGCATACAATGAGGTGCTTTTGCAAATTATGTGAAAATGTTGAATGATGAAATTGATCAAGAAGCTACAATTGCAGCTGAGATTGCTAGAGACAGTTCTCAAGACAGTCAAAGTTCTGCTGCACTGAGTCAAGATCCACTAGGACAACCAATTGTTAAAAATGAAGCAGCAACTGCCATGAATGAGGTGGAAACAGCAATGTATCAAGCTCAAGAAGATGTAGTACAGTTAGGAAACTTGGAAGAACAACTAAGGTGCCGATTCCGATCCGTCAAAAATATTCCCCGTACGAATCGTATCCGGATTTTTTTACGTACGAATCGTACAAGTCCCGTACAAACTGGCAAGTACGATCCGTATGTTAAAAAGCCATACGAATCGCATTGGGAAAATTCCCCGACACGTCCTCGGGTCGGAAAAAGTGTCCGACACGTCCCCGGACAGTTTTACGTACGAATCGGGAAACTGAAGTCCGAGCACGCAAGTACGATCCGTCCCGTCTGTCCGAATGCACAACCGTATGGAAAAAACACCGTACGGAGCGAGCTCCCATGGCAAGCATGGAGACGTCCAAACATGTGCCCACATACGCGCCAAACACCCCGCCAGCCCACCCCCCAAGTAAGCACCGTACCCCCAGCCCCCCCTGTACGCGCCGTACCACCACCCCCCGTATGCACGGTGCGTACCACCACCCCCCGTATGTATGGAGCATACCCCCACCCCGTAGGTACGGAGCGTACCCCCACCCTGTGTAGGTACGGAGCATACCCCCACCCCGTGTAGGTACAGAGCGCACCCCTACCCCGTGTAGGTACGGAGTGTACCCCCACCCCACCCCGTAGGTACGGAGCGTTCCCCCACCCCGTGTAGGTACGGAGCGTACCCCCACCCCACCCCGTATGCACGGTGCGTACCACCACCCACCCCGTAGGTATGGAGCATACCCCCACCCCATGTAGGTACGGAGCGTACCCCCCACCCCGTGTAGGTACGGAGCGTACCCCCACCCCGTGTAGATACGGAGCGTACCCCCACCCCCGTATGTACGGTGCGAACCCCCAGCACGTAGCGCTGGGGGTCCGGAGCATACCTACGGGGGTGGGGGTACGCTCCATACCTACGGGGTGAGGGTACACACCGTCCATAGGGGGGTGGGGGAACGCACCATCCATAGGGGGGTGGGGGTATGGCGCGTACATACGGGGGGGCTGGGTGTACGGTGCGTACATACAGGGGCTGGGGGTACTGCGCGTACATACGGGGGGCTGGGGGTATGTGTTGGGGGACGGTGCTTACATACGGGGACTGGGGGTACGCATCGTCCATACAGAGGTGGGGGTACGCACCGTCCATACGGGGTGGGGGTACACACCATACCCCCAGCACCCTGTATGTACGTGCCGTACCCCCAGGCCCCCTATGTACGTGCCGTACCCTCGGTTCACGTATGTATGGCATTGACCCCCAGGCCCCTACACCCTGCCCGTGCCTGTACGTACCCTTCCCCAGGCCCCTACACCAGCACCCTCACCCAGCCTTGCGCATGTACGAGTCGTACCAAGCCATAGCAAATGTGAGCACTGTACAACAACATGGCCGATGTACGCACCTCACAGACGCGAAAAACACACGTACTGAACCGGGACACTGCAAAACACCACAAGGAGAGTCAATTCGAATCGCACAACACCACAAAACACGTCCAACAAGCCCAAATACATCCAATACCAGTGTATTGGATGTATGTGGGCTTGTTGGACTGCAACAGCCAAACAGGTAAACAAAGGCCCAAAACACAACCACTCCTTATAACACACCCACCCAAAGTTCAAACACAGCCACAGCCACACCCACACCCACAAATGGACCAATAAAAAGGGCCCACACACACAAACCATGAGCCTTTGCAACAGGCCCACTGCTGCCAGACCCCACAGACAACCCACAGCACCATACTTGAACCTTGACTACACCTGACACTTGCACACCTTCACACAACCACCTTCACAAACACCCCCTCATCACATTCACACACACACCTTCACAACCACACACACACACCCACAACCACCCACACCCACACCCCACACCATGCCCACAGACAGGAATCCAAAGTTCACAACAGCGGAGCTGGAGATCCTAGTCAACGAAATCATCAGAGTCGAGCCACAGCTCTTTGGAACATTGGTCAGACAGACCCGCGTATCAGCAAAATCAGCCATGTGGCAGAGGATCGTCGAGAGGGTGAATGCTGTTGTGCCCATCAGAAGGACCAGGCATGAATGCCAAGCCAGGTGGTACGATCTGCGGAGGACGGTCCGCCGCAAAATGACTGACGAATATAACCAGGGAAACATTACTGGAGGTGGCCCGCCCCGCAGACCGGTACACTACCATCCCTGGGAGGAGAAGGTGATGCGCACGCTGCCGCTGGTGGGAGTACACGGAGTAGAAGGAGTTGCCGAGCCTGGTGAGTACACAAACAACTCACCTCACATGGGGGGAACCGCATCAACAACCCAACTCACAATAATGCACGCAACTACCCCAAAGCCATCACCGGACACAACCACACTCCAAAAACACGCACATGCCACTAGCGGCTCCATGCCCCATGCACCAAGCAAGGCCATGCAAAGTCACAGGGCACACAAAACACCTACACACAAGACAGGATGTCCGTGATGCTGGGAGGGTGTGCCTCCAAAAAAACATTGTGCAACTCAGAAGAAGACACCAATGCCCTCAGCCCATATGGCTTAGGGCAGAGCTATACAAACAGTGTGTCCCGACACTGTACTGTGTCGCCTGCAAATGGTGGCCGCGTAGCAGGATGACATGGGTATGAAGGCCCAATTTGCACATAACAGCAGCTAATGAAGAGGCAGCACTGTGAAAGAGTGTCAGCACACACCGCCGCAGCAGCGCAGACTCAGAGACACTCTGCCCAATGGGGGCCGGGAGATTCTAAACAAAGCCACATGAACAAGCCAATGGCCTTTGAAATACCTGCAAAGTGTGTGTGCCCAGGAAGCTGGGCTGAGGTGACAGAGGGTGACAGACAGACGGAGGGAGAGGGAGGGAGAGGGAGAGAGAGGGAGGGAGGGAGAGGGAGAGAGAGGGAGGGCGACAGAGGGCGACAGAGGGAGACAGACAGAGGGAGGGAGAGGGAGAGAGAGGGAGGGAGACAGAGGTCGACAGAGGGAGACAGACAGAGGGAGGAGGGTGACAGAGGGAGGGAGAGAGGGAGACAGAGGGAGACAAAATCACCCTTGGGTGGTGTGGGCATGTCCGCTCGTCAGCAGGTGGACTGTGTGCATGTTGACAAGGTCTGGCAGTGCGTGAAACACCCCTTTTTCTGTTGGAAATCACTGGGCCATGTGTCAAACTGTGCACGAGTAGATCTTTGCTGCAGGCACAAACCTAACCTTACACCCAGTATACCCACTCACTGTGTTTGTTAGAACCCAGTCACAAATGCATATGTTACCTACCTGCATTCTCCAATAGATATGAAAAAGCACCATTTTCCCACGTACAGTGCAACACGTAAGCCGGTTCTGCATCGCTCGCTACGCACGCTCGCTACACTGCTCACTGCGTTAAAAAATGATGCAACAACAAAGAGTGTGTCACACATAGGAGAAGTGTTGAAAGCTGTGGCCAAGGGACATACCCATGCACCATGCACAATGCACAGGGACTTGCCAAGTACAGACAAGGTAGATGACACTTGGCCCTGCTGTAGACAGCACAAGGCAATTCTGTGACCACTGCACACTCAAACACCAACTACACATGCCACCTACCTACCACAGGAACTCACATTCACTGTCATGCCAGCGTGCACCATGTGGGGATAGACACATCACCTGGTAGACCCAATGACAAATCACACCACACCCAACAGCATGCCCGGTCACACCCCCCCCTTACACAAGCACACACCCCCGGGGCAGCCAACGCAAATTGGCACTCCCACAATGGATATGTGGCCAATCCATAGCCAAATAAGCATCCCAACACTCATTAGACAGGTCAAATAACCAGGAGTACATATCAATCTGTCCTCCGCAACATACCCATCCACAAGTGCACTGTGAGAGGAATGCTAGACATATCCAACTACCCAGAGGAACTGTGCCAACTTGAATATGTATGAAACATGGATGACGCATGAAACACCATTAACATTGTCTCTCTCTCACACACAGGGCAACATCGTCGATCTCTCCCCAACACTGGGGGGAAGAATCACAGGACCAGGCTCGGCGTGATGATGATCCCACCGGCAGCGACGACTCTCACCACACCGTGGATGACCCCGACCAACCTGGCCCCTCTGGTGCCCAAGCACCTGCGTCAGGTACAACTGTGCCAACCACCACCCCCATTCCTGCCACATCCCAGGATACACACAGGAGCCCTGCTCGCACACAACAACGCAGCCAGTCTGACCAGGAGGGACAAGGTACTCCGGGCACCCAGGAGGAGGCAGGCGACCCTGCAAATGCCATCCCTCACGGGTCCCGGAGACCCGATGTGCCCACAACGGCAGGCCAGGCTCAAGTGGGCAGGGGTGGTGGGAGTGGAGGACGGCGGAGGCGCGAACCTGACCAGACAGCTGAGGAACCCGTTATGTCACACGTCCGCTACATCCTGGACACATACCGGTGTGACACCAGGGGCATCAGCCAGGTAGTGGAGACCCTCAATGAGATTAAGAACTTGCAGGCCGAGCAATATGCCAGTCAACAGCAACACCAAGGACGGATGGAGGCAAGACAGGCTGAGCTCGTGGCAGTGCTAACAGACATGAGCCGTTCGGATTGGCGAAAACATGGGCAACCCTCCCTGTGCCACCAGGCGAAGGTCACCACCAGCCACAGGGAGGGATCAGGAGGAGGAGGATTCGTCCGACAGAGCATCACAGACATCGTCACGGCCTGCTTCTGAGGGTCCCCCCAGGAAGGTGGGTCGTCCACGCAAAAGACCGTGAGAGTCAGCGGACCATCACCATCTCCCAGGCCACCTGGCCTGGCACCTAGCCCTCTGGCGCAACAGCAGCACCTCATCCAATGACATTCTCTGCCACATGGACTTGCTGGTCACTGTCTGACCAATGTTGACAAAGACTGTGGCATGGACTCTGATGACTTCCAATGGCAAGGATCCCAACTCCCCCTGTGAACTTTGGATTACAGACACCCGGCGAGCACCTCTTTACATACCCCCAAACATGTACCCCACCACTAATAAAAATCATAAAATCACGAGATGATGCCGTCATTTTGCATTATTCCATAACATGTGTGTGTTGGAAAGTCAAACCATGCCTGAGTTTTGAAGTAACTCCAACCATGCATACCCTGGGGTCTGAGTCTGGCACAGGACACACATGGGTCACAATGTATCATCCAATACAGACATGGAGCACCATACTCACCCGTGATGGGCCCAACCAGCTAAGGGGATGCCTGCACAACTGTGCGGACAGACCTATTTCCAAGAGCAACAGTCATGCACAGAGGTCAGGGATCATGTGGAGTGTCCTGGGGTGGGAGTCCCAGGTATGTGTAGCCAGGTGGGAGAACTATGTCCTGCATAAGGGAGTCAGGTGGATGTGGAGAATGGTGGCCAGGCCAAGGTTGGATGCATGGATATGGCACAATGGGGTCTTGGATGACAGTGCAACAAGGTTGTGTTGGGGTCGTGGTCGTGGGCTGCATCCTGAGTGTGGGCGTGGATTGTGAAGGTCATCCTGCAGCTGACAGTGATCCATTGCAGCTATCTCTGTTGGACGGTGATGTGGCTGGGTTGCCGGATGTTGAAGCAGAGCTGTGCAGATGCACCCTGGATGTGGACAAGTATCATGGGAGTTGTAACGTACTTCTCCGTAGAGTGCAGGGTAGGATTAGAAACGGATGTTGTAGTTGACCTGGGGGATGGTCTGTCTTGCCTTGAGGTGGATCGAACTGTGGATCTTGTGCATAATGCAGAGTGTGCTGAAGCCTGAGGTACAGATGCTGGTGATCATCATAGCACATGTGAGCAAGCAATCCATGATGCACACCAGCTCGTGTGCGTGGACACTGTGTGCCTGTGCAGGGCCCTTGCGGGTGAGACACAAGCAGTTGACCCAGCTGTAAGGGGACAATCCGCAGATGAACACCTCAGTCGTGTACAAGTCCAGCATCAGGTGGCCGATGTTCAGCCATCTGCCAATGGATACCATGCATTATTCAATTTGAGAACTGGCAAGGACTGCGTCTTTGGGGAGGGTGAGGAGCACCTGGCTGGCAATGGGACACCAGATGCTGATGAGATGCAGTGCGCATGTCATGGCGTAGAGGGGGATCCTGGACACATTGTAGACGGACACGCTGAGACAGGATACCTGTGCCATGTGTCCCACAACGACACCATTCTACATGCAGAGGCCTGGAGTACCACTCCCATGGCCTTGTTGGGGTACAGAGCCGGTGGGGAGTAGGAGGGACATGACCTGGTTGGTGTGACAGGGCCTGGAAGGCGTGCCAGCGCTGTGTAGGCAGTTGGAGTTGCACACTCATTATGCAAAGGTGTTGTGTGGGCGATGAGTGCATGCCTGAGTGCATGCAACAGATGTATTGGATGGACATTGCTTGGTGGGTGGCCTCAACATCATGGTGTAGCGTGATGTGGCACATGCAAGGACATGAGGCACGTGCAATGTGCACGTAGCATGTGCAGACGGTCCAGCCTTTGCCACCGCAACTGTGTCACACACAAGCAGATTACACCAAAAGGAATGGGTGGAGGGAGGAAGGGGGGTGCGTCTTAGAGGCGTGTGTGTGACGGCAAATATAGAAACTCTGTGTGCCCTTGCTGCAGGGCCCGCAGCAGCAGGCGCCATGTCCTGAAAACCATGCCACAAGTTGTACACAAACACAATCATGTCAGAAAGGACTACTGCAAAAGCTGTATGATAAGGAAGGAGTGTCTGGTTCAACATGGCACACACACAGACAATGGATGCACATGCAGCAAAGTGGCCGTTGTGGGGACTGAGATGCCAAAATACCTACACAGCCATGTACATCATGCACAATACATATCATAATCCCTGACAAACAGCTAGCATCTTGCTACTCTACACATAGACTCATATGCACAATCTGTGATAACTATGCCAGACATGCCGCATGCACAGTGGCAAGAGACCTGCATTGACAGAGATGAGGCACCTTGGAGGCTGAGGGACACCTTTGTTAGTCATGTTTGCCGGAAGGAAAATGCATCTATATTAACAGATGCACAGGTCATATGGATGAACATGTGGGACCTACACTGGCACCCCCCTTTGCACCACAGATGCAGGAAATCCATAGAACTGGCACACAAGTGACGGGTTTGAGGCAAACACCCCGTGCTGCTCACGGAGAGGCTGCTATTCACCATTGAGCCTCTGATGGGGATGTCCCACACTATGTCAACCCGGTGCATCCCGTATGTTTCCGAGGGCAGTGTCACACACATTGATGCCTTCATCCCAATCCACAATCACATTACAGATGACTGTCACCAAGTGTGACTATCAATTCAGGTGAATCCAGCTCCATGTCATATGCTCCATGGTGATTCTACATGTATGCAAAGTAACCAAACATGAACAGGAGCAGTGCACACACATTCCAAACAAATTTCACACCCATAAAGCCGTGCTGCATCCCTTACCCTAAGGAGAATTGTCGACATGTCCGTGCATGTTACGCTGATTCAGCACACGTTGCTGTATTCATGAGGAATAGCAGGAGCACAACAATGCCACCAGCAGACAGCATGCGCAAATACCTGGGGATGAGACACATACAAGAAGTGAGCCAAAAGAAGCACATCCGCATGCATGGGCATGTACTCGACACGTATAAGGTTGTCAACATGCTAGGTGAAAATAGTGTCTCAGGAAAGACATTCTTTTTTTACACCATCACTCGAGTGACACATCCAAACACACCTCTGACTCACTTGCCATACATGCAGATGGACCCACACATTGCAACACATGCCACACAAGGCTTAATGCGTGCACACTCAGACACTGCAACTCACCACTAAGCAAAGAAGTTGCGTATGAGCCGACTCCGGATGTCCTCTTCCTCCTCCTCCTCAACATCACTTGCCTCGTCACCAAGCCCCTCTTCCTCCACGGGTGGATGTTCCTGCTCATCCGGATCCAGGATGAGTGGCACAGCTTTCTCCACTGCCATGTTGTGCAGCATGCAGCACACAAGGAAAATTTTGCAGACCTTCACCGGTGCATATGGGAGTGCGCCGCCGGTCTTGTGGAGGCACCGGAATCGGCTTTTCAGGAGGCCAAAGGTCCTCTCTATCACTCGCCTGGTCTGCCCATGGGCGTTGTTGTACCGGTGATCGGTAGCCGTTCTGGGGTTGCGGAGAGGCGTGATCAGCCATGGCATGTTGGGATAGCCAGAGTCCCCTACATGGAAACATCATGGACAGAAGTGGGTTAGGAGAAGCAGTAAGACAGAAAGATGACGCTAAATACAAGAGTAACAGAGTATACCCACCAACAAGACATGCTCGTTCGTTGCGCAGCTGCAGCATCATTTCAGGCACCTTGCTACGCCTCATGATTTAGGCATCGTGTGCTGATCCTGGAAAACGAGCACAGGCATGGGAAATCACCATGTTAGTAAGACACACCACAAGGGCATTAATGGAGTGGTAGTGTTTACGGTTGTGAAAGGCTACCTCCTGTGCCTGTGGTGGTACCAAAGCCACATGTGTCCCATCAATAGACCCAAAGACATGGGGCATCCCTCCAAGGGCATAGAAGTCACCCTTGACACCTGTCAACTGCTCAGGAGTTGGGAAATGAATAAACTCATCCAGGTGAACCAACATGGCCTCTAAAAAATCATGCAGGACACGGCTGAACATGGTCTGGGACATGCCACCAACATGAGCTATGGTATCTTGAAACGTACCCGTGGCAAAGAAATGTGGGGCTGCCATCACCTTCATCATGGGTGTCAGTGCAGTAGGATGCCTGTGTAGCGGTTGGAGGTGTGGTGCCAGCCTTGCTGTCAAGTTCACAATCAACCGTTGGGTGAAGCGGCAGCAGCTTATACAGTCACGTTCCCTCAGGGCAGCCAAGTCTGGCATTGGTCGGGGGAGAGGCGGAGCCCTGCAGTAATTTGGAAGGGACAACGAAGAGTGAGTACAGTACAACAACAATGTCAATGTACTGAGCACATGTTAAACAGCCAATACACATATGCTACATACAGAGTCAGGTCTGTGCAATATATCCTGGACACGTATGCCAGGCAGGTGACACTCCTACCAAGAGCCAGCTACAAACATGGATTCTCAAGCTCAACATGACATGGCATGAAACTAGCTGTGGGCCAGTGTAAGTGAACAGGCAGACGCATTACAGGAGTGACAGACATCCACATATGTGCAGCTGAAGGATGTTTATCATACAGACAGGTCGCGGAACACTAGAGGCACAGGTCACATGTCCCTGAAAAAAGGACAGACCACACACCTTGCCATGAAGGGGTACATGTCAAGACTGATCACACATACATTGATACTATGCAGATATGTCCTTGTCTCGCAAGTCCATGTTCGATGCATACATACACACATTACGTCTGATTCCACATGTGTCCTGGTGTGCATAATAGTGTGCCATGCCCATCCACACACATGCACATGTTGGATGCAGCAACTGCAGATACATTTGACGGAACACCAACAGCAAGCTTATTTTAACACATGACACAGACATGACATACTCAAATCGTGCAACGCCGGTAGTCACATGTCAGGTGTAATTATCCGTGTACCTGGCATCAGGGGACAGTTGCGGGTGTTGGCGACTGTGCCATGCCAGTGACGCATTGCCCAACAAGTCTGTACTACATGCACACATGTCAAAGGTGTGAAGGGGATGTGTGGCACATAGTGCACCATCACACATGACATGTGTACACAGCTCATCACACATCTATTGGGTTCAAACATGAGGAGATTTGTGCCACATCACAGCCTAACACACCTAGGCCTGAGACATGTAGGACTGCACTGACAATGACTTGATGTCCAGCCTTGGCCAAGTATGACAGCTCAATTCCTTTCTGTGTGCCGCCTGTCACCAGTGTAAGGTGTTAAACGCACCGTACACACGCTCTGAGGGCGTGTGTAGGGTCCGTATCACTATGGTAGTGTAGCCGTAGGCATACACCATGGTGATACGGTCCGTACACGCGTGTGTAGGGTCCGTATCACTATGGTAGTGTAGCCGTACGCCATGGTGATACGGTCCGTACACGCGTGTGTAGGGTCCGTATCACTATGGTAGTGTAGCCGTAGGCGTACGCCATGGTGATACGGTCCGTACACTCGTGTGTAGGGTCCGTATCCCTCTGGCGTACATGTGGGTGAGTGTCTATGTGGAGTGTTGCAGCCAGATGCATGAGGGATGCATATACCCTACCCATCTGATGTGAGCAGGGAGCAGTGCTGTGTGTCTGACGTGCTGGGCTAGCCCAACACCTGTGACACCCCCCAGTCAAGTGGCACATGTGCAGAGTGAGGTTTGTACCCGCAGTTGCCAATGGCAGGTGATTGTCCTGTGCCTGTGTGTGTCTGTGTACTCTGCTGAGGTTGCGTCAGTGGCCTGGGGCATGTGACTGCTTTGAGGTGCTGCACATAATCCTGGTGTAGCTTGTGATGCACAGTGTGAGCCAGGATCATTGATTGTGTGGCACCCCTCATTCCACCTGTGTACTTTCAATGCCACGTAGTGCATTTGGCCTTCCCCAGAGGATAATGTCCCTATGACAAAGGTGCAATGAGTTGGCTGCATACTATGCCCTGTTCACACCAGCCAAATTGTTCAAATGTGTGTCTCTGTGATATGTAGCAGGTGTATTGATGTTGTCTCACTTTGTCATCCTCACAGGTAGGCACCTATGCCAAGGGTGAGATCTGGAAGGAGGCCGTCAGGGCCGTGAGGTCGGTCGAGGGACGAAAGCGGCGCCTGGCCCAGGTGAGGAAACGCTGGCAGGATATCCGGTGCTGGACCAGGAGGATCGCCCGGGTCCTGCTGAGGGACTCACCAGAAGGTCATAAGAACCGTGGGCGCCGCCGCCTCACCCACATAATGAAGCGTGTCCTGGCGGTGGTCTTCCCAGAGATGGATAGGCGCTTACAGGAGAAGCAGCAGCAGGAAGGGGGTAGGTACATGTGTTTGTTGTGTGTCACCAGATTTTGGAAGTGCCCAGTCGCATGGATACACAGCCAGGGTTTATATGTGCAGTGCATATCCTGTTCCCCCAAGTCAACCCGTGCTGTTCTTCCTCCCTTCCCCTCCTTGACATGTGTACCCTGATCTGTGTGTAGTCACTCTTGCACAAGGTTATCTAGGCTGCCAGTTAATCCAAGTGCCCAATGCTTGCAGCATCATGTGTGGGGGTGGTGTGTGACATGTGTTGGGACCTTGCCTGTGCCCTGGCCAGTTCAGTCATTGTGATGTCCATGTTAGTTGCCACTGATGCTGAGTCCCGACATAGGAGTGTGTCTTACAAGTGTACTGCCTTACAGCATGCATGACCAATGTTGTGCCCTCAGACATGATGTGCATGAGTGGGAGATGTGCATAGTGCAGGGACGGTCGCTTCTGTTGCTGTCATATCCATACAGGACCATGGAAGAGTGTGGCCACTACAGTCCCCTGGGGCACCTTTTCCTAGGTATCATGTGTGTCATCCAACAATGTGGACATTCACAGTGTCTTCAGCATAGGTTGGGCTCTGTGGCATTGTACCCTGGCCTAATTTGTCTTTCCGTAAAGTGTGCTACATGTGTCCACTGTACAGGGTGACCCAATTTGGCTTGTGCATACTCACAGTGGCCAGTGCCTGTGTGTCTTGGTACAACTATCTGATGATGGTTGTTTGTCAATTATATGTGTGGACAGGCTCACAAGGAGTACTATGTGTACACTCAGGATTTATTGAAGGGCATGTTTGTAATCCCCGAGTAGGAGGTGTAAGTACTTCCTCTGTCTCAATCACATTGTCTCAGGTAGGGGGGTTTTGTGCGGGAAAGGCCTACATGTCCAAACCTTATGTCTCCTTGCCAGGTCTGGCCTGTGTGTGATGATTGTCTGAACATACACTCAACATGCAGTGACCCAGTCATGTTGGGCATGGTTTAATGTATTCGCTAAGCAGCATGTGCCAAAAGATAGGAGACAAGGTTCCTGATCATCCCTTTTTTGGCAACGGTGTGTGGTCCAGATGCTGTGCTCGACTGTCCCCAGAGACTGGCTCCTCTGTCTAATTTGATATCAAGTTATTTGCTGTTGTGTCATGCTCTCCATTGTTTCCCAGCGGCATGGTGGGTCAACCAACTGTGTGGTGCAGGGCCTACATATGTGCGTAGTATTGTAGATGTTACTCATGTTGTTTTTCATGCTATGCACTGTGACCTATGTAGTTTTGAATCATGTGTCATATGTATACAGGTGTCTGATTTTTCCTGTCTCTTCACCTTGCCCACAGCATCGTCGGGGGAAACCGAGGGAGACACTGGCACGGACCTTGAGGAGGGATCGAGCACCGGTGCCACCAGTACTGGGGAGTCTGGCGCAGCGAGTGGCACGGGAGGCTGAGGGGAGTGAGGCGGGGGACCTGTCCAGTCCCACCACCGACTATGACGCTGACGGGTCCGAGGCTGAGCTCCCAGAGAGGGCGGAGGCTGCTCCCAGAGCTGAAAACAGCACTCCATCTGTCGCCGCCCCCTCCATTCACATCACCGGCCTCCCACTTGCTCGGGTCCCTTCCCTCCGTGCTAGGCGACAACATGTCTCCTTGGTGCCAGGCACCGCACCCACTGCCCCTGTCTCCCCTGCTGCCGTCAATGCCGAGTCTGTGGACATTCTGCGGCAGTTGCAGGTTGGTCAGACATCACTGCTTAATGTCCTCCATGGCCACACCAGACTGCTGACACAGATGCTGTCGTACATGGAGGGCATGTCAGCAGCGATGTCTGATCAACGGATGTTGCTGAAGTCCATAGACTCGTCACTGACTGCAGCAGTGGATCTCCAGCAGCGCTCTGTCCCCCCCTACCCCTGCACCATCCACACTTCCCACTCCCATGCCTGTCCCACGCACACCCAGATGTCCCCATGCACGCACCCCACCAGACACAGGCAGCACACCACCAGGGAAGGCCAAGCGCACTCCTCCAGTCACGCACACACAGGGGGAAGTGGGCACACCCACTGGGTCGGGGGGCAAACGGCAGCCACGCAGCCACAGTGGGAGTCCGCAGTCCTCAAGACCCACTTCCTCCAAAACCACTCCCCTTAGCTCTCCTGGCCAACTGTCAGATAAAGAGTCCTTCGTGGCCAGTGTGTCCCTCAGCCCCAGTGTGGTACCACCCCGCAAGCGGTGGAGGCAGTGCCCGGCCAGGGTAGTTGAGTCCCCCCCCTGTCCACACCCTCCCCCAGTAGCGCTGCAACCCATCTCTCCGACCCCCTCCCCCTCCTTGGGGCCTGTGGTTCATTCGGGTGCAGGGGAGACACTGGCAGAGCCTGCAACTGTGTGCAGCGCCCTGCTAACCACCACCTTTGGCGCTGCCCCACCCCCTGTGGTGGAGTTGTCCGTCCCTGCACCCACAACACCTACCCTTGCCCCTCCTGTCCCTGCGGTGCCTGGTCCTTCCCCCCCACATGATGCCCCCCTTCTGTGGATGATATGGAAGAGTGAACTGTGCAGGCAATCTAGGGGAGACGCGTCCCAAAGTGTCCCCCACCAGGACTTCGCACATGGCCTGGCCTATGGGCCCTGTATATAGTGGTGAATAAAGCATTTTGTTTTTCATTTGCACACAAATGCTTTTCTGATCTTGCTGTTGGTGGTGCGGCTCCATGATTTGGGGTGGTGATAATTTGTTAGGTGTCTGGGAAATGTTGTAGTGTGCTGCTCATGGGGTGGACCCTGGTATCTGTGTGCCATCACAAGGTATCTGCAAATAATCTTTGGTCATGTAAGCTCTTACTGTATGGTGACATTGTCCCAAGGTGTGTTCCTTCCTCTGTGGACCCTGACATCTTCCCTGCAGGGTATTTCCCAATTGTTGTGCTGAGCTCTGTCTACATTTCCTGGGTGTGTGACGGATCCCTTCAACTTTGGCCATGCATGCTCAGCAATGTCTCCACCTGCATCATTTGTGGCATCCTTGGTGGTCACTGTACTTGTGTATGGAGTATATTGGCATGACTTCATGTGGACATGTTCCCTTTTACGCACTATGCATGTGTGTACTCCCAGCCTCGCACACATGTGTTACGTGTTCTGCAGGGTCTTTGGGCACCTGTCTGACAATTGTGGGCATTGTATCTGTGGGTACTCCACCCTTTTCCTTCCATGGGAGGCAACAACTTGTTGGCTGCCCCAGCACCTGTACATTCCTATCAGTCCTGGAATGTGCGTGACAGAGTGTGTTCCCTTTGGGTCTCTTAGTTTAGTAGGGTGGCACATGAATATACAGTCTTGTTGCATGCTCTCAGTGTGTGTATTGTGCTGCCAGCGCCAGGGGTGGGTAAGCATGTGTCATTTGTCATCACACCCACATGTGGTGTGTCATGCAGTGGGGGATGGACATCCACCCTCATGGGAGTAGGACACTGCTGTCAGTGATGTGTTGGCATGCCACTCTCAATATAGTCGCACTTTGTGTATGCCTTCATGCACCCATTGAGTTTTGCTAATTGTAGGATGGTGTACACACCACCATGTCTCTGTCCACTGCTGGGAGGACTCTGCACCCACCCCTCCAATGTCTGGGCACTGCTGGGAGGACTCTGCACCCACCCCTCCTGTGTCTGGGCACTGCTGGGAGTGATAGGCACCCACCCCTCCTATGTCTGGGCACTGCTGGGAGGACTCTGCACCCACCCCTCCTATGTCTGGGCACTGCTGGGAGGACTCTGCACCCACCCCTCCTGTGTCTGGGCACTGCTGGGAGGACTCTGCACCCACCCCTCCTGTGTCTGGGCACTGCTGGGAGTAATAGGCACCCACCCCTCCCATGTCTGGGCACTGCTGGGAGTGATAGGCACCCACCCCTCCTATGTCTGGGCACTGCTGGGAGGACTCTGCACCCACCCCTCCTATGTCTGGGCACTGCTGGGAGGACTCTGCACCACCCCTCCTGTGTCTGTGCACTGCTGGGAGGACTCTGCACCCACCCCTCCTATGTCTTGGCACTGCTGGGAGGACTCTGCACCCACCCCTCCTGTGTCTGGGCACTGCTGGGAGTGATAGGCACCCACCCCTCCTGTGTCTGGGCACTGCTGGGAGTGATAGGCACCCACCCCTCCCATGTCTGGGCAATGCTGGGAGTGATAGGCACCCACCCCTCCTATGTCTGGGCACTGCTGGGAGGACTCTGCACCCACCCCTCCTGTGTCTGGGCACTGCTGGGAGGACTCTGCACCCACCCCTCCTGTGTGTGGGCACTGCTGGGAGGACTCTGCACCCACCCCTCCTGTGTGTGGGCACTGCCGGGAGGACTCTGCACCCACCCCTCCTATGTCTGGGCACTGCTGGGAGGGCTCTGCACCCACCCCTCCTGTGTCTGGGCACTGCTGGGAGTGATAGGCACCCACCCCTCCTATGTCTGGGCACTGCTGGGAGGACTCTGCACCCACCCCTCCTATGTCTGGGCACTGCTGGGAGGACTCTGCACCCACCCCTCCTGTGTCTGGGCACTGCTGGGAGGACTCTGCACCCACCCCTCCTGTGTCTGGGCTCTGCTGGGAGGACTCTGCACCCACCCCTCCTGTGTCTGGGCACTGCTGGGAGGACTCTGCACCCACCCCTCCTATGTCTGGGCACTGCTGGGAGGACACTGCACCCACCCCCTCCTGTGTCTGGGCACTGCTGGGAGTGATAGGCACCCACCCCTCCCATGTCTGGGCACTGCTGGGAGTGATAGGCACCCACCCCTCCTATATCTGGGCACTGCTGGGAGGACTCTGCACCCACCCCTCCTATGTCTGGGCACTGCTGGGAGGACTCTGCACCCACCCCTCCTGTGTCTGGGCACTGCTGGGAGGACTCTGCACCCACCCCTCCTATGTCTGGGCACTGCTGGGAGGACACTGCACCCACCCCTCCTGTGTCTGGGCACTGCTGGGAGTGATAGGCACCCACCCCTCCCATGTCTGGGCACTGCTGGGAGTGATAGGCACCCACCCCTCCTATATCTGGGCACTGCTGGTAGGACTCTGCACCCACCCCTCCTGTGTGTGGGCACTGCCGGGAGGACTCTGCACCCACCCCTCCTGTGTGTGGGCACTGCTGGGAGGATTCTGCACCCACCCCTCCTATGTCTGGGCACTGCTGGGAGGACTCTGCACCCACCCCTCCTGTGTCTGGGCACTGCTGGGAGGACTCTGCACCCACCCCTCCTGTGTCTGGGCTCTGCTGGGAGGACTCTGCACCCACCCCTCCTGTGTCTGGGCACTGCTGGGAGGACTCTGCACCCACCCCTCCTATGTCTGGGCACTGCTGGGAGGACACTGCACCCACCCCTCCTGTGTCTGGGCACTGCTGGGAGTGATAGGCACCCACCCCTCCCATGTCTGGGCACTGCTGGGAGTGATAGGCACCCACCCCTCCTATATCTGGGCACTGATGGGAGGACTCTGCACCCACCCCTCCTATGTCTGGGCACTGCTGGGAGGACTCTGCACCCACCCCTCCTGTGTCTGGGCACTGCTGGGAGGACTCTGCACCCACCCCTCCTATGTCTGGGCACTGCTGGGAGGACTCTGCACCCACCCCTCCTGTGTCTGGGCACTGCTGGGAGTTATAGGCACCCACCCCTCCTGTGTCTGGGCACTGCTGGGAGTGATAGGCACCCACCCCTCCCATGTCTGGGCACTGCTGGGAGTGATAGGCACCCACCCCTCCTATGTCTGGGCACTGCTGGGAGGACTCTGCACCCACCCCTCCTATGTCTGGGCACTGCTGGGAGGACTCTGCACCCACCCCTCCTGTATCTGGGCACTGCTGGGAGGACTCTGCACCCACCCCTCCTATGTCTGGGCACTGTTGGGAGGACTCTGCACCCACCCCTCCTATGTCTGGGCACTGCTGGGAGGACTCTGCACCCACCCCTCCTATGTCTGGGCACTGCTGGGGCTGATGGCCACACACCCCTATGTATCTGTCCACTGGCGTGGTACGACCCGTACCCACGCTCTTAAGGCGTGGGTACGGGCCGTACCCCTACGGCACCCCAACAATGGCCGTACGGCCCGTACCCACGTCCCAAAGGCATGGGTATGGGCCGTACCGCCATTGTTGGGGTGACGTAGGGGTGGGCGTGGTACCACGCCCACCCCTACGTCACCCCAACAATGGCGGTACGGCCCGTACCCATGTCCCAAAGGCATGGGTACGGGTCGTACCACGCCCACCCCTACGTCACCCCAACAATGGCGGTACGGCCCGTACCCACGTCCCAAAGGCATGGGTACGGGTCGTACCACGCCCACCCCTATGTCACCCCAACAATTGTGGTACGCACCGTACCCACGCCTTAAGAGCGTGGGTACGGGTCGTACCACACCCACCCCTACGTCACCCCAACAATGGCGGTACAGCCCGTTCCCATGCCTTTGGGACGTGGGTACGGGCCGTACCGCCATTGTTGGGGTGACGTAGGGGTGGGCGTGGTACGACCCGTACCCACGCTCTTAAGGCGTGGGTACGGTGCGTACCACAATTGTTGTGTTGCTGGTTCGCGTCCATGTCGACTTCCGTTGTGGCGGACGCAGGCCTTGGTGGAGACGCCCCCGCCCCCCGAAGTGACCAGGCTCTGGGGGTCAGGTATGTACAGGGCATGTATGATTTTTAACTTGAGTGGGGGTTATGTTTCCTGCCCCTGCCCCCCCTTTGCCCCTGGGTGTTGTTCTGACCTTCTGCGGCATCTGCGTCGGTTCCTGTGCACCAGGTGGACTGCTATGAGGGCCGGGATGACACTTAGGTTGGGGTCCATGGCTGTCCATCGCGTACAGGTGCTCCTTCTGCGCGTCGTCCTGATTTCCGGGCAGTTTTTGGTTGCCGTCAAATATAATCCGTGCGGAGTGACGTGGGCACAGATCGTACTTGCTGGTTCGTGAAACGCTGCCTGACTCCGTCCGGACGTCACGTCCACGGTGTCCCGGATCTGATTTGTATGTATTTTTTTGCCGGTCGGTGTTTTTTACGATTCGTACAGAAATGGTGTTTCTGTACGAATCGTACTAGCGGGTTTGTAAGGTGTTTTTCCCGGGTACGAGTCGGACGGAGAAAACTCTCCGTCCGACGGTTCGTACCCGGGTTTTACAGGATCGGAATCGGCACCTAAATGTTGAACAGAAACAAATATATCAACAAGTGAAAGAGCAGATTGACCATGGGTTACTTCATGAAAAGAAAGGGTGCTCATGTACATAATTTCAACCTATCCGAATGTATGTGAGTGTTCAAGCTGGAAAAGGAAAAAGTTTCTTAATTAAAGTAATTACAAGTTATCTGCAATAAACAGCTGAGTCGCATTTGTCTTGTGTTGTCACTGCTCCAACTGGGTTGGCAGCACATAACATTAAAGGAATTACTTTACATTGTTTACTAATGCTACCAGTAGAGCATGAGAACAAATTGGAATACTACAAGCTATCTGGAGAAGCTTGTTGTGAAGTTTCAAGAGTCTTGAAGAAAATGAAACTTCTCATTATTGATGAGGTGAGCATGGTCTCTAACTTGATGCTTGCCTTTGTGCATTTAAGAATGCAACAAATTCTTAAAACAGAGTATGACGTGTTATTTGGAGGAAAACACGTCATCGTTTTTGGAGAACTATTGCAACTTACTCCGGTAAAAGGACAACTGGTATTTAAAACACTTGCACATGAAGATACCAGAAAGTCTCTTGGTAGTGTTGGTAATGTGAACATTTGGACTAATTTTGAATACAAAGAACTGACAACAAATATGCGACAGGCAAATGATGCTGAATATGGAAGTATTCTTCAAGATATAAGAATTGGAATTCTTACAAAACATGGCAAACAAGCTTTGGAAAGTCGATTACTTTGCAATGTCTTTCCCAATGAAAATGTACTTTCTGCAAAAGTGTACATGAAAATTACTGAAAATAAATCAGTGATCTGTTTAATGCCAACACTGCAAGAGTGTTCCATATTCAACGAAGAACTATTGAAACTGGAAAATGAAGAAATTTTAAAAATTGAAGCAATCGATAAAATAAAGCATGAAGGAATTACTATTATTTTGATGGGAAAGTTGAAGACAAAACTGGATTCTTTATAAAAAAAAATATCTAAAACAGCTGGTTTAGAAAAGACACTGTATGCGTGTGTAAACAGTCGGGTAATTTTAAGGCGAAATTTGGATGTAGAAAAAGGGTTAGTTAATGGCGCAATGGGTAAAGTGGTAGATTTTGTTAATTATCAGAAAAAAGAAGGAATTGAATTTTTAAAAATTAAATTTGATCAGATTGAAGAAGTTAAAGAAATTGGTTGTTGTTCAGTTCGTTTTTTGCTTGTTAAAGATTTATATGTCCATAGGAAACAATTTACATTTTCTCTGGCATATGCAGTGACTATTCATAAATCTCAAGGATTAAGTGTAGACAGTGCATTGGTGAACATTGGATCTACTGTATTTAAAGATGGTATGGCATATGTTGCTTTGTCGCGAGTCAGAACATTATCTGGTGTGTTTTTGATTGATTTTGATGAGCCAAAGGTTACTGCAGATGCAAACTGTGTAAAAGAGTATAATAGGTTAAGAAGGGTGTATGCTCCAAATTTAGGTCAATATCCTGTATCTGAAAAGAAGGTTTGACAGTATCTGTTCTGAAGGTGTTGAGAAGGGAATAGCACAAGATAATGTTGTGATTGCAAGTAAAAAGAAATTAGACACTGTTGAAGAGGTTGTTGGTTATCAGTCTGAAAATAGTTCAGGTGTCAACTGCTATGCTAATGTAGTGGTCAATGTTGTTTTTTATCTTGAAGGTTTGCAAGAACAAACTATGCAGAATCGGCAACAAAGATTTTGTTCTCTGTTGCATTCTGTTTTTGAAAAATTGACAACAGACACAAGTAAAATACAATCTGTTTCAGATGTTCGTAATGTTTTGGATGTGTGTTCTGGTTCTACACAATTTTCACAAAATATCCAACAAGATGTTCAGGAATTTTTAATGTATATGCTTACCATTTTTGAAAATGAAGGTGTAGAAATAGAAAATATTTTTGGCCTTTCTTACAAATGGGAACATTATTGTGAAAATTGCATGTATACATGTAGCTCCAATGTAGACACTGAGAGTTCTGTATTTATTACCAGACTGTAAATCAGTGTCTTTCAATAAATTAGTTAAAGGTGCAAATCAAAACATAGAGTGTAGCCAATGTAAATCAGAAATGTTATCCACATTATTTTTAACAAAATATGGCAAATACATAATTTTAATGATGCAACGTTGTACAGCTGACGGAAGAAAATTGGATACTTTAATAAAGCAATTTGTAGCAGCACAACTATCAATATCAGGAAGGACTTTTGTATCAATTGCTATAATTTTCCATGATGGTCCTTCCACCACATCTGGGCATTACACTGCCTATCTAAAATGTGACAAAGGCTGGAAACTTTGTAATGATGCCCAGTTGGTTTTCAAACAACGTTTGCCTAGTGGGGGGGCGCTAGGTGGCGCACGACCGACATGGCCGCGCGTCTGTGAGGCTCCTGCCCAGCCGAGCAGGAGAACATACATTATCCCGATCCTAAGCCGGAGAAACTTCTGACCAAGGGGTCCATTGCCTGGCGGAGGGGCTTCTGAACCGAACGGTGCCAACTTTGCCTACTGGGAGGCTCCCGTTCTGGTGGTGGCCGCCGTTGTGGACTGGACAGGCCCTGCGCGCCCTCTATCACGATCGGGAGGCGGGCGGCCGGAGCGGCCTGACCGGGAGAGGCACTGGGGCCGCCCCTGTGACGGAGCCTGGCCCGGGCGACCTGCGGAGGAGAGGAGCCAAATATCCTACCCTGTGGACCCCCGCTGGGGAGTGGACGGGGGAGGCCGTTAACTCCGCTGCGGTGCACTGAACTGGCCGAGGCTGTGGGACGCGGCGCGCTCTGGGGCGCACATGGCTGTCTCCGAGGTCCCCCCCCTCCCCTATAACCGCCTGGAGCACCGCGACGGTGGAGCTGCCTCTTGAGGGGTGTGTGTGGCGCAGCTTCTGCAGTCCAGCTGAGGGCTCGGATGGCGGTGGCCATCTTACTTGATTAGCGGGGAGAGATCGTGGCCCAGGAGCTCTGGGCTGTGGGACCTGCGGCCGGAGCGGAGGCGCTGAGCTTGGAGGTGCACCCCCCCCTTTGGGATCATCATCTTATGTGCAGGTACTGGCTGCGAGCGCGGGGACTCTGCTACGGACTGGGCTGATTGGAGTGAGGCGGCCCTGGTCCGCCGGCGAGTGGCGGCCTTGCTGTATACCTCCCTGGCGGTGGTGCTGCCTCTCGTGGGGCACGCGCGCAGCCGCTTCCACGATCCTGCTGGGGGCACAGACGGCGGTGGACACCTTATGGGCTGACAGCTGGCATTGCGGGGAGATTGAAGTGCGGAAGCTCCGGCTGGTGCAGCTCGCGAGCGGAGCAGAGCCACCGAGATTGTGAATACACCCCCCCCTGGGATCACCATACTGGCAGGGACCGGATGAGAGCACGAGGTGACTGACACAGACCGGACTGCATGGTGCGAGGAGGCCCAGGTCTGCTACATAAGAGACGTGGATTGTACAGGTGGAGGAGTGAGTGACTGGCATGCTACAGATTTCCAGGGCACGCCGCTTGAGTGCCGCGCGCCTCTATACCCGGATTTTCGACAGCGTAGGTGGTTTGCGAGGCCTGCAGGATGGGACGCAAGGACGCGAAGCAGGGCAAGCTACCCTTTGAACCACGCGGGGCGCCTCGGCCGGCCTCGCGGGAACGGGCTGAGCAGGGTGCCTCGGAACCACAGGAAGAAGACTGGAAGGCCCTTCTACTGGGCATGAAACACAGCCTTGCGTCCATTGGAACCAAGCTGGACACGATGAACGAACGCATGGAGGCAGTGGTGCATAAACTCGATCAGCACGAGGAGCGACTCAAGGAGGCTGATACCAGAGTCTCTACGCTGGAGGACGGAGCTGCGTCCAGTCGAGGACACATGCTGCAAATGGATAAACTATTGAAGATAATATCAGACAAAAATGAAGATTTGGAAGCTCGTTCCCGGAGGAACAACGTCCGCATTCTTGGCCTGGCGGAATCCACAAGTGCGGGGCGAATGGAGGACTTTGTGGAACGGTTGGTGGTGGAACTATTTGGTAGGGACTCCTTCTCTGCGCACCTAACTGTGGTAAGGGCGCATAGATCCTTGGGGGCCCGGCCTCCTCCGGGAGCCCCGCCGAGGCCGGTCATAGCCCGGTTTTTGAACTACCGGGACAGGGACGCAGTCCTCCGCCTTGCCAGGGAGAAAAAGCAAGTACCATATGAGAATACCATGCTGGCGTTCTACCCAGACTTTACTCAGTCGGTCCAAGAGGCCAGGCGCAAGTTCTCTGCCGTTAAAAAGAAACTTCAGGAACAGGACATCACATACGCTATGCTTTATCCAGCGAAATTACGGATCACGCATAAAGGCTCACAACACTTCTTCCAGAATCCGCAACAGGTGGAGGAATACCTAAAGCGCAGTCGACGTGTGGCTGCTGAGGACCCTGGAGCGCGGAGGCGCTCTGGGACGGACTCCCCGCTGTCGGACCCAGATTAGAACCTCCATCGGGCGAGGGGCCCCACAGGACCACTGCGGGACTCTGAACTGGTATAGATGGACATACAGCTGGTGATGTATTAACTTTTCTTGGTTTTTGCCGGTCTCCGGCATGTATTCCTGCTCGGCGCCTCCCTGCCGTCCCGCGACAACTGCCCACGTAACGGTGGAGCGGTGAGTGGGTGCAAGTAAGGCAGGAGGTGGGTGGTCGTGTGCCCGAGCGTTCCCTATGTGGGCTTTCCCCGAACACCTGAAGTTGTGGGGTGGGCATTGTGTAACAGTGCCGTTTGTTGGGGTGGGGGGGGATTCTGTACTCGGCGTGTTGGGGTTGCCGATGTGGGAGTTGTTAAGAAAGGGGTTGGGTGTTCGACACTTAGTTATGGTAGGCGAGGCCACTAAGATAGCAGCAACATCGAGAGATTCCTCGAGGTTACACTATGGCGACTGGCAAGAGGGAGGCTAGTGGATTGAGGATAGTGACATGGAATGTACGGGGCCTGCATAACCCTAGGAAAAAAAGGCAGGTACTGGGGTACTTAGATCGCCACCACATTGAGATAGTACTGTTGCAGGAGACCCATCTTGGCCCTGGCGGCACCCCTTTATTTGCCTCACGATGGGCGGCGCATCGTTGCTTTGCAAACTACTCTAGTTATTCCCGCGGGGTGGCTATACTAGTTAAGAGAGGGGTGCCTTTTGTTCCTGGGGGTATAGTGACGGACGATGGTGGCAGGTACTGCATCCTTTGGGGGACGCTATATTCGCATGGAGTGACAATTGCTAACTATTACGGTCCCAATATAGATGATCCCCAACACCTGCTCAGACTCTGGGATAAAGTGCAGGAGATTGACACACCTTACATTATCTGGGGCGGGGACTTCAACACGACGTTGCAGCCGCGCTTGGACAGGTCCCGAGTTACCCCGTCGCATTTCACACAAACACACAAGGTGTTGACTGATATCGTTGGAGACGGGCGACTGCTAGACTCCTGGCGCCACATGCATCCTGAGCGGCGAGAGGGCACACATGTTTCGGCTGTTCACTCCTCTTGGGCCCGTTTAGATTATTTGCTCCTGTCGGTCAGGTTGGCACATTGGCTCCGGGAAGCGACACATCTTGCACGCACATACTCCGACCACTCTCTCGTATTGGTGACACTACAGGTCCCCCTACAGCACTCCCCATATAGTAGCTGGCGCCTTAACCCGGGACACTTGCAGGATACTGTCTTTAAAGCTGAGCTCGAACAAGATATTCGGGACTTCTTTGAACGCAATGTCAAATCGGTGTCGAGCATGACTATAGTGTAGGAGGCCTTCAAGGTCACGGTGCGGGGGTGGTGCCTGGCCAAGGGTGGGGGCATTCTTAAGGACCTACGAAGGGATCTCTCTCGGGTGGAGAGTGAGTTGAAGGCGCTGGAACGTGAGGCTGGCGGTGATGGGAGAGGGGGAGGGGTGGGTGCTGCCATGCGTGACAAACTGACGGAATTCGAGGTGCTGGCAGATAGGGAGCTTAAGTTTCGGGGGAAATCATATGTGGCTCGGCGATATGGAGAGGGAGACAGGCCGGGCAAGGCTCTTGCCACTGCAGTGCGGCCCCCCCGGTTCTCTAACCACATTCTGGAGATACGGGATGGGCAGGGTCGGACGCACCGAAATCTCCCGGACCTGTTAGACACCTTCCGTGAGTTTTATAGAGGGCTGTACACTTCCCAGCGGGGTGATCCGCTTAATTTGCCTGAGTATCTAGACGATACTGCGCTGGCGTGGCTGGGGGAAAATCAGCAAAAATTCCTGAACCTAGAATTAGAGCTAGACGAAATCACGGAGGCAATCATGCAGATGAAATCTGGCAGAGCACCGGGCTCGGATGGGCTGCCTATCGAGTTTTATAAAGCGTACACCCCTATACTAGCCCCCATTCTGAAGGAAGTGTTCTATACGGCATTGGAGGAGGGTGGGTTACCTGAGACCATGCGCGAGGCCCTGATTACCTCCCTGTTAAAGCCCGGGAAGTCTCCCACCTCTTGTGACTCCTACCGGCCCCTATCGCTCTTAAATTGCG
Organism: Triturus cristatus; assembly: GCF_964204655.1. Taxonomy (NCBI): domain Eukaryota; kingdom Metazoa; phylum Chordata; class Amphibia; order Caudata; family Salamandridae; genus Triturus; species Triturus cristatus. Next base: position 487,530,431 of record NC_140592.1, read on the forward strand.
TATTGGCAACTAGACTGGGCCTCTTGATGCAACGGCTGGTCCTTCCAGACCAAGCGGGATTCGTGCCCAACCGAGCAACGTCGCACAATTTGCGAACATTAGCCGCAGTACTGCAAGATATAGACCCTAATAGCTCGGCGGTGGCTGTCTTCCTGGACGCCACGAAGGCGTTTGATTCCCTGGAATGGGACTACTTGCTGGGAGTGTTGGAACGTATGGGACTCCCATATACCTTCCTTAACTGGATTAAGTTGTTATATGGCAGGCCGACTGCATCGGTTCTTCTAAATGGAGCTAGATCTCCGCCCTTTGCTATTTCTAGAGGTACGCGGCAGGGATGCCCCCTATCTCCCATACTCTTTGCCCTAGCTATTGAGCCCCTAGCGGCTAAGCTCCGACAACGCCACAATGACAAGGCACTGATATACCCGGCCCGGCAACTGCTCATTTCCCTATATGCGGACGATATGACATTATATGTACACCGACCCCAGCACAACTTAAACCCTATATTGCGCGAGATAACTAAATTTGGAGTTATCTCCGGCATACAAATGAATTGGTCAAAGTCGGCTGTGTTCCCCCTGACTGAAAATACTGCACCATATCCTATGGACTATCCCTTGGTGTGGGAATCGGAGGACTTGAAATATCTGGGCGTCCATATTACTAGAGATAAGGATGCGCTAATGCGTCTAAATTATGGAACAGCCATAGACACCATTACTGACGCGGTCTCCAAATGGTTACGACTCCCCCTATCTATGGCAGGGCGGATCTCCCTGATTAAAATGGTGGTGCTGCCGAAACTATTATATCTATTCGTTAATATCCCCTATCACCCAGGGAGGTTCTTTTTTACTACCTTAAAATCACAGCTTACTCGGCTTATCTGGGGTGGGAAGAAGGCGTGACTGAACATGGCTACGCTTGTGTTGCCGTACCGTCTGGGGGGATTTGGAGTCCCCGACTTTGAACTATATTATTATTGCGCGCAAGCCCATTTTGCCACTTACTGGTTCCACCCGCCACCTTTTATGCCTCACCTGGCGGTCGAGGATGGGTACATGTCCCCGACGCCCCCGTCCGGTTACCTCTTCACGGAGGGGCGAGGGCAGACGCGGGATCCAACAACTGTGGATTGCACCATACGGGCCTGGCAGCGGATAGCTTGTAAATTGGGGGCTCCCGTGATGTATTCGCCCAAGGTGGTTTTAGCAAGAAACCCCCTGCTCCGAGTGACGGAGGAGGGTATCTGTCGGAAAATGTTGGATACTCTGCGATACATTACTTGGGGAGACCTCTACTTGGAGGGGCAGTTTCGCACAAGAGAACAATTTTTTGGCACACATGAACCGACCGTGCTGGAACTGTTTATGTATACCAGACTTCGGCAAAATGTTCGGGCGGTGACCCCGGAGTTCCCTGCGGAACCGGTCATATTTGCTCCGCTACACGCTTTCTTGCAAGCGTCTCCCCCCCGCCATGCTATATCCCTACTGTATGTACACGCGCAGGAGGCGAAGCCGTCCACCCCCAGCCGGGCCCGGAGTGAGTGGGATGCGGAACTGGCTGACCCGCTGATGGACGAGCAATGGGACTTTAGCTGCAGGCAGACAATGGCTATCACAGGCAATAATAGGCTGCGACTTATCCACTTCAAGTTTTTACACCGATTGTACTATACCCCAGCTAAATTGCATAGATTTGGTCTACGTGGGGATGATCGCTGTGTGCGCTGTGGGATGGCAGGAGCGGGTTTTGAACATTTGGCCTGGAGTTGCCCGGCGGTGGCTGAGTTTTGGGCGTTGACATTCACTGGTCTCTCCAATATGCTTGGGGTGCAGATACAGCCATGCCCCCTGCTTGCCTTGTTGGGGCTGATTACCACTGTCAATACTAAATATAAGAAATTCTTGGCGATGGGGCTGCTCTTAGCTAAGAGACAGGTGGCGAGTAGATGGGGCAGGGGCAGAGCCCCTAAGTTCAAGGAGTGGATCGCCTCAATGGTTACATGGCAGGAACAGATGCATAGTTATGCAGATCTTCTCCTTTTAAAGTCGCGACCGAGGGATATATGGGGTCCTTTAACCGCGTACCTGCTGGCACAGGAGGAAGGACGTGAGAGTGAGCATGCAGGCACCACACTGGGGGCGGGAGGTGGGCAGGGGCTTCGGGACAGTGCGCAAGCGGTCTAGACCAGTGACAGGCGGGGGTGACACAGACGCTTGAATATACTCTTCCAGCTGCAAGAGGGTATGGGGCTAGTGAAGCTGGAAATGGCCGTACCAGAATGCTCTAAGGGAAGGTGGGGGGGTAGGTCTGTACCGGGATGGCTGGGACCTCTGGGAACCCTGGGGGGTTGCCTAGGGGCTGGATGATGGAGAACGGTAACGGACAATACTGCGTACTATACCTGTCTGGACTCATTGAAGAACTTATGTGGCTGTGTCGCCATTGTGTAGGGGTGGCGCCCTATTCATTCCTACTAGAGTACGGGGAGGAGTGCCTGGGAAAGGCAAGGCTACAATCCAGGTTACGTTGTTGTGTTTATCCTGCTGTACCATGCAAAGTGTCAATAAAGGTTTTTGAAAAATTAAAAAAAAAAAAAAAAAAAAAACGTTTGCCTAGTGAATTACCAAATTCCTACCTAATATTTTTAAAGCCAAAGTTTTAGGAAGATAATTCACTCTCTGGAAAATTTATTATTGTAATTTAATAGGACTACCATTGGACAATTTAGATAAAAAAGGAGTGCAAAAATACCATTTGGCCTCAAGGAAAGGTATATGTTTGAATTATGGACTTTTTGGTGGTCATTGATTCGGTGAATATTTTAAAGCGGCAACATTTACAGTTTTTATAAGTTAAACGTATATAATTTTGTTAGCCGTAAGCATTTCATATATGTGTGATTTGTATTTTCTGGTATTTTACTGAGAATAGCATGCTGTTTTTTTTTTAACAATCTTTCTGATTGTTTTTTTTGTGCCCGCTGTTAAGTGATGAGTACGATTTAAATCACTATTTCTAGTGAAATTCAATATATTCTGAGAACAGCAAAAAAGGCAAACAAATTTCTTTGTGGAAATTATGCTGTGTTGTAAAAAATGTATTATTATATGTTATAACTACTTTTTTCTATTCTTTCACAGATCCTAATTTTAAAATAAGCAATTTACATCAATTTAGATTGCAAAGAAAATCTGAAAAAAATGTATACCATTTTTTATTTCTATTACTGTGAAGGTAAGTTTAACTAAGTATCAATATGCAGACTGGAGAGATCTGCAAGAAGCTACAAAGTTTAAACACGTTTTTAAAAACACTCTGTTTATACCTATGTAGTTTTGAAATCTGACCGTAATCGGATATCATGTGACCTGCAAAAAAAGAGATTTGAGGGGTTCATAATATTTCCCATTGTACCTATTGAAGGACCGCAATCATTTCAATCATTCTTCTTTGAGCATCTTTGCAGACAAAACTCTGTGCTTCCCTTCTATCATTCGCAAGCAATTTTAAAAATAGAAATATGTCACTTTTTGTAACATAGTTATTGCGCAAGACACTTTCATATTTACAAAGAGAGGAAAAGGCACTATGTGCACTTTTTCTACTCCATGTAAATACAACCTCATCATACACACCACTTTGCGTTGAAAGGGTGTTCTATAAGTGTTGTTGTGCATGATTGCACTGAATACTCATAGAACAAGACACATCTCTAGATTTATCATAAATCATAAATCTCGATATGTGTGTGAATGCTGCACCATTCTAAACTTGATGTAGGAAAGCACAACAAGGAGAATTGTTTTCATTTCTCCACATTTCTATATCTTCAGTGCATGCTACAATGCTCAGCATACATTGAAGGAGAAAAATGCCTTTACTGATTGTTTTTGTGCAGGAAGGTGTGTCTTCCTGCACAAAAACAAACAGCACATGACACAGATATCCTTGCACTATGGTGCAAGGGTGCCTGTGTCACCACATGGCTGCAGTTTAAGCAGCCGTGCAGAGAGAAGCATAGATTTGCAACATATTTATGTACATATGTTGCATCCCTGTGCTTCGGAAGTAATACAGCACACTGCAGATAAAGAGGTTACTGTGTGATGCTGCAGCACTTCCTCATAGTTCTGCACTTATACATTCACCATACGCTACTAATGCATTCATTCAGTCAATTACGTACTACACATACATTCATCTAAACTTTCACACACAAACAAACAAATATAGCTCTTTTTTTAAATCAGGAAAGTTAGTTCTTACAAGAACTTTTTTTTTCTTCTTTCTTCTTTTATATTTTTTTGGGGGGGTTTCTGAACAATTTAAATTTTTTTTTGGTTTTTCTGCAAAAAAAAGGAAAAAACAGAACATGAGGAAAAATACAATGAACTTCAGGGGGAAAAAAAAAACTAGCAATGGTGACTTTCTTGCCTACGGCAGATCAGATCGATAGACTGCTCTCCGTAGCATAAAGTCGCATTGCATTTAGTGCAGAGCACTTTCAAAAATTGGAATTGTGGACGGATGTCCAAATTTTGTGCTGAAGGATGCACTCTTGAAGTGCTCGGCTGCGATGAGTCGGAAGGAGCAGGAGCGACTCTCATCCTTCGGCATTCCTCCCGAGCAAGATTTACCGGATGAAGGGTCCTCAGGTGCTTCATCATACTCGCCGTTCCGCAAGAATATTTCTTATTTAGATCCCCACGAGACAGCACTCTCTGGCAGATCTTGCAAGTGACCAAGGTGGCATTGGTCTTTGTTTGCCCCTCTGGATAAGTAAAACATTTCCACATCACAGATGAAAAACGTGGTGTGCGTGGTGGCTCTTCCACAAAATCATCCTCAGATGTATGAGGAGATGCAGGAGATGCCTGCTGCCCTGAAGCCATTGTATGTTCTGAAAAAAAGTTTGAGCTAAGTAAAAACTTAGTCAAAAAAGCTTCTTCTCTGCAGAGATGCTCTTCCAAAGAAGGTCAAAGAAGAATGATTGAAACGGGTGGGGTCTTTCAATAGTTAGAACAGGAAGTGTAATGAACCAATCAAATCTCTTTTTTTGCAGGTCACATGGGATCCGCGCACCCTGCATATATATGTTTTTTTAAATGTTCAATAATTCGCGGGATCCGCGCACCCACCGCGTCATACACGCATGTGACGCATCGCGGATGCGTTGCGTAACGTAATTGTACGTGTCGCGTATAGGCTTGGAGTTGTCTACCGGTCACATTGGAATCGCGCATCAAACACGTACCCAATGCATACCGTGCGCGGATGCTGTCACATAGGGATCGAGAACGGTGCGCATAGGGTGCGCGGAACCCCAAAAAATGGGAATTTTGTTTTTTTTTAAATTTGGGGGAAAATATAGTTTACAATTATTTTTTTACTAATATAAAAAAAATGTTTAAATACCCAATTAAAAACAAATAATATTTTTACATTTTTAAAAGAATTAATTGGAATAATAATTTAAAAAAATGGTGATAAACAAGTATTTTAAGAAAATATAATTAATGAAATTGACACACTGAAATTGAAAAATATATAAATCCAATGAAAATTATTAAACGTGATATCTTTAGAGATGAGTTATAGATAGGAATTAGCATTTACAAAACCTTTGAAATTCACTGAAAAAACTATAGGTTTCATGCACGTTATAGTTAGGAATTGGCATTTAAAAAACCTTTGAAATTCACTGAAAAAACCATAGGTTTCAGGGGCGTTATAGTTAGGAATTGGCATTTTAAAAACCTTAGAAATTCACTGAAAAAACCATAGGTTTCAGGGGCGTTATAGTTAGCTGGACATTTCCCTCGTACAAATCCCTATAAATTCCCCCGTTATAGTTAGTTCAGCTAACTATAACTCGTGCCCCCGCAATGCACTGCTGATGACGTCACATATTACATCACTCATGACATGGTCAGTGACATCACTGATGACATCACCAATGACATCTCAAATGACATCACTGATGACATCACTGATGACGTCATCCATGTGATAAATTAGTGCATCTTCTCACACCCTTTGATATACCCAATGAAAATTTCAGACGTACATTCTCAAAACCATAGATACTCCAATACCAATAACTACATACCCACTCATTGACTCTTAGGTCTACACACACATCCAGTCACTCACCTGTACAGTCACTCATACTTACAGTCACTCAGTACAGGACTATCATATGCATTTATACACCTATATAGACACTCACACACCAACAATCCTCCATAGAGGTACTCACACACCTAGTCAGTCATGCAAATAATTAATCACACTTCCATTTACTCATCTATCCAGTTATACTCACACAAGTTCACTTAGTCATAAAAATACTACCACATTCTTACGCTCTTATCCAATCACTGATACAAGCACACACTCATCCATACAGCCACTCTCACAATCACACACTCTCACATATACGCACTTATATACTCTTACACACATATATACTGGCTGTCACAGATGTAGTTACTCACACATGTACCACTGAGATATACATTCAATCACTAACACACCCATACATACACTCACCTAACCATACAGTCTATCACAGATGCACTCTTAAAACCATGCACGCATAGAATCACCCACTCACACATCAATGCACAGAGTCACAAACAGACCACCCACAGAAATACTCAGACACCCATACAGATACTCAGACAACCAATCAATAACCCATATAAACACTCATGTAACTATTCAGAAAACCATACAGCTGCTTACACAGCAACAGACAGACAGATACAGACATTGACACAGTTTAGTCACTAGTCTGCAGTAACATACATTTAATGACTCACTTATAGAGTCAGTCACGCACCTACTAAATCATCCATTCACACACTTATACACCCACTCATTCTGCCATAGGCCTTTCCCTATATATATTAAACATATTTAAACTTTACAAAAACACACAGTCACTGGATAACATCATCAGTGATGTCATTTGAGATGTCATCAGTGATGTCATCAGTGATGTCACTGACCATGTCATGAGTGATGTAATATGTGATGTCATCAGCAGTGCATTGCGGGGGCGTGAGTTATAGTTAGCTGAACTAACTATAACGGGGGAATTTCTAGGGTTTTGTACGAGGGAAATGTTCAGCTAACTATAACGCCCCTGAAACCTATGGTTTTTTCAGTGAATTTCTAAGGTTTTTAAAATGCCAATTCCTAACTATAACGCCCCTGAAACCAATGTTTTTTTCAGTGTATATATATATATATATATATATATATATATATATATATTCAAACCAGAAATTTGCCCTCGAGTGAAGACGCCACTCATGTGGAGTTTAAAACCTTTAATCACGGACTTCAGGATGGCAATCTTCACCCTCCCAATCTCACATCAAAGCCCAATGCGTTTCGAACATCTTGTGTCCTTGGTCACGAGCTTGCGGAAAGGAGCAGCGGTCGGTATCATGCAGAGCACCTGATAATGACCCCATGTCCCGCCCCGTGGGCGTGTGCTACCTGCATACTGGGACTTGTAGTTCTGCATGATTCTTACCCCAGTGGGTGCCGCTTTGCCCCTTGTAATAGTTCTAATAAAACCCCAGTGGGTAGACAGGAACGATGACAGACTGCCGCACTGTTTATTCCAATGTCCATTGACATGGGCTCCACGTTCCATCAGCGCTTGTTGTTTCCAAGCGCAGGATCTGTATCGGCAACAACGGGGTGATTAGTCAAGCGGGGGCCGAGAAAAAAGGGGGGTCCCAAAACGCGTTTTCCCCATGCATTTTTCCATAGGGACCTTTAGTCCAAGGTACAGCCCAAACGGCTGAACAGAATTACTTGAAATTTGGCAGAGAGGTAGTCCTCAGGTCAGGGATGTGCCTTTTGAATACCTGGAGTCAATCTGTTCAGTAGTTCCTGAAAAAATTTCAGTAAAAAGCACATATATATCTATAGGCGCGCACTGTGCGCGCACGGTGCGTGCACGGTGACGTGCGCGAGCGCAATTCTGATTGGTTGTTAGATGTCAGTAAACATTCGAATCAGTCGAAATCAGGAAGTGTCACCCGCCATTTCAAAAACAAAGGTGGAGAACGTGAAAAGGGGGCAGGGTGGACAGTTCCTGACCCTCTAGCCATTGTCAGGGGGTCACTGAAGGACCCCCAAGGGTGAAAAAACCATTTATTTTTTTGACGAAAAAGCGTGGGGTGGGCGCACCGTGCACGCACGGCACGCACTACGCATCGTGGGCGCTCGGTGCGCAAAGCGCACCGAGTGCCCACAGCGCACGCACTGTGCGCGAAGCGCACGGTGCACGCACGGTGAAAAACCTGACAAAAAAAAATATTAATAAATACATAACTTAGCATTTAAAAAAACGTACAAATTCACTTAAAACACCATAGGTTTCACACACGTTATAGTTAGGAATTAGCATTTAAAAAACCTTGCAAATTCACTTAAAAAACCATAGGTTTCACACATGTTATAGTTAGCTGGACATTTCCCTCGTAAAAAACCAATGAATTTCCCCCGTTATAGTTAGTGCAGGCAACTATAACTCACGCGACCGCAATCCTCTGCTGATGACGTCAGATATTACATCATTGTATTTAGACACCTATTTACCCATGTCTTCTTCCATTAATCTTTAGCTATACATATATTACAAATATTTATTTTTCAGAAAGAAACATATGTAATCAGTGATGTAATATCTGACGTCATCAGCAGAGGATTGCGGTCGCGGGAGTTATAGTTGCCTGCACTAACTATAACGGGGGAATTTCATTGTTTTTTTACGAGGGAAATGTCCAGCTAACTATAACATGTGTGAAACCTATGGTTTTTTAAGTGAATATATACATATATATATATTCACTTAAAAAACCATAGGTTTCACACATGTTATAGTTAGGTGGACATTTCACTCGTAAAAAACCAATGAAATTCCCCCGTTAAAGTTAGTTCAGGTAACTATAACTCGCGTGCCCGCAATCCACTGCTCATGACGTCACATATTACATCACTCATGACTTGGTCAGTGGCATCACTCATGACATCACTGATGACATCATCCTTGTGATAGAGTGGCGGTCGCACGAGTTACAGTTATCTAAACTAACTATAACGGGGGAATTTCATTGGTTTTTTACGAGTGAAATGTCCACCTAACTATAACATGTGTGAAACCTATGGTTTTTTAAGTGAATATATATATATATATATGTATGTGTGTTATATCTTGAACCCTTCTCATGATTAACTGGAGTGTTCTTGTGCCTTTTTTTGGATGGATGAGGAGGGTGTTTGATACTGAATTACAGAGGAAGGTGAACCTTGGTGTTGCTGTGCACTGTCTCGATCAGATGCTTCAGGTCATTTCACACTCACAGGATGATGTCATCATGTCATTTGAGATGTCATTAGTGATGTCATGTGTGATGTAATTGACCATGTTATGAGTGATGTAATATGTGATGTTATAAACAGTGCACTGCGGGGGTGTAAGTTTTAATTAGCTCAGGTAACTATAACTGCTGAATTTCTATGGTTTTGTAGAAGTGAAATCTGCGCCTAATTATAATGTCCTTGTAACTTTTGGTATTTTCAGTGAATTTTTAAGGTTTGTTTAATTCCATTTCATAACTATAACGTCCCTGTAACCTTTGTATTTTTCAGTGAATTTCTACAGGTTTTTCATTCCATTTCCTAACTATAACGTCCCTGTAACCTTTGTTTTTTTAAGTGGATTTCTAAGGGTTTTAAATTTTATTTCCTAACTGTAACCTGTAACCTTTGAGAGTGAGTATGTGAGCGAGTGCCTGAGTTTCTCAGTAGGTGTGTGAGTGAGTGTGTGAGTGTCTCAATGGGTGTGCAAGTGTCTGAGTTGGCCTGGGAGTGGCTGCATGAGCGGGTCTGTGAGCAGTGTTTGAGTCTCTGAGGTGGTGTCAGAGTGGGTACATGAGTCTCTGAGTGAGTGTCTCAGTGGGTTTGTGAGTAGGTGTGAGAGTGTTGGAGAGGGTTTGCAAGTGCCTCCATGAGTGTGTGAGTGTCTGAGTTGGCCAGGGAATGGCTGCATAAGTGCCTCACTGGGTGTGTGAGTGGGTGCATACATGTCTAAGTGGGTTTGTGAGTGGGTGCGTGAGTATCTGAGTGGGTCTGTGAGTGGGTGTGAGAGTGCCTGAGTGGGTTTGTGAGTGCCTGCATGTGTGTGTAAGTCAGTTTTGTGAGTGAGTGCATCAGTGTCTGAGTGGGTCTGTGTGTGGGTGTGTGAGTCTCTGAGTGGGTGTCAGAGTGGGTACATGAGTGTCTGAGTCAGTGTCCCAGTGAGTTTGTGAGAAAGTGTGAGGGTGTCAGAGTGGGTTTGCAAGTGCCTCCATGAGTGTATGAGTCAGTCTGTGCATGAGTGTCTGAGTGGGTCTGTGAGTGGGTTTGTGAATCTCTGAGTGGATGCATGAGTGTTAGAGAGGATGTCTGAATGGGTCTGTGATTGGTTGTCAGAGTGTCTGATATGGTTTGCAACTGCCTCCATAAGTGTGTAAGTCAGTCTGTGAGTGGTGAGTGCATGAGTCTGTAAGTGGGTGCATGAGTTCCTTAGTGAGTCTGTGAGAGGGTCTGTGAGGGAGTACATGAGTCTCTAAGCAGGTCTGTGAGTGGATGCATGAGTCTCTGAATGGGTCTGTGACTGAGTGCATGAGTTTCTGAGTAATTGTGTAAGTGAGTGTGTGAGTTTCTCAATGGGTCTGTGAGTGGATGTGTGAGTCTCTGAGTGGGTCTGTTAGAGGGTGCATGAGCCTCTGAGTAGGTTTGTGAGTGGGTGCGTGAGAGTCTAAGTGGGTCTGTGAGTGGATGTATGAGTGTCTTATGGGGTCTATGACTGGGTGCAAGAGTCTCTGAGTGGGTCTGTGTGTGAGTGCATGAGTCTGAGTGGATCTGTGAATGGGTGCATGAGTTTTTGAGTGAGTCTGCAAGTGGTAGCATGAGTATCCAAGTGGGCCTGTGAGTAGGGGCATGAGTGTCTAAGTGGGTCTATGAGTGGGTGCATGAGTGTCTGAGTGGGTTTGTGAGTGGGTGTGTGAGTGTCTCATTGGGTCTGTGAGTGGGTGTGTGAGTCTCAGAGTTGGTGATTGAGTGGGTGTGAGTGTCTGAGTGCATCTATTGTGCCCTCTTCTGCTCTGTTTTGCCTTTCCTGCAAATTTTTTTCTCTCCTGTTTTGCCCTCTTATGTTCTGTTTTTCCTTTCCTGCTTGTTTTCTACCCTTCGTTTTGCCTTTTCTGCTAATTTTCTGCTCCATTTTGCCTTTTCTACTCATTTTTCTGCACTCTATTTTGTCTTTCCTGCTTGTTTCTCTGCACTATATTTCCCCTCTTATGAGTCCTGTGGATCAAAACTTCCCCAGGGCTTTCCTGATATTAAGGAGGGGGGCAGTGGGGATCCCTTTCCATTGAGCTCCAAGAGCACCGGAGACCGCCACCTCATCGGGGCTTTTTTTTTATCAAATGAGGGGGAACGCACGGACACCCACTCCTGGGGCTTTCATATACCCCGGGGAACATCACCTTCCTGGGCTAATTTAAAAATTATGCGGGGCTGCGCGGACCTCCTAGGCCATGAGGACCCCATCCCCGGGGCCCAGCCTTAACTCAATGGGGGAGGAGAGCCAAGCCACACCCCTCCCCTGGCTGATTTTGGCCCGGGACCCAATCCCATGTTTCCTGGGGACCCCGCCAGGGTAGTCAGTGTGCAGCATGGGGACAGCAGGGGGAGCCTCAATGACACCTGTTATCCCAACTGGCTCCCTACTTTCAGCAGGAACCAGCATTGCTCTCACTGACATGGATGCAGCTTCCTGTCTATGAGAGTAAATGCTTTGTCTGTTTCCTGCCTGCTTGACAGTGTATAGGGAAACAGATGAAAACTCTGCTCTCAGCAAGCGAGAGTGGTTTCCCAGCTCTTCCTTGCTAAGAGCAGAGTTTGTTTGCTCTGACTTGGCTGTCAAAGCTCCCACCAAGTCAGGGCAAACAGCTATGTCCTTAGGGTGGCACCCAGGGACATAGCATGATCTAGCTCTGGAGGATGGTGGGCCCCAGTGCCATATATGCCTCAAGGAGGGAGGGGGGGCGTGTGGCCACCCCTTCTGTTTGCACAGGTTGGCCCCTGGAAGGTGATGGTTACCAGAGCCCACGGGTCCGTGCAGCCCCTCACAATTTGCTTAATGTATGCCTCCCCATTTTTTATAAAATGCCCCTGGGGACCTATCAAAACAAGTGCTGGAGCAGTTTTTTCCCCCCATGAAGTTCCCGAATTCGAGGCAAATAAAATAATTCATTTTTGCCCTGCCGGGGTCCCATTGGGACCCCAAGGCTTGGGGTCAGGGTATTTCTTCCCTACCCCCTTTTTATTTTTTTACAGTCCCAAGATGGCTGCCAACACTTCCTGGTTGAAGTGTTGGCAGCCAATCAGAGTTCTGCAGATCTCTGCAGAAGCTTGTTATTATTCAAGATTTATTCGCGATCATGGATATACATATATGGATTTCCTTTAATTTCCCAGAAACTACTAAACAGATTTAAAACAAATAACTGAAACCATAATCTGCATAACCAAATCTACCTTTCTGCCAAATGTGGTGTAATTCCATTCAGCAGTTCAGGGTGTAGTCATGTTCAAAGCTCCAATGGGAATTAACATGGGAAACACACTTTTTTTACCCCCCTTTTTCACTGCCCATCGCTTGACGAACCACCCCAAATCTTTCCATGCCCAACTAGAATCAAGTCGAAAAACTCTTTTCCTATGGAAACATGGTCCTAACTATAACTAACTACTGGCAACCGCCAATATGTAACTCTACGTGTTGGTTGATTACACTTGATTACACTTGATGTAACAGCGTTGTATACAAGCATACATCATTCTGATGGCTTGAAAGCAATTGTACACTATCTAGGGAATAGACCCATCATGCTAGCCAATCATAATAAGATGTCACTTGATATGATTTCATTTTGCTTGAACAACAACTTCTTCATGTTTGGTAATCAATACTTCCAACAGGTCAGGGGTATAGCCATGGGGGCCTGTTTTTCTCCCAGCTATGCCTGTTTGCATATGGGCTGCTGGGAGGAGCAGGTCCTCTTTGGCCAACACCATGACACATTTTCCAGACATGTAACGGCATGGCTCCGCTATATCGATGACATCTTTTTGATATGGCGGGGTACCAAACAGGCAGCCCTTGATTTCATTAGTGCACTCAATATCAACACTCTCAACCTCTGCTTTACATCCAACATAAGCCAGGAGTCGGTGTGCTTCCTAGATGTAGAGATCGTGGCAGGCAATGACCAGTTAGTAACGCGATTATTTAGGAAGCCCACTGCGGGTAACACAGTGTTACATGCCTCAAGTCATCATCCGGCACATCTTATACGCAGCATACCCTATGGGGAGATGTTGCGTATAAGGCGGATCTGCAGCACTGACTTAGAATGTGTTAAAGCTCAACAAGCTAGCAAAGCACGTTTTTTGCAAAGGGGCTATACTGTTGCGATGGTTGATAATGCAATTCAAAAAGCCAATCGCATCCCACGGAGTGAGGCCCTAAAGAAGTCTATACCCATCGAAACGAGCTCACCTACTAATCAACCGATTAGATTAATTGTGACCTATAATCGTCAACATCAGGCTCTACGCAAAGTATTTAAGAAAAATTGGAGCCTTGTCTGTAATGACCCTGTCATTGGGGATCTGATGTCAGCTAGTCCAGTCATTACATTTAGAAAAGCTCGTTCGATGAAGGATGCGCTAGTCAAATCCAGTCCTGAAAATGTAGCGACTAAAACATGGCTGCAAACTAGTAAGGGCTTCAAACGCTGTTCTAGCTGTAAAGCGTGCAGACATGGGGCTAACAAAATGGAATATTGTATTCCGTTCTGTGACATCCCTCGCCCCATTAACAAATTCCTTTCCTGCAGAACTGAATTTGCGGTGTATGTGTTGGAGTGTCCGTGTGGCCTGCAGTATGTTGGAAGTACCAAATTGCAGGTTCACAAGCGGATACTCCAGCACATCAGTGATGTCATGAGTGATGTCACTGACCATGTCATGAGTGATGTAATATGTGACGTCATCAGCAGTGCATTGCGGGCGCGCGAGTTATAGTTAGCTGAACTAACTATAACGGGGGAATTTCATTGGTTTTGTATGAGAGAAATGTCCAGCTAACTATAACATGTGTGAAACCTATGGTTTTTTCAGTGAATTTGCAAGGTTTTTTAAATGCTAATTCCTAACTATAACGTGTGTGAAACCTTTGGTTTTTTCAGTGAATTTGTACGGTTTTTTAAATGCTAATTTTTGAATTATTTAATTAAATATTTTTTTTTTATAATAAAAATAAAATTCCTATGTATTCATTTATAAAATATCTGTATCCTTTTTTTTGTTTTTGCTCTTTTTTTTAAATTTCAATTAGGATAAAGTTGAACAGTTTATTTAATTTTTGCAATTCATTTTTCTCCACTTTTTTTTTTTATATAAATTCTTGGGGTGCGCGCTCTGAGCGCGCTCCTAGTACAATTTCGTACGTTTTTTATGAATACCGTTGTACGTTATTTACGTACGCATATATACGTCATAGTGCGCGCTGGGAGCGCGCACCCAGTACGTATGCGTATGTACGTACGCATGCGTGCGTGTGTCCTACGCGCTCCACGCGGTTCACTTCCGCATACGCTTAAATTACGCGCAATAACGTTCGCGTATACGCGTGTTCAATGTATGCGCGTTACGTGCGCGCATATGACGTATGCACAAGCGCTCCTACGCGTTCGCGCATGCGTAATCACAAGGTGCGCGCTCGGAGCTTGCGCAGTGCGCGCACCTCGGGTTATATGCTTAATAAAACAACACTTCTTATTGGTTATCATTACTTTCAGTTTCTGATTGTTTCAACACCACACCCAAGCCCCTCATGGCAAGTCATGTGATCAAGAATCATCACTTTTGATTGGTTTGAAGTACTTTCAGTTCCAGATTCTTCCCAAACCACACCTACTCCCCTCATTATTAGTTCTGATTCCTTTGGAGAAGGAGCTATTCTGTTGTTGAGAGACAATGGCTGAACAGCAACCATCTTCAGACAGTGACCAGGACACTCTTGAGAGGCAGAGGAGCAGGAAGCAGAAAGACAGCTTTATATGGCAGTTTTTCACTTTTCCAGAGGGACAAAAAAAGGTAAATGCACCTAAAGTTACTTGTGTACTTTGTCAAAAAGTCTTGTCACGTGGGAATCCTAACAAGAAGTATTCTTTTAGCATTCACACTATGTTGAGGCATGTTGACAAAATGCATCCAGTGACTTTTCGTCGAGCTTCTGGAGCAAACCCTCCACCTGCTCAACCGACGACATCTGCAGCAGCTCAGCCGAGCACATCTTCGGCAGCTCAGCCGAGCACTTCTTCTGCAGTGGTGCCTTTGCCTTCTTCCACACCTCTTTTTGGACCACCTTGTTTTGCGAGGTTGTCCACACGCTGCACTGATTGCGGTCGACTTATTTCTGTGTGTGAGACCAGTCTTGATCTCATTCAGAGAAAATTTGATGCGCATGAGTGCAGTAGGCCATAGATGTTTTTTTGTTTTTCTCTTCCTGTTTCCCTCCATTAACTCAAGGGCTCTTTTAAGAGCCACTTAAAAACTAAACCCCAAAAATTTTGGGGGGAATGTTTTTTTTTTTTTTTTTTTTTGGGTGCGCGCACCCTGCGCGCACCTAAGGATGTTTTAAAAATTATTATTATTTTTTTTTTAATTTAATGTACAAAAAGAGGTGAAGAAATGGAAGCATGAAAAGGGAAGATTGACAAATACAAATATTTTTCACTTATTTTTTTTCAAAAATAAATAATTTTGGAAAAAAAATTTTTTAGTATTTTGCAAGGGAACAGAATTTTTTTTTTTTTCTTTCTAGTTCTGCAAAAAAAGAAAAAAGGTATTAATATTCAATCATACATTACAAAAAGCATTACATGTTTTTACATATTTTACAAAGCAATTTTTTGCCCTTTTTTTGCTGTTTTCAGAATTTTTTAATTTTCACTTAAAATAGTGAAAACAATTGTATTCATCATTTAACAGTGGGCAAAAAAAAAACAATCTGAAAGATTGTTTAAAAAAAGCCCAAAAACTATCCTCACTAAAATATACCTTGTTAGAAATATTACATATATATTACAAGTACTTTTCTAGATGAATAAAATTTTTCTAGATAAACCGTCTTTAAACCTTGTCGCAAAAGCACACATGCCAAAATAATTTCTGTCAAAGGAGTCCACAATTGTTTTTATTACTTTTTCTTTAGGCCAAATAGTTATTTCAAAATCCTTTTTAAGTGATATCTTCAATTATAATCCTTTAAAATTACAAAAAATGCTTTCTTCAGATGCAGTTTTCAGTTTTCAAAACTTAGGTTTCAGAAAAATTAAATAAGAATTGGGTAAATCATAAGGCAAACGTTGCTTGAAAATCAATTGGGAATCATTACACAGTGTCCAGCCTTTTTCACATTTAAGATAAACTGTGTAATGTCCAGAAGTTACAGTAGGTCCTTCATGAAAAATTATTGCAACTGTAACAAACGTTTTTCCAGAAATTGATAATTGTTGTCCTGTAAACTTCTTTATTAAAGTATTCAATTTTGAACCATCAGCTCTACAACGTTGCATCATTAAAATTACATACTGACCATATTTCTGTAAAAATAACGTGGAAAACATGTCAGATTTACATTCAGAACATTCCATGTTGTGATTGGCATCTTTAACTAATTTACTAAAAGTCACTGATTTACTTTGTGGTAATGGTAAAAATATGAACCTTTCTGAATCAACATTACTACTACATGTGTTCATACCGTTTTCACAGCAATGTTCCCATTTGTAAGAGACACCAAATAAGTTTTCTACTTCTACTCCTTCATCTTCAAGTACACTCAAAATATATATTAAGAATTCCTGTGCATCTTGCTGGACATTTTCTTTAAACTGTGTAGAACCACAACATACATCTAAAAGATTTCTAACATCAGTAGCACTTTCTATTTCAGTTTTATAATTACTCAGCTTGTCAGAAAGGAGACTCAGCAGAGAACACAATCTTTTTCCATGATTTACTATTATCTGTTCTAGCAACTTTTCAAGATAAAATACAACATTCAGCACTACATTTGCATAGCAGTTGCACCAGAGCTATTTTCAAAATGGCAACCAACAACCTCTTCAACACTGTCCTTTTTCTTTTTCCTTGCTATCACATCACTGTCCTTTTTTTTTGTTCTGTTCATCCACATTACAGATATTTTCAAATCTCCTTTTCCGAGAAACAACATGTTTTTCAATCACAGGATACTGACCTAAATGAGGAGCATAGGTTCTTCTTAATCTATTATACTCCTTTACACAGTTTGTTTCTGCACTAACTTTTGAGTCATCAAAGTCTATCATAAATAAACCAGATAATGTTTTCACTCGTGACAAAGCAACATATGCCATACCTTCTTTGAACACAGTAGAACCAATGTTTACAAAAGCACTATCTACAGTCAATCCTTGAGACTTGTGAATAGTTACAGCATATGCTAGAGAAAATGGAAACTGCTTCCTACGTACATATAAGTCTTTCACAAGCATGAAACGAACTGAACAACGACAAATGTCTTTAACTTCTTCTATCTGATCAAATTTTATTTTTAAACATTCAATTCCTTCTTTTTTCTGATAATTAATAAAACCCACAACTCTTCCCATAGCTCCATTCACTAAACCTTTTTCTACATCCAAATTTCTCCTTAAAATCACTCGACAATTCATGCAAACATATAGATTTTTTTCTAATCCAGCTGTTTTGGAAATGTTCTTCTCTAGTGAATCCAATTTATTTTTCAGTTTGCCTGTTAATGTGAAAGTAATTCTTTCATGCTGAATTTTGTCCTCTGCTTCCATTTTCTTAATCTCTTCCTTTTCCAATTTCAAAAGTTCCCCATTGAATATTGAGCACTCACGTAGTGTTGGCATTAAGCAGATTACAGTATTTTTTTCAGCAATGTTCTTGTATATTTTCTCTGCAACTATTTCTTCATTTGGAAATAAATTATGTAGCAACCGACTCTGTAATGCTTTTTTGCCAACTTCTGTGAGTAGTCCAATTCTGATATCTTTCAGAATACTTGCATAATCTTCGTCGTTTGCTTGTCTCATATTGGTAGTGAGTTCTTTGTACTCAAAGAACGACCAAATATTCGCATTACCAATGCTTCCTAATGACTTCTTCGTGTCTTCATGTGTCACAGTATTAAACACTGGTTGTCCTTTAACTGGAGTGAGCTGTAAAAGATCTCCAAAAACTATGACGTGTTTACCTCCAAATAACACGTCATAGTCTCTCTTAAGAATGTGTTGCATTCTTAAATGCACAAAGGCAAGCATTAAGTTTGAAACCATGCTCTCCTCATCAATAATGAGAACTTGCATCTTCTTCAACACTCTTGAAACTTCGAAGCATGCTTCTCCAGTTAGCTTGTGGTATTCTATTTTGTTCTCATGCTCCACTGGTAACATTAGCAAGCGATGTAAGGTAATTCCTTTTATGTTATAGGCTGCTAACCCAGTTGGAGCAGTTACCACACAAGACAAATTTGAAGCTGTTTTTTGCTGTAGGTAGCTTCTGATGACTTTTATTAAGAAACTTTTACCAGTTCCAGCTTGTCCACTCACATACATCCGGATTGGTTCAAATGATGTGCATGAGCACTGGTTTTTTTCATGTAGTAATCCATGATCAATTTTTTGGGTGACTTCTTCATAAATTTGTTTTTGTTCTTCATTCAGTTGTTGTTCCAGATTTAGTAAGTCGATTGAATCTTCCTGTGCTTGATTCATAGCCGTTTCTACTTCAGTCATGGCTACTGAAGCTTCATTTTCTATGATTGGTTGTCCTAGGGGATCTTGACTAAGTGTTCCTGAACTTTGGCTGTCTTGAGAACTGTCTCTAGCTACTTCAGCTGCAATTTTTGCTTCCTGTTCATTTTCTTCATTTAACATTTGAACATAAGTTGTGAAAGTACTGCATTCTATGCTGTCTTTGCTAGCATTAAAAGATTCTTCATAGCTTTGAAATTCTCCCAGTAGTTCGTCCTCTGAACGCCATGGTTTAAACAGCTGTAAAAGAGCCAAGTAGTAAAATTCCTTTTTGTCAGTAGTGTCGCAACTCAGCTTCCTGTGATTTATCAAACTTCCTTTTGTTTGCTTCACCAAACATCCTTCCTCACCAATGACTTTATATTTTCCATTGTTGATGTCTTCTGTGGCTTTCCGTGAAAAAATGTAGTTCTGCAGCACTTCATAGAGACACATGTTCTCAAGATGATGACTTCTTTTTGGGTAATATGTATCCAACATGTTTGTTTTCAAAATATCTGTACTTTCTGGGTCATTCTCGGCCAAATATTCAATTTCTCCAACAGATTTCAGTACCCGATTTCTCATTCCTGCAAGGCCTAAGCTTACCCAAATTATTCTTCTGGATTTCGATTAAAGACTTGCAGATGATAACCTATCTGAGCATTCGTAGGATCCAATTTCTCGATGCGATAACATCTTTAAACTGAAACTGTACAGCTTCTTACTGACAGTCTTCTCGTGAGAAATCTCTTCCCACATTTCCTTCAATTCTGTTTTCTCAGATTTAGTGATGTAAGATGTGACATACCGAGCAACAGCAATAGAATTGTCTGCCACATACTGAATATCCATGTTAGCATTCCACATGGATAAAATGACTGGGTTGAAGTCATTTATAAATTTTGACTCTTCTTTTCTTTTTAGGTTGTATGTATTTTTGGGAGATTTTCTGGTTATAGTATGTCGCACAGCTGACATAAAACTGTTGACTCTTCCTTTTGAAAGAACAGGTCTAGGAAATCCAAATCGACACTTTGTGTAGAATTTATCTTTGGTCTTGTACTTCCGTCGACAGTATTTTCCACACCGATGACTTTGGAAACGTAAAACTTGTTCTTTTAACTTTTTCTCTTCTGTGCTTTTAGGTATAGCAAATGTTGCATATTCTTCGATGAAAGATAACACTGCTTCATCAGCATCTGTTCCAAATTTTGGGGCATCCTTGATCCACAACAGCATATAAATATGAGGAGCACCTCTTGCTTGGTACTCTTTTCTCCAAAAGAAATCCACTACTTCTCCAAGAGGTGGATTTTTTTTATTGCAGATGAAGGACATCATAGCCTCAAATCTATGATTGAAATATCTGCAAACATTAACCGGATCCAATGAGCACAGTTCTCCTGCTGTCTTGTATTCAATGTTTTTAATGTTTGAATTTGCCTCTCGTAGAAAATCCAATAAATCATCCCAAGCGTACTCGGCACAGCTTAGGGTTACAAACCATGTAGGAGTTCCTAAATTCCGTAACATGCATTTTAATTCACCATGGCGTCGGTACCAATATTCATTTGTCCCACGCTGACAAGCCATCAGATTGATCAGTTGTGTTTCCAAATGATCATCTCGGTGCTGCACTTTCTCCATAAAATCCTTAGCAGACACATTATGTAGATGTACTCCACTTTTTAAAATGTGATTTACTGCATAAGATAATGCAGACAAGTCGCTTTCAAATAAAAGATGAAACAAATAAGGAATACTTTGACGAAATCTTGAATCTTCAGCATATAGTCTTGTAGTCCGATACTCAGAAGCTGGAATCTGTTCTGGGCGTTCATCGTATCGTCCACCTTTTCCTGTAGGAAACAGCTGAGGAAAACATCGAGCTTCCAAGCTCTTCTCCCATACACTCACGGGAGTTCCTTTTGCTTTCTTCATCTGAAACAGATCAATAGTGTCTCCCATAACTTCTTTTGCATGAAGAGGATGTATGCTAAAATGTTCATAAATTTATTCTTCCTTTGACTTGTCCACTTTTTCAATTTGACCAGTTGGTGTTTCTGTGTCTTCTTGTAAATCTTCTTCTTCTTCATCTATATAAATTGATTCATACCATTTATTATTGCTTTTCAAATATAAATTTGTTCTTTGTACTTTCCGTACATCTACCAGCTCCTGCCAAATCTTCTTATTCTTTGTAGGTACACCATTAACCAGAATAACTAATGGTTCAGTTTCCAAAGTATCTGCATCAATAGTTTCCATATTTTTTTTCAAATCCAAGGGCAAATACACCACTCTTCCTTTTAAACCTCTCAGTAAATCTGAAGGAGGTAATTTACCAGTTTTGGGCTCCATACGTACTATGGTCTGGAACGGATGAACACATTGAATGAGTATAGACTCATATGTATTTAAATCAGAAAGTTCGGCAGGAATAGCATCCAATTCTAAATTATTATGTACAGCTCTGGTCGGCATTCTATTTTCTTCTAACTTGTTATAACAGTATTTACAAATACGCTGATCTTCACCCAATTCAAAACAATTTTCAAGAAATATATATGTTGCAAAATCTTTCCACTTATAATTATCTTCATTTTCACTTTTTTTATACAGATCAACATTCCTTGTTTGAATTTTATAATGGCTTCTGCGGCAACAAATACAAGTAATATTTGGTCTTTCATTAGAGATGATAGTAAATTTTGTCATTTCATCCTCAAATTTTTTAGTAATAATGAGTTCTACATTCTGTTCCTCATTTTCCTCATTAACTGTGTCCTTTTCTGCACTTTCTTGTTCTGGACCAAAGTAACAAAACTGAATCTCATCAGTAACCTTCACTACATCTGATACAGATCCACGGAACAGAGCATTATTCAACTCATTCAACTTTACTGCTGGACTTTTAGCAAAATACAATGTTCTCACAAACTTTCTCATTTCAGTATGATGAACAGCCAGCATCCTAAAATGATGAAAAACACTTTTACACACTTTCCTAGATAGACAAGCCAGAGAGTGTCCTTGCAAACCAGTATTCTCTCTCACTCTGCATGGATCTAGTGTTTGAAGCACCTTCATCTTCTGTTTTACACTCTTTTTACTATATTCTCTTAGAAAGTCACGTAATTTATCAATAGATTCCTGACGCACAGTACAAATACTACTACAGTTGCAAGTGTACACTGGGGCTTTTGGACGTCTCCCCATAGCCTCAGCAGCCATTACTTCTTCCTCATTTCTTGGGACCATTTTCTCTTTTTCCATCACACAACCATCCTTAACTTCATATGCTCTACCATTGGTGTCAACTGCATGCAACAAACTATTACTTTGAAGATAACTCTCTTAATTAAAAAATGGTTCAGTACTTGAACTGTGTTTCCATTCTCCCAAGAACACTTTACAAAAGTTACTTTTTTTCACTTCTCTTTTCCTTTTGCTTTGTGACTTCATTGCATTGACTAATTTATCTAATCTACGCATCCTATTCAAAATTAGAATAAAAAGTTTTCTTTTTATCTCCAAAGCCTTACTTACAATATTTTCTATAAAAACAATTTTCTTAATACATTTTGATTTTTTCTTATATTTTTTCACATCCTTTAGCAAATTTAACATCAGTCTTCTCTGAAACATTTTTCGACGAATGTTTTTAAAATCTAATTTTCGTGTTAAATCAGTTTTACATACTTCTGATTGTACATTAGCTTTTGTTTTTTGCTGTTGACTCTGTTGTTGCTTTGTACATAAAACACTGTTTGTTTTACATTTATTTTTGCCATTTTTTTGTTTTTTGAAGATCTTTTTTAAGAAATCTCTACTCTGCTTACCAGTAGACTTTTTCTTTTTGCCATCACCAGCTTCTCCTCCTATTTTTTTTTCCCAGTTTTGTCCAGATATACTTGTTGTTGCTTTTCTTTCCTCTTTCTTGTCCTTAAAGGCATTTTTTTATTTTTTCACTGTTGCTCAGCAATACCTGCAAGAAACTTAAAAAAAAATATTTTTTGTAATTATAATTCATTAAAATATTTTTTAAGCTTTTCATTAATTTCAAATGTTTTACCATTTGCCTCTCATTTGTGATTTACTAATTTGTGCAGAGTGCTAACCACCACAGTTGAAAAAAAACAAGCTGTCCCTTTCCTGCAAGTGCATGTTTTACAGAACAACTGCAACACAAATTACATCTCTGGCCACAATTCCTGTGCGCACACAGCCTCATGGTGTGCTTCTAAGCAAAAAACAGAATTTGATTTGCTAATTCAAAGCACATTTACTACTATGGTAGAGCAAGTGATAATTACTGTTACAGCCTGACACATTTTCCTTGTAGATCACAGAGGCAGAAAAGAGCACGTGTCCTATCAGCTACTTCATACCATGAGCATCTGCAACCTGGGTGAGTGATTAGACTAGAGCAAAGAAAATGAGGCCTTGATGATGTTTTTATGTGTTTGCGTTACACACTGCTATCTGAAACATCACAAAGAGCTGAGTACTACGCATGGGAGTGTTGGAGAAGCTGCTGCGTGTGTGTCAAGAGTGTGTTTCTTGAGACTGTGTATTCTCTGGTGCAAGAGAGATGAACAAGGAGACTTCCAGAACTGCATGAAGACTGCAGGGATGTATGTAACAGTGCACGTGTGCTAAGGGATAATTTGTGTACAGACAACAGGCTGCCCCTTTCCTGGGACTGCAATTCTTACTGAACAACAACTTCACAAATTTAATCTCTGCCCACAATTCCTGTGCGCACACAGACTCATGCCATCATTTTAGGAACATAACACAGGCTGCCCCTTTCCTGGGACTGCAATTCTTACTGAACAACAACTTCACAAATTAAATCTCTGCCCACAATTCCTGTGCGCACACAGACTCAGGCCATCATTTTAGGCACATAACACAGGCTGCCCCTTTCCTGGGACTGCATTTCTTACTGAACAACAACTTCATAAATTAAATCTCTGCCCACAATTCCTTGCTTACTAAAACTCTCGTCAGAGCAGCGCTAAAGCGCTGGCTCAGGCAAGACCTAAAAACGGAGTCTGTGGCACAAGTTTCCTCTAGCCATAGGATGTCCTGAGTTTACCAAAGTTTTTGGCACTGTTCCTTGCCTAACTTGGAGGTGATACCAGCCACATTCCAGGATGCTAGACTAATTAGATATTTATGTGCCTCACTCGTAGTGTTGGTACCTTCACTGGTCTCCCGGTCGACAGGGCCTTGTCTAACTGGGCTGTCTCGCCCCTCAGCGGGCTTAGTGCCTACCAGGGGAAGTCAGTCACAGGCTTCCAAATCTGGCAGGGCAGCGTATCTATTTTCTAAGCTCACCCCTGGATAGCTAGTGGGTCCCACTCTTTAATTACATAATAGCCTCCCCATTCCCATGTAGTGCATAGTGATTGTTAAAGAACTTCAGTGATAGGGTAATTATCTGAGTTTGTTTAGCTGAGTTAAAAGTGACCTGACCAAGTATGTATTATTAACTTTTATGACCACACAATCACCTGGGAACGTTTTAAAAGACATGCCCACCCATTCCACTCTCCTCGTCATAATGATTTGTCTAGGCAAAGGCCCACTGCCCACTTCCGGGTCAGTTAAATGATGTGATAAGCAATGAAGGCATTTTTTCTATTAATTGGATTGTTGTTTCGTGTTAATCCTCCTTCAGAGTTGGTACGTTTGCCAAAACAAATACGAGTGGAGTAGCCGCTGGAGGGAGGTGGAGAGGCTGGTGCGAGTAAAAGTCGGTCCCCCCCTTGAGTCTTTCTAAGGTCTGGAGGTTAACCCGCGCCCCCTTCCCCTTAATGGGGCCATCTGGCGATTTTCTGTATCTGATTTGAGATGTTACACCTTTGACTTCTCTGGAGGAAGGTTTGTTTTGGAAGGCGGAGGCAATGGGCGTGATGGAGGCCCATTTTCGGGGTGGGGATTTAAAGATGTGTTTGTACGTGGAACTGCACCCAGATTACTAGATGGAAAGAGTTGGTTGGGTTCCATGACTTGGCAAACTGGTCTAGGAGACAGAATCGCTGTTGGGAATAGGCTTCCTCTCCCTTGCATCTCCATGCATGAAAGTCTTTCCTCTATCCATGTCATTTTTACTATAAGGGGATTCAGTAAGGTAGTCAAAAAAAATCTAAATTGCCCCACCTAAGGTCATCAGACTGCCATGAAGTCAAAGGTGGTAGAGAGTTTGAGGGCGTAACTGTGGTATCTGGTTCTCAGTGCCATGCATCTTTCCCTAGCCTCTGCCTTGCTGCTCAGCCAGAGTGGATGTGCTTTGGAATGCTGGTGCATTCTGTTATTCTTTGTTGTTGATTTGTAATGGGGGAAGATGTGTGGTATCTAGTTCTCAGTGCCATGCATCTTTCCTTATCCTCTGCCTTGCTGCTCAGTCAGGGTGGATGTGCTTTGGAATGCTGGTGCATGTGAGGTAATGGAATGTTGTGGATGCCTGGTAGATGAGTGTCAGTTGGGAGTATGGGCTGAGCAGCAAGGGAGCTGTTCCTAGTGGGGCTCGCATTAAAATCTACAAAGTTACTTTATGATTTACAATAAACCTTCTTCATTGATCTACATCTCAGTTACATGGACTTATTTACCATTACCACATTTGGCGATAATCTGGTTGAATCTACAAGTTGTTGTTCTTGTAATAACTTTATTTCGGTCAACAGACCATAAAAAGTGCATATAAACTATATCAACATGAAAATTAAAACAATAAATGGTCATAAATATTTAAGAACAGGTTAAACTGTAAGTTATCACAATGCATAATATTAAAAAACAATAGACACAACAATTTAGGTTAAACAATTTCGCCTCCTACGCCACATGTAAAACAAATAACGAGAAACCGCAAACACAATAGGAGGATGAGTATCGTAGGTCAATATCCTACAAGCCCGTGTAAAGTGCAAAAGTCCCAAATTCTTACAGATAGGGGCCAGCCAGCGTTTTCTAATTGCAGAATAGGCAGAGCAAAAGAACAGTACATGGGGCATATTCTCAATTTTGTAAGTGCATGCGGGGCAAGCTTCAATATTGGGTTTAAACCATTTGGAAGTAAGGGACCTTATAGGAAGAGTACCGTGCCTTAGCTGGATATACAGCTTTCGGGCTGCTGGGGGTTCAATTAGATCCATGAATTTCTCAACCTTAGGTTCTGATTTTACTAGGAGGAACTCAGATGTCAGCCTACCCAGTGATGCAGAGCTCATTAGTGTTAGGTAGTTTAACATACGTATCTGAGAGAGGAGTATATTCTTAGATATCCAGGGGCAACAGGTCTCAGGGGTATCCCATAATCCGGAGGAGCCTAGCCGGGTGCTAACTGTACTAATGTACTGAAGCCATGGAATCGTTTTATATTTAAGAATAGGCCAAGGAGCGCTAGGTGGCGCTAACCAAGATGGCCGCACTGATGTGAGGCTCCTGGATGCCTGAACCCTCGCATCCGCCCTGAATCCGCTACGACTGTCCTAGGTGTGTACCGGCGGTCCCCACGTATAGCAGAGCTGCTGCCCTACCCTCGGTGAGATTTCCGGCCGATTCTGAGCCACCGGAGCCGAGATGGGAGGCCCGTAAGCCGCACCGGGGAGAAAGGACGCACCCGGACGGTTCCGCGGCCGGCACAGAGGACTACGAGAGCCCGCGGCGCACCACGAGGAGAGAAGGCTGCGTGACCGGTGGCGGCAAGCCGCCGGTCGTAGGAGCTTGCGGAGTGGCACCCGCGCCTTCATCGGACCTCCAGTGAGTTGGGGGGAGCGACGGCAGGTGAGCGCCTCCTGAGCTGCCAGGGGGTGGTAGCCCGCGACCAGTAGCGGGGAGGCCCTGTCCGACGGGCGGACCGGCCCGAGCTGTGTGGGCCTGCCCGAGAGACCGGACGCGGCATTGCTGTCACCGATGCCCGCCCTCTACTTACGCTGCAGGCCGCGGATCGGAGCCGACCCCGGGCCCCTCACCAGCCTACCCTGGGCGCCTGCGGGGCGAACTCTTGCCTGGCGATCCCCGGGGTGGTGACGTCCCTGCCGGACCCAGGAGGCGGCCGCCGGACACGGGGCTGTGACGTTTCCTTGGTGGTAGGGGACGCTGGGACGGGCCTGGCGGCCACTGGAGTCCACTTTCGCCCGGCACCATTGCCCGGGAGGCACTGCCGGTAGGAGCGCTCCCCTTGACCGTCTTGACCGGGCGGGGTGGCCCCCGGCGCTGTGCTTGGCCCGGGACCGAGGGTGGATGCGGAATCGCCCCGCTGACCGGGACGGCCCTGTGGACTGGGGCGGACGACGATGATTCGACGGCCCGTGCGCTGTCCCTCGACTGGTGACCGCCACGGGTACGGACTACAGCGGGGTGCCTGCGGCGAGGTGAGTGAGGCCCGGTCCGGATCTCCCTGGGGAAGTGGCGTGCCCGTTGGATTCTGAGCCCTCCCTCACCCTTTCCTCTCTGTCCCCGGCCTGGCGCTGGGGGCCGCTTTGCCGGATGAGTGAGGAAAGTCTGACGGTCCACCCTGCCTGACCTCGGGCCCGGCGCCTGTTCACAGGGGGCCGCCATGGGTAAAGAAAAGGGTCCCAGACCGCCGTCAGCGTCCCACCAAACAAAGATTGACCAATTTGTGAGCTCGGACCCGCCGGGCGCGAGCGGGGGGGCGGCCCCGGCCCCGAACAAAGACTTGGCCGTCATCCTCCAGGCCATTGATGCCTCCCGCACCTCCTTGGAGGGGTTGGTTGGGGAAGTGAAGGTGGATGTTACACTCCTGCGGCAGGACCTCCGCAACGCCACGGCCCGCATTACGGAAACGGAGTCCCGGATCTCAACGGAGGAGGACGACATTCGCCAGCTACAGGACCAGGTCCGGGAGCTCACGACCCACTCCAAGGAACTGCATAGACGGGCGGAGGATGCCGAAACCGCGCCCGCCGCAACAACCTTCGCCTGGTGGGCTTTCCGGAGGGGGTCGAGTCTGGCCGAGCTGACGACTTCCTGGACGCTTGGTTCAAGTCCTGGATCCCGGCGGCAAGCTTGTCAACCTGGTTCTTGGTGGAGAGGGCGCACCGGTCGCTGGCGGCCAGGCCTCCAGTGGGGGCCCCCCCGCGCCCTTTTATTCTTAGGATCCTCAATTTCAGGGACAGAGACGCTATCCTGCGGGAGGCACGGGAGAGCGGCCCCTTGACTTTTAATAACCACACCATTATGATCTTCCCGGACTACACCCGGGAGGTCCAAGAACAACGCCGCTCCTACACGGAAGTGAAGCAAAAGCAGCGCTCCCTGGGCCTCCAATACCAGCTCCAATTCCTAGCTCGCCTACGCGTCATTTTCCAGGGCAAGACACTGTTCTTTGACACTCCCAGGGCAGCATGGGTCTGCCTCACCGAGGAAAAACCTATGTGCCGGTCCGGAGGGGTGTCGCCCACTACTGTGCCCCGGGGCCCTGTTGCAGTTGGGTCCCAACGCTCACGGCGCAAGAAGCGCACGCACTCCTGGCAACGCCGTGGTGCGACAGGGGCCAGGACCCGGTCCGCGATCCTATATGAAAGCAAAATGAGAGACTCCTCTGCCTCGTCTGGGACATCATCTCTTGTGGTCGAGGGGTCTCGGCGCCGTCTGTCGCCTCAGCCGGATGGGCCTCCGACCCCCTCCAAGCGCCAATTGACCTGTCAGACCTTTCCCGCAGCCCTGCTATATGACTTTCCCTTTGTTTTCTCTATCCACAGGGTGGGGGGCGGCGACCTTGCCCGGTAGTGGGGGTAGGGGGCTCCGCAACCTCATGTTTTCTGTAGCAACCTAGGACACAACATTGTAATCCGTAATTCAGGAGGGGTCCACCACGCTCTTTATACCCGAGCGCCCAAGCTTGGGGCCTTGTACATGTTGGTTCAGTTAGGGCGACAGATGCTTCCTTTCTTGAAGTGTAGGGTAGGGGGTGGGGGGTTGGGGTTGGGTATTCGTTGGTTGTTCCTCCTTGGGAGGGTGTTTTGTTTGGTTTGGGTTTGTTTTCCATTGAGCCTTTCATGCAGCACCACACCACAAGTGTTGTCGTGCTACTCCACGCAGACACTGCCACGCACTCCGCCGTCGTCCGTTTGCCGCCGCCGTCCACTGGCTCTCCCTAGCATGAGATCCGTTATAGGGTGTCTTCCTGGCGTCCCTTGGCCGCGTTGCTCCCGGTGCGTTCCGCTCCCGCCGCTGTCATGGAGGACCTAATCCCTAAGGCCCAGGTGCGCATCCTGTCCTGGAACGTGAACGGCTTGTTGGATAAGCTCAAGCGCGCTGCCATCCTTAAATATGCCCAGCGCGCAGAGGTAGACGTACTCCTGCTTCAGGAAACCCACCTGCTTGGCGAGAAATGTCCCTTTCTGGCGTGCTATGGGTATGACCGGGTGGGGCACTCCGGGTTCTCGCGTGGCTCGCGGGGGGTTGCCGTCTTGCTGCTCCGCTCACTCCCTTTTGTCCTTTCCCGGGTGCTCCATGACCCCCACGGCATGGGGATTACCATTAGCGGCACGCTTGAGGGTCGGCCGCTCAGCTTCTTGTCGCTTTACGCGCCGCCCTCTGGGCTGTCACAGGCTTTAGCTCAGGTCGCCTCTTGGCTGGCAACTCTCCCTCCGGGAACTATTGTTCTGGGGGGGGACTTCAATGCTGTCTCGGCCCCGCAGCTCGACTCCTCGGGTCCGGTTTCAGACTCCCGCGCCGCGCGGGCGAAGCAGCTGGCGGGTTGGGCGGAGGCTCAGGGCTTGTGCGACGCGTGGCGGACCTGGCACCCGCACACACGGCAATATACTCATACTTCGGCCGCCCATCACACCCATGCACGGATTGACGCGATTTTTGTCCCCCCCGCCGACTGTGTAGGCATCCAGGACACCCGCATCCTCCCCAGGGGGCTATCCGATCACTCTCCGGTCCTCCTAAGCCTGGGCACCCCGCCCCGCAGGGCCCACCAGATGTGGCGTTTTAACGCTTGGTTCCTCCAGGATAAGACACTCCGTAAGGAGGTGGGGTCCGCCTTAACACATTACTATGGTGATAACGACGGGTTGGTCTCCTCGGCGGGCACCCTTTGGGAGGCCTGTAAGGCCACCGTTAGGGGGCTGCCAAGGCGCATGTGGTACGGCACCGCCAGACGCAACTGCAGCAGCTCACTGCCTGTGAGGCCCGTGCGCTGCGACTGGAACAGTCTCTCTCCGAATCCGATGATCCAGCCGGGACTCAGCAACTGCGACTTCTGCGTGAGGAGATTCGTCAACGGTCCTTGACGCGGCTAAGCTCCTCTGGCAATCCTCGCTGGTGAGGGTGTACGGGTGGGGCGATAAGAACGGTGCGCTGCTGCACCGGTTGGCCACTTACCCCAGGGCATCACGCATCATTCGGCGGTGGCCGACTCTGATGGCGTGCTCCACTCTTCCTCCGTGGCGATAGCGGAAGCCTTCGCTCAGTACTATTCGCAGCTATATCGGGCCCGGGCGCCGGACCTTTCCCTGGCCTCTCTGCTCGCCGTTAGTAACCTATGCCTTCCCCAACTTCGGTCGGGGGACTGGGAGAGTCTGGAGGCGCCCATTTCTCTTGAGGAGATTGGAGATGCGATAGGGCGCACGTCCTCGGGGAAGACCCCGGGACCGGATGGCTTCCTCCAAGAGTTTTATGCCACCTACAGAGATAACCTGGTCCCACGGCTGAGGGATCTCTTTGCCGAAGCGGTCAAAAAAGCCTCGTTCCCTCCAGAGGCCGACATTGCCACGATTGTGGCCCAAGTCTGCGCCGCCACCTTGTGACAGGTCGGCCTACCGGCCGATCTCTCTTATTAACACTGACATCAAGCTTTACGCAGCAGTCCTGGCCCAGCGGCTCCGACCCTTTTTGTCGTGTCTGGTACATCCGGACCAATGCGGCTTTATGCCGGACCGGGGCACTCGCCACTGCCTCCGTCGCCTTCACGTGGCCTTGGCTCACCGCCATCGCTTACCTCCATATCTCACCCTCCTGCTCGCTGATTTCATGTGGTTTTATTGTCAGCTGATGGATCGACAGGCTCAAGGTTTTTATGTTGTATCAATCAAAACAATAAAAACTTGTTTATCAAAAAAAAAGAATAGGACAAATCTCAGAGAATTCTGCTCTGTAATCAGCCAGTTCAGGGACGGACCACAACCTCTTCCAATACATAATTGGTCTAGCACTTATGATCTCCTCTATAGGAAGCAAGCCAAGATCAAATCTAAGAGGGATCAATGGCGTACTAGACGGTAACCCGACTAAGTTTCTAACAAAAGACTGCTCCACCTTTTTGAGATCCGTAATCTGCTTGTGCCCCCAAAGTTCAGCCCCATAAATTGCTGCCATTCTTGCTTGATGGCAATATATTTTGAGTGCTGGGGAGACCGGCCTAAAAGTAGATTCCCTAAGAACTTTACTTAAACCCCCCGCTAACTGAGATAGCTTAAGCGTGGATTTGGCGATCTGCTTGTTCCAGTCAAAATTCTCAGTAAGAGTGACACCCAAATAAATAAATGTTTTAACCCTTTCCAGAGCGGTACCATATAGTACTGGGTTTGGACGTACACGCTTGGGGGGGTTAAAGATCATAAACATTGTTTTTCCTAGATTGATTTCCAACCCCCGAAGGTCACAGAACTCCACAAAGCCATCGAGTGTTTTTTGAATGCCCGATGATGTTCTAGACAGCAACAATGTGTCGTCTGCGATCATCAGAGCGGGCACTCTACCTGTAGCCAATTTAGGGGCGTCGTTGTTTACCACACCATTCAGATGTTCTACGAGGCCATTTATATAGAGGCTGAATAAAGTTGGTGCCAGCACGCACCCTTGGCGAACTCCTTTTTGGACAGGGAATTGATCTGTTAGTTCACCGTACCTTCCACACCTGACCTGCGCAAAATTATTTAGATGGAGCCTCGAAAGAACAAGTAGGGCGGGAGGCCTATATCTGCTAGCACTCTCCAAAGTTTTCCACGCGGGACCAGGTCAAATGCTGCCTGCAGGTCCACAAACACAAGGTAGAGGCTGCCACCCTCCACCTTTGCTGTTTTCCAATACAGGACCTGCAGGCGAAATATCTGATCTAGGGTGGAGGTACCAGACCTAAATCCTGCCTGGAGTATAGACAATATCCCCTTTTCCTCAATCCACCCGAGGATCCTATCAAGGATAACCCTCCCCATCAGCTTTTGTGATGTATCAATTAGACTGATGGGTCTATAGTTAGAGGGGGTTAGTGGGCATCCCTTTTCTAAAATGGGCACGATTTCTGCTCCTAACCAAGTAGGAGGCAGATCGTCACCCTGCAAAATACCATTAAATAAAACAACCAGATAAGGGGCCCAGATTTTTGGTTGCGTCCCAAACAAGTCCCCTGGCAGTTTGTCCAAACCTGGAGCCTTATTTGGGAGCAAATTTCCTAACGCTGTCTCTATCTCAGTCAAGGTAAAAAATTAATCTGGGGCAAGGCGTGAACGGGCGGCAATTAACCAACCCTGCTCTTCAGCCCCACTAACACTTTGGGGTTGCTGGAGTTCAGTGATGTTATCAGGCATACCACCAGACTCAGAAATGCCATAAAGAGCACAAAAATGGCTTTCCCAGATAGAAGGGCAATGTTGGGGGCGAGTGCGGGGATATGCCCACTAAGTCCAGATGCAACTATCGACCAGAATAATTTGGAATTTTTGTTGCTAAGTGCAGATCCCAAATTCTCCCATTTGGTAGCCTCCCATTCCTTTTTTGCATCGCGAATTGCCTTTTTATACACAGCACGGTGAACCTTAATGGCCTCCCTGTTATTCATTTTTAAAGCTCTAAAAAGGGCCTTTTTGGCATTATGACAAGAGGCATTGTACCACTGAAAAGTCGTGATCCGTGGCTGATTTGCCCTTCTCTCAGGGTAGAGAATATCTTTAAGTGCTGTGACCAATTGGTTATGTATTTCAGATGCCCTGCCTAGGTGGCCACATTTCCCCATCTCTTCAATGAATGGAATGGTAATCTCATATAATACGGCAAGTTTGCTAACGGACATCTGAAGGTCTGGCCATTTGACCCTACGCCTACAGTTTGTAATAATTAAAGGCACAGTGACACAGTGATCGTCCGGGGTTTGGCATTTCAGCCCAAAACTCCCCATCTTGAGTGAGAGTACCAGGGCGTTATGGTCACTGTCAAATCTTTCAATGACCCTGAACTCATACAGCCTATCCCAATGCCTGGCCTCTATAAAAATATAATTGATTATTGAAGACTAGTTTAATCGGTTAAATGTGGCTTTCCCTGGTCTATCAGGCTCCACACTCCCATTGCATGCTCGTAAGGAGTAGTTTCTTTTCTGTAACTCCAGTTCTGTAGTAGGGGTATCTCTGTTATAGTCATAATCTAGTGAATAGTCCCGCCCATGTGCGTGGACCCCGGAGCAATAAAAAATAATCTCTAAAGGTGACAAATCATGCAGACCTGCATGCACCTTTAAGAGAGAATTTAATTTAAAGACAGATAATGCAGCCTCTACCCACAGGCTACACTGTCCAGTACTTCAACCAGAATTCCACCAACATCCACAAACAGCACTGCCTGTCTAGTTTTTCTCCACATAGGAAAAAACCCTGCCTCTACCAGCAAAAGCCTCTGGAATGATAGAGAGGAAGGAATGGACAGACAAGCCCCATAGGCTGCCATTATGTGGCTTAGAACAGGATACTGTGCCTTTAAGAAAACTTTCCAGATTTCCAGAACTTTCCCCAGTATCCCAGAATGCCCAGCAGGTCCCATTTACTTTCAGTTCTTTTTGAAGGCGCAGCACGCCAGACCTGTAGCATTCTTCATATGAAAAAATATCTCTCCACCGGGGAGGAGGGCGGGCGCTTATGACTATAACAGAGATACCCCTACTACAGAACTGGAGTTACAGAAAATAAACTACTCCTTCTGTAGTAGGGGATCTCTGTGTATAGTCATAATCTAGTGAATAGAATGGCAAGCCCATCCCCACACAACAGCAGCGGTGGAGAACAAACAAGACAAACCCACTACTGTGCGAACAAATTTCGCAGCGAAGCCTGCCCAACCTGAGCATCTGCCCTGGCATCCGAGTCCAGACAGTAATGCGCAGTAAAAGTATGGACCAACTTCCAAGTGGCCGCCTTGCAGATTTCCGCAATCGGAACATTACGCAGCAAAGCCGTCGTGGCAGCTGTGCCCCTGGTGGAATGAGCCTTAGGTTTACCCCCTAAGGTCTTGTTAGCCTTTTGATAACACAATTGTATGCAGGACACAATCCACCGAGAAATGGACTGCTTAGAGGTTGCAAGACCAGTCCTGACTGAGCCATAATTAACAAACAATTGGTCAGACCTACGAATATCCTTGGTCTTATCCAGATAAAATTTCAACACCCTCCGAACATCCAGGGAATGGAGAGCCCTTTCCGCTGGCGAAGAGGGATTCTGAAAGAACGTAGGTAAAGTTATAGTCTGGTTGACATGAAAGTCAGAGATAACCTTAGGAAGAAATTTAGGGTGAGTACGCATCACAACCTTAGCAGCATGAAATACAGTATAAGGTTCTTGACAACATAATGCCTGAAGTCCACTCACCCTGCGGGCCGATGTAATGGCCACTAGGAACGCCGCCTTCCAGGATAGGTGCTGCAACGAAGCCTTGTGTATGGGTTCAAAAGGCTCCTTCATCAGTCTGGACAGCACCACATTCAAGTCCCAGGAAGGCGAGGGAAGTCTGACGGGATGAAACACTTTCTTCAAGCCTTCCAAAAAATCCTTGACCACAGGAATCTGAAAGAAGGAAGTCTGTGAAGGGCATTTCCTGTAAGCAGTCAAAGCAGCCAGATGAACCTTAATGGAATGGAAATTAAGGCCAGACTGCGCCAGATGTAAAAGGTATGGAAGGATGACATCTTCCTTACATGTTGTCGGATCAAAGTTCTTGGACTTACACCAGATACAGAACCTCTTCCACTTGTAAGCATAGGATGTCCTAGTGGAAGGTCGCTTAGACTCCTTCAGAATGTCCATACAATCGTCTGGTAGATTCAGATGGCCATATTGCACTATTTCAGGAGCCATGCCGCCAAACTCAAGGACGAGAGGTTGGGGTGCACCATCCGCCCCCCGAACTTCGTGAGAAGGTCCGGCCTGCACGGCAACCGCATGTGAGGAAGGAGAGACCGGTGAAGTAGGTCCGTGAACCACCACTGCCTGGGCCACTCCGGGGAGATCAGGATCATCCGCGCCCTGGACTGGGACAGCTTGATGAGCACTGCCGGAATCAGGGGAATGGGTGGAAAAGCGTACAGAAAGCTGTTCGACCAATCGAACCATAGCGCATTCCCCAGCGTCCCCCGCTGGTAGTACCTGGATGCGAAGTCTCGGCATTTGCTGTTTTCGGCGGTGGCGAACAGATCTACGTCTGGAGTCCCCCACCTTGCGAAGACTTCTCCTAGTACTTCGTCGTTTATGACCCATTCGTGGTTTTCCTGAATCAGCCTGCTCAAGGCGTCCGCCTGAGCATTCTGCACTCCTGGCAGATGCGTGGCCGTAATCGTCAGTCCTCTGGCCAGCAGCCAGCGCCAGATCGCCTGCGCCTCCTGCGACAGAGTGCGCGATCTCGACCCCCCCTGCTTGTTGAGATAATACATCGTGGTTGTATTGTCCGTCTGTATCAGCAGCGAGTTGGTCTGGAAGGACGGAAGGAAGGCCTTCAGTGCCAGGAAGACAGATCTGAGTTCCAGGAAATTGATGTGGTACGTCGATTCCAAAGCAGACCACTTTCCCTGAATCTGCAAGTCCCCGGAATGCGCTCCCCAGCCCTGGAGAGACGCATCCGTCACGACACTCGTCGTGGGAATGTCCTTGTGGAAGGGAACCCCCTTGAGGAGGTTTTCCGCCGAACACCACCACTTCAGAGACTGAAGAGCATGCAGCGACAGACGTATCTTGTCGTCCCAAGAGCCTGTCCTCTGATCCCACTGATCCTCCAAACACTCCTGCAGTGGTCTCATGTGTAGCCGAGCGTGAGGCGTGAGGAAGATACAGGAGGCCATCGATCCCAGTAGAGAAGACACCTTCCTCACTGTTGTCGATGGAGCAGTCCTGAGGTCCTGAGCCTTCCGAAGGAGTGATAACCGTCTCTCCTCCGAAGGAGACACGCTTGCTGACCGCGTATCGATGGAGGCCCCCAGGTACTGGACCGGAGTCGTGACCGATTTGGACATGTTGACGTGTAACCCCAGCTTGTGCAAGAGCTCGCAAGTCCATCGGAAGTGTTCTTGCGCTTCCGCGAAGGATGATGCCTTGATCAGCCAATCGTCCAGATACGGGTAGACAAACACCTTGTTCCTCCGCAGGTGTGCCGCCACCACCGCCATGCACTTCGAAAAGGTCCTGGGCGCAGATTTTAGCCCGAATGGCAGTACTGTGTATTGATAGTGATTGGCGCCAACTTGGAATCGCAGGAACTTCCTGTGGTTCCGTGCTATGGGCACATGGAAGTACGCATCCTGTAGATCTATGGCACAGAGCCAGTCTCCCCGTTGCAGCTGAGGGTAAATCTGGTGCAACGAGAGCATGCGAAACTTCTCTCTGCGAATCCATTTGTTTGCCTGTCGCAAATCCAGAATGGGCCTGAACTCGTTCTTGTCCTTCTTGCGAACGAGGAAGAACCGAGAGTACAGACCTCTTCCCCTTTGAGACAGAGGTACCTCTTCTACCGCCTTTTTTCTCAACAAGATGTCTGCCTCCGCCTGGAGCTCTCTCAGCTGGAATCGAGAGCTGACCGGCGGAATCGCTGGAGGCGGGCTGATAAACCGAAGACTGTATCCATTGCAAACAATATTCAGCACCCACTTGTCCTGAGTAATTTTTCTCCACTCTGCCGGAAAAAATTGAATGCTTCCCCCCACTGGAGTGGGTAACGGTTGAGGGGGAGGTAGCCGCTCAGGGCCGAGACCCGGCCGGGCCCTTGGTCGTGGTAGTAGCCTGCTGGCCTCCTCTACCCCTCTGGCGCTTCTGGAAGGGCTTGCGGAACTGCTGCTGTTGTTGCTGCTGCTGTCCTGAGCCCTGCCCACGCCCTCTGCCCGAAGACCCGAACCTCCTCTGGAACGGGCGCTTCTTCTTCTCGGCCTTCTCCAACCCGATGGCCGTCAGGGTTTCCGCCTCCGCCTTCATGCGGGCCATCTCATCGTCCGCATGCTTCCCGAACAGGGTTTCCCCCGAGAAGGGCAGGTTGGCCACTCGTTGCTGCGCCTCTGGCTTGAGGGACGTCAGGCGCAACCACGAATGACGCCGCTGGTGGACGCCATGACAGGAGGCGTGGGCGGCCAATAAGGACACATCCGCCGCTGCGCTGATCATTTGATTAGAAACCAGCATGCCTTCGCGCACTGTCTCCAAGAAGTCCTCCTTCTTGTCCCGTGGCAGTAGGTCCGCATATTGCTGCAGGGACTCCCACAGGGCCAGGTCGTAACGGCCCAACAAAGCCCCTGCACTCGCCGCCTTCATGGTGGTGGCGGCGGTCCCACACACCTTCCTGCCCGCGGAATCCAGCCAGCGGCTTTCTTTGTCAGGCGGAACCGTGGATGACGGGGCGGTCGCATGTTGTTTTCTTGCCGCCGTCACGATCACCGAATCCGGCTTCGGGTCCACTGTCAAAAAAGAAGGATCCGACTCCGGGGCCCTATACTTTTTCATGAGCCTGGAGGGAGCGGCCTTCGTCGTCGCGGGAGTGAGGAACAGCACCAACGCGGGTTCCACCAGTCCTGGTACCAGAGGCAGTAGGGGGCGAGACAGGTGTTTCTTATGAAGCGTCTCGAATATCACGGACGTCGTGGGTGTTGGAACCGTCACCGTGATACCCAACTTTGCGGCCCCTCGCAACAGCACCTCTTGGAAAGAGACCAAGTCGTCCATCGGAGACACCCTAGTCCCTGGGGAGTCCGACAGCGTCGGGGAAAGGTCTCTGTCCGAGGAGCGCGTGTGCGACCTGGACCTATACCTCCTACGGCGTCGTCTTGAGTCCGACGAGGACCATCCACGGCTCCGCGACCTTCTCCTCCTGTGAGAGCGGGAGCGCGACCTCTTCGGCTTCGGCCTGTCCGCCGGTCTAGCCGGTCCAGGCGACCGCGGGCGTCGTGGCTTCGGGGTCCCCTGCGGCGGAGTCGGGTACCTTGGAAGGGAAACCGACCGCGGGGGAACCGGCGGCGGTCCCACAGGAGTGCGTGGCAGCGGCTGAGGTTGGGGCGGCGGAGGCAGCGTCCGCGGCTGAGGTGGCGGTGGTGGAGGTGGCGGTGGTGGAGGTGGAGGAGGCGGCGTTGGTGGAGGTGGTGGAGGAGGAGTCGGCGGAGGCGGGAGAGGAGGCGGCGACGGAGGCATCCGAGGAGGCGTATACACCACCGAGTACACCGATTCCGGTGACTCTCTCTTCCTCGACGTCGATCTTCTCCTCGACGTCAACCTTTTCCTTGACGTCGATCTTCGCCTCGACGTCGATCTTCGCCTCGACGGAGACCTTCGCCTCGACGGCGACCTCCGCCTCGACTGCGACCTCCGCCTCGACGGCGACCTGTGCCTCGACGGCGACCTGTGCCTCGACGGCGACCTTCGCCTCGACGGCGACCTCGAGCATCTCGACGTCGATCTCCTCTTCGGCGACGTCGACCGTCTCCTCTTCATCGACGGCGAACGGCGATCCCTCGACGGCGAATGCCTACGCCGGGTCCGATCTCCACGCCGACCGCTGGACGGGGCCGAAGACGGTGTCGTCGCCGACGACGCCGATGTAGTCGACGGCGGCCTATTCAGGTCCCTCGACGGCGATCGTCGACGCCGCTTCTCCCCAGAGCCCTGGGGAGACGGCGAACAGACGGTGGTCATCCTCCTCGACGTCGCCATCGACGCCCTCGACGTCGACGGGGAGTGGGAGCGCTTACTGGTCTTCCTGCCCCTGGGGAGCCCCCCAGGGGCCTCAGTATGGGCCAAATCAGCCCCTCCAGACCCACCTGGTGCCTTCAGGCTTCTCTCCTCCAGAACTTGAAGCCTGATTTTCATTCTGTCCCTCAGGGTCCTGGCTGAGAACGAGTGGCAGATGGTACAGCTTTCAGGCACGTGGGACTGGGGAAGGCAACCTATACACACCTCGTGTGGATCCGTTTTAGCCTTCTTTCGACCACATTCCCGGCACTTGTCGAACAAGCCAGGCATGTTGACAGTACCAGCTACTAAGCACTAGAAAAAGTGACAAAAATTGCCAAAATCTCCAATAAACCCTTGAAAAGGGGAGAGCTCAATGCTCCAGGGTCCTGCTAGCAGGAGCCGGAAAAAAGAACTGAAAGTAAATGGGACCTGCTGGGCATTCTGGGATACTGGGGAAAGTTCTGGAAATCTGGACAGTTTTCTTAAAGGCACAGTATCCTGTTCTAAGCCACATAATGGCAGCCTATGGGGCTTGTCTGTCCATTCCTTCCTCTCTATCATTCCAGAGGCTTTTGCTGATAGAGGCAGGGTTTTTTCCTATGTGGAGAAAAACTAGACAGGCAGTGCTGTTTGTGGATGTTGGTGGAATTCTGGTTGAAGTACTGGACAGTGTAGCCTGTGGATAGAGGCTGCATTATCTGTCTTTAAATTAAATTCTCTCTTAAAGGTGCATGCAGGTCTGCATGATTTGTCACCTTTAGAGATTATTTTTTATTGCTCCGGGGTCCACGCACATGGGCGGGACTATTCACTAGATTATGACTATACACAGAGATCCCCTACTACAGAATGAGGTTGTTAGCGCAAATGACTGCAGTTGCAAAACTAAAGGGGTCCATGCCTTGACCCGAGTAGTCAATGGCTCAGGAATGGCCCACAGTGAATCAACATCATCCAGGTCGCCCTAATTCGTATCCATGAGTGGCTCGAAATGACAATTAAAATCGCCTCCCAGTATTAACACAGTAGAGGGGTCCATTGACTGGATGAGGGTCAACAAAGTTTCAATGACCTCTAACTCAAGGCCCCACCTAACTGGCCTTGAGTATACATTAATCAGGGCAATGTTTGGCCCTTTTGGTATAGTCAGCAATAAGCACTGAACATCCAGTGAATTGGTTGGAATTTGCAATGCCTTGGCTCCTAAGTGTGTGCCAACCCATATAGACAATCCCCCCAGGAGTCTGCCCTTCTCGCCCTTACTTGCCAAGATATCGTACGTAGCAAATCCCTGGGCTATGCTTCCTTTTAATGCCCAAGTTTCCTGCAACATACAGATGTCGTGTAGGGCCATAAAAGAGCCCCACTCAGGAATGGGCAGTTTACTCTTAAGACCCGCCACATTCCAAGAGAGGATTTTAACATGGGCAGTCGGCAAATCTCACCTAGTTAAGTCATAGTCCAAGGAACCAAGGAAATCATTAATCACAAAAGGACTAATTTCTGTGACCGGCTCAAACTCACAATTCAATAAATGTCGGTCAATAGGAATAGGGGCAATTACGGGGTGAATAGTTTGTTCTGGTAACAGAATTTGCATGGGAGGGGTTGGCTTGGCATTCACAGCCTGGCATTCACAGCCTGGTAAATGGCATGTCATTAGGAGACCCCCCCTGTCAATCGCAATCATCAAAGCCTGAAAGGGCATCAAATCTATTTGTGACTTCCAGCGGGGTGAATGGTAACCGATAATCTGTCCTCCTAGTTCCATTTCTATAGCTCCTAGAAGGTACAGTATCCCATCCAGATGCATTTTCAATAGCCATAGGGTTAGGTGCGTACTTCATATACCGGTTGTTAAAAGGTATGGGTGGTACAGGCAGTTTTGTCTGCGGTCGAGCTATAACCCAGGGGTACATCATAGGGGTCGCTAGAGATCTTGGATAAAAATATGTTAGTTCGCAAGGCACAATAGAAATGCCAGTTTTCCCTGAAGTACAAATTAAGATATAATTAACGGCTCTAGGATCTCTAAAGTTAATAACAATTAGATCCCCCTCAATATCTTTCGCTCTATGTCCCAACCAAGGGAGTCGTCGGACATGCAGGATCTCACCATTAATGTTGAAGGGAAGAGGTCTGTTTTGGCTAAGCCAGTGTATAGTTTTATTTTTTAGCTGAAAGAACCCTTCCCTCCTACGCTTTTCTAATGCCCGGACTCCCGTGAGCACTACCACATAAGGGACCGCTTCTGGGGGTAATTCAACTTGGCGTCTCTTGTGATCCTCTGTCCTAACTGGGCGAGTGCTTCCCCTCTCATCTTGCATATTTCCTATAAGAGATTGTTTCCCTCCCTTAGGGGCTTCACCAGGATCATGCTGTACTGGTTGTTGAACTAATTTGGGGGATATAGCCCTATGTTGTCTACTGGTAATGGACTTACTAATTTTGTTTATACCCTTATGGGTAACAGGGGTAGGAGGTATCACAGGGGCTGCATTGGGGGGCACTAGATTTACAAGGTCCTTGAGTACCCCCGCATTATTACTAATGGCCAGTTCTAGATTCCCCAACCGCTGCTCCATCTTTTTTAACCTCTCTATTATAGGTAGTACGAATGACCTTATTAAACGTTCGATACTCTCAAGAGGGGCAGCGGGCAGTACTTCCTTAGGCGGACAGTGTAGAGGGGTAACTGGGCCAGATGAAAGAAATGCAGCCAATGCGGGGACTTTTGAGATTTAAGCTATTTCCGTGGGAACCGCTGGGGTTGAAATAGTTGTTACACTGGACTTTGACGTAGGTACAATAGTTACAGTAGCCCTTGATGTTTTACCAAAATCAGAATGGTTAATCTTGCTTCTTTGTGGGTCACCTACCCTCTTTCTTCTTTTAATTGGAGGTGGCCCATGAGCTTTAGGCGTAGCTACTTTCCCAACCTTCTTTTTAATGATCTTAACCGCTGGTAAAAGGGGTTCGGCAATCATATCAATTCCTATGATAGAATTGCTGGAGAGAGATATATTATTATTTGTGTACGAACTGTTGAAAATATCAGGTCGACGGGGCGTGTCTCGTAAGAGCATGGGAGTGCTATCCGTGGATAAGGAATCCTGAGTTCCAGTGAAGGAGCTTGCATCAGAAGGAATAATTTGGTTCAAGAATTCCAGAGAGGATCTATTTTTCATACATTCAATAGAGCGACGCCGCTCAGCCCTACGCTCAGCCAGTACACTCTCTCTTTCGATATCTGAAGCAAACCTAGTGAAGTAATCATCTAATGTTCCCTTGTTAATACCCCCTACATTTACAGGTAGATGTTTGTCCGAAATCGCGGCCATAACAATGAACGAACAGGATAAATACCCAGGTAGTCCTAATCAATGTATTAAAGTATGGGCCCGGTCCGGTCTCTTCGTGCCTCTGAGGGCCACAGAGGGCCCACCCTTTGCCTGGGCTTCGCCCGCACGCGTCCCGCGTGGCGCGTGCCTAGGTGGGACTATGTAGGAGGAGGAGGGGGCGGGAAGAGGACCCAGCTGCGGCCAATGCTTACAGCTAAGCCTGCTGGTCCTCGCAGTCCTGCCGGGTAGCTGCCACGATGTAGAGGCTTCAGCAGCTCCAATCCTCCCAATCCTCACGGTCCTCAAAGGATCACAGGGTCCTGGAAAAAAAGCAGCAAACAGTTGCAGCAAGGAAAGCGGCCGCGAGCCATTAAGTGCTGTAGGGAGGAGGGGGCGGGAAGAGGACCCAGCTGCGGCCAATGCTTACAGCTAAGCCTGCTGGTCCTCGCAGTCCCGCCGGGTAGCTGCCGCGATGTAGAGGCTTCAGCAGCTCCAATCCTCCCAGTCCTCACGGTCCTCAAAGGATCACAGGGTCCTGGAAAAACAGCAAACAGTTGCAGCAAGGAAAGCGGCTGCGAGCGGCACCCCTACAAGTACATCTGATGAAATCCTGAAATTTTAAACCTGAAGTAACTCTAAGGTAATGAACTGTTTAACTTACATCTATAGCTGCGCACCTAAAAGCATACTGGCACCCCTGAGAGCCCCACCAGTGACCACTTCACCGGTCGCCCATTTCCTTAGAGTGCCAGTCCCTGCTGTAATTCACTCTTCTGCTGCCTGCTGTTCTGCTGCTACCTCCCTGTTTCTGTTAACTACCTGCCGTTAAGCTTGCCTCTCCTGCTGTGATTGTCTACTTCAAAGTGCTTTGGCGCACTAAGAGCCCACAAGAGCTTCATCATTTTTATCGTCCCTGTGGTGGACTAGAGAAATTATTTTTCATGTTAGAGGAGCGAGCAGTGTGAGGTATAGTCATCTGACAGAAGGAGGAGCACCGTAAGCTGAATTCATTCCTGTAGAGGAGCACCGTAAGCTGATTTCAATTGATTGCTATGTGTGCGACCTTTTTTGTGACCTTCCTGTCGTGCTGTTTCTGCTTTTAATGCGGTGACATTTCAGCTGCTTGTAGTGAAAGGATATCGGAAATTTTCTACTTCTTGATTTGGTTTGTTTTTGTGGGACTAGGCTGTGATTAAAGTCTTTAATGTGATTAAAGTCTTTAATCACATTGTCACAGTCTTTAAAACATTGTCAGTTCAACCGTCATCCTTCTTTTAAAAAATGCTGGCACG
Source organism: Triturus cristatus (assembly GCF_964204655.1). Classification (NCBI taxonomy): domain Eukaryota; kingdom Metazoa; phylum Chordata; class Amphibia; order Caudata; family Salamandridae; genus Triturus; species Triturus cristatus. Next base: position 487,573,984 of record NC_140592.1, read on the forward strand.
AGCCCTAATAGAGAGCGCACTCTTACCTGTCTGTTGCGCATCTCCGTGAAACCTTCTCGTGACGTTTTCCACACGCTGCCTGCCTGCTGTTTTTGGGACATTTTGGTGCACAAGCACACCCAGAGCCACCCTGCAACCACGTCTAAAACGTGCCACCATCTTAAGCTTGGCCTTCTCTATAAGTTCTGTGCTGTCCTGTACATTACGTGTCCTGCCAACCACATTTTTCATTGAAGTCATTAGGTCTCGCCTGACCCTGCGCATGCGCTGGTCTGGCGAGACTAATTGAGAGGGCTCCAAAAAGTGCTACCAGGCCAGCCTAGAGCTACAGTGCACGTGCGCGGGCGCGCGCGCCGCGCTTTTCCGCAATTACTTTCACTTTCACGGCCGCTTTGATGTTTGATCGTGATCGCGATCATGATCACTTTCACTTTCGCGGCCGCACGGCCGCTTGGCATACCCAATAGGTCTCGCTTTTGTGACCTTATAAGTATTTAGTTATGCAAATGTTGCAAATGTTGCATGGCTAAACACTTATAAGGTCCCAAAGGCGAGACCTATTGGCTATGCCAATGCTTGTTTTTAAGTTGAAATCTCCACGGATGGCACGTTTAGAATTACCGCTTTGTGGGAGTACCTTGGTACTGTTCACTGCCATATTTACAGTGTTTTTGTGACTTTCTATGCCAATTACAGCGATGCACAATTCCAACTTCTTTGTCACACATTTTTTTTTTAACAAATCTCAGCAACAGCAGTATGTTTCCTTTTCAGCAAGTATTCGTTTTCATGAAGATGCAGCTGTAGGAAGGTGGATATCTGACTATGGTTACCCCCAACTTTTTGCCTAGTGTCTAGCTGGTTTTTCGACTTAGTTGGCCTGAGATCCTGCCATTCAGGGTCTCAGGCTGTCTGCTCTCTCTTTAAAATGGACTCCATGTACCCTAGGTACATAACCAATTGGTAAGGATCACCTTATTGGACCCTGTACAGTGTACCCTAGGTACCCAGGGCATAGGTGTACCCTAGGCCTCCCAGGGGCTGCAGCATGTATTATGCCACCCCTGGTCTGGCCTTCCAATCAGACACAACTGGCTGATCACTCAGCTGGGGCAAGGTCGTGTAATCACCCCTTGCTTAGATATAGTATGCCTATATCTACCCTTATATATAGACACATGTGTACCTATCAGTCACTCCTATGGCAGGCCTTAACAATCCTGGAGGCAGAGTGCTTGGTAACATGTGAGATGGTGCTCTAGCATGAGCTGAGCCTGTCTGCAGCTTTCGGAACCATGTTCTTATAGCTGTTCTATGATATAGCCTACCATATACTCTTAAAGTGCCTTATAATCTTAAACGGTTATGGTAACTATGGTTTGGCTTTATCAAAACATGTCGTGTAAGGTGTCTAACACTTTGGAATAATACCCCCATACCATTTCTGGTGATGAGGATATTATCCCTCCCTTCTAGAGGGAGAGACATGTTAAAATCCTACTTTGCTGTTTAACTCTAACCAAAGCCTCAGCATCACAAAATGGATGCTGCTGCCACAGACACAAGTCTGACCTCCTGCTGCTGGGAGTGATCCCAGCCAGGGCGGCCTCGACAATAGGTTTCCTGCTTGGGGAGGTGCTAGCACCTCCCCAGACAGCCTTTAGTGTATTGGGGCAGGGTGGGCCGAAAGGAATGAGACATGCCTGGGGCACACAAGGTGTCCCATGCATAGTCCAGTTCAAACCGGTGCTGGGGCACCCCAGCCCCAGCTCTGGCGCGAAACTGGACAAAGGGAAGTGGGTGTAACCACCCCCTCCCAGGTCCCACCCATAAGGCGTGACCTAGCAGGTATCCCAGCCCCCCAGATTAGTATAAGAGTGGGAGTTGGGCCTCAAGACTTTAGATTATCCTGAACCTGCAAACTTGAACAGAAACTCTGGACCTTCGACATTCGACGAAAGAAGAAGACTGAAGAATCTCCCTTGTGGCCAAGGAGTGGCTACCCTGTGCAAACAGGCACCATCAAGAGACTACCCTATGCTTTGCCCAAGTTCTACGAGGAATCAACTGCAGAGCCCGACCAGAGCCTTGACTTCCAGACTTCTCCGACCCTGATCCACATCCACAGCAGAGCTGAGATCCGTGGAGGCGACGAGAGACGTGGGACCGGCTACCTGGGAAAAGTGGCTAGTATCTTCAAGCGCAGCTTCTGAGGCACCCTCGAAGTTGTGCACCGGGGATTGAGAAGCCCCAACCCCAAGCACCATCTGCACCGAAGACCAGCCCCCCACACTCCACGAGTCCTGTGTGGGGCCCTTCTGCATTTTCCTGCTTGCCGCGTATGTCCGGTTGCTTGCCCGCTGGCTAGTGGCCTTTGTGACGACGCATCCCGTAATCTTCAGCGCTGGTTTGGCTCCTCCAGACTGGCTCCTGCTCCTTTGAAAAAGAGAAGCCTCCCAGACCTTCCTGGTCTGCACCAGAAGCAAGTCCTCCGTTCTGCGTGGGTTCCGCTTGCCCAGGCTTGGTGAGTCCTAGTCCAACTTCGATGCCGCCGACAGCAAGAGCCTTCGTGGGACAGCTCGCCTCCTGGCCCTGGTTGTCCTCGACGCTTCCTGGTCCTCGTGGCTGCAGCGACAAGCTTCACCTTCACCTGCAATCTTCACGACATCGCCTGGTTCCTTCCTGGTTCCACGTGGTCACTGGCTAGTGACCTTGACTCTGTCCCTTCTGCTTGCAGGTCTCCTCTCTTCTTGATCCCAGCCTTGGGATCCACCGGACACTCTCCACTGACTGCCTGTCAGCATCTTTCTTCAGGCATCCATAGGAGTCGACGGAGAAACCCGACGCAACTTCAACCCTATGCACCCACAGCCTGTGGGCTAGGTAACTTGGGTACTCCGGTGCTCATCAGGATAGTGACTATCCTAGTGTCTAGTTTTCCAGTCTCGACTTCCTAGCTACTCCGGAAGTGTCCTAAATCTATCTATTTCTAAACTGTACTATTGCTAGTGACTTTTACGCATTACGCGTGAGTGTTTCCACTCTGCACCTGAATCCCGTGGGCCTCCCACTTCCTAACCTTTGGTAGAATAGTGTAGCCCCAGCGATTCCCTAGGCCTAGGCCTATCCTATTTCCGTGACAGTGGTCCTTATACCACTTACTTAGTATATGGTTTGCGTGGCCCCTAGGGCCTAACTGTATTACTTACCTGTGTGACTTAATGTATGCATAAATAAGACTGTGTTGTACTTACCTCTAATCTCATAAAGAGTGCTGAGGGTTTGACTAGAATAAATACACTTTATTTTATATATATATCTGTTGTGGTGTCCTTTCATTTGGTATTCAAGGGATTATATATGGTATCACAGCTGGCTTCACATGCCATTCAGAGTTTAGCCTAAGACTGCTCTTGTCCATGCTACCACTAGGATAGCTGGTCTATAAGGTTGACTTTACAACCAATCACCATAAGGTTATTTGGACTGATATAAGGTGTACACTAGAACTAGTGACATCATACATCAGGCCAACTTCTCACATTGGTGGCAGCGGTGGGATCTGAGCTTGCTGTTGTAATACCATTGTAATCTTGAGATACTAAATTGAAAGATCACACAGATATTGTTTAGGTACATATAACATAGATTATAATACTTAAGTCCTACTGGACTTAGTGGTTGTAGGTTGAAGGGAGTAACACACCCTGACTACAACTACTAGAGAGGTTTAGTAGATACAACTAGTGTAGGTAGGTGCACACACCACACCCTCACTAGAATCATGTCCCTGAATGGAGATCACACTGATGCTCCCTCAGGAGAGGAGAATCCTAGACAGATTCTCCTTGGATCTTTACGCGTGGTCGACGGAGCACTGTCTAACACTGCATAACGGACTTTAGTGTAACACATGCGTGCTAGCGGAGTGAGGGGGCATCATATTTGCACATCATGAGTAGACGCAAGGGAGTTGTAGGGACACTGGACGCTTTTATGATCAGGGCTGAGAGCGTATTGACCCATGAAATTGAGCTAACTGAGCGGCGCCTATCCTTAGACCTTATGACGGCTCAGCGACGCTCATCTCTTGAAGCCGTGTCACAGGGTGATATCACATGTCACCGCCTCTCCGTGTCACCAACCCTGCCACCAATGCCTGCGACTCCCACTCACCAACTATCTCTATTAGTCACCCCAGCTACACCCCCTGAGTCTCATCCTAGTGGCCAAAAAACCCGCACTAGATCCAACACTTCTAAATTAATTGGAGCGACTAAATCTAGTGGTCCACCGGCCAAACGGAAAAGGGGCACTAATAACAAACCGAATACCGTCCATCGCCCCGCCAATTGTAATAAATTGGCATTACAACCAATTGTTGTATCTAATACTGAGTCGGTGGGTACCCAAACTGACGAGCCCACTCCTACCTCTACTCCTACTTCTCATAGTAAGGATGATATCTTGTCAGCCCTGGAGTCGGGTTTAAAAGCCATTGTTAGCCACTCTAAGGCTTTATTTGACGCACATTTTGCCCCTTTAAATGAGAGACTCTTACGCATGGAACAATTGTTGACCCGGGAGCCAGCCCCTGTTTCATCGGTTGCCGATTGCACTCCCCTACCTACCGCGACGCACTTACCGGGGGGCCCCGACAACCTAGGTATTGGGACAGCCAATGTTAACAACAGTACTCAGCCCCTGCACTTACACAATGGCCCATCACAACATCTCCCGGCGATTGTTCCGCCTATCCCACCAGACATTGATGCCAGACCACGGCCCATTGCACCACCTATACTGAAGACTTTGCCCAGCACCGTGACTTTGAACCTCCCTCCCGCATCATACCCTTATGTCATAATTTTAGCCGGAGTCCCCTGTTTGTCTGACACGAAGAAGGAATCATGGGTGGACCTTCGTAACAAATGTGTGGACTGGTTAGGGAAACATAAGGGCTTTGAACCGGCCAGATTGCATGATATTATAATGGTGCGGAGAGTGGGATGGGTGGGCAATTCGGCCAAAAATATCAATGGGGATTGCATTGTCATAAATTTTTCCAGACCTCATATTGTTCAGTCTCTAATGCGCTCCCCTGAGTTATTGCCAGGGCTTACGACGAATATATGCATGTTTTCCCTTGGCCACTTTTATAAACCTAACTCCAATAATTGTATGACTATATCTACGGCCCTCCCTCTGGCCAATCGTTTCTTGGCTCTGTCTGATTTAGATGTCCCTGATTGACAACCAAGATCGAGTAATGAATCTTCTCCCCTGTCGCTGATTGAGGACCTTATTCCGCTGTTAGCCCCCGTAACTGTCCCCCCTGATGATCATGCCAAGTCACCGGGGTGTACAGTACCAAGGACTGGCACTTCAAATTTTCTAAATATTATAAGTTGGAATATAGCAGGCCTCAAGCAAAGGCTTTTAGACCCTGGGTGGGTCAACTTTATCCAGAGTCAGGATATAGTTATGTTACAGGAAACGTGGGCTACTGAGAACTTACATGTTAATGGGTTTCAGTGCTATAATATTCTTGCCACTAAATCTAGGATGGGCCGCCCCTCGGGAGGTTTATCCATTTGGATCAACATCTCTGTTGGAGGCTCTTCCAGGGTCTTGCAGACGAATAATCAGAATTTCCAGGCTATTTTATTTAAACAGAAAGCTAGTCTTTTTCTGATCAATTTTTATAATAATGATTTTAGTTTATCATCTAATTTACATTTTAAGAACCTTTTCAATTTTATTACCACTTTGGAGTCTAGGGCTGATTTTAACGATACTTCTGGCCTTGTACTGGGTGGTGATTTTAACGCTAAACTAATCGATCATTGCCCAATTAACAAGGACTGTAATTTGGGCTCGGGGTGTCAAAGGGGTGCGGAACTAACTACCTTTTTGAGCACACATAATTTGGAGAACGCTATGGACCGTTTCCCGACTGTCCCACTAGTGCCCACATTTAGAGGTAGAGATTGTTCCTCAACAATTGATTACATTTTTATTTCCCCTGGGCTGGCAGATTGCATTAGTAAGGCTATGGTCATCCCAATGTCCCAAGGGGATCATAATCCTATTAAGATCAGCCTGAAGATCATCCATCGACCAGTTTACAATAAGGAATGTGGTGCTAGGGACCTCTCCACTGGCTCAAACAATTTCAGATTAAAATGGAGGGGCATTAATGTCATGACAACTGTTCAGACTCTGGTTAAAGATAACCTCCCGCTTTTTTTCTCATGTTTGTCTGACTTAAGTCCTAACCCTGGGGCAGTAGACGATTTTGTTAAGATCTGCTCAGTTCTTCGAGCACAGCTTACTATCCCACTGCGCGCCACTACAGAAGACCAGGGATGGTTTGACCATGAGTGTTCCTTGGCAAACCGTGAATTGCGACTAGTTTTATCTGCTAGCCCGAGGAACCTGTCTGACGTAAAAAACGCCAGGATTCGCTACAAACTGGCCATAAGCAAAAGGAAGGAGGAGATCCTCGAGGAACGTTGGGAGGTGCTAGCGCAAACAGCCGCCCGGGGAAGGGGGGATATCTTTTGGGGTGCGGTGAAAGACCTGCGTTGTTCGGGCCAGCTTGCGACTCCAATGGATTGCACCATCCCTGGAGCCGCATGGGTGGACCACTTTTCTAAGATCTACGCGGCCCCACCCTCAGGGGCGGCAACCCCAATATTTAACAGTCCCCTACGGGTCGATATATTATTATCTGAGGTGGAAGAGGCCATCGCACAGAGTGCGGGGAATAAAGCCCCTGGCCCAGATGGCCTCCCAATCGATATCATTAAGGCTCACCCTGACTTATGGGCCCCACTTCTGCTGAATGTTTTTAAGAATTTAACTTTTACTTCTCCACCACCATCAACTTGGTCATCCAGTATAATAGTGCCTATCTTTAAGAAGGGCGACCGCTCCCAACCGGCATGTTACAGGCCTATCTCCCTTATTGATAACACTTTAAAGATTTTAGGGAGAGTATTGTACAATAAAATTTTATTATGGGCCGAGGATAACCAAATTTTAGAGAGCTGCCAGTTGGGTTTCCGCAACAAAGTCGGTACCGCGGAGCAGTGTCTTAACCTGAACCTCATTTTGGGCAAATACACCGTAGCACGTAATTGCCCAATCTATCTGGCCTTTATGGACCTATCCACTGCCTTTGACCTTGTCAATAGGTCGTTATTATGGAAGGCTTTACTGGATTACGGTCTGGATGAATCCTTGGTACATTTCCTGGCCTATTTGCACAGAGACTTGAAGGCCTGTGTTAGGATTGGTATTGGGGGCGAGGTCTCTGAGCTAGTTACAGTTAATAGAGGGGTTAGACAGGGCTGCGTCCTTGCCCCCCTCTTATTTATAATATATATTAACGGCCTTCACAAACACCTGGTTTCTTTAACTACCGATGTCCCGTCAATAAAAGGGAATTATCTCCCCGCTCTGCTCTACGCAGATGATGCGGTCCTTATGGGGCGCACCCCAAACGCTTTACGCATCTTAGTGAATGGCTTTGTTGCACATATGGATTCCCTAGATTTGAAGACTAATTTCAAGAAGTCTTTTGTAATGTCTTGTGGCCCGAAGAGGCGTCACATTGGCAGTATAGTTGTGGGGGCTGAAAGATTGGGCGCTACTAGCAGTTTCCCGTACTTGGGTGTGGTCTTTGCTGCGAACAACTCCTGGCATGGGCACATAGCCCACGCCAGGAGTAAGTTCTCAAAGTCCATTAACTGTATTTTGAGTCTCCCCCGTCCAAAATTAACCGGGGCATTGCCTGCTATTCTAAAAATATACAAAACCCAATGCGTCCCGGTTGCTACCTACGGTGCTGAAGTTTGGGGAACCGCTAGATGTTCCGATTTAATTATTGAGGAACACAGATTTTGTAGGAAACTTCTATGTGCTCCTATCACTTCCCCACATTTTATATGTCATAGGGAATTGGGGTTGCATTTTATAGGGGATTTTATTCGTGCACGCCCAGCCCTTTTTTGGTTGGCGATTTGGAAAAACCCTGCCGCCATTTTGACTAGGGATATCATCGAGGATTGTCTACGCTGCGACAGGGGCCTGGCTATCCCCTGGTTATCAGGGGTGTCTAGCGTATTCCGCAGCGTGAATCTTGAAAACATCTTCCTAGAACCAACTACCACTGTGCTCCCCACCAAATGCGAACTTAAAAAAGCACTTTATATGTTATTTGACGCCGAAAGGGTAGCTAGGGAGTCTCTGAAACCCAGTGTCCGTGGATACCTAGCCCATAATCTTACAATTTATCCGACACCTAGTTATTTAACTCTTCCGTTGAGCCATTGGGAGCGTGGCCTTATATTTCGCCTTAGGGCAGACACCATTAAATATGCACTTAGCTTTCCTTTATGGAATTTTAATGACCAATGTGCTGAGCCATGCCCTTGTGACTCTCAGAGTAGGCAAACAATTTTACATTTTTTTATTTTTTTGTAAATTTTATATGAAGTATATTAAATGGTTTTTATCCCCGTATTTTAAAAAATTAAAACCCCTTAGCCTGGAACTTGCATTTTCAATGATTTTGTCCCTGGATGACGATGAACTTGTCTTTCGCGTGAGCTCTTTTCTAAAAACTGTGGTTCGTGCCCGGCTAACAATGTCCTAAAGTAATATGGTTTACCCCTTATGTGCAAAACAGCATTTTATTGTCTAATTGTATGATTTTATAAATGTTATGTTTTTTTTTTTTCTGTACTTTTATGGATTGTAATGATCCGAATAAAGTTTTCATTGATTGATTGATTGACAGATTCCCTCTAGATATGATGCATTCACTTTCCAGGAGATGAGACAACTGTGTACCTCCAGGAGATTAAAACAGGGTTCCAACCCTACCCTTAGACAGCTAGTGGAGCTTCTGGAGGCCTATGATGCTGAAAGAGCTGCCAAGTATGGTGCCATAGCTGTAGATAAGGGTCTACCCACCACAGAGGAGTCAGATGGGGCTTCAGAGGAAGAAGTAGACAGCCAGGGCCAAGTAGGAAGACTTAGCCAGGCTAAACTAAGCTTACATGGGAGTTTGCATGGGGTCCCCCCATACAGACCCCCAAGTAGGCTTACACAGAGAAGCAGGAGGGACAGATCCCCTTCAAGGGAATCCATCCACTCCCATGTCTCTAGCATCTCTAATGCTTCCTCTCACAGGGGAATGACTTCCCCTGAGAGAAAGGAGCATGAAACCAGAATGAGGGAAGCTAATCTGAGGATTCAGAGGGAAGAACTTGCCCTTGCCAAGGAGAAGCTTGCTCTGGCTAGAGAGCAAAAATTGTGTGGGTCAGAACCCACTGGTGGCAGCAACATTCCTAGAGATAGGGATAGGTCTTATGACCATAGAAACCTAAGCAAGATAGTCCCCCCATATCCGAATGGGGATGACATCCACAAGTGGATGACTGCTTTGGAGAGGGCCTGCAAAGTACAGCAGGTACCCCAGAGTCAGTGGGCAGCTATCTTGTGGCTCTCCTTTTCTGACAAAGGTAGAGACAAGCTCCTCAGAGTCAGTGATGAGGATGCTAACAATTACAAAGTCCTGAAGAGTGCTCTGATAGATGGGTTTGGCTTAACCACTGAGCAATATAGGTTGTTGTTCAGAGACACCCAGAAGACACAGACACAGGACTGGTCTGATTTTGTGGATTGTGCCACTAAGGCTTTGGAAGGTTGGTTAACTGGCAGCAAGGTGCAGGACTATACAGGATTGTACAACTTGATTATGAGGGAGCAGATCCTTAGTAATTGTCAGAACCAGCTTCTCCATCAACACCTGGTAGACTCAGATTTGACCTCTCCCCAAGAATTGGGAAAGAGGGCAGATAAATGGGTCAGGACCAGGATTAGGCCTAAAAATCAGGGTGGTGACCAAAAGAAAGATACCACCAAGCCTCAAGAGAAGGGTGGGGATAAAACAAAAGAGAAATCTTCCTCAGGGCCCCAAAACTCCACACAGGGTGGTGGGTCCCAAGCTCCCTCTGAGGTTCCGTGTGAGACGGAACGACACTTTCGAGTGGTGACGAATATGGATGAGTTTGGTGTCTACGAACCGCAAATGACAAGTATAGTGGGTGTACGCAGTTTCGCTATGCAACCACGTATGGTTCGTCTCATTTTGGGGTTTGTTCATCTGAACCCTCAGGTTCCATTTTAGATACGGCATCCATTTTGTTTCTTGCCCTCAAGTAGCCAGCGAACAGACTTTGTCCGCTTCGTGACCCTGGGACTCCCAAGCTTACACGAGGGACACGTGTTTCCTTGAGGGTGACTTTTACGATGAGGGAAATGACACGGCGAAGGCAGATGGCCCCGCTCGAGGCTCATCTTGCCGTGCCAGTCTATTGTTTCAGGCATGCATGCATTGGACACGAGGTCTTTGATCCCGTTATCAAGATTCCTTTATTACTCCCAACACTCTTTTCTAATCTGTTGTGCATCCTTGTCCTTTCTTTGCATCTGTTTTCGTCCCCTCTCCTAATGTGTTTACGGTCAGGATGGAATGTGTTTTATTGCAGAGAAGATATGTTTTTACAGTTGGGAACCGGCAATGCTGTGGTAATTATGTTCCGGCCTCCTGAAACATGAACACGACTCTTTTGAAGTTTATTGTGGGAACTGAGTTGTAACCTTTGTTCGCCATACTGTGCAATGGCAAAAACGTGTATAAAAGGAGCGATCCACTTTTGCAATTTGAAGCAGTCTCCGAGAACCTACACGTTGTGTACTTCTTGTGATTTCTGTATCCCTGCAGTAAATAAACGCTGATCTCTGACGTCGCTGGAAGTGTCCCGTGTCTCTGTGTTTTGTACGCCAGAACAGGTAACCCACGAAGGTTTCAGGTGTTGATCCCTGGCACTGCTGGGTCTTAGAATAACCCAGTCCTTCAGTTGGCGCCCAACGTAGGGCGACATCAGCGGTACCGGTCCAAAGCCCGACGATCGTGAGGAACTTCGTGTGAAATCTCCGAGGGAGGGTGCACCCCGCTTCATCGATGCAGTTGTCGAAATAAGTGGCCCGACGTCTTTTCCCGCGAAGATCCCCGCCTCCTGACGGCTGCGACGGACTGATGCCCTGACTGTCGACCTGATTTGGCACCTGGCGTAGTCCTTTGTACGACGAGACGATAGACGGGCCTTCCTGGTGACGCCATTGTTCTTTCAGTTAAGTATTTGTGGGTCGCTCCCAGTGTTCCTTTGTTTTTTTTTTTTTGTTTGTTTTTTTTTAAACCGTTTATTACAAGACTCAAAAATATACAAATATGGGCCTACAACCTTCCGGCCGGCCGCTAGCAATGAAAGGAGCATACGATATACATTTATAAAACACGTGGTGCTGCGGAGGAGCATGCACAGGAGTTAACAGCGTTGAGAGCCACACCATCCAGACCCCACTATACGGTTTCATTTTAAACTTAAAGAACAACAAGAAAAAACAAACCCACAAGGCAATCCACAATCGGAAATAGCAGCACGTGCTCCCCTAGAGGGGGGATCCTAACCATCCATAGGAGTCTCAAGAGGGGGAAGAGATCAGGACTAGGGCTGGGTGAACCCAATGCCCGGTACCGGGGGGATGAGTCGGCGAAGGGGACGGGGCCGGCGACGGATCGGGCAATAACGGCGGAGCACAGATTCCCCCGCGGTAGGCGTTCCAGGGGCCCCATACTTTCACCCATGTCCCAGGCTTACCTCTCGCCACATACACCACCTTTTCCCAAAACATGCACCAATCCATATGTTCCTTCCAGGCCGAGACAGTCGGGGGCCTCTGGGATCCCCACAGTTGAGCAATATCACGCTTAGCCACCATATATCCCAGAGTCACCCACCACGTCTGCGGCGCCGAGTAATCGGTAGGTTCCCACACATTCAACAGGCATCTCCTCGCTTCGGGCAACAGCGCCACATGCGTAACCACTCGCAGCACCTCATGCACACCACGCCAGAACCCCTCCACCTCCGGGCACTCCCACAAGATATGCAGAAAAGTCCCCAAAGCACCACACCCACGCTTACACGACCCGTCCTCAGCATAGCCCATACGCAGGAGCTTTGGCCCCGTCATGTAGACCCTGTGGAGTATCTTGAGCTGGACGAAGCGACGGCGAGCCGGTATGGCCACCTCTTTCGGGGAGGCCACCGCGGAGATCCAGTCCTCGTCGTCCAGCTCCAGCCCATCGGCAACCCAAGCCTCACGAAGGGCAGTCAACAAGCCCGAGCGGTCGTTGATCAGTTTTTTGTAGATCAGTGAGATCGTGCTGTCCGGGACGTGTCCATCCAGCACTCTATCCTCCAGGGGGGAATACTCCGGGATGGAGGCAACGTCCGGAAAGACGGAGCCCAGTGCATGACGGACCTGCAAATACCGAAAGTACTCACTGCCCTGTAACTGAAATTCCGTCTGCAGCATCTCGAACGTTTTAAATCCTCCCCTCGTCCAGAGATCCCCCACTTTGCTAATGCCTATTATGTCCCACTTCTCGAAGCCCTTCGAGGTCCACAGGGAGCCCAACCGCTCAGACGCGTATAGTGGTGACGCCCGGGTCAAACGGTCCTTCCACCCCATAGCTGCATTGGCCGCGTGCCACACTCGCACCATGACACGCGTGGGGCCCGTTAGGCGAGCGTCGGGCGCGCTGGAGTAGAGCGCTCGATTATAGTCACCACCTGGAAGTAGCATCTTATCCATTTCGAATGCCAGGTTTAGGGCGGGCCCGTATAGTCCATGATTAATCGCAGCTAGCTGGGAGGCCCAATAGTACCGTTTAATATCCGGGAGGGCAATCCCCCCGTCATACCATGGGAGCGTCAACTTCGCCAGGGCAATACGCGGCCTCCCGTCCCAGAACAGGCGGCGTTGCAAACTCTCCACCTCACGGAAGTAGCGCGCCGGGACTAGGTCCATAGTGTTCTGCAAAGCGTACAGGAAGCGCGGCAACGACATCATCTTGAACAATGCCGCCCGGCCGAGCGGCGAAAGCGGCAGGCGCCGCCAGCGCGCGACGTCCTCCTTCAGGCGCTGGAGGGGGGGAAGCAAGTTCCGATCGTAGCGGGCCTCCGGGTCCAGAGTAATGAAGACACCCAGGTATCTGAACCCCCGCGGGGCGATCCGGATCGGACAGCCCCCCGGGAGGATGGGAGCCTCCCCAGAGAGCACATACACACATGATTTAGCCCAGTTGATGACAAGGCCGGAGTTGCGACCAAATGAATGTAAAACATCAACCAGTACTATCAGTGATTTACGTGGGGAGGCTAGGTACAAGAGGATGTCATCAGCATATAGGGATACGCGGTCCTCATACTCGGGGGTCCAGCGGAGACCACGGATAGAAGGATGCCACCGCAGCCACTCCGCCAGGGGCTCCAATGCGAGCGCAAAGAGGAGCGGCGATAAGGGGCAGCCCTGCCGCGTGCCCCGGCCCAGCTCGAACGGAGCCGATACTCTTCCGTTCACCACCACCTGCGCCAATGGGCCCGAATACAGCAATTTGACCCAACTGATGAACCCTGCGCCAAATCCAAACTTCGCAAGCATCGCCCAGATGTACGGCCATTCAAGCGTGTCAAACGCCATGGTGGCGTCTAAGGACGCCAAAATGGCCGGCTCCCGTATGAACGGGACACGTGCGAGCACACCGTGCAAACGCCGCAAGTTAAGGGCTGTGTTGCGATGGGGAATAAAGCCGGACTGGTCCTGATGAACCAAATCGCCCACCACGCCGACCAGCCGATTGGCCAGTACCTTGGCGAGAATTTTGGGCTCCGCATTCAGTAGCGAAATGGGCCGATAGGATGTAACCCGGTCCCGAGGTCTCCCCTCCTTGTGGATAACCACGATTGTAGCCAGACGCTGGTCCAGCGGGAGGGAGCCCACCGAGTGAGCCGCCAGGAACATAGCCCGGAGGTGGGGTGCCAGCGTATCCGGTCGCAACTTGTACAACTCGATAGGGAGACCATTCGGACCCATGGCCTTGCCGGAAGCGACCGAGTGTATGGCGAGGGCGATTTCGTCGGAGGTGGGAGCGGCGTCCAGCGACACCCTGTCCTCCCCCGAAAGGGACGGCAGCGCGATATCCCTGAGCAGGGCACGGGAATCCTCTTCAGAGCAGGGAGACACCGGGGAATACACCCCACGGAAATAATCCGCGAAACAGGAGACAATTTCTTCTGGCTCAGTTACACACACACCATCCGTTTTCTCAATCAGCGGGACCACACGATTCGCTCTCTCTTTTTTGTCCAACCACGCTATCAGTTTACCAGCCTTATCACCCACATCATACAGTCGCCCCTGTTGCTCTCTACTGAGGCCCCTGGCCGCCTCCGTGACGAGGGCCCTATAGGCCGCTTGCTTGAGTTGGAGGACATGTAATGCGGCATCCGTCACCCCACCTTCTAGATTACCCTCCAACTCGGCTATTTCAGCCTCCACCCGGGTCACCTCCTCCCGCTCGCGCATCCGGGCGTGGGAAATAAGGGATAGGGCCTCCCCTCGGAGTACTGTCTTGAAGGCCTCCCACAGTGATACAGCCGAAGGCACGGACCCCACATTCTCATCAAAATATCGCTGAAGGGATTTAATCAATTCAACGCGAATGGTGGGGTCGCGCAGGTACCAAGGATTGATTGGGACCACCCTACCCTCACCCCTCGGAAAGACATCAAAGTGTAACAGGAGCGGGGAGTGGTCCGAGATACCCCGTGCCAAATGGCGCACCTCTCCCACCCTCCCAACATAGGCCGCCGGGACAAGGACATAATCTAGTCGTGAGAGACTACCATGGGCCCCCGAGTGGAAAGTGTACTGCAGCTGCGTGGGGTGTTTTAAACGCCAGCAGTCCACTAATCCAAATGTATCCAAGAGGCCGGATAGCTACGCCTGTGCCCGGGGGAGGTCCCTAGGGGGGTGACGATCCACAGTCCCAGAAACCACTGCATTGAAATCCCCCCCTACCACCAGAAGCCCCCCCGGAAGGCCAAGGAGAAGGCGCCCCAGGTCTGCAAAGGTGGTCGACTGCAGCCCCGGTGGGATGTATACTGACACAAAGACAACCACTTTGCCCTCCATTCTTCCCACCAAGACCGTGTAACGTCCCCTGTCATCGTGGAGCACCTCATCAATCTCCAACGGGAGCGAGTTCTTCACCATGATGCCCACACCCCTTGAGCCAGACGTGAAGCCCGAGTGGGCCACTAGGCGATAGCCACGCCGATTCATGGCACAGAAGGAGTTGCCAATGAGGTGTGTCTCCTGCAGAAAGACTACATCGGGCGAGATTCGCTTCAAGAACTGCAGGACCACACCTCGTTTGATCCTGTCCCCCAGTCCATTCACATTCCAAGACAACAAAGTTAATTCCCTACCCCCCATCATATACAGAAGCCATCATTCGTCCCCCCGAGAGCACTTTAGAACTAACACAAAAATACTTTTGCCTTGTGATGAAAACAAACAACACCCCATCCCTACCCACCCACCCCAACAAAACTCCCCCCTCCCTGCACCCCTGCATGAGCCCGAACAGCCTCCCCAACGTGCAGTGTGCCTGTCGCCCCATATATAGTTAAACTAACTAGACCCCCTAGAGGAGGAGGGAGAACCCCCAATAGATCCAACACAACCTCCATAGGAGGGGAACTTACACAGACAGACGCATAATCGAAAGTGGCATCATGTTCGTCCAGAGCGAGGCCCAATATTAAACCCTCAGTCCCGATCCAGTGGGCCGTCTCCCCCCGCCGCCCCCCCCGCCCCCCCGATCACGATCCCCAGACAGAGTATCCAGCCAGTCCCCGGCCGCTTCGGGACGATCAAAGAAGTGCGTGCGACCATCCACCTCCACTCGCAGCTTGGCTGGGAAGAGCATGGCGTATTTGAGGTTTAGATCCCGAAGACGGCGTTTGACGCCTAGGAAGCTCAGTCTCTGCTTCTGGACCGCTGGGGTGAAATCAGGGTAAAAATTTACCTCCATATTGTCAAGCTTAACCGGTCCATGCAGTCTGGAGGTTTGCAGGATAGCGTCCCTGTCCCGAAAATTGAAAATCCGGGCAATGAGAGGTCTCGGAGGGGCTCCGACCTTCGGCCTTCCCCCGGGAACTCTGTGGGCCCTCTCCACAGCGAAGAATTTACTCAGCCCCCGTGGCTGGAGATGGGCAGCAATCATGTCCTCCACAAAGAGGTCCGCCGCCGCCTCCTCGCGTCCCTCGGGCACCCCGATGATGCGGATGTTGTTCCTCCGGGCCCGACTCTCGGAGTCCTCCAAGCGTCGATCCATAAGCGCACTCGCCTGACTAAGCCGGCGCACCTCTGTTTGTAGGGCCGCCACATCTGTCGTAAGGCCCGATGCGTTGTGGGCCAAAGAATCAACTCGGTCGTTGGTTTTGGAAAGATCGGCCCTCACCAGGCCAACATCCACGAGGACCGAGTCGATCTTCTGCGCCAGTGTATCGAACCGCTGGCCCACCGAGGCCTTCATCTCGGCAATGGCGCCCATGACATCTCGCAGAGTCAGATCCGTGGGCAGGTCTTGGGCATCAGGAGGGCTCTCAGGGGACTTGTGCGGTCCATCGGGAGATCCCTTCTGGAGGGTATAGCGGTCCATACTGTTGGCCTGATGGACGGCGCCACGCCGGGTCGATTTGATCTTTGCCCGGTATCCATCTTGTTTCGTGGCCATGGCCACCAGTCTCCCAGTCGCACCAGCCACGTCGTGAAGGGCAGGCAAGCGGGGCCACGAGCTCCGGGGGGGGGCCACCTCAGATCAGCGGGGTGGATCACAGCCGGCGGGCAGGCAGGGTCTCCCAGCAAGGCCACACCAACACCAAGAGCCCCGCGACCCAACCTCGCAGAGACGGCAAGGGGGTGCGAAAGCGAAAGCGAAAGTGCGGGGTACGCGAGTCGCCAGGCCCTGCCTGCCGCTGTTGTTCACTTTGTCACTGGATCACCCCACAGCGCAAATCCGGGGTCCGGCGAGGAGAAGGCCGCAAACCTCAATCGGTGCTCACTCCGGTGTCCGAGGTCCGATTCGGAAGCGGGAAACGGGTGCCACCTCAGCTCAGGCTCACCAACACAGTCCCCTCATCCGGGACAGGATAGTTTCAGGATAATCGTAGGAGGTTGCGGAGGTCCTCGGGAGCCTCGGACCTACGCGGCCATCTTGGTTGCGCGCTAGGCTCCTCCCCCCCAGTGTTCCTTTGTTGTTTGCATGGTTCCATAGCATTTGTGGTTCTTAGTTGTTGGATTTTATTTGACGATTGCAATTGCCAAAAACCAAGGGTCTTGCATTTTTGTGCGAGGACATCATAATTCGATAGCCCTTGAAGTTTGTAAACTCGGTTAGTGTGCACGATGCCTGGCCGTAGTACTTTGTTTGGGTTTCTTAAATGTTGCCGAATGGATTCCTGGCTGGAGGATTCATGTCCGATACCTCCGGTTGGAACTCCAATTTATGAGCTCTATAGTCGCCATGGCGTGGGTCCTATCGTATAAAATGAATATTGGGTTCGTTACACTAAAAAGGATGGTGTTCTTAGTTGGCCATCACATGGTAGTTTCGAAACTGCCGTCTTAGATAATTTGGAAGCTAAACTGTTTAAAAAGAAGGCTAGGCCAGCCATGTTTGATTCTTTCCGGTTATGGCGTAAAGAGGCCAAGCAGAAAGAAATCAAACAGAGTAAGAAAAATAAAAGAGAAGGTGTCATTACGGTGATGCGAAATGCAGAACAGTATCAGCGAGACAAAGATGAGAAAGAGCAGGAAATTAGTGCTCGACTTCATCATATGGCGGTGGATAAGTGTTATCCGGTGTTACCGTCTAATGCCGATAAGTCGGGAGAAGAAGCGATAGAGGATTCGCTACTATCTTATCTGTTGAAATCACCACCTCCCTATGCTCCAGATACTGTGGGTCCTGTGATTCTTCCTATTCCTCAACCTGCTGGTTTGGCGGCTGCTGGTCAGCCCGCCGTTCCTCCCGCTCTCCCGAATCCTCTGGTGCCGCAAATCGTGCATCCTCCTCTACCGGCTTTTCTTCCTACTGCGCCTTTTTCAGCCCCTCCTCAGCCTGTCGTTCCCGCTACTCCTGGTGCCGCGTCCACTTCTACTGTCTCCACTCCTACTGTCGCTGCTCCTGTGCCTTCTTCTTCGTCTCCTTCTGTTCGTAGCCGTCTCCTGACTGCTGTTGCTACTCTTTATTCTCCGCTCTTTGGGCCAATACTCGGCTCGACTCTTTCTGATGTTGCCCAGAGGCGCAGCCAGCTTCCTGATGGTAGGGAACGTGAATCGTTGGTAAAAATGGCACGTAAATGGATTCGTAATCCTGTTAAGTACACTTCACGTGTGGTGTTTGAAACATTTTCTCAGTTTAATGCGCCCACGCAACGATTCGTGTTTGAGGAAATGTGTAAATCGTTGAAGGAGGAGTGGGATCATGATGTAGTAGATAATGTACCGTCTGAGGTTTCTGAGCTCCAGCATCAATTCACAACTGGTGTGATTGTAGGTGACAAGGTTCGAGAGGCTCTAAACCGCCTGTTATCCTTTCGATGTACAGTGCAACCTCGAGCATTGTTTAAAGAAGAGACCGCAGAATGGATGGCAAAACCTGGTCAATATCCTATGCGTGAAGTTCCTCCAGTGTGGATGCCAGGTGATCCTAATGCTAATCCTGCTGTCCCGGGACGTTTTCAGAGAGTGTGGATACACCTCCCTTGGAAACGATCGGAAGTTTTACAGGTGAAGCAAACTTTGCCCGATCCCCGTAAAAATCCTGCAGGTTATTATAAGGAGTTGTCCCAACTAGTGGATGCTACCGTTATGAACCTTGCTGATATTGACATGTTGTTTGGCAATGTAGTGCCTCAGCCGATTTGGGCGAAAATTCGTCACGAGAATCACGCGGCTGAGTTAAGCGGTGACTGGGCTGCCCTTACGGCGGCAGACGCCCAGCAAGTTGGCGGGGCTAAACCTGAACAGCTTATTGTGGAGTTGCCCCAGAGGATAATTACTCTTATGAAAACGCTTATGCCAGCGATGCGCGTCAATTGGGACAAGTTGTCCGCGTGTAAGCAAAAGAGGGATGAAAGCGTCTCCGATTTCTTTACGAGATTTGAGGAAGCATTTGTTGATCATAGTGGTCAGGACATGAGTTCGGAGGGTTGTCAGCGGTTGTTCGTTGATAAGTTTGTGTCGAACTTGTTGCCCGAACTTAGCAACAAGTTGAAGAATTCCGAGAGTTCGTGGGCTGTTTCTACCACTGCCCAAATATTTGCTACGGCCCAATATTACGAAAATAGAGAAAAGGAAGAAAGTGAACGTGCAGATAAGAAAACGAAGGATCTTAAAACTAAGGTCTTATTGCAGCAAGCATATCCTCCGCGCTCAAATTTCAGTGACTCGCAACAGCCAAATCGACCACAATCACAGTTTTCCAGATCGCAGGTGCGAAATGACTCTCCCGCACCTCGTTTTGTGTTGGGATATAATCAATGTGCATATTGTCGAGGGGAGGGCCATTTGAAGTTTAATTGTCCAGTTCTACGTGACAGGAACAATGGTGTGTCGGCTCGAGGAGGTCGTAGTGGTCCTCAACAAGCTTCACGTGGTAGAGGTCGTGGAGTTACTCAGAATCAGGCCGAGCGTCTTGTCACTTCCTCAGACTCGCAGAATTGTTTCGATCGACGCGATCTCTCGTCTGGTAGATCCGCACAGTATCATGTGGACGACTATTACGTCGAGCGTGATGTTGATACGGATGGTGTCTACTAGGACAGCCATAGACAAAGGAAGGGAGAAGTATCAGTTCCGGTTGATCAGAGAGGGCCTTATGTTGCAGTTGCCACATTGGGCGTTGTTGAGCCTTTTCTGTTGGACACTGGTGCAGCAAAAAGTTCCATCATGCATTCGAAACTCCCTGGCGCGCCTTTGTCTGGCTTAACGAATGTTTCCGTTGGATTCTCTGGCGCCCCCGTTAGCAATCCAGTTTCTAGCCCCTTGCCCCTTACGATTGGGTCTCATGAGTTAGAAGCTCCTTTGATTTTGACTACTGGTTGTGGTGAGAATCTGTTGGGCTTGGATTTGTTGAAAAGGTTACATGCGACTTTGTACTGCTCTCCTACGGGTGTGGAGCTTACATTGGGTCAGAGTGTGATTTCCCCTATGTATCTGTCGATCGATAAGCTCCCACCGGAATTGAGTTCTCTTCCGGCTTCTTTGTGGGCGACAGGTCCCAATGATGTGGGCCTGCTGGATATACCACCTTATGTTGTTCAGTTGAAAGTTGATGCGCGATTACCACGCATACCTCAGTATCGTATCTCCCTTGATGGTGAACGGGCACTATTAGAGATCATTTATGATCTGATCGATAAAGATGTTATTGAGGAGACACGAGGTAACGTGTGTAATAGTCCTGTGTTGCCTATTCTGAAGCGAACCGATCCCTCCAAGCCTCCCGTGTACCGTTTAGTTATTGACTTACGGGAGGTAAATAAAATTGTTGTCCCGCAGTTTTCTGTGGTGCCCGACATTACAGCTTTGCTGACTCTGATTCCAGCCTCTGCATCATGGTTTTCGGTAATCGACCTGAAGAATGCGTTTTTTAGCATTCCGATTGCTGAGGAAAGCCGTGATTTGTTCGGTTTTTCATTAGGAGGTCGCAGTTTCCGGTTCAAACGTGCACCTCAAGGCTACTGTGAGAGCCCATCGATCTACAGCCAAGCTCTTAAGAGCCAACTTGATGCATTTGTGCTGCCAGCTGGTGCGGCCTTGATCCAGTACGTTGACGATCTGTTGGTAGCTGCAGACACTGAACAAATTTGCAAGACTGCTACTGTGTCATTGTTGCAGCATCTATGCGACTTACACCACAAAGTGTCACCTTCTAAATTGCAATATTGTTGTCAAGAAGTTACCTACTTAGGTCACTTATTGTCAAAGGCGGGAAGAAGGTTGACCCCTGAAAGAATCGCAGCAATTGCTCGAATGACTGTGCCGACGACTCAAAGAGATGTGCGTGCCTTTTTAGGTATCACGTCATACTGCAGACAGTGGATTCCAAATTTTTCACTGTTAGCGAAGCCATTGATAGCCCTCACGTGCAAGGATGTTTCGACTCCTTTGCCATGGACGGAGGAATGTCAGAAAAGTTTTTCTGAACTGCGTGATGCGTTGTGTTCGGCTCCTGTGTTAGGTACTCCTGATTACAGCAAGCCATTTACACTATACGTCCACGAGAGGGAAGGTTGTGCGTTGAGTGTTTTAACGCAACAATTTGGTGGTAAGCAGCGTCCGTGTGCATATTTTTCCTCGACCTTAGACCCGGTAGCTAGAGCGTTGCCGAGTTGCTTGAGGGCGACAGCGGCAGCGGCGGCGTCTATTCGACAGTCCGCAGGTCTTGTCATGGATAATATGCTCATGGTGATGGTTCCGCACGCAGTTGACACCCTTTTAAATCGGACAAAAACTCAACATCTGACGAGTGCAAGGTTGTCTGGGTACGAGCTGACCCTTTTGGCAAGTCACATACAGATCAAGCGCTGTAATGTACTGAATCCGGCGACATTGTTGCCGATTAATATGGAATCAGATGATGTGCCACCACATGATTGTTATTTACGAACTGAGGAAGAAACAAAGGGTCGTGTGGACCTGAAAAACACTCCCTTGACAGATCCCGATGGTATTTTGTATGTGGATGGTTCTTGCTTCAAATTGCCGAATGGCGATGTGACGACTGCGTATGCTGTAGTGACGTTGAGCACGGTTGTGGAAACTGCGAGATTGAATCAGAATTCAGCGCAAGCGGCAGAGTTGATTGCATTGACAAGAGCGTGTGTTTTGTCAAAGGGAAAGCGAGTGAATGTGTTTACTGACAGTCAGTACGCATTCGGCGTTGCGCACAGCTTTGGCAGACTGTGGAGAGAAAGAGGATTTATGACATCGCATGGTACGAAGATCCAACACGGGCAGCTCGTGAATGGTCTTTTGGATGCACTTACGTTGCCTAAACAAGTGGCGATCGTTAAATGTAGTGCACATCGGAAAGTGACGGATGACGTTGGTCGTGGTAATGCGTTTGCGGATGAGATTGCTAAGGAAACGGCTAAGAACCTTACAACCCGAATGTACGTGACAAATTCAGTAAGATGGCCGACGGAGACTGGTATGTGTGAAAATACTGTTGAGAGTGTGAAAGCGATTCAGAACGAAGCTACTGAAGCTGAAAAGACCAAGTGGAAAGAGAGTACGGGAAAGTTGGATATGCATGGATGTTGGGTTGACCTGACGGAATGTCAGAGGTGGATGTTACCAGATGCGTACGTATTAGCTGTCGTGACGATGGCTCATGGGTTGTCACATATTAGTGCAAAAGGAATATGTAAGTTCTTGTCCCCTGTATGGAAGAATGAGGGTATTACTAAGTGTGCTGAGAGAGTGGTTAAGAATTGCATGGTGTGTTTGATGCACAATCCTGGCAAGGGCACCCCCACTCCACCTGGTCATTTTGCTCCCCCTGTTTGTCCCTTTGAGGTTATTCAACTGGACTTTATCCATATGGAGAGATGCAATAACCTGAAGTATGTCTTGGTTGTGGTTTGTGCGTTCTCTAGATGGATTGAGGCCTATCCTCTCAAGGATAATACTGCCCTGTCCACAGCGAAAATCCTGCTGAAGGAATACTTTCCTCGGTATGGAATGCCACGGATCGTATGGTCGGATAATGGAAGTGAGTTTGTGGGAAGTGTGATGCAGAGTGTGTGTAAGGGCCTTGGAATTCATCAAAAATTCCATAGTGCTAATCATCCTCAGGCAGCGGGTTTGGTTGAAGGGTACAATGGTACCCTGAAACTGAAACTTGCAAAGATACAAGCTACGACTGGTCTATCGTGGCCTGATGCCTTGCCTCTGGCTCTCCTATCAACCAGAGCGACTGTACACTCTCGAGTAGGGCTTAGCCCATATGAGATTGT
The DNA here is from genome assembly GCF_964204655.1 of Triturus cristatus. Taxonomy (NCBI): domain Eukaryota; kingdom Metazoa; phylum Chordata; class Amphibia; order Caudata; family Salamandridae; genus Triturus; species Triturus cristatus. Next base: position 487,597,002 of record NC_140592.1, read on the forward strand.
GTTCGGCCGCCCTGCGAACATTTGGGGAGTCCCGAGACCTAAGGCTTTTGATAGTCTTGAGTATCCAATGCTGATTGATTACCTTCATGATTTGACCACTAAACTACGGTTAATCCATCAACAGGTCTTTGAAGCTCTACCAGTGCAGACAGAGGGTCCTGGACATCAGCTCCGGCCAGGTGATTGGGTTGTTACCCGAAATTTCGGTCGGAAGCGTAACTTGGAGCCAAGATTCGTAGGACCCTTTCAAGTCTTGTTGACAACGAGGACTGCGGTTCGACTGGAGGGCCGGAAAAACTGGGTCCACGCCAGCCACACGAAAAAGGTACTGATCCCCTTACCAACAGACGGTTGGGTGAGAACTGGGATTTCGGCAACGGAAACTGAGACCCCTTTACACCTTGTGCCGTTTAGTGACGCTCAACCTGTAGGGGATGATTTGTCGCTGCCAAACCCACTTGTGGAGTCATCGGTAGCAGAGAACTCAAGGTCTGACTCGTTGTTCACCTCATCGAACACTGTTGCGCCAGCTGAACCATTATTTGTAGAGCAAACTCGACCTGGAAGAAGTCGATACTTTCTTCGTTCAAGGACTAATAAAAATTTGTTGTACATTTGCTTTTGATGCTATGAACATTACGGACAATTATATCCTTTCCTTTTGAGTTTTTATGTGCTTTCGCTGCTAAGAGATTTGTATTAGAACTGAATGTTTTGAGGAAACCCTACCATCCGGGTTACCGTAGGGCCGTGCGGGTACTCCTTTCTGTTTAGCAGGTTTCTGACGCTAGGTCGGTTACTTTTGTCGATTCCTGGGAACTCCTGGGGATTGATAATCGCTACTCAGAACGAAGTGCGTCAAGTACGTCACGGACGGTTTGTAGAGGATGGCATTCTCTAAGCTGTTGGAAGTAGAAAGGATGTCGGCGCAGAGATCAGAGTTACAGAGGGTTGTACGAACAAAATGTTTTCTGTTTCAGGTGTTCCTACTATTTCTGACCGTATCTATGTTATTGGTGGGTGGAGTGTATTTTGGAGTACAGTCATTATTACCTTCTGTTTCACCTACTCTTTCTCCTAAACTAAGCTCCATTACCACTGTTTCCCCACATTCTTTTCATCCTTTGCCTCAACACGAACAGGTTAGACGTGCGGAGTTTATGAATAACTCCTTTGTTCAACTCCTACATCAGCATCAGTTGGTGATGAATACTACCAATTGTTGGGTGTGTGGGTTAATGCCACATACCATGGATAGGGGTATTCCGTATTTGGTCCTTCCTTATAGCTCCCAGGGTTCAGCTCGAGCATTCCAAACTATGTTCCGTAGTGCACTAGATTCCTACCCCAGTCGAGAGCCACGCTCCGTCAATTTTGGTCCTGGGCCGTACCACAAGCCTTTGGCGATAGCGATAGCGGATTTAGATAGAGATGTTTTTGATGCATCGCTTATCCCAGATGAAGAGGTGCAGGCCTATAAGGATCTGAGTGAGGCTGAGTATAGTACGTCAGTGGGTAATAGACAGCTTAAGAGCTCGTCCCCAATATGGATTGTACCACACCTCGGTAATTTCTGCTTGAAAGGTTTGGGTCGAAATCCGAGAGCACAACTTGGGAACAGTGCTTGTACTGACACGTATGTCCTACCGATGCTCTCTTCCCCTGTTTTTCTGACTGCTAAGGGCACTTATTTCGTATGTTATGAACGCGCATATACATGGTTACCCCGTGATTTTTCGGGTACCTGTTATATTGCGAATCTTTTACCACCGACTTTCACAGTTGCCTCAGATTACCACAAGACTAGAGTTGTGAGAGGCGTTATTAGCAAAGAGGATACTGCCGGTCAAGAAGCAGGAGACTTCTTTAAGGGTTTCTTGCCGTTTTGGGGACCTATGGTTAATAGTAGGAACTGAGGAAATATGAATTTTGTGATCAGTTATGTCCCCTATCGTAGACCCCAACGGCTCCATGTGCATGCTATAAGTACATGTATGTTCCCTCCAGTTCCAGTTATGAAGACGCAAATACATGTGCGTCCACCGTCAACATGTCCTCTTTCAGATCCGCCATGAATGGGTCAGATATTCCATTCCTAAGTATGAAAGGCCACCGACTTTATGTGGTTCACTTTCCACATTTTACAGATTCTGGCGAGTAGGCCCTGAATTCTGCCATCAAGCCTTTTCCTGCCTTCTGCCTCTGAAAGCTCCAGTCCGAGCCTGCATCTGTATCCATGAACTTTGTCCTACTCCCTGCGCGGCTAACGGTGCCTGATCCAGCCTGTTGCCTGCCAAAAAACTGTATTTCACCTTCAAGATTATCTGCTCCGCTCCTCATCCGATGCATTCCTGTCTAGTAGTTTAGGTAAACATTCTTCCAGCTACCGTGCTAAGGGCCAGGCCTCACTGTCCTTATGCAAGTAATTCATAGCCCCTGTTACCATGGAAGATTCCTGCCCCCTCGCATCTCATGTAGACACTTAGACGCTTGTACACGCACTAACAGTCAGTATAGAATAGATTCCGTCCGAGAGACCTTTCCTTTTGGATAATACAGTTCTTTAAACATAAGATATTAGATATGATTTGGGATTAGGTTGACATGACCCCCCAGACTTCTGTCTCCACATGTAGAGCTAAATGTCAAGTCCCCTTCACCCTCTAGTTGCACGTCAATCACACGTCATGCGGCTGCGCGCGCATCTCTGCCAAATATTTCTGCTGACATTGCAGGATTCTCTTATGGATCCACCCACTTGTGACATCATGTATAATGACGTTTTCTAAGTTACGCCTATATGTCCGCCTTTTTTAGTTACGTATGCATATTTTATCTATCTTATCAACTGTTACGCCTCTTGCATCTGTTTCACTGTAATGCAGTTCTTATAAAAATGATTACCTGTCAATAATGTATTGCCTTCCTTCCTGAACTTTCGTGGTGATGGAATTTGAAGCCTGCAGTTCGAATTGTATTTCCTTTGTAGAGGAATAAAGCCTTTAGAACCTCTAATACCACGGATTCTGCCTCTTATATTTACTGAGTTATTCTTACTAGACTTTACCGCATAAAAAATAGTACCGGTAATGAAATATTTACCACATAAATTGGCGCCCGAACAGGGACACTTTCTCATCTCACGCGCCGGAGGTGCGTTGCAGGCCCGGTCTCCTGCCACAGCTGAACGGACAAAAACGCGTACCCGCAGGATTTCCTGTATCTCCCTCCGGCCAAGCGGGGGTGACTGAGGCTGCGATCAACACCCAGACGAGGCGGTGAGAAGTGCGAAGTATCCCGACCAGAGCCTAGCTGAGAGAGCAAGATCCGAGGTATACAGAGGCCCACCAGGTTCCGAAGTTCCGAGTCCAGTCGAGCCGAGTCCAGTCCGGTCCAGTTTCAGTTCAGTTCCGAGGCCTTCCGTTCCGAGCTACCCGGTGAGTACCATTGCCGGGGAGGCATTTAAACGTGCACATAGTCTGTGCCGGTCAAGACGGGTTTGGGTACACAAATCCGGTCTGCACTGTTTCAGCAGTGTATCTGTACTGTTTAGCAGTATATCTAGTATGTCTTGCATATAATTCAGTATTATCTAGTGTTAGTATTATGTTAGTAACCAGTTTCCTATTAGTTATCATTGTTCGTTAAATGTTAAATGTTAAACGTTTTAATACGTTCTACATATTGTGGTGTGAATGACTGTTCATTATTGTGTTTATTGTATTAAGTGTGTTCAAGATTAAGTAATCAGATCTAAAAATGCCGCTCTTTTCGAAATTAAGACAGATCAAAACTAGAAAAGGGGTGCTCGAAGAAGCTGTTCCCATCCCACCTAGGGACACTCCAGGGTACTTTATGTATCATAAGCATGGCCTAGATGCCGTACTATTTCTTGATTTATGGGTGGACTACACCAAGGATTTACCAGAGAGTCAGAGATGGCCCGCAGCGGGGACCTGGGATGCAGATTGCATCATGAGAGTAGAAGAAGAATTATGGAAAAAGAAAGCCAGACAGTCACAGAAAGATGCCATTGAATTATGGCGTAAAGAATCATATAGACGTACAGAAAAAGCGCTCAGACAGGAAGAAAAAGGTAGGGAGAATTCAAATAAAGCTCGAGAAAATCTATTAATTGAGGAAGGTACCCGAGTAAAATCAGAACAAGTAGATAGACAACGAAACACTCTTATGAATGGTATGTATCCTCTTCTGGCCGAAGGGTTACCTAAGGCTACCCCGGAAATACCAAAAGACTTGACTCCTCCATTGCTCCCGATAAAAGCACATCCCAAAACACATCCTAAAACAGCAAAGGACGTTTTCCTTTCCTCCTATTTAGATGACGTAGCCCCCGAGTATGCTAATACCATACCACACACACCGCTTGCTGATGGTATTCAACACCAAGAGCATCCGTCTGTATCCCCGCAACAACAAACTCCTACACAAGTTCCAACAGGTCCGTCCGTTTCTACTGTTTTTCCCGCATCTACAATTTCTATCTTACGTCCAACGAATCCTTTCTTGCCCAGCACCTCAGATGGTGCTACAGGAGGTACGACAGACATGTTTGCCACACCGCCGCGAAATAAACAGACCCTTAGAGATTTAGCACTCCAACGTACACCCCAACTAGCGACATCCAACATGTTTAAAGAACATCTTGTGGATTGTAGATACGATCCAGTGCCAGGTAAACAGGACAGATTGCTAATATCATCACTACGTATACGACGAGCTACATTGTATTTAATGACGATACCAGGAATGGTTGAACACCTAGACAATATATATCACTTTGTCCAAACAGGGCGAGGTCCAGAGAGTATTAACGAAGCTATGGAATACCAGAAAGTGGATGTCCAAAGACAACTACTACGTTTTTTCATAAATTGCGTGATTAGGAATCAAGACAGGCCTGGGGCAGATCATGATACCATGCAAAAACTTGCCAAATGGGGTCAGAATATATCAGACGAGAAACATGATAAACAGGCGTGTATAATCGCCATGTATCGAAAGATCCGCAAGGAAGTAGAACGAATACATAAAGAAAGACGAGAAGCAGACAGAATTGAATCAGAGGAAGAGGAGGAGCAAGAATCAGAACAATTAGAAACGATAGCTTACGTTGGTAGAGGAAGACCCCATAATAATGCTAGAGGCTTTAATGATCCGATACGTCCGATACGTCCAGAATGTAACAGACATTTTCAAACCCCTATGTTAAATACAAGGTCCCCTGAACACCTATTCCAAGCCGCTGATAAATTACTCCGAGATCAAAGGGGGTACCATATGCTCGATTCCATGGACGAACAAGAATTGGCTAGGTCAGCAGTACAATGGGCTGACAGTCCCAGCAAATACAGTGATGATGCACTAGCACACACGTTTCTGAATCTTGCCCCATACGAACAGCGTTTAGCCAGTATATACATGATTCAACACCTCCTTATATTATATAAAAGCCAACACTCCGATCCTGGACCCTTACCTGACATATTGACAGAACTACTCACGAATACATGGAGAGGGTCAGGTACTGATTTAATTAAAGAAATTCTAGAATTTCGAAACCAGTATATAACTTTCGTATGCCCAGAACACGTTCCAGTTCCCATTATGGGAAGAAAAATGTATCATATAGATAGACAGAATCCGTTACGCGAAGTTCACCCAATCAGAGGTGAAGGTAATAACTTTACACGCGTGTTTGTGTACACGCCTATAACTAAAATTGAATTATTAGAAATGAAGAAAGTAGTACCCAGCCATGACAAGGATCCAGCAGGTTTCCACCGTGAGATAAAAGACATGTTACTCATGGGAGAGTATACCTACCCCGACATTATGAAAATACTGAAAGTGTTAATGCCTGCCGGTGTTTACGAGAAACTCAAAGAAAAAGAATGGGAGGTGGGAGACCAAAAGATAGATTGGACAGCATTAGAAAACGAAGAAAAGGCCCGAGCTGCAGGAGCAGGGCTTGGGGAAAAGACTACAGCACTACCAGGACTACTAGTGCAGGTACTGCCACGTTTATTAACTACGAAAAAGGAGGACTGGGGTGCAATCTCAGCCTGTAAACAAAAACAAGATGAAGACACTAGTGATTTCTATTCCCGATTTGAAAAATGTTTTGGTATGAATAGTGGCATAAAAGCAAGTAGCGAGTCATATCCACATCTGTTTGTGACAAAATTAGTTGAAAATTCCCTGCCGCAAGTTAAGAATAGAGTATTGAAATTTGAGAGTACCTGGCAAGGTAACACACCGTCACAGATGTTACAGATGTTACAATATCACCACAATAGAATTAGAGAAGAACAAGAACATGAACAAAGACGTATGAAAGATACAAAAATGAAAATGCTTGTTGCTCAGTCAGTTCCAGCTGATGGTCATCAAAAGGGTGATTCAACAGGTCCGGTGAAAGGGACATGTAACTATTGTAAACAACAAGGTCATTATATACACGATTGTCCAGTCCTGAAACATAATCTTGCCACAGGTAGAACCCAGGAAAGACCACGTCCACCTAGACAGGATCAGAATCAACAACAAATCCCTCAGCATGCACAACCTAGGTCAGCTCCGCAACAACTAGCTCCGCAACAGGCAGCTCCACAACAGATGGTAGCACCACCACAAGCGCAGCCTATTGCTGCAACACAAGCAACGACACAACAGATGTATCAGTATGCACAAGCAGATTATCCCGATTATCAGCGATACACATGAAATAGCCTAGAGAGGGAAGTTGGCTTACCCCTTATCGAGGTTCCTGTAGACCAAGAGGGACCTTATGTACATAGTGAACTATTAGGGGAAGACAGAAAGTTTTTACTTGATACAGGGGCCAGCAGAACAACTATACGACGCAGTGAAGTTCCAGGGGCACCCCTCTCAGGCTCACAAAATATTTCCCTTGGATTCTCAGGAAAACCTATAATTAATGACGTAACACAACCTCTTCCACTTACGGTTGGTCCATTGACACGTACTACAGATCTATTACTTACTAAATCATGTCCAGAAAACTTGTTAGGTATAAAAACATTGAAAGCTCTAGGAGCTATAATATGTTGTTCTCCGGAAGGAGTACGACTATTTCTACGTGACTTTAAAGGTCACTATGTGTCCAGAGACATGGACCACCGGCTGCAGAGTTTACCTACACATTTATGGGCACAAGGCCCCACTGATGTTGGTTGCATGAACATTACACCATATCGAGTCACACTAAAAACAGGAGTAGTACTACCACGAATGCGACAATACAAGTTACCACCGGATGCTGTTGTGGCTTTGCTGCAAATCATTGACGAGCTCATTGCACAAGGAGTGGTTGTCGAAACCGACTCCAATGTATGCAATTCCCCGATAATTCCGATTCTTAAAAGAACGGATCCAAATGCACCACCAGTATATCGATTAGTTATTGATCTGCGCGAATTAAATAAATGTATTGTACCACAATACCCTGTGGTCCCAGATATCTCTTCATTACTAACAGCTATTGATTCAGAAGCAACGTTCTTCACTGTAATTGACCTCAAGAATGCTTTCTTTAGCGTCCCAATAGATCCGGAAAGTCAATATCTGTTCGGATTCAGTTTGAATGGACGAAGTTTTAAATTCACACGCGCACCTCAAGGATTTACAGAAAGCCCCAGCATCTATAGCCAAGCACTGAAAAGAGAACTTGACAGTATCCACATGCCAGTTAACACTGCCTTGCTTCAATATGTCGATGATCTGCTGATCACCGCCCGAAGCGAACCTGAATGTGAAACAGCGTCACTGACGGTTTTAAAATTTCTGGCCGACAAGGGGCACAAGGTGTCCCCTTCTAAGCTGCAATTCTGTGTCCAGCGAGTTGTTTACCTTGGGCACTCGCTGTCCAAGGAGGGAAGACAGCTTACACCCGACCGCATTCAGTTAATTGCTAACATGCCACCACCCAAGACACAAAAGGAGGTGCGGGCTTTTATAGGTCTCACTTCATACTGTAGGCAGTGGATCCCTCAATATGCATTTCTAGCAAAACCACTCATCCAGTTGACAACACAGGAGGCAGCCACATCGACTGTCCTCCCTTGGACTCAAGAACATACACATGCCTTTGAAAGCTTAAAGAAAGCTTTATGCCAAGCACCTGTTTTAGCAACACCATGTTACAGTAAACAGTTTACACTCTTTGTTACAGAACGCGACGGTACTGCCTTGTCAGTACTCACTCAGGAACAAGCAGGATCACACAATCCATGTGCTTATTTCTCTAGTACATTAGATCCAGTAGCTCAGGCTCTTCCTGCGTGCCTGAAATCAGTGGCAGCAACAGCTTTAGCAATCAGACAAAGCGATGCCATAGTGTTAGGACATCAATTGACAGTACAAGTACCACACGCAGTAGAGGTTCTCTTGAACCGCACACAAACACAACACTTGACTATAGCGAGACTCACCGGTTACGAATTGACATTGTTTCAGCCACACATAGAAATCAGACGTTGTAATACGTTAAATCCTGCCACACTTTTGCCAGTAAATGGAACAGATCCATTAGCGCATGATTGTATTGAAGTCATTACTATCACGACGAAACCCAGACAAGACTTGACAGATATCCCTTTACCAGATCCAGACTTGACATTGTATGTAGATGGTTCATGTATGAGAACAAGTACAGGAGAGTTAGTGGCCGCTTACGCAGTCACAACAGACACTGAAGTCATTGAAACAAATTGTATTAACACTTTGTCAGCTCAAGCAGCAGAGCTCATCGCTCTGACACAAGCCTGTATTCAAGCCAAAAATAAGAAAGTCAACATATACACAGATTCACGTTATGCATTCGGAGTCGTCCATGACTTCGGCGTACTGTGGCGAGAGAGAGGTTATTTAACTTCTCACGGTGCCCACATCCAACACGGACCCCTCATTCAAGCCCTATTAGACGCGATTCATCTACCTACTGCAATATCGATTATGAAATGCAAAGCCCATACAAAAGTTACCGATATCATTTCTCAGGGTAATGACCTAGCTGACAGAACAGCTAAACAGACTGCTCAGAACCAGACTCATACAACTGACGCGACAAAGACAATAGTTCCGACACCAACACATTGCATGACAGTTAAGGATCCCGCCCTTGATGTAATTGACATACAGACACATGCTACACCAGAAGAAATAAAGAAATGGACTGAATTAGGAGGGATCAAAACGGATCAAGGATGGATGACGAAGGAAAAATCTATATGGTTTCTTCCCGACTCCATGGTTCAAGTCATCATTAACACAATACATAGTCCAGCGCACCTAGGAGAAAAAGCTATGCTAGATAGCATTCAACACATTTGGTTCAACAAACACTTACGAGCAGCAGCCAAACAGAAAGTACGTACCTGTATGATATGTTGTCAGTTTAATCCAGGTAAAAGCATCCCCGTAGAACAGGGTGGATTTCAACCTCCCGATCATGCTTTTGAAGTCCTCCAGATGGATTATATCCAGATGGAACGATGTCGAGGATTCAAATATGTTCTCGTAGTTGTCTGTGCTCTTTCCCGTTGGACAGAAGCCTACCCGGTTTCAGATTACACTGCCCCGACTACTGCCAAACAGTTAGTTCGAGAATTCTTCCCACGATATGGTTTGCCACGTGTTGTCTACTCAGATAACGGCCAGCCATTCTCATCCGAACTAATGAAACACGTTTCACTTTTGTTAGGCTACCAATGGAAATTTCACTGTGTCCGACATCCTGAGGCAGCAGGTCTCGTGGAACGTCATAATCAAACCCTGAAAATTAGATTGTACAAAATATGTAGAGAAAAAGGTGTCGATTGGATAGTAGCCTTACCAGTTGCGCTCTTTTACATGAGAATGGTAGCACATTCTCGAACAGGGCTATCCCCGTACGAGGTGATCTTCGGTAGACCACCAAATATGTGGGGGACGCCTATACCTCGCAAAATCACTGATGTTGACTGTAATATGCTGACAGATTACCTGGCTTCCTTGATGTCTGCACTACAATCTTGTCGTTCACAGGAAGCTGCAGCTTTTCCCGATAACACTGAGGTGAAGCCCCATGACGTGGTTCCAGGTGACCTGGTTCTGGTACGGAATTTCGACCGGAAGACCCAACTGGAGCCTAGGTGGAAATCGCCTAAACTCGTTCTACTAACAACAAGGACAGCCGTGAAGATCGAGGGACGTAAAGGGTGGTTGCACTCGAGTCATATCAAGAAATTTTATGGACTACCGTCCAGTGTGAACACTCAGCCCTGCATTCCCTCACAGACAGACTCAAAGCTCCCCTTGGTTGAACCAACAAAAACGGAACTTTATAAACTGAAATTAAGGTCTAGCAAGTCAGACAATTTGATTGTTTAAGTCCTCTCCAAGGTGAATCGGTTGAATTTGTCTCTGACATGTATCCTCTAGACCGGAATAGAGAAAGAAATCAACAGACACAGCTTAAAAAGCATGCGTATTGTAAATCACTTCGTAGTCATTGCACAGTAACATTATTAATTTTGTTTTTTCTAAGTTTTCTGATCATCATAACTAGTGTACTGCTTCACATGTATTACCCTATTTCTAAGCGTGCTTACAATGTTACTGCTGAACATTCTTTTAGCGAATTACCTCCGCATGAGTTGTCTTATAGATTTGCGCTGCGCAACAACACATTTATTAGTATGTTACATCATTCCCATCAGACCAGCAATGCTACAAATTGTTGGATATGTGGCCGACTCCCTCCCTATCAGAACTATAAGGGAGTTTTGCCCCTCTTTCCATATCCGTTCACACACAATGGCTCCTGTGGAGCATGGTTTAGTTTGATTAATTCCTTAGATTCAAATTCAGTAGTTTATCAAGACAACTGGGTATGGGGAAACCTGAACCTAGTTTTGCTTAAAGTCTGCTACCCTAACAAGGAGGGACTTCCCAAAAGAACAGGAACTGATCTAGAAAATGAAGTATATGGATTGGGTAATTTTACACTTAACCTCATGATCCTGAATGTTGAATCCGAAGCCACACCAATCTTGCCCGCTATGTCAGTATTCCCAGTTAAAGGGGAATTATGTGTAAGAAAGAATGGTTCCATACACATGGGCCATAGTAAATGCACCACTGTAATAAAATTCAGTGATCAAGGCAAGTCTACATTTAGAGCTTCCCGTCATTCCTACTTCATATGTGGCCAGACCGCATATATACGTCTACCTCTAGATTGGGATGGTACCTGTTACATAGCATTCCTTCTGCCACCTGTTTTCCTAGCTCCTCCTGATTATCACAGAAATACCCATTTAGTACACAATAGACAGCAGAGAGATCTCCCGATTGTCGATTACACTGAAACGGCATGGGAGCAATACACAGATTTCAATAAAGGTTTCTTTCCCTATATAGGTGCAGTCACTAATAGTAAGCTGATACGTAGATTAACTAGAACCCTTGAAGCAGTAGTGAACGAGACTACTTCCGCCTTAGGCAATTTAACAGAAGAACAGTCTGCTATGCGGATTGTTGTGCTTCAAAATCGTCTTGTCCTTGACGTCATCCTGGCCGATAGGGGCGGAGCTTGTAGGGTCATCGGATCAAGTTGCTGCATTTTCATACCAGAAAATTCGCCGTCAGTATATAAAGCCATAACCCGCCTTCATAAGATTATAAGCCAGATACACCAGAGTCCAGGCACCTGGTTGGTTCTGGAGCGTGTTGTCAGCCTGGGGATGGAGGATCCTATCCTTCCTAGGTATTGGCTTTCTCATACTATTCAGTTGCTGCTTATGTCTACAATGTGGGCCAGCGATTTGTGGTCTGTGTGCCACATCGTGTATCCCGCATCCAAGTTTTCGTTCAAGATCCCGGAAGAAGAAAGAAGAACAAATGAGGCTATATGAACAGATCGATGGATTGATGAAGATCGATATCTCCTGAGGGTCCGTAGGGGACAAGGAGGGAATGAGGAAATATGAATTTTGTGATCAGTTATGTCCCCTATCGTAGACCCCAACGGCTCCATGTGCATGCTATAAGTACATGTATGTTCCCTCCAGTTCCAGTTATGAAGACGCAAATACATGTGCGTCCACCGTCAACATGTCCTCTTTCAGATCCGCCATGAATGGGTCAGATATTCCATTCCTAAGTATGAAAGGCCACCGACTTTATGTGGTTCACTTTCCACATTTTACAGATTCTGGCGAGTAGGCCCTGAATTCTGCCATCAAGCCTTTTCCTGCCTTCTGCCTCTGAAAGCTCCAGTCCGAGCCTGCATCTGTATCCATGAACTTTGTCCTACTCCCTGCGCGGCTAACGGTGCCTGATCCAGCCTGTTGCCTGCCAAAAAACTGTATTTCACCTTCAAGATTATCTGCTCCGCTCCTCATCCGATGCATTCCTGTCTAGTAGTTTAGGTAAACATTCTTCCAGCTACCGTGCTAAGGGCCAGGCCTCACTGTCCTCATGCAAGTAATTCATAGCCCCTGTTACCATGGAAGATTCCTGCCCCCTCGCATCTCATGTAGACACTTAGACGCTTGTACACGCACTAACAGTCAGTATAGAATATATTCCGTCCGAGAGACCTTTCCTTTTGGATAATACAGTTCTTTAAACATAAGATATTAGATATGATTTGGGATTAGGTTGACATGACCCCCCAGACTTCTGTCTCCACATGTAGAGCTAAATGTCAAGTCCCCTTCACCCTCTAGTTGCACGTCAATCACACGTCATGCGGCTGCGCGCGCATCTCTGCCAAATATTTCTGCTGACATTGCAGGATTCTCTTATGGATCCACCCACTTGTGACATCATGTATAATGACGTTTTCTAAGTTACGCCTATATGTCCGCCTTTTTTAGTTACGTATGCATATTTTATCTATCTTATCAACTGTTACGCCTCTTGCATCTGTTTCACTGTAATGCAGTTCTTATAAAAATGATTACCTGTCAATAATGTATTGCCTTCCTTCCTGAACTTTCGTGGTGATGGAATTTGAAGCCTGCAGTTCGAATTGTATTTCCTTTGTAGAGGAATAAAGCCTTTAGAACCTCTAATACCACGGATTCTGCCTCTTATATTTACTGAGTTATTCTTACTAGACTTTACCGCATAAAAAATAGTACCGGTAATGAAATATTTACAGTTGACCCGTGTAGTTGAGTCGACTGCTAATATTACTGCGAGTGCCCTTGGCAATTTAACAGCTGAACTTCAGGCGGATAGACTTATGACGTTGCAGAACCGTATGGTTCTAGATGTTGTTCTTGCAGATAGAGGTGGTGTGTGTAAAGTTATCCATTCGAGTTGTTGCATTTTCATTCCTGACAATGCTCCAACTGTCTACCAAGCCATCTCAAAGTTGCACAAGATTTCCGAGTCCATACACGTGGACGAAGGTAATTGGACGCTTCTAGGATGGTTTTGGGGTCTGATGTCAACTTGGGGTTGGAAGATTCTGATGATCGTAGGGGTTGTTGTAACGTTTCTGTTCACGTGTTGTCTTTGTGTGCAGTGTGGTCCTGCCTTATGTGGCCTCTGTGCTACAACGTGTATAAGACAGCCATCTGTTACCAAAGAGACGTTGATGAATAGAATGATGTTCCAGCAGCAGCTGAACGATCTGATGAATATTGAAATCGATTCCGATCTTGACTAGTGCTTGCCTACATGAGGGCAAAAGGAGCGTCTGAGGTTCCGTGTGAGATGGAACGACACTTTCGAGTGGTGACGAATATGGATGAGTTTGGTGTCTACGAACCGCAAATGACGAGTATAGTGGGTGTACTCAGTTTCGCTATGCAACCACGTATGGTTCGTCTCATTTTTGGGTTTGTTCATCTGAACCCTCGGGTTCCATTTTAGATACGGCATCCATTTTGTTTCTTGCCCTCAAGTATCCAGCGAACGGACTTTGTCCGCTTCGTGATCCTGGGACTCCCAAGCTTACACGAGGGACACGTGTTTCCTTGAGGGTGACTTTTACGATGAGGGAAATGACACGGCGAAGGCAGATGGCCCCGCTCGAGGCTCATCTTGCCGTGCCAGTCTATTGTTTCAGGCATGCATGCATTGGACACGAGGTCTTTGATCCCGTTATCAAGTTTCCTTTATTACTCCCAACACTCTTTTCTAATCTGTTGTGCATCCTTGTCCTTTCTTTGCATCTGTTTTCGTCCCCTCTCCTAATGTGTTTACGGTCAGGATGGAATGTGTTTTATTGCAGAGAAGATATGTTTTTACAGTTGGGAACCGGCAATGCTGTGGTAATTATGTTCCGGCCTCCTGAAACATGAACACGACTCTTTTGAAGTTTATTGTGGGAACTGAGTTGTAACCTTTGTTCGCCATACTGTGCAATGGCAAAAACGTGTATAAAAGGAGCGATCCACTTTTGCAATTTGAAGCAGTCTCCGAGAACCTACACGTTGTGTACTTCTTGTGATTTCTGTATCCCTGCAGTAAATAAACGCTGATCTCTGACGTCGCTGGAAGTGTCCCGTGTCTCTGTGTTTTGTACGCCAGAACAGGTAACCCACGAAGGTTTCAGGTGTTGATGCCTGGCACCGCTGGGTCTTAGAATAACCCAGTCCTTCACCTCCTCTACCACAGTTAAAAAGCCTTACTGCCATGAGTGTAAAACTCCTGGGCATTGGAAAACTGACAGCAGTTGCCCAAGGGCTAAAAACAAAACTGTTCCTTCAACTACTCCTGTCACACCACCTATTACTGTCAGCAGTAATCCCCCAGGTGGTGGGAGTGCCCCCAAAAATTTGGTTGGGTTTTCTTGGGGAACACAGGGGGACTCTGGCTTAGCCAATTCCCCTACAGCAGCTACTCTTGTCTGTGATGGTGGCATGGGGTTTGCCAACTTCACTGCCTGTCCCAACACTTTGGGTAGGTACAGACAGGAACCCTACATCAATGGTAGAAAAGCTGAGGCCTACAGAGACACTGGAGCTAGCATCACTATGGTGGCCCATAGGCTAGTTCCCTCTGAGCAGCTTTTGCCTGGTTTCTCATACCAGGTAACTAACATTGATGGCAAACAGAACAGTCATCCCATGGCAGAGGTCTGTCTCAGCTGGGGAGGTGTCACTGGCCCTAAAAGGGTGGCAGTGTCTCCAACCTTGCCTGTGGACTGCTTACTGGGGAATGACTTAGAACTCTCAGCTTGGGCTGGGGTTGAACAAGACACCCATTCTAAAATGGTAGGCCTTTCAAAAAAGGGTAGTGGGGTTGTGCCAGCCACAACCCCTGTCCAAGTAGATTTCCTCCCTGAAAAGGTTGGAAGGGCAGTGGTAGCCACGGCCCAGGCAAAGACAGACTTCCCTGTAGAGATTGGCAGAGCTGTGACAGTCACAGCTCAAACCCAAACTGAGTGCCTCCCTGAAAAGGTTGGCAAGGCTGTAATGGTCTCAGCCCATACTCAGACTGACATAGGTGTAGTGAAGCCTGAAACTATGGATCACTCCACACAAACAGAGAGTAGTGGGGAGGAAGAAAAGTCTCCCTCTCCCCAGACATTAGGAAAAGCTCAGCCTCCTCAGGGATCTGACCTCACCCCTTGTGAAGGAACTGCCCCAGAGGTAGCCAGGCCTGGCCTGGCAGAGCCTCTGATGTCAGTGGCCCCTTCCAAGGTGGGACCCAGTCTGGTGCAGGTAGCCTGCCTCTCTCTACCCTGCCTCAGTCAGCCCAGGGCTGCAGAGGTCAGGGAGGCCAGTGGACACCAAGAGGGCCCCTGTCCACAAGAACCCCCCCATCAAAAGAATGAGGATTGCCTGGCTAGTAGCCCTAGCCAGGTGATGGGTAAAAACATTCCTGAGGGATCCCCTTTACAGGTAGTTAGGGACCTCCCCCAGAGGGATTCTGTTGGGCACAGGCAAACATGGGACCTTAGGGCCCCAAACCTGACCTGTCCCTCCAGTAAGCCCACAAAAGGGACCCAGCCTCCAGCTTTAGGTAGCCAGAGGCTGACCCTGAGAGCACAGTGCAACTCAGTTAAAGAAAGAAAGGCATCCATGGTGGAGGATGATTGGAGGAAGCTGAGGCCTCACTTTGAGGACACTCACTTCAGTACTCCATCTCAACACCAGCCTTTTACTTTGCAAAGACACACCCAAGGTAGAGATTCCCTATGGTGGAGACCCTATGATACCTTTAGGATGAGGGATTGCTTAGTGGACCATGAGACAGGGGGTAACCATGCCAGTGCTGGTTCTTCCTTATATGGCCACTTAGGCAATAGAGGCTTACCTTGTCAAGGCCAGCCTTATCTCCTTTCGTTTGGGGGGTGGTTGTGTAGGAAGGTGGATATCTGACTATGGTTACCCCCAACTTTTTGCCTAGTGTCTAGCTCGTTTTTCGACTTAGTTGGCCTGAGATCCTGCCATTCAGGGTCTCAGGCTGTCTGCTCTCTCTTTAAAATGGACTCCATGTACCCTAGGTACATAACCAATTGGTAAGGATCACCTTATTGGACCCTGTACAGTGTACCCTAGGTACCCAGGGCATAGGTGTACCCTAGGCCTCCCAGGGGCTGCAGCATGTATTATGCCACCCCTGGTCTGGCCTTCCAATCAGACACAACTGGCTGATCACTCAGCTGGGGCAAGGTCGTGTAATCACCCCTTGCTTAGATATAGTATGCCTATATCTACCCTTATA
The DNA here is from genome assembly GCF_964204655.1 of Triturus cristatus. Lineage (NCBI taxonomy): Eukaryota > Metazoa > Chordata > Amphibia > Caudata > Salamandridae > Triturus > Triturus cristatus. The sequence continues at coordinate 487,613,715 of NC_140592.1, forward strand.
TATAGACACATGTGTACCTATCAGTCACTCCTATGGCAGGCCTTAACAATCCTGGAGGCAGATTGCTTGGTAACATGTGAGATGGTGCTCTAGCATGAGCTGAGCCTGTCTGCAGCTTTCGGAACCATGTCCTTATAGCTGTTCTATGATATAGCCTACCATATACTCTTAAAGTGCCTTATAATCTTAAACGGTTATGGTAACTATGGTTTGGCTTTATCAAAACATGTCGTGTAAGGTGTCTAACACTTTGGAATAATACCCCCATACCATTTCTGGTGATGAGGATATTATCCCTCCCTTCTAGAGGGAGAGACATGTTAAAATCCTACTTTGCTGTTTAACTCTAACCAAAGCCTCAGCATCACAAAATGGATGCTGCTGCCACAGACACAAGTCTGACCTCCTGCTGCTGGGAGTGATCCCAGCCAGGGAGGCCTGGACAATAGGTTTCCTGCTTGGGGAGGTGCTAGCACCTCCCCAGACAGCCTTTAGTGTATTGGGGCAGGGTGGGCTGAACGGAATGAGACATGCCTGGGGCACACAAGGTGTCCCATGCATAGTCCAGTTCAAACCGGTGCTGGGGCACCCCAGCCCCAGCTCTGGCGCGAAACTGGACAAAGGGAAGTGGGTGTAGCCACCCCCTCCCAGGTCCCACCCATAAGGCGTGACCTAGCAGGTATCCCAGCCCCCCAGATTAGTATAAGAGTGGGAGTTGGGCCTCAAGACTTTAGATTATCCTGAACCTGCAAACTTGAACAGAAACTCTGGACCTTCGACATTCGACGAAAGAAGAAGACTGAAGAATCTCCCTTGTGGCCAAGGAGTGGCTACCCTGTGCAAACAGGCACCATCAAGAGACTACCCTTTGCTTTGCCCAAGTTCTACGAGGAACCGACTGCAGAGCCCGACCAGAGCCTTGACTTCCAGACTTCTCCGACCCTGATCCACATCCACAGCAGAGCTGAGATCCGTGGAGGCGACGAGAGACGTGGGACCGGCTACCTGGGAAAAGTGGCTAGTATCTTCAAGTGCAGCTTCTGAGGCACCCTCGAAGTTGTGCACCGGGGATTGAGAAGCCCCAACCCCAAGCACCATCTGCACCGAAGACCAGCCCCCCACACTCCACGAGTCCTGTGTGGGGCCCTTCTGCATTTTCCTGCTCGCCACGTATGTCCGGTTGCTTGCCCGCTGGCTAGTGGCCTTTGTGACGACGCATCCCGTAATCTTCAGCGCTGGTTTGGCTCCTCCAGACTGGCTCCTGCTCCTTTGAAAAAGAGAAGCCTCCCAGACCTTCCTGGTCTGCACCAGAAGCAAGTCCTCCGTTCTGCGTGGGTTCCGCTTGCCCAGGCTTGGTGAGTCCTAGTCCAACTCTGACGCCGCCGACAGCAAGAGCCTTCGTGGGACAGCTCGCCTCCTGGCCCTGGTCGTCCTCGACGCTTCCTGGTCCTCGTGGCTGCAGCGACAAGCTTCACCTTCACCTGCAATCTTCACGACATCGCCTGGTTCCTTCCTGGTTCCACGTGGTCACTGGCTAGTGACCTTGACTCTGTCCCTTCTGCTTGCAGGTCTCCTCTCTTCTTGATCCCAGCCTTGGGATCCACCGGACACTCTCCACTGACTGCCTGTCAACATCTTTCTTCAGGCATCCATAGGAGTCGACGACGAAACCCGACGCAACTTCAACCCTATGCACCCACAGCCTGTGGGCTAGGTAACTTGGGTACTCCGGTGCTCATCAGGATAGTGACTATCCTAGTGTCTAGTTTTCCAGTCTCGACTTCCTAGCTACTTCGGAAGTGTCCTAAATCTATCTATTTCTAAACTGTACTATTGCTAGTGACTTTTACGCATTACGCGTGAGTGTTTCCACTCTGCACCTGAATCCCGTGGGCCTCCCACTTCCTAACCTTTGGTAGAATAGTGTAGCCCCAGCGATTCCCTAGGCCTAGGCCTATCCTATTTCCGTGACAGTGGTCCTTATACCACTTACTTAGTATATGGTTTGCGTGGCCCCTAGGGCCTAACTGTATTACTTACCTGTGTGACTTAAAGTATGCATACATAAGACTGTGTTGTACTTACCTCTAATCTCATAAAGAGTGCTGAGGGTTTGACTAGAATAAATACACTTTATTTTATATATATATCTGTTGTGGTGTCCTTTCATTTGGTATTCCAGGGATTATATATGGTATCACAGCTGGCTTCACATGCCATTCAGAGTTTAGCCTAAGACTGCTCTTGTCCATGCTACCACTAGGATAGCTGGTCTATAAGGTTGACTTTACAACCAATCACCATAAGGGTATTTGGACTGATATAAGGTGTACACTAGAACTAGTGACATCATACATCAGGCCAAAGTCTCACAGCACCGTTATGTACTTTGCTTTGGTTCTGGTCTTCTTAACATCTACTTTCCTCCTGATTAGACTCTCCAAAATATATTTTGTGGTTCCTGGACTTTACATGGACTTCGGGTGAGGAGTCGCTCACCGGAGAGAAGTACCAGTTCTTTAAACTGCCTTGCTTCTAATGTTCTATGCTTTTCTCTTTACTGTAATATTTTTTTTTTACTGTACTGTTGTTTTCACTTTGAATAGTCAATCTACTATCTTCATTTTCATTGTTTGCTTTTTGAGTCTATCCACCTTTTGGTGCATATCTTTGCACGTGGATTCATCACTGGTTGTGTGATGATGCATGATGATTTCAAATTTACATTTTTCTTGCATGATAATTTAATTTTCAGCTATAATATTTACAAAATTCCGTATGGGAATCCTTCACTGTTTGAGGTATGATTTATGATAGTCTGTTGGGCTATGTGACTTTCCGCATCACCTACATTTTCCTTACATTATATGTTGTTTTACAGTAATGTTTTTGACAAGCTTAGTTAAATGAATTTTGCTGATTGAGGTATGCTTTATATAGCCTATGTGACTTTCCACCTGTGCAACTTTTCTGCGTGGACTCGTCACATATGTTAGCTACATAATTCTTGTTTTAAATTTTAATCTTTGCTTTTGCTAACAAATGTTATTTAAGGGGACCCCTTTTCTCTGTTGTAGGTTTGTGATTAGATAGCATTTGCTATGTGACTTTGCACCTGTGCAAATTATTGGTGGTGCATTAGTCAATTATTTCTCCTGTTTTATTTTTATTTTTCAGTTCGTTTGTTTCAAGTTTCTATTGTTGGGAATTTACCTCTAGTTGAGGTATGTGATATGATAGCTTTGCAGCTATGTGACTTTTGGCGCATTTTACTTTGTGCGTTTCTTTAGTACGAAAAACAATGGTCCTGGACCATAAATCAAGGTAGGCAGTAGTTCCTAACTTAGTGATATCATTCACATATTCTGAGCTACATGTAATCTATTTTGGTAGCTCTTAGTATCCGATACAATATTGCTCATAGGGTCAACCATGCAACAAACCAATATCAGAAGTTAATAAAGCATTTTATTCTTTTTGAACTTTTTAAATTTCCATTAGCAATTTTGTCAAGGTTGCTCCAAGGGGAACGTGCAAATAGTAAGGGTGCTTAAGTAGAGAAGAGTGAAAAGAAAAGAGGAAATTATTTCAGAGGTTGTGACATAAGAAAACTTAAACAAGTTAAGCAATGGACTGGTTGTCATTCACCATCCAAGTGCATAGACCTGGTCACGTGTATCAGTTTATGCGATAAATAAATCAGGCAATTATACATTCATTAGAAGCCAATTCTAATAAGGCACGTGGGTAGGTAAAAGTATCCCAGGTTCATATATATGGGGCGTCGACGTTTCGATCCGTCTTAGTGGCCTAATGTGGAAGTTTGAACCTTGGCCGTGCGGATCTTCATCAGGACTGGGGAACAACCTGGAAGAGTTGGGCCTGGTAGATTGCCTAAAATTAATAAGAGTAGAGTAAAGGTGTTGCATGGGACTACGATTAAAAGCCCAATTAATAGGCCTATAAAGGGCTAAGAAGGGCTTACCCGCTGCGATGCATGAAGCGAGTTCCTTTTTATGGAAATTCAGTGGTGTACATCATATGGCTGGCCTCCGTTTGTGGGGTGCCACACAGTAGTACTGGTGGGGGCTGTAAAATTGAAGAGTCGGCTATCAATTAACAGAGCCATTCTGGTAAAGTATATAATATACGTATGAAGAGTAAAAGAGGATTACCTCAATTGAGTGGTGCCACCCACTTGCGTTCCGAGTCTTTTGCCACAGTTGGAGTCAATCCAAGTCTAAAAAGGGTGTATGATAGAATGTAGTTAGAAAACGAGTGTGCCCAGATACTATAAAAAGGGGCAAGTAATCTCTCGTACCAGCTAATTACCTTTGGCCGCTAGAATCCGGCATCCATCCGTAACGTGTTGTGTTTGTGTTCTGATCACCGCGCACCGCGAGGACGTCTATTTAAGAAAGGCGTCGACGTAAGGGCTACGGTACCGGGGCGTAAAAAGGAAAGAGTTAAAAGACTCAGACCGGACTGCCGGTTTCGAGTCACCCTGATGTGTGTTCATAAGGGGTCAATGTTTATTTAGATCGCGGAAAACTTTTCATAATTAAAGGTAATAATTGCATCCGCACCGAGCTATCGGTATTAGACCTCCAGTACATATACTTCAAAAAGGAGGCGTCCCTTACACTTCTATAGATAGTGTGGACCAAGCATGGATTAGGACAGTCAAAGAAAATGACAATTTAACATATATTACAAACCAACAATTGGACGTAAAAATAATAATAATGAAACATACTAAAACATAAAAGTTAGCCATTAGGTCAACATCATCTAAGTACATAGAACAGTGTTGTACAAGGTTGTTTAGAATAATGGTTAAACATTATGTTACTATCGGGCGTGTTAAGAGCGCTTTTTTCATGAATAGTTTCTCCGACAACACCTTTTCTGTTTAACTACCTTTTTGTATACATTTAAAACAACCTGCGTCAATGTCACCATTTCCGCCCCTTTTTTGTCTACACTGAATCACAAAAGACTACTACATACCATAAAGGGTTTTTTATTCAACGTTGCTCATCTAGTAGTAGTCTTTCGACTATTTCTACGCGCTCCATACCACATATAACGCGAGCTCCCATGTCCTACCGGCAGTACCGGGTCAACGAGGGCAGAGTCAGCACAGAAGCCTCGTCCAGCGCCGAAGAGGTTAGCGAGATGGTGGATTCAACCTCACGACAAAATCGTAATGTATTACTTGGCCAAACTTTGACAGTTCCCTTTCCCTCTGTTTCTTTATCATCTCTGAAGAGCGCGAGCGACTGCCCTACTCCATACCCGCTGTTGCCCACAGTAACGGGAAACAGGTACGGAAGCTCTTTTACATCGCATTTGCCGCCATCAACAATCTTTTAAATTGAGCTCCAGCCTTTAACATCCCTTTTATATATATCAGCACAATGTAACATTTGGTACCGCTACTCTTGAGTTGATAAGCCGCTTTAAGTTTCTAAAAACCACCCCTAAATACATAAGCTCCACTGCTTTGCGTAAGAATATAATTGCTGCCATTGTAACGGAAAATTGCGGCGCACCTCTTATTTTCTATAAAAATGAAGCGTTTCTGAGCCATTCGTAAATATCTGAGCGTTGTTAAGCCAATCGTAAATACCTAAGCGCTACTGTCTCTAATAAATACAGAACTACAGCCATTTTTACGCGCCTTTGCACTTCCTTAAACCGAGCCATATTTACACGCGTATGCTAGTTTATGACACCAAAGGCTGTTAATGCTGTCATCCTGATCCAATTATGAGTATTTTTATACGTTCAGTTGCACTCTTGATATAATTACATATGAGCGCTCTACACACCATATATGACAAGATGGAATGTGGATTCTCTTACTAGTATCTGAAGGAGGGACGAATTTTGCCATACGAGAAACGGGACGCTTTTAGTGTCTTGACTCCAAACATAAAAATTGCCATTTTCCAGTTGCTGCAGACAACCTTGTAGACTAATGAAACCAATTTTCGGACTGTTGGCTGTCTGTTTTTGCGAAATATGTTAATATATACTGTTTTTATCCTCACTAATAATTACTCTAACAAGGTCTGTTTTTCTTCCCCCTATTTTCCTTCCCCACCTTGCTATTTGGAACTACAATTATAGGTTCAAATGAACAGTTACTTTTGGGATTAATTAACCCCAAAAACATTTCACCTTAAAGATCCTGTGAATTTTCAGGTCTTTGTCTCACCTCCTAGGTCCTGAAGAAAGCCCGTGTGACCCTTCGGGGCACAACAAGGGCTGAAACATGTCGACCTTTTTAACGGCACTTTTTTAGAATGCACAGGGTCCTAACTCACCCCTGAGTGCACACTGACTAACCCCTTCCAACACCTAGTACAATTAAAGATTTTTTACTAGCCCTGTTGGTTTTTAATTATTTCCATTTTTTTCACCACTGAACACTTCACCAAACTCACTCTTTTTCATTTACAATCACTACCAAAACAACCAGTGGTACGATCTCCAGGTGGAGAAAGCATTACAACAAACCCAATGATGATGCTGTCACGTTACCAATAACGAAGCGGAGAACGAAAATATACCGCTAACATCCGAAACGTTTATAACGTGATTGAGGGTTTTTTAAACAGTACCTTTACTGCCTTTGCACACCCTGGTTCTTTGGGACTAGTGATCCACTCCCTTTTGATTTACTAGATACTTATGACAAGGAAGCTGAGTGGATCAGCAGCTCTTCCTTCTCCCTCCAGTTTGATTATTATTATAAACATTATGTACAACAGAAATTATCAAATACGTGTAGTAACCAGAGTTACAGGGTGTACAGCAGGGGAGTTACCATGGCAAATGTGTAACAAAGGATTGAATAATTGTCGCAGACCATATAGAATTGGATATCGGTCATGACTACCGGTAATGTGTATCACTCAATTATTGTGAGACATACTAAGGTGATGCTCGTCAGTAACAGGAATAGTGTTACTACCTGATTAAGTGTAACTCAGTAATTTACAGGTTGTATATGGCCCACTAAGGCCCTAGTGACTTCATGCCCGGTTGTACATGTATTCCACATAGGCGGATTCATCCGATGTTCATAATCGAGATCTGCTTACTAATTTCTTCAAATTCATTCAGACCCCTGGCGATCGTGTCCAGAGAGTGTATCCACCTGCATTCTCGTTTGCTGAGTATACTATTGAAATCACCACCTCTTGGGTTGGGTTTAACCTTCTCAATTACCCACCATCTCAGGCTATCTGCAGTGTGTTCAAACGTAGAGAAATGCTCCACAAGGGGGGCACCTTGTGTCTTGCAGCGTATGCGGCTGCAGTGTTGCAAGATGCGGCACTTAACTTTCTGGATAGTCTGACCCACATACATAAAGCCACATGGGCAGACAATGGCATAGATAACTCCCGTAGTATTACAGTTGCTATGTTCGTTGAGTTGGTATGTCTGATTGTTATGTGAAAATTCTGTTATATCTTTTGTCAGTGTACAGGCCTTACATGATCCACATTTATGGTGACCTCTGATCGGTGGAATTCCCCAAAGTGTGTTTTGGCTTACTGTGCGTGGTGTAGGGAGTAGAGATTTAACTACATGATCTCTTATATTCTTGCCTTTCCTGAAAGCGTGTAAAGGTGGTGGCAAATTGCCCAAATCTTCTGCTATTAAATGCCAATGTTGGTTGATAGCTTTTTTGATAGCACTGCTTTTCGTGTTAAATGTCGTGGTGTTTGTTCTGGGTTGTGGGGCTAGTAAAAACTCTCTATGGTTGTGCCAGGCCCGTTTACGTGCATGTTTCAATAGTCTGATGGGGTATCCACGTTCTAATAGTCTAGCTAGAAGACTAGCTGACTCGTCAAAGTAATCCTCTTTTTTTGAACAGTTCCTACGTAACCTCAGGAATTGACCAAAGGGTAAGTTATCCCTGAGGTTACGTGGATGGTGACTTGTGTAACGCAGTAGTGTATTCCGTTCACTGTTTTTTCTATAAAGACTTGTGTGCAGTTTGCCTGATTGTGATTTGATGATGATATCTAGGAAGTGCACCGCTTCTCTATTGAATTCTAGAGTAAATTGAATGTCAGCGGAGCATGTATTGAGCCAGTGATGGAACGTTACCAATTGTTCATCGTTCCCTTGCCAAATGATTAGTACATCATCGATGTAACGTCGCCAGAGTGCTATATTGGCCCTGTGAGGGTTGAGGTCACTGAGGACAAAGTGATGTTCGTACTCGTTCATATAGATAATAGCCAGATTGGGAGCAAAGCTTGCTACCATCGCTACGCCTTTAGTCTGGTTGTAGAAACTACCCTGAAATGTAAAGTAATTCCTGGTCATTGCAATCCTAAGTAGTGAAATTATGAACTCAGTGGGAACTTCATGTGGAGCAGGTCTGGTGTTAAGTGCTGATTCCATGCTGGTGAGTGCTGAATGTTGTGGAATATTAGTATAGAGGGACGTTATGTCCATAGTGGCCAATAAATGTGTATTGGAATCAAAAGGGCGTTCGTCCACTAATTGGATTGTTTGCATTGTGTCTCTGAGATAAGTCGCAGTATTCTCTGCGATGGGTTTTAAGAATACATCCACGTATTTACATAAAGGCTCTAAAATTGACCCACATCCAGAGATTATCGGTCTACCCGGTGGGTCCTCCATACGCTTATGTATCTTTGGTAGGGTGTAAATAGTGGGCATTCTCGGGTGTTTGTTATTTAAATATTCATACTCTAGTTTGTTTAAAAAACCCGTTTCTAAGGCCCGTTTTGTCACCTCACTTATGATGTTACTTATCTCTTGTGTGGGGTCCCTGCTACGTTTAGCATAATTACCTTCAACTGACAACTGTGCTAGGATCTCTTTTTTGTAGTCATCCACGTTCTGAAGAACATTTGCACCGCCTTTATCCGCGGGTTTAATCACGATGTTAGTGTTCTTTTTTAGGGTTTCTAGGGCCTCCCGTTCCAGTTTGCTCACGTTATATTTCACATATTGTCTTTTAGTCAATATGGAATCAATGTCCCTCATGACTACCTGTTCGTATGCCAGCAATTTATGTGACATAAGGTGAGTAGGTGGATTAAACTTGGAAGGTGGTCTAAGTCCACTGCCTGAGAAAACCGGGTTGTAGGGAGTCTTAAGGAAATAGTGTTTCAAGCGGATTTTCCTAAAGAATTGGTGCAACTCAATTTTCAAGTTAAAGGTGTTAGGCATGGAGGTTGGCACATAGGAGAGGCCTTTCTCCAGGATTCCCTGTTCATTAGGTGTCAATGTATAGCCTGATAAATTGACTATCGGATTCTTGGGTGCATGGACTACCATCTGTAGTGCTGTCGTCGTGTCTGTATTTCTCCATGTGTCTCCTGTTGAAAGTGTGTTTGTTTCTTCATTTGACCCCTCCCTTGATTCCATGTTCCTCCTCTTGGGCCCCTGGGCCTGCCCCAGGGGCGTCCCCGTCCTCGCTGACCCCACCATGGTTCCTCCACTAAAAAAGGGGGCTGTTGGTAGTTCTGCCCTGTAGGGGGTGCACCTGTGTCTGTACCTGAACTTGGACCTGCACGTTCTGTGTCACTATCAGGGTTGCTGCCGAACGATGATCCGGAGAAGGTTGTGTACCTTCTGAATCCACTCCTGCCTCTGCTAGAGAATGTGCCCTGTGGTTCCCTTCAATGTTCCCTCTAATATTTTTCCTCTGTGTGCGACAGTGTAAGGTCTATGTGCGCTGCAACCAAGGCTCTGTGCGCCAGTAACCAAACCGCGTGTGTGGGTGCAGCGCCAAATATCACTCCAAACTTGCTTAAAAAAGTAAAAAGACGGTGCATTTTTTCATGAACAGATCCAAGTGAATGTTGTTAAGGCAGGTTTGAAACCGTCCCACATGTCAATTTGAAACCTTGGCAGCTACGTTGCTGCATTTCTTTTCTTAATAGAGCTGGGCTGTGGGTTGATTGTATGCATTTGTTGAAGTTTTCATGTTAATTTCAGCTCATGATGGGCGCTGCGATTAACATGAAAACTTTAACAAATGCTCTCTTTGAGCAGGAAAAATAAACTTATAATAACCTTGTTATTATAATTTTACTTTTTGCAGTTTCAGGGCTGGGTAAGGGTAGGGCTGCATCAGGCTTTCAACTAACGCATTTTAATGCTAGTGTCCAAATCACAGCATTCAAATGCATTAGTCCTGTATTCTAGCGCCCCTCTGACAATACTGCAATTGAGGTACACTGCCAATGAGGCAGCACCAGCACGCTACAATTGTCTAACATATATGAGCATGCAACTGCGCCTTTACATTTAAAATGCTATGCGTCAGAGATAGAATACTCATGAACGGCGCTGAGCAGGCCTGGCTGTTAGCAATTTTAGGCAACAATAAAAATGTCAAGACAACTCCGGTGATTAATGTTCTTCCTAGAGAGAGATGGAATTTTGTCAAGTGGAAGTTTTGACTCATGGAAAGGTAGCGCAGAGGGCTAATTTGCCTGCTGCAATAACATGTACCGTCCAGATCACAAAGTGCACATAATGTTAATGGGTCAGCGGGTTACTGCTTTTGTCAGTGAGATCCTTTTGGTACTTGTAGTTTATAAGTCAAATTCCTAAAATAGAACAGTGAGCTATTAACTTCAATCTAAGAGCTGCATGGTTTCCCCAGTCTGATTACCCTATTGTTGCAAAAAGGGTTCATTTGAATAGAAATCAATTCTGGTTATTAAAGAGAACCACCAATCATGGTATTACATTCTAATTTCAGTGTGTTTCTCCAAATCAATCACTATTAAACTATACTGCGCACTAGTATGGATGTCATGTCACTCCTACACCTTGTAGTCCTTTGTCTTATGTTACATTTCCTATAAGGAGTGTGATGTAAAGTGCTCTACCACCCTACACTGGTATGAGCAGCGCTGTAAATCAAGTTAAATTCATCTGAGCGAGAGTATGGTTATGGAGACTTGAGGGGCACTGTTAAAGGGTGGTAGTGAGGGAATCGGTGGTGGGGGAGTCATTGAGAGGGCACCAACAAACATTGTTGCACAGGGCTCTACCAGCCCTCATGCCAGCCTTGCCCTTGAGGCAAGGCCGCCTCACCCATTGGTTCCTCCATTGGCCTTATTCGTGATAAATCACATCCAGAGCCGGAATTCCTCACTGCGTCGGGACGCAATTAGAGATGGAACGGGTCCGAGGGAGGGGGCGAAAAAGGTGCCTAACAGTGATCAACAAGAAGAAAGGGGGGAAAGGTGACTCAAGAGGTCGATTAAGGCCAGTGGTAAATCCGGCGGTACACAGCGTTTGCTTTTAAGTGATTCTAAAAAGCACACGCTGTGTTTGGTGCTGCATTTCTTTTGTTGTCCAGTGTGTGGATGCAGGGCATATTGTGTGCTTTGTTTAAAGCATTCATGTTAATTGCAGCTTGTCACGCTCTGCAATTAACACGAATACTTAAACAGAGCCACACAATGAGCCCCACCGCCGCACTCAAAACAAAAGGAATTTAGCAAAATGCCTCTCCCTCAGCATGTGAGAAACGGCCGTTTTTCACGCTGCTTCGGCGGCGCGAATGGTCTCGGAATGTGTGTGCGTGCCACACACACAACAGTGCGCGCTCGGGGGCACTGAGGTGCGCGGGCGCCCAGGCGCGCAGCTTCGTGGGAACACTGCCCACCAGACACCTACACTCTGCCTCACTTTGACTCGCACTCCATCCCTGCATCCGCAAAAGCAAAACTGGAGTTCACACTTTCTCCTACATCACACCCAAGACATGGAATGCCCTCCCTCAATACATCAGAGCCTCCCCTTCACTTATTGAGTTCCACAAGAAGCTGAAGTCTTGGCTCTTCGTACGAGCACCTCAAGCACCTCACACCTACACACCTGGATACCCTCTCGGTGATTAGTGCGCTTTACAAATTAACATAACATATAACTCGTTCATTGAGATCAGACTGGGTGAACCCCACTAGTAATCGGATCTGTAACCTTCAGGTTAACAAACATGCCCACACCTGACATTTGGCGCCCTTAGCTACCTCACTGACTAACCCAGAGGCACGTTGTCTTGTATAAGGAAGTTGTGTCTACTCTGAGATGAGCCACACTCCAGAACCTTTTATGGCTAATCACGCTTCAAGGTCTGTTCACCCTGTCCTGCCTAGTGACAGCTCTTGCAACTAGAACTCCACAAAAACTCCGATTTAGCTACAGATACATTCTCCCCCCCCCCTCCCCCTTTCTAATTCTTCACTCACTTTGTAATGCTCGAGGTTTGCTCCTTCGCACCCCCTGGAAATCTCTAGAAAGGATTTGGAAGTCCGGGCATTTCAAGAAGCATATTCAAAGCTATCGTAAAAGGTAAAGATGTCAGGTGTATTTTTGCACAAAAATGCCCTCTTCGGGTGAAGTGGCGTCTTTTGTACAGTTCGCATTTAGTTGTGGAGGGCAATGTCTACTTGAGTGAACTTTCTGTCACTCCAACAGCACTTAATAGCAGGTCTTAACCGATTTCTAAGCACTCCCGCTGCTGTAGATATGGCCCCCTGAAACAACGCGAGATTAACTTTTATTCCCAGGATCAGAGATGTGGCTAACGAAGGGAAGCGGAGAGCCACCGCCGTAGCCACCAGACCACAGCTGAACTCAAGTGTTTGTGAGGTCTGTAGCGTCGCGCGGAAAGTGCAACGGGAAACTAGAACAAGTCACCCTGAAGATTAGACTGCGGTGAGTGGTGAAGGAGACGCTTCTAAACCCTCACCAAATCAGGTCTGGAGTTTCCGAGGTAAGGCAGTTGTACTAGGGTGTCACACAGTGGCAGTGCCCAAAAAATAGCCTTTAGGTGTCTGGGGACCGGTACTTGTCGGTAATTTTATTTGGCCTGCAAATATTAAGAAAAAAAACAAGCATATCCATCCTTCCTTCCTTCATCGAGAGCATTGCTTCAGTCCCGTTCTTACAGCCAATGCATTCTGGGAGTGGTAGTCTTTATTCGCTTCCATTAACCAATCGGACCAGATTGAAATCGCTTGGAAAATGAAAGTCCGGCCTGGAAATCGTGTGCCCCAGCAGGCAGAGAACAGTCCAAAGAGCCCACTCTGAACGTGATCCCACTCACGGTCTGAGGAAACGATAGAGCGCCTTCTCACATTTCAGACTGTAGCTGCAATTAACATGAAAACTTTAAAAAAAAAAAGGCACAGAATCACACCCCACAGCCCAGCACTATTAAGAGAAGAAATGTAGCAAGTCTACAAACACAGCGTTTGCTTTTAAGTGATTCTAAAAAGCACACGCTGTGTTTGGTGCTGCATTTCTTTTGTTGTCCAGTGTGTGGCTGCAGGGCATATTGTGTGCTTTGTTTAAAGCATTCATGTTAATTGCAGCTCGTCACGCTCTGCAATTAACACGAATACTTAAACAGAGGCACACAATGAGCCCCACCGCCGCACTCAAAACAAAAGGAATTTAGCAAAATGCCTCTCCCTCAGCATGTGAGAAACGGCCGTTTTTCACGCTGCTTCGGCGGCGCGAATGGTCTCGGAATGTGTGTGCGCGCCACACACACAACAGTGCGCGCTCGGGTGCACTGAGGTGCGCGGGCGCCCAGGCGCGCAGCTTCGTGGGAACACTGGTTTCCTTACGTAATAGCCCTCCTGTAGGTATGGATAAGTAGTTCTTTTGTCATATACCTTGATGTCCCTGGCTACTTTGTCTAGTTTGGTAGCTTGTGTGTAAATGTCAAATTCACGAATGGTTCTTTCCAGCCTTTCTAAAGCTTCCTTGGCATTGAGTAGTGCCTTGTCCTCAATGATCTCTTTTTTCAAATCGTGGATCTCTTTAGTTAGACGTTGCACTTCTTCCACCGCAGTTTCAATGCCAAGCACCATCCAGTGCCTGGAACAGTTATTTGAAACAAAGCTAAAGTTCTCTTTGAATTTTGGGTTATCAAGGAAAATGGCTGGTTCATTTCTTACTTGTAACCCTACAGGGATGACATTGGATTTAAGATATTTGGCTAGTGTGTGTCCATGTAGACGTGTTCTAATTAGTTTTTTCTCTAGACGTTCTAATTTGGATACTTTTTCATTGAGTGTCAAGTCTATATTAGTAGTGGTATTGCCCAGAAAGGTGGTACCTTCCTGTTCTTGCAATAATTTGTCTATGTAATCCTCGCTATAAGACAAAGTTTCCTTATCTGACATAATGCGTGTAATGTTAGTCAGAGATATAGCCGTAGCTACAGTGATGGCTAAAAAGGACCTATAAGACTCAAATCAGCAATTAACATATAACATTTGACATACAACATTTAACATAAAACCCTCGCAGGACTTGCCTGCACAAAGGTAACCATTACAAAAAATGGGGTAACCCAAAAAAGTCAAGGTACCTGGGTGCAATGTAGTACGAAAAACAATGGTCCTGGACCATAAATCAAGGTAGGCAGTAGTTCCTAACTTAGTGATATCATTCACATATTCTGAGCTACATGTAATCTATTTTGGTAGCTCTTAGTATCCAATACAATATTGCTCATAGGGTCAACCATGCAACAAACCAATATCAGAAGTTAATAAAGCATTTTATTCTTTTTGAACTTTTTAAATTTCCATTAGCAATTTTGTCAAGGTTGCTCCAAGGGGAACGTGCAAATAGTAAGGGTGCTTAAGTAGAGAAGAGTGAAAAGAAAAGAGGAAATTATTTCAGAGGTTGTGACATAAGAAAACTTAAACAAGTTAAGCAATGGACTGGTTGTCATTCACCATCCAAGTGCATAGACCTGGTCACGTGTATCAGTTTATGCGATAAATAAATCAGGCAATTATACATTCATTAGAAGCCAATTCTAATAAGGCACGTGGGTAGGTAAACGTATCCCAGGTTCATATATATGGGGCGTCGACGTTTCGATCCGTCTTAGTGGCCTAATGTGGAAGTTTGAACCTTGGCCGTGCGGATCTTCATCAGGACTGGGGAACAACCTGGAAGAGTTGGGCCTGGTAGATTGCCTAAAATTAATAAGAGTAGAGTAAAGGTGTTGCATGGGACTACGATTAAAAGCCCAATTAAAAGGCCTATAAAGGGCTAAGAAGGGCTTACCCGCTGCGATGCATGAAGCGAGTTCCTTTTTATGGAAATTCAGGGGTGTACATCATATGGCTGGCCTCCGTTTGTGGGGTGCCACACAGTAGTACTGGTGGGGGCTGTAAAATTGAAGAGTCGGCTATCAATTAACAGAGCCATTCTGGTAAAGTATATAATATACGTATGAAGAGTAAAAGAGGATTACCTCAATTGAGTGGTGCCACCCACTTGCGTTCCGAGTCTTTTGCCACAGTTGGCGTCAATCCAAGTCTAAAAAGGGTGTATGATAGAATGTAGTTAGAAAACGAGTGTGCCCAGATACTATAAAAAGGGGCAAGTAATCTCTCGTACCAGCTAATTACCTTTGGCCGCTAGAATCCGGCATCCATCCGTAACGTGTTGTGTTTGTGTTCTGATCACAGCGCACCGCGAGGACGTCTATTTAAGAAAGGCGTCGACGTAAGGGCTACGGTACCGGGGCGTAAAAAGGAAAGAGTTAAAAGACTCAGACCGGACTGCCGGTTTCGAGTCACCCTGATGTGTGTTCATAAGGGGTCAATGTTTATTTAGATCGCGGAAAACTTTTCATAATTAAAGGTAATAATTGCATCCGCACCGAGCTATTGGTATTAGACCTCCAGTACATATACTTCAAAAAGGAGGCGTCCCTTACACTTCTATAGATAGTGTGGACCAAGCATGGATTAGGACAGTCAAAGAAAATTACAATTTAACATATATTACAAACCAACAATTGGACGTAAAAATAATAATAATGAAACATACTAAAACATAAAAGTTAGCCATTAGGTCAACATCATCTAAGTACATAGAACAGTGTTGTACAAGAGTTGGTGATTTCAATAGTATACTCAGCAAACGAGAATGCAGGTGGATACACTCTCTGGACACGATCGCCAGGGGTCTGAATGAATTTGAAGAAATTAGTAAGCAGATCTCGATTATGAACATCGGATGAATCCGCCTATGTGGAATACATGTACAACCGGGCATGAAGTCACTAGGGCCTTAGTGGGCCATATACAACCTGTAAATTACTGAGTTACACTTAATCAGGTAGTAACACTATTCCTGTTACTGACGAGCATCACCTTAGTATGTCTCACAATAATTGAGTGATACACATTACCGGTAGTCATGACCGATATCCAATTCTATATGGTCTGCGACAATTATTCAATCCTTTGTTACACATTTGCCATGGTAACTCCCCTGCTGTACACCTTGTAACTCTGGTTACTACACGTATTTGATAATTTCTGTTGTACATAATGTTTAACCATTATTCTAAACAACCTTGTACAACACTGTTCTATGTACTTAGATGATGTTGACCTAATGGCTAACTTTTATGTTTTAGTATGTTTCATTATTATTATTTTTACGTCCAATTGTTGGTTTGTAATATATGTTAAATTGTAATTTTCTTTGACTGTCCTAATCCATGCTTGGTCCACACTATCTATAGAAGCGTAAGGGACGCCTCCTTTTTGAAGTATATGTACTGGAGGTCTAATACCGATAGCTCGGTGCGGATGCAATTATTACCTTTAATTATGAAAAGTTTTCCGCGATCTAAATAAACATTGACCCCTTATGAACACACATCAGGGTGACTCGAAACCGGCAGTCCGGTCTGAGTCTTTTAACTCTTTCCTTTTTACGCCCCGGTACCGTAGCCCTTACGTCGACGCCTTTCTTAAATAGACGTCCTCGCGGTGCGCGGTGATCAGAACACAAACACAACACGTTACGGATGGATGCCGGATTCTAGCGGCCAAAGGTAATTAGCTGGTACGAGAGATTACTTGCCCCTTTTTATAGTATCTGGGCACACTCGTTTTCTAACTACATTCTATCATACACCCTTTTTAGACTTGGATTGACTCCAACTGTGGCAAAAGACTCGGAACGCAAGTGGGTGGCACCACTCAATTAAGGTAATCCTCTTTTACTCTTCATACGTATATTATATACTTTACCAGAATGGCTCTGTTAATTGATAGCCGACTCTTCAATTTTACAGCCCCCACCAGTACTACTGTGTGGCACCCCACAAACGGAGGCCAGCCATATGATGTACACCACTGAATTTCCATAAAAAGGAACTCGCTTCATGCATCGCAGCGGGTAAGCCCTTCTCAGCCCTTTATAGGCCTATTAATTGGGCTTTTAATCGTAGTCCCATGCAACACCTTTACTCTACTCTTATTAATTTTAGGCAATCTACCAGGCCCATCTCTTCCAGGTTGTTCCCCAGTCCTGATGAAGATCCTCACGGCCAAGGTTCAAACTTCCACATTAGGCCACTAAGACGGATCGAAACGTCGACGCCCCATATATATGAACCTGGGATACGTTTACCTACCCACGTGCCTTATTAGAATTGGCTTCTAATGAATGTATAATTGCCTGATTTATTTATCGCATAAACTGATACACGTGACCAGGTCTATGCACTTGGATGGTAAATGACAACCAGTCCATTGCTTAACTTGTTTAAGTTTTCTTATGTCACAACCTCTGAAATAATTTCCTCTTTTCTTTTCACTCTTCTCTACTTAAGCACCCTTACTATTTGCACGTTCCCCTTGGAGCAACCTTGACAAAATTGCTAATGTAAATTTTAAAAGTTCAAAAAGAATAAAATGCTTTATTAACTTCTGATATTGGTTTGTTGCATGGTTGACCCTATGAGCAATATTGTATTGGATACTAAGAGCTACCAAAATAGATTACATGTAGCTCAGAATATGTGAATGATATCACTAAGTTAGGAACTACTGCCTACCTTGATTTGGTTGTATGACATAATTTCGAAAGACAAAAATTCGACCTACAAAAATATCGCAACAAAAATATCGTGGTCAAGAATATCGACATCCTATCTACAACATGGTAAGTACAAAAATATTGATAATTTAATATCGATGTCAAAAATATCGTAATTCAAAAATATCGTTTTTTTTTTACTTTAAAAATATATGTAAAATAAACCAAATAATACTTATAAATCAAAGAAACATAATTAAATATATTTTATAATATGTAAAATTTATAATAAATATATATAATTAAATAAAACTTTAATTAAACATATATATATAATATATAATATATACACTTACTTAATAATTACTTTTAATAATAATGTCTGTAACATATAAATTATTAAATATTTATTTTAATTACCAATACATGTATACACATAAAACAATAACATTAATAAATATTAAATAATTACATATAGCAAATAATAATCATTATTTTTAATTTGAATAATTTTTAATATTAATTATATATTACAATAGCTAAAATATTACAAAACATATTAAATATCAGACACAATAAAACTACTAGTCCAACTTCAACAAAAACAACAATAAGGAAAATGTTGGATAGCGTAGGGGTAAAAATAACTATTCCAACTCCCAAGAGTGCAACAGTAGGGAAAACATTGGATAGCGTAGGGGTAAAAATTACTATTCCAACTCCAAAGAGTGCAACAGTAGGGAAAGCGTTGGATAGCGTAGGGGTAAAATTTACTATTCCAACTCCAGAGAGTGCAATAGTAGGGAAAGTGTTGGATAGCGTAAGGGTAAAAATTACTATTCCCACTCCAGAGAGTGCAATAGTAGGGAAAGTGTTGGATCGCGTAAGGGTAAAAATTACTATTCCCACTCCAGACAGTGCAACAGTAGGGAAAACGTTGGATAGTGTAGGGGTACAAATAACTATTCCAACTCAAAAGAGTGCAACAGTAGGGAAAACGTTGGATAGCGTAGGGGTAAAAATTACTATTCCTACTCCAGAGAGTGCAATAGTAGGGAAAGTGTTAGAAAGCGTAAGGGTAAAATTTACTATTCCCACTCCAGAGAGTGCAATAGTAGGGAAAGTGTTGGATAGCGTAAGGGTAAAAATTACTATTCCCACTCCAGACAGTGCAACAGTAGAGAAAACGTTGGATAGCGTAGGGGTAAAAATAACTATTCCAACTCCAAAGAGTGCAACAGTAGGGAAAACATTGGATAGCGTAGGGGTAAAAATTACTATTCCAACTCCAGAGAGTGCAATAGTAGGGAAAGTGTTGGATAGCGTAAGGGTAAAATTTACTATTCCCACTCCAGAGAATGCAATAGTAGGGAAAGTGTTGGATAGCGTAAGGGTAAAAATGACTCTTCCCACTTCAGACAGTGCAACAGTAGAGAAAAGGTTGGATAGCGTAGGGGTAAAAATTACTATTCCAACTCCAAAGAGTGCAACAGTAATACATTAATTAGCAATAACAACAAATAAAATACAATTATAAATTATTTATATTTACTATATTTAACTAATAACAATTAATTAATAATAATTACAAATAAATAAAAAATATCATTATTTATTTTATTTTAATTACATCCCACCCTATTCCCCTATAAACCCACAACCCACTACACATAAAAATTCACATAATTCATTTAATTATCAATTAATCACTTAATAAAATTAAATCACCAATTAATTACTAATTAACAATTAATTAATTAACAATAACAATAAATAGATATTAATAATAAACTAATTATAATGTATATAATTACCAATTCATAAAATATTTTTACAATTAATAATTATTTAACAATTAATTAATCAATTAATATAATTAATTACCAATTATTAATTAATTACATATTAATTAATCCTAAATACCAATTGAACAATACATATTAATTCATTAATTATAATTAAATTACTTCCCACCCTATTCCCCTATAAACCCACAACCCACTACACATAAACATTCACATAATTAATTTAATTATCAATTAATCACTTAATAAAATTCAATCACAAATTAATGACTAATTAACAATTAATTAATTAACAATAACAATAAATAAATATTAATATCAAACTAGTTATAATGTATATAATTAACCAATTAATAAATTATTTTACTATTAATAATTAATTACCAATTAATTAATCAATTAATATAATTAATTACCAATTATTAATTAATTACCAATTAATTAATCATAAATACCAATTAAACAATACATATTAATTCATTAATTATAATTAAATTACTTCCCACCCTATTCCCCTATAAACCCACAACCCGCTCTGATACTAAAACGCTAAATTAAATTTAAAATAATTATTAATCTCTAAACATTTATTTTTAAATGTATTAAAATACATTACAATAATGTTTAACATACAAATAAAATACATATTAAATTACATTACACTAAATAAATATCGATATTATTGACATCGAAATTTTTGCTTACGATATTACTTACATCGATATTAATTACTTCGATATTATTAACTTCGATATTACTTACCTTGGGATCGATATTCTGTCCATCGATATTCTTGACTTCGATATTCTGTACCTACGATATTAAAAACACGATATTATTGTAGGTCGAAATTTAAAACTCGATATTTTGGCTAAACACCCCTTGATTTATGGTCCAGGACCATTGTTTTTCGTACTACATTGCACCCAGGTCCTTGACTTTTTTGGGTTACCCCCTTTTTTGTAATGGTTGTGCGTTTCTTTGTCACCTATGTTTTTGTACATTATATTCTTCTTTTTAGTTTTTGGTTGGCATCATCTCAGTTTTTGGGATCCTTGCAATGATGTGTTTCTTCGAATTTTTGTCAGGTCCTGTTCTACCTTTGTGCTATAGTATTGTGCGTGGATAGCCTGGAATTTGAGATTCTCTCCTCAAATTTCTTTATTGTAGGTACTTCTAGTGGGTGTATTTTTCACCCTTCTTCATGTGTGCATGTATTTTTCACTCTTATTTTTGCTGTGTGTGCAGGAGATTCCTTACTGGTTTCTCTTCCTGGGAGTACCTTTTTGTCTTTCTTGGTTGTTGTACTTTACTTTCCATTTTTGGCGTTCGCTGTTTTTCCCTTACTTGCTGGTCTGGCCAACTGGTGTGTACTGGTGTACTCTGGACGTTTTGTCCTGGGTTTTTATCACTGCTTGTGCTTGTATTACTGCGCTGGGTGAGATTCATGCTTGTTCTCATTTTCTTTTTCTTTAGTGTTTTACTTCACCAATGTTGGGGATGCCTGGTGGATGAGTGTCAGTTGGGAGTATGGGCTGAGCAGCAAGGGAGCTGTTCCTAGTGGGGCTCGCATTATAATCTACAGAGTTACTTTATGATCTACAATAAACCTTCTTCATTGATCTACACCTTGGCTACATGGACTTATTTACCATTACCACAGTAACATCTCCCATAGTTGTATTCCCCTTTGGTTTAGTTGCTCGAGTGGTCCTTATTGGTCTTGTTGGTTTTGACCTCAGTGCTCCTCCACACCTTTTCCTTTTTACCATCGGTTCGATATTAGTGTCCATATTGGAGTCTTTGTTCGGGCTAGTGACCAAGGCCCTGATGAGTGTAGCGGGAGGGGCTGGAGGTGAAGAGTGTCCATCTGGAAGCGGTACTATCTGACTAGTTGCTGAGTGATCCCTCGCCGCGGGCCAGCGTCTCCCTTTTGTGTGCATTTGAGCGCAATGAAGGTCGGGATTTGGAGTCCCAGTGGCGTGTGCCCAGCGTCCAGAAAGCACCAGCAGGGAAGAGCACGGCTACAAGGGGCCGTGGGCCACCGTCACCTTTTTGTGCACGTTCGAGGGCAATGAAGGCTAGGATTTGGATAGTGACCACACCGTCATCCGCTTCAGTCAACACGCATACACAGACGTCACCCAATGATTACACTGACACTTTATTTGTGGGTGAAGAACTGCTGCAGGTTTATTTCATACAGCATAGTATGATAATAAAATTGGGTTATCTTACGGGCGATCCAGGGCAGGCAGCCCCTTGCTGCTCCGCCCGCCTGGTGAGCCAGCACACACGGTGGGTCGATGCCCGGCAGTGTGGCACATAATTATTTACAGATCATCCACTGGGTCACGTGATCTGTCTCCTACTCCCGCCCCTTCCGACAGGGGCGGAGCGTGTTGTGGCACACCCCCGGTTGGTCAGGCCCCCCAACCGCCCGAAGGACTAACGGGGCGCCGTCGCGGTCTTCCCAGAACCCCCTTCGGCTCCTGGACCTTGGCTCGGGCACCCTTACTGTGCCGGACAGGGGTACCCTTACTGTACCGCCTGTCGCAGAGGTACCCTTACTGTACCCGTCTGCATCCAGATCGCCCTGTAACTCCGCCTGCAACGCAAAAAGAAAACATTAAAAACATTCCAAATAACGCGCTGTGCCTGACACGTGGGGTAAGTGGAAAGGGTGGGAAATCGCGTGTCCAGGCTGGAGCGGCAGGAAACAGAGGAGGAACTGGGCGAGGGGGCCTCCTAAGTAGGGGGGGCAAGCCGCGCCCCCCGCCCCCCAAAGGCCCGCCTCCCGCTCCAACTAAAGGGAGTAATACCTTAGTGGGCGTAGCCTCGCGCGCGAGGCAGCAAAGGGGAAGGCTCCGACGGGCGGCCACTAACATGCTGCCCTGCTGATGTCCCACTGCTTGGGACGCGGGCAGCGGCATAGTGACCACACCGTCATCCGCTTCAGTCAACACGCATACACAGACGTCACCCAATGATTACACTGACACTTTATTTGTGGGTGAAGAACTGCTGCAGGTTTATTTCATACAGCATAGTATGATAATAAAATTGGGTTATCTTACGGGCGATCCAGGGCAGGCAGCCCCTTGCTGCTCCGCCCGCCTGGTGAGCCAGCACACACGGTGGGTCGATGCCCGGCAGTGTGGCACATAATTATTTACAGATCATCCACTGGGTCACGTGATCTGTCTCCTACTCCCGCCCCTTCCGACAGGGGCGGAGCGTGTTGTGGCACACCCCCGGTTGGTCAGGCCCCCCAACCGCCCGAAGGACTAACGGGGCGCCGTCGCGGTCTTCCCAGAACCCCCTTCGGCTCCTGGACCTTGGCTCGGGCACCCTTACTGTGCCGGACAGGGGTACCCTTAGTGAAAGAAACTCAGCGCTAGTGAGCGGGTCGTCTAGAATAGTATAAAAGAAAATGGAAAATAAATCGTGACGCTGTCTGAAAAAACGGAAAACAAGGTCCGCAATCCGCCCACCGACCGCTACCACAACTAAAGCAGACCAAAGGTAACATGCCCATGTACTAAAATAACTATCTGCCGTCCCTGCGCCCCGCTGCAATCAATGCCCAACAAATACATGCAGCATCTTCCCCATACTGCGGCGGGAATACTTACACTCCGCTTGCTATCGGGTGCAGCCAGTGAACGAAGCTTCCCGCAAGTAACGCGCTGATGCCCCCAGTAGGCCGTTGGGACGAACGCAGACCCAATGTGGATCAAGCTGCCCACCAGCGGAGCCTCCGAATGTAATCCGCCGAAAAACACACATCAATCTTTTGTTAAGGACATCTAAATGACTGCACACAAACCAGTGCGCCGATTTAAGCAAGAAACAAATCTCAATACCAAACAACCTTAGGGTGCAAGAAATATGCCCCATAATATGTCAATGCAAGAATGGTTCGGACTGAAGTGTAAAGGCCCAACGCCAGCAAAAGTAATTAACGTCTGGGTGCATTTTAGCATGCCCCAAGATGTACCACAATTTAGTGTGGTTTAGGTGCCCACACATACCCCATCCCCAGAAACAGAAGTGTCTGGGTGTGACCCAGTACATAAAAGCAGGGCTGGTTTGGGCACAAAGCAAAAGGGCTGTTGGAGTTGCAGAATTGCTGCCCTGGCCCCGGGAACTGCAAGAATAGATTGAGATACACTGAACATGCCCCCAGCTCAAGTAAAGGTAAGCAACATAAGCCCAAAACATTACACTTACAGATGGTGCAACCTTAGATCCCCGACGGTCTGAAACCAACGATAAAACTAAAACATCTGCTATCACGGCAAAGACAATGCGTGCAGGCAGCAGGTCAGCATGGTAAACTAAATATGCGAACTTGGCTTTTAAATATAATGCTGCATACTGATATATCGCGACTCGAATCGCAGGTATTGGAAATGCCCACCACACCTGGTATTCCCAGGCGGTCTCCCATCCAAGAGCTGACCAGGCCCGCCCTGCTTAGCTTCAAAGATCGGACGAGATCAGGTGCATTCAGGGTGGCAAGTCCGTGCGTCTGAAGGCTCCAGCGCGGGATCAGCCAGACCACAAATGTTCTGCGCACTTATGCAGCACGGTCTCGACCCACGAGACCGCTTCCCTCCGTTGGTTATCCTGGTCAATCAAGCCACAATACATCACGGAGCCCAGTGACTGCCACCTCTCGCGCACCGTGGGGCCACCGTTCTAACTCTGGTGAATGTGGCAGGGGGGGGAGGACGCTACAGTTCGTAGGAGCGAGGACGCAGGAGGGGGTGCGCTGCACGATCGCGGGTGTGCCCAGGGATGCACGACGTCACCCGGTCGCGACCCGAACCCCCCGCCTGCAGTGGGCATCCAGCGCGGGCACTAGAGCGCTCCACCCGAGCACCGATCACACCCAGGCACGGGGAGATTAAGTGACTCGCCCCGACTCACATGACGCCCAGCGCAGTTTTAAATATTCAACTTCAATAAACGTCTGTGCACCACTGCAAACGCTGGCTGGTTCGCCAAACCTCACCATGCAAGCATGGAACACAATAGAAGTAGACCATTCCGAAAATAGAATACGCGCAAATGCGTACAATCATCGACATGCAATCAGCCATGCAGGCCCGACCCGGTCGAGAGTAGAGCAGCACTCGGAACAACCAAAACATCCTTGCCGACCTCAGCGAACCCACAAGAGCCACTAGGAGTATATCTCCCCCAAATACCACAAAAGAAACTGAACATCCTCGAAAAACCGCAAGGCCACCAACAGACTTCGGCAAACAAGGTAGCGAACGGTCCAAATGAACGCGGCCAGTGGTCTCAGTCTGCAAACAACAGAGTACACCATCATATTTATTGCACTCACTGTAGCGATCGCTGGTGCATTCAAGAACCAAACATTCAACGGACACATCAGCGGAATATATCTAACTCCGCTTGCGATCAAACCGTGCAGTTCCCGCCGCCCGCGAAACACCCCCCGCCGCCATCAATAAAACCGACCAACACAGTCTGCTGCCCACAGAACCACACCAACCGCAAACAAAAGGCACGGCGTGAAGAAACCCGGTGTGCAGGGCAGCGAGGAGGAACCGGCGCGAAAAACAACTCCTCCTCTTCCCCTCTCCTGCACAAGCAAGGTCATGTCCTGTGACCTGTGCCCCCCCTCACCCCCGGAGCTGCGGGACACACCGCCCATCGCTTCAGTGCCCCTTGACCCAGCACGAGTTGTGCTGACACAGACAGGAGGGGGGGGGGCCACTGCCAGGCCCTCCAGATCACTCACCACCTAAGCGGGCAGCTCCGAGGACAGGACACGACCGAGTCGGGGTGAGGGGACGGAGGCAGAGGCCGATCTCGCAGCTCCCAATCAACGCGACGCTGCCAGGACGAAGACGGACACGACCACGATCGGCGACCAAACAGTAGTGGAAGCCTGTGAGCTGTAGGTTGCAGACTTATCGTTACTGCAAGCCCCAAACCTGCCGAACTACCTTGCTAGCACTGGGCCCGCAAATGGTGCACGCATTTCTGCAGCTGGCACTCTTGGTTTGCACTGACGCTTCTGAACTCCCTTACTGCACTCAAAACTAAAGCCTTCACATTGCACTCGGACCTCCCAGTGGCAGGTGCATTAACCCGCCGGCCTTTCATATTGGAATTTGAACTGCCTGTCACTTTGATTTCACTATTACCCCACGGGACTAGCATCATCGTAGAACTGGACCCCGTGATCTCTGGTCGCCGCCCCAGGTACATAACACATAACCCCACTGGGCCTTCCCAGCAGTCGAGCCTGTGACCCGCGGGCTGCACCCGGATCTCCGCCGCAGGCGCCCGAACCCCCCTGAAGATGCTGCCCGGCTCCATCCAGATCTCCGGGGAGAGCCTGTCCAGCGCCGAGGTGAAGGACGTGGTGAAGAGCCTCCGGGAGAACTCGGTGCGCCTGCTCTCGCTGCGCGGCTGCCGCCTCTCCGACCGGGACTTCGGGCGCATCTGCCGGGGCCTGGCCGAGTCCCACTCCCTGGCCCAGCTCAACCTCAACCTGGGGGTGGTGGGCAGCCTGGAGCGGGTGCGCCTGCTGGCCGAGGCCCTGCAGACCAACCGCTCGGTGCAGTCCCTCTTGAGAGTATGAATGACTCTCTGATTACAACAGATGCGTGCGTATAGCGCCTAGTACCGCCAGCTGTATTACTTATTGCAGGTTCGTACATAATCTGTTTTTTTTTTTGTAAGCGGGGGAATTGCTGTGACCGGAGACATTGCACAGTAGCACGGTGCCGGGGAGGAGCGGATGAAATGACACTTCCCCATGGACGGATACCGCTACGAAGTCGCCCTCCCCATGGGCGGGTCTGGGATCGCATCCGCACTATTCAAGCCGGGAATGCGATGGGGGGGGGGGTGTCCCAAGACACCCGGCAAGCGATACCAGCAACCCCACGCGGCCGGCCGATGTCCCCCCCCTAAACAAACGGCGCATCCCTCATTCTTGGCCACCCTGCGGCCTGGCAGCGCTCGAATCGCACCACAATAATGGCCTACAACCCCGCCGCAGCGCCCCCCCCCGAGGCGCTGGACCCCACTTGCGCCCCCCCCCACCCGTGGCCATCCGAGCCACAGGGCCCCGTCAACCTGGTCATGCCCAGGGACAGGGCCGGGGTGGGAGGCGGTTTGCAAGTCTCACCGTTGTTCGCTGTTGTAGGAATCGCACGACGACGTAGGGGACCCGAGCGAAACCGCATGGTGGGACGTGGACAGGAGGGGCGAAATCGCGTGTCCAGGCTGGAGCGGCAGGAAACAGAGGAGGAACTGGGCGAGGGGGCCTCCTAAGTAGGGGGGGCAAGCCGCGCCCCCCGCCCCCCAAAGGCCCGCCTCCCGCTCCAACTAAAGGGAGTAATACCTTAGTGGGCGTAGCCTCGCGCGCGAGGCAGCAAAGGGGAAGGCTCCGACGGGCGGCCACTAACATGCTGCCCTGCTGATGTCCCACTGCTTGGGACGCGGGCAGCGGCAGTCCCAGTGGCGTGTGCCCAGTGTCCAGAGAGCACCAGCATGGAAGAGAGCGGCTACAAGGGGCAGCGGGCCAGCGTCGCCTTTTTGTGCACGTTTGAGCGCAATGAAGGTCAGGATTTGGAGTCCCAGCGGCGTGTGCCCGGCGTCCAGAAAGCACCAGCAGGGAAGAGTGTGGCAAACGGGCCAGCGTCGCCTTTTAATGAGCGTTCAAGTGCGATGAAGGTTGGGATTTGAAGTCCCAGCAGCGTGTGCCTAGCATCCAGAAAGCACCAGCAGGGAAGAGCACACTCAACAAGTCAACATTCACAGCTCCAATACAGATTTTGGCTTTTTAATAAGGTGCCGCTTTCAGGCTTTCAGGCGCGGTCAGGATGGGCAAAGACAGGGGCGTAACACAGGCCCCCGCGGTGCGGGGGGGCCCCCACGCTCCAGGGGCCCCCTCACTCTCTGCGAGGGAGATGGCTGCGCCTGCAAGCAAGCCTCTTAAATCCACATAAATTAAACTGTGCGCGCAGGCCACGGTGACGGCCTCTAAAAGGTCTTCCCTCTCTTTTTCTCTCGCTAGTTAGTGAAAACCGAGACTTCAAGTCAAGAAACGAGTATTACCCTCTCTTTCCTCCTTTCGTTTATTTGCTCCCCTGTGAAATGGATCCAAAAAAGAAAAACATTTTTGGCTGGAAACGTTGTCTTTTTCTGACACAAATGCAGCCTCGGGGTGGAGAGAAATAAAACATTCCAAATGTGAAAAATAAATAACTAATTAAAGCAAGACAGAGTGGTTGCAAGGTGGCCAGATTGATTTATTTACACCTAAACACATTAGCGCCACTTTACAGTGTTTCCCAGTGAAGCGCTACTTTTGTTTTCGCCTCTCTCTTTGAACAACTAAGGGGCATATTATCTCTGGCCAGCGATAATTATCTCTGGCCGTACATAGCGACAGAAATATTATCGCCGGCTATCGCTGAATATTATCGCCATGATAACGCTATATTTGCAACGCATAGTGCTATGGCGATAATATTTCAGCAATAGCGGTGTTTTCAATGGAACATCGCTGGTTTTCCAGCGATGTTCCATTGAAAACAGCGATAACATTGCTGATAAGACCCTGTGGTCCTATCAGCATAATCCATCTCCCATTACAAGTATGCCTTAGTCAGGAATTTAACAGACGTTAAATTCCTGAGTTAAGGCTGAGGTAGCGCGATTTTTTTAATCGCTGCACCTCCTTGTTAATATCGCGAAGCTGCCTTCATGATATTAACATGTGTTGTTTTCACAGCCACGCCTTTTTTGCATCTCATTAGAGATGCGAGGCGAGGCTGTGAAAAAACGGGCTCTACATCAAGGAAACACGCGCTAGCGTGTCCTTGATGATATTGCAATATAATTATCGCCGCTTTTCGCCCAAAAACGGACGCTAAAGCGGCGATAATTATATTGACAGCCCTTGCTAATATGCCCCATAGTTTCCCTGTGTGGGCAAGTGCACCTAGCCTGGAGGTACTGAAATATCTGCTTGATGGGTGAATTGGAAAACAAAACGTGTACAGCGACTGTGTGTTTACGAATGTGGGGGCATATTATCAAGGACAGAGTTAAAATTATCGCCGCTTTAGCGGCAGAAAACGGCCGCTAAAGCGGCGATAATGGGCTTGATAATATGCCGCAGAGAATTCCAATAGAAGCCCATGTTGACACCAGAACATGGGCTTCTATGGGAATTCTCACTGGCGATAATGTTAACGCCGTTTCTTGATAATATGGCCCCAAGTCTTTTTAAACCATACTGCCTATGTTTTTGAAAGGATATAAGCGATGGGCACTGAAACGGGTCTCTTCCGGGCCCAGTAGTCATGGCCTTACCTTTTCGTGCAAAAGCACTTACTGATTTCAGAATAATGAGTGTAAAATGAAAAAGGTAACCATGTTGTTTCTGCTTACATTTCACATGCTTTACTTAATCTTGCATTCCCTATGCGTGTTTGCTTTTTCTAGGAAGTTGTTACATTTTTTTAGGCAGCATATTGCTCTTGTCTAGTGCGTAATTAGAATTGAGTCACATCCAGGTGTTTATAGCGGGTCAGTGCAATGCAAGTTTCTCTAAGTGGGGCAGCATGGTGTTCAGTGGGGGAAAGTATGTGGCGCTATGGTCAGAGATGCTGAAGTGGAACTGGTGAACCAGGTTCAGCCTTAATGACCAGGCTCCCAGACCACTCTCCTGAGGGAGCACATTCCTGTGCTACACCTTTGAAGGTGCCGCAAGATCTTAAAAGCCCTGATGTCTTAGCACCAGCAGGTGGACCCTAGCGGTGGCAAGTGTGGATTAACCTTGAAGGCCTGTCCACCACTATCCATGATGTTCACCTCCAGTCTTGGAGACAGACCTATGAAGCAGCACACCGTAGAGTGTCAGTGACTCTGTCACTGAGGTCACAGGACCCTTGAGCATGGTGGCTCTAGGGCAGTGCGATCGCACCGGGTGCTAACTTCAGGCGGGGGCGTTGTGTTTGTAAGTATAATATGGTTGTAAAAGCACTTGCTGCCTCCTTCCTGGCCGCCAACATTTTTGGGCAACAATAAAAATGTCTTGATAACTCCAGTGATTAATGTTCTTAGTAAAGAGAGATGGTGTTTTGTCTAGTGGAAGGTTTGACTCATGAAAAGGAATGGCAGAGGTGTAATGTGCATGCTGCTAAGAACATGTGCCATGCAGATCACAAAGTGCAAATAATGTGAATAGGTCACTGGGTTACTGCTTTTGTCAGAGAGACCCTATTGTTACTTGCAGTTAATAAGTTAAAATCCTAACATAGAACAGTGAGCTATTAACTGTCATGTAAGAGCTGCATGTAAACTCCAAGGTATAAATTAGAGCGTTATGTTTTTTTCCCCAGTCTTCGATTATCCTAATGTTGCAAAAAAGGGTTCATTTGGGTAGAAATCAATTCTGATTATTAAAGAGAACCCCTAACCATGGTATTATGTTTTTAATTCTGAGTTTGTGTTTCAGCAGACCAATCACTATTAAACTATGCTGCCTACTAGTATGGTTGTCATGTGACTCCTACACCTTGTAGTTCTTTGTCTTATATAACATTTCCTACACAGTGATTTACACACATATGAATGATTGTCTCTGTGTAATATGTGTGATGTAAAGTACTCGGACACCCTACACTGGTATTAGTGGTGCTGTAAATTTTCTGATACTTTATTATTTTGAAATTGTTACACATGCTAACAGTCTCTGCAAAGATTTTTCCTTATTAGTACTAGTGTAATATACAACTGCAGCAATGAGAAAGGGGACTAGTCAACCTTTGCAAAGTGCCCTCCACTTCACAGCAGCACAAGTCACATTTTTCAGTAACTTTTGATGTGTTTGAGCTATAAACAATGTATTATTTAAAATCATCAGGTTCCCGTTCCCGGCCCAAGGTCATCGAGAAGATCGTCAACAGACAGCTAACCCGATACCTCGAAGAAAACAGAATCCTGGACCCTTCCCAGTCATGGTTCCGCAGCAACCACAGCACCGGGACCGCCCTCATCGCCGCCACCGATGACATCAGGACCCTGCTGGACAGCGATGAGACCGTAGCCCTCATCCTCCTGGACCTCTCCTCCGCCTTCGACACCGTCAGCCACCGCACACTACGCGCACGCCTCCACGCCGTAGGGATCCAAAACAAAGCCCTGGAATGGACCACCTCCTTCCTCTCCTACAGAACCCAGCGCGTCCGCCTCCCGCATTTCGATCCGAAGCCTCCGAGATCATCTGCGGCGTACCCCACGGATCCTCCCTCAGCCCGACACTGTTCAACATTTACATGGCCCCGCTCGCACACGTCGCCTGACAGCACGACCACAACATAATCTCCTATGCCAACGACACTCAACTGATCCTCTCCCTCACCAAGGACCCCATCACTGCCAAAGCCAACCTCCATGAAGGAATGAAGGCCGTCGCCGACTGGGTGAAGATCAGCCGACTGAAGCTGAACATGGACAAAACGGAGGTCCTCATCCTCAGCTCCAACCCTTCAGCCTGGGACAACTCCTGGTGGCCGACGGCACTGGGGAAGCCCCGACACCCACTGACCATGCACGCAACCTGGGAATCATCCTCGACTCAACGCTCTCCACAAGTTAACGCTGTCTCCTCCTCCTGCTTCAACACCCTCTGCATGCTCCGAGAGATCTACAGGTGGATCCCAATAGATACAAGAAGAACAGTCACCCAGGCCCTCGTCAGCAGCAGACTCGACTACGGAAACACCCTCTACGCGGGAGCCCTGACCAAGCTCATCAAACGACTGCAAAGCATCCAAAACGCCTCGGCACGACTGATCCTCGACGTACCACGCAAAAGGCCACATCACCCCCACCTGAGAAACCTGCACTGGCTGCCCGTCAACAAGAGGATATCCTTCAAACTCCTCATCCACGCTCACAAGGCACTCCACAAGACCGGCCCAGCCTACCTCAACAGACGACTTTCCTTCTACATTCCCAACCACCAGCTCCGCTCTGCCGACCTCGCACTCACCACCGTCCCACGCATCCAAAGAACAACCACCGGCGGGAGATCCTTCTTCCACCTCGCCGCCAAGACCTGGAACACCCTCCCACTGAGCCTACAACAGACCCAAGGCCTGCTGACCTTCAGGAGGCTACTCAAGACCTGGCTGTTCGATCAGTAGCAGCACCCCCCCCTCCCTAGCACCTTGAGACCCTCACGGGTATGTAGTGCGCTCTACAAATGTTTGATTGATGATGTATTGTGTTGCAAATATGGCAAAGCCATAGTTATGTGGAAAACATTTGCAAACTAGGATATTTTGCTATTCATGTTTAAACTGCTCTTGTGGAAAAAGGGAGGAGAAGTGCTGATGACAGAAACTCCATGGCTGGGAGACAAATGGCTTGCGATTCCACTTTTAAGGATATTTGGGACATTCTGTGATTGGAAACGTATCCCACTTTGTGAATGTATTTTAATGTAAATAACACATATTGAACCTTAAATAAACATGTTTATCTATTGGTTAAATTAAATAATGTAATAAGCTGTAACCAAAATGGGAAACTAATATTAAAAATTGGGATATTTTGCTCTTTCTGCCACACCTCTCACTCCGCCCACTGACCCAATCCATTGGTTATTCCTGCCCTCTGATTCTCCTCCCACAGTTCCCCTACCTTTTTCCCCCCACTTCGACCACTGCCTGGCACTAACATGCTGTGGGCTTTTACCACTGGGTCTCTTAGAGAATGACACCTCGGGTCCATACACAGGGGCTAAACAGCACGTTTCTGGGTTCTCCGCACAACGTGTTTGCTATTTGACGGCAGACTTCTGCAGCTTGTGTTGATGAAATTAAACATTCCCTTGTGCTTGTATAAAACATAGCTTCCAAGTGGCATTGGCACCATGTCGTGTCCATTCGTAGCTTTTATCCAACAACACTTTGCATGCTGGAATGTATAACCCCTTACTTAGATGGTCCCAGCACAACTCCCAGAATGCAAGGCGCTGTTGCCTTAAGATCCAGGCCTGGCTGGCGATGTCACACGTGACGATAGAGCCATTTGGAGGCAATGGTGAATCTGTAATTTAGCAGGTGTGTCTATACTCTTAGTAAGTTGTAAATCCCGCCAGTGATGACACACTGAGGTCTGAGGCCTCTGTTTGTTATGAAGTAAGGCCCAGTCTGGTGGTTCAGGTCAGTCCTTGTGAGGGAAGCTGCTGGACTTGTTTTTACCATGCACTTTGAAAGTATTTTCACCTTGATGTAAGAAGAAAGTTGGATTGTTTTACAAAACATGCTTGATTTATGTAAATTGCTGGACTGGTGATTGCTTTATTTTGCACTTTGAAAGTATTTACACTTTTTCTTTTGCTTTACCAACTACAGTTTGTATAGATTGTCATTAGGTATTTGCTGATATGGTTTGTTTTTATTCTACATGCAGTGTTATTTATGGTGTTGCTTGCACTTATCTGTAATACATGTACCTTAAATCTTGTATTTAGCATTGTTTACACTACAGAAATTAGAAATTAAAACAAACATCTGCGTCAATGTTCTGAATCATCCAAACAGTTTTCTTCCTCAGCCTTGTTTGCCTGCCTGTTTTGCAGTGCTTACTAATAAAGACATTACGATTGAAATTGCTTCTTCAGTTCACATTATTATCATGCACAACCCTTGACAGTCGCTAGTGTGTGGCATGCAGATAATTCACCAGTCTATTTCTCTTGACTTTCGCAGGATACTGAGTTATAGCTTGTGTACTTCTCATGTATATTGTCAGTTGAGTTGTTATGGAATTGCAGGTTTGGGTTGGTCTTTTAAAGTTTCAAGGTATTGTCAATTCTATTTCAGACCCTTCATAGTTGTTCTTTGTTCTTCAGCCATAGGCAGTTCCTGAGACAATTGGACCGCTTCTTGGCATTGTTCTGATTGCTGCCTCAGTTAAATAATCTGCTTTTGACAGTATTGTTACAAATGGCATAGCTTGTATGTTAAGAGTGTTTCCCACTTTCTCATTAGAACTTAGAGAAAGACAATATAGAGGCATTTCATTTAAATGTTGGAGGTTTCAAATCAAAATATGCTAGTTTTCTGGGTGGTAGGGTAAGGTGGTAGATGGTGGGCCGCGCCGCCGGGGGAGGGGGGCCCCCTCCATGTGCTTTGCAGGGGGGCCCCCTCAAGTTTCGTTACGCCACTGGGCAAAGACGGTGGAGCGGTGGGACGGGGCGGGGTGGAGGGGAGCCGAAAGACAACAAAATAGGATTTATTTATTTTATTTTATGAATTCTGTCGTCTGTCGACTTCCGCCCCTGCCCACCGCGTTTACCTGTGCCGACTGCACCTGTCCGCTTTCAATGAGCATATCGTATTACTCCCAGAGCAGCTATTTTAGTGGCCACAATTTCAGTCAGTGACAGATTGCTTGCTAAGCTAAAGAGTGCTGGGCCTCAATCAATGAGAGCAGGAATCATATGGCCCAATCAGAGGCTGTTCTGCCTCTGGGTGCTTCTGAAAGCAAACAGTTGGAATCTCTACAGCACTGTATCTGCAACGATGGAGTGAATGCCGGCCTCGGGCCCCCAGGCAGACTGCCCCACAGGCCAGGCAGCATTTCGGCCGCCTGCACGAAGCCCCGGTCAGATGACATTGTGTTCTAACAATGCCTTTAATTGAGCAAATTCATCATTTATACGTGCCTCGACAAGCCATTTACAGCTACACAATACTACAATTTGATACTAAATTTTCCCCTGCACCATCTACCTATTAATCTGTTCTCAGGGTTCCCCCTTTATATTGGTCTGTCACAGTAAGCAACAAGTAATTTATGTGACAGACTGCCTCCTGGGTGATCTATTATGTGGGGAGACCATTAAAGCATTAGTTATCAAATATTGACCATAGACTTTCTAAATGTTGAAATTGCGTGTGTTCTCCAAACAAGAGGCAGGCGGTATATTATTTGTTGTTGGCTGTTAAATAAGACAGATTGAAGTGTGTATAACGTTACCGGAGAGTACTATGTTCAATGAGGCAATGTGCTATTATATAACATGGTTCTTACAGTTATATATCTATAGCCAGGGCTTTAAGTGGGCCGGGTCTCACCAGCAGCATCGGATTGGTAACACAGGCACTCGGGCAATGCCCGAGGGGCCGGTATCCGAATCCCAGCTGTGGGCTGCTTTTTGGAGAGCCTGGGGGGCCGATTTGGGTGGTTTCTGCGTTGGTCGATGCCGCCAGCGACCCAGATGGGCCCATTACCTCCCTTATATCAACGAGCGGAGGTGTCACTCCTTTTCTCTCGCTGGACCTGCCCATTAATATATGCATCTTGAGCGGGGCCTGAGAAGAAGTGGCCTCACTTGTTTTCAGGTGTGTTTCACCCGTGTCAACCGATCAGTTTATTTTTTTACCCTCCCCCCCTGCTTCTTTAAAAAATTTAATTTCACCGAAGCAGTGTTTTGATGAGTGCAAATGTGGGCCACTTTTTTTTGCTTGCCTGGGCCGATTTTTAATCCCACTCCAACCCTGCTCACCGGTGCTGGGCACCAGCAGTGTATTGAAGGAGGCCTCGAAACAGGTATCCATTTCCTTTGAGTGCCAGTCCCTGCTGTAATTCACTCTTCTGCTGCCTGCTGTTCTGGTGCTACCTCCCTGTTTCTGTTAACTACCTGCCGTTAAGCTTGCCTCTCCTGCTGTGATTGTCTACTTCAAAGTGCTTTGGCGCACTAAGAGCCCACAAGAGCTTCATCATTTTTATCGTCCCTGTGGTGGACTAGAGAAATTATTTTTCGTGTTAGAGGAGCAAGCAGTGTGAGGTATAGTCATCTGACAGAAGGAGGAGCACCGTAAGCTGAATTCATAGTACCCCCAGGGGCACCCCGCTGTCCCCCCTCCCCCATAGTAGGTTACCCAAATGACACACACAAGACAGTTGGTGTTGGGTAACAATGCTGCAGGTTTATTACATAATTCCAGAATATGTAATGGGTGGGTTATCTTACGGGCGATCCAAGGGCAGGCAACCAACTGGGTCGCCTGCCCGCCTGATGAGCCGGGAAGCGCGGGAGCAATGCCCGCTGATGCTGCCATCCATGTGATTCTTTCTACGATCACGTGCCGTTGGTAACTTCTACTCACGCCCCCCTATTGGGGCGGAGCGTCGCTTAGCAAGCCCCCGGTTGTTCAGGCCCACAACCGCCCGCAGGACTAGCGGGGCACCGACACGGCTTCCGGGACCTCCCCTGAGGCTCCTCGGTTTTGGCTCAGGCACCCCCTGTGGTGCCGCGCAGAGGTACCCTTTGTACCGGCCTGCTTCCAGATCGCCCTGTAACTCCGCCACAGCGCTGGAGACGGCTCACCGTCGCAGCCAGGGCCCCCCACCAACCCGCTATAGTCTTACCTGCAACCTCTCCTATCTAGGGCTTCCTGCAACTAGCTGGAAGGGAACCATCCTTGCGGAAAGAAGAGTTTGAAATTCTGCCACCTCATGACAGTGTGACAGCGCTAGCGGGACTCAAACCCTGTGAGATCCCTTATGTCCACAGGCACAAGACTTACCAGTGAGCTATAGCTCCTGGTGTTGTAGATGGCCCCATCTATGTCCCCAAAGCCCGAGACGCCATCCTAATCGGATAGGGTCTGCTGAAATCAAGGACCCGTTGGGCCTGCGAAGAAGTGCCAAGAACTATTCGCCCCCCGGCGGGAGGGTACACCTCTTCACAATTCTGGGCCTGCCCTCTTTGGCTATTATGGCGAGAAGGGTTTTACTTAACCTTTGGCCAGTCCCCTCTGATTGCTAAACCTGGAGCACAGGAGTGCTCCTAGCTGCCCGCGCGTGACCATGGGCAAGGGGCGACTCTTGCCCCTGCCCACCATCCCTTATTCCTTATGGGAATTATGCCCCTACAGATCCCTCAGTGATGAAACCCCCTAGGCATACCAGCTTCGGGAATCAGTCTGGCTTAAGCATTGCGCGCTGACTATAAAGTTCAAGCATTGAGGATTGACTAAGTCCTACTTTGCCCCTCCCATCATGCTCCCCAGTAGTAGGGTGGCAGGGGGATGCCCCCCCCCACCAACACAGAGCATCCCCAGTGGTGCCAAATTCCTGCTCCGTTGAAGTAGAGATTTCGTGCACCCCGGGCGTGACAAATGTTCTATCGACATAATGTCCCCTTGTGTTTGCCCCGCTGACACCCCAGTTATTGGGACAGCAGCACCATATGTTGGCTGGCAGCGCCCCCTGAGCGTGGTAAAAGTGTCCGTAAACCAGGATCCCAGTCTCCTGCAGCTGCAGTACGCGACCAGTGATTCCGTTGGGGATACCCCCAACCGCAATGGTCCTTTAGACATTAAGAAAAGCCCTGTTTTGC
Organism: Triturus cristatus; assembly: GCF_964204655.1. NCBI lineage: Eukaryota > Metazoa > Chordata > Amphibia > Caudata > Salamandridae > Triturus > Triturus cristatus. Next base: position 487,650,840 of record NC_140592.1, read on the forward strand.
CTGGGCCTGCCTCCAAATGATGGTGGTTTCACCCAACTATGGAACCTATTTACTTGTTTTGCACGGTGCTGCTGGGGAGCCGATGTCTGTTACCCTATACCACCCACGAGCCGCCCTGGCTAAAGCGCGGGTGGATGGTCTTCATTGAAGCGACCCGAAATCTGTCTTTGGTTGAAGGGGAATGCCCCCCAAAGTACATCTGGACCTATTTCTATATGGTCCCTTCAGCTGCTCCTCCTGCAGGCCTAACTCTTGGTTATGGTGCCCAGCTCGGTGTGCTGCAGGCTGGTGTTGTGCGTCTTCTCACATGGGCTCGAAATGTATATTTCAAGATCACACTACCCCTACAACCCCCAGTGCCAGTGGCTTGACGAGGCTTGTGGGTTATCCTAGGTGTATCCCTTCAGTGACTAGCAAGCTCGCCCCTGGCATGTGCAGCGGGCACCGTGACGCCAGCCGGCCAACGTTTAAGCTAAGTAATGTGGCCTGCGGGTAGTCCCATGCTAATGTTCTCTGCCTGACACCCCCCAGGGCGCTGTGCTTGCAGCCTGCCCTCTCTAGAGGCCCCTCTTATTCCCACTGACCTGCACGGATGCTGGGGCCCTGGGAAACAATGACCAACTGAGTGGTCACTTGCAACCCGATCGGGTTGATTGCCCAGACAGAAGTTGTATTGAATAATTGCAACCTACATGGTCCAAGATTTAACTCGGGCGCCATGAGGCGGTCAGGAAGACGGACCGGTGTCCGGTAAATCGGCCTAACAATGAACTATCGGTGGATTTGAGACTACACCGGAATAACCACAGTGAGAATAGTTTTATGAAGAAATCCTTGAATGACTCGCTCCTCAAGTGACGGGACAATTACCCTGTCCAGACACCCCCGAGGCAGGCGTACTGCAATGCCAGCTGGAGGCTGAGTGACACACAACCACCGACCTAGAGCTGATCACGGCAAGACGTACCTAGAGAACCAGACTGCGCAAAACTAGAAATTGGTATACGTGCGCGCTTCCACTGCAGGCAGTTCTACAGAACCCTGTATACTTATTCAGCTGGCGACAGTGGATTTTAACCAATGCATAAATCCAAGCCTGCTGGGTCATCTCTACTATATACAGGCCGCCCCGGCTCGTGGCAGACCGTCCCCAGCGCCAGGTTGCAATCCGCTCGCGAGCGGCGCACCCACAACCACTTGGTCAATCACGCCGGTAACCTTGTGCCGTGATTTTGGCCCTAGTGAGGCGCTATGTGGTGACCACTTATTCTTTTGCCGCTAAGTCAGTGCGTCCCCGTATTCAATCTGATTGGGGCACTGAGCTACACCCATCTAGTGGCTTAATCCAGGCTTCCCTTAGCATTAGATAATAACTACCATTCTATCTCGGTTGCGTTGCCCTTCCCGACCAGGCACTCACCTGGGTGGCTAGGTTACAGTTAGATATGTGTGATTTCCCCCATATCTGTGCCACTATGAGTGACTACATAAGCGTGTTGGCGGGACAGAGTTGCGGGCCTACGCATACCTCTTTTAGACAGTCGGCAGCGACCCGTGTTTAACTGTTACTAACATGGCAATGACCGTTCTACGTTAGGACTATCCCCACTCTGGTCCACCCTGCCCAAGGCTGATGTACTTGGGAGCGCGAGGCCGTAAGCAATAGGGGTGGGTGTCAAGATAACAACAACAATGACAAACGACCCAAGCCCCCTTGCAGCAAAAGGTTGGGGGCGAGGGACACGTGATGCAATCTGTCAGTATAGTTCAAATTCTCTCGATGGCTCCAATAGTTAACTCCCTAATTGGGACGCACCTCCCCATGGCATGTGTGGGGGCATCTGCGAAGCATGAATCCTGTCGTGGCTGATCAACACATGCAGTAAAATGTGCTAAAAACGATCTTGTGGGACTGCTGTTAACTAGACATGCTCATCTATGCATTAATGTTAGTCAACCGTGCCGCACGTGGCAATGAAAATTAATTCCATCCTATCTCCTCCCTATACCCCTACTGTCAGGCATAGTGCTGGTACAGCATCGCCACAGTGCCAGCCGGTGGCGTACCATTTGCAACATGGGCAAGCCTGAAACTGGTGTCTGACATGTGTACTAGGAGCGACACCTTCTATAAGCGACACCTTCTAGATTCGACATTCAGTCCGCAAAGCATGCGGACTCGACACGAAGGTATTGGAGAGCTGTACATGAGAACTGCCTTCACATTGCATACTCAGGCACAGGGGGAGATTAAGTGATTTGCCCAAAATCACAGAACACGACCTTGAGGCTCGAACCCTAGTTTCCTGCGCCAGAGTAGCTGCTGCACATGTGTACCGTATTTATAATACATATGCAGGCACGGGAAGATAAGAGATTTCCCCAGGATCACAGGACGCGACCTCGAGGTCCTAACCCTGGCTTCCTGCACTAAAGTCGGCAACTGCACATGGTCAGTATTTTCATGTCATATCCAGGCACGGGGAGATTAAGAGACTTTCTCAAAATCACAGGACGCAACCCCGAGACTCTACCCTGGTTACCAGCACCAAAGCCGCGCTTGCTAGGCAAAGATGTGGCGGTGGCGCGAATATATAATGAATATATATTTGTTATTTTCTTAGCGCACAATCGGCTGGGATATTCCGCATAAGCACCAGTTCAATTACTCCCACCTAATTATCTCCCGGCCGCCAAGCCTCCTCGGGCTCTGCCTGCACTTGCCACTCGAGGAGACGTGCAGGCGCGCCGCCCCGAGCCTCGAGCCGGCTGAGCGAGGGGGAGGGGGGGCGAGGGCAAAATAAATAAGGACGAGGCTTAACCCATAAGTGATCAGCCCATGATCACAGGAAGTGGACGCGCCTACGGGGCTCGCAACCTGCTTTCCGCACCTATGGCGGCAGCGCAGCACATCCTCGTGATTTGATCACGGAATACACAACTAAACCAGGCTAACTTTTATAGCCACAACTTTGTGTACCTGTCCTGCTCGCTAGGGTCAACCATGCTAACTACACTCCCAAGCTAGTGAACTTTCCCTTGGATGAGAACTGCACCTCTTTGAAAGGTTGTGAAAATTGTTGCCTATTTATATAGCGTGAACTCGACCAAAGGTATTGGAGCGCTTTACATGAGCACCGTATTTACATTACGCATTCAGGCACGGGGAGATTAAGTGATTTGGCCAGAATCACAGTGTGGACGCGACCCAAGATGATCGAACTCTGGTTACCAGCACCAAAATCGGCAGTCCAGCCGAGGCCCATCCCTTCGGCTTTCTACCTGACCTGCTCGTTCAACTCCCATGCTAACTGCACTCCCAAACCAATGAACTCTCCATTGGACGGTAGGTGCATCCCTTTGAAAGGCAGCTAGAATCACTGCAAATTTATATAGCGCGAGCTCGACCCGAAGGTATTGGAACGCTATACACGTGCACCGTATTTACAATACGCATTTAGCCATGGGGAGCTTAATTGATTTGGCCGGAATCACAGGATGTGGACGCGACCCGAGATTATTGAACCCTGGGTTCCAGCACCAAAATCGGCAGTGTAGCCTAGGCACCCCATCCCTACAACTTTCAATCTGTGCGAGTTCACGCGAGGGTGTGGAACGCCTTAAACAGCCCCGTAGTTACCTTATCCGTCCAGGCACTGGGAGAATAAGTGATTTGCCTACGATCACAGGGTGTGGACGCGCCTAAGAGTTTCGCAACCTGCAAACCGCACCTTTGGCGGCCGCGCGACATCCTCATCGCGGCGAGTGCGTCATTGGCCCCCTTTTTAAAAAATGGAGAGTGCGGGCATCGATCTCGCTACCTCTCGCCCGCTGAGCTAAGCACTGCTCCGCCGTTTGGTGCTACGCCCCCTGCCCCGGCCTTCTAAACTTTCAAGGTGTCTGACAGGAGCTATATGGTAATTATATTGTATAAGAATTACTGCGAGCCTGCACCCCAGGAGCAGCTGAGCTCAGATGCCATTTATTTATTTATTTATTTGACATGATCACCTCTTACTGGGACATGTTCACCTAGACAGGAGGTGCCGTACAAACCACGCCGACACAGGGTAAAGTGGAGAACAGAGTGCACAAAGCACAGTGTAGTTGGCAGGTGACAACGTCTTTGACACAATACTGATCAGCATGCTGTACACTTGTTTAGGTAACACATACTTATACAAGATGAGGCATACAGTGACAACATCATTTGCCTAGAATCACACCATTTATTGTACTGATTAGAACCAAGATGGCCACCATCTAGGTCAGAAATTCTGCACTAGGCCGCATGGACACCCTCTATCACGATCGTGCCATCACTCTCCTGCTGGCAACATTACAGGATTATTGCACCTAATACGAGATTACAAAAGTGATTTGAATAGAGCCACCAGGACGTTACTGTTGTCCACAACTTGGCTTCAAGGTCGTATGCATCAGATGGGGTCAGCAGGGGAAACCGACCCACCGCGCTAAAATCAATTGCTAGGCCCCTGGATCCTACCCCTGATCAACACCCTTTCATTGAAACGGTGTTGCAGCCCACGACCTACATAAGGCACGGCGCCGCCGCCGCGAGGCCCGTAATCTAGGCCTGCTGCCTACCCCCCCTGCACCCTCGGCGTCCTCACAAGGGGGGGGGGGGGGTGTGGTGCACAACTGGGCGACTTCAACGCGGGGTGAGTAAATGATTAGGGGCTCGCGCCCGTGAAAACAATTAAAGCCGTAGGGGGCGGGCATGCAGGCTTGAGATTAAGAGCCTCCGACCTTAATAGTAGGCCACTCGCGAGTACGAGCCGCGCTGCCACGAACCCCCCCTCAGGACGTAGCGCGGGTTGAGGCCTGCAGGCTTGATAATAAGAGCCTCAGGGGCTGGCGCGAACTGCGGGGTGAGTAAATGCTTAGGGGCTCTCGCTCGTGAATAACCAGTAAAACGCGCCGGAGCCGGGCCTGCACGCATGATAATAGGAGCCTCAGACCTTAACGGTCCCCCACTCCGCGAGAGCGGTCCGCGCTGGCACGAACACCCCTTCTGGGCCTAGCGCGGGGTGAGTAAATGTTCAGGTGGTCGAGCGAGCCCTTGAACAATAACACTGGTGGCGGGGGGGGGGGGTGCGGGCATGATCCCGCTACGATTACAAACCAAAGTGGGATATTGCGGGCATTGGTCCCAGTAATTAATGTTTGGGGACGAACCCATGTCCTCAGCATTTCCTACTCCTAGCCCTAAGCCACTGTGCTACCTTCGCGTTAACAATTAAAACGGGGGGGGGGAGAGGGCATGACCCCGCTACGCTTACAATCAAAGTGGTGTATTGTGGGCATTGGTGCCGCCACACTTCCCCCCTACATTGCTCAAAGCCGTCCACCTAAGTCGCCAACCCTGCCTCAATCTTGCACCCCCTCCGCCCGTGGCCTACCGAGCCACAGTGCCCCGTCGACCTGGTACTGCCCAGGGACAGGGCCGGGGCAGAGTGGGAGAAGCAAAACTCACCGTGTGTCAAAAACGAGGCGACGATCGATGCGGCGTGGATCCGGGGAACACCGCGATGACGATGGGGCCGGGATCGCAGCGGCGGCAAGGACGATGACCGATAATGCCGGAGACTGCGACCGATCAAATGGCGTGGTGGGCGACAAAGAGGTTGCCAGGAGGGTGGGGGAAGGCTAAATAGCCTCCCCCTCACACCAGGGCCAGGAAGTGACACGCATTGCGCATCACTTCCGGCCAGCCCGAGGAGGGGGGCTCCGGTCTGCGTCCCCGCCCCCCCCTGTGGGAGGGGGTGGGGAGGGGTGACCGGTGCCCCGGGGGCACTAAGGCGCCGACCGCCAATTGGCCCCCTGCGGGGGCCGCGGTCAGCGGCATTCCTGAAGAGGAGCACCGTAAGCTGATTTCAATTGTTTGCTATGTGTGCGACCTTTTTTGTGACCTTCCTGTCGTGCTGTTTCTGCTTTTAATGCGGTGACATTTCAGCTGCTTGTAGTGAAAGGATATCGGAAATGTTCTACTTCTTGATTTGGTTTGTTTTTGTGGGACTAGGCTGTGATTAAAGTCTTTAATCACATTGTCACAGTCTTTAAAACATTGTCAGTTCAACCGTCATCCTTCTTTTAAAAAATGCTGGCACGAGCCCTAATAGAGAACGCACTTTTACCTGTCTGTTGCGCATCTCCGTGAAACCTTCTCGTGACGTTTTCCACACGCTGCCTGCCTGCTGTTTTTGGGACATTTTGGTGCACAAGCGCACCCAGAGCCACCCTGCAACCACGTCTAAAACATGCCACCATCTTAAGCTTGGCCTTCTCTATGAGTTCTGTGCTGTCCTGTACATTACGTGTCCTGCCAACCACGTTTTTCAGTGAAGTCATTACGTCTCGCCTGACCCAGCGCATGCGCTGGTCTGGCGAGACTTATTGAGAGGGCTCCAAAAAGAGCGACCAGGCCAGCCTGGAGCTACAGTGCATGTGCGCGGGCGCGCGCGCCGCGCTTTTCCGCAATTACTTTCACTTTCACGGCCGCTTTGATGTTTGATCACGATCGGGATCGCGATCATGATCACTTTCACTTTCGCTTGGCATACCCAATAGGTCTCGCTTTTGGGACCTTATAAGTGTTTAGTTATGCAAATGTTGCATGGATAAACACTTATAAGGTCCCAAAGGCGAGACCTATTGGCTATGCCAATGCTTGTTTTTAAGTTGCAATCTCCACGGATGGCACGTTTAGAATTACCGCTTTGTGGGAGTACCTTGGATTTTTTAGAGGTACTGTTCACTGCCATATTTACAGTGTTTTTGTGACTTTCTATGCCAATTACAGCGATGCACAATTCCAACTTCTTTGTCACATTTTTTTTTTTAACAAATCTCAGCAACAGCAGTATGTTTCCTTTTCAGCAAGTATTCGTTTTCATGAAGATGCAGCGTTATGTACTTTGCTTTGGTTCCGGTCTTCTTAACATCTACTTTCCTCCTGATTAGACTCTCCAAAATATATTTTGTGGTTCCTGGACTTTACATGGACTTCGGGTGAGGAGTCGCTCACCGGAGAGAAGTACCAGTTCTTTAAACTGCCTTGCTTCTAATGTTCTATGCTTTTCTCTTTGCTGTAATATTTTTTTTTTACTGTACTGTTGTTTTCACTTTGAATAGTCAATCTACTATCTTCATTTTCATTGTTTGCTTTTTGAGTCTATCCACCTTTTGGTGCATATCTTTGCACGTGGATTCATCACTGGTTGTGTGATGATGCATGATGATTTCAAATTTACATTTTTCTTGCATGATAATTTAATTTTCAGCTATAATATTTACAAAATTCCGTATGGGAATCCTTCACTGTTTGAGGTATGATTTATGATAGTCTGTTGGGCTATGTGACTTTCCGCATCACCTACATTTTCCTTACATTATATGTTGTTTTACAGTAATGTTTTTGACAAGCTTAGTTAAATGAATGTTGCTGATTGAGGTATGCTTTATATAGCCTATGTGACTTTCCACCTGTGCAACTTTTCTGCGTGGACTCGTCACATATGTTAGCTACATAATTCTTGTTTTAAATTTTAATCTTTGGTTTTGCTAGCAAATGTTATTTAAAGGGAACCCCTTTTCTCTGTTGTAGGTTTGTGATTAGATAGCATTTGCTATGTGACTTTGCACCTGTGCAAATTATTGGTGGTGCATTAGTCAATTATTTCTCCTATTTTATTTTTATTTTTCAGTTCGTTTGTTTCAAGTTTCTATTGTTGGGAATTTACCTCTAGTTGAGGTATGTGATGTGATAGCTTTGCAGCTATGTGACTTTTGGCGCATTTTGCTTTGTGAGTTTCTTTGTCACCTATGTTTTTGTACATTATATTCTTCTTTTTAGTTTTTGGTTGGCATCGTCTCAGTTTTTGGGATCCTTGCAATGATGTGTTTCTTCGAATTTTTGTCAGGTTCTGTTCTACCTTTGTGCTATAGTATTGTGCGTGGATAGCCTGGAATTTGAGGTTCTCTCCTCAAATTTCTTTACTGTAGGTACTTCTAGTGGGTGTATTTTTCAGCCTTCTTCATGTGTGCATGTATTTTTCACTCTTATTTTTGCTGTGTGTGCAGGAGATTCCTTACTGGTTTCTCTTCCTGGGAGTACCTTTTTGTCTTTCTTGGTTGTTGTACTTTACTTTCCATTTTTGGTGTTCGCTGTTTATCCCTTACTTGCTGGTCTGGCCAACTGGTGTGTACTGGTGTACTCTGGACGTTTTGTCCTGTGTTTTTATCACTGCTTGTGCTTGTATTACTGCGCTTGGTGAGATTCATGCTTGTTCTCATTTTCTTTTTCTTTAGTGTTTTACTTCAGCAATGTTGGGGATGCCTGGTGGATGAGTGTCAGCAAGGGAGCTGTTCCTAGTGGGGCTCGCATTATAATCTACAGAGTTACTTTATGATCTACAATAAACCTTCTTCATTGATCTACACCTTGGCTACATGGACTTATTTACCATTACCACAGTAACATCTCGCATAGTTGTATTCCCCTTTGGTTTAGTTGCTCGAGTGGTCCTTATTGGTCTTGTTGGTTTTGACCTCAGTGCTCCTCCACACCTTTTCCTTTTTACCATCGGTTCGATGTTAGTGTCCATATTGGAGTCTTTGTTCGGGCTAGTGACCAAGGCCCTGATGAGTGTAGCGGGAGGGGCTGGAGGTGAAGAGTGTCCATCTGGAAGCGGTACTATATCTGACTAGTTGCTGAGTGATCCCTTGCCGCGGGCCAGCGTCGCCCTTTTGTGTGCATTTGAGCGCAATGAAGGTCGGGATTTGGAGTCCCAGTGGCGTGTGCCCAGCGTCCAGAAAGCACCAGCAGGGAAGAGCACGGCTACAAGGGGCCGTGGGCCACCGTCACCTTTTTGTGCACGTTCGAGGGCAATGAAGGCTAGGATTTGGAGTCCCAGTGGCGTGTGCCCAGTGTCCAGAGAGCACCAGCATGGAAGAGTGTGGCAAACGGGCCAGCGTCGCCTTTTAATGAGCGTTCAAGTGCGATGAAGGTTGGGATTTGAAGTCCCAGCAGCGTGTGCCCAGCATCCAGAAAGCACCAGCAGGGAAGAGCACACTCAACAAGGCAGCATTCAGAGCTCCAATACAGATTTTGGCTTTTTAATAAGGTGCCGCTTTCAGGCTTTCAGGCGCGGTCAGGATGGGCAAAAACGGTGGAGCGGTGGGACGGGGCGGGGTGGAGGGGAGCCGAAAGACAACAAAATAGGATTTATTTATTTTATTTGATGAATTTTGTCGTCTGTCGACTTCCGCCCCTGCCCACCGCGTTTACCTGTGCCGACTGCACCTGTCCGCTTTCAATGAGCATATTGTATTACTCCCAGAGCAGCTATTTTAGTGGCCACAATTTCAGTCAGTGACAGATTGCTTGCTAAGCTAAAGAGTGCTGGGCCTCAATCAATGAGAGCAGGAATCATATGGCCCAATCAGAGGCTGTTCTGCCTCTGGGTGCTTCTGAAAGCAAACAGTTGGAATCTCTACAGCACTGTATCTGCAACGATGGAGTGAATGCCGGCCTCGGGCCCCCATGCAGACTGCCCCACAGGCCAGGCAGCATTTCGGCCGCCCGCACGAAGCCCCGGTCAGATGACATTGTGTTCTAACAATGCCTTTAATTGAGCAAAGCGGTACAAAAGGGGTACCTTTTGTACCGCTTTAATTGAGCAAATTCATCATTTATACGTGCCTCGACAAGCCATTTGCAGCTATACAATACTACAATTTGATACTAATTTTTCCCCTGCACCATCTACCTATTAATCTGTTCTCAGGGTCCCCCTTTACATTGGTCTGTCACAGTAAGCAACAAGTAATTTATGTGACAGACTGCCTCCTGGGTGATCTATTATGTGGGGAGACCATTAAAGCATTAGTTATTAAATATTGACCATAGACTTTCTAAATGTTGAAATTGTGTGTGTTCTCCAAACAAGAGGCAGGCGGTATATTATTTGTTGTTGGCTGTTAAATAAGACAGATTGAAGTGTGTATAACGTTACCGGAGAGTACTATGTTCAATGAGGCAATGTGCTATTATATAACATGGTTCTTACAGTTATATATCTATAGCCAGGGCTTTAAGTGGGCCGGGTCTCACCACCAGCAGCATCGGATTGGTAACGCAGGCACTCGGGCAATGCCCGAGGGGCCGGTATCCGAATCCCAGCTGTGGGCTGCTTTTTGGAGAGCCTGGGGGGCCGATTTGGGTGGTTTCTGCGTTGGTCAATGCCGCCAGCGACCCAGTGGGTGCCTGAGTGGCCTCTCCAGGAGGCAGATGGGCCCATTACCTCCCTTATATCAACGAGCGGTGGTGTCACTCCATTTCTCTCGCTGGGCCGGCCCATTAATATATGCATATTGAGCGGGGCCTGAGAAGAAGTGGCCTCACTTGTTTTCAGGTGTGTTTCACCCGTGTCAACCGATCAGTTTATTTTTTTTACCCTCCCCCCTGCCTTTTAAAAAAATAAAATTCACCGAAGCAGTGTTTTGATGAGAAGCAATGTGCAAATGTGGGCCACTTTTTTTTACTTGCCTGGGCCGATTTTTAATCCCACTCCAACCCTGCTCACCGGTGCTGGGCACCAGCAGTTTTTTGAAGGAGGCCTCGAAACAGGTCTGTTTTGTGCCCTGGCACAGGCGGTCCATTTTTTTTCCTTGACTGCAGTGACTGCAGGCGCATCGATGTGAGCAAGCTCATACTTCTAACAAGTTGGGAAGTTACGGCATGACGTCATGCCAGGTGAGCGTTGTAGGGGTTGTAGAGTCATTTTCCCTCTGGATTTCCCTTCTCTTTTTGAAACTCAAGAGCAGCAACATCGTCGTGGTGTCACCAGGGCTTTAAGTGGAAGCTTTTTCAATGTTATATACAAACAATAGTTGCTGCTTATTTATCTTATGCAACTAACAACCATAGACAAAGCCAATGGTCATGACTTGTTATAGCAATGTACAGGGCTTTAAGTGGGCCGGGTCTCACCGGGTCTGAGCACCGGCAGTTTTTTAAGAGGGCCTCGAAATGGGTCTCCATCGTGTATTCTATTTGGGACAACGGCGGACCTTTCTTGCCGCACCTCACACCAGTTCCAATAACGGTAATAGTTGTGCAATCAACCCCAAACGCCAGCCGTTGAGCAGCGTAAAACTGTGTTCCAGATCAACAAAGATTGAGCATAGGTGGGGTGCACAGTTCAGAAAGTCCAAGAGGCGGGTAGTAATAAATAAATAACTTCTTTATTTCAACTTGTTAAATAATTCATCTGTTATAAAAAGGTCCAGCCAACGCGTTTCATTCCCGCAAGGTTAACTTCATCAGGGTTTAGGTTTATAAATTTCCTCTTTCCATATCGTTTCAAGTCATTTCATAGGATGCAGTGTATTGCACTTGCACCTACAATCCATTTCACGCAACTGCTAACACACGAAGACAGGAACCCAGATCTCTATCGGGCTCTGTTTGGTGCCCGGGCACAGGCGGGCCGTTTTTTTTTTCAGACTGCAGTGACAGCAGGCACATCGATGTGCGTGTAGTAGCGTTGTAGAGGAAGGGAAATTCTGAAACCGTCCCATGCCCAGCGCAGCCCCAGCAAGGGGGGAAAGCGGGAGTCAGACACTACATCAGGACAGACATTACTCTGATTAATCAAACTGATCTCATGGAGATAAACATCCCATTTTATTTAATTTTCACTATAAAACTAACAACTAATTGTTTCAATTAAATCTCCATGCGTTCAGGAAATCCTCACATTGTTTTTATCAGTAGCTTCGAGGGTTCTTTGAGGAGTCCGGTGGGCACGAGGCTGTAGTGTATATAAAAAAGAATGTTCAATTGAGAGAGGCTACTGCGGTGCGTGAGGGCCAATCGATAATAGCATCCACGGTTTCCAGAGTCGAATAGAAACACTATCCGTTGCGAACCTTGGGGCTCCATCCTGAGACAGTCAGTAATCCCGCTTCTGCAAACCCCAGGGATTAGCACATGTCTGCAACGCTCATTGTGCTCATGTGTTTATGATAACAAGGGGAGCATATCCCTACAGCGGACATCCTTCAGCATCCTGCCTGGCCATCTGGCCCTTCAAAAGCCTTCCAATGCCTCCTCTGTCAGTGTATGAGCGGATAAAACCTGCAAATGTCAGACCAGGAACCTGCCAGTGTCACTGCACATGGACTGATTTGCATGTGGTTGGTCCTTGACTGTAATGGACCATCTAAAAAACAGTGCCAAGACATGTCATCAGTGGTTCGTATTAATTTAAACATTTCAACCCACCATATTTTTGATAAGTGAATCACCTTCAGTGGGGTTCCCCATGTCCAGGGATAGCGCTAAAATCTAGTCTGGGGTTGCTTGTGTTCCTGTTCAGAGAGGGCATGACATTGACGTTTTGGGGCAAGTGTCTCCTTTGGCTGGGTCTGGCTGGCGGGGTGCCACTTCCCCTAGTGACTACTCTCACCCAGCTCCTTGAGAGGAGGCTTCCTTCTTGGTGGAAGTTTATTACTTCTAGGGTTCAAAGAGACGCTTTGAAGGATCACAGTCCAACATCAGTGCACCAGCGATGCATCAGTTCAGTAAAACCCTGGTCCAACATCAGTGCACCAGCGATGCATCAGTTCAGTAAAACCCTGGTCCAACATCAGTACACCAGTGATGCATCAGTTCAGTAAAACCCTGGTCCAACATCAGTGCACCAGCGATGCATCAGTTCAGTAAAAGCCTGGTCCAACATCAGTGTACCATCGTTGCATCAGTTCAGTAAAACCCTGGTCCAACATCAGTGCACCAGCGATGCATCAGTTCAGTAAAACTCTGGTCCAACATCAGTGCATGAGCGATGCATCAGTTCAGTAGCAAGGACTTGTGCAGCAGTGAAACCCTTGTCCAATGGCAAAACATCACTGCATTAGTGATGCATCAGTTCAATAGAAAGGCCTGGTACATCAGTGGCACTCTGGTCCAACTAAAATGCATCTGTGCGTAAGCAATGCATCAGTTGAGTAGCAAGGCCTGGTACAACAGTGAAACCCTGGTCCAACAGCAATGCACCAGTGATGCATGAGTTCAATAGTGATGTCTGGTACAGCAGTAAAACCCTGGTCCAACAGTAATGCAGCAGCGATGCAGCAGTTCAGAATCAAGGACTGGTACAGCAGTAAAACGCTGGTCCAACATGAGTGCACCAGCGATGCATGAGTTCAGTAAAAGTGAAGTGAAGGGGTTTTGTAGAGCGCAACTGCTGCCCGAAGGCGTCCAAGCGCTGGTAATAGAAGGAAGACGGTTCTGCGGGTAGTGGGGGGCAGGGGGGATTAGTTTCTAAATAAGAGTGTTTTGAGTTCTTTGCGGAAGTGTAGAAGGGTGGGGTTGGCTCTGAGTGGGAAGGGGAGTGAGTTCCAGAGCTTGGCAGCATTAAGAGAAAAGGACCTGCCTCCTGCTCTAGCTTTTTTGATTCTAGGGACTACGGCGAGAAGTGCATTCGTGGAGCGCAGGGATTTTCCAGGGCAGTAGGGGGAGAGAAGTGAATGATTGATTTTCGGATTTGCTCTGTAAAATGCTTGATGCGAAATGCCGAGCGCCTTGAATTTTATTCTCTCCCTGACTGGGAGCCAGTGAAGAGCTCTGATCCCTGCCTTGACTGACTCTCTGCGAGGAATCTGTAAGAGAGTGCGGGCGGCACAATTCTGTGTTCTTTGTAGTTTTTCCAACACATACTCTGGGGCTCCTAGGTATAGAGCATTGTTGAAATCCAGCCTAGATTGTACAAGGCCCTGAATGACCACTTGCCTGGCTTCGAAAGGTAGTAGTGGAAGAATTATTTTCAACATTCGGATAATTCCGAAGCAGGTTGCAGCTGTTTTGGTTGCTTGGGTGTTTAATGTGAGTTATTATCTAGCCAGACTCCTAGGCTTTTTATATTTTCCTTGGGAGTTGGCATAGGTCCCATGCTTGGGGGCCACAGCTGGTGATAGGTTGTGGGGGGGAAGGACCGAGGATCATAATCTCGGTCTTGTCACCGTTAAGTTTTAAGGATGACATTGTCATCCATCTTTTGATTTCCTCCATGCATGCTGCCAGATTGGGTTGGGGGGACACGCTGCCTTTCTGTGTCAGGGAGACCACCAGCTGGGTGTCGTCCGCATACGATATGATTTTGATACCGTATTTTTGGACAACGCCCGCCAGTGGCCTCATGTACACGTTAAACAGCGTGGGGCTCAGTGAGGAACCCTGAGGCACACCGCAGTCCAAAGGTCGTTTATTGGAGTAGGAGTCGCCATCAAAGACCTGGAAGGTTCTGTTGCTGAGAAACGAACTCAGCCAATTTAGGGCGATTCCTGATATGCCAAGATCAGAGAGTCGAGCTAATAGGGTTTTGTGGCATACCGTGCCGAAAGCTGCGCTTAGATCGAGGAGGACCACTGCCACTGTCCCTCCTCGATCCAAGATCTTCCTAGCTTCTTCTGTAACGGCTAGCAGCGCCGTCTCAGTGCCATGTCTAGGGCGGAACCCTGTTTGGGATGCGTCCAGTAGGTCCAACAGCAATGCACCAGCGATGCATCAGTTCACTAGTGAGGTCTGGTACAGCAGTAAAACCTTGGCCAACATGAGTGCACCAGTGATGCATCAGAGGTCTGGTACAGCAGTAAAGCCCAGGTCCAGCAGCAGAAGCCCAGTGATAGCGATGACAAGATGCAGCAGCACATGTTTGCATCAGTGATGCACTGGTGCAGCAGCATTCACAAATGCAACAGCGATGCTCTGGTGCAACAGTGATGCATAGGTGCAGCACTGGTGCGCAGGGACAGCAGTTATGTCCCAGTTCACGCTAGCATTGCTTCAGGACCTACAGGTCCTGCAGGGGTACGAAGGTTCTGCAGTAATGTGAAAGTGCAGCAACGATATGCAGATTAGTAAGAATTCACAGGTGCAGCAATGATGCTGATCTACAGCACTAATGTCCAAGTTTAGCAGTGCAGTTCAGTTGTAGATATGACATACAACTGCAGAGATAACAGACTAGTGCACATTTGTAGCTGCGATGTCCAGGTACATAAGCCATTCCCCGAAGAAGCAGCAATGTGAAGATGCATCCGTAGTGCCCAGTACAGCAGTCGCACAGTGATGCAGCAGTCACGCCTTGAGCAGTAGCGATGCTTCAGTGGCGCACTAGTGCACAGGTGTTGCAAAAAATCCTCACTACTTCTAGGATACCGAGGCAGGTCATTTTTGCTTTGGTAAAACAGTAGTACCTCAAAGATGCAGCAATTCTTTGACACAGACGCAGTGCCCTGATGCACCATTGATGGCGCAGGCACGGTAGTGAATCTTAATGCAGCAGTGGCCCACAGGTAAAGCAGTACTACAAAGGTGCAGGATTTACACACAGGAAGATGTGATCTCGACATGCAGTACTGGTGTCCTGGTGCAGCAGTGACGCACAGATGAACCAGTGGCGCCATGGTGCATGAAAGACATAGAGGTGAATTTTTGATGCCCTTGTGCAGCAAGAACCCTCAGTCGAAGCAGTGATGTCCTTTTGTGGCAGTGGCACACAAGTGAAACAGTGATGCCCTGGTGCCCATTGACAGACAGATGCGAAGCAGTGACACCCTGGTGCACCACTGACACACAGGTGATGCAGCAATAGTCTGTGCAAAGAAGACACACTGGTAAAACAGTGACACCCTGGTGCAGCAGTGACAAACAGGTGATGCAGGGATAGTCTGTGCAACAGAGACACACTGGTAAAACAGTGATGCCCTGATGCAGCAGCAGGAGAAAGGTAGGAAGCAGTGACGCCCTGGTGCAGCAACGATATACAAGTGAGAAGCAGCGATGCCCTGGTGGAGCAGTGAGGCACAGGTGAAGCGGCGATGCCCTGGGCTTGGCCACACAGCTAAACAGGTGAGAAGCAGTGATTTCCTTCTGCAGCAGCAGTGTGGTTCAGCAGCAGTGTAGAGTTGAGAAGCAGCGATGCTCCGGGCAGCAGTCCAGTCCTGTACAGGTGAGAAACAGTAATTCCCTAGTGCAGTAGTGGTGTACAGGTGAGAAGCAGTAATTCCCTAGTGCAGCGGTGGCGTACGGGTGAGAAGCAGTAATTCCCTAGTGCAGCAGTGGTGTGCAGGTGAGAAGCAGTAATTACCTAGTGCAGCAGTGGTGTGCAGGTGAGAAGCAGTAATTCCCTAGTGCAGCAGTGGTGTGTAGGTGAGAAGCAGTAATTTCCTAGTGCAGCAGTGATGTGCAGGTGAGAAGCAGTAATTCCCTAGTGCAGCAGTGGTGTACAGGTGAGAAGCTGTGATGCCTTGTTGCAGCTGTGGTATTAAGGCAAGAAGGTGGTGCCCTCGTGCAGCAGCAGCATACAGGTGAGAATCAGTGATTCCTTGGTGAGCAGCTGTCAAGAATTCCTGTCATGCGAGGGGAGGAAAACGGTAACCAGCGAAAACGGACTACATCTCCCAGGATGCTTAGCGGTTGAGAGGTTATGTAAACAGGAGAGCTGTTACATAACTCAAGGAAAACACGCCCTTATGTAAAACAGGAGAGCTGTTACATAACTCAAGGAAAACACGCCCTTATGTAAACAGGAGAGCTGTTACATAACTCAAGGAAAACACGCCCTTATGTAAACAGGAGAGCTGTTACATAACTCAAGGAAAACACGCCCTTATGTAAACAGGAGAGCTGTTACATAACTCAAGGAAAACAACGCCCTATAAAGGGAGGAACCGGGAGGTACAACGCTGTCGGATATTGTGTTTACAACCGACGTACCTGCTTAGTGAAGAGCAGTGTTCCGGAGTGGTGCTCCAGTAAGGCAAGAACGGAGGTAGGTCGAGTCGTTACTCCCTGGGCCGTGTCTTGCCCCATCGTCACCTGTGAAGGACCCGGAAGCTCTACCGGATAACCATTGAGCTTCGCTTTTTGACTCGGCTGAGTCAAAGCGCAGTGGCGCTTTTGCTGGTTGGAGTCGTAACTCCCAGCCCGACCAGAGATACAGGGACTGCCAGCTGTAACGCACACCAGGAGGTGTTTGCCGCGTTACAGACTCGGAAGTCCACAGGATCAATCGAGCGCCTGCTCTCGGTTCAGTCTTCTTTGCTTGTGATTGGGGTATCGGTGACGCATCACCAGGAGGTGACTCCGCGTCCCGGTGCAGTCTGAGGAAGAGGTTGAGCGGCTGCTCCCTTCAGGTAGAGACCCCGGCTGGGTGTTTCCCTGACTCCTCGATTCTCCCCAACACTCTTCGTGCCCCTCACAGCCTACCGATTGGCATTGTCAGCCATTTCATTTCTGCCCTCTGTTGGCATACGCCGGGATCGGCGTATATGCAGAGGACGGTTAGGACCATCCGTGCTGTGGGCTGGTAACGTACTTAGCCTGGAGGATTCCAGTGACTATAACCTTTGTTTATTCCTTGTATTATTTTTGCCTTCATTAAAATAACTAAACCTTCACAAGTGGTTGCGTTCTCATTATCGTGTCTGTTAAACGATCCTGAGACGTTCAGGGCGTTACAAAATATCCGACCTTAATAACACTAACTGTCTCCCGGTCGATAACAGACATGGCAACACTTGATGATGTGCTGGCTGCTTTAGCGACCGTGCAAATTGAATTGGCTGCCTCCAGGCAAGAAACAGCCGATGTAAAAGCCAGACTGGATGCTATCCAATTGGACCCGCTCACGCCCAGCACCTCCCTCACGAACCAGACCCCTGCGGTAGTAGTGGAAATGCCGGTAGCCGTCCCCTTGGCAACACCAGAGAGGTACAGTGGGGATCCTAACACAGTGCAGGTATTCCTCACACAAGTGGCGCTACATCTATCGTGCAAACCAAGGGCGTTCCCCACGAGTCAGGCTCGTGTGGCTTTCCTTATATCCTATTTGGCTGGAAACGCGGCACAATGGGCCGTACCTCTGGTGAGCAGGGACGACCCCATCTTATGTGATTGGGGTGCTTTTCGCGAGGAATTCCTGAAGGTCTTCGACAGAAGGGCTGACTCGTACACGGCGGACCGTGAAATGCTTGAGTTGAGACAGGGATCCAACGACCTGGTGCAGTATCTCAACGCGTTCCGAAGGCTGGTTGCGGAAACCAAGTGGCCTGTTGCTAAACAGACGGCGCTCTTCCATCACGGGCTGTGCGATGAGCTCAAGGACGCCGTGGCTCATATTGACCCACAACCCAAGACATGTGAGGGCCTTATCAACCTGGTATTACGGCTGGAACATAGGCTAAGTGAAAGAAAGGGGGATCATGGGAGAAAAGGAAAATCCCTTCCATCCTATGTGACAGTGGGAAGTCCTGAAACTTCCACCGCATCCAAGGGAGAACCCATGGACATCGGCGCAATACGAGCGAGCCTCACAGCCACGGAGAAAGAGTCACGCCGTAAACAAGGATTGTGCCTATATTGTGGCAAAAAAGGCCACTACGTACGTGAATGCCCTGCCAAACCGAAGACGTCACGTTATCGGGCCAACCGGTCGGTAACAGCCGTGGTGGACGTACCGGCGGAAAACTAGAGGACTCCCAGACCAAAGAAGGGGCATCTCGGAGTCACTCATCCATCCCTTCACTTTCCAACTCGGTCACTAAGGGACAACGACACCTGTTTCTCACGGTGCACGTGGGAGTGCATGACCAGTGGATACCCGTTGTGGCCATGGTGGATTCAGGGGCCACTGGCATGTTTATGGACCACAACGAGGCATGCAGGCTAGGGCTAGTGCTTCTTCCCAAAGCTGTACCCGAAGACGTCTATGCTGTAGACGGAAGGCGATTGGTGACGGGGCCCATCGGGCAGCACACGGGGGTCCTTCCGATGAGATGTGGGAGGAACCATTTGGAACAAATCGATTTCAACATCATCCGAGCGCCCCAATATGGCGTCATATTGGGATTGCCGTGGCTACAGAAACACAACCCCTCTGTGGATTGGCCAACACATCGCATCGAACTGACGTCACCATATTGCATCCTGCATTGTGGAATAGGAACGGAATCCCTTGACGCAGATGAGAGCGGGAGTCAGACGGTGGCTACAGCGGCAGAAAAAGATGTGGCTCTCCCCCAGGCTTATCACAGTTTTGAGGATGTATTTGATGAGGTGAAGGCGGAAGTGCTACCACCACATAGACAGTTTGACTGCCAGATCGACCTGGTGCCAGGGGCCAGCGTTCCCAGCGGCAGGCTGTATGCCCTGACGGAGCCTGAAAACGTGCATCTCCGGGGGTACCTGGATAAACTCCTCAAGCTAGGATTCATCCGCCCGTCCAAGTCTCCGGCCGCCTCGCCACTCTTCTTCATCCCGAAGGCTAATGGGGAGCTGAGAGCCTGTGTGGACTTTAGGGCATTGAATGCGATAACCGTAAAGAATCGGTACCCCTTGCCTCTCATCAGTGTACTCCTGGAACAGGTCAAGAAAGCTCGTATCTACACCAAGTTGGATTTGAAAGGGGCATACAATCTGGTGCGCATGAGGGACGGAGACGAGTGGAAGACCGCCTTTAAGACCAGGTTCGGCCTTTTTGAGTACCTCGTCATGCCGTTCGGTCTGTGCAACGCCCCGGCAGCCTTTCAGTACTTTTTGAATGAGGTATTCAGAGAGGAGTTGGATATCTACGTGGTCGTATATGTCGACGACATCCTCATCTATTCGTCCAGTGTGGAGGAGCACGTACACCACGTCAAAGCTGTGCTCCAAAAGCTGAGGGAAAACATGCTGTTTTGTAAACTCAGCAAGTGTGACTTCCACGTCACATCCGTGGAATTCCTCGGAGTGATGCTGAGTCCAGAGGGACAGGAGATGGCAGAACTAAAGATCAAGGCGGTGAAAGAATGGCCGGTGCCCCAAAGCGTGAAGGACGTCCAAAGTTTCATTGGCTTCGCCAACTTTTACAGGCGGTTTATAGATGGATTTTCAGGATTGGTGGCCCCAATCACACAGCTACTGAGGAAGTCCAAGGAGTTTGTCTGGTCCCCTGAAGCGAACAAAGCCTTTGAGGCCCTGAAAAGCGCCTTTGGTAAGGCACCGTTGTTGGCTCACCCCGATCCGGATCTCCCCTACGTGGTGGAAGCGGACGCATCGGATGTGGCGCTGGGGGCTATCTTGTCCCAACGCAACCACGACACAGGGGTGCTTCATCCCGTTGCGTACATGTCCCGCAAACTCAACGACGCCAAACGCAACTACCATATTGCGGAGAAGGAGCTTCTCGCAATCAAGGACGCCTTCACCGAATGGAGGCATTGGTTGATGGGGGCAAGACATGTGGTATCGGTGTACACGGACCATCGGAACCTACAGTTCATGACGGCCACAAGACACCTTTCTCCCAGACAGCTGCGGTGGATGATCTTCTTTGCGGGGTTCAACTTCCGCATCACATATCGGCCGGGGACGGAAAACCGGAAGGCGGACGCCCTGTCCCGTCAATCTGCAGTTAAGGAACCATTGCCTGCGACCGAGCATTCCATCATTTCCCCGAGGATGGTATTGGGGGTTATCCAACCGGATACTTTCCTGAGGGGAATAAAGAGAGGGATCAGGTCATTCGCATGGCGGAGGTGGCTCCTCAGTCACAGAGAATGGCAGCTGAAGGACGGGATACCCCTGAAGGGCAGGTGCCTATTGATACCCACGCCTAGGCTAAGGAAACAAGCATTCATCTGGTGCCATGACTCTCCATGCGCAGGTCATTTGGGCTTTGAAAAAACGGTGGCTAGCATGGGACGGCATTTCTGGTGGCCAACCATGAGAGTGGATGTGAGGAGGTGGGGACAGGAGTGTCCTACGTGTGCTACCATGAAGGCCGACCATGGCCGAACCCAAGGGCTCTTACATCCACTTCCGACCCCGGATAGACCATGGGATAGCATATCACTGGACTTCGTGGTGGGCCTACCGGTAGACCAGGGGATGACGGCAATACTGGTGGTGGTGGATTACTTGACGAAAATGGGGCACTTCATCCCCTGCAAGAGAGTCCCTACGGCCGGGGAATTGGCGTCACTACTCCTAAAGAATGTGGTACGACTGCATGGATTACCTGGGGTGATCGTGTCGGACCGGGGGTCGCAGTTTACTGCGCAATTCTGGAAGACTTGGTGCACTGCGCTGCATGTTAAGACCGCCCTGTCCACCAGCTACCACCCTCAAACGGACGGCCAAACCGAGCGCCTGAACCAAACGCTCAAACAGTATCTGCGATGTTTTGTGGACCAGGGCAGGGAAGAATGGGTCGACTTGCTATGGGTTGCAGAGATCGCCTATAACAACGCCACTCACAGCTCCACACAGTCATCTCCGTTCTATAGCAACTATGGCCAACATCCCAGGTTCTTGCCATTTCTACATCCGTTCAGAGAGGACAGGATTCCCGCCACAGCGGACAGGGTGGCACACATAAAAGACACGTTGATGCGCTCAAGGGCTGTCCTAATAGAGGCCAAGAGAAGATACAAGGCTGCGGCAGACAGGAAGAGAAGGCCCGGGCCACTGTACCGCACTGGAGACTACGTCTGGATATCCACAAGAAACATGAGGTTTCGAAAGAACAGTATGTTCCATCCCAAGTACATGGGCCCCTATCGAATTACCAAGTGTATGGGTCCCGTGAACGTGAAGGTGTGCTTGCCCCAGTAATTGTGGATACACCCTGTCTTTCATGTATCATTGCTCAAACCAGCACCCTCCAAGCCGTCTGGGACACCTAGGCCGGTATGTGTGGAGTCGGAGGTGGAGTATGAAGTGTCGGGCATACGGGCGTCCCAATGGCGCAGGGGGAAGCTGTGGTACCTGGTTGCGTGGAAAGGCTATGGCCCGGAGGAGCAGTCATGGGAACCGGCTGAAGGGGTTCATGCTCCGCGCTTGGTCTCCTTGTTCCATCGGCGTTTTCCTGCCAGCGCTGGACCCGTGGGGAGCCGCTGAGAGGGAGGATGTACTGTCAAGAATTCCTGTCATGCGAGGGGAGGAAAACGGTAACCAGCGAAAAGGGACTACATCTCCCAGGATGCTTAGCGGTTGAGAGGTTATGTAAACAGGAGAGCTGTTACATAACTCAAGGAAAACACGCCCTTATGTAAAACAGGAGAGCTGTTACATAACTCAAGGAAAACACGCCCTTATGTAAACAGGAGAGCTGTTACATAACTCAAGGAAAACACGCCCTTATGTAAACAGGAGAGCTGTTACATAACTCAAGGAAAACACGCCCTTATGTAAACAGGAGAGCTGTTACATAACTCAAGGAAAACAACGCCCTATAAAGGGAGGAACCGGGAGGTACAACGCTGTCGGATATTGTGTTTACAACCGACGTACCTGCTTAGTGAAGAGCAGTGTTCCGGAGTGGTGCTCCAGTAAGGCAAGAACGGAGGTAGGTCGAGTCGTTACTCCCTGGGCCGTGTCTTGCCCCATCGTCACCTGTGAAGGACCCGGAAGCTCTACCGGATAACCATTGAGCTTCGCTTTTTGACTCGGCTGAGTCAAAGCGCAGTGGCGCTTTTGCTGGTTGGAGTCGTAACTCCCAGCCCGACCAGAGATACAGGGACTGCCAGCTGTAACGCACACCAGGAGGTGTTTGCCGCGTTACAGACTCGGAAGTCCACAGGATCGATCGAGAGGCTGCTCTCGGTTCAGTCTTCTTTGCTTGTGATTGGGGTATCGGTGACGCATCACCAGGAGGTGACTCCGCGTCCCGGTGCAGTCTGAGGAAGAGGTTGAGCGGCTGCTCCCTTCAGGTAGAGACCCCGGCTGGGTGTTTCCCTGACTCCTCGATTCTCCCCAACACTCTTCGTGCCCCTCACAGCCTACTGATTGGCATTGTCGGCCATTTCATTTCTGCCCTCTGTTGGCATACGCCGGGATCGGCGTATATGCAGAGGACGGTTAGGACCATCCGTGCTGTGGGCTGGTAACGTACTTAGCCTGGAGGATTCCAGTGACTATAACCTTTGTTTATTCCTTGTATTATTTTTGCCTTCATTAAAATAACTAAACCTTCACAAGTGGTTGCGTTCTCATTATCGTGTCTGTTAAACGATCCTGAGACGTTCAGGGCGTTACAGCAGTAGCATACAGTTGAGAAGCAGAGATGCCCCGTTGCAGCAGTGAGACAAAGGTGAGGCAGCGATGCCCTGGGCAGCAGCAATTTACAGATGAGAAGCAGGGATGTCCTGGTGCAGCAGTGGTGTAAAGGTGAGAAGCAATGGTTCCTGGTGCAGCAGCGGTATACAGGTAGAAAGCAGTAATGTTCTGGTGCAGCAGTGGTATACAGGTGAGAAGCAGAGATATCCTTGTGCAGCTGCGGTGTAAAGATGAGAAGCAGGGATGCCCTGGAGCAGCGGCAGTTTAAAGGTGAGAAGCAATGAAGCCCTGGTGCAGCATAAGTTTAAACGTCAGAAGCAGTGATGCCCTGATTCAGCAGCGGTGTAAAAGTAAGAAGCAGTGATGCCCTGGTGCAGCAGTGGTTTAAAGGTGAGAAGCAGTGATTCCCTGCTGCAGCGGTGGTTTTAAGGGGAGAAGCAGTGATGCCCTGCTGCAGCAGCGGTATATAGGTGAGAAGTAGTGATGCCCTGGTGCAGCAGCGGTATATAGGTGAGAAGTAGTGATGCCCTGGTGCAGCAGCGGTGTAAAATTGAGAAGTGATGCACCGGTTCAGCAGCGGCTTAAAGGTGAGAAGCAGTGATGCTCTGTTGAAGCAGTGGTTTAAAGGTGAGAAGCAGTGGTGCCCTGGTGCAGCAGCGGTTTAAAGGTGAGAATCAGGGATGCTGCAGCAGTTTAAAGATGAGAAACAGTGATGCCCTGATGCAGCAGTGGTTTAAAGCAAACAAAACAATGATGTCTAGGAACAGCAGCGTGTAAAGGTGGGAAGCAGTGATGCCCCTGGAGACTCCCCATTGAAAGCTACATAGCTTCCGATACCAAAACAGCACTCTGCACCCGGCCGCCACAGTGCCGCTGAGGGTGCATCTTTTGTGCTGGCCTAAACCCCCATTTGCCCTGAGCTTAAGTCCAGGAGCTTTGCTCCCACAACCCAGTGGCCTGCTCGTCAGCAGCCACCAACCGGAGGCCCCCTATCCCCCATTGGATAACATTGGGCCTCAGTACTCTGCACCCGGCCGCTCTAGTACTGCTGAGGGTGTAACTAGAGTGCATCCTTTACCCTGGGGGACCACTGAGTCTAACCCCAGAATACCAACTCCCACAGCAAAGCACTTACCTTTGAACTGTTAACACTATTTTCCTCCATAGGATACCATTGACTGTTTTTCTATGAAAAGTTTCTAAAAGTGTGGAGATGGGAAATCTAAAGAAATTCTTTAAAATTGTACGAACTAACAAAAACGATTTAACTTACCTGTTTTCAAGAAATGCCGCTCGTAGGCTCATCACTGAAGTTACCTGACCTGGGCTGCTGCTGATAATCTCCGTGGCTCGTGGGCTCTGCCAAGGACGCTGCGCTGTGCGGAGGGCGCTAACACCTGGGATTACCACCGACCGGGACTGCGAGGACCAGGCTGCTTGGCGGCGCTCACAGCTGGTTCCTCTTCCCGGCTCCTCCCATCACAGTTATTTAACGCCTCGCGGCCCCCGCTTCGCGGGAGCCGCTCGTAGGCTCATCACTGAAGTTACCTGACCTGGGCTGCTGCTGCTAATCTCCGTGGCTCGTGGGCTCTGCCAAGGACGCTGCGCTGTGCGGAGGGCGCTAACACCTGGGATTACCACCGACCGGGACTGCGAGGACCAGGCTGCTTGGCGGCGCTCACAGCTGGTTCCTCTTCCCGGCTCCTCCCATCACAGTTATTTAACGCCTCGCGGCCCCCGCTTCGCGGGGGCCGCTCGTAGGCTCATCACTGAAGTTACCTGACCTGGGCTGCTGCTGATAATCTCCGTGGCTCGTGGGCTCTGCCAAGGACGCTGCGCTGTGCGGAGGGCGCTAACACCTGGGATTACCACCGACCGGGACTGCGAGGACCAGGCTGCTTGGCGGCGCTCACAGCTGGTTCCTCTTCCCGGCTCCTCCCATCACAGTTATTTAACGCCTCGCGGCCCCCGCTTCACGGGAGCCGCTCGTAGGCTCATCACTGAAGTTACCTGACCTGGGCTGCTGCTGATAATCTCCGTGGCTCGTGGGCTCTGCCAAGGACGCTGCGCTGTGCGGAGGGCGCTAACACCTGGGATTACCACCGACCGGGACTGCGAGGACCAGGCTGCTTGGCGGCGCTCACAGCTGGTTCCTCTTCCCGGCTCCTCCCTTTTTGACCCCCCGCCCTTATTGCTCAGCCCTCCCCCCGCGCGCAAGCGGGACGCGCGCGGGACATAGCCCGGGGCGAAGACCGGGCAAAGAGCGGGCCGTTTGAGGCCGTTCGAGACTGTACGAGCCTGGACTGGACATCCCCCTTGGCAAGTGTGTTTTGTGTAAGGCATTAAGCAATGGCTACTGGGCTGTTGAGATTAGCTCCGAAGGGTGGGAGTGTTGTGGGGACTCTCGATAATTTCATAACACGGGCTAGTAATGTTCTCGCCTATGAGATCGCCGCCACAGAACGCAGACTATCCCTAGAACCATCGTTAGGGAAGCGATCATCCTTGGGCGCCATTACAGCCATCCCCTCCCCTAATAACCTTGCACGTCCCCTATTAGGTGGATCTCCAGCTTAGTCTCTGTTAGATGACTCTTCCCCCCTAATTGCTTCCACCCAACCTAACTCAGCTGCCCCTGGCCAAAACCAGGATGACCACCCTCTCCCAGCTCCTATCTTTACATGTGCCACGACAAGATCGATGGCGGACAGGTCCGCCAGAGGCAAATGTTCTGAGGTGAATCTTCCAGCCACAAAGGGGAAAAAACGTGTTGGGGGTCCTGTGAGTTGTCCCACTAAATATAAACAAAAAAAACTGCCAGCTCCTAACCAAGACAACATTACCCCCTTAGAAGCAAACGAGCAAGCAAACCTCCCGACCCAACACACAGCCGTTTCACCTATAACTATTCCTTCGAGTCTGGATGCTCAGGAGGGCTTGAGCTCTAGTGCTTTTTGGAATAGAATGGCTGTATTAATTGACGGGAGGCTGTCCCCCTTATTTGAACGCCTTGCTGCCTTGGAAGGGAAATTAGCATCTCTATCCAACTTGACTCAGGTTAATACAGTGGCACCAGTGCTCCCAGACCGGAATTCGCCACGTCAACATCTGACCACCTTACCCCTTACCTTACCTAGTGATCAGGCGACTGGCCACTCCTTTTCTCCAAATGTAGCCCAACCTGGTAGGGAATTAACCAATAACAAAGCTCCTAGGCAAGCTCGAGCGGCCACAATACGACAGGCTGAATCATCGTGTGAACTAGGAAGCTTAGTGGGTCCCCCACCCCAACCATCCCTCTCTTCCTCGACTAACACCGGAACTAACCCCCCCCCCCACTGCCAACTATCTTCCAAGATTAGACTTACCCCCAGAATGTAGCCCTTACGTTGTGGTCCTAACAGGCGTACCTGAATTACCACAAGGCAGAGTCGAACCTTACCAGTCGTTGAAGAACAAGACAGTCCATTGGTTGAATGCAAAAAGACCTCTGCCTCCAAATCTGAATGGGGAAATTCTGATGGTTCGAAGAGTATCTTGGGTAGGCCGGGGTGTGAAGAATATTAAGGGGGACTGCATAATTGTGAATTTTAAAGATCCTAGGGTGGTAATGTATGTGGGCGAGGGTGGTTGGAACAATATGATTGATGGAATTCACTCCCCCCTACTCTCATATTTTTATCCGCTGGGAGCATTAAACCATAGGAGGAATACACCTAATGTACAACCGACTGCAGAGAGACCATGCATAGGTCATAGCGGAAACCAGGACTTTGATTTACACCTTGCCTATCCTAATATTCCATGTCACAATAGGTTCAGTGCCTTGGATTGCGTCGACTGACTGAAGTTGGTTGTCAATTCCAGGTTCGCAGCCCCAACCCAGAAAAAAACAATTGAGAGCTTGACTGTACCTATACAGCCCCAGGCAACAACGGGTCCAGACACTCTGAGATACCTCGATGTTGCCTATGATCCTGGACCACGGGGAGAATCTCCAAATTGGACTGTAGCGTCCCTTGAATGTCCAGAAAGTCTAGACGCTATGAATCCTTTACCTTTAGGCACCGATCAGGTTACCCCACCCGCTCTGAGTTCGATTATGCTCTTAGGTGGATGCCCTAGCCCTGGGCTACTACGCCAAATAGAACTGGCGACATATCCCTCTGAGTCAACAACCTCCCGTTCTGATACCATCTACGTTAACACCTCTCCTACTGATCCTTCTATGGAGCCAGGCCCAACACCGATCACCACAAGTGGTAATCTTAGAACTCCTCCGCCTATAACACCTATACCACCTAGGTCCTATCTTGCCCTTCCCCCTTCACACAAGGATATGGGGTTGAAAATTTTGTCCTGGAATGTGGCAGGTCTGCCACGGCTGCTAGAACTCCCCGACTGGGGGGATTTCATCGACGGCCACGATATCTGCCTCTTTCAGGAGACATGGGCATTGAAGTCTTACCACCGTGTGGGGTTTGCTACCTTCTGGGAACCTGCAGTAAGGCCAAATGGGGGAAGGCCCTCTGGAGGGCTGTCTATTTGGGTACGGACCCATTTGGAATGCACATTCAAGAGAATTAATACCGACTCGCCGGACATTATGTGTGTAGGTATGTTCAAGAGGGGTAATCGGGTACTGTCTATCGTTACCATTTATTCTCGTCCTGTGCGGTACGGGCAGGAGTCCCCCACTTTGAGTAGTTTGGATGCTCTTTTGAGCTCCATTATTAACACCGATACTCTGGTAATTGGTGGGGACTTTAACTGTCACTACGAACCCTTAAATGGGTTGGTTACCCCTGTATCCCAGGATGAGGACCAAGAGTGGGCTATACCACCCTCCAACTCTTATCCCACGAAGGCTTGGACGCCATTGATTCTCCAAGTCACCCAATTGACACTTACTCACTCTTTAAGGTCTTGTAATGGTAGGTTCCCAGCAGATAACCCAGGCAATCCCACATTTGAAAGAAACGATCAAGCGTCCATCATTGACTATATTATGCTCAGCATAGGACTATGGTCAAGTATTCTGGACTTTCGAGTTCTTAAACGTAGTGAAAGTGACCACAACCCCATTATTGTCACCTTAAAGGGTTTTAGAAACAATCACTCCTCATCTATAGTCCCACTTAGTGCTGTTCCCCTGATCACATCCGACGGCTCCCGAAGAGTCAGGTGGGAGAAGTTTGTTCTATCTGATAGAAATCTCGGCGTAATGTATTCTGAGATCTATCCTTATTTGGAAAAATTATTGGGAGCCTCAATTTCACCAGAGGGCCATTTAGATTTTAGGCTGATAGGAGCCACACATGTAGAATTATGTGCTAGCCTTGAGGCCCACTTCAGTCGGGCAATCAAGAGAAATTTACCTCCTACAAGGGAGACCCCAACTTGGTTCAATAAATCCTGTAGGGAAGCAAAGCTCTCGCTTCTCTCAACGCTAAAAAATGGAACCAAGCCAGAAATAAAGGAATCCAGGGGCCACTTTAAGAAAATTATCCACGAAGCAAAAAAAGAGTGGGAAATCAGCAGATGGGAGGAAATTTCCCACGCACTAAAAAAAAGGGACCAAAGATCATTCTGGAATTTAATTAAAACTGGAATGTCACGATCAACGCAGGCGCTACAACCCAATCTTGGCCAAGAAATCTGGCGTACATACTTTAAAGAATTATACGCAATCCAGCCCTCATCATTGCCCACCCCCCTCGCCCCTACTACCTTGTATACTCCTCCAACCCAGGTTTTGACCCCGATGTGCACCCTTAGTGAGGTTAGAGTCGCTCTTACTAAAATCCAACCGAATAAAGCTCCAGGCTTAGATAGGATCCCAGGTGATCTTTTTAAAAGTGAGCCCGACATCTGGGTCCCTTATCTATTTGGTCTCTTTAACGCAATTCTAGCCGGAATGCCGTTACCATCCACCTGGGCTGGCGCCGAGATCATACCAATACACAAAAAGGGCTCGCCACTTGATCCGGCAAACTATAGGCCAATTAGCCTAATAGATGTCGCCCAGAAGATTTTTGCCCGCATTCTCTTAGGGAGACTACAAACCTGGATGGAGGAAACTAACATCTTGACCCCTCTCCAGGTCGGATTTAGAGCTAGGATGTCAACTGTGGACCAATTGTTTAGGCTGCAAATGATCCACTGGAAAAGCATAATCTTAGAAGGGGGCAGCCTTTACCTCACGTTCGTTGACTTGAAGTCTGCTTTCGACATGGTGGACCGCAGCCAACTTTGGGAGTTATTAAAGGGGATGGGCGTACCTCTTTATCTATGTGATTTACTAGAACGCCTTCATAAGGACACTTTTGCAAGAGTCAGGTTTGGACTACATGGAGACCTTACAGACCCTTTCAGGGTCGAAAAGGGAGTCAGACAGGGCTGCATTCTAGCTCCAACACTCTTTGCCCTCTTCCTGAACGGACTGGTCGAAGATATCCTGGCATTGAGTGACATAGACTCCCCTAAGTTGGCAGGCAGGAAAATCCCCGTACTTATGTTCGCGGATGATACTCTGCTCCTGTCAAGATCACCTATGGGTATGGCTAGAGTTCTGGATGGCTTTGCCACCTTTTGTAGGAAAAGGAACTTAATAATCAACGTGAACAAGACAAAATACATGGTGTTTCACGCAGATACCATCAACCGTCCCATACCGAAATTGGATGGACTGCCCCTAGAACGGGTGAATACTTTTGATTATCTCGGCCTGACCCTTAACAATAAAATGACTTGGGTCGACCAGATCTCAAAAGTAAATCTAAAACTCGTCCAGACATCAGGGGGGATCCTAAAGATGCTCAAAAACAGCCCCATAAAACTAATCAGCCCATTGGTAGAGATATACAAAAGTCAGGCAAGGGGGATGGCAACCTACGGTGCGGAATTATGGGGCCATAACCCATCCCTGATTTTAACTAAGTCAGAAAACAAATTTTTAAGACAGTTATTCGCACTCCCGGTGAGCACCCCAATACAGCCACTCAGGATGGACCTGGGTATTCAACCAATTGCGGACATGGTCGCCTCCAGACCAGTAATGTACTGGCGACGACTATGGAGCACTCCTGAACTTGCCATATTTCAGGAAGAATTGAAATCCATCCTATTGCTACCAAGGGCAGGTGCTATCCCCTGGCTAGCTCATGTTAGGAAATCACTAAAAGATATAGGGAGAGAAGACCTCTGGCATACACCTGAGGACACTTGCCCTTCTTTGCCAAAAAAAACATTGGGAAAAACACTGCAGGAATTTAATCTAACTCAGACCATTCGATCAGTTAATACTCCGAATCTGACCTCGGTTTTCCTAGAGGCCAAAATTAGTTATAGTTTTGAGCCTGCAATCGACTTGATCCAACCTGTATTGGCTAAAAATTATACTTACAATTCAGGCATGGGTCTCTCCCCCTGTTTTCAAGAACAAATAAATGGGCTGGCCTACCAAGGCAATCTTGTCCAGGGTGTGGTACTACTGATGAAACTGAGGTTCATGTCGTAATTTTCTGTTTGGCATATAAAATACCTCGTAGGAAATGGATAATCCAACTTGCCAAGAATATAGGGGTTACGAACCATAGAGATCTCTTCAGGCTGCTGAAATATGATCCTTCTCCCCTCTATGTTACTGTGATTGCTAAATTTCTCTTTTCTATGTGGCTAACCAGAAGACAACTACTCAATCACATTGGCACCAATCCCTGCTATTAATTTGTTTTAAATCGTGAATTGTATTACTGTGTTGGTTTTATCAATCATGTCTTAAATTTGTAAGTATTATACCATGATATTTTATCACTTTTATGGCTTGCAGCCGAAATAAAGTTTTTCTGACTGACTGACAAGAAATGTCCCAGTGTAGTATCCAGGTATACTACACTGTGAAAGAAAAGTAATCTCAAAAGTAACTTACCTGTAATTTACCTAAAAAGCCCATTCAAAGTATATGTACTGTATTCTACAAAGCATTGCATTTCTCAGTGACAATACTGTAAGTCAAAACAAAGTGCATATACAATTTCAATTCAAACTATTTACAAACTGCATTACTACTGTCAAGTATGTATTGCTTACCTGTGCCAGGCTTGCTTGGATCTAGAAAATAAAATAACTAAAATAATATTTTTTTACAAAACAACTGGTCTGAAGTTCAGTCTTTGAGTGTGTGAAATCACATGCTGACTGAGTGTGAACAACAAATGCTTAACACTGTCCTCTGATAAATCCTTACTGCTCGGCCACACTATCACAAATAGAGAGTAAGGTGCTATCTAACTTTACCTCTGCCTACCTTGGGGGTTCCACTGGACTCTGTGTACACTATACCTCACTTTGGTATAGTATATATAGAGCCAGCTTGCTACATTGCCTCTCCGTCCAAATCAGCCATAGCTTAGAGCAGAGGTCTTCAATCTGTGGGGCGCGACCCCCAGGGGGGCCCTGGAGGCATGGAAAGGGGTCGCGCTCTTCATATGCTAAAAGAAATATCCCAGACATAGTTAAAATACTTTCCCTGGAGTTGTATTCAGGTGCTGGGAAATCGAAGCCAGAGTGACATATACCAGTGCGTTGCTGGCCTGAAAGAAATGCAAATGTGCATAATGAGTTCATCTGCAAATGTAAAGGATTTGCAGATTAACTCGTTGTGCACATTTTTATTATTTCTTTCAGGCCAGCAGCACCCTGGCAGAAAGGTGTGTTTAGCTGTCTGCCTGGCTTGATTTCTCAGGACAGGAGAGCGCTGTTGCAGTAAATAGACAGTGGTGTAACAAAACATGAGGGGGGCCCCCTGGAAGATATGCTGAAGGGGCCCCCTCACATGCAGCATACGCATCTGCCAAGCAAATGATGACAGCAGTGACCAATGTTTAGTCAAATGCTGCACTGAACCCCACATCCTTGTATAGGATTATTTTTTACGTTCAATATATTGTGATTAGAGGAGCAATTTTCTGATTGGTATTTATTTATATTTAGGCACTTCTAATGCGCTACAGCCAGGTAGGTACCTCAGCGCTCATTTTTCAAAGACCATTTAGGCAAATCACTAACCAGTCATGTAAAATCACAGGAGCCTTGTAGTGGAAAAGCCAGGTGTTTATTAGCTCTCTAATATAAATCTCAGCACAGAGTGTTCTCTTATCAGATTCAGTGTAAGCCAGTTCTAGAGCATTGTTGCAGCCACTGAAAAATATATTTCCCCATAAAGTTCTCAGAAACTTGGGAACAGTGAATAACCAAGCTTTTTCTGGGCACAGACTGCATTTTGGGGGCTAGAACCTAGATTTGTGGGTAAGAGTGCTATGTCTACTGCCATATAATGCTTTATGAACTAAGCATATGTATTTAAAGTTAACCCTCTGAAAAACCTGAAGCCAATGATGTTTATTTAGGCACTTTGAGAAGGACTGACGCAGTGTAAGGCAACGCACCGACTTGCTATGTTGTGCCTTACACTATATCTAAGAGGCCATGAAAAGCCATGCAAAGTGACTTTGCGTGGCCTCGTAGATATGGGTCTTGCCTCTGCGGAACCAAAGCGTCATAAAAAATGATGCACCGGCAGTGCAAGGGGCTTATAAATAAGCCCCTATATTTTGGAAGCACCATTTTATCGAAAAAACATTTTGCGCATTTTGTAGCGGTCTATCTTATACTGCATGTAATGCACGTATAAAATAAAGACTTACATATTCAATGGAAATGTCACACAAAACCATACTGAAAAGTCGGCGGCTATGTTAAGTGAGCAGCACAGGAGTCTTGACATAGCAACAGATTTAGCATTTTACCGCGGGTTTCCCGGAAGTAGAGTTTCAAAATTGTGCGTATTTTAATTACTTTAGCGTATTACTCGGTGACTGAATGAGGATTTGAGGCCCAATATTTTAGGACCCCCGGGACTCGGCACTATCCACGGGATGGGGCTCGGCCCTGGCCATTTTGAGGCTCATTTGTACATCCCTGGGCGGCAGTTTACGGCTGCATTAGGAGGCTGCGCTACCCCATCTCCTAAGGCCTCTCAGGTTTGATCCTGTCGGGTCAAAAATGTATGGAGTGCTCAGCTGAAGCACTCCTAAGTCCTTGGGTCGAGCTTATGCTATATAAAAAGGGAAACCACACAACTTTAGGAAAGTAAGCAATTTCTTAGTTTTAAAAGGCTGCTAAGTTCCAGAAGCGATATTTAAATAGAGGTTCATATAAAAGCATCTGCTTTATTGGCAACACAACTTGTAGGTTTATTTTCTTAGAAGTCATGGACGACTAAGACCGTAGTGAACGTTTAACCTGCCTGCATTTTAAATTGCCTCATTGCACTGCAGGCCCGGTTCTAGAAGGTGGGCCGGGTGGGGAAGGCCCACCCAAACATGAGCCTGGCCCACCAAGACATGAGCCTGGCCCACCCAAACATGAGCCTTGGCCCTCGCAGTGAATCTGCCACCGATGTACAACAACAATAAAACTGTTCAGATAACTTGTAATTTACGATCATGCTGCAGAGCAACCATTTGTCTGTTGGTAGTTTTTAAGTGCAGATAAACTGAATTTTATGGGAATAGCTCAGTGGGTTACTACCTCTGTCACAGATATCCTTGTGTTACTTGCAGTTCAGAAGTTACTATCCTAACATAGGACATAGGACATAGGACAGTGACCTATGAACTGTCATTAAAGAGCTGCATACAAACTTAGCTTTTTTGTGTTGTGATATAGTTAGTCTAATGCAACTAAAAAGAGTTTGGGCAGTTATACATTTTCATCAGTAAAGCCAACCCCCAACCACTGGAGTACTCTTTAAATCCTGAGTTTGTGCTTCTCCAGACCAAACCCCCGTAAAATATATTGCCCACCAGTATGGATGACGTGATTTCTACACCTTGTAATCCTCATTGGCATATGTGACATTCTCCGTAGACTGATTTATTGTCTCTGTATAATCTGTGCTGTTATGTAAAGTACTGTGACACCCTACACTCATATAAGTAGCGCTATACAACGAATGGAATAGATATGAGAGGGGCAACGGAGAGATGAGGGGCACTAGTGGAGGGTGGCAGTGAGTGAATCCGAGGAAAAGGTCATGGGGTGGGGGGAGCTACGGAGAGAGGACGGGCGCTGGTGGAGGGTGGCAGTGAGGGAGTCAGAGGAGGAGGTCAAGGGGTGGGGCGAACTACAGAGAGATGAGGGCCACTAGTGGAGAGTGGCAGTCAGGGAATCCGAGGAGGTGGTCACAGGGTGGAGGGGCACCTCAGAGAAATGAGGGGCACAGATGGAGGGTGGCAATGAGGGAAGCCGAGGAGGAGGTTATGGGGTGGGGGGGGGACTACAGAGAGATGAGAGAAACTAGTGGAGGGTGGCAGTGAGGGAATACAAGGAGCACGTCACGGGTGGAGGGAACTACGGAGAGATGAGGGGCCCTGGTGGAGGGTGGCAGTGAGGGAATCTGAGGAGGTAATGGGGTGGGGGGAACTACGGAGAGATAAGGGGCACTGGTGGGGGGTGGCAGTGAGGAAATCCGAGGAGGAGGTCATGAGGAGGGGGGGAACTACAGAGAGATGAGGGGCACTGGTGGGGGGTGGCCGTGAGGAAATCCGAGGAGGAGGTCATGAGGAGGGGGGGAACTACAGAGAGATGAGGGGCGCTGGTGGAGGGAGCAGTGAGGGAATCTGAGGAGGAGGTTGTGGGGTGGCTACCGAGAAATGAGAGGCACTAGTGAAGGATGGCAGTGAGGGAAGCTGAGGAGGAGGTCGTGGGGGGGGAACTACAGAGAGATGAGGGGCACTAGTGGAGGGTGGCTGTGAGGGAATCCAATGAGGGGGTCATGGGGTGGTGGGGAACTACAGAGAGATGAGGGGCACTGGTGGAGGGTGGCAGTTAGGGAATCCGAGGAGGAGGTCATGGGGTGGGGGGAACTACGGAGCGATGAGGGGTGCTGGTGGAGGGTGGCAGTGAGGGAATCTGAGGAGGAGGTCATGGGGTGTGGGGGAGCTACGGAAAGATGAGGGGCACTGGTGGAGGGTGGTAGTTAGGGAGTCTGAGGTGGAGGCCATGAGGGGGAGTGGCTACGGAGAGATGAAGGGCACTGTTGGAGGGTGGTAGTTAAGTTATCTTCAGGGAAAGAGGTCAAAAAGGAGGTCCAAAAGACTTTTGCACCAGCACTAAAGCCGGCCCTGTCATGGCCTTTCTGTTTTCGTTTATTTAATTAACAGGCAGGTGATTAGGACAACTGTGGAGCATCCTTCAACATGCATGCTAATTATATTTACTGCTATATTCAATGTTTCAAGTTTGAAGGTGACTTTACTAATGTTTTTTACTGGGAATAATGAAAGTGGAACTGAATGGTGGCTGATATGGGGCTGGGGCCCAAAGTCAGCTGTGAGATAAGGTGTAATGGAGAGGGGTGGTAGTAAAGTGGATAATCAAGCCTGCAAGGGAGTGCGCTGCAGAGTCCGAGGTCAGGTGAAGGTAGTAATGGAGAGGGTTTCTCCCTGAAGGCTCACACAGAGGTAGCCCTGGTAGTGTCACTTGCTTGATACTCCCACTCTTCCCATCAAAGGGACATTACATGGAAGAAAATCACTTTTTGAGAGTGATAACATTTAGAAAGATACTTGGAAAAGAGTGCGTTTTACTGTGCCTTGTAAGACTAAGGAGAGATAAAGGAGCGCCCAGATGCAGGCCTGGCTAGATATATAAGCGATAAATCGGGCAAGCAGTGGCCTACCCGAATGTACCCTTGGCCCACCCAAATGAAAATTCCTGGAGCCGGGCCTGTTGCATTGTGTACTGATATGGGTCGCGTATTCTTGTACACATTTACCATTTTGTGCTGCATTTGTAATTGCAAATGGAGCGTTGGCGCCATCTAGTGACCACAAGAGCAATGCACAATCCTATGTTTAGCTGTGGCTTCCTTGCAAGGGAAGTGAGTCTGTTTTACAGCAGTTAAAGTATGGCAGGGCTAAGAAGAGGGGTGAGGTAGTTTATTTTAAGGGGGGCTGAGATAATCCCATAAAAACTGCCAACTGTTCATTGTTGTATTTTAGTCACAACGTTTAATGACTAATCGACTTAACCGGAAACATGCCTGAGGTTCCGGCCGCGTTTCCTAAGGTAAGGTGTCTGGCTCGCCAAGGCCAGGATAAATGTCTGGCTATGTGTGGGGTCCAGGTTAGCTGGGTCTAGAGTTCATGTGACTGGTGACTCTCGTGTGCTCAGGAGCAGTGGGCAATCTGGTGTCAACCGCTGAGGATGGGCATGGAAGAAAATTTCTTTTGACATGGACAGGGGAAGACCGACATCATGTCATTAACTATCGCTCAGGGTGGAATTCTGGGTGGGGGGTGGGGTGGGGGGGGGGCGGTCGGGGGCGGGCAATTGTGGAACCTCCCATTTTTTGTCCATCAATAAAAAGGGTTCTTTAGATTGTCCTTACTCTCTACCATGATTCATAAGGGTTTGGGTACTTGTCCATCCTCTCTGTACCATCAATAATAGGGCTCTTTACCTTTTACAACGGCACCTAAGTGAACGTACTCAGCAGCGAAACATCAGCCCAAGGCAACTCAACTGGTCCAAGAAGAGGGTCGACCTTTTGGCACAGATGCAGTTCATGGAATTGTGGACATTGACACAGTATGGACTGGGCACTCAGGACAGTCGCAGAAGGTCCAGGAGCAACTGAAGGCGCGAGAAGCTCCAAGTAGTCACCAAAGAGGGCAAGGTGGGCACCAGCTCGGTTCAGAGAAGCCTCTCTGCCCAAAGAGAGACCATTTTAACAGCCTCATCCCTGAGTGTAGCAGTAACAAGTGGAGGGTGAGATCCCAGCACCCAGTCTAGGAGTGGGATGAAATGTGAGTACACCAGCCTTGGTTCCCCCGGCAGGAATGAAATTAGCAACACCAATTTGGGTGTGGTAGGACAGCAAACAATCGTTACTTTCTCTTCCTAACAAGCTGATGCAATCAAGTAGAGGGTGGGGCAACCAACTCGATCGCTAGCTCCCAGGGCTCAAGGTGGCCCGTCGCCAGTGGTGCAGGATCAGGCGGTAACAAACCAAGCGCTGGTGACCCAACTGGTCAAACCTCAGCCAGTGGGTTCCCTCGGGCCCTCAGCTGCTTATGCTAGGAACTCCAATCCCTGCAGGTATGGCAAATGGCAGATTCACAGGCAGGGTTACCTAGCCACCACAAAGTGTCAACTCAGTAACTGTGGTATTGGAGGGTCCAGTGTGACAGCCCAGATATGTACACCCGGTGCGCTGCTGGGCGGTTCATTGGGTAATGACCAAGATGTTTCTGGTCTGGTTGTGATCCCAGGGACTTCTTCAACCAACATAATATCAGCCCCGCCTGCGTATGGACAGGCAGGGTGCTCAACAGTACCTCTATCTGCCCAGACGTCCTATTTTCCAACAGGAGTTTTCAGAAGTGTTAACCCAACAATCTGCCCCCCAGGGTCCATATCGTGGCACGTCACAGCTGAAATGATGGAAAGAATTTGTACATGGGAGTTTTGTGATGTCTTTGACCTTATCAATGCAGGGTTTCTACGGGATAGGAGAAGGCAAGGTATGGATGGAGCTTTTCATCCCGAAACAATGTGGGTTTAGAGGTCACTGAAAAAGTGGGTGACAGGATTCCCCATTTATGCATGATGCTTACAGAGACGTTTCCCTCCTTGTCTCATCAGTTATATTTCCTTCATTCATAGAGTAGAATCAAACTTCCTTGGGACAGCCTGGCTGCAATATGACAGGAAGTGTACACGGATGAAAGCTTTCAGGCCAGAAATTGCATGGGATCAGAGGATAATCAATCTGTGCCATGCAACATTCTAAGTCACACACAATGCAGCTAAGGACAACTATTCCTTTCAGGCCAGTAGACCAGGGGGAGAGAAGAGAAATGCATGTTGGCAATTCAACTGGAAAGAATGAGCAAAAGGGGATGCTTGTAAATTCAAGCACATCTGTTCCCTCTGCAGTGAGCAAGGGCACCCTGAAGCTAAATGTTTCAAGAAATTCAGGAAGCTCGGAGACAAGGCAGATAAACCTCATTAGTTTAACACAAGCAGCTTAGAAAACCTTTCCCACCAGTCATGGCTACAAGCTGAACAGCCAGATAAACATTTCAGGAGACAGGCCTCTCCCTGGGAATATTCTCCAAAACAAGGCTATGATGCAGCCTTCATTAACCAAAGCAGTATCCCCATCTGTTTGCATGTCCTGGCACACCTGCTGGTGAGATATACGAAGATGAACAAGTTACTTACCTTCAGTAATGCTATATCTGCAATAAACATAGGTTAGTTATAGGTTCCTTACCTTAGAATTACCCCCAGGCGTCAGACTAGATCCGGAAAGTTTTTTGTCAGCAGTACCCCTGTGCGTCGGAAGGTGGCATCGGTCAGCTTCGCGTTTGTTGCAGGCGTCGTGGTTGCCGGGATGACGTTGCGGTAGCTACATAGGCGCTGCCTTCGGGCGCTGAAATCAGTTCTGTACACGACTTTCCACGCCAGAAGCGCAGAGCCATGCAAGACACTGACCACTGGCACACAAAACTAGGGCCCTGAAAGGAAGACCATAACCCTAGAAGTCAGTTTGCAGAACAGGGAGGATGGGTGGGGCGGTAAGGAATCTTTAACTAACCTATGTTTCTTACAGATATATCTTTACCGAAGGTAAATAACTTGTTCATCTGAAAGAAACAGTTAGTTATAGATTCCTTACCTTAGAATAGATACCCCAGCAACACCAACCCCGGAGGAGGGTCTGCAAACTAAGTTCACACCAGAAAGTCCTGGAGAACAGAATGGCCAAAGAAGCTGTCTCTCCGGACTTGGCTGTCCAGGCAGTAATGTTTGGTTAACGTGTGCAGCGATGCCCACATAGATGCCTGACAGATGTCATTTAGGCGGACTCCTCGTCCCAAAGCAGTGATAGCTGCCGTCACCCTGGTGGAATGGGCGCGCAGTCCTATTGGAGGCTCTTACTTTGCCAAAGAATAGCAGACTTTGATGCACAGAACGACCCATCTGGAGATGGTCCGTTTCTGCACGGCCCGACCTTTCTTAGCACCCACGTAACCAACAAAGAGCTGGTCATCCACCCGGAATCGTTTGGTGCGATCCAAGTAGAAAGAAAGCGCATGTTTTGGATCCAGACGGTGGAGCCAGTCTTCCCCTTTCGAAAGGATGCGGTGGGCAAAGTGATGGTTTGGCCAATGTGGAAAGAAGTAACCACCTTGGGAAGAAAGGAAGGTCTAAGAACAGCCTTGTCCGGATGGATAGCCAGAAAGGGAGGGTTGGAAGAAACAGCCTGTAGCTCACTTACCCTGCGTGCAGAGGTGATGGCCACCAGAAAGGCACTTTTCAAAGTGAGATGTCTGAGAGGACAGTTATGTAGCTGGTCAAAGGGAGCGCACATAAGATATGTACGAACCAAGTTCAAGTCCCACTGGGGCATTACGAAGGGAACAGGAGGAAAAAGATGAGTAATTCCCTTAAGGAATCTATTTACAACAGGGGACTTGAATAGAGAAGTCTGATCAGGAAGCCTAAGGAAGGCTGAATGGCCGACTGGTAGCCCTTTAGAGTGCCCAGAACAGAGTACTGCTGGGCCAAAGAAAGAAGAAACAAGAGAACCACAGAAAGAGGGGGCGAAAGGGGATCATCAGCCTTTGCTGTGCACCATGCCACAAATTTGTTCCATCTGCAGCCGTATACCGTCTTAGTGGAGGGACGCCTGGCTGCCAAGATAACATCGCAGACTTCGGGAGGCAGGTTAAACGACGTTAACTGCTGCCACTCAATCTCCACGCAAGAAGGTGGAGG
Organism: Triturus cristatus; assembly: GCF_964204655.1. Taxonomy (NCBI): domain Eukaryota; kingdom Metazoa; phylum Chordata; class Amphibia; order Caudata; family Salamandridae; genus Triturus; species Triturus cristatus. The sequence continues at coordinate 487,690,822 of NC_140592.1, forward strand.
CTGGACAGGTTCGGGTGGAGGATCGTCCCCTGCTGCTGTGACGGAAGATCTTCCCGAAGAGGCAGTCGGATCGGAGGATCGATGGTCATGTTGAGCATCTCGGGATACCAGACTCTTCGTGCCCAATCCGGAGCCACAAGAATGACTTGGGCCCGGTCGCACTTGATCTTCTTCAGCACTCTGGGCAGAAGTGGTGTAGGCGGAAAGGCGTATAGATGACCGCAACTCCACTCGTGACAAAAAGCGTTGCCTAGCAAGTGCCGCCTAGGAAATTCCAACGTACAGAACTGCTGACATTACCCGTTCTCTTCCGTGGCGAATAGATCTAACCAAGGCTCTCTCCACTGCTGAAAGAGACCTTTCACCACCTTCGAGTGAAGACGCCATTCGTGATCCATCATGCATCTGCGGCTGAGTTTGTCCGCCCTGGCGTTCAGGGAACCTGCCAGTTGTTGAACCACCAGGGATATGCCCTGATGTTCCAGCCATGTCCAGAGGCGGAGGGCCTCCTGCCATAGAGTCCACGACCCCACCCCGCCCTGTTTGTTGCAGTACCACATGGCGGTGGTGTTGTCCGTGAACACCTGTACTACTCTTTCCTGGACTAGAGGGAAGGAATGCTTTGAGTGCAAGACGAATCGCCCGAAGCTCCAGAAGGATGATATTGAGCCCGGAATCCGCCGGAGACCAGAGGCCTCTGATCTCCGCCTCCCCCATGTGGCCGCCTCATCCCAGAAGTAATGCATCGGTCACCACTGTGAACTCTGGTTGAGGAAGAGAGACAGATCTGCAATCGACCCAATCCTGGTTTGTTAGCCACCACTGCAATTGGTGTTCAGTGCCCTCCGAGATCTGGACGCAATCAGACAGGTTCCCCTGATGTTGGGCCCACTGGAACTTCAGGTCCCACTGCAGAGCCCGCATATGCCATCTGACGTGGTCCACCAGCAGGATGCAGGAGGCCATCAGACCCAGTAGCCTGAGGGTAATCCTGACCAAAACCCGGGATAGAGGCTGAAAGATCGGAATCATAGCTGAATATCCTGGACTCGCTGTTTGGGAGAATAGACCCGAAACTGCGTTGTATCCAGAACCGCTCCGATGAAGAGGAGCTTCTGAGAGGGAGTCAGGTGTGACTTCAGCACGTTGATGGAAAGCCCCAGCAAATGCAGGAGGTCGATCGTAGTCTGGAGGTGGGAGCCAGTCGATGAGATAGGGGAAGACTGGAACCCCTGATCTGCGCTGATGAGCTGCAACCACCGCCATCACTATCGTGAACACCCGAGGGCCGCTGGTAAGGCCAAAAGGGAGCACGGTAAACTGAGAATACTTGTGGCCAACTGTGAAAGGTAGGTAACGCCGGTGGGCTGGCAGGATGGGGATGTGAAAGTAAGCCTCCTGCAAGTCCAAAGCTACCATCCGGTCTCTAGGGTTGAGGGCAGACAGGACCTGAGCGAGTGTGAACATTTTGAACTTCTCCTTCCAAAGGAAGCGGTTGACGTTCCTGAGATCCAAGAGATGACGCAGGCCTTTGTCCATCTTGGGCAGCAGAAAGTATTGGGAATAGCAACCACAACCTACTTCTGGGACAGGAAAGCGCTTGATGGCTCCCTTGGCCAAGAGTGCCGAAACTTCCTGTTGGAGAAGGGCCAGATGATCCTCCGACATGCAATGGTACTGAGCTAGCATGAATGGAGGGGTAGTCTAGAAGGGGAGGGAGTAGCCCCTTCGGACTATTTGCAAAACCCACCTGTCCGACGTGATGGTGTGCCAGTGGGGGAGGTGATGGCGAATCCTGCCACCCACTGGCGTTTGGTGGCCCTGAAAGGTCGGACTAGGAGGATTTGGAGGCTGCTGCAAAGGGGGATGTGGTGGACTGGCCGGCCGGCTGGCCCCCAGAACACGGCGCTGGTTCCCACGTCCCCGGCCGCGCAGAGGCTGACCAGCTTGCGCTGGCCTGTGGCTCTGGGGCGGGTGTGGCGGGGCACCCCTTCCATAGCCACGAAAGGGGCGAAAGGTAGACTGCGCAGGGCGGGTGGTGGAGAGGCCCAAGGAGCTGGCTGTAGCCTGAGAGTCCTTAAAGCACTCCAGCGCGTTGTCTGCCTTGTCGCCAAACAGGCGACGGTCATCAAAGGGCATGTCTATAAGATTGGACATCCCCCGAAAAACCAGTTGACCTCAACCAGGCGTAGCGTTGAAGGGCTACCGACGTGGAAATCATCCTGCCTAGTGAGTCAGCAGTATCCAGCTCACAGCGGATGGTAAATTTTGCTGCGTCTCTCCCTTCGGCAACTACTCGAGAGAGCACGGCACTTGCACAACCATATCCCACATGGAGTGGGTGTAACAACCCAAAAGACATGCGGTGTTTACCGACCGAAAACCAAGCTGGAGGAAGAAAACATCTTCTTCCCAAGATGGTCCAGCTTTTTGGATTCCCTATCAGGTGAAGCAGTAGGGAATGCGCCCTTGGAGGTGGAGGCTTGGACCACCAAGCTCTCAGGGGTGGGGTGTTGGGGGAGGAAAGTGGGTTTGCCAGGGGCCGGGCGGTGGTGTCGGGCAAGCACCCTGTCCACAGGAGCCCCTGTTTTGGGCCTGGACCAGGTGCCCAAAAGGATGTCAGTGAGGGCTTCATTAAATGGCAGCAGGGGCTCTGAAGAGCTCGCTGCCGGTTGAAGCACCTCTGTCAGGAGGTTAGTCCTGACTGCCACCGAAGGAAGCTTGAGGTGGAGAGCCTCGGCCGTCCTACGCAACACCACTGTGTATGACGCTCCATCCTCCATAGCGACGGTAGGAGGAGCCAACATGCCAAGGTCTGGGGAGGTATCCAGACCACTGGCTTCTCCCAGTTCCTCTCTCCATTCCGGTTCGTAACCTAACTGGTCAGTTAAAGGGTCCCCAGACCCCTCCCAGTCCTCCTCACCCTCATCTGGCTGACAATCTGGTCTCAAAGAGCCATTGTAGAGCAGGGGCACAAAAGTACCCATCGGCGATGGGTGAGGCTTTGGTCGATGCCGGTCTGGCTCCGTGTCAACCACGAGGCCAGCTGCGGACGTGGTGCCGGTGGAATCGGCACCGGGGGAGGTGTAACAAGGTTGACCGACGCCGATCGGCTCCAGGCCTGGATCCAAGGGCACCCTGCGGCGCCGAGGCCGAAGCCGCCGGCATCGAAGGCCCAGGCTCCCAGCTGAGTCCTCAGGGCCCGGAGGCGCGCCGGCAGTGTCGGGCTACCCAAAGATGGCGTGCATCGCTTCGTAAACCTGATGAAGCTGGGCAGGGGTCGCTCCCAGTCCCAGGAAGGGGGGAAACCCGGATCCGACCCTTCGGGCTCCGCACGCGGAGCCACGGGAGGGGCACCACCTGCATCCATCGTAGCGTCGGCCGACCGACGGGGGGAAGTCAAAGAGCGACAATGCTTCTTCGACTTCTTCTTGTGCTTCGACTTACCTGACCCCGAGTGCTCCAGGCAGTAGAGGCACACGTGGTGTGGACCCGTCACCGACATCAGTTGGTTACAGGAACCGCAAGCCTTGAAGCCAGGCATCCCTCATGCACCAGGAGTCGATGGACTCAAAAAACGAAGTCGAAAAAAGTTGTGAAAAGGTCAGTCAAAAAGTGACTGGAGGTACCGCTCTCTCTGGAACTGTGCTTGCTGGCACGGAAAAAGAAAGAACTGACGTCAGCGTGCGAGGGCGGCATCTATGTAGCTACCGCAACGTCATCCCAGCGACCACAACACCGACGACGAACGCAGAGCCGACCGACGCCACCTTCCGACGCGCAGGGCTACTGCTGATGAAAAAACTTTCCGGATGCAGTCTGATGCCTGGGGGTAATTACAAGGTAAGGAATCTATAACTAACTGTTTTTTTCAGATGCATGAGGCTCGTACCCACAACTGTGGTTTCAAAGGTGGGTTTTACATACCAGCCAATGTAATTCACAACCCTCGACTCCCCCCTAAACATCAAGCGCAGCCCAACCTTGCCAAAGAAAAGATTTTGAAAGAAATACTAGTGGGTAGGGTGGCAGGCCCTTTCTTTGAGCCACATTAGAGAACCTAGTCTGCTCCCCACTTGGTCTGCTACATAAAAAAAGAGTTCTACAAATACAGACTCATCCACAACCTTTGCTATCCTACGGGTCTTTGGGTCTTGATGCCAGCATGTGTGTGGTCCGGAACATGTCATTTGATGAGGCTTTAACAAGCTGCTAGCACTGGGCAGAGGGGCCTTATGGCAAGTCTGACATCCAATCAGAATTAGGCTGTTGCCAATGCAGCTGCTAGATTTTCACCTGTTAGGTTGCACATTTGAGGGGAAATTCTACATTGACAACTGAATGTCCATCGACTGTTCAGTTGTGTGTGCGCACTTCAAGACTTTTAGTCGCTTGCTGAAATGGCCAGTGTATGGGTTGTGTGTTTTGCTATATTGAGTAGTGTGCAATGTTAATGGTTGCAGTGGTTGTTATACCACTGTTTTTGATTTGGAGTAAATTAGCTATGCCTTAACCCAAGAAGTGGAGTCTGTTGCCTTTGTGGGGAGAAGGGAGGACCGAGCAGCTTGTAATTGTAGACCCCCATCACCACTTTACAAGTGAGTGCACTGTGGTAGATCCCATTGCTATTTGCAGGTGGGTCTCATTATCCGCTCCACCATGGAGGGACAGCGTCCGAATTAAGTGGGTCATGACAAGAAACGGCTATGGGGTATGCAACGCAGGAGAGGAGGTAGGGGCAAGGAGCTTTAAAAGTGGGCTGACACTTGGTAACACCCGCTTTGTCTCCTGATGTGCTCCGACAGTGAGGTCGCGAAAGGAATTTTGCCACCTACCTACCCCAAAGTGGATACATTAGAGCCCATTATAGTTAATACCAGAACTGATTCTTGAGAGCACTAGGTTACCCAATTGAATGCCTCCTTCAGGAGGAACCTTTCAGGGGCTATGCAGTCTCTAAAGGTGTCAGGGTTGCTTTAAGTGTAATTTTATGTCATCTAGTCTTCCTGTAATATGCTGCCCTCAGAGGGGAATGTAAATAAGATATGTGCAATTTCATGTTCGGTTTGCTGTATATTTTGCTCTAGGGCTGGCCAAACAGCCATGTGCACTTTGCATGTTCTCCACCTAGGCTGCATTACCCTAAGATCTTCCTCAGCAGCCTCAGTACCCCCAAAACAGGTGCCTACAGTGGATTTGATCTGGCTATCAAAAGACAGCTGTTCGTCAAAAAAGATGCCAAGATTTTTCACTTTAGGCTTGGGTATCAGTGAAGGGCCCAACACCTTAGGCCACCATGCGGTGGACCAGATGGAAGGCTGCCTCATCACCACTGTGAGAAGTTGGCCTGATGTATGATGTCACTAGTTCTAGTGTACACCTTATATCAGTCCAAATACCCTTATGGTGATTGGTTGTAAAGTCAACCTTATAGACCAGCTATCCTAGTGGTAGCATGGACAAGAGCAGTCTTAGGCTAAACTCTGAATGGCATGTGAAGCCAGCTGTGATACCATATATAATCCCTTGAATACCAAATGAAAGGACACCACAACAGATATATATATAAAATAAAGTGTATTTATTCTAAGCAAACCCTCAGCACTCTTTATGAGATTAGAGGTAAGTACAACACAGTCTTATTTATGCATACATTAAGTCACACAGGTAAGTAATACAGTTAGGCCCTAGGGGCCACGCAAACCATATACTAAGTAAGTGGTATAAGAACCACTGTCACGGAAATAGAATAGGCCTAGGCCTAGGAAATCGCTGGGGCTACACTACACTAGCGTTAGTTAGGAAGTGGGAGGCCCACGGGATTCGTGTGCAGAGTGGAAACACTCACGCGTAATGCGTAAAAGTCAATAGCAATAGTACAGTTTAGAAAACGGTAGATTTAGGACACTTCCGAAGTAGCTAGGAAGTTGAGACTTGAAAACTAGACACTAGGATAGTGACTATCCTGATGAGCACCGGAGTACCCAAGTTACCTAGCCCACAGGCTGCGGGTGCATAGGGGTGAAGATGCGTCGTTTTCGTCGTCGACTCCTATGGATGCCTGAAGAAAGATGCTGACAGGCAGTCAGTGAAGAGTGTCCGGTGGATCCCAAGGCTGGGATCAAGAAGAGAAGAAACCTGCAAGCAGAAGGGACAGAGTCAAGGTCACTAGCCAGTGACCACGTGGAACCAGGAAGGAACCAGGCGATGTCGTGAAGGTTGCAGGTGAAGGTGAAGCTTGTCGCTGCAGCCAGGAGGACCAGGAAGCGTCGAGGACGACCAGGACCAGGAGGCGAGCTGTCCCACGAAGGCTCTTGCTGTCGGCGGCGTCGAAGTTGGACTAGGACTCACCAAGCCTTGGCAAGCGGAATCCACGAAGAACGGAGGACTTGCTTCTGGTGCAGACCAGGAAGGTCTGGGGTGCTTCTTCTTTGCAGAGAAGCGGGAGCCAGTCTGGAGGAGCCAAACCAGCGCAGAAGATTTCAGGGTGCGTCGTCACAAAGGCCACTAGCCAGCGGGCAAGCAACCGGACAGACGCGGCAAGCAGGAAAATGCAGAAGGGCCCCACGCAGGACTCGTGGAGTGTGGGGGGCTGGTCTTCGGTGCAGATGGTGCTTGGGGTTGGGGCTTCTCAATCCCCGGTGCACAACTTCGAGGGTACCTCAGAAGCTGCGCTTTAAGTTACTAGCCACTTTTTCCAGGTAGCCGGTCCCACGTCGCTCGTCGCCTCCACGGATCTCAGCTTTGCTGTCGATGTGGATCAGGGTCGGAGAAGTCTGGAAGTCAAGGCTCTGGTCAGGCTCTGCAGTCGGTTCCTCGTAGAACGTGGGCAAAGCAAAGGGTAGTCTCTTGATGGTGCCTGTTTGCACAGGGTAGCCACTCCTTGGCTACAAGGGAGATTCTTCAGTCTTCTTCTTTCGTCGAATGTCGAAGGTCCAGAGTTTCTGTTCAGTTTTGCAGGTTCAGGATAATCTAAAGTCTTGAGGCCCAACTCCCACACTTATACTAATCTGGGGGGCTGGGATACCTGCTAGGTCACGCCTTATGGGTGGGACCTGGGAGGGGGTGGTTACACCCACTTCCCTTTGTCCAGTTTCGCGCCAGAGCTGGGGCTGGAGTGCCCCAGCGCCGGTTTGAACTGGACTATGCAAGGAACACCTTGTGTGCCCCAGGCATGTCTCATTCCTTTCAGCCCACCCTGCCCCAATACACTAAAGGCTGTCTGGGGAGGTGCTAGCACCTCCCCAAGCAGGAAACCTATTGTCCAGGCCTCCCTGGCTGGGATCATTCCCAGCAGCAGGAGGTCAGACTTGTGTCTGTGGCAGCAGCATCCATTTTGTGATGCTGAGGCTTTGGTTAGAGTTAAACAGCAAAGTAGGATTTTAACATGTCTCTCCCTCTAGAAGGGAGGGATAATATCCTCATCACCAGAAATGGTATGGGGGTATTATTCCAAAGTGTTAGACACCTTACACGACATGTTTTGATAAAGCCAAACCATAGTTACCATAACCGTTTAAGATTATAAGGCACTTTAAGAGTATATGGTAGGCTATATCATAGAACAGCTATAAGGACTTGGTTCCGAAAGCTGCAGACAGGCTCAGCTCATGCTAGAGCACCATCTCACATGTTACCAAGCACTCTGCCTCCAGTATTGTTAAGGCCTGCCATAGGAGTGACTGATAGGTACACATGTGTCTATATATAAGGGTAGATATAGGCATACTATACCTAAGCAAGGGGTGATTACACGACCTTGCCCCAGCTGAGTGATCAGCCAGTTGTGTCTGATTGGAAGGCCAGACCAGGGGTGGCATAATACATGCTGCAGCCCCTGGGAGGCCTAGGGTACACCTATGCCCTGGGTACCTAGGGTACACTGTACAGGGTCCAATAAGGTGATCCTTACCAATTGTGTATGTACCTAGGGTACATGGAGTCCATTTTACAGAGAGAGCAGACAGCCTGAGACCCTGAATGGCAGGATCTCAGGCCAACTAAGTCGAAAAACCAGCTAGACACTAGGCAAAAAGTTGGGGGTAACCATAGTCAGATATCCACCTTCCTACAACCACCATCCCCTCGGTTTTGTCTGTGTTTAATTTCAGACAGCTAGCCTGCATCCAGGCCGCAAGATTAACCAAGCAGGAGGTAAAATTTGCTGCCACATTGGCATACTCTTGCACCAGCGTGATAATACGCTGAGTGTCATCAGCATATGACATCAATTTCAGATCATGGCGTTCAACTACTTCCGCCAAAGGCCGGATGTACAGATTAAAAAGGCTGAGTCCCATGGCACTCCCTGCTGCAAAGGCATAAATTAGGCTTTCCTGTTTTCAGTTTCTATTTTTGGTAAATTCTGGTGGGGTTTTTTCAGTTTTTTCAATAACTTAAAAAACAGTGGTTATCAGTGGTTACACATTTTTGCGCCATTAAAAACAACAGAAACAGTGTTTTTCCGGTGTTAATGGAATTTTAATTTAATTTTAATTATTGCTTGCTTTCTGGACTGATAGTGCATGTGGATAGGTAGTGTGTGCACAGGGTATATGAAGACCAAATACATTTTTACTGCACCAGAATGGACCACTAAGTCAATAGCATTCTTTATTAACTCTGAAGATTGTAAAGATGCTTTCAGCATGCTATCTAGCGAGTGACTAGGATCTCTTACAGGGAAGCACTTCTGCTCAGGTATCGATTTTGACAGGCCATCATACAACTTGTTCATATACGTAGCTCAATTACTGCAAATACAAACAATATCACTCCAATCTTAATTGAACTTGGTAGGAACGGTTTTCAGCCGCATTCCAAGTGACACAGTGTTCCACGTTTACCAAACGCCTGGTGTCATGTTTTCACCACTATCTCAGATGCTTGGTGACAACATTCTTTTCACACATACCTGTCACTACATCTTGCATTGAATGTTTGAAAACTGGGGTATTCGGCAAATCACTTACAATCAATACTGACTCACTAGAAAGGGGGGCAGATATATCAAAGGATTTTACCCATTCTCGGTCTGTGGGTAAATGTGATGCTACATATTAGGAAAGATTCTAATTAAATCAGCCTTTTTACCTATCAGTGAAGTCAAATATAGCCAAAATTTTAAATATGATTTTTATATTTCCCGATTCTCTACAGTTTATAAAATAACTAAATAAGATCTAAAAACTGCATCTTTAAACCAAAGACCAAAAACCTAAAAAAAGCAGAAGGAAGAAGAGACAATGTTTCAGTGACATCCCTAAACAACAAAATTCAAGCAGAATAATGTTAGCCCAGTCTCTCTTGATACTACCTTGTATAACAAAGTTACATTGTATTGGCACCTTAAGGACGAAATAAAAATGACTCTTTCACTCATCTTTTCCTTTCTTTGAATGGCACTTAGTTTGTGGTTGCAAAGGTGTTTTTTCAGTGTTTATATGATTATACCAGTGATGGCTATTTTCCTTTCTGTGGGGTTTTATCAGTTATTATAGGTTTAAACCTAAAACCAAATAGCCTAGGCATAATGTTCGAGGTATAGGACTTGTGAACACCTGAAAAGAGCGATTGTGGAGAAAATCTTCAGAATAATGGGTTCCAGCATCTGGGTATGTGAATTAAGTAAGGGGAAACTAGTCCTCTGACCCCTACCTGAGGGTGAGCTTGCAAAATAATTCCCTTTGGTCTTGCTAGTGATCCATAAAGACCCGTCTAGCACATTTACAGTCTTTGGAAACCAGCACCTACCCTTAATTGGTTTGGCAAGAAGGGGAGAACCATTTTTGTTGTTACATTCTTCTCAACAACAAGGGACGAGCTGTGTAGACGAGGCAGTCATGTTGGAAAGGGGTGAAGGACCATATGCCCTGCAATCAAAAACACATATTTAAAAAGAAATACCAGCAACCCACAATCAGGCAAAAGCAGAATCAGCTAAATACATGAAAGGCTTATTCCAGGAGACTTGATACCCTGGAACAAATGAAGGGCACATAGAGTAGTAAATGGGGTTGGAGCCCAGGCTCGCAGAGGACTGGTGATTTTGGTTGGCTGCTTTAAGAAATAATATTGGCACTCGCCTATTGCACCACGTGTTGGTGAAACCCTCACCATGCCAGAATTGCACTGACCAAAAAGAGGCCTCCAAATATGACTACATTTTCTATTCCAAAGTATTAACTAAATGATTACTTTTATTACATAGTCGTGTTTTATTCCTAATCAGTGGAATACTACTTATGCTGTTTATAGGGCTTCAAAGATTTCAAATTGTATTGTTTTTGATATTCATACAACAACTATTTTGTATATGTGCCCTTACGGCCTCTAAGACACAAAGGTGACTTGGCAGTCTTTATCATGCCTGTTTTGTTATAACTTATTGGAAAGACCACTGGGACTCGGTAGACCTGTCCTTAATTTCTATCCAACAGTACCTTTGGGGCTGATATTAATTAAATGATAAAAGCAAATGTCCAAGTCTACGCTTCTAACACATTGTTGGCTAAAAAGAACTGGCTAAAGGTGTCACTCTGACGTGGGCCCACTGGGTAGCTATATAAAATAGCCGTGAAAATGTATGATTCCAATGTCATAAATTGCAACGTTTTGCTCACAACCAGTAAGGTTCATATGGTACTCAATTTCTAACCAACTTGAACTTTCCAGGAGTGGTTCTAGGGAGGATGGTCCAAGAATCAGACAGGGAATCATGTGTTACCTCTGAGCACTTGCAGTTGGTTGCAATGGTCAGTTTGATCCATCACCTCTACATGCACTACGTTGCCTTGGCCTCAGCATAGCACTAGAACCTAGAAAGAGGCACGCCACCTGCAGTAGGGTATTCTATGGTATGTGGGCATAAAAGAGTAGTGTACTTTGGAAGTTTTGGATCTCTGTTTCAGAGATTTGTGTGCATTCTCCAGAATATAATATCCAATACGAGTGATACTACTGGATATGTTAAATCTGTAGCTACAGAGGTCTTGATATACGGTGCTAGCTTGAAATTCACAGGTTCCAATACCAGAGAACTCAATGGGTCGAGCGTCTGCTTCAAAGGTATATATGCTACATATAGAAATCCAAGGTATTTTTTGGGGACAAAAATAATGTTCCAATCCTGCAACTGAGGGTGCAGTGAGCACTATGTAATGTCAACGTTTAGCTTGTATGTGATGTTTCCTTAATTAACCCCTTGCCTGCTCATGACGGAACCACTCCGTCCTGAGCCACGGGCGCCGTGTGCTCATGACGGAGTTGTTCCGTCATGCTGCGGCCGTTGGTGGCCGCTCCGCCCACGCGGCACTGATTCCCCGCCTGTGCGCGCGAACCATGCAAGTGGGCGGAGTCGTGACGGAACCACTCCATTATGAGCACAGCGCGCCCGTGGCTCATGACGGAGTGGTTCCATCACGAGCATGGCGGCGCCGCAAACACCCCAAACCCCCCCAGCGCCGCGGCAAAATTCGTGCCGCGGCGAAGGGGTTAAGCACAGTCTTCCTGACTACCCATGTAATGCGGGTCTTTTAATTCTACTTCCTCATGTACTTAAATTAATAAATTAATAATAGTTTTTATAATAAATCCTTGTGTAATTTTTAGGGATTGTATTGTAAAGATGTCTTTAAATTTTGCAAAGCTCTGACCAATAATACTGGTCTAATATACATATAAATGCCCTTTTGTGACTAAGGGCCTGGTTGGGCCACTGAAGGTTTCTACTTTGCCTGTCCGGTGGTGGAGGACATTACATCCGATACCCTGATGGATAGAAGACTGCGATATTTAGAGATCAGCACCAGCCCAGCAGTGAAATCTGTGCCTTCAGAGGATCTGAGCTGTCACAGTGGGTCAACTGAAGCCCCGGCAGGTTTGCTGCACAGCTGACTTTCAGGCGGCTAAGCACAAAACCCTTTTGTTTTTTGCAAAAACAAACCCCTAAAGCTGAGTGTGCTACTGAAAAGAAACATAAACAAAATGACCCCCACACCCTGGCATTCTTTCCAAGGGTGGGTGGGGTCATTTTTCTTTTTTTCTGCTTGACACCACCAGGTTTTTGCTTGTGGTGATGGACAGAAAAATACATCAGACCGTCTGCTGTAAACAGGGCTGGCTGGTCTGATGTCCTTACTCAGACAGCCCCTACTCCGTCTGGAAAGTGATGTAGGCTTTCCGACAGCAGAAGCAGCAGGGGCACCACCATCAGACAGATGAGAGTCCCTCTAACCCATAACAGAGTGGGAGGACCGTGGGTTGGTGGCACATTTGTGTCAGAGTACCCTGTCAACCAAACTCTTAATTGGGACCTAAGTTCCTTCCCAAATTTCTGCCAGAAGGACCCAATTACTTAGTCAACAACTCTCTCACTGAAATATAGATTCACTCTCTCAGGTCTGCCTCTTGCAGAGTATTTCTGGCTGTGTGCCAGTTACAGCATGACAGCCGAGCAGAGCAGCAATATATGCTTAATTATTTTACGTCAGTTCAGAAGGGAACTGCTTGCTCTGTTACATTAGAAGTGTGGCCGCCCGAATGAAAATCACTTGAAATGAAGCTGCAGCGCAATCTAGTTGCATGAGCGCATTACAAAAATATAGAGATAAATGAATAAATATTGGTACAAAATCGTTTCTGAGAAGCGCTGGTGGTGATCAACTAAAAGTAGAAGAACCCTGCTGAGAACTGATGTATTTTTATTACAGTATGAAGCACTGGTTGAGGCGGAACAAAATACTGTTCGATATTCTGACCTCCAAATTAGTTTTGGCAGCATCCATTTTGTGGAGCTGAGGCTATGTCTGATTTTACCCGGGTTTCAGGTACTGTATATGTCGTGTCCCTCTAGAAGGGTGGAATGCTAACCCCGTCGCCAGAATTGGCGAGGGGTTAGTATTCCAATTCGTATGACACCTTACTCGACATGTTTTGATAAAGCCAAACCAAAGATAGCATTTAACCGCGAGGTTCATAATGCACTTAAGAGTATATGGTATGACGATATCTGGAAACAGTAGAAGGAAGTTGTTCCGACCACTGCAGACAGGCTCAGCTCATGCCAGAGCACCATCTCACATGGAACCAAGCACTCTGCCTTCAGGATTGTTAAGGCCTGCCATAGGAGTGACTTATAGGTTAACATGTGTCCCATTTAAGGTTAGGTATAGGTATACTACACCTAAGTAAGAGGTGGTTACACCAACTTACCCCAGCTGAGTGATCAGCCAGTTGTGTCAAATTTGTTAGGCCAAGCCTGGGGTGGCATAATACATGCTTCAGCCCCTGGCAGGCCTTAGATACACCAATGCCCTGGGTACCTAGTGTACACTGGTACAGGGGCTCACAGGGTGATCCACTTCCAATTGGTTATGCACCTATGGTGCATAGTGTGAATTTAGTAGAGAGAACAGCAGGCTGGGGGTCTGATTGGCAGGCCCACAGCCTCAATATGTCAAAAACCAGTGAAGCAAAAAGCAAAAATTTGGGGTGACCATAGGATAGCAGACCCTACTCTCCTACAGCAGAGCTGCTGTACAGCCAGAGAACAAGGTCAGCAGAGCTGCTCTCGAGCCAGAGAACAAGGTCAGCAGAGCTGCTCTCGAGCCAGAGAACTGGGTCAGCAGAGCCGTTGTACAGCCTGAGAACCGGGTCAGCAAAGCTGCTCTAAAGCCAGAGAACCAGGTCAGCAGAGCTGCTTTAGAGGCACAGAACCAGGTCAAGAGAGTTGCTCTAGAGCCAGAGAACCAGGTCAGCAGAGCTGCTCTAGAGCCAGAGAACCAGGTCAGCAGAGCTGCTGTAGAGCCAGAGAACCAGGTCAGCAGAGCCGCTCTAGAGCCTGAGAACCAGGTCAGGAGAGCCGCTCTAGAGCCAGAGAACCAGGTCAGCAGAGCTGCTTTAGAGCCAGAGAACAAGGTCAGCAGAGCCGTTGTAGAGCCAGAGAACCAGGTCAGCGAAGCTGCTTTAGAGCCAGAGAACCAGGTCAGCAGAGCCTCTGTTGAGCCAGAGAACCAATGAAGCAGAGCTGCTTTAGAGCCGGAGAACCAGGTCAGCAGAGCTGCTCTAGAGCCTGAGAACCAAGCCAGCAGAGCCAGTGCACAGCCAGAGAACCAGGTCAGCAGAGCCATTGTAGAGCCAGAGAACCAGGTCAGCAGAGCTGCTGTAGAGCCAGAGAACCAGGTCAGCGGAGCTGCTCTAGAGCCAAAGAACTAGGTCAGCAGAGCTGCTGTAGAGCCATAGAAACAGGTCAGCAGAGCTGCTCTAGAGCCAGAGAACCAGGTCAGCAGAGCCGCTGTAGAACCAGAGAACCAGGTCAGCAGAGCTGTTTTAGAGCCAGAGAACCAGGTCAGCAGAGCTGCTCTAGAGACTGAGAACCAGGTCGGCAGGGCCGTTGTAGAGCCACAGAACCAGGTCAGCAGAGCCGTTGTAGAGTCAGAGAACCAGGTCAGCAGAGCTGCTGTAGACCCCGAGAACCAGGTCAGCAGAGCTGCTGTACAGCCAGAGAACCAGGTCAGTAGAGCTGCTTTAGAGCCATAGAACCAGGACAGCAGAGCTGCTGTAGAGCCAGAGGACAAGGTCAGCAGAGCTGCTGTAGAGACAGAGAACCAGGTCAGCGGAGCTGCTATAGAGCCAGAGAACAAGGTCAGCAGAGCTGCTCTCGAACCAGAGAACCAGGTCAGCAGAGCCGTTGTACAGCCTGTGAACCAGGTCAGCAAAGCTGCTCTAAAGCCAGAGAACCAGGTCAGCAGAGCTGCTTTAGAGCCAGAGAACCAGGTCAAGAGAGCTGCTCTAGAGCCAGAGAACCAGGTCAGCAGAGCTGCTTTAGAGCCAGAGAACCAGGTCAGCAGAGCTGCTGTAGAGCCAGAGAACCAGGTCAGCAGATCCGTTGTAGAGCCAGAGAACCAGCTCAGCAGAGCTGCTCTAGAGCCAGAGAACTAGGTCAGCAGAGCTGCTGTAGAGCCAGAGAACCAGGTCAGAAGAGTCGCTCTAGAGCTAGAGAACCAGGTCAGCAGAGCTGCTTTAGAGCCAGAGAACCAGGTCAACAGAGCCGCTGTAGAGCCAGAGAACCAGGTCAGCAGAGCTGCTGTAGAGCCAGAGAACCAGGTCAGAAGAGTCGCTCTAGAGCTAGAGAACCAGGGCAGCAGAGCTGTTTTAGAGCCAGAGAACCAGGTCAGCAGAGCTGCTCTAGAGACTGAGAACCAGGTCGGCAGGGCCGTTGTAGAGCCACAGAACCAGGTTAGCAGAGCCGTTGGAGAGTCAGAGAACCAGGTCAGCAGAGCTGCTGTAGACCCCGAGAACCAGGTCAGCAGAGCTGCTGTACAGCCAGAGAACCAGGTCAGTAGAGCTGCTTTAGAGCCATAGAACCAGGGCAGCAGAGCTGCTGTAGAGCCAGAGGACAAGGTCAGCAGAGCTGCTGTAGAGACAGAGAACCAGGTCAGCAGAGCTGCTTAGAGCCAGAGAACAAGGTCAGCAGAGCTGCTCTCGAGCCAGAGAACCAGGTCAGCAGAGCCGTTGTACAGCCTGAGAACCAGGTCAGCAAAGCTGCTCTAAAGCCAGAGAACCAGGTCAGCAGAGCTGCTTTAGAGCCAGAGAACCAGGTCAAGAGAGCTGCTCTAGAGCCAGAGAACCAGGTCAGCAGAGCTGCTTTAGAGCCAGAGAACCAGGTCAGCAGAGCTGCTGTAGAGCCAGAGAACCAGGTCAGCAGATCCGTTGTAGAGCCAGAGAACCAGCTCAGCAGAGCTGCTCTAGAGCCAGAGAACTAGGTCAGCAGAGCTGCTGTAGAGCCAGAGAACCAGGTCAGAAGAGTCGCTCTAGAGCTAGAGAACCAGGTCAGCAGAGCTGCTTTAGAGCCAGAGAACCAGGTCAACAGAGCCGCTGTAGAGCCAGAGAACCAGGTCAGCAGAGCTGCTTTAGAGCCAGAGAACCAGGTCAGAAGAGTCGCTCTAGAGCTAGAGAACCAGGGCAGCAGAGCTGCTGTAGAGCCAGAGAACAAGGTCAGCAGAGCTGCTCTCGAGCCAGAGAACCAGGTCAACAGAGCCGCTGTAGAGCCAGAGAACTAGGTTAGCAGAGCTGCTGTAGAGCCAGAGAACCAGGTCAGAAGAGTCGCTCTAGAGCTAGAGAACCAGGTCAGCAGAGCTGCTTTAGAGCCAGAGAACCAGGTCAACAGAGCCGCTGTAGAGCCAGAGAACCAGGTCAGTAGAGCTGCTTTAGAGCCAGAGAACAAGGTCAGCAGAGCCGTTTTAGAGCCAGAGAACCAGGTTAGCGAAGCTGCTTTAGAGCCAGAGAACCAGGTCAGCAGAGCTGCTGTAGAGCCAGAGAACCAGGTAAGCAGAGCTGCTTTAGAGCCAGACAACCAGGTCAGCAGAGCTGCTCTAGAGCCTGAGAACCAGGTCAGCAGAGCCGTTGCAGAGCCCGAGAACCAAGTCAGCAGAGCCGTTGCAGAGCCAGAGAACCAAGTCAGCAGAGCTGCTTTAGAGCCAGAGAGCAAGGTCAGCAGAGCCGTTGTAGAGCCAGAGAACCAGGTTTGCGAAGCTGCTTTAGAGCCAGAGAACCAGGTCAGCAGAGCTGCTGTAGAGCCAGAGAACCAGGTAAGCAGAGCTGCTTTAGAGCCAGAGAACCAGGTCAGCAGAGCTGCTCTAGAGCCAGAGAACCAAGTCAGCAGAGCCGTTGTAGAGCCAGAGAACCAGGTCAGCAGAGCTGCTGTAGAACCAGAGAACCAAGTCAGCAGAGCTGCTGTAGAGACAGAGAACCAGGTCAGCTGAGCTGCTGTAGAGCCAGAGAACCATGTCAGCAGAGGTGTTGTAGAGCCAGAGAACCCTGGTTGTAATTAAGTACTAGATGCCATATATAAATTCACACTAGGATATTTCTCTTTTGTTTTGTTCTCTTTCTTTTTTTTCTTTTTTCTCAACCTTTCATAAACTTAGATGCCGTATCACTGGCAGTTAGCTTGAATTTAATTGAATTTATGCGGCATTGTGGTGCGGTCTGGATGTTTAAGATCACTTTTTCCAACTGTGTATATGTCTTGATTGTGCTGCTTTTTGGCTACATTCTGATGAGGCTCTGAGGGTTATTTATACACCTTGGCTTTAAACAGTTTGCCAACAACGTATGTGCCCTGACTGAGGGATTTCCACTGCCACAGGACATTAAGGCCCAGGGTGATTTTTTAAATGATGTATTAAATTCCTTGCTAATACCAGATGTTTCTGGCTGTAGGTCCAGGTGTCTCGCGGATTCAGCTGCTCCTGGTTTCACAACCGTTTTTCAGTTGGAAGTATTCAAGCTTCACTGGACACCAAAAGGTGGCAACACTGCTTAAGAGCAGGATTTTCTCTGGGGTATATGTGTGCGCATAGAGTGAGCGGCGATTGACTGGCATCTTTAAAGCATTCTGCCAATGACATTGGGGCTTATTTAGAAGCCCCTTGCGCCGCTGCTGCGTCACATTTTCCCACACAAAAAGTGAAGCACCGGCGGTGCAACAGACTTGTAAATAAGCCCCATTGTGCCCATTTGAACGCAATAAAACAGTTACGTTACTTCACACCACGGAAAAGGTGAAATAAAGCACCAGTTTCTAAAGTTATTGCTCTTTCCACAGTTACTGGTAACTCTAGTCTCCTGCCTGAGGTCTACTACATTTACTGTAATTTAAAACTTCAGGTATCAAAATGCAAAGTTGTGTGAGCTATTAGCCTTACACTGGCTGAACAACTGCCTCCTACCATAGGACTGTTACGAGTGTCTACAAATCTAAGATTTTATTTTGGGAAGTAGATGATGCACCTCATGCCTGCAACATAAAACAAGGATTTGCGATGCAATAGGGCTGGCATTACTAAAAGTTTGAGCTATTGGTGTTGCAAATGATAATGTTTGTTAGTTTTTGTTACAAAATATTCCAGCAGTAGCATAAGTAATAAAATAAAATCGATGTAGACCACCAGTACCACCACCACTAACACCACCAGTACCAATACCACCACCACTGCTACAACCACCAGAAGTACCATAATCACCACTACAATTATTACTATTACTACTCTGTGGACCAAATTTGCTAATCCATGCCGCAATATCCTGGGGAGTCTATCCCCAGGATATTGCGGCATGGATTAGCAAATTTAGCGGCACAAATGTGGAAATTTAGCGGCACAGATATGGGAATTTTGCTGCATTTGTGCAGCACTTTATTTTGCATTTTTTTCAAAGCCAAACGCAGAGACCTATTTTTTATGAGGTATTTCACAGCATGAAAGTTTACACCAAAGCACTGTGTACAGTATTTATGCTGCCAGGTTTATCTACTGTGTGTATCATGCAGTATTTATGTTCATATTACTTTCAGCTTGAGTACTGTGCCATCGTTACATAAATTGATTTGTATCTTCTTAGTACGCAGTGCTTAATTTGTAAAACAAATAAGTGCCAGGGCTCTCATCAGAAGACCACTATAGCTTGCACCACACATTGCTTGTGCCATGCTGCCAATGACAGTACCAACACAACAAGTATCCATCACACTCCTACTAGTGTGGCAATTCCGACTATTTCAGGCCCCCAAAGCATTAAGACAGGCTTGGGAGGCAGGTAATAGTAATTTTTAATGTGTATTGAATTAATAATCAACTGCTGGTCTGGTCACCTCTACATTAGCCAGATAGCACCACCTTGTGGCAGACTGTCACTCACGCTGGTGCTAACAATTAAGTATCAGTGCCAAGCACTGGAAACCACTGCCTCAAATTAAGCACTGTTAGTATGTCAGATTATATCAGTGCGTTGACATTCATTCTTCCCCCACCCTGACAACAATGCCAATATTGAACTGAGAGTTTAGTCGGTTGTTATGAGCATCCTCTAGGTGGCCTGGGTTCGTATTATACAGAAACAACATTATAATTTATCAAATCAAACACAGGAGAAGATATTGTAGTCCTCTTATATGTGATCATGAAGAAAAAGGAGGGGAAGTGAAAACAATTGCCTAGGATCGCACAATTTGGTAAAGATGGGAGCCCATGATTAATACCAGGTTTTCTAGTTTCACATTGTGCAGTTCAGTCACTAGATATATATGCTTCGCTTCCCCTAAACCCACTGTACCGCAAACTTCGCTCTGCCAACCCTCCTACCCTGACCACCTCCCTGCTAGCATCAATGTGGCCCTCTGTCACATCCCAGACCAAAAATGTTGGCCCTTGGGAAGATGTTTGTGAGTATCCATGGTCTAAAGGCTGGCCAGTCACAGTTCTGTTTCAGCAATCTAACTGGCAAGTCTTCCAATAAATCAAGATATGTTTGGGAGTTAGGCTCATTCAAATTGTCTGCTGTCAGGCAGTCAGAAGAGCCCTGGAACAACTTCAAACTAGCCCCATGCAAGCTGATAATTTTGCAGCACTCTCTCGACTGCTGAGGGATTCCGCATGCTTTTTAAGTCTCGCCTGACCCAGCGCATGCGCTGGTCTGGCGAGACTTATTGAGAGGGCTCCAAAAAGTGCTACCAGGCCAGCCTAGAGCTACAGTGCATGTGTGCGGACGCGCGCACCGCGCTTTACCGCACTTGACCGCGATTACTTTCACTTTCGCGGCCGCACGGCCACTTGGCATAGCCAATAGGTCTGGCTTTTGGGACCTTATAAGTATTTAGTTATGCAACTGTTGCATTGCTAAACACTTATTAGGTCCCAAAGGCGAGACCTATTGGCTATGCCAATGCTTGTTGTGTTTTGTTTGCTGGTCTGTGGAAGGGTTTACTCCACGGGGAAAAATGTTTTATCCGGGAAGAAGACATTTTTTATTACTTCCCGCTGCACCGGGAGAACTGACACTGTGTGCTGTGCCTGTGCCGGTGACGCGGTGTTTGCGCTGTGAGTGTCATCACACCAGGGGTTATGTCTAAATAGCAAAGTGTAATGTCTGCTAAAGTTAGATCCTTCCAAGCAAGCAGTCTCGGCTCTGCTGCTTTTCCAAAATGTTTGATCTTGGGGAAAGCATTCTCTATCCTTAATCTGACAAAACGGATGTAGGTGGAATCAGGCTAATTGAAACAAATAAACAGCAAGGGCACATTAATTCACACATGCATGAGGGCTCTTTACCTGAAGGTGCCCCCACCCCCCTCACTGGCATCTTTATATGGCTGGTGAGAGGGCGGTACACCAGTGAGGTGAGGTGAACACCACCACCAGGCGGTGGCAAAGAGTGGTGAACTTTGGAGTGGAGGACAGAGAGAGCTCATCATAGATGAATAGGCATTGCCAGGATTCCTTCAATTTTGCGGGCACTTTTGTAAAAAGCACAGCCTTTTTACAAAAGTGCTGAATTTGCGGCAAATCGCGAAATCCTGGAGGGTCTGACTAATGCACGAGTGTTTTACTCCCACTTCCTTCCTTCTAATATGGCTTTGATGCTCACCTGGAAAAGAAGCTGCTTTGGACTTCTAACCGGTGCCCTGAAAAGAAATGGCCTCTCTAGTCTTTACTCTGGGTGGTTTTTTGGCTCGCATCGCTTGCAATCTTCTGGGCAAGAGAAAAAACAAAGCGAGAAGAAACCCCCCCCACACCCGGAATACTAACCATCCAAGTCTCTCGTCTGTCCATGCTGACCCCTTAAGTTTCACTCATTACAAGTGATACACACACATTTGGAGGTTGAGTTGAGCTCTCATTCACAACGGGCCTATTGCCAAAACGGATAAGAAGGGCTCGGACTAGACTTATAAATGCACCTTCAACATTCAGCAACATGCAAAACAGCTTCTGGAAGTTGCCTTCCCATAACATGGGACCCTCACCGAAAGATCCCGCTGTCCATGGGAGAAGCCATACACATCCGAGGTTCTCCAACAAATGGAGAAAATATATGGGCAACATTTGCTCTGGCCACCAGAATATAGCACTCATTCTGTGCAAGTGTAATGCAAAAATCTGCTATAGTAAGAGTATGCTATTTTATACATTTCACATTTTCTATATACTTTCTTATGTATATTCTCCAAAGTGGGTGCGACTGAGTGGTTTTGAAGAGCGATCCAATTTTAAACAATAGCATTTTTGGAGGCTTAGGAGGTTTTTTAAAGTGGGTGATTTAACTGACGTTACTGAGAAGTACTCATCAATATGGAGGGCGAAGGTGAAACCAAGAAGCGTGACACCCTTCAAATGATGGAGAGCTGAGAGGTTTGAAAATATTCAAGGAGAGGATATAGTGTGAAGTTAAGTATATATACAAAAGTAGAGATGTACTCTCAACGCCATATACATGACCCTAGATAATATGTACATTTTTATGGCACGCTGATGTGGACTTTAGAAGAGTAAATCTACACTTACTATACATATTTGCCTTCACAATATTGCGGTAGTCGATATTCTGGCTATAGTAATTTTATAGGATGATATATTTGGACTTAACATTTTTATATAAAATCATGCAGCAAAATGTGAAATGCTGTGGCAGGAACACACAGGGAGTATCGGGTGCACAGTACGTAGGGGAAACAGCGGTTACAATGCAGACAGAACTACGCAGTGCCATTACAACACATGCACTACAACGAACGCTTCGTTACCACGCGTTCTCTTACATCGCAAGTTGTTACAACAACTTGCTCTAGGGAACGCATTGTTGGATTTAAATCCAACACCTTCCCTACTGTTGCACAGGCTGGAGTTGGAATAGTAAAATATACTATTCCAAAGTCCAGCGCTTTCCTAAGGCAAGTCGTTGTAATGACTTGCGTTGTAATGGAACGCGTGGTTAAGACGTGTTCATTATATTGCCAGCGTTGTAAAAGCATGCGTTGTAAAAGCATGCGTGAATCCGTCATACATTCGTACGTAGAGATACCCTTTAAGCTAATGCGTGGCTGTTAGCAACTGCATCCAATGTTACTAGGAACACAGAGTACATATTTGAGGGGCTAGGAGTCAAAGGGGGATGCAATCACACATGGCTGGAATGCCCTAAAGCATCTGATGCATCCCTGCCAAGTACCACGCATCAGGTATTAGACTAACGTATTTCAGTGCAGTGGTCCGCATCACCGCACTGAAATAGAAAGTCACACATTATAGCGCCTTATAGCGCCTCTCAAAGCTGTCAAGCAGAGCACCTATAAAGTATGCACCATGCTGAAAGTGAGTGTGCACGATAATCCTGGTATGCTTAAGGGCTGGCTGGACTCGTCTGAGCTTGTGTTGGTAACTGTGCTACAATGTAACACAACCCGCCCGACACTACTGAGCTGCACCATAACTGTGACGTCAGGAGTCAATGTCAGTGCGCCCAATGGCTACTGTGGAAACAGCATGAAAGTCTCTTAGAGTTGAGAGACTCGTTTTAATAGGTGCGTCATGCTGCCGCGTGAGCGGCTTTTACAAGTTAAACATGCTGCTCCAGCAGTTTGCGCTTGCTGCTCCTTGGCCGGAACATTTGTCATAAGCCTATGAAATAGCTTTTAAAAACTTACTTGCACCACCGCAAAGTGATAACCCTTTACACCCATGAGTCACTCTCCTCAGTGTCATGAGGACCGCAAGGTAGAGAGAGAAAAGAGAATCTGCGCAGGCTGTGGTCTTGATAGGCCTGCTTGGTGAGTGCACCGGGAGGAAGAATGTAGAGAAGCCCCGGCCACGACTGCCAGGCCTTGGGTACCCCGGAGACTCACTATAGCCAGCAACATGAAAAGAGAGGCAGGAGACTAGTGATCAGCTCTCGTCCTGAAGTATGTAGGACGTGCACAGGCAAGAGCTGACACCACGCTGCAACATATGCCCTGCATAATGGCAGCGCAGCTCAGCTTAGCGGGTCACTCTCACCACCGCTGTGGTGCCAGTCTTTCACTGAGCTGGACTTGACCCTGGCCCCACCACTGCCGGCAGCGGCTGACTCGCAGTCGTGAGCCAGAACCACCCGGACCAGGCAGATGGCATTGGTGACCCCGCCGGAGTCCAATTCTATTACAGGACCGGAGGCTTCGTATTATGCTTCTCTTTCTATTTATTGCTACTCACAGCAGCCAATGAAACCTTTTCTTTATGCAAAACAAACTACATTTCCCATGATGCATACCCCACATTCGTTGTGACCTGGATACGCAGGGGGCCCGCCTGTAGTCATGACGCGGCTCGCCTGAGAGCTTCAACCAAAGAAGTAAGTGCACTTTTATGGACAACTGTCAAAATATTCAAGGAAATAGGTGTCTCTCCCCATCAGAAATATGTTAACGATACTCTTGGCCTGTTGTTGGTGGCAGGTCTGCTTCTTTCAGTTTATTATTGTGCTACGTGTATCTCTGCAGAGAAAAATGTGAAAGTTAAGTATAGCAAAACTTTGGAGTTGTTCTGGAGTAAAAATATTATACTTATATTATCTGTCATATGAACCTCCAATTTGCGTCTGGTCCTTCCTCAAAGACTATCAAGATAGGTGTTTTTCTGAAAATGAATCAAACCTTAATTTAAAAAAAACAAATAAACTGCTTTTGGTTCAGCATTATTTTTTGTACTTTTTGTTCACTTCATGAACGGTGAGGATGTTGGTAGGCACAATCATTTTACAAACTAAAGCATATATGATGATCATCTCGTTTACAATATTCTGCCAAATTCATTACACAAGCTGAGCTTCGGTACAACAAGGTTCAAGCAATTCATCACATTTTTGTTGTCTTAAAATATGTACTAAAGTTAACAAAAGCTTCATGGGCAAAGTATATTTTTAAATGTGCCCTTTACTACACTATTACAGCTTTTACCTTGTACTGATATATACACCTTTTCTGTCTCACTATTTTCATCTAGTAATTTGTATTTTATTCTTGTTCTGCCACGACCAGACACAATACAGAGCATGAACCTCTCTTGTAATGGGCATGTGCTCAAATCTTAAACCAATTGCAGCGCCCAAGACAGTCTCATCCCTGACCAACAATTAACGAAATACAACATGAGACTAAACCATTCTTCGTTTCATGAATGGATACCTAAACTCAACAACAGTACAGACCTAAATATACTCTCGTTTTCATGGGCATTCAACAAAAAACAAAGAGACAAAGCACAACCTGAATTGTTCTGTCCTTTAGAGTGGCAAACAATGACCAAACAAAAAGGCAGCGCAAAGACCACTCTTATGCTTATGGACAACCACAAATCCAGGGCAGGGCGCAATCCACTCTCCTTATCATGAAAAACTACAAAAACACAAGGTACGGACCTGATCATCTTCATATCACAGAGAGAGGACTAAGATCAAAACACAATGCTCACTTTGATCCACTCTCAGCGTTATGAATAGCTACTTTTCATTTTCACTTTGAATCATGGAATGCGAAGTGAAAGTTAAAACAAAGTAACTCCCAAACCATTTATTTTTCTATCATGGACATCTTGTGTAAACGAACTAGCAGCCGCTCCTGATCCACTTATGGTACAAGGGACATCCAGCCAAGCTTGGGAGGAAAACCATAAAAACTCACCATTACCAAAGGCTGCATATTCTTCTTATAAAATCAACACTTACAATAGCACACAGTCCCAACTCCAAGTTAACTTCTTTTGCGTATGGGATACAGATCTATTTGTAATAAAGCAATTAATCACAAACTTTAAATTCTCCTCTCTGCACTTATTACATAAACAAAAATGTGGAGAAAGGCAAATCATTTGTGCATCAGCCTCCATGCCCCACGGCTTTAATGACCATCATCTACCATAACTGTTACTACTGGTAATTTCAAAAGTTCGACTTAGTTTTTTACACCATGCTGGCTTCCACCCTGTCCTAGTGGGAGGTGAACTTAAGCTCTGCTATAAGCTCAAACTCATCCACCTGCCTTTTTATCACGCTCACACCAACGCCTGCAGATCAACAGCAACCATTTGACCACATCTTCTTCTACAGCTCCCTCCTCGATGCCCCAAACTGTTACCTGTTCGCCCACTGACTACTTGCTCGTCCACATGTCCATCACTCTCCCCATTTACTGTTCCCTCAATCCACCCCACGGTATACACATGTGTGCCCGAGTTGCCCCTTTACAACCACATTCCTTGGATACTTTTACAAGGCTCAATATGAATTTTGCCTTTTGTGCTTCTCTGGATTGACCACTAACTGGCTCTGTGAAATCATTCGATAAGACCCTCATTTACATTCGAAATTCCATCTCCTGTTCATTTTCAAAACCACAAACCTGATCCGTAGCCTTGAATAACCCCTAAAGTTAGGGCTATTTATACTAAATAATCTACAACCTGTCCCTTGGCACCATCTCATCTACGAAGTCATCTCAATTCCTGCACTTATCTTCTCTGTGGTCTCTAAGCCCCACCAATGTTCCAGGGTCATCCATTTTCTCACCGCACTCTCACAATTAATGCTCTTACAACCCAAGCATTTGAACAATAATTTTGCTTCCTTCTCCTCTTTCAAAATCACCTACCTCATTCTCTTTCCCCGTACATGGTGACCCTCTCCACCCCACCCTAAAGCCCTCCTCCACAACACCACAATCCAATATCTTCTGCTCATTTCAGCTATATCCCTACCCCTCTAAAAGTTCAGATGCTCATCAAACTCCTAATCCAACAGGAAGGTGCTCCTCAAGATTGAACAGGACCCTCCGATTCTTATTATACACCAACCCTGTATGACGTCAGTTTCTCGTGTGGTTTACTACCAAATATTTCATGGGCAGCCATATTTTCATGTTTTTCACCTGCCCGTCCTGTACAATTGACTGGCTGTTTTGCCATATTCAGCATTGACTGGCCCTGGAATTCCATGATCTCGACATATTCACAACAGCAATGATCTATTTTTCTCTGTGCACAGCTCAGTGTATGCAGTGAATGTGTCCAAATTCATTCATTATTCATTATGACACCATAAACCCCTTGCCATCACCTAGGAAGACCATGGTCGATTTCTACAGCCACATGCGCCTGTGTCTCATTATCTCATCTTTCCACTTTCATGTGCATAGGATACGGGCCCACCACTTATTCTATTTTGCAAGAATCCAGATCAGTTTTTTAATACTGAGCAAACTAGATTATTGCAATAACCGCCACATCAGCTTCCTCCTGCACGCAGTTAAGAAAGTTCTCAACTTTGCCACCTGCATTCTGTTCAACCTTCAATATTCCACCTGCTTCCTTTATTCTTGATCATGCCTCTAAGATCCACATTCCCAATAGGATCCTCTCCAGACTTTTCACCATGAACTTGTAAACGGTGCATAACCTATTTCTTCATTCCACAGTTAAACCATCTGCACCTACAATCCAAACTTCCCAATCTGGAAACAAATCTACCAGACCACCTTATCTCCGTTGAACTCTGCAGGGTTACTATCCTCAAGATTACAGTTTTATCTTTCCTAACACTCATTTACTAGAATGTCTTGCCTCTGAACTTTAAGTCAGCCACCTCCAAGCCTGCTTTCAGAAGCATTAACAAGATCAGGCTAAACAAAACATGATCCTGTCCTGCTTAGCAGTACAAGCCGTGCTAATGTCACAAACTCACTAGACGAAATAAAAATATAGATTTTGGCTCAGGGTTCATTGTTTTCTAAAAATGCACAATCGACTTATGGCCTCCTCATGCTCCTGACTATACACTAAATATGTACAAGCGTGTTTGTTTTAACTCCCCATCTATATCATCTGTGAGTATGGCCAGTTGTCTGTTAAGAGATATCTGTGTCTACTCTCCAAAGTCTCACCTCAATTTACTACCCAAAATTCAAGATGTATGTATTATTCCACCAATTTTAGCATCACATGTACTGCTTGTTAATCTTTACATAGCATTTCCTATAGAGTTGCTATAAAATAGGAACATTGTAGATGGTAGATTCGTCTTATTGTGAGAACAGCAGCTACCATCTGATAAAAGTATGGTATTTGGCACGGGAAACGTCCATTACAATGCAGCCATTACATTGCAATGCCTTTACAAATCAACTTGTACAATACAAGTGTCTTTACATCGCATGCCATTGCAACACATGCCATTACAACACTTGCCATTACAACGCATGTCATTACAACGCATGCCACTGCAACGCATGCCATTGCAACGCATGCCATTACAACGCATGCCATCACAACCCATTATAAGTTTAGTAATGGAGATTTTAAAGTTTTAGGGTGGGTATAGGTTTTGGGGTAGTTGGGAATAGTAATTTCTACCCCTATGTTATCCAACACTTCCCCTACTGTTGCACTCACTGGAGTGGGAATAGTAATTTTTACCCCTACACTATCCAACACTTACCCTACTGTTGCACTCAGTGGAGGGGGAATAGTACATTTTAACCCTACACTATCCAACACTTACCCTACTGTTGCACTCACTGGAGGGGGAATAGTACATTTTACCCCTACGCTATCCAACACTTTCCCTACTGTTGCACTAAAAGTATTATGCGTTGTAATGGTATGCGTTGTAATGGTATGCGTTGTAAAATCATGCGATGTAATGGTAGTTGTGTTGTAAAAACTACAATGTAAAATCATGTGCTGTAATTGTTTGCATTGTAACATCATATATTCATTTGGCAGCAATACTTTAGAATACCTACAGCATGGCAAAGAGATGGCATACTGTACTATGTTTGCGCCAGGTTCAGAATACAGTATTTACACTACTTATCGCATTCAGATAGAAGTCAAGCAGCATTGACAAATTCGAGCAATGTACAAGGTGAATATTTTTGCCTTGAGCCTCACAATGTTTGACTGCCAGCTGGCTTTTCTAGTTAAGCGTTCTCTAGCCAAGCTCTGGAAATGTCAGTATAACCAGCATCAGAGAAGAGTGGAGTCTGCAAGATGTCCACTTCCACATTCTGGATTCTTGCCCGAAATAGTGGCTTCCTTCACCTGCAGCAAAGAGCTGTAGCAATGGGTATCATTCCTTCCAAGACCTGGACCATTACATAGAGGCTGGAGGCCACTTTCTCGACCCTCACAGGGCCTGGTTCTCTTCTGGTGGGTCTTTGGTCTTCCTGGATGATGTACGTGATCTGGAGAGCCGCTGGATGTGAACTCCCGCTCTACACTTCCAGTTTGACAGCTCATGACTTTGGGTCTTGCTTCTTGATATAGTGGTATGGATGCATTTTTAAGCTTGTGGGGAGTAACAAATGAATCTTTGTGTTGATGTTGAGCATCGGATGGGCTTTTGGCATGATGCACTGAATCTGACAGCCCACTAGATGGATAGCCAGATTTATACGCACTTCTGAATGGGTATGAAACACTATGATCACATTCTGTTTTACCATCTGTGGTAACACTGTGCTTATAGTTTACTTCTGAAACTTTACAGGCTTGATAGACAGCATCTAGCAAAGGTCTAGAGTAAAGGGAAGACTTGTGTTCCTGATGTTCAATATCTGTGCCAATACTGGGTTCATATTCACTTCCTAGAATCTTATATGGCTCGTCTTCCTCAACAGACTCAACTCTGGGCAGCCGAATGCCTGAACCAGGGGCCTCAGGTGTTTGATAAGGACCCTTCTCTGCGAGTGGGCTGCTAACAAGACTATTTAGGATCTTCTGGGCAGACTGGTAGTCAATTGGTGACTTTCTTTCCTTTTTGTTTGGCCGCTTCTCCATGAAGAACTTCAGCCAATCTTCTTGAAGTTCATCTCCAGAGCTATCTGTGCTGCTAATACCTGCCGACATCTTAATAGGGGTCTTCAAGAAAGAGAGTTGTGAGTGTGAAGTGGCCCTAGAGTCTGTAAAATAGGGATATGTCACTCCACTATCATGTGACCTTTGGTCCCCAACACTTCCAGGAGGACTGCTCCCTTCCTGAGAAGGAACAGGCCTCCTTGCATGTTCGTCCAGTACTTCAGCCCTGCCATCCATTAGCTGAGGGATCTGGAGGGTCTCTGCTTGAGACATACCCTCTGGAAAGCTTTCACTTTCCATTGAGATGTTAAATTGCTCCAGTGATGGAGAGTGCAGACCTGCTCGCTGTTTCCATGGAGTGAATGCAGTGCTTCGGCTGCTAGCTTTAGGTGAGCCTTTCAATACTTCTAGATTTTTCTCCCTTTCCAACAACATAAATGGGTCATGCTCTTGTATATCCAACCAGTCTGTTCTCACTGTTGTTGAAACACCACTAGAAACTGCACTTGCAGTACAATCAAATGTGTTCACATTGTGTGAGGACTCCATATCCAAGGGCCTTGAAGTTTCCACAGCTATATCCATGAATGGAAGAGGTGGTGCCACATGATGCAAATCAGAGGAGCTTGCCTGGCTCATTGTGTCCTTGTTTTCAAGAGAGAGGTGCTGCTTAAAGGAAGCCAGTGAGCCTGAAGTCTGAAAGGGAGAGAGGAACGTATAATTATAAAGAACACAGCCATTTCATAAGTCTAAACTACAGATGTGGGGACAAAGAAGAATGATGTTGCCAAATGTGAAAGATTGTAGACCAGGGACTTCAAACTGGGGAGCAAGCCCCCTTAGGGAGGCCTCAAGAGCTCTCGGGGGGTGCCCGGTCCCTGGCAAAAAGAAGCAATATGGTGATAACAGTGCTTTGTTTTAAGTGGAAAACATGAGCGGCAATAAGCTGCTCTATAATGGGCCATCACTAACATCTTTTCTCATTTAAATCCTAGCTTGGAGTATGGGTCAAAAGGTAAAGGACTCCAAATATTCTTCAAATCCCCATCTCCATTTCTAATAATCACACTTTGGATACTTTTACACGTTAGTAAGGCCTGCCTGACCAGAATAGTAAGTTTGGCAATCATGTATTTGATTGCATTTTTAAAACGGTAACATAACTTATTTGACATTTTTAAATGGGTCTAGACATATTTAAACATTGCCTATTTATTAGAATAATAGAATAATGTATAAAAAATTCTAAGAGGGCCCCTGGTGATTTTTATTTCACGGGGGGAGGTGCAGTATTAAAAAGTTTGAAGACCACTGTTAAAGATTCATGCTTTTCTGTTTCTATGGTACTGGAGTTGCCAGTAGAAACGGGTGCCTTCAAACACCCAAACATAAAAAAGTGTGTGTATTGATGTGGTCAATTTCATGAGTAGTGAAAGTGTCAAAGAGGCAGTCTATGGCACTTCTCCCCTGCACTTCTGTCTGAGTGCAAGTCACCAGTGTGAGTTCTGCTGCCTTAGATCTTCATGATGTGGTGTTCAGCTGGCTTCTGAAAGTAAGAAAGAAGAGGCATACTGCTGGTGCGTGTGCGGTGGGAGCCTGTTAGGCCAAACCCAACCTTCAGCAGGAGGATGGGTTAGGCCGCGGATGGTGAATGGTTGAAGTGTTTACATTTCAGTCCCCTGTATGGGCACAGTAGTATATCCTGGCTTTTGCTTTGTACGTAGTCAAAGGTGTCCCTAAAATGCTGCTCTCCAGGTTAATGCTGGATTTGGTGTCTTCCGCATGCTACATGTATGTGAAAGAGGTTGCTCCCTAATCTTGTTTTCATATTTACATAGCTACCCACACTGAACCCACTGTCTTGTATCAGTGACCCAAGTGTTTTATCATGTTCATCGGCCTTACTACACCTAGTGCACTATGACAAAATGCAGTGATCAAGAGTAGTGTAGCACAGTGTGGCCAAGCAGAACCCACAAAGCTTAAATGTGGGGAAAATGCCAGGGAGCATAAATGAGTCACATCGTTTAGGCAGATGTGAGGCAAAGAAAAAGGCAAAAGCACCTTGCAAATCAAAATGTAGTGTTCAGTGGACAAATTGGTGAAGCAAGGGGGGATGACATTGGAGCAGTGGAGTAACGCAAAATAATGAGTCAACTGCAAAATGTGATATGGGGCACCTGAGTCTCCCATATGCCACAGATATTCGATGGACATGGGCGGATTGTGGGCTCAGTAAAGGGCTGTCGCACCCCTGAAGAGTTGAGGCCCCCTTTTCACTGTAGGGGCAGCAGGGGCATGCGTTACACCCCTGCAATGGAGCAAGAGGTGACAACGGAGAAGCCAAGATAGGCAAAAATGGTGCGTCTGTGGACCCCAACTTGGCCTTGGAGTACTATTCATTGTGCCCATTCTTATCCCAGGCTTCCTGGCCGGTGCCATTCCCACTGTCGTAATCACATCCACGCCACAGAGTGTACTCTTGGCGCTCATTCATTGAGGGGGGAAAGAGAAAGAAAGAGAGAGGCAAAATCAAGTGAAAAAAGGCAAGGCAACGTCAAAAAGTGGTCAAATGCTATACACATTCCCCTGCGAAAGAAAGTTCAAGAAGCAAGACGGTATGTCTCTTGTTTAAACATGAAGTCTGAAAAATAATGGGTAAGCCATGTCACAGATAGGAGCGGGAGCACAGAAACCATCGAAAAACTGTCTAGGAGTAAATATGCCATTTTTGCATTCAGATTGTAGTAATGCCATCCATCTCTCCTCACTTTATGAATTTGTGCTTGGTATTAAAATTGACCAAATCTGGACAATAATTCGATTCACCAATTTCCCTCTCTGTTTCCTCCTTCTGGTATTATGGAGCAATGCCTGCACAAGAGAGTTGACATTATCCATGACACCCCTTAATTTGGACAATCTCACTTAAACCTATATTTTACTTCATCTAAATTATTGCCTCTGGTTAAACGAAGAAATACCCCGGTAAAAATTCCCCTGCCGAAGACACGCAGACTGGCTCTTGGCTAACATTCTGCACCAAGGGCCCAGTGGAAAAGTGACCGATACTGTTGTGTCCGAACCAAGCCTTTGCATTTACTGCTCTCTGCCTGACTTTGTTCCATTTCCCTTTCTACTTTGTGCACCTTCAATCCCGCCAGAGAGTAAGCTAAACTGGCTTCATGATACCTTAATTCTGACACCTTGAATGAACTTGCCCGATGTTTCACAGTTCCTTTCTGCAACACCTTATATGTTTTAGACAGCTGGAAACAAAATTGTGATGAGGTTATGAATCGTGTTGTATCAAAATTATATTGAAGCACACAATATAACACGTTGGAACCTAAACAATTAGGAATCCACAACGAGGATTTATCATTGCGGATGTTCCCTGACGTTTACAACAATGTAAGGTCGGAATAAAAGAAGTTGCGTTTTGCTGTAGAATATGCAACATATGACAGGGCGCAGGTTCGGAGAAAAATGTAGGTTTCAGCAGACCTATCATGGCATTGTGTCATAGCGGACCTGGCATCCTAAATTAGGTGCTGGAAAAGTACCCACAAATCTGGAATCTATTTCCAGATGTACATGAAAAATATCCTTGATTTTACTTCCCTACCATCAGTGACATTTCAAAAGTATTCTATGTATTTATCAGTCTTACAGCGATGCCATTCGGAATGGGTTAAAAAAACAAGAAAAGTCATGTGTGGGATGCTTGAATTAATCTCAACCAATATTAATTACATTGGCCTGTATTTGAGTCCACCATTCCTTTTGCTTACTGTGATACACTAGAGCGGGACAGACTTTACGCAACTCAACCATGTGTCATCTGCAATCATAGCAATAGCCAAACTGCCAGGCCACAACCCCTCTGAATGGAAACAAAAGCTTGCCCAGACCATTTCGTTAATAGACTCACCATTCCTTCCTGCGGCATCAAGGCCACCATTGATTGTTGAGATATTCAAAGCTAGAACTCTATCTTTAACCCGCTGTGCTGTAATCCTGAAAAGACTTAATCTTGGCACTTGTCAGCAGTGCAAACACAAGAAGTTATCTGATGCTGAGTGGTTTCGCCAAGCCACTCGAACCCTGGCTGGATGAACTTTGTATAGATCATGTGATGAACTTTATGCTGTAAGATTTAGTACAAATAATGCAGCAGATATTAAAAGCTTACTTCTATATCTTTCTGCTCCGGAGAGCAGGCTGGAGGGTTTGTGGCACGCTCAAGGATAAGCAATACCCATATCTGATGATTAATGTGAAACAGTTTCCTTGCTTTCCGTATATATCTTGAACGTTTTACGAAGATCTTTTAGGAGCAGTGAGGAACTGGCTCAGGAATCAGGTAGTATGCCCATGCAACACACTACCTGGAATGCTTAATACAGAATAAGCAAGCAGGTAAGCTTCGGAAAAGAATGATTATTCCCTAGCTTTTCACTGTGAGCAGCTGAAATCGATAGCTTTTATGACAAATATTTGTTAGGCAAAAAATGGCACACAAGATAAATCTTTACAGATATAGCTTACACTTTTTTGTATTGCACCACGGCTCGGTAAAACGTGGTGATTTCTTTCTAATGGTGCAAAATGATTCTGAAGATAGAGAAGGCCCTGTTTGTACGATCCTGTACTATCTTGTACTACAATTACACATTCCATGGACTCTACTTCATACTTTGAAAGTAAAAACTAAACACATGACCAAGCGGGAATAGTAAATATAATTAAATTTAACATGTAGAAATAATGCAAAAAAGTGCCTCCTCTCCCTGTTCTTTCTAAAATACGGTTTAGAAAATGTGAGACCAGTTTGAGCAGACATGACATCAAGACTCTCCTCAAGGAGACTAAGATAAGAGTAAAATCAAGTTTCAATAAAGAAGGGGGTTTCTGCCACGTAATGGAATTGATGATGAGTGCACCATTGATGGCTCAATACAACTATTTGAACATACATTTCGTGATCTTTAAAAGTACACTTAATACTTTTATTTTTGTTAATTATATGCGTCCTATGATTTTCTTAATTATTATTGACAATTTTCTTGTATTGTACTTTATTCAAATTCAAAAGTGAGCTGTTCAATACCTCTAAGAAAACGTATCTTGCCACTGATTGTTGTCCATTCCATCTGGCCTCCTTCTATTTAGGGGTTGGGACTGAAAAGCTGGTTCTAAACTGTTTTGACTTTTTATACCTTTATGTGTTTTTACTCTTCGGTTTTTACACTTCCAGAGTTGAGTATCTCTTAAATTTTAGAACTCTACTAATGACGGAGAATGGAGAAGAGACATATTTCTCCAAGGACAAGTTTAGGAACCCTGGTCCTCATCTTTAAAGGGTCTGTATGACAGCTGGGCAATTGACTATCTTTGGTCCTTACATTAGGGGTCCCAAGGCCAGAGGCAGTGTTCTGAGACGCGATGAGCCTCTCCAAAAGCTCAGCGATCCTTTGGTTCCGAGACAGCCTCTCGTTGGCCATGGTTTGAGCCTGGAGAGGGCAAGAGGGAAAAGAAGAAAGATGGAGTGATGGACGAGAGAGCACAGTAGAAATGAAGGAAAAAGAGAGGGGCGAGAGAGAGAATAAAAAAAGTCACAACACATTTCCTTTCACGTAACAGTAACAAGTAATGGATAACTCATTTTCCTAATCAGCATTGAGTAATGAGTTACCTTTATGGCCCTGAAATGCAAGACTTTTTCAAAGATAAGCTACTAACCCTGTGGCAGATCATTAAACGAAAAAAATACACAAAAGATCTAACAAACATCTTAAATGCCAACTAGGTATAGTAGATGATAACACTGGTTTGCGCTTTGGTGCCCCAGCAATGTCCGAACTGCCCTTAGCATCGGATGGCACAGGGGTCCAGATCCTCCTATTTCTTAGTACCGTGCAATGCAGGTACTAAGCTAAAAGCTAATTAAGTGGACTATCAATTAGTGGACTAGACTGTTGCTTTTGGAGCAGGGCTAAGGTTAATTTTCATTTGGTTGGTCCTTGTGTGCAAGTATGTATTATTTAGCATTTATACAATTTGGAATAGATTGTTTTTTGCAGTTTTATAAAGTGCGAACTCAACGAAAGGTATTGGAGCACCTGTTACATTACACAAGGACACTTTTTTTTTTTTAAGCATGACGAGATAAAGAAATTTGGCCAGATTCCTAAGATGTTGAGCCGACGCCGAGACACGAACATGGTTCCCACGATGCAAAGACTGCAGCTGTGGGCGTTACCTCACATGCTGTTTCCTCAGCAGTACACAGACAAGAAGGTATCTGAAGATGATCGGTTTCCCCGCGGCACTCGAACCCTGACTGGATGAACTTTGAATAGATCATGTGGTGAACTTTGTATGGATATGCTGTACAAAAGGAGAGTTTCGGTAACTAGCACAATTGCAGATGCCATGGCTAACATACTCCCAAGGTATTGGGGTAAGGTTGGTAAGGTGCTGTTGAGTGAGCATTGACGCCTAGACAGTTCACTTAGTACACAAGTTGAACTGAATGTGGCCCAAAGTACACACCAGTGGCTGAGACTATATCAAACATTCCAGCCATCACTTTGTTGTATTTCTAAACTGAGACAGTTCAATAAGTTATCATAAGTTACAGCGTGGTTTCAACAAACAGCTGAAAAATGCAGGTCGCTGTTTTTTAAGCTTTCTCTACACATGACAACCACCGGTTACCATAGAGCACTGCTCCGGCTTTTAATTAATCAATTTGCTAAGAAAGGGAAACACTTTCAGCAGTAATGTAGTGAGCTGCGAGAACACAACCGTTTACTTTGGCTTCGCCTCTCTTTATTGTGTTTAGCTACAAATGGGAAAGTTAGTTGCAGGTGGTGTCAGGCTTGTGACCTTGAAGAAACGAAGCCGCAACATCAGCGTGTCGAAATAACTAACCCTTGAGGAAAGTGCATCTGTCAGAACTCGAGTGCACGCTGCTAATGCAGCCTTACGTCTAAAACAAGTCTTGTGAATGGGGCTCTCCTGGTTGATGTATCTGATCTCCATCTCAGATGTATTCTCCACTCACTCGGGCACTCAGCAATCCTCATTTCCCAACCCCTTTTTGACCCCCATCCCAAAAAGAACATGCGGTGCTATAGAAATAAAGGCTGCAGTTCATTCACATTCCCTGACATACAACACACCATAAACGACACAAAGAGTCTTTTTTCATAATCACACCAGCATGATTCTTGATTTTGGCGGAGAAGCCCTTCCTCGGGTTTTTGGCTTAATCTTGCTACCGACTCTGTTAGAAAACGATTGAACCCATGCCGGGCGGCAAGTGCCGTGCATGCCAATAGTCTTCTCCTCTTAATTGTTTACTCCCTCACTGGGGCCCTAGTCGTATGGCCTTCGGAGGCCCACTGGGTCATAAGGCACTCCTTGTTTTACTGTAGTGAGATCACTTGCTCCTGCCAAACTACTTGCCCACACTGCATTTCACGTTCCTCTAAATTCAGGATTATTGGATTTATGCGGCAGGGGAGGTCTAAATTACGTGGCAGGGTTGACTAAAATCATGTGGCAAGAAAATGCAAATTATGTGGCATAATGCGGCATATTTTGCCATAGTATTAATTATTTTGTCATTTTTATACATGCTAACACTGTCTTGACAAATATTTCACCTTATTAGTACCAGTTTAAGAGCCAAGTACAACAATAAGCAGTTGAAAGATGCCCCCTATGCAGAGACATCTGCTGCCACGTTTTTAGTAACTTTTGATCCGTTTGAGCCAGACACAATTTTATTTGTTAAAATATACAGATTATGCAGCGGATGATCGATTACGTGGCCAAAGCGGTAAATCCATAACTATGCAGAAAAAATGCAGCAGCAGCAGGATCGCATAATTCCAGTGGCTCTGCCTATATTACCCTTGCAAATACAACTTCAACCTTCTGCCACTGACATACCAGCAGCCTTTTCCTTAGCTGGAAGGGGCCACCCTTCTCATCACTGCATCTTTGCGGCATCTGTTTTTATCGGCCACTTTCTTTGATCTTCCACATTTTCTGCTTGGGTGACCTCCCCTGGAAGTGGCATACACATGCCTGAATATACATACTGCTCCCGATTTGCATTCGCCTTTTTGAAATGTCCAGCAGAGTGCTGTTGCCCCTTAGTAGCCTCTGCTCCACACACAAGCACTGATGTTCTGCCCTCCTGACTAGCTGTCTTGCCCACCCTTGACGGGTGTAGCAAAAGGACTGCTGTTTTTTCTCCTATTTACACTATCCCTGACTGCCACCATCTTGTGTGTGTAGCCCTCTAAGTCCTCATGATCCCATTCCATGTTAGGCCTCATCTGCATGTTTAGCCTAAATCCCTGGCCGGACTGCAGCCAAGCAACCCTTTGGAACACCCTGTTCGCTTAATATATTCCAGATTCGTAAAGCTACAGCACCACCACCTTTTGTGAGAATTTCTCTATTTATTTGCATGCCATTATCCTGAATACTTTCAACCGGTTCTCTATGCTCCTATCTTTCTTGAACCTATACCTCTCTTTCTTGTCATCTTTTGGTTGTCTTGAAACGAATGAGGCCCATCTTGCTGCACTTCCAGTACTGTAAAGATATAAATCTACTCTTTGCACCACATTCTCTCTTTTATGGATAGTAGCATTATGCTAGCTAACCCAGTCGCCTTTGACACCATCAGTCTCTAGGAGGAGGGCTTAAGTATGATGTAGCCCATTGCCCAGACAATTTTGAGTTTGCGTGCTCTCCTAACCATGCTGCTGTCGGTCTCTCCCAGTGCACACGGGTACATAACCCAGTACCCCTGCAGTCCTTAGAATGACCCCACCTCGGGGAGGGGGGTGGGGCGGTAGGTCAGGCAGGACTGAGCTCTGCTGACCCGAAGTTTTGCCCATAACTCCTGCATGGAATTAACCCTGCTTGCTTCAGGCTACTACTGAACACCGTTGGTAGTAGCATTCCCTGAAGGTATAGACCGCACAACAAAACGAAGAAAAAGGCAATGTAGCAGATAACAAGTACAGGCGTGAGTAAAAAATCCAATTGTAAGTATATCGGGGTGCTAAGATAACATCAAACACCTACTACCAAACGGTGCTATCTGAAAGTTCCAAAGAACATGCACCTTAACATTTATGAAAGCGCTGTTACAGCACAACCTTATTGGTTATAATAGATCCAAGATACATGTATTGGATATTAATATATCATAACCCCAACTGATCAAATCCTAAAGTCCAAAGGTGAGTATAGTATAATCAACTCCCATACAGGTTTTCAGAGGTACTCCACCGTCATCATCCATAGAAAATTCTTTTTATTGAAGTAAACAACGTTCCCAGCAATTATTGAAGCCAACACGTGTTTCGTCTGTACATATCAGTATTCAGACTTTCTCATGGCAAGGTAGTTCTGTAATAAGCCAAAGGTACAAGGCAAAGACGGGTCATCCGTACCAATAATCCTGTGGTATGCACTGTAAGTTCCTAGGACAAGTCGCAAGTCCCAAGTATCGGACAATACTTTAATGAAGACTAGTGGGGACCGGTCGTGATGACGTCCAAAGTAAAATTCACAAGTGATAACCCTTATTCAAGAGTCCATTCCTAAATTGGCAAAGTAACATCAAAGGGCCCGACCTTAATAAGTCAGTACCTAAAAGAACAAAGTAGTCGACACCACGCTGCTCGTGCGTTGCGGTCTGTAAAGCATGTACAGACGAAACACGTGTTGGCTTCAATAAAAATATTTTTCTATGGATGATGTTCGTGGAGTACCTCTGAAAACCTGTATGGGAGTGGATTATACTATACTCGCCATTGGACTTTAGGATTTGATCAGTTGGGGTTATGATATATTAATATCCAATACATGTATTCTGGATTTATTGTAACCAATAAGGGTGTGCTGTAACAGTGCTTTCATAAACACTACTGAACACCACCCTGCAGCGGGTTGGGCCGTGCTAGCAGCACCCCTTGGTATACCTGTGCCATGTGCATGGTGCCTCTGCTCCCTATCTAGTCCAAAAGACTGTTGCGAGTATCCATGGGATCACCTTGAGGGATGGTAGGCCATGTGCAGTGAGACCCTTAGTGGAGTTGTGCCATCTAGGGGAGAAGATGTGGCTTAGTGGCTGCAGCTGTTGACTTTAGATCATGGACACCCACATTTGAATCCTTAATCTTGGTTTCGGTGCTTTGCTCAGCATTGCGAGAAGCACAGTAAATCACTAAATCATCCTCTGCCTTAAACTTGAAATCTGCACATGACGTACACTATCTCGTAGATCGTAGAACCAGGCCTCTACATAATATGCAGCACTCCGTTACTTTCTAGCTAGTTTTACACCATCTAAAAATGAATACATAAATCTATGTCAGGCACCCATGCCCGACAGGCATGACCATTGCATTCCTAGATTGTGTCAGTAAAGCAAGGCCACCTTAAATAGTGCTTGGCCGCCTGCTCCAGCTTGTCCTGTTAGAGATGTGCTTAACTGACCACTGAATTGCCCAAAATTACTGCCTCCTATGCCTTGTTAGGTTCTTGCGCACTGCACTTGCTGCGTCTGCTTGCCAACAGCATTCTGTGTCTGACCTATTACACTGACACCAGAAATGACTTGGTACTGTCCCAGTAACTAGTCCACAAAATAGCCAGTTGGTTGCCGTGCTGGCCCTATATTTGCAGATAAACTGTGTCCCTTGCTTGCATGCAATACGCTGTTGCACACTGCTTTGCCTGCCTGCTGAAGCAGCTGCAACTGTGTCTGCGCTTACTGTTGCCAAACCCCTTGTTCCCGCAGGTCTGCCCCAAGGACCCTTGATTTATCTGTAGCTGTTGCTCCTTGTCCCGTCCTAGGCATCCTAGAAACAGTCAGTGCACAGCACCCCCCAATGCTACAACCAGGAACAACAGATGACGCCCTGCCAGGCGGCACCCACACTCATGAGGCCTGCAGCGGGAAGCGCCTACTCTCACTTAGTGCCATCACGACTGAACCATTTGGTGCTGCCACTCACTGGCACCTCACTCCTGCAAGGGTGGCCCACGCCATCATCATCCATTGTGGTACCTGCAAAGGACATCGTGCAACCCCTGACGCAGCCTCGCCTGCCAATGCTGCATACCAAGTACCACAACACCGGTGCTCCAGCTTTTGTCACAACCACACCTCATCATGGGCATTAACCAACAAGAGGATGTGCACGCTGTGCCAGACACACAAGGACCACTTCTGACTAGCAGTGCCTCTACTTTAACACATCATTCCAGTCCATGCCATCGGGGTGCATCTAAAGGGTTTCCGCCCTTCAGTGAACTCAGCGGCCCTGCGATCGTGGCCCCACACTGGCACGTGTGGTTTGTGCGTCTGAACAACTACTTCAGAGCAACAAAAGAGACCAAACATTCCCTGCTACAAAACAATCTGGGTAGGAAGTCTTTAAGCTGTTTCGCAATCTCCACGACACGGTTGCCAAAAATTATTAAGACAAGGCCATCACTGCTGTCATATATACTTCGATCTCCAGATGAATCCTGATTTTGAGAGGTTCAAGCTCTACCAAGCCCGACAATTCAAAAGGGTATTCGTTGACCTCTTCTATACCCACCAACGTGAACTCGCCAGCACCTGTACTGACGACGATCCACAGAAAGAAGTAAGGGGTCAAATCATCTAAGGTTGCCAGTCCTTTGGTCTGAGGCGCCACATACTCTGCCGGTTTCAACAGGCTACTGGATGAGATCTTGACACTTGCCCATTCCCAGAAACTATCCAACGGCCGGAAGAACCAGATTGAAATGGTATGCCACCCCTAAACCCACATCACAGACTATTAAGACAGTAATGGCTAAGGCAATTTCCAAAGGCCCCCTCACCGAAGCACACTCAAACCTGTCCAAGACAAAAACCTCTACGGCTACTGTGGGTTTCCATGCACCTGCTCCATGAATACCCAGCCAGAGGCAAAACCTGCTGGATATGCCAAAGCTCAACCACATCCTGAAGTCTGACGTAGTGGACACTGGCCACAAGCAGTCCATGGGCGTTGCACACCCAAGCCCTAAGAAGTGGGAGTGATCACACAAAAGCAAACAACGGCCCCAGAAGGAGCTGCCACCACCTCCACTCCCAGCTATCCTGCAACCGAAGATGAAGACGACAAGATATTCCTGATCTCATGGACCCAAGAACCAAGGCAACCATCATGATGAGCCCTTCCCACTTGTCAAATACACATTGGACATATACCGGTAACGCCCTTACTTGACAGGGGCGTCAGTCAATGTCACCAGCCTGGAGCAGTTCCAAGCCCTTGACCCCTGCCCCATTCTACTTCCCACCACACCCAGAATATTTGCCTATGGTAGTTTGTCATCTATCCCGCTAGCTGGAGTATTCACTTAATCCATCTCCCATGGCGCCCATGCCTGCTCGACAAAATTCTTTATCACCTCCTTGGACTCAGAAACTCTCCTCAGTTGTGACACTGCTGAGGGCCTACAGCTCTTCCATTTCACTGCAGCCATTGCGGACCTCTCCAATGATGTCATCCCCCTGCTCCTTGACTTTCGACGCATCTTCAAAGGCCTGGGCTATTTGAAGTGTCCTCCAGTATCTCTCCACATT
This sequence comes from Triturus cristatus, assembly GCF_964204655.1. Classification (NCBI taxonomy): domain Eukaryota; kingdom Metazoa; phylum Chordata; class Amphibia; order Caudata; family Salamandridae; genus Triturus; species Triturus cristatus. The sequence goes on from NC_140592.1 coordinate 487,732,147, forward strand.
GACCCCACAGTTCGCCCCATTGTACTAAGGCACAGCAGAGTCCCATTCCACCTCCGCACTGCTGTACAGGCGGAACAGCAAAAACTTGAGGATGCCGAAATCATCAAAAAAGTGTAAGGTCTCACCCCGTAGGTATCTCTCATGGTAGTCATGAACAAGCCTAAACAGTCAAGGAGCATCCGTATTGGCATAGACATGTGTCTTTACAACAGGGCCATATGAAAAGAATGCCACATTTCTCACACAATCTATGACCCGATCGCCAACATCAACAGCTCCAACTGATTCTTGAAACTTGACTTGAACTCGGGGTACCATTAACTCGAACCGCAAGAAGACAGCAAATATATCACAACTTTCTCCACTCACGATGGCCTCCACAGCTAACTGAGGATCAACCTCGATATATCATCAGTGGTGCAAGTTTTCCAGAATGCCATTCAAGAAGTCCTTGCGGGGTTTGAGGGGGGAATCAGTATCAGCGATGACTTCCTTATCCACACCTCTACCCTCGCAAGCCATGTCCCCCACCTGTACACAGAACTTAAGCAAATTGACTCAGCCTCCTCACATTCTATTGTAGAAAATGCCAGTTCTTTTGCCAAGAAATGGAATTCTATGGCTACATATTTTCCAACACTGGCATCAAGAGTGACCTTGCCACATGCATTGATATCAAAGTAGCAGCGACACCATCCACCGCAGTAGAAGTCTGAAGTTTCCTTGGCCATGCAACATACTGTGGGAGATACATACCCTACCTGGCGACCCTGGATGGCCCGTTGAGAAACCTCACCAAAACATTGACTCCCTGGTCATGGGGAAAGGGGAACAGGACACGTTTCAAGCCATCAAGGCTCTTCCCCAAGATACGGTGATGGTCTACTTCGATCAAGCAAAGGAATCAGTAATAGTGGTGGATGGCAGCACCATCAGCCTCAAAGCTGTCTTAATGCAGCATGCTGGTGATGACTGCCGGACACCTGTTGCATTCACCAGCAAAGCCCTTACAGAGAAGTGCTATGCCCACATCGAAAATTGAAGCAGTTTTCATCAAGTGGGACTGCCACCGTTTTCCCCTCTACCTCTACAGCCATAACAGACCACAAACCACTGATATCACTCTTCACGGGTACCTTACACACCTCGCATCAAGAAATGGTCCCTGCGGGTCCAAAAGTGCCAGCTAACAGTAGGTTACAAGCCAGGATGTGACAATCCCCCTGACTACTTTGGCAGGCACCCATGAGAATCAGCTTGCAGTTCCCATGGCTCCCTGTCCGATCGTTGGTTGCCCCAGAATTATCAGTCTGCAAGGCATTGCTAATGCTACCACCTCAAATTGATGCATTCTGAAGACTTGGGAGGTTGTCAAGTCAGGAAAGTGGAAACACCTACTCCGGGACATGGAAGGCACAATGACACCACCCAGAACGACCTGTCCGCACTGTGAAATATCCACAATTAATTCAGTGCCACCGAACCAGGCCTCCTCCTGAGTGGCCACTGAATCGTCATCTCTCATTCGCTGAGGCCAACCATAATGGCCCTTGCACACATGGGATACCAAGGATGCACAAAAACAAAGGCACACCTGTAGCAAAAGGTCTGTTCACAGCTCTGGATGCCAAAGTTAAGGATATGATTGCCATATGTCTTTGGTGCCAAGTGAGCAAGTCTCCGGACCAACCTCCTCCAATCACAACCGCCCTAGCACCGGCCGTTGGTGCAACATAACTAGTAGTTTTTAGGCCTCGCTGAGCCCAGCGCATGTGTTGGCTCGGAGAGACATTTTGTATGTGGGCTTTTCAAAGTGCTGCTGGCTGGCCTAACGCTTGCGTTCACGCGATCGTGCACGCGCGCAGCCGGCCCGCCAGCAGCACTTTGAAAACTCGTGCGTCATCGCGATCACTTTCGCTTTCAGAGCGATCACGATGACGCACGCGCACACACAACTCCCGCTTCTCCCCCTCTCCCACCACATATTGCGTCTCCGGCCGCTCGCGCGCGGCCAACGCTTGTTATTCATTCACTTTGAAACTAGCCCTTCTCTCTTTAGAACAGCTCTGTACAGCACTGCCAACGAAAGAAAAAAACGGTATAATTTTATAAGTATATTTTAATTTCTTCATTTAATGTAATCTTCATGTAATGTCTTCAAGTGAGTGAATTCATCTGCAGAGCGCCACATCATTTTGTCCTCTTATCGCTTCAATAAGGATGTAAGCTCTATAATCGTGCCTCACACATTCTGATTATTGCAGTAGAACTGCCCCGCCAAACTAACTTCCCCCACATCCAACCCCCTCCCCGATTTAGTGTTTACTTAAGTTCGGCAGGTAAGGACAGACTTCTTTCTGCTCGACCTTAACTATAGTGTCTTCCCACTTCTTAATTACATTAGAGACAGTCGGGTAATGCTCTAGCTGGCGATGCATCTGTAGAACTTGCAATAGCCGGTATTAAATAGCTAAGATGGGTGGGGCAGACTCCGCCTTTCATCTTCAGGCGGACTTTTGAGATGGCGATAGCAGCGCCAGTTCTTTAAAATAATTCATCTGGGTGTGCCTCACAAACGGCCCATTTTGTTTTTGCTCAGGTTGGGGAATGGCTTGTTGTTTAATTACACTGTTATCGAACCCAACAGAGGCACCCAAGCTCAGTGTAAAAGCATCATTGTTTTTTGCTTTTGTTTGCATATTTATATAGCGCGAACTCGACCCGAAGGTATTGGAGCGCTTTACACAAGCACAGTTTTTACATTACACGTTCAAGAACGGGGAGATTAAGTGATTTGCTCAGAATCACAGGATGTGGACGCAACCTCGAGCCTCGAATCTGGTTTCCAGCACCAAAGTCGGCAGGCTAGCCGACGGACCACATCCCCTCCCCAGTTATATCCATCACAATTGTTATTGTGATGGATATAATCACAATGTATTCTACATGTCCCACGCCCCCGGGGTCTAACACAACCGGTTATTCAAAAACGCATTCATGTGGTGAGAAACACTGGTGAAGGGCACAAGATTTGTGATTAAATGTATGGAGTTTTCTGTATATAGAAGAAGAAAAACGTTTCCATATGGGAAAAGAACCGCCTAATACTTTCCTTACTCCTCCAAAAAGTTACTACACACGTAACGTTTGTAGTTTCTGTTCTGTCAGCTCCCTCACCACTGATCCCTCCGAAGGTTTAGAGCAAACTTTGCTTATTTTGTGTTGGTGATCTGGTGGTCCCTGCAGGATCTGGCACCATGCCTGATTGAGAGAGTGGGTACTTCACCCTACTAACCTCTTGAAACCTACCGCACAACAATGGGCTGTCTGCAGTGGCCTCTAATCTCTCACGAAAGCAGACTCCTTACAATAAACTGATGCCACATGCTCCCAGCTGCCTGGGTCACTAGTGCCCATGTCAGTGGTGCTCATGATGCCACTCTTTGAATGAAGGAAGTCAGTGTGCCACTTCCGGGGTGTATAAGATGTCATATTACCCTAAGCATTGAGGCCTTTTTAGGTGTGGTCTATTGACAGCTTTTAGCAGTCTGCTGAGGAAGGCCTAGGTTGGATGATACCAATACTTACAGGGCGCATTGGGCCAGCCCGTTGCTTACCATTGGTTGGCTTTCTTGTCAATATAATTTTCTGGCTTCTTATTTAAAGGATTTCTTTCCGCCTCTTGTATTTATATCTCTCCTGAAGCATACCTTCCTTATATTCCTTTTGAATGGTTGGCTTCTATCCCTCCACTGCTCACACTATGGGAACTATTTTTCCTTTTTCTTTAGCACTCCACGGAAGTGCATCTGTTTTCTTGTTCTCTGAGGTGGGCTGCTTCCATCCATGGTCCATCTCCCCAGCTTGTCCTTTGCTTCCACATCCCCATCTTTTTTTGCTTTATAATTTTATTTTTCTCCTTCCTGTCTCATACTTCGCCACAGCTCCCTTGCCAACCATATCCCCATTGACCCCCTACCGTTGACCTCTCCTCACCTGCTTATCATTTTTTTTGCCACTCCTTTTGTAAAGGTTCTTCCCTGCACCTCTAGTTACGGACGTCTTTCAAAGAAGAAAACAAAATATGCGTTTTAAAATTTTTGTGGGAGGGCTCGCCAACTACAATTTGCTACTGGACTGTTCATTTTCCAAAGCACTCTTTCATGCACATTCATGTGATTATTATTTTTTTTTTAATTGGCGGCTCTAAGATTGTTTGCCATCTTGGAACGGTAAATTAAAAAAAAACTGGCTGCTGTATCCAGCTGTAGTTGACGTTTACACATGTATACTTCATCACAATAGGTCGCCATCACATTGTTGCAGTAAGGATATTGTGCTGCATAACTAAATACTTATAAGGTCCCAAAGGCGAGACCTATTGGCAATGCCAATGCCAATGCTTGTTTATTATATAGCGCAAACTTATATCAGGTATCAGGTACCAGAGCGCTTTACATGAGCACCAGTTGCGTTACACAAGGACACATTCATTTTTTGTAAGGACGGGGAAAGTAAGTGATTTGCCCAGAATTACAGGATGTTGAGCGTCATTGTTGAGACTTGAACCCGGTTCCCCAGATTACAGATTGACCGCCCTAGCCGTTAGGCTACATCCTCTCCCCAAGTGTGGACTTTGGTGCTCTGCCTGATAGACATCACATGCTGGTCGTGGTGGATGCTTTCTCCAAGTTTCTGATAGTGGAGGTACTCGAAAACAACACATTTGAACACACCAAGAAAAGCCGCGACAAAATATTTGCACTCTTTGGAATCCCAAAAAATCCTTAAGATGGACAATGCTCCCCCCCCCTTTCAAAGCCAAGACTTCAAGGAATACCTCCAATTCCTTGTTGTCACTCACAAGATCACCACTGGTGACCCCAAGCCAGGGGCGAGGTGGAAAGGCTAATGCGCGCGCTCAACAAAATCATCTGCATAGCATCTGAACAACAAATCGATGTGGAGTACACTATCCCAAAGAAAATTGGCACATACTGGAGCACTCCACATAGCACCACTCAAAGAGCACCAGCAGATGTCCTATTTGGAAGGGATGCATGTTTGAGACAACATCCCACACGCTGACGGGTCGACCGCAGAGCCTCTAATTATGGCAGCCACCGATTGGAGGAGAACACTAACCTGGCCCGCAGAGCCCGAAAATCAAGCATCAACACAGAAGACTACGGTCTGGTGCATCATTGGCACCCCAGAGGGAAGTTCTGACTCCTGTTTGAGACCTGTTCAGCAAAGTCACGATGGTGACAGCCTGGAACTACTCTGATAGGGTCACAAGGAATGTGTCTGCATTTACCAAGTGGCACCAGCAAACTCTCAGAGGGCTTGGAACTCATCCACCAGAGGGAGTGGGAGGAGGATCGAAAGATGGAGCAATAAAGGAGCAAAGTACCACCCTGCCCTTCAATCCCATTAGCGCCACCCAGCCCAGAGGCGGCCAAATAGCCGCAAGCACGCTTAAAGCAATCCAAGGAGACCCGTACCAACTGAGACCCACCATCACAAAACCAAAGAAGTTAGAGGATTATGTTTGCCAATGATTTTTGGGTACTAAAAACCCCAGCATCTGTGGAGCAGTGACTGTTGATAAACACTTAAATACAAAGAGAAGAACAGTGGACCATCTAAGCAACCAATCAGGCACCAATCCAATACAGTCACCAGTACAAATTTATCGGATGAAGACATAGTTTCATGTGTGCACATTCTCCAAAAGTGCTCACTGTCCAGGAGCACTCCCCTGTTACCAGAGGTAACCAAAATGTGTTTGGCGGTAGGAAAACGCCATTTACGATATTGTGCCGGACTAGCGAATAAGAAAGTATTTGACTACATTTTTTATATGACCTAGGGGACAATATCCACATTTGAATTGAATGGTTGTGGCTATCATACCACGTAAGCCATATGCCCGACTATATAGCAATATCAACAAATGAGTCTAATATCACGGAAGGACAACAAACTATTTTTGGATTTGATTAATTGGACTACGCACCGGCACAGATGGATAAGCGCAACACATTTGTTAGTGGAATTTAATGGTCCGAATACCATCCCAGTTGCAATACAAACAAAATTCTAAACATACTTTTGGGACAAGGTTATCACGCCAAACCCGCCGTCTATCTGCCTACATTGCCCTGAAGAAGTCCTGGTTTATGGACGAAACGTGTTGGCTGTTTGCGTTTTAAAGAATGAAATAAAGAAAAACTTGACCAGTGTACAACGACTGCATGGATCCTTAGTGAATTATTATTCAAAGGACTTTTCTAAATATTGCTGCAAAGTGGTGCATCTCTAAGTTTGTTTTCATGTTGATAAACACTTGCTTGCTGTGGGCTGGAGGTGGGTGGGGTGCTGCTCACTCCTTGACTCATACCCAGCCCCTTCTTGCTGGCAGTCCTCTTCTTTCCTGCACTACCAATGTCTTTGATGGCTACTGCTCCTTAGGGTCCCTACTCCTCCTGCTCCTGGCTCAAACTCTGAACCTTGATCGATGCTCCCCTCTTGCACGGCTGCTGTCCTCTACTGCTGCTGGTCTTGTTGGGGCTCCTGTCATTCTGCAATCCTTCGTAAACCATGACCAGTATTCCACAGCAGTGGTTCAACGTCTTCTTCACATTGATTTCAGAAGAGGCTGGGTGCTCCCTTTTTGTAGCTTAGCACCCTGACCGGGTTGGCCAGTTCAAAGAGTTCAGCCTAATCACTGCGTAGCATTTTCTGCACCCCCGGTTCCATATTACATCCGTGGTAGGCCAGTTACCTCCATCTGCCCTGTTGGCACCTCACCTCACCACACCTCACTGCAATCACCCAAAAACTGCATGCAAGCAAGAAACAAACACCCTTAACATGAAACGGGCAGTCGACATGACAATGAAAGTAACTGCACAAGGAACACAGTAGCGGTTATTCTTAAGAAGAGTTGTTTCATTACATATACCTTTACTGTTTACTGATATTGTTTCTGGCCTTGAAGCTTTTCAACATGAACCTGGGGTTCAGAGTGCTTTCTATCGAAGTGGAAGCCAGGCAGGCCCTGTAAGATATTTGTGCCCAAGTGCCGGTATAAGTACTCATATTGCTGCTGTCCATGCTGTATATGTTCTGTGACAATGGAGGAAGCTTGCACACCTCCTGACCATGATCTACCAGTTCAGTGTAAGTGTGCCACACACCTATAATGGTAGAGTCTGTGCATTTTGAGCTGTGTCTTTGCATTTGGATCTGCATTTGATACTTTAAATGACATATGAAATTGACTTGCAGATATGATGACTGTATAGAGCCTATGATGTTTTATGTACCCCTAGCACGTAATTGCAGACTAGTTAGTATATTGGTGGTAACCGAAAAATACTTTTATCTGATTTACAAATCGTTTAATTTTATTTGTCGTGGCCTTATTATATGCTTATTAAACTAAAAACAACTTCAAGTATTAAGGTGTGCTACTTCCTGGAATCCTAAACCTTTGGTAAATCAATATTCTTGTGCAAGGATTTACATGCTTTACTGTTCTTACATCCTTGCCATGATTCTAGTCAGATAGATCAAGGCTGGGGCTCGTAGTTTCTAACAAATCTCTCATGGGTGGATTCACCTTCTTATAAATTACAACTGGGTTTTTGGGAAGTAAGCTACCATTAACCTGCTATTTTTTTAGCACAGTCCAATGTTTCTCTAAGATCTTTAAAAAAAATGAAGCTACGCTAAGAACGATCAGCCTGTCTAGAATCATGGCAAGGTTTTAGTGGTTGTAAGACATATCAAGGTGAATACTGTTTGGATATTAAAGCTGTAAATACCTGCTCACAAATATATAGCAGGAAAATGAACATAGCTTTAAAATGCAAAACTGATCATGCTGTGTATATAATACTGTCCCCTTGTCCTAAACCATATGTAGGGAGTATGACTCTCCCAGTACATAAAAAGGATTTTGCAACATCTCAGAATGATTAAAAAAACAGAAATTACTTACCCTGAGGCAAAATATTTTGAAAGAGTACATTGTCCCAAAATCTCCAAGAGGACAGAAAAGGAGATGACACTGAGAAGATTCGAGTGCAAGTACATTTTGAACCTACTTACTAAAGAACTATTTGATCTTAATTGTGATGAGGAACTGTTCACACATTTGTAAATTTAGGTATCCCCTCTTGTGAACCCGTTTTGCATGTTTTTAATCCAAACTTTTTAAATATTTCAAGGTGATGGCTGACACTTTATCCTAATTGGGTGAATTGATATTCATAGCTGTAACTACAGAAACTGAATTGTGACCCCAGTTTATGTTAAAAAATGAATTCATAAAAATATTTATGATATGACGAATCATGCCCACTTGGGTGGAACCTTTGAAAGTAGACTGTATTATTGGTATAAATCTGAAAAAAGTATGAGGAAATGTGATTATACATGATAAGATTACATCAAATACATTTAACTGTAGTAAGCCCACCGAGGCATGACATTTTTGTTGAGACTGTCTTTGATTCAGTCACAGGTGTGATCAATATCATAGATATTATTGACTCACTGTCATATTGGGAATATATCCAGATTGAGTATGTTATCACACCAAATTATGTGCACTTTAAAAGTACATGAATGCACTATTGTAATTTCTCTTAAAATGCTTAAAACGTGACTGAGGACGCCTCTGCAATGAGATGAGAGCATTATTTTTTCCATGTTCATGAGATGACAAATAATTCAGAACCATTAAATTATTATTTATGAGGAGTAATATGAAGCACGGTTGATTATTTAACTGTGAAACATGAATGTTTTTCTTATATTTAAGAAAAATTGTGTCTGCAGTTTAAGCATTATCTCCGTATCTATGATGGTCATATTATTTTCGGGGTTATTTAAAGGTTGTGTTTTCAATATGGTGGTTCATCGTGAGCATTGTTCAAAAGGTGTGGATGGTTAATGGGTGCACTTTGGAATAAATCAATTTACACTGGCCTTCTACTGAAAGCAAGGATTTGCAAAATATATGTGTGTGTGTGCATGTGTGTGTGTGCGTGTGAGTGTATATAAATGCAAATAAATGATGTTTAGACATGACTCCACTCACAATTATCTCCAGTTTCTCCTCCAGGAAGTGGTTAGTGAGCTGCGTGCTGGAGTACTCCTCTAGCAGCCTGCAAGAAAGAGAAAATGACACCAGTGACTGTGAGTTCCTCAATAAGGTGCATATCTTGAAGGTGGCTTATCTCTTGCGTATAGCATCACAGCTAGACCACTATAATGTTAAAACGCTATTGCGTTGGATGGTAGTCATTGCCAGATCATGGAAAAGTCCACTTGGCGAACTCTGAGGTTGCACTAGCATTAGTACAAAGCTGCATTATTAGCACTGAAAGATGACACTAGCTGGTGAGGTTCAGCTTTTTTCCAGTACCCATTGTTTGGTAATTTTCTAAATCAACATAAAGGAAGGCACAATAAACAATGATCTCAGTTTAATAAATCTTACTCCAAAGGTGGGAGATAAAAACATTCCTTTTCATTTCTCGTTTATCTGGATCACAACAATCAGAAAAGCATCCTTTACTCATAGTTTAACTAAATTGTAGTAACACCACTACCATGCCTCTCTAAGAGCCCATCCAATCTAGGTTTCAAAACCTGGAAGGAGGCTTCAAAGACCAATGCTATTCGACAGTGGTTTCAATGTCAACTTTCAAAATGACCCACCTACACATGTAAACTCGGTAAATAAATCCCCTCCAGGTAAATTTCTATAAGTGCTTCCTGTCCATAAGTTTGAGTCTTTCATCAAAAGTTAGAGCTTACAATCCTTTCAGCAAATCCTTTCAACTAGCCTTTGAACTAACTTGATCAGCACAATGTGGGGCAGATATTAAGACATTTTTCCTGGGCTACTTTTTGCTCCAGTTTATTTGACCATTGTCTAAAAAGGGGTTGAATAATTCAAAAGACACTGTATATTAAATTACATGCCTATATCAAATATTGTGATATAAGTTAATCATTTACTCTAAAAACTTTAAACACCTACAAAGTGACTGCTTTCAGGGCAGGGGTGAAATGTTGCATGAGATCAGTGCTTCTTTTTTTTTTAAACAATAAATAAATACACAGGCCAAAGATTTTCTCAGGAGCCACTCCCAGTCCTGCAAGCCTCTTTTTTCACCATTCTCACTTCCTGTCTCTCTATCTCTATCTCTTTTGCAAGTTCCTATTCATCCCTACTTGCTCCTTTTTAGGCCTCGGTTGGAGAGCAGCAGCGCGTATGCACTGCTCTTGGCATCCGAGAGCTTCTTGGAATCAATACAGATTCCGAAGCCCTCGGAGGCGGAATTGAAGCCCCGCCCATCTTTTCAATTGGCTAGCATCAGCTTCCATGCAAAACGCTGGCTTTTGATTGTAAAGGAGGCTTCTTAGTCCCTCCTTGTTGCTGCCTTGTCTCCTTTTGGGCACGCTCACCGGGATTTGATCTTTTACCGGCGGCGTGACACTCTCCCCTTCATTACTCCCTACGCACTTTTTTCTTAGCCTTCGGCTGTGGCAAAGTCAGCCGCGTGTTTACTTTCATATCGCGCTTTAACTTACAGTGAAAGCGCGATGCAAAAATAAACACGCGGCTGCCTTTGTGGTACCGCACTTGTTAGAAAAGAGTTCACTGTTGCACGAGGATATCGCCTTGGTCCCCTTGAGACATGCTTCGCCTTCGTTCACAATACACATTACCCAAGTATACGTAGAGAGAACCAAAAAGCTGTTTGAAGGGCTGAAACATTCCACTGTTGTCTTGGCTAAGCCATGTCCCACGCTCGCCTGGGCGCTGCTGATAATGCTTCGACTGTGGGTTGTCTCAAACGAGCCACTTCAGGCTGAAACCAAGGCAGCGGCGGTGGCAGGCTCCGTGCTGTAGCACTCCTGGTGCCTGGGGTGGCGCAGCGCGCATGTCCCCCTTCCTTCCCTGCTGCTGTTCTGCTCCCTCGCCTTCCTCCCAGCGCTGCAAGAGCTGCTCGCCGGATTTCTCTCTTCGCTCCAGTGCTGTTTCCTGCTCCCAGAACTCAAATTTCCAAGCCCTTCTTGAGCCACTTGGCGAAGTCCCCCTGTAAAGCTGCCTATGATTGGTATGAGCTGCAGGCACTGCATGCCTCCTCATGATTAGCCGGGCTCAGGCATGTCTGTCTCCACAGCCTGCTCGGATGTTTGTAAATTAAGGTGGACCAGCTCTCTAATTAGCCAGGTGTAGCGTGCTTGTTTCTCATTCCCTTCACCCCTGTTTCGTTTCCTTTTTTCCACCAAAGTGAAGTGGTTTATTGTCAACACTGCAGTTTCAGGGTCTGCCCTGGACAAGACCTCACTTCTATTTTGTCTGTACTGTGACAGGCGCTGCTGTCCCACGGGAGCCTGAAGCAGGCGTTTCCAACATCAGTGCAAATGCTTGTTTTTTATAGCTACTTGCTACATTTGAACTGCAATCCTTTCCCAGCAAGAATTCATCAGGAAGTGTGGCTTGAGAGCAGAAAGGCGGGCCGTGTCTGGGGGAAGGCGGGGGCGGTTGAAAGAGCTGGCCCGGGATCTGGTAAAGCCGCGTCTGTTGGGTGGGGCACCGTTTGTTGGTGGATGGAATTACTGTAAGAAGGCCCCGGGATATCCTTTTCTGCCCGTGAATCAGCCACCCGAGGGGCGTGAAGTGGACTTGAGGTTAAGTGACACCAGCTATCTGATCCTGGTGTACGTGGAGACAATGCAGGGTTGGGGTAGGGCACAGCCCTCCCTGCTGCAGACAGCCTAAGACTAGGCAGGAGGGTGTGATGACACAGGAGCCACTCCTCGGAGTAGCCTCAGCGAAACATCTTCACTGTCAACGCACCTCAGCCGTGCCTTGCCCCCCCCCCCCCCCCCGCCACTCCAGTAGAGGGAACCACACACCTCTGTACCGTGAGTGCAGTTATCCACACACAGCTCTGCCAGAGCATCTCTAGCCTGCCTTGCACCCCTTGCTGCTCCTGCATAGGGTTCCATGGCCTAGGGTGACACGAATTTCAAAGCCAAAAACCGGGACCTTTTACAACAAGCAGTGGCATAGCCAATTGGTCTCGCCTTTGGGACCTTATAAGTGTTTAGCCATGCAACAGTTGATGTTGCACCAAGGACATTGTGCTGCATAATTAAACACTTATAAGGCCCCAAAGGCGACACCTATTGGCAATGCCAATGCTGGCTATTGTTAAGAGCCGCATGCACTCAGACTTACGTCCCACTTCTCTTTGATCAGGAGGTACCTTCCTCTGTGGTCAAACTTTGTATAGACATTTTCTCTTATCCTTCGTACTGCTCTGGTATTCAGGATTTTAATCTTAATATGCTGCTTTCAATTAGAAATATGCTGGGTTTTTTATTAGACATTGCACCTTTAATTGTATTCTGGTATACCATGTTGAGTTTTTTATGAACACCATTCTGGGACAATAAGGACAACTGTTTCAAGTAGTTTCATGCTGCAGTTTTGCCAAGTGAAAATACCGTTCTTCCAAATCGGTCAGCATGTTAATTTCCACCCAACCAGGTTGCCACTCGTGTGTATTTTCAGTAGCTTACCCTCTCTGTTCAACCACGCTTCCTGGCACATGCACTGCAAGTGTAAAGCAACGGATTATGAAGCATTGTGGCAAGGAGTATGGGAGTAACGGAAAACAAAAGGCAGCGCCTCTAGGCACTGCACCGCACCAGCTTAGTGTGGGATCTCGCAGTGGTTTAATCTTTAATAGCCCGGATATAAAAAAGACATGACCCAATAACTAGTCAACTGTGAAATAAACACTGCTTCTTATCCTTACTGCCAAGTTTCGCCATGCCATGTGATCCTGGGTGCATCGAATAATGCACGTATGCAAAAGTTGCTTTACCTACCGAAAAATGACAACATTTACAAACTGCTATAAAGGGCTATAAGTGGAGATGGAGATTTCCACTCAATCGTCTGCAAACTCAGGCAACACTCGTGCTCTACTATGCCAGTGTACGTCACAAATACGTAAACGTGACCCTGCCCATTTTACACTTTTCGCAGCACGTGGCTGAACCTCCAGTGATCACACCTCTATAAACTGTCCAAATACAGCACACACACACACACACCTCTCTCTGGTGGCACTCGTCATTTACCTCACTTCAGTAATAACTCTCTTTTTCTCAACACTACACAGCCAAGGAAATACACTATATAGACTAGTTTCCTTTAAAAAAGGCTGTGCTCTGCCCATTATTCACATTAATTTGTACTACCTCGATGCTGCAAAAGCCATGGAATGCGCTTGCTCAAGTGTTTTGCAAAACGCTGCACTGGCTGCTTCTGTGTGCTATAGATGTTCTGGCAATACTTGGAAGTCTGGCTGCATCACACCACTTAAAACAAGCATTAAAAATACAATAGGTCTCGCCTTTCATTAAGTTAAAGCCATTTGCTTTGCTATACAATACCATTATCAAAGCAAATTGCTTTAACTTAATCAAAGGCGAGACCTATTGCAGTTTCAATGCTTTTTATCACTGTTTTCCTATCTTTATCTTACACGTTTTTCTCCCTGTTCTCACTCTTGAGGAAAAATAAGGATTAGTTACTTACCTGTAATCCTAGTTCTCTTCCAGGGGTATCCTCATCAAATTCATAAGCATTAGAATATTCCCGCCCATGCGCGGGACCCCGGAAACACTATATTATATGTGCCCCACATATGTATATCCATATATATATATACATATATATATATATATATAAAAATAAGCAATTGCAGCCTAATAAACACCAGAGCTGAATCATGTTGTAAGGAATTTCCACCATACATGAAAAACATGCATTAGAAACAGGAGAAACAACAACAAAATGGGTTTAGAAACTGTTTTAATGCTCAGCAAACAGTAGAAATTCTCATAAATCACTGAAAGCATAGGAAGCTCCCAGGCTGCATTGCAAATACCCAGTCTAAAAAGACTGAAAAGCTAACCTGTAGCTGCATAGCAATAAACTGACACCGTGCCTTTAAGGCACTCCTGACCCCCAGCTTCCCATCATGCCTCAGGGGTGACAGTTAGGTCAGTTGTTCTTTGCGGAGACTGAAAAAGCCATGGTACAAAGAGTTAACAATATCTTCAAAATATAACAATCCTTTGCCCGGGGAGGCGGGAGGATTGCTTATGACTTTGATGAGGATACCCCTGGAAGAGAACTAGGATTACAGGTAAGTAACTAATCCTTCTCTTCCAGGGAATCCTCATCAATAGTCATAAGCATTAGAATAGAATAGCTAGCCTCACCTCATCTCCCTGCGGGCAAAGGAGAACACAGAAATGTGATCAGTAAGCTTGGAAAACCAAGCTCGGATAGAGCAAAAAAAGAAAAACTATCCAAACAGATTCCTCAAGGAAGCTTGGCCTACTTGAGCATCAGTCCTGGAATCAGATTCTAGACAGTAGTGCCTCATAAAGGTATGAACCGATTTCCAGGTTGCAGCCTTGCAAATCTCTGACAATGGGACGTCATGTAAGAAAGCAACTGTGGCCGCTTTCCCCCTAGTGGAATGCGCCTTAGGAGGCAACGGTAAGGGTCTTTTCGCCAGCTGGTAAGCTAAGGTAATGCAGGATACAATCCATCTCGAAATGGATCTCTTAGCGGCTGGGAAGCCTGTTCTCATGGCGCCATAATTGACAAATAACTGATCTGTCTTCCTTATGCCCTTGGTACTTTCTAAGTAGAACTTAAGCACCATCTTGAGGTCTAAGGAATGAAGCGACCGCTCAGCCGGGGTCGCTGGATTTGGGAAAAAAAAATGGAAGGGAAATGGACTGATTGATATGAAAATCAGACACCACCTTAAGGAGAAAAGATGGATGCGCCCTTAAAACTACTCTGTTATGGTGGAAAACAGTGTAAGGCTCATTGGTACACAGCGCTTGGATCTCGCTTACTCTGCGCGCTGATGTAATGGCTATCAGAAAAGCGGCCTTCCAAGACAAATGCTGCAAGGAAGCTCTGTGGATTGGCTCAAAAGGTGGGCCCATCAATTTAGATAACACCAGGTTCAACTCCCACGGAGGAGAAGGGTTTCGAACAGGGGGATACACTTTCTTCAACCCCTGTAAGAAGTCCTTGACCACCTGCATTTGGAAAAAGGAGGGCTGATTAGGTGATCTCCTGTACGCCGTAATGGCAGATAAATGCACCCTGATAGAACCATACTTTAAACCCGATTTTGCTAAGTACAGAAGTTAAGGGAGAATGACATCCTCCTGCCCCTTCGTAGGATCAAGGTGATGTTCTCTACACCAAAGAAAAAACTCTTCCACTTAAACGCATATGACGCTCTTGTGGAGGGTCTTTTCGCTTCTTTCAAAATATGCATGCAATTAGGAGGCAGTTTCAAATGTCCGTATTGCAGGACCTCAGGAGCCATGCTGTCAAGTTCAGTGAGGGAAGGTTGGGATGAAGAATCCTCCCGCCCATCTTGGTCAGCAGGTCCGGCCTGCAAGGTAGTCTCCTGTCTGGAAGTACCGACAGATGAAGAAGGTCCGGGTACCACCACTGCCGTGGCCAGTCTGGAGCTATCAGAATCATCGTCATGCTGGATCTGAGTAGCTTGGACACCACCTTCGGGATCAGGGGCAGAGGAGGAAAGGCGTAGGCAACTGTCCCTGACCAGTCCATCAAAAGCGCATTCCCCCTTGTCCCTATTGGAATCTGGACGCAAAGGCGTGGCATTTTGTGTTTTCGACGTCTGCAAATAGACCTATTTCCGGACGACCCCAATGATGGAAAAGGTCCGCCACTACCTCGTCGTGTAGCACCCAATCTGGCTGATCTTCGCAGTGCCTGCTGAGTGCGTCTGCCTTGACATTTAGCTCTCCTGGAAGGTGTACTGCCACCACCGAGAGGTTCCGGGCGAGAAGTCAGTGCCAGATCGCCTGTGACTCCAGGGAAAGAGGACGCGACCGAGTTCCACCCTGTTTGTTTAGGTAGAACATGGTCGTCGTGTTGTCGGTCTGGACCAGGACTGAATCGGACTCGATTGCCGGTAGGAAAGCTTTCAGAGCAAGGTGGACTGCTCGTAGCTCCAGCATGTTGATGTGGTAGGTCTGTTCCTTCGCCGACCACCGTCCTTGCATCTGAAGGCACTCCATATGTGCCCCCAGCCTTGCAGAGACGCGTCTGTCACCACCGATTGCACTGAAAGTGGCTGGTGAAAAGGGACTCCCACCATCAGATTCCGCTGCTGAGTCCACCATGTGAGGGAGGATCTCGCCGCCTGGGAGAGACATATCTGATCTTCCCAGCGACCTGTTGACTGATCCCACTGGTCCTCCAGAGTCTGCCGCAAAGGCCACATCCTCAGCCTGGTGTTGGGAATGAGAAAGATGCAGGACGCCATGGATCCTAGCAGGGATGCCACCTGCCGGACTGTCGGATTCTGCACCTGGAGCAGAAGCCTGCACTTCTGTCTCATCGAAGACAGTCTCTCCTCCGAAGGATACGCTCTTCCAACGCTTGTGTCTAGAACGTAGCCGAGGTAGTGGATGGTCTGGGTCGGCTGCTGCACTGACTTCTCCATGTTGACATGAAGGCTGAGATTGTGCAACTGTTGTTGACAGATCTGGAAGTCGTGCCTCACCTGCAGCTGGGATGGACCTTTCAGCAGCCAGTCGTCTAAGTATGGATAGACGAAGAGACCTTTTCTGTGAAGAAAAGCTGCCACCACTGCCATGCATTTGGTGAAGACTCGCGGAGCCGACTTGAGTCCAAAGGGCAGGACCTTGTATTGATAATGTTTGTGGCCGACCACAAACCGTAGGTACTTGCGATGACGTTTTGCAATGGAAATGTGGAAGTACGTATCTTGGAGGTCCACCGAACACATCCAATCCCCTACTTGCAGATGTGGACATATTTGGTGAAGGGCCAACATGCAAAACTTCACCTTCACTATGACCTTGTTCAGAAGTCGAAGGTCCAGGATCGGTCGAAACTTGTGCTCCTGATCTTTTTTGGGGACAAGAAAGTACCTGGAGTAAACTCCTTTTCCTCTTTGAGAGGGCGGAACCTCTTCTATTGCCTGCTTTTGAAGAAGAGCCCTCACCTCCTTTCGAAGCAGCTTTAACTGGTGAGGACGAGACTTTTTCGGTGGTATGTCCTTTGGAAGCGCACGGAAACGTAGTGCGTATCCATTGTGCAGTATATTCAGCACCCAGCGATCTTTTGTGATGCTGTCCCACTCTGCCAGATGTTGTGAAG
Organism: Triturus cristatus; assembly: GCF_964204655.1. Taxonomy (NCBI): domain Eukaryota; kingdom Metazoa; phylum Chordata; class Amphibia; order Caudata; family Salamandridae; genus Triturus; species Triturus cristatus. The sequence goes on from NC_140592.1 coordinate 487,749,449, forward strand.
CACTTCCTCCAACTGGAGTGGGCAACGGTGGCAGAGGAAGCCACTGCTCATGACTTCCCTCCCGCTCTCGCCGTGGTAGAGGACTGCTGCTGGTGACCCCCTCTATCTCTGTTGGACTGTCCTCCCCAAAACTGGGACTTCCCCTGGTTCTTGTTCTGGGACCACTGAGGGGTTTGAACCCTCTGTTGAGGCCCCTTGCGCTGGTTGGATCTGTAGCGGCGTTTAAATTCCTTCTTTTTCTCCAACCCAACCGCCTTGAGGGTGTCCAACTCGGTCTTCATTCTATTCATCTCTTCATCTGCGTGTGTGCCGAAGAGAGAAGAGCCAGAGAATGGGAGGTTCAAGATCCTCTGCTGCGCATCTGGTTTTAGTTCTGTCAATCTTAACCAGGACGATCTCCTGGCACATATTCCATGCGCGTAAGAGTGCGCTGATTGCACCGCACCATCTGCCGCTGTGCTAATCATTTGATTTGCCACCAAAGATCCCTCAGTGACTATCTCGTCAAAATCCTTTTAGACTTCCTTTGGGAGCTTGGTTTTGAACCGCTCCAAAGAGTCCCAGAGAGCTCTGTCATAACGGGCTAGCAACGCAGCCACGCTGGAGACCTTAAGGGATGCAGCCGCAGAAGTGCAGGCTCTGCGACCCCACGAGTCCTGAGACCTGCTCTCTTTATCCGGTGGAACAGAAGAAGTGGCCATTACAGCATGCGTCTTCTTTGCTGCCGCCACGATGACTGAGTCTGCAGGAGGGTACGTCTTGATGAAGACCGGATCCGAAGTAGCCGGCTTATATTTCTTTAGGATGCGAGCCGGCACCGCTTTGATGGTTGCTGGAGTTAAAAAAGTGTCCATGACCGGGTCAAGGATCCCAGGAACCAATGGAAGCAATGGCCGGGATGCAGTCTTCTGATGAAGAGTCTTGAAAATCACTGTTGTCGTTACTTGTGGGACAGACATCTCAATTTTGAGCTTCTGAGCACCCCTCTGCAGAACCTCATGGTATGTATTAATGTCATCTATGGGAGAGACCCTAGGAACCGGGCTGTCCAATAGTGTGGGGGAATAATCCCTCTTGGAGGACTGGGTAGAGGAAGTCGAGGAAGTAGATGGTGTTCTTCTACTTCGCCGATGAGCACGGTGCCTCCTTTCTCGTGATCTGACTGCGCGTTCTTCTCGCCTGGGGAAACGCGATCTATAGTGCCGTCTCTCAGGGGACCTCTCGTGCCTATGCCTGGGAGAACTCACTCTGTCCACTTCATCCACCAATCTCTGAAGAGGAGATCTATGAACCAGACCGGCATACTCCTGCATTCGCCTTGTCGCCCCTGAGTCATGCCAGTGACGTAAGGGCAGCTGCCATCTTGGGGACACCCGAACAGCAGAAGGGGCCTCCTTTTGTCTTGAAAGAGACTTGCGGACATGGCTAGCAGCTTCCGGAGTGGCTGACCTTGAAGAAGCCCTCCTGGAAGAGTGAGAGGGCGAATGGCACGAGTCTGACTCCGTCACCAGGACCACCGATCCATCCCCAGACCTCACCGAGGCCTGTCTCGACATCGAGCGTGCTCTTGACGTCGAACCTACACGCATTCCAGAAGCCGATCTTGGCTCCTGACTTCTCTCTAGTTGGACCTCCCGTCTGCTCGACGTCGAACGCCGTCTCGACGGCGACCGGTGCCGATGAGAAGCAGGTGAAGAATGCTGTGTCGACATCGAACGGCGATGTGAAGCCGACGACGGAGGGACTCTCTCTCTCGACGCCGAGTGTCGTCTATACGACAGCGGAGCTGTGTCCAATCTCAACGTCAAAGGTCTGCGAGACGACGGCGGAGGGGTATTTTTCGCCCTCAATGCCGAACGCCGTCGAGACGACGACAGAGACCTCATCCTCGACGCCGATCGTTGCCGAGTTGACGACGGTGGAGGGTCTCTGCTCCTCGACGCCGATCGTCGGAGGGTTGACGACGGCGGAGGATCCTGAATCTTCGACGTCGACGACGTACTTTTTCTCGACGGCGAGCCCGCTGTCGAAGGTCTTGGACCGAGCCCGACGCTGAAGCAGAAGGACGTGAGGACTTGGTTCTAGAAGGCGTTCTAGACCTCTTGGAGCCCTCCCTTACCAGAGACCTTCCTCTAGATGATTTCTCTGCCAGGCCATACAGGCGAATTCTTTCCATGTCCTTTAAGGGTCTTCTGGACAGGTTCTGGCAGTGAGGGCAGGTCTTAGGATCATGATCCTCAGGTAGACAAAGAATACAGACCTCATGAGAGTCTGTTTTGGCCTTCTTTTTACCACAAGAAGGGCAAGCGTCAAAAAGAGATGGCATTTTAAGTTCTTAAAAAATGCCCAAACCTGTCAGAAAAAGACAGCTTCTTACTTCAAAAGATGAAAAACGTCGAAGCAAGGAATAAAAGTTGTGAAAAGTGAAAAGATTTTCTGACAAAAAGCAGAAAAGAGTGGAGCTGTGTTGCCAGGATCCTTCCTGAAGGAGCCGGAATGAACAACTGACCTAACTGTGACCCCTGAGGCATGAGACACGAATTGCTGAATCAACAGAAAAGCAGAACTGGGAGCTGAAGGGACAAGTGAAAGACGCCAGACAGGATAATGATGAAAGAGAGGTGTGAAGATCAGGGATCAATGGCACACGACCGGAGGATGGAATGAAGGCTGGAGCGCTGCAAGGAGAGTATCATCAGCCCTCCCCTCCAAGGGACTGAGGCCGGAGCCGGGGAAGGCATCAGCACAGACTAGAGTGAGCAGAGAAGAGTAAGTGGCAAGGAGAAGCACTGGACCCTGGAAGGGATGTGTGCAGACTGGCTCCGAATGACACACCCATGGCAGAAAGCGTACAGGAACAGAGTGCAGGAGATCCAAAGGAGCCCCACAGATGAGTGAGAGGTGCGGTCAGAGGAATACCACCATTACCCACCTACCCTTACCCACTAAGACAAGACTAAGGCCTGCCACAAAACGTGAGAGCAATGATGGCAAGCTCCTCGATAATGGGAACCCAGAACATCGGAGGGGGAGAGAAACAGAAGGGCAGCACAGAAAGGTGGAACCTCCAGACGGGGAGAAACCCCAGAAAACTGTGAACTCCCGACAATCCTGCAAAACAACAATTGATAAGGCAAGAAATCCATTCACATGGATAGTTACATTTGGGAGAGTTCTGGTGACCACATGCTTAGGAAAGCAGACAGCTCCTGCCGGTTCCTAAACATAGCGAGCATTTCAAAACCTATGATGCAGGCGCCGGCACCGGCACCTTCAGGCATGGCCTAAAGCACTAGAAAACCTGTAAAGGGCCGCATCATTAAAATAGGGTGGCCACCCATCACCAAGGCACATCAGAACATCCTCTGCACAAATCGAGAGCACCACTGGAAGGACAGAAGGACAAGTAATTATGTCACACTGCATTTAATGGCGCAGGCCCTTTGCGAGAGACCAAAAGGATAGGAGACATTGCAAATACATGGTAACACCAAATCTTTGTGAAACTGTATCATAAAACATCCCAGGATTGGATGAGATGGTATGACAAGGGGTAATGGAGTAAGCACTCTTGGAACACAGATGGCACAAGCTTCTAGCCCAGTTCTCGCTGACTGTAACCAGGAGCTGCTGATGTGCTGGACTTTTCACCATATTATAGAGAAGAAAAATTGAAAAGCATTCCTTTCTACTTCTGAATAAGCCTTTCAAGAACTGCATCCAAACAAGTGATCCAGGGACACTACTTTCATCTTCAACAATAGGAAATTGAAAACCTGAATGAACAGAAAAACTGCACTCTGAAGTACGAAGCAGGACCTGCACTCCGTATATGATTTGTCCTACGTCGTAAGTGAGAGACAGAGAGCGAAGAAGGGAAGACAACAGGCAGAAAAAACCTTGTGCGCCACTAAATTAATTCAGTACTTGTGGAAATGTTACCAGTGACTTATCCATGTTTGGTAACATATCATATTGTCAGCAGTGAAGCTAGTGGAATTGAGTCCCTGGAAGCTAGCAGGCACGTTGGCCTGGTCAATGCATGCATGTTGTGTGGCTTTACATTTTTATTTGGAAATTCTTAGCTTTGTGCATGAGTGCTCTCTTCCCAACCTCTACCGTGAACGATGCTGGAGGGAAGTTGGGAACAGATCTATAACACAGATTTACAGTTCAAAAACAGTGCTCGCGTGGAGTTGATTTTATGGCGTCAGAAAAGGTGTATGTATGTATGTATATATATATATATTATCTACTGGCGGTCGCCAGTAGATAGTTATAGTTACAACCTAGTTTCCATAGGAAATCCGCAACATTCTATTTGGAATAACTTTGGCGCCGGTTGACGAATCCTCGCAAAATTTTCAAAATAGGTGGGGCGCTCCGCTCCGCTCCTACCCTGAAAGACTTGGGGTGATTCATCAAGCGGGGGCTGAGAAAAAGGGGGGTCCCAAAACGCGTTTTCCCCGTGCATTTTTCCATAGGACCTTTAGTCGAAGGTACAGCCCGAACGGCTGAACAGAATTAAGTGAAATTTGGCAGAGAGGTAGCCATAAGGTCAAGGAAGTGCCTTTTGAAGGTCTCATGTAAATCTGTTCAGTATTTCCTGAGAAAATAGCATTTAAAAGCATATAAATATCTATATGCGCGCACCGTGCACGCACAGTGCGCGCACCCTGCCGTGCGCGACCGCAATTCTGATTGGTTGTTAGATGTCGTAAACATTCGAATCGGTCGAAACCAGGAAGTGTCGGCCGCCATTTTGTCTCTCGCAGTCTGAGGGAGTGAAAAACAAAGGTGGAGAACGTGAAAAGGGGGCAGGGTGGACAGTTCCTGACCCCCTAGTCTTTGTCAGGGGGTCCCAGAAGGACCCCCAAGGGCAAAAAAAAGATTTTATTTCTTTTTCGAAAAATCGCGGAGTGCGCACACTGTGCGCGCACGCTGAAAAAACACACGTAAATTAAAAAAAAAAAATTTTAACGGAAAATTAAGCGAGGTTCGCGCACGCTGAAAATCCCATAAAAAAATAAAAAATACATGCATAAATTAGCATTTAAAAAACCTTTGAAATTCACTGAAAGAACCATAGGTTTCACACACGTTATAGTTACGAATTAGCATTTAAAAAACCTTGCAAATTCACTTAAAAAACCATAGGTTTCACATATGTTATAGTTAGCTGGACATTTCACTCGTAAAAAACCAATGAAATTCCAACGTTATAGTTAGTGCAGGCAACTATAACTCACGCGACCGCAATCCTCTGCTGATGCCGTCAGATATTACATCACTGATGACATATGTGTCTTTCTGAAAAATAAATATTTGTAATATATGTATAGCTAAAGATTAATGTAAGAAGACATGGGTAAATAAGTGTCTAAATACAGTGATGTAATATCTGACGTCATCAGCAGAGGATTGCAGTCGCGTGAGTTATAGTTGCCTGCACTAACTATAATGTTGGAATTTCATTGTTTTTTTACGAGTGAAATGTCCAGCTAACTATAACATGTGTGAAACCTATGGTTTTTTTAAGTGAATTTGCGAGGTTTTTTAAATGCTAATTCGTAACTATAACGTGTGTGAAACCTATGGTTTTTTCAGTGAATATATATATATATATATATATATATATATATATATATATATATATATATATATATATATATATGTTTCCATATGTTGCCCTGCAGCAAGGACGCACTCCGCAGAAAGTGATTTTCTAAATCATTTATTCTCCTGAAACCGGCATTCCCTCCCGGTTATTTCTCTTGCCAACGCGTTTCGGAGTTCCTTACTCCTTTTTCATAGGCAAACACTGAATCAACAGCATAATTCAATCCCAGCATGCACACTTTCAAATTTGAATGCCTCCGGTGTGCCAATTCTTTCAGGCATGCTGGGACTTGTGGTCTTTTTTCACGCCGATTTTTACCTTCCAGTAGGTTGTGTTTAAGTTTCAGTGCACAGTTCAATTAATATTTAAAAGCCCTCCAGTGGGCCCCAGGTGGGGAATATCGAGTTTCCAATGTTTGTTATTCTTCGCCGCTTTCCGAGTTTAGACAATTCCAAACCCTCTGGACCCATCATTCTTCGGGCGGTGCGATCCTCCACGGCTGGACGTGCCGTGCGTTTATGTTTCCATATGTTGCCCTGCAGCAAGGACGCACTCCGCAGAAAGTGATTTTCTAAATCATTTATTCTCCTGAAACCGGCATTCCCTCCCGGTTATTTCTCTTGCCAACGCGTTTCGGAGTTCCTTACTCCTTTTTCATAGGCAAACACTGAATCAACAGCATAATTAAATCCCAGCATGCACACTTTCAAATTTGAATGCCTCCGGTGTGCCAATTCTTTCAGGCATGCTGGGACTTGTGGTCTTTTTTCACGCCGATTTTTACCTTCCAGTAGGTTGTGTTTAACTTTCAGTGCACAGTTCAATTAATATTTAAAAGCCCTCCAGTGGACGGGAGGAGCCTAGCGCGCAACCAAGATGGACGCGTAGGCACAGGGCTCCCGGGACCCTCGCGGCCTCCCACGTCTATCCTGGCTATAATCCTGTTATTCTGAAGGAATATTACTGGTGAACCGAAGCGGAGGTGATTCCCGTTTGCGGGACTTAAATCGGACTTTGGGAACTCGACTTATCCTCTGCTCCAGAAAGAGGCCTACTCCGTGGCGCCACCCCGGACTTGGGTTGGCACTGTGCCCGAGCTCCAATTGAACAACAACGGCACTAGGGTCTTGGGCTGGCATCCCTCCCCTGGTTTCACTTTCGTTTTCGACTTTCCTCTACGAGTCTGGTGGCAGGCGCTCACAGTCGCCCGGAGTTTGGACCGAAATGTAGCGGTCGAGTGGCATTGACACGGGGGCTGCCCACCAGTCAGGTGGACTCCCCAGGGTGAGTGCTGCGTCTACCAAGTGTACTGGATCTGCCCTCCCTGCTGAGTGATGACGACCCGGCTGGACGGCGACAAGCACAAGCCTAGAGCTCCCCGGAGGGGTAGCTACGTGCAAGCGAACAACATGGACCGCTATGCCCAGCAGAAGGGATCTCCCGGATCGAGTGGACCTTCAGACACAGCCAAGGAGGGCCCGTCACTCTCGACGGAATTGACACTACAAGACGTCATGGGTGCCATCGACGCCATGAAAGCCTCGGTCGGCCAGCAATTCGACTCGCTGGCCCACAAGCTGGACACCGTGTTGATCGATATCAACTTACTTAAGGCTGATCTGTCGAAAACTAGTGAGAAGGTCAAGTCACTCGATCTTACGTCATCTGGCTTCAAGACGGATATCTCGGATCTGCAGACGGAGATCCGTAGTTTGCGGGCCCTCAGCGACCTCTCTGCCAAGAGACTGGAGGATTTTGAAAGCAGGGCCCGGCGGAATAACGTACGCATTATCGGTGTGCCGGAGCGGTCTGAGGATGGGCCGGTCGATCTCTTTGTGGAAGATCTGATCCTGACCAAATTAGCGCCGAAAGGCCTCAGCAAATTCTTCACGGTGGAGCGGGCACACAGAGTCCCCGGGGGCCGGCCGAGGCCTGGGGCCCCACCGCGACCTATCATTGCCAGGATATTCAACTTCAGGGACCGTGACGCAATCCTGCAGGCCTCCCGTGTGCATGGCCCGACGAAATATGACAATGCGGATATCAGTTTCTATCCTGACTTTACTCAATCGGTGCAAAAACAGCGAATAGGCTTCATGACTGTCAAGCGGCGGCTGAGGGACATGGGCTTGAAGTACTCTATGCTTTTCCCGGCCAAGTTACGCATTGAATTGGAAGAACGGACTCATTTTTTCGACCGGCCCGAGGCGGTTGAGGACTGGCTTGACACCTTGCACCGTCGGCACGGCGGGGAGGAACGAGCTGCGGACGTGGATGGTGGATCAGCAGACCAAGGGTGAACGAATGACTTGTGGTTCCTTGACAATTTTGGGCTCACCCCCGCCTTGGGTTTGATGTACTGGTTTTTCTTTTCTAGGACTTCATTACCCTTCCTTCATCATTGGGAGGCTGCGGTACCCCGCAGCCTCCCAACTTGGCCGGGAAAAGCATAGAGTACTTCAAGCCCATGTCCCTCAGCCGCCGCTTGACAGTCATGAAGCCTATTCGCTGTTTTTGCACCGATTGAGTAAAGTCAGGATAGAAACTGATATCCGCATTGTCATATTTCGTCGGGCCATGCACACGGGAGGCCTGCAGGATTGCGTCACGGTCCCTGAAGTTGAATATCCTGGCAATGATAGGTCGCGGTGGGGCCCCAGGCCTCGGCCGGCCCCCGGGGACTCTGTGTGCCCGCTCCACCGTGAAGAATTTGCTGAGGCCTTTCGGCGCTAATTTGGTCAGGATCAGATCTTCCACAAAGAGATCGACCGGCCCATCCTCAGACCGCTCCGGCACACCGATAATGCGTACGTTATTCCGCCGGGCCCTGCTTTCAAAATCCTCCAGTCTCTGGTGAGACTCTTCCTCCTCGGGACGGGTTTTCTTCTTTCTTTCTGTAGAGTAGGTTCATGGGGGGGCGACAGGCACACTGCGAGTTGGGGTGGCTTAATGGTCTTGTGCAGGGGTGCAGGGTGGGGGGGTTTGTAGCGGGAGTTGGGGGGGTGGTGGTAGGGGTGTTGTTTTTATGTGGTGTTCGTTTTGTACCGGGCAATCAGTGTGCTGATTTTAGCTCTCATCGTGGGTGGGGTGTCCGTTGCTGTGGGGATGGGGGGTAGGGGATTGCGCATTTTAACATGGAATGTAAATGGTTTGGGGGACCGATTGAAGCGAGGGGTGGTGCTACAATATTTGAAACGTCACTCTCCTGATGTGGTTCTGTTGCAGGAGACGCATTTTGTGGGACACTCATGCCATGCTATGAATAGAAAGGGCTACCGTTTGGTGGCCCACTCTGGTTTTACAACCGGCTCCAGAGGGGTGGGCATTCTGGTTCGATCCTCTCTCCCGCTGGAAATTGATGAGGTAATACATGATGACCTGGGGCGCTACGTGGTGTTGGTGGGCCGGTGGGAAGGACAGCCTTGGTGTTTGGTTTCAGTTTATGTTCCCCCGGGGTTGCAAACCACTACCTTTGCGGACTTGGGAGGGTTGCTGCTTGGGCTCCCGGAGGGCCTCTTGCTGGTGGGTGGTGACTTCAATTCTGTGGTGTCGGGTAGAGAGGATCGGCACCCTCCCAGAGACCTCCCCGGGGCGCACTCTTGGCTGGGTGGCTTTATCGACACTATGGGGCTTGTGGACTGTTGGAGATCAATGCATCCGGGGCTCGCCCAATTTACATTTCACTCTGGCGTCCACGGCTCCTTATCTAGATTGGACTATGTGCTGATGCCGGCCGCCCAAGCCCAAATGATCGGGGAGGTCAGACATCGGGCCCGGGGCATCTCTGACCATTCCCCGGTCCTGCTCCACTTAGATGTGGCCATGGGGGCAGAGGGGAGGGTGGCCCCGATTAATCCCTGGTATTTGCATGACCCCACGACTCGTGCCCTTTTGGTTAAGTCTCTGGACCGCTATTTCGAGGAAAATCAGGGTTCGGTCTCCTCGGCCGTAACGTTGTGGGAGGCTTTCAAGGTGGTCATCCGTGGGCAGGCCCTATCTTTGATCTCCCATGCTAAGAGGCGTAAAACTGAGGAGGTGGTGCGCCTGGAATCGGACATAACTGACTTGGAAGAAGATCTCGGGCGGGGGGTCACACGGGACAAACTCCATGCCCTTGGCCTGAAGCAAGCGGATTAGAAGGCGTTGGTTACGGATGCCGCTAAGCTCGCTAGTAGGGAGCAACAGGGGCGCTTGTATGATGTTGGTGATAAGGCTGGAAGGTTGATTGCATGGTTGGAGAGGAAAGAACGAGCGAGTCGTGTGGTCCCAGTGATTGTGCGTGCTGATGGTGTGAGTGTTACGGATCCGAGGGAGATTGTGGGCTGCTTTGCGGACCATTTGCGGGACGTCTACTCTCCGGTCTCGGAGAGGCCAGAAGAAGACTCTTGCCAATTGTTGCGAGATATTGCTTTGCCGTGCCTTTCGGTCAATGATAAAAAACTGCTGGACGCGGCGCTCACAAACGATGAGATAGCGTCGGCGATTCGCTCGGTCCGTTCAGGAAAGGCTCTTGGCCCGAATGGCCTTCCGATCGAGCTTTACAAGCTACGTCCGGATAAGTTGGCGCCCCATCTCCGCGAGATGTTTTTTGCATCCCGAGAGGCCGGCGCCCTGCCGCGTGATCAGCGTCTAGCGACCATTGTGGTGCTCCATAAAGAGGGCAAACCGCGTGATTGCTGTGCATCTTATAGGCCCATCTCACTTCTAAACGCTGAACCTAAGATTCTCGCTAAAGTGCTCGCTAATCGTCTGATTAAAGTCATCGGTGACCTGGTACATCCGGACCAGTCTGGTTTTATTCCGCATCGCAACACCGCGCTGAACCTGCGGCGCCTCCATGGAGTCCTCGCGAGAGTTGACTCTATTCGGGAGCCTGGCATTTTGGCGTCACTGGACGCCACAATGGCGTTTGACACGCTGGAATGGCCGTATCTCTGGGCGGCACTGGCTAGGTTTGGTTTTGGACCTGGGTTCATTGGATGGGTGAAGTTGTTATACGTGGAACCACTGGCGCAGGTGGTGGTGAATGGCAGAGTCTCTGCCCCCTTTTTGCTTGGCAGGGGCACGCGGCAGGGTTGCCCCCTGTCCCCGCTTCTCTTTGCTCTTGCGTTGGAGCCCCTGGCGGCGTGGCTACGGTGGGAGCCCTCCATCACGGGTATTCGGTGGACACCGACGTTTGAGGATCGCGTATCACTCTACGCAGATGATATTTTGCTCTATCTCACATCCCCGCGGAAATCGTTGATAGTGCTATTTGATGTACTGAACTCCTTCGGTCGCAATTCGGGGCTTGTCATTAATTGGGTGAAATCCTGTGTTTATGTGCTGGTTGGCGACCCCCCTCTTCTCCCGCGTGGCTGTCCGATTCAGATTTCACACTCTGGATTTAAATATCTGGGTATCCACGTGTCCCCCGATCCGGCGGTCCGTTATGCTCTGAATCTGTTGCCCCCGCTCCAGCGACTGCGGGCCGATGTAGCTCGCTGGCGTAGGCTCCCGCTATCGCCGCTTGGCCGGGCAGCCTTATTCAAAATGATGTCTCTTCCACGCTTTTTGTATGCATTGCAGAATACGCTGGACGTGGTGCCCGCCCGATACTTTAGTGAGGTAGAGAGCTTACAGAGGCAGCTAGTTTGGGATGGGAGGCCGCGCATTGCTCTCGCTAAACTGACCCTACCGTGGTATGATGGTGGCATAGCCCTCCCTGATATTAGACGATATCATTGGGCATCCCAGTTGGTGGCGGTGAATCATGGGACGTACGGCCCGGCGGTGAACCCTGCGTACGAGATGGATAAGCTACTGTTGCCGGGCAGAGACTTCAATAGGGCGCTTTACTCTACGAAGGGAAGTGCTAAATTGACCGGTCCTACGAAAATCGCGGTGCGCGCCTGGCATTGCGCCACCGCTGCTACGGGATGGACGGGCCGTCTGTCTCGTGCGACTCCACTGTATGCGTCGGATGCCTTGGGTGGTCTATGGCGTTCGAAAGGCTTTGAGAGGTGGGATTTGATCGGAATTAGTCGTGTGGGGGATCTTTGGACGAAGGGCACTTTTAAATTGTTTGAAGCTCTTCAGACGGAATATAAGCTGAGCGATAGGGAATTCTTTCGTTATGCGCAGATGCGCCATGCGCTACTTTCCGCTTTCCCGGATCCTGCAGCTGTCCCCGAAGCCTCCCCGTTGGAAGATCGTTTGCTTGATGGTTACTTGCCAGATAGTACTATCTCCCTGATCTATAAAAAACTGATTAACACTCGAGCGGACCTCCTCACGCATTTGCGAGAGGTCTGGGTCGCTGATGGCCTAGAGTTGGATGATGAGGATTGGGTCGCGGCCATAGCTTCACCGAGGGAGGTGGCTATACCGGCTCGCCTTCGATTTGTGCAGCTGAAGATACTACATAGGGTCTATGTCACCGGTCCCCGCTTGCTTCACATGGGTTACACAGATGATGGTCTATGTCGGCGTGGTTGTGGCTTGCTTGGTACTTTTCTTCATATTCTGTGGGAGTGCCCGAAGGTGATGTGTTTCTGGACTGGTGTACATGCAGTGATGGAGGAGATTACGGGTGTGGCGGTGCTCCCTGAGGCTCGGCGATGTGTGTTGAATGTATGGGAACCGACTGACTGCGATGTGGCACAAGAACGTTGGGTGACTTTGGGCAACATGATCGCTAAAAGGGACATTGCGCAGCTCTGGGGGTCCGGCCGGCCCCCCACAGTTGCGAAATGGAAAGAAAACATGGATTGGTGCATGTTCCGTGAGAAGACGGTGTACGTGGCCAGGGGCAAGCCTAGGGCGTAGAGTAAGGTGTGGGTACCCTGGAATTCCTATCGGGGGAATATCTGCGCCCCCCCCTTGGTGGTCGCACCGGACGTAACGATGTCCCCTTGACTTTGAGGTTCCTGGTCGCTTTGCGGGATTGATGCCCGCCCCTCTCCTGGCTCCCCCTACCCCCTTTATCACACGAACATCTGTGTAATTGGCTGAACTGCCGCTGTTGTCCCCCGCCCATGAGAGAGCAAGTCCCTATTCATGGAGTTCTTTCGCCTGGTATACGTTTCTTTTTGTTGTTTTCTTTAATAAAATAGTTAATAAGAAACCTTTCTGCAGTACTATGTCCAGTTGTGGGCGGCTGTAGCCGTTATGTGTGCAGCTTGCTCCGACTCTTGTGACTACTGTATTATTGTCTTACATTAGCGGCCGGCCCATGCGGTTGTAGGCCCATGACTGTGAATATTCGATGTGTAAATAAAGGTTTTAAAAAAAAAAAAAAAATCTACTGGAAGGTAAAAATCGGCGTGAAAAAAGACCACAAGTCCCAGCATGCCTGAAAGAATTGGCACACCGGAGGCATTCAAATTTGAAAGTGTGCATGCTGGGATTGAATTATGCTGTTGATTCAGTGTTTGCCTATGAAAAAGGAGTAAGGAACTCCGAAACGCGTTGGCAAGAGAAATAACCGGGAGGGAATGCCGGTTTCAGGAGAATAAATGATTTAGAAAATCACTTTCTGCGGGGTGCGTCCTTGCTGCAGGGCAACATATGGAAACATAAACGCACGGCAGGTCCAGCCGTGGAGGATCGCACCGCCCGAAGAATGATGGGTCCAGAGGGTTTGGAATTGTCTAAACTCGGAAAGCGGCGCAGAATAACAAACATTGGAAACTCGATATTCCCTACTTGGGGCCCACTGGAGGGCTTTTAAATATTAATTGAACTGTGCACTGAAAGTTAAACACAACCTACTGGAAGGTAAAAATCGGCGTGAAAAAAGACCACAAGTCCCAGCATGCCTGAAAGAATTGGCACACCGGAGGCATTCAAATTTGAAAGTGTGCATGCTGGGATTGAATTATGCTGTTGATTCAGTGTTTGCCTATGAAAAAGGAGTAAGGAACTCCGAAACGCGTTGGCAAGAGAAATCACCGGGAGGGAATGCCGGTTTCAGGAGAATAAATGATTTAGAAAATCACTTTCTGCGGAGTGCGTCCTTGCTGCAGGGCAACATATGGAAACATAAACGCACGGCAGGTCCAGCTGTGGAGGATCGCACCGCCCGAAGAATGATGGGTCCAGAGGGTTTGGAATTGTCTAAACTCGGAAAGCGGCGCAGAATAACAAACATTGGAAACTCGATATTCCCTACCTGGGGCCCACTGGAGGGCTTTTAAATATTAATTGAACTGTGCACTGAAAGTTAAACACAACCTACTGGAAGGTAAAAATCGGCGAGAAAAAAGACCACAAGTCCCAGCATGCCTGAAAGAATTGGCACACCGGAGGCATTCAAATTTGAAAGTGTGCATGCTGGGATTGAATTATGCTGTTGATTCAGTGTTTGCCTATGAAAAAGGAGTAAGGAACTCCGAAACGCGTTGGCAGGAGAAATAACCGGGAGGGAATGCCGGTTTCAGGAGAATAAATGATTTAGAAAATCCCTTTCTGCGGAGTGCGTCCTTGCTGCAGGGCAACATATGGAAACATAAACGCACTGCAGGTCCAGCCGTGGAGGCTCGCACCGCCCGAAGAATGATGGGTCCAGAGGGTTTGGAATTGTCTAAACTCGGAAAGCGGCGCAGAATAACAAACATTGGAAACTCGATATTCCCTACCTGGGGCACACTGGAGGGCTTTTAAATATTAATTGAACTGTGCACTGAAAGTTAAACACAACCTACTGGAAGGTAAAAATCGGCGTGAAAAAAGACCACAAGTCCCAGCATGCCTGAAAGAATTGGCACACCGGAGGCATTCAAATTTGAAAGTGTGCATGCTGGGATTGAATTATGCTGTTGATTCAGTGTTTGCCTCTGAAAAAGGAGTAAGGAACTCCGAAACGCGTTGGCAAGAGAAATAACCCGGAGGGAATGCCGGTTTCAGGAGAATAAATGATTTAGAAAATCCCTTTCTGCGGAGTGCGTCCTTGCTGCAGGGCAACATATGGAAACATAAACGCACTGCAGGTCCAGCCGTGGAGGCTCGCACCGCCCGAAGAATGATGGGTCCAGAGGGTTTGGAATTGTCTAAACTCGGAAAGCGGCGCAGAATAACAAACATTGGAAACTCGATATTCCCTACCTGGGGCACACTGGAGGGCTTTTAAATATTAATTGAACTGTGCACTGAAAGTTAAACACAACCTACTGGAAGGTAAAAATCGGCGTGAAAAAAGACCACAAGTCCCAGCATGCCTGAAAGAATTGGCACACCGGAGGCATTCAAATTTGAAAGTGTGCATGCTGGGATTGAATTATGCTGTTGATTCAGTGTTTGCCTATGAAAAAGGAGTAAGGAACTCCGAAACGCGTTGGCAAGAGAAATCACCGGGAGGGAATGCCGGTTTCAGGAGAATAAATGATTTATAAAATCACTTTCTGCGGAGTGCGTCCTTGCTGCAGGGCAACATATGGAAACATAAACGCACGGCAGGTCCAGCTGTGGAGGATCGCACCGCCCGAAGAATGATGGGTCCAGAGGGTTTGGAATTGTCTAAACTCGGAAAGCGGCGCAGAATAACAAACATTGGAAACTCGATATTTCCTACCTGGGGCCCACTGGAGGTCTTTTAAATATTAATTGAACTGTGCACTGAAAGTTAAACACAACCTACTGGAAGGTAAAAATCGGCGTGAAAAAAGACCACAAGTCCCAGCATGCCTGAAAGAATTGGCACACCGGAGGCATTCAAATTTGAAAGTGTGCATGCTGGGATTGAATTATGCTGTTGATTCAGTGTTTGCCTATGAAAAAGGAGTAAGGAACTCCGAAACGCGTTGGCAGGAGAAATAACCGGGAGGGAATGCCGGTTTCAGGAGAATAAATGGTTTAGAAAATCACTTTCTGCGGAGTGCGCCCTTGCTGCAGGGCAACATATGGAAACATATATATATATATATATATATATATATTATCTACTGGCGGTCGCCAGTAGATAGTTATAGTTAGGACCGTGTTTCCATAGGAAATCTCAAAATTCTATTTTGAACAATTTTGGCGCCGGTTGACGAATCCTCGCGAAATTTTTTAAACTAATGGGGCGCTCCGTTCAGCTCCTACCCTGAAAGTCTCGGGGTGATTCGTCAAGCGGGGGCCGAGAAAAAAGGGGGGTCCCAAAACGCGTTTTCCCCATGCATAGATGATTGTAATAGTCACCTAGTTGATTTATCAGTCACATATTAACACAAGGATTTCTCATGAAATACATAATGTCGACCATTTAAGTTCATATTAATTGAAATTTATTCATAATTCATGACTGTTTAGAATGCTGTGTAATTATTTGGCTATTTTAGCCATAATGGAATCGAGAATTTTGCTATCGATGTAATTATTCAATGAAGCTGATTATGTCGTTGTATCATTTTTCTAGTGAAGGGTAACTCTGATGCAGCCTAAACCTTGCAATGGTGCTGGGATTTGCGGTTATAATAGATATACCTACTGCGTGGGGTTCACAGGCTATTTTAGCCTTGATTTATGATATACAAAATTTATTGTAATCCTGCGCGACTGTTATCTATGAAGACTACAAATGTTACCGCTCTATATATCCCTGTAGCACCGCATGCGTAGTATGGCTGTAAACACCAGTGAGATTGAATACTCACACATAGTGACATATCATGCAATCGCAATCACAACCAATGCTGCACTCATAACAGACACGGCATATTCCCAGAACGCAATTTACATTTTGTCGATTTATATATTTTTTTATCTGTTTATTTCAAACTTTATTGTTCCCTCTTGAAATTTGCCAACAAGGTCCGAGTGTTCGAGTAATGACATGTACCTGAATCCACTATTTCCTTTAATACAATTGCAAGTAATATTGTGCATTTAGATGCTTTCCACATGTAATATATATATATTTTTCTATATTCATAGCAATTTATTGTAAGTGATTCGGGTCATATCCATGAAATTTATTTTCAAATGTTCGAAGTATTTTGTTTATGTCCATGAACCTCGGAAAGGTATTTCTATGTTTCGTAGGCTTGCAGGAAGTAACTTGACAAAGGCATAACGCCGAAACGCGTCGTCCTTTAACTGCTAGCGCACAATAAAGTCTTTGTGCCGTTTCCTGGTGTGCCGTCTCCTTAGTGTGGAAGCTTCTACCCGGAATAAGGATTGTGGAATATAGATGGTGGCTGCTGCTGCCACCGACGGCACCAACGTCGCAGGCTGGGGACTGCTTTGGCAGCGAATCACGAAGATATATATATATATATATTATCTACTGGCGGTCGCCAGTAGATAGTTATAGTTAGGACCGTGTTTCCATAGGAAATCTCAAAATTCTATTTTGAACAATTTTGGCGCCGGTTGACGAATCCTCGCGAAATTTTTTAAACTAATGGGGCGCTCCGTTCAGCTCCTACCCTGAAAGTCTCGGGGTGATTCGTCAAGCGGGGGCCGAGAAAAAAGGGGGGTCCCAAAACGCGTTTTCCCCATGCATTTTTCCATAGGACCTTTAGACACAGCTACAGCCCGAACGGCTGAACAGAATGACTTGAAATTTGGCAGAGAGGTAGCCATAAGGTCAAGGAAGTGCCTTTTGCAGGTCTGGTGTAAATCTGTTCAGTATTTCCTGAGAAAATAGCATTTAAAAGCATATCAATATCTATACGCGCGCAGGGTGCGCGCACCGTGCGAGCACCGTGCGAGCACCCTATCGTGCGCGAGCGTAATTCTGATTGGTGGTTACATGTTAGTCAACGTTCGAATCGGTCGAAATCAGGAAGTGTCGGCCGCCATTTTGTTTGTTTTCAGTGCGAGAGTGAAAAAGGAAGGTGGCGAACGTGAAAAGGGGGCAGGGTAGAGAGTTCCTGACCCCCTAGCCTTTGTCAGGGGGTCCTTGAAGGACCCCGAAGGCAGATTTTTATTTTTTTTAAATCGCGGGGGTGCGGTGAAAAACCAAAAAAATTTTAATACGTAGTTTATTGTAAAATAAATATATAAAAAAAAATAATACATAAATAAATTAGCATTTAAAAAACCGTACAAGTTCACTGAAAAAACCATAGGTTTCACACACGTTATAGTTAGGAATTAGCATTTAAAAAACCTTGCAAATTCACTTAAAAAACCATAGGTTTCACACATGTTATAGTTAGGTGGATATTTCACTCGTAAAAAAACAATGAAATTCCCCCGTTATAGTTAGTTCAGATAACTATAACTCGCACGACCGCCACTCTATCACAAGGATGATGTCATCAGTGATGTCATGAGTGATGCCACTGACCATGTCATGAGTGATGTAATATGTGACGTCATGAGCAGTGGATTGCGGGCGCGCGAGTTATAGTTATCTGAACCAACTATAACGGGGGAATTTCATTGGTTTTTTACGAGTGAAATATCCACCTAACTATAACATATGGGAAACCTATGGTTTTTTAAGTGAATATATATATATATATATATATGTGTGTGTATATATATATATATATATATATATATATATATTTATTTTCTGTAGTGACAACATGCTGATTTTATTGGCCAGTATTGAAATTTCTAGGTTTGTCTAAACTGAAAATGGCATAGTTGCCTCAAACTGGAACCTGCCAGTATACTCAGAACCTAGGTAGATCACAGTAAGATGTACATGTTTTGTTCACAGTGGATCTCCCTAACTCACAGTTGGATACCAAAGTAGGGCAAACATACCATGCTCGTGGTTTCCACCGCTTACCTGCTGAATCGCTCCTTGAGAAAGTCCAGCTCGCCCCGGAGCTCTATCTGCCCAGGAGGAAAATGGCCATGGCTGGGTGAGGAGCCAGAGTCCGCTGCTTCCAATGCGTCTAGTGCACATGAAACCTGGTCATGAGTTGTCTCCAGCAAGTTCATCTGCTGATCTCTGGCTTGCTCCGGATCTTTTGCTGACCTAGGATATGTATGTTTCACAAAAGGAGAACAATCATTTCATGGCCTTCCATTTTCAAAATTAAAATGTTCTGCTGCTATAAAGAAGGTTACTGTGGATCACACGCTGAAGGCATGCAAGAGTCACCAGATTTAATCTAACCACGAAGGTGTTATTTTGCCAATAGCTTCGCCTCTCTAAGAATGACACCCATCTGTCTTCTACAGGCCATTGTAGAATGAGTATATACAAAAACAAAGGAGGGAGTGAAGAGGTTGAGAAAAACTAGAAGTGGGCTCGTCCTCCTCAATAGATCATAAAGAAAACGAAAGGAATCCACCTTGAATGGAGTAAAATGAAGATATCCTCCCAGAGTGTTTTAACACTGCATGTGAGTTGTGTGTCACTCCTGACGTCTAGGGAAGCACACAGCTTTGTTAAAATTACCCTCACCCACCAAAAGGACCCTTGGTGGCATGCTTCATCATCGGGTTCAAAATATACGAAATATACATGCAGGCAAACATACACAAAAGTGCCGATCCGACTGAGAAATAAAGGCAAGCAAATAGATGGACGAGTGCTGAATTAGGACTGAGGAGATTCCTGCTCAATGTTCACTTACATTTAAACCATCTGCAAGATAAGTAATATTTGAGGTGGAAAATGTAGTGAAGAGTCGACACACACTAAATCCGTAGTCTCTCCTTGGATAAATCACTGCTACTGGGCGATGTAAGACTTTCGTTTCCATGCCCAGCCAATCCTTGCCATCATTGCAAGGCACACCTATATATAACAATGCCGTGCCATCTGCCACTTTATCATTGGGGTCTTTGTATATAGTCATATAAATACAGCAGTATATTTCAGTACGTCTCTCTCTCTAGGACAAACATATGTCATAGTTTAAGTTGCCAGACACATGTATCCAGCCCTAGCTTTTTGGTTGGCAAATTATTGCATTCTAGAGTGTTTTTCCATTAGGTCAAATGGAGCCAACAAAGCATACAGCGCCCAGACTGTGTAAACAGGAAGGACAGGTCGTTCTCTCGAATTCCTGAAGTCAAACAGAAGATGACTAAAGTTAATGCATTTAAATTGGACCTCAAACAGGGGTTTTCTAATTTTTTTAATGTGAGCTAAGGACAAGTCAGTGTTTCGCTCTGCCCATTAAACTATTTCACGGCAATGCTTCTAGTATTTTTAAAATTAATGTAGTCTACGAATCTAAATATAAAGTTACAGTGTAATCCCTGGATTCTATTTGGGGTCTGTGGTCCATAAGTAAAACAGTCTCAGTCAGCGAAGCCTCCACATGAGTTATCACTTACAAATATGAATTTACTGGGTATGAGGGACACTTCCAGTGAAGTCTACAGCACCTCCAACTACATCACAGACATCGCCTAAACTAACATAAGGCACTTGTAGCTAGAACACCGACCGCCGAACTACCTCTGAGTTTGTTCTGTTATGTGAATTTGCAGAGCGCGGCTAATCATCCTAGAGGGTATCCAGGCGCTGAGTGGTGCAGGCATGAGAAGGGAGGGGTAGATCATGCCTGTTTCGTATGGAACAGCCATGTCTTAAGGTTCCTTCAGAAATCGATCAGGTAGGGGGAGGTTCTGAGGTGTTTCAGGAGGTTGATCTATGCCTTGGATGCAAGGTATGAGAAGGAGCGTCCTCAGCTTCTGGTCTTCTTGATGAGAGGGAGGAGTGCTCTTGTGTGGAACGCTTGGTGTGCTCTTGCCTGGTGGGTTGGTAGAAGTTGAGGCAGTGGTTGAGGTAACCTGGACAATTATTGTGGAGAGCTTTGTAGGCATAAGTGAGTATCTTAAACTCATAGATTTCCTTGACTGGGAGCCAGTGGAACTTGTTGAGGTGTGGAGAGATGTGGTTTTTTCTCATTATGTTCAGGATGAATCTGGCGGTGGCGTTCTGAGTGGTTTGGAGTTGGCATAGGACATTGGCTGGGGTTCCGATGTAGAAGACATTTCCTTAATCAAGTCTACTTGTGATAAACCTTCTTCAACCCCTGAAGGAAATCATTGACCATCTGAAGCTGAAAGAAAGAAGGTTGGTTAGGTGATTTTCTATAGGCTGTAATGGCCGCCAAATGAACTTTTATGGAAGTGTACTTCAAACTAGATTTGGCCAAGCAAAGCAGACACGTCAAGATTACCTCTTCTTGCCCGCTAGTCAGACTCCAACCATTACGCATACACCACAAGAAAAATCTTTTCTATTTAAAAGAGTAAGAGCTCCTTGTGGATGGTCTCTTTGACTCCCTCAAAATGTCCATGCAGTCCTGAGGGAGATTCAAGTGTCCATACTGCAGGACCTCAGGAGCCATGCTGCCAAGCTCAGTGAGGGAAGGCTGGGGTGCAGAATCTTTCCGCCCATTTTGGTCAGAAGGTCCGGCCTGCATAGGAGTCTCCTGTGCGGACAGATCGAGAGCTGTAATAGGTCCAGATACACCCATTAGCGAGGCCAGTCCGGAGCAATCAGGATCATCTTCATCCTGGATCTCATGAGCTTGGTCAACACCTTCGGGATTAGAGGAAGGGGCGGAAAGGCGTATGCAAACGTTCCGGACCAGTCTATCAAAAGAGCATTCTCTCTCCTTCCTGGTCGGTAAAATCTGGATGCGAAGGTGTGGCATTTTCTGTTTAGATCGTCTGCAAAGCGGTCGATGGATGGACGACACCATTGATGAAAAATGTCTGCCACCACCTCGTCGTTAAGCACCCAGTCTTCTTGTTCTTCGAAGTGTCGACTGTGAGCGTCTGCTCGCACGTTCTGTTCTCCTGGCAGATGCCTTGCAGTGATCGAGAGGTTCCTGGCCAGCAGCCAGTGCCAGATTGCTTGCGATTCCAGAGACAGAGGGCGAGAGTGTGTTCCACCTTGTTTGTTCAAGTAATACATGGTGGTTGTATTGTCTGTTTGTATCAGTATCGACTCGGACTGAATGGAATGCCTTGAGGGCCAAGTGAACCGCCCGCAGTTCTAACATGTTTATATGATGGGTCTGCTCCTTGTTGGTATATCTGCCCTGAGTCTGCAGTTGACCCAGATGCGCTCCCCATCCCTGAAGAGACGCATCTGTGATCAGGGATTGTTTTGGAAGAGGTTGATGGAATGGGACTCCCACTAGAAGATTCTTTGGCTGAGTCCACCAGAGAATGGACTTCTTTGCTGCTTGCGAGAGGAGAATTCGGTCTTCACAATGACCCGAGGATTGGTCCCATTTGTCCTCCAGATCCTGCTGCAACGGTCTTATTCTCAATCTGGAGTTGGGTATGAGAAATGTGCAAGAGGCCATCGACCCCAGTAGAGACGCCACTTGCCTTACTGATGTTTGATGTGCTTGAAGGATGATATTGCATTTGTTTCTCATTGATAACAGTCTCTCCTCCGAAGGAAACACTTTTCCTAGGCCGGATTGTGGAAGTACGCATCTTGGAGATCCACCGAACACATCCAATCCCCTTTCCTCAGATGTGGAAATATTTGATGGAGCGCCAACATACGAAACTTCTCCTTTCAAATGATCTTGTTCAGAGATCGGAGATCTAGAATCGGTCTGAACTTGTTTGCTTGGTATTTTTTCGGTACAAGGAAATACCTGGAGAAGACTCCTTTTCCCCGCTGAGCAGGAGGGATCTCTTCTATGGCTAGCTTCTTCAGAAGGGTCGACACTTCCTGACGCAGCAAATCCAGGTGCTGAGGACGTGACCTTACCGGAGGAATGTCTCTTGGAGGCGCGCAGAAACGTAGCGCGTACCCATTGCGCAGTATATTCAGCATCCACTGACCTTTGGTGATGTTGCACCACACTTTTATGCAATTTGAAATACTTCCTCCCACTGGAGTGCGCAACGGTGCTAGAGGAAGCGGAAACTCATTGCTTGCCTGGAGTTTTAGCTGTGGAGGAGGACTGCTGTTGATGACCTTCTCAAGAAAGTCTACTGGGGCATACCCAAATAACCCTCCCACGCCTGGGTAAGGAACATCTAATAAGAAGAAAGAAGAAACGTGGCTAAGAGGGATCAATCTCTTGTTTATTTTTACTCAAGAAACAATTAATTTTCTCGGTAATAACTTATTTCTTATAAAAAACTATATTCATCATTATTTATCAGGGACGAATATCTTTTGGTGAACATCAGAACACTTCAACACATAATATATACAAATTTGCACAAACATGAAACAAAACAACAACCTCTATCTACAATTTCATTAAATCATATAAATACAAATGCACATACACTCTATGTACACAGATAATTATCAAGTATCAGTTCCCCTAATCGTGGTTCCAAATCAATGTATACTTGTTATTTACAGTAATACATTTGGAGGAAATCCTTTTTGGCATCAGAGGTATTACTCCTCTCCTATTGTTTTATATGTCTGCCAAACAAAAATAATTCTTAAATCAACACAATCAGTGGATTCCTCCTACGTCAATATGTCGACGCGTTCGCGTTTCAGCCTCCAAATATTTGGCCTCTTCAGGACGGGGATGACAAACTATCTACAAAATGGTATGATAAAATAAACATAAATTAATAACAACAACTTTATATCTCAAGCTATCCCAGATTAGCCCATGCAGTGCCCGGAAGGACCACGCGTGAAGGACTCAGCGAAAACACCGGAACACAACCTTAGTCCCAATCAACTGAAATGTGATGTTACAAATCAAACCCGGCTGGGTGCAACAGCAGGAATTTTAAGGAAGTGGGTGAGGGAAGGAAAAATTCTTAAAATGGTAGTGATTACTACCTAGAATACGAGCGACCCACCACCACTAAGGACACTACCAGATTATTTTGTACCTGGTTGAAGTCTGGGCGGGTATCGCAAGGGCAGTTACGCAAAGAACAAAGTCTTCTCAGTGTCTCAAAAAACTAATGCCTTGTTCAGGTACGGCCGGACCTCTCATGTAGCGTTACGCAACCTCAATATCTTTTCCACATCTAAAGCAGAGTATACAAAAAAACCACTCGAGTTAAAAGTTTACAAATGAGTAAGTGAGAGAGAGTATCGTCTAACCTCATGGTGCGTCTAGGGGAGGGAAAATCAAGATTACCTGGTCCATTGCCTCAGCATGTGAACGTCACCATACGTCTAGTTCAACACGTTAAGGGGTCGCTTAAAATTCTTCCACTCGATCCCCACTCACTCGTCCACTAGAGGAAACAACAAAGACAGATCTAATTTCACTGTCTACTCCAATGCTCAAAAACGATACACCAACACGTTCTAATCGTACTTTGATATATGAGTACGGCGCACTTCTCTGCCTCTTGAGGAACGACGGCCTTGGCATTGAGATTTGGATTGCTGTTTTTGCGACCATTGAGGGGTTTGAACCCTCTGATGGTAGTTTTTGCGGTTATAGGACCTATAGCGCCGCCTGAACTCCTTTTTCTTCTCTAGGCCCACGGCTTTCAGTGTATCCAACTCGGCCTTCATTCTAGCCATCTTCTCGTCGGTGTGGGATCCAAAAAGGGAGTTACCAGAGAATAGAAGATTTAAAATACGCTTCTGAGCTTCCGGTTTCAAAGCTGTTAGTCGTAACCAGGAAGACCTCCGTGCACATATTCCATGTGCATACGAGTGTGCAGCCAATGAAGCTCCATCCGCTGCTGTGCTGATCACTTGATTGGCTACCAGCGCCCCTTGTTGGAGAATTTCAGCAAAATCTTGTCGATCCTCCTTTGGCAGTTTCTCCTTAAAACGCTCCAAAGAATCCCATAAGGACCTGTCGTAACGGCCCAGCAGGGCAGCAGCGCTAGACACCTTCAGAGAAGTTGCTGCAGAGCCGCAGGCCTTTCTCCCCCAAGAATCCTTGAGCTCTATGTGAGAAGTTGGCCTGATGTATGATGTCACTAGTTATAGTGTACACCTTATATCAGTCCAAATACCCTTATGGTGATTGGTTGTAAAGTCAACCTTATAGACCAGCTATCCTAGTGGTAGCATGGACAAGAGCAGTCTTAGGCTAAACTCTGAATGGCATGTGAAGCCAGCTGTGATACCATATATAATCCCTTGAATACCAAATGAAAGGACACCACAACAGATATATATATAAAATAAAGTGTATTTATTCTAAGCAAACCCTCAGCACTCTTTATGAGTTTAGAGGTAGGTACAACACAGTCTTATGAATGCATACAGTAAGTCACACAGGTAAGTAATACAGTTAGGCCCTAGGGGCCACGCAAACCATATACTAAAGAAGTGGTATAAGAACCACTGTCACGGAAATAGAATAGGCCTAGGCCTAGGGAATCGCTGGGGCTACACTACACTAGCGTTAGTTAGGAAGTGGGAGGCCCACGGGATTCGTGTGCAGAGTGGAAACACTCACGCGTAATGCGTAAAAGTCAATAGCAATATTACAGTTTAGAAATAGATAGATTTAGGACACTTCCGGAGTAGCTAGGAAGTTGAGACTTGAAAACTAGACACTAGGATAGTCACTATCCTGATGAGCACCGGAGTACCCAAGTTACCTAGCCCACAGGCTGCGGGTGCATAGGGGTGAAGATGCGTCGTTTTCGTCGTCAACTCCTATGGATGCCTGAAGAAAGATGCTGACAGGCGGTCAGGAGAGAGTGTCCGGTGGATCCCAAGCCTGGGATCAAGAAGAGAAGAAACCTGCAAGCAGAGGGGACAGAGTCAAGGTCACTAGCCAGTGACCACGTGGAACCAGGAAGGAACCAGGCGATGTCGTGAAGAGTTGCAGGGGAAGGTGAAGCTTGTCGCTGCAGCCAGGAGGACCAGGAAGCGTCGAGGACGACCAGGACCAGGAGGCGAGCTGTCCCACGAAGGCTCTTGCTGTCGGCGGCGTCGAAGTTGGACTAGGACTCACCAAGCCTTGGCAAGCGGAGCCCACGAAGAACAAGGGACTTGCTTCTGGTGCAGACCAGGAAGGTCTGGGGTGCTTCTTCTTTGCAGAGAAGCGGGAGCCAGTCTGGAGGAGCCAAACCAGCGCAGAAGATTTCAGGGAGCGTCGTCACAAAGGCCACTAGCCAGCGGGCAAGCAACCGGACAGACGCGGCAAGCAGGAAAATGCTGAAGGGCCCCACGCAGGACTCGTGGAGTGTGGGGGGCCGGTCTTCGGTGCAGATGGTGCTTGGGGTTGGGGCTTCTCAATCCCCGGTGCACAACTTCGAGGGTACCTCAGAAGCTGCGCTGTAAGTTACTAGCCACTTTTCCCAGGTAGCCGGTCCCACGTCGCTCGTCGCCTCCACGGATCTCAGCTCTGCTGCAGATGTGGATGAGGGTCGGAGAAGTCTGGAAATCAAGGCTCTGGTCGGGCTCTGCAATCGGTTCCTCGTCGAACGTTTCACAAAGCAAAGGGTAGTCACTTGATGGTGCCTGTTTGCACAGGGTAGCCACTCCTTGGCTACAAGGGAGATTCTTCAGTCTTCTTCTTTCGTCGAATGTCGAAGGTCCAGAGTTTCTGTTCAGTTTTGCAGGTTCAGGATAATCTAAAGTCTTGAGGCCCAACTCCCACTCTTATACTAATCTGGGGGGCTGGGATACCTGCTAGGTCACGCCTTATGGGTGGGACCTGGGAGGGGGTGGTTACACCCACTTCCCTTTGTCCAGTTTCGCGCCAGAGCTGGGGCTGGAGTGCCCCAGCGCCGGTTTGAACTGGACTATGCAAGGAACACCTTGTGTGCCCCAGGCATGTCTCATTCCTTTCAGCCCACCCTGCCCCAATACACTAAAGGCTGTCTGGGGAGGTGCTAGCACCTCCCCAAGCAGGAAACCTATTGTCCAGGCCTCCCTGGCTGGGATCACTCCCAGCAGCAGGAGGTCAGACTTGTGTCGTGGCAGCAGCATCCATTTTGTGATGCTGAGGCTTTGGTCAGAGGCTAACAGTTGAAGTATGATTTTAACATGTCTTTCCCTCTAGAAGGGGGGAATAATATTCTCATGTCCAGAAATGGCATGGGGGTATTATTCCCGAGTGTTAGACACCTTACACGACATGTTTTGATAAAGCCCAACCATAGTTACCATAACCGTCTAAGATTATAAGGCACTTTAAGAGTATATGGTAGGCTATATCATAGAACAGCTATAAGGACAAGGTTCCGAAAGCTGCAGACAGGCTCAGCTCATGCTAGAGCACCATCTCACATGTTACCAAGCACTCTGCCTCCAGGATTGTCAAGGCCTGCCATAGGAGTGACTGATAGGTACACATGTGTCTATAGGTAAGTTAGGTATAGGAATACTACACCTAAGCAAGGGGTGATTACACGACCTTGCCCCAGCTGAGTGATCAGCCAGTTGTGTCAAAATGGAAGGCCAGGCCAGGGGTGGCACAATACATGCTGCAGCCCCTGGTAGGCCTAGGGTACACCTATGCCCTGGGTACCTAGGGTACACTGTACAGGGCCCAATAAGGTGATCCTATCCAAATGGGTTATGCACCTAAAGTACATAGTAGTAATTTAGAGAGAGAACAGCAGGGCTGTGGGTCTGATTAGCAGGCCCACAGCCACATCTAAGTCGAAAACCAGTAAAGCAAAAGCAAAAAGTGGGGGTGAACATAGAAAGCAGACCCTACTCTCCTACACAACCCCCCCCCAAACTTAGGGACATTAAACTAACCTTGACCAGTTGAGTCTTCATGTTCTAAGTGGAAATATCTGGAGAGTCCATCTGCATTGGCATGGTCAGTCCCAGGTCTATGTTCCACTGTGAAGTCCATCCCCTGTAGGGAAATGGACCACCTAAGAAGTTTGGGATTTTCACCCTTCATCTGATTTAGCCACAAGAGGGGCTTATGGTCTGTCTGAATCTTGAAGTGAGTGCCAAACAAGTATGGCCTCAGCTTCTTCAGGGCCCAAACCACAGCAAAGGCCTCCCTCTCAATAGCTGACCAACGTTTCTCTCTAGGGGTCAGCCTTCTACTTATAAAAGCAAGGGGCTGGTCTTGACCATCTACATTCAGTTGTGAAAGAACAGCTCCCACACCTAACTCAGAAGCATCTGTCTGGACAATGAACTCTTTGGAGTAGTCTGGACTTTTCAGAATAGGTGCACTGCACATGGCCTGCTTCAGGTCATCAAATGCTTTTTGACAGCTTGCTGTCCACTGAACCTTCTTTGGCATCTTCTTGGAGGTCAAGTCATTAAGTGGTGTCACTATGGACCCATAGTTCTTAACAAACTTTCTGTAGTACCCAGACAGGCCCAAGAAAGCTCTGACCTGAGTCTGGGTAGTTGGAGGAGCCCAGTCCTTTATGGTCTGGATCTTGCTCTCCAGTGGTTGAACCTGACCCCCACCAACTAGGTGGCCCAGGTATACAACCTTGCTCTGCCCTATCTGGCACTTAGTGGTCTTGATAGTGAGGCCTGCCTTTTGCAGGGCCTCTAAAACATTCCTCAGGTGGACCAGGTGATCCTCCCAGGTGGAGCTAAAGACAGCAATATCATCAAGATAAGCTGCACAATAATCATCCAACCCAGTAAGGACTTGATTCACCAGCCTTTGGAAAGTGGCAGGTGCATTCTTCAAACCAAAGGGCATTACCACAAATTGATAATGTCCTCCTGGGGTCGAGAAAGCAGTTTTGGCCTTTGCACTCTCAGCTAGTCTGATTTGCCAGTAGCCTGCTGTTAGGTCAAATGTGCTCAAAAACTTAGCAGCTGCCAGTCTGTCAATGAGCTCATCTGCCCTAGGTATTGGGTGGGCATCTGTCCTAGTGACAGCATTGAGACCTCTGTAATCCACGCAAAACCTCATCTCTCTCTTACCATCTTGGGTGTGAGGTTTTGGCACAAGGACTACAGGACTAGCCCAAGGGCTCTCTGAAGGTTCAATGACTCCCAGCTCCAACATCTTTTGTACCTCAACTTTTATGCAGTCCCTGACATGGTCAGGTTGCCTGTAGATTTTACTCTTCACAGGCAGACTGTCACCAGTGTCCACCTCATGGGTGCACCAGTTTGTCTGACTTGGGGTCAGAGAGAACATATGTCTGTAGGCCTGCAGAACTTGTCTGCAGTCCTGTTGCTGATGGACAGTGAGGCTGTCAGACAAGACCACACCATCAACTGAGCCATCATCAGGGTTCTGAGTCAACAGGTCTGGGAGAGGGTCACTCTCTTCCTCCTGCCCCTCATCTGTAGCCATGAGTAGCCCCATGTCTGCCCTGTCAACATATGCCTTCAATCTGTTGACATGAAGCACCCTGTGGGGGCTTCTGGGAGTCCCAAGGTCCACCAAGTAGGTGACTTCTCCCTTTTTCTCAACAATAGTGTGGGGTCCAGACCATTTGTCTTGGAGTGCTGCTGGGGCCACTGGCTCCAACACCCACACTTTCTGCCCTGGCTGGTAAACAGTCAGTACAGCCTTTTGGTCATGCCAAGCTTTTTGGAGTTCTTGGCTTGCCTCAAGGTTTTTAGAAGCCTTCTTCATATACTCTGCCATCCTGGAGCGGAGACCAAGTACATAATCCACTATGTCTAGTTTGGGTTGTCTGAGAGGTCTCTCCCATCCTTCCTTCACCAAACACAGGGGTCCTCTTACAGGATGCCCAAACAAAAGCTCAAAAGGGCTGTAGCCAACCCCCTTTTGTGGGACCTCTCTGTAAGCAAACAGAAGGCAGGGTAAAAGGATGTCCCATCTTCGCCTAAGCTTGTCTGGTAATCCTTTTATCATTCCCTTTAGGGTCTTGTTGAATCTCTCAACAAGCCCATTGCACTGTGGGTGATAGGGTGTGGTGAACTTATAGTTAACACCACACTCCTTCCACATTGCAGTCAAGTATCCTGACATAAAGTTGGCACCTCTGTCAGAAATGACCTCCTTTGGAAAGCCCACTCTGGAGAATACTCCAAGCAGGGCCCTTGCCACAACAGGAGCTGTTGTGGTCCTCAGGGGAATTGCTTCTGGGTACCTGGTGGCATGGTCCACTATCACCAGTATGAATCTGTGCCCAGATGCTGTTTGTGGGTCCATTGGTCCTACAATATCTATGCCCACTCTTTCAAAGGGGACCCCCACCACAGGTAGTGGTATGAGGGGGGCCTTTGTGGTGCCACCTGATTTGCCACTGGCTTGGCAGGTGACACAGGAGCGACAAAACTCCTTAGTATCTTCTGACATATGGGGCCAGTGAAAGTGAGGGACAAGCCTGTCCCAAGTCTTGTTCTGGCCTAAATGTCCTGCAAGGGGAATATCATGGGCCAAGGTTAGAAGGAAACCTCTGAACTTCAGTGGTATGACCAACCTCCTGGATGCACCAGGCTTGGGGTCTCTAGCCTCTGAGTACAGTAGCCCTTCATCCCAATACACTCTATGGGTACCTTGAGCATTCCCTGCAGCCTCAGCAGCAGCCAGCTGTCTGAGGGGTTCAAGAGAGGGGCAGTCTAATTGAGCCTGCCTCAGATCTGCCCTTGAAGGTCCCCCTGTCCCAAGAAACTCAACCTGATCAGGTTCAAGTTCTTCTAGGACAGTTCCTTCAGGGCTCTCAGAATCATCCTCCTGGGAGGACTGATCCACCACCTGAGGCAGGGGGGAAGGCACAGCCTTAACCCTACTGCTCTTTCTCTTGGATTGTGACTGGTCCATAGTTTCAGGATCCAGCACTTGTTCAGTGTTGCACTTTTTGGCCTGTGACCTGGTCACAGCAAGGACATGTGCATCTATCCCCAGCATTTCTGCATGGGTCCTATACTCCACTTCAGACCAAACTGAAGTTTCAAGATCATTGCCCAGTAAACACTCTACAGGAAGGTCTGAACTAACAACAACTTTCTTGAGGCCAGTTACCCCTCCCCAGGAGAAGTTAACAATAGCCACACTATGGGAGGTAGTGGCATTGCTAGCGTTGGTCACTAGGTAATTCTCACCTAGTATGATCTGTCCAGGGTCCACAAAAGCAGGTGTCACCATTGTGACACTAGCCCCAGTGTCCCTGTAGGCCTGAGCCATTCTTTGGTTGATAAAAGGTGTCTGTCTGTACTTGCCCAGGTTACTGGGGCCTACAGTAGAGGACAAAGCTAAGTCCCCATCACAGATCAGGACAGCCTGAGTAGGTACTCTGACTAGGCCAGAATCCTCCTCAGTTCCCAGGGTTAACCCTACTACACCCTTTTGCTGGGAACCACCACTTACAGCTGAACTAGGGGGTACAGTTGCCTTAGGGGCAATGGTGGCTGGGGGCTTATCCTTTTTGGTGCACTCACTAAACCAATGTGAGGTAGACTTACAATAGTTGCACCATGGTTTCTTTTGGCCTTCTTTCTTCTTATCCTTTTTGGAACCACCCTCCCCCTGAGCCTTTTGGGGGCCTGGTGAAGACTTCTGGTCTTTTTGTTTCTGATCATTACCCTTCTGGTCTGCCTTTTTCTGATCACCGCCCTGGTTCTGGTTTTTCTGCTTAACTCTAGTCCTGACCCATCTATCTGCCTTCTTTCCCAATTCTTGGGGAGAAGTCAGATCAGAATCAATCAGGTGTTGATGCAATAGCTGGTTTTGACAGTTGTTAAGTATTTGTTCTCTCATGATCAAATTATACAATCCTGTATAGTCCTTAACCTTACTTCCCAATAGCCAGCCTTCCAGAGCCTTAGTGGCACAATCTACAAAGTCAGTCCAGTCCTGAGTCTGTGCCTTCTGGGTATCCCTGAACAACAACCTGTATTGTTCAGTGGTTAGGCCAAACCCATCAATCAGAGCACTCTTCAGGACAGTGTAATTATCTGCATCCTCATCACTAACTGTGAGGAGCTTGTCTCTTCCTTTCTCAGAGAAGGAGAGCCACAAGATAGCTGCCCACTGACTTTGGGGTACCTGCTGTACTTTGCAAGCCCTCTCCAAAGCAGTTATCCATTTGTGGATGTCATCCCCACACTTGTAGGGAGGGACAATCTTGCTCAGGTTTCTATTATCATAGTGCCTGTCTCTATCTCTAGGAATGTTGCTGCCACCAGTGGGTTCTGACCCACTTAACTTTTGCTCTCTAGCCAGAGCAAGCTTCTCCTTGGCAAGGGCAAGTTCTTCCCTCTGAATCCTCAGATTAGCTTCCCTCATTCTGGCTTCATGCTCCTTTCTCTCAGGTGAAGTCATTCCCCTGTGAGAGGAAGCATTAGAGATGCTAGAGACATGGGAGTGGATGGATTCCCTTGAAGGGGATCTGTCCCTCCTGCTTCTCTGTGAAAGCCTACTTGTGGGTCTGTATGGGGGGACCCCATGCAAACTCCCATGTAAACTTAGGTTTGCCTGGCTAAGTCTTCCTACTTGGCCCTGGCTGTCTACCTCTTCCTCTGAAGTCCCATCTGACTCCTCTGTGGTGGGTAGACCCCCTTCTGTACCTAGGGTACCTGCCTGAGAGGCCCTAAGAGTATCATGCTCCTCTAGGAGCTGTCTTAACTGAAGGAGGGTAGGGTTTGCACCCTGTTTTATTCCTCTGGAGGTACACAAATGTCTCATCTCCTGGAATGTGAAGGTATCATACCTAGAGGGGGTCTTCTGCAGACCTGCCCCTCCTGAGAGAGCATCTACTTGATCTCCTCCCAGAGGCATGATCTAGTGAGGGTGTGGTGTGTGCACCTACCTACACTAGTTGTATCTACTAAACCTTTCTAGTAGTTGTAGTCAGGGTGTGTTATTCCCTTCAACCTACAACTACAAAGTCCAGTAGGACTTAAGTATAATAATCTATGTTATATGTACCTAGACAATATCTGTGTGATCTTTCAATTTAGTATCTCAAGATTACAATGGTATTACAACAGCAAGCTCAGATCCCAACCGCTGCTCACCAATGTGAGAAGTTGGCCTGATGTATGATGTCACTAGTTATAGTGTACACCTTATATCAGTCCAAATACCCTTATGGTGATTGGTTGTAAAGTCAACCTTATAGACCAGCTATCCTAGTGGTAGCATGGACAAGAGCAGTCTTAGGCTAAACTCTGAATGGCATGTGAAGCCAGCTGTGATACCATATATAATCCCTTGAATACCAAATGAAAGGACACCACAACAGATATATATATAAAATAAAGTGTATTTATTCTAAGCAAACCCTCAGCACTCTTTATGAGTTTAGAGGTAGGTACAACACAGTCTTATGAATGCATACAGTAAGTCACACAGGTAAGTAATACAGTTAGGCCCTAGGGGCCACGCAAACCATATACTAAAGAAGTGGTATAAGAACCACTGTCACGGAAATAGAATAGGCCTAGGCCTAGGGAATCGCTGGGGCTACACTACACTAGCGTTAGTTAGGAAGTGGGAGGCCCACGGGATTCGTGTGCAGAGTGGAAACACTCACGCGTAATGCGTAAAAGTCAATAGCAATATTACAGTTTAGAAATAGATAGATTTAGGACACTTCCGGAGTAGCTAGGAAGTTGAGACTTGAAAACTAGACACTAGGATAGTCACTATCCTGATGAGCACCGGAGTACCCAAGTTACCTAGCCCACAGGCTGCGGGTGCATAGGGGTGAAGATGCGTCGTTTTCGTCGTCAACTCCTATGGATGCCTGAAGAAAGATGCTGACAGGCGGTCAGGAGAGAGTGTCCGGTGGATCCCAAGCCTGGGATCAAGAAGAGAAGAAACCTGCAAGCAGAGGGGACAGAGTCAAGGTCACTAGCCAGTGACCACGTGGAACCAGGAAGGAACCAGGCGATGTCGTGAAGAGTTGCAGGGGAAGGTGAAGCTTGTCGCTGCAGCCAGGAGGACCAGGAAGCGTCGAGGACGACCAGGACCAGGAGGCGAGCTGTCCCACGAAGGCTCTTGCTGTCGGCGGCGTCGAAGTTGGACTAGGACTCACCAAGCCTTGGCAAGCGGAGCCCACGAAGAACAAGGGACTTGCTTCTGGTGCAGACCAGGAAGGTCTGGGGTGCTTCTTCTTTGCAGAGAAGCGGGAGCCAGTCTGGAGGAGCCAAACCAGCGCAGAAGATTTCAGGGAGCGTCGTCACAAAGGCCACTAGCCAGCGGGCAAGCAACCGGACAGACGCGGCAAGCAGGAAAATGCTGAAGGGCCCCACGCAGGACTCGTGGAGTGTGGGGGGCCGGTCTTCGGTGCAGATGGTGCTTGGGGTTGGGGCTTCTCAATCCCCGGTGCACAACTTCGAGGGTATCTCAGAAGCTGCGCTGTAAGTTACTAGCCACTTTTCCCAGGTAGCCGGTCCCACGTCGCTCGTCGCCTCCACGGATCTCAGCTCTGCTGCAGATGTGGATGAGGGTCGGAGAAGTCTGGAAATCAAGGCTCTGGTCGGGCTCTGCAATCGGTTCCTCGTCGAACGTTTCACAAAGCAAAGGGTAGTCACTTGATGGTGCCTGTTTGCACAGGGTAGCCACTCCTTGGCTACAAGGGAGATTCTTCAGTCTTCTTCTTTCGTCGAATGTCGAAGGTCCAGAGTTTCTGTTCAGTTTTGCAGGTTCAGGATAATCTAAAGTCTTGAGGCCCAACTCCCACTCTTATACTAATCTGGGGGGCTGGGATACCTGCTAGGTCACGCCTTATGGGTGGGACCTGGGAGGGGGTGGTTACACCCACTTCCCTTTGTCCAGTTTCGCGCCAGAGCTGGGGCTGGAGTGCCCCAGCGCCGGTTTGAACTGGACTATGCAAGGAACACCTTGTGTGCCCCAGGCATGTCTCATTCCTTTCAGCCCACCCTGCCCCAATACACTAAAGGCTGTCTGGGGAGGTGCTAGCACCTCCCCAAGCAGGAAACCTATTGTCCAGGCCTCCCTGGCTGGGATCACTCCCAGCAGCAGGAGGTCAGACTTGTGTCGTGGCAGCAGCATCCATTTTGTGATGCTGAGGCTTTGGTCAGAGGCTAACAGTTGAAGTATGATTTTAACATGTCTTTCCCTCTAGAAGGGGGGAATAATATTCTCATGTCCAGAAATGGCATGGGGGTATTATTCCCGAGTGTTAGACACCTTACACGACATGTTTTGATAAAGCCCAACCATAGTTACCATAACCGTCTAAGATTATAAGGCACTTTAAGAGTATATGGTAGGCTATATCATAGAACAGCTATAAGGACAAGGTTCCGAAAGCTGCAGACAGGCTCAGCTCATGCTAGAGCACCATCTCACATGTTACCAAGCACTCTGCCTCCAGGATTGTCAAGGCCTGCCATAGGAGTGACTGATAGGTACACATGTGTCTATAGGTAAGTTAGGTATAGGAATACTACACCTAAGCAAGGGGTGATTACACGACCTTGCCCCAGCTGAGTGATCAGCCAGTTGTGTCAAAATGGAAGGCCAGGCCAGGGGTGGCACAATACATGCTGCAGCCCCTGGTAGGCCTAGGGTACACCTATGCCCTGGGTACCTAGGGTACACTGTACAGGGCCCAATAAGGTGATCCTATCCAAATGGGTTATGCACCTAAAGTACATAGTAGTAATTTAGAGAGAGAACAGCAGGGCTGTGGGTCTGATTAGCAGGCCCACAGCCACATCTAAGTCGAAAACCAGTAAAGCAAAAGCAAAAAGTGGGGGTGAACATAGAAAGCAGACCCTACTCTCCTACACTCTACTCGCCTTGTCTGGAGGAACTGAGGAGGAAGAGGCAACAGCGTGCGTCTTCTTTGCTGCTGCGATGATAACCGAATCCGGTGGAGGATCTGATTTCAGAAATAAAGGATCCGATGCAGCACGTTTGTACTTTTTCTGGATCCGAGCGGGAGCTGTCTTAATCGAGGATGGGGTGAGGAAGATGTCCATTACTGGTTGAAGGAGACCAGGGACCAGAGGGAGCAATGGTCTAGCCGCAGACCACTGATGGAGAGTCTCGAAAATGACTGATGTGGAGGTCTGAGGAGTCGACAAGTCTATGCTCAGCTTCTGCGCTCCTCTAGCGAGGACATCGTGGAAGGTGTTAACATCATTGATGGGTGACACTCTTGAGAGAGGGCTATCCGTAAGGGTAGGAGAGTAGTCCCTTTTGGGAGAGTGAGTCGAAGATGACGACCAAGATGCCGTTCTTTGTCTTGTATGATGAGCATGAGCTTGTCTATGCTCCGGAGATTTGCCTCGGTGGTCCCTGGTCCCAGTAGTGGGAGACCTGTCCACCTCATGCACCAGTCGTTGTAGTGGAGACCTGTGCAGTGGACTGGAGTAGTCCGTAGGCAGCTGAGCTCGGCCTGAGGGTTCTTTCTGCCGGTGATGGATAGGCTGATAGTTAGCTGGACATTTCCCTCATACAAAACCCTAGAAATTCCCCTGTTATAGTTAGTTCAGCTAACTATAACTCGCGCCCCCGCAATGCACTGCTGATGACGTCACATATTACATCACTCATGACATGGTCAGTGACATCACTGATGACATCACTGATGGCATCTGAAATTACATCACTGATGACATCACTGATGACGTCATCCAGTGATTGTATGTTTCTGTAAATTTTAAATATGTTTAATATATATATAGGGAAAAACCTATGGAAGAATGAGTGGGTGTATAAGTGTGTGAATGGATGATTTAGTAGGTGCGTGACTGACTGTATAAGTGAGTCATTAAACGTATCTTACGGCAGACTAGTGACTAAACTGTGTGAATGTTTGTATCTGTCTGTCTGTTGGTTTATAAGCGGCTGCATGGTTTTGTGAATAGCTATATGAGTGTCTCTATGGGTTATTGATTGGTTGTCTGAGTATCTGTTTGGGTGCCTGAGTGTTTGTGTGGGTGGGGTGTGTGTGACTCTGTGCATACATGTGTGAGTGGGTGATTCTATGGGTGCATGGTTTTAAGAGTGCATCTGTGATGGACTGTATGGTTGGGTGAGTGTATGTATGGGTGTGTTAGTGATTGAATGTATATCTCAGTGGTACATGTGTGAGTAACTACATATGTGAAAGGCAGTATATATGTGTGTAAGAGTATATAAGTGGGTATATGTGAGAGTGTGTGATTGTGAGAGTTAAGTTGTACGACTTGCTTATAGGATAAATATATACCTATAGATGAGATCAATCTTATATCATAGATTCCAAACAGTTATATACTATGCATTAGTCATATGTATATATGGATCTCTCTTTATATTGATTTTGAAACAATTGCACAATCAAAATAGAAAAAAGAACAGACAAAAGGTGTGTGAGGAACGAAATTCATTTATATCAGTAAATGGTAATAAGGGTACGTAAAAGTAAGACAGTTATATAGCAAAAAGGGAGACGATTCTACATTTAATTGTTGCTCCACTGCAAATTATATCAAACACTTTTTCAGAGATATTTAAACATTTATCTAGAAAGAAGTGTGACAGTCGACGTTTCGGTCTTCATAGGTAATTTTGTAAGACCATCTTCAGGACTAGAAGTTAAAAGTTGACCCCTATAAGTTAAAAGAATACAATGAATATATAGAATATATACAACACACACCTAAGCAAGAAAACATGATAATATCAATTAACAAATTGATTACTCATAAATTTTAAAGTGCAAAAGGAGATTGAATTAATCATTTAGACAATGCTGTATCAGTCACTGAGACATTCAATGATTGTTGTAAGTACCTCTGATGGTGTAAGAATCAAAATACAACCAAAGAGTCAATTCTAAATTCACTCTGACTGGTGAAATTATTCACCGTGAGGTTTGTAAAAGTCATGCCAGTTGTTAATTCCTGTCACTTCTCTTCATCAACAGAGATAGATGAATACTTTTAATGTGTTTTGACCAATAAAGACATTGCTAGACTCACACATAAATCAATTGGTTTCTCATAAGTTTTAGAGTACAAACGGCGATTCGATTTATCATTTGGACAATGCTGAATCAGTCATTGGGACATTCAATGATTGTTGTGGAAACCTCAAACAATACAAAAATACAAAAAAATGGACAAAGAATCCATTACAGTTTTACTCTAACTGGTGAAATTATTAACCGTGAGATTTAAAAAGGTCAAGCCTGTTGTTAATTACTGTCGTTTCTTTTCATACATAGAGACCAATGAACACTTTTTGTGTGTTTTAGCCTATAGAGACATCG
Organism: Triturus cristatus; assembly: GCF_964204655.1. Lineage (NCBI taxonomy): Eukaryota > Metazoa > Chordata > Amphibia > Caudata > Salamandridae > Triturus > Triturus cristatus. The sequence continues at coordinate 487,786,974 of NC_140592.1, forward strand.
TTAGGTTAATACACGTGATTTAAACAGTTTTACCTCGTAATGTGTAAATCAATCGGAATTGTGACTTCAGTATCTACAGGAAAAAGTCGCGAATCTCTTGCTTCCTGTGTGTTTGGGTTGAATCACCACGTCTTGATTTGACACTGTATAAAAAGGCATAACGTAAATCATAAATGATCACGAACACCTTAAAATGTGAACTACGCCAGGTAATGGAGTGTGTCACAATACCTTATGGATTCAGGGATTTCAGACAATCAAATACTGCCGTGTTAACGGTACTGTGTGATTACACGGACGGAGTAAGGCATTCGGGCGTTAAAGAATTGAGGATAACTGCAAGAAGAGAGTGAGAACATTTAGTGTGTTTAAGTTAAAGTTATTAACACTTACATTGAAATTAAGTGATGGCAATATAGACTGACCTAGCAATGATGCATCTGCTAACTCAGGTGAGTCAACGCCAAATACGAAGAGCGTTTTACTTGCTTCCCTCGAGAGTTACGAACTGGAAATTAATGGAAGGGAGAGTAAAAACATTTAGTGTATTTAGTTTTAATAACTCACACTTAGATGCAGATTTATTGATGGCAGAAAAGACTGACCTAGCACTGGTAAATCTGTAGACTCAGGTGAGTAAATGCCACATTCGGAGAGCGTTTTACTTGCTTCCCTCGAGAATTGCTGCAAAGGGAAAGTGGATGATATTTAGTTTAATTTTTCTACCTTAAGGACAGTAATGGCAAAGGCCAGACGAACGGTAACAACTAACCTGGCGTAAGTGCAGCAGTCACATCAGTTGAGTCGCGGCGTGTAGCACTGAGACTACCCCGATCCGTTTGTTTTAAATATACGTGTTACAGTGGTATAGAAATGGGACTTAAGGTTTGATCACATGGTGTGCCGGCCCGAATGAACGAGGCGGCCATGTTGGAATGGGCTAGTAACGTCCCGTTATTCAATATATTTCAAATAGGTTAACAGCCACGCTCGAATAGGATATGACCGTCACGTTTATTTAGTATATTGGAACTAGGCTAACTATATTTTGTTTTTGCCTATTGAAACGAATATTCGAAGAGTTGGAATTCGAGTCAATTCAATTGTATGTGTCTAAATGGCGTGAGCTGTATAGAGTCATGTGACAAAAAGAGGGCTATGCAACAATGTACACATAGCGTTCATTCGGGCCGGCACACCATGTGATCAAACCTTAAGTCCCATTTCTATACCACTGTAACACGTATATTTAAAACAAACGGATCGGGGTAGTCTCAGTGCTACACGCCGCGACTCAACTGATGTGACTGCTGCACTTACGCCAGGTTAGTTGTTACCGTTCGTCTGGCCTTTGCCATTACTGTCCTTAAGGTAGAAAAATTAAACTAAATATCATCCACTTTCCCTTTGCAGCAATTCTCGAGGGAAGCAAGTAAAACGCTCTCCGAATGTGGCATTTACTCACCTGAGTCTACAGATTTACCAGTGCTAGGTCAGTCTTTTCTGCCATCAATAAATCTGCATCTAAGTGTGAGTTATTAAAACTAAATACACTAAATGTTTTTACTCTCCCTTCCATTAATTTCCAGTTCGTAACTCTCGAGGGAAGCAAGTAAAACGCTCTTCGTATTTGGCGTTGACTCACCTGAGTTAGCAGATGCATCATTGCTAGGTCAGTCTATATTGCCATCACTTAATTTCAATGTAAGTGTTAATAACTTTAACTTAAACACACTAAATGTTCTCACTCTCTTCTTGCAGTTATCCTCAATTCTTTAACGCCCGAATGCCTTACTCCGTCCGTGTAATCACACAGTACCGTTAACACGGCAGTATTTGATTGTCTGAAATCCCTGAATCCATAAGGTATTGTGACACACTCCATTACCTGGCGTAGTTCACATTTTAAGGTGTTCGTGATCATTTATGATTTACGTTATGCCTTTTTATACAGTGTCAAATCAAGACGTGGTGATTCAACCCAAACACACAGGAAGCAAGAGATTCGCGACTTTTTCCTGTAGATACTGAAGTCACAATTCCGATTGATTTACACATTACGAGGTAAAACTGTTTAAATCACGTGTATTAACCTAACGATGTCTCTATAGGCTAAAACACACAAAAAGTGTTCATTGGTCTCTATGTATGAAAAGAAACGACAGTAATTAACACCAGGCTTGACCTTTTTAAATCTCACGGTTAATAATTTCACCAGTTAGAGTAAAACTGTAATGGATTCTTTGTCCATTTTTTTGTATTTTTGTATTGTTTGAGGTTTCCACAACAATCATTGAATGTCCCAATGACTGATTCAGCATTGTCCAAATGATAAATCGAATCGCCGTTTGTACTCTAAAACTTATGAGAAACCAATTGATTTATGTGTGAGTCTAGCAATGTCTTTATTGGTCAAAACACATTAAAAGTATTCATCTATCTCTGTTGATGAATAGAAGTGACAGGAATTAACAACTGGCATGACTTTTACAAACCTCACGGTGAATAATTTCACCAGTCAGAGTGAATTTAGAATTGACTCTTTGGTTGTATTTTGATTCTTACACCATCAGAGGTACTTACAACAATCATTGAATGTCTCAGTGACTGATACAGCATTGTCTAAATGATTAATTCAATCTCCTTTTGCACTTTAAAATTTATGAGTAATCAATTTGTTAATTGATATTATCATGTTTTCTTGCTTAGGTGTGTGTTGTATATATTCTATATATTCATTGTATTCTTTTAACTAATAGGGGTCAACTTTTAACTTCTAGTCCTGAAGATGGTCTTACAAAATTACCTATGAAGACCGAAACGTCGACTGTCACACTTCTTTCTAGATAAATGTTTAAATATCTCTGAAAAAGTGTTTGATATAATTTGCAGTGGAGCAACAATTAAATGTAGAATCGTCTCCCTTTTTGCTATATAACTGTCTTACTTTTACGTACCCTTATTACCATTTACTGATATAAATGAATTTCGTTCCTCACACACCTTTTGTCTGTTCTTTTTTCTATTTTGATTGTGCAATTGTTTCAAAATCAATATAAAGAGAGATCCATATATACATATGACTAATGCATAGTATATAACTGTTTGGAATCTATGATATAAGATTGATCTCATCTATAGGTATATATTTATCCTCTAAGCAAGTCGTACAACTTAGTTTTCAACAAATCCCTTGAAGGCACATCTTACCCATACATATTATCTGCCCAAGCCCTCAAGGGTATATTGGGTCATCCATTACACAGATTGTGTTCAAGCGCAGACAACTGTCTGTTGTGGATCACTTTGAAGTGGTTTTTTTGTTTGTTTGTTTGTCTCCAAAAGCAAATACATAGATGTCTGAAGCAGAGACATTATCCTACACAGATGAATATATATTGAAAATTGCTGGTGGTCCTTCACTACTGGGCAATAAGGGTATTACCACCTCTTTCCCCTATGAGTCAGATCTTAATCAACTCGAGCGTCTGAAAAAGAAACTGATACGAACGGAACTTCATGCTAAGTTTCTGACAGACTGTTTGAATGCTAATATCATTCCAACTGGTCTCCAAATCCGTAATGTCCCAATAATCTTTACAGATGACGAGGAATTTAAAATAGGTTTCAGCTTTTCAGCCAACAAATGCTCTCGCACTTGGATGGTTCTGAGTATAGAAACAGCCCTTAGACAATTGAAGATCTTAGCTAAAGAAATTGAAACCCTAGAAAAAAAGAAAGAAAGATACTAGGTGACTCTGCCATCACCAACGGTAAATTCCTCCTGGACAAAGTACAGCAAACAATCAAAGAATTCGAGGAATTTAATGCCCATAAAAAAACTGAGAAACTACAAAACGATATTAAAAGATACAACAAAGAAAAAACGTATCTATACTTGCAAAAAGATTTCTATAATCCTCAAAACACTGCCCAAACATCAAAGAAGAGAATTAGTTTCTCGGATACCAATTCAGATACCGGTAGTGATCAATCGATAGACACAACTTATCGTCATTACGATCAACAACCCTCCACCTCTAGACAGAATTTTTTAGGACAGAACCGCCGAGGGACAGGTCCCCCTCGGAGACAACGGGGCTCCAAACGAGGATGGTACCGCAACCAATATACACCAGGGTTTCGTCAGACCCGCAACCAGTACTACGAATGGTAGCACCTGACCAAACAATACCGATTTTCAATCTATCCGAACATATCTTATCCGAACAGGAAATTGCTGTTCTTTCATCAGGGTTAAGTTTTGTTCCTACATACAAAAATGATTTATTTAACACCAAATTAGAGATCCACAAATTTTTCCGCACTGTGAGATTAAAAAACTTTTTCAAGGATAAGGAAAGTTGTTCTAACAACGATGTTACAGGCTTAAAGAACAAATCAACGTTCTACCCAAGTAACTCTATGGTAAAAAAGGAAATCTTAACATTTGAGAATGCTATTCTAATAGAGATTGATAATCTCTTTAATCAAAAGATACAGTATAAATCTAATTTCTCAAAAGAAAAACAAGCTGCACTGCAGAATCTTCAGTCACTCCCTAATGTCCTGATAAAACCTGCGGACAAGGGTGGTGGGATAGTTTTGTGGGACAAGGTTAAATATAATGAAGAGGCCCTTAAACAATTGTCCAACCCTATACATTACAAGAAACTTGCAAGTAATCCAACAAACAGACTTACATCAGAAATAGCAAAATTAAGCAAGGCAGGTTTTGATGGCGGTTGGCTTTCAGAGAAAGAATCTGCCTTTCTCATTAATAAAACACCGACAGTCCCTGCTATATACTTGCTCCCCAAGGTGCATAAAGACCCTTTAAATCCGCCCGGGCGCCCGATAGTTTCGGGTTGCAATTCCATCTTGAAGCCATTGGCCCAATATGCAGATTTCTTTATTAGACCGTTTGCTGTTAACCATCCTGCATATATTCGAGATACTATGGCCGTGATCAACATAGTCGAAAATTTTGAATTTGATCCCTTGAATGAATACTTGGTCTCTATGGACATAGAGAGCCTTTATACTAACATCCCTCAAGATGAAGTTTTGCAGATTCTAAGTAACCTTCTCGACACTAGAGCCAGACCACATCAGGTACCTACAGAGTTCATTATTGAATGTGTACGTATCTCTCTGTGTGAGAACTTTTTCCTTTTTCAAAACACCTTCTACCAACAGCGAAAAGGAGTAGCGATGGGAGCTGTTTACGCCCCAGACATTGCTAATATCTATGTCTCTGTATTTGAAAATGACTTCATATTCAATGTAACAAATCCGTTTTCCTCCAACATTAGGAAATGGCTTCGCTATATAGATGATGTTTTTCTGGTGTGGCATGGTACACAAGAAGAACTGAACACCTTCCACAGTTGGCTTAACCACAGGAATCCACATTTGAAATTTACTATTGAATCTGATAACGCGGAGATGAACTTTCTAGATATAACCATCAAAAATGATATCACTAACCATCTATATACCACCTTATACACGAAGCCAACTTCTAGAAATACTTTGCTTGAATATCAGAGCCATCATCCTCAAGCCCTTAAAGATGGCCTCCCCTTTGGGCAGTTCTTGCGTTTACGCAGGAACTGTACCTTTAAAAATGACTATTTCATTGAGGCTAAAAAACTTACAGAAAAATTAAAAGCAAGGGGGTATCCCTCCAAACTTTTAAAAAAATCCATGAAACGAGCATGGTATAACGACAGAGAAATGTTATTGACCGTGAAAGATCGGCCACAACAACCACATCTGGTGTGTGTCTCTACTTTCGGAACTCACGCCAACGCTATAAAGAAGATTGTTAGCAAACATTGGAATCTATTAAAAAATCTACCTGAATTCCATTCAAAACCCCTATTCTCTTTTAAAAGGGGAACTAATCTTAGAGACCGATTGGTGCGAGCCTACGAAGATTACTCCAGTAACACAGTAGACAACATGAGACAGCTGTCTCCTATTGTCGGACATTTCAAATGCAACATGTGTTTAGCATGCCAGACCATGCAAACAATTAAGAAATGTACCATCAATGGTATCACTTTCTCCCTCAAATCATTCTCAAACTGCAATACACCAAATGTAATTTATTGCATACAATGTCCATGCAAATTACACTATATTGGGAAAACAGTTCAGCCTATCAAGAAAAGGATCCTACAACACCAATCTCGGATAAGATGTCATACAGAAAACGCACCTCTAGTCGAACACTACCAGAGACAGGGTCACTCAGAAAAATATATGAAATGGTGGGTCTTAGATGTGATCAAACCCTCTAAGAGACAAAGCAACGTAGACCGATTATTGACCATTAAGGAAGGCAGATTTATTTGTATGACAGATCTGATCAACCGTGGTCTTAACTCAACATCTGAATGGCACACTTTAGCATGTCTGTAGACTACAGACATAATCTAAAGGAATGGAATCCAGAATCTGTAACATATACAGCTCCATGTATAGTACTTGACATACACTTAGCAAAACCATTGTTGAGATATTTGTCAAAATATATATAGTTACATGATGATTTGATCTGTATGTATTACAATGTCAATGTCAATGCTGTCAATTAAGGTATCATTTAGTATAATATGGATATACTTCACTGTACAGCCATGAAGACATGTAACCGAAGTGTGTGTAGAAATTGTACAAAAAATGTATACCGCTTAGTTTTCTGCTTTACCAACGTTGTAATAGTCGAAATGTTTTGTTTGAGAGACTATAGCATTTGTCTGTTTATATCTAACTCTTGACAATATGTGATGAACATACTCCATCTTTGACATGCACTGAATGTCTCAATCTTACTTATTTACTATAGAGGTAACACTATGTGTACATTGTTGCATAGCCCTCTTTTTGTCACATGACTCTATACAGCTCACGCCATTTAGACACATACAATTGAATTGACTCGAATTCCAACTCTTCGAATATTCGTTTCAATAGGCAAAAACAAAATATAGTTAGCCTAGTTCCAATATACTAAATAAACGTGACGGTCATATCCTATTCGAGCGTGGCTGTTAACCTATTTGAAATATATTGAATAACGGGACGTTACTAGCCCATTCCAACATGGCCGCCTCGTTCATTCGGGCCGGCACACCATGTGATCAAACCTTAAGTCCCATTTCTATACCACTGTAACACGTATATTTAAAACAAACGGATCGGGGTAGTCTCAGTGCTACACGCCGCGACTCAACTGATGTCACTGCTGCACTTACGCCAGGTTAGTTGTTACCGTTCGTCTGGCCTTTGCCATTACTGTCCTTAAGGTAGAAAAATTAAACTAAATATCATCCACTTTCCCTTTGCAGCAATTCTCGAGGGAAGCAAGTAAAACGCTCTCCGAATGTGGCATTTACTCACCTGAGTCTACAGATTTACCAGTGCTAGGTCAGTCTTTTCTGCCATCAATAAATCTGCATCTAAGTGTGAGTTATTAAAACTAAATACACTAAATGTTTTTACTCTCCCTTCCATTAATTTCCAGTTCGTAACTCTCGAGGGAAGCAAGTAAAACGCTCTTCGTATTTGGCGTTGACTCACCTGAGTTAGCAGATGCATCATTGCTAGGTCAGTCTATATTGACATCACTTAATTTCAATGTAAGTGTTAATAACTTTAACTTAAACACACTAAATGTTCTCACTCTCTTCTTGCAGTTATCCTCAATTCTTTAACGCCCGAATGCCTTACTCCGTCCGTGTAATCACACAGTACCGTTAACACGGCAGTATTTGATTGTCTGAAATCCCTGAATCCATAAGGTATTGTGACACACTCCATTACCTGGCGTAGTTCACATTTTAAGGTGTTCGTGATCATTTATGATTTACGTTATGCCTTTTTATACAGTGTCAAATCAAGACGTGGTGATTCAACCCAAACACACAGGAAGCAAGAGATTCGCGACTTTTTCCTGTAGATACTGAAGTCACAATTCCGATTGATTTACACATTACGAGGTAAAACTGTTTAAATCACGTGTATTAACCTAACGATGTCTCTATAGGCTAAAACACACAAAAAGTGTTCATTGGTCTCTATGTATGAAAAGAAACGACAGTAATTAACAACAGGCTTGACCTTTTTAAATCTCACGGTTAATAATTTCACCAGTTAGAGTAAAACTGTAATGGATTCTTTGTCCATTTTTTTGTATTTTTGTATTGTTTGAGGTTTCCACAACAATCATTGAATGTCCCAATGACTGATTCAGCATTGTCCAAATGATAAATCGAATCGCCGTTTGTACTCTAAAACTTATGAGAAACCAATTGATTTATGTGTGAGTCTAGCAATGTCTTTATTGGTCAAAACACATTAAAAGTATTCATCTATCTCTGTTGATGAATAGAAGTGACAGGAATTAACAACTGGCATGACTTTTACAAACCTCACGGTGAATAATTTCACCAGTCAGAGTGAATTTAGAATTGACTCTTTGGTTGTATTTTGATTCTTACACCATCAGAGGTACTTACAACAATCATTGAATGTCTCAGTGACTGATACAGCATTGTCTAAATGATTAATTCAATCTCCTTTTGCACTTTAAAATTTATGAGTAATCAATTTGTTAATTGATATTATCATGTTTTCTTGCTTAGGTGTGTGTTGTATATATTCTATATATTCATTGTATTCTTTTAACTAATAGGGGTCAACTTTTAACTTCTAGTCCTGAAGATGGTCTTACAAAATTACCTATGAAGACCGAAACGTCGACTGTCACACTTCTTTCTAGATAAATGTTTAAATATCTCTGAAAAAGTGTTTGATATAATTTGCAGTGGAGCAACAATTAAATGTAGAATCGTCTCCCTTTTTGCTATATAACTGTCTTACTTTTACGTACCCTTATTACCATTTACTGATATAAATGAATTTCGTTCCTCACACACCTTTTGTCTGTTCTTTTTTCTATTTTGATTGTGCAATTGTTTCAAAATCAATATAAAGAGAGATCCATATATACATATGACTAATGCATAGTATATAACTGTTTGGAATCTATGATATAAGATTGATCTCATCTATAGGTATATATTTATCCTCTAAGCAAGTCGTACAACTTAGTTTTCAACAAATCCCTTGAAGGCACATCTTACCCATACATATTATCTGCCCAAGCCCTCAAGGGTATATTGGGTCATCCATTACACAGATTGTGTTCAAGCGCAGACAACTGTCTGTTGTGGATCACTTTGAAGTGGTTTTTTTGTTTGTTTGTTTGTCTCCAAAAGCAAATACATAGATGTCTGAAGCAGAGACATTATCCTACACAGATGAATATATATTGAAAATTGCTGGTGGTCCTTCACTACTGGGCAATAAGGGTATTACCACCTCTTTCCCCTATGAGTCAGATCTTAATCAACTCGAGCGTCTGAAAAAGAAACTGATACGAACGGAACTTCATGCTAAGTTTCTGACAGACTGTTTGAATGCTAATATCATTCCAACTGGTCTCCAAATCCGTAATGTCCCAATAATCTTTACAGATGACGAGGAATTTAAAATAGGTTTCAGCTTTTCAGCCAACAAATGCTCTCGCACTTGGATGGTTCTGAGTATAGAAACAGCCCTTAGACAATTGAAGATCTTAGCTAAAGAAATTGAAACCCTAGAAAAAAAGAAAGAAAGATACTAGGTGACTCTGCCATCACCAACGGTAAATTCCTCCTGGACAAAGTACAGCAAACAATCAAAGAATTCGAGGAATTTAATGCCCATAAAAAAACTGAGAAACTACAAAACGATATTAAAAGATACAACAAAGAAAAAACGTATCTATACTTGCAAAAAGATTTCTATAATCCTCAAAACACTGCCCAAACATCAAAGAAGAGAATTAGTTTCTCGGATACCAATTCAGATACCGGTAGTGATCAATCGATAGACACAACTTATCGTCATTACGATCAACAACCCTCCACCTCTAGACAGAATTTTTTAGGACAGAACCGCCGAGGGACAGGTCCCCCTCGGAGACAACGGGGCTCCAAACGAGGATGGTACCGCAACCAATATACACCAGGGTTTCGTCAGACCCGCAACCAGTACTACGAATGGTAGCACCTGACCAAACAATACCGATTTTCAATCTATCCGAACATATCTTATCCGAACAGGAAATTGCTGTTCTTTCATCAGGGTTAAGTTTTGTTCCTACATACAAAAATGATTTATTTAACACCAAATTAGAGATCCACAAATTTTTCCGCACTGTGAGATTAAAAAACTTTTTCAAGGATAAGGAAAGTTGTTCTAACAACGATGTTACAGGCTTAAAGAACAAATCAACGTTCTACCCAAGTAACTCTATGGTAAAAAAGGAAATCTTAACATTTGAGAATGCTATTCTAATAGAGATTGATAATCTCTTTAATCAAAAGATACAGTATAAATCTAATTTCTCAAAAGAAAAACAAGCTGCACTGCAGAATCTTCAGTCACTCCCTAATGTCCTGATAAAACCTGCGGACAAGGGTGGTGGGATAGTTTTGTGGGACAAGGTTAAATATAATGAAGAGGCCCTTAAACAATTGTCCAACCCTATACATTACAAGAAACTTGCAAGTAATCCAACAAACAGACTTACATCAGAAATAGCAAAATTAAGCAAGGCAGGTTTTGATGGCGGTTGGCTTTCAGAGAAAGAATCTGCCTTTCTCATTAATAAAACACCGACAGTCCCTGCTATATACTTGCTCCCCAAGGTGCATAAAGACCCTTTAAATCCGCCCGGGCGCCCGATAGTTTCGGGTTGCAATTCCATCTTGAAGCCATTGGCCCAATATGCAGATTTCTTTATTAGACCGTTTGCTGTTAACCATCCTGCATATATTCGAGATACTATGGCCGTGATCAACATAGTCGAAAATTTTGAATTTGATCCCTTGAATGAATACTTGGTCTCTATGGACATAGAGAGCCTTTATACTAACATCCCTCAAGATGAAGTTTTGCAGATTCTAAGTAACCTTCTCGACACTAGAGCCAGACCACATCAGGTACCTACAGAGTTCATTATTGAATGTGTACGTATCTCTCTGTGTGAGAACTTTTTCCTTTTTCAAAACACCTTCTACCAACAGCGAAAAGGAGTAGCGATGGGAGCTGTTTACGCCCCAGACATTGCTAATATCTATGTCTCTGTATTTGAAAATGACTTCATATTCAATGTAACAAATCCGTTTTCCTCCAACATTAGGAAATGGCTTCGCTATATAGATGATGTTTTTCTGGTGTGGCATGGTACACAAGAAGAACTGAACACCTTCCACAGTTGGCTTAACCACAGGAATCCACATTTGAAATTTACTATTGAATCTGATAACGCGGAGATGAACTTTCTAGATATAACCATCAAAAATGATATCACTAACCATCTATATACCACCTTATACACGAAGCCAACTTCTAGAAATACTTTGCTTGAATATCAGAGCCATCATCCTCAAGCCCTTAAAGATGGCCTCCCCTTTGGGCAGTTCTTGCGTTTACGCAGGAACTGTACCTTTAAAAATGACTATTTCATTGAGGCTAAAAAACTTACAGAAAAATTAAAAGCAAGGGGGTATCCCTCCAAACTTTTAAAAAAATCCATGAAACGAGCATGGTATAACGACAGAGAAATGTTATTGACCGTGAAAGATCGGCCACAACAACCACATCTGGTGTGTGTCTCTACTTTCGGAACTCACGCCAACGCTATAAAGAAGATTGTTAGCAAACATTGGAATCTATTAAAAAATCTACCTGAATTCCATTAAAAACCCCTATTCTCTTTTAAAAGGGGAACTAATCTTAGAGACCGATTGGTGCGAGCCTACGAAGATTACTCCAGTAACACAGTAGACAACATGAGACAGCTGTCTCCTATTGTCGGACATTTCAAATGCAACATGTGTTTAGCATGCCAGACCATGCAAACAATTAAGAAATGTACCATCAATGGTATCACTTTCTCCCTCAAATCATTCTCAAACTGCAATACACCAAATGTAATTTATTGCATACAATGTCCATGCAAATTACACTATATTGGGAAAACAGTTCAGCCTATCAAGAAAAGGATCCTACAACACCAATCTCGGATAAGATGTCATACAGAAAACGCACCTCTAGTCGAACACTACCAGAGACAGGGTCACTCAGAAAAATATATGAAATGGTGGGTCTTAGATGTGATCAAACCCTCTAAGAGACAAAGCAACGTAGACCGATTATTGACCATTAAGGAAGGCAGATTTATTTGTATGACAGATCTGATCAACCGTGGTCTTAACTCAACATCTGAATGGCACACTTTAGCATGTCTGTAGACTACAGACATAATCTAAAGGAATGGAATCCAGAATCTGTAACATATACAGCTCCATGTATAGTACTTGACATACACTTAGCAAAACCATTGTTGAGATATTTGTCAAAATATATATAGTTACATGATGATTTGATCTGTATGTATTACAATGTCAATGTCAATGCTGTCAATTAAGGTATCATTTAGTATAATATGGATATACTTCACTGTACAGCCATGAAGACATGTAACCGAAGTGTGTGTAGAAATTGTACAAAAAATGTATACCGCTTAGTTTTCTGCTTTACCAACGTTGTAATAGTCGAAATGTTTTGTTTGAGAGACTATAGCATTTGTCTGTTTATATCTAACTCTTGACAATATGTGATGAACATACTCCATCTTTGACATGCACTGAATGTCTCAATCTTACTTATTTACTATAGAGGTAACACTATGTGTACATTGTTGCATAGCCCTCTTTTTGTCACATGACTCTATACAGCTCACGCCATTTAGACACATACAATTGAATTGACTCGAATTCCAACTCTTCGAATATTCGTTTCAATAGGCAAAAACAAAATATAGTTAGCCTAGTTCCAATATACTAAATAAACGTGACGGTCATATCCTATTCGAGCGTGGCTGTTAACCTATTTGAAATATATTGAATAACGGGACGTTACTAGCCCATTCCAACATGGCCGCCTCGTTCATTCGGGCCGGCACACCATGTGATCAAACCTTAAGTCCCATTTCTATACCACTGTAACACGTATATTTAAAACAAACGGATCGGGGTAGTCTCAGTGCTACACGCCGCGACTCAACTGATGTCACTGCTGCACTTACGCCAGGTTAGTTGTTACCGTTCGTCTGGCCTTTGCCATTACTGTCCTTAAGGTAGAAAAATTAAACTAAATATCATCCACTTTCCCTTTGCAGCAATTCTCGAGGGAAGTAAGTAAAACGCTCTCCGAATGTGGCATTTACTCACCTGAGTCTACAGATTTACCAGTGCTAGGTCAGTCTTTTCTGCCATCAATAAATCTGCATCTAAGTGTGAGTTATTAAAACTAAATACACTAAATGTTTTTACTCTCCCTTCCATTAATTTCCAGTTCGTAACTCTCGAGGGAAGCAAGTAAAACGCTCTTCGTATTTGGCGTTGACTCACCTGAGTTAGCAGATGCATCATTGCTAGGTCAGTCTATATTGACATCACTTAATTTCAATGTAAGTGTTAATAACTTTAACTTAAACACACTAAATGTTCTCACTCTCTTCTTGCAGTTATCCTCAATTCTTTAACGCCCGAATGCCTTACTCCGTCCGTGTAATCACACAGTACCGTTAACACGGCAGTATTTGATTGTCTGAAATCCCTGAATCCATAAGGTATTGTGACACACTCCATTACCTGGCGTAGTTCACATTTTAAGGTGTTCGTGATCATTTATGATTTACGTTATGCCTTTTTATACAGTGTCAAATCAAGACGTGGTGATTCAACCCAAACACACAGGAAGCAAGAGATTCGCGACTTTTTCCTGTAGATACTGAAGTCACAATTCCGATTGATTTACACATTACGAGGTAAAACTGTTTAAATCACGTGTATTAACCTAACGATGTCTCTATAGGCTAAAACACACAAAAAGTGTTCATTGGTCTCTATGTATGAAAAGAAACGACAGTAATTAACAACAGGCTTGACCTTTTTAAATCTCACGGTTAATAATTTCACCAGTTAGAGTAAAACTGTAATGGATTCTTTGTCCATTTTTTTGTATTTTTGTATTGTTTGAGGTTTCCACAACAATCATTGAATGTCCCAATGACTGATTCAGCATTGTCCAAATGATAAATCGAATCGCCGTTTGTACTCTAAAACTTATGAGAAACCAATTGATTTATGTGTGAGTCTAGCAATGTCTTTATTGGTCAAAACACATTAAAAGTATTCATCTATCTCTGTTGATGAATAGAAGTGACAGGAATTAACAACTGGCATGACTTTTACAAACCTCACGGTGAATAATTTCACCAGTCAGAGTGAATTTAGAATTGACTCTTTGGTTGTATTTTGATTCTTACACCATCAGAGGTACTTACAACAATCATTGAATGTCTCAGTGACTGATACAGCATTGTCTAAATGATTAATTCAATCTCCTTTTGCACTTTAAAATTTATGAGTAATCAATTTGTTAATTGATATTATCATGTTTTCTTGCTTAGGTGTGTGTTGTATATATTCTATATATTCATTGTATTCTTTTAACTTATAGGGGTCAACTTTTAACTTCTAGTCCTGAAGATGGTCTTACAAAATTACCTATGAAGACCGAAACGTCGACTGTCACACTTCTTTCTAGATAAATGTTTAAATATCTCTGAAAAAGTGTTTGATATAATTTGCAGTGGAGCAACAATTAAATGTAGAATCGTCTCCCTTTTTGCTATATAACTGTCTTACTTTTACGTACCCTTATTACCATTTACTGATATAAATGAATTTCGTTCCTCACACACCTTTTGTCTGTTCTTTTTTCTATTTTGATTGTGCAATTGTTTCAAAATCAATATAAAGAGAGATCCATATATACATATGACTAATGCATAGTATATAACTGTTTGGAATCTATGATATAAGATTGATCTCATCTATAGGTATATATTTATCCTATAAGCAAGTCGTACAACTTAGTTTTCAACAAATCCCTTGAAGGCACATCTTACCCATACATATTATCTGCCCAAGCCCTCAAGGGTATATTGGGCCATCCATTACACAGATTGTGATTGTGAGAGTGGCTGTATGGATGAGTGTGTGCTTTTATCAGTGATTGTATAAGAGCGTAAGAATATGGTACTATTTTTATGAGTAAGTGAACTTGTGTGTGTATAACTGCATAGGTGAGTAAATGGGAGTGTGGTTAATTATTTGCATGACTGACTAGGTGTGAGAGTACCTCTATGGAGGATTGGTGGTGTGTGAGTGTCTATGTAGGTGTATAAATGCATATGATAGTCCTGTACTGAGTGACTATAAGTATGAGTGACTGTACAGGTGAGTGAGTGGATGTGTGTGTACATCTAAGAGTCAATGAGTGGGTATGTAGTTATTGGTATTGGAGTATCTATTGTTTTGAGAATGGACGTCTGAAATTTTGATTGAGTATATCAAAGGGTGTGAGAAGATGCACTAATTTATCACACGGATGACGTCATCAGTGATGTCATCAGTGATGCCATTTCAGATGTCATCAGTGATGTCATCAGTGATGTCACTGACCATGTCATGAGTGATGTAATATGTGACGTCATCAGCAGTGCATTGCGGGGGCGCGAGTTATAGTTAGCTGAACTAACTATAACAGGGGAATTTCTAGGGTTTTGTATGAGGGAAATGTCCAGCTAACTATAACGCCCCTGAAACCTATGGTTTTTTCAGTGTATTTCTAAGGTTTTTTAAATGCCAATTCCTAACTATAACGCCCCTGAAACCTATGGTTTTTTCAGTGAATTTTAAAGGTTTTTTAAATGCTAATTCCTAACTATATCAGGCCTGAAACCTATGGTTTTTTTCAGTGAATTTCAAAGGTTTTCTAAATGAAAATTTTGAATGTATTAATTGTTATACTGATTTTTTTTTATACTGATTTACTACATTTTTAAAACTATTTTTTTTAGATATATTTTTTTTAATTACATTAAAATTACATTATACATTACAATACAAAATATACTTTCTCAGAATGAATTACTTTAGTTTAAATACTTGGCAAATAGGCAACAGACTTTTAAGTACAGTAGTTACAGTTGTTGCAATGGGCAACACAATTTCAAACACAAAGCAACATTGAGCTCAATGTGAATTTCTAGTTAAATGCAATTAGTTACTTTATGGATTACTTTTCTAACCACAAGACTGGATCCTAGATTCAGTCCTTGGACATCTCCTGTAAACAGTTGAGCAAAAGCGCTTTGGTTACAGTAGTGATTTTTAAGGAATATTATTCTATTTTAAAAGTTGACACTTAGAAACTTTTTCCCATAGAATCACCAATGTTATCCTATGGCAGAAAATTCACTTAGCAGGTAAGTAGTGTTATCGTTACTTTTTCTTACTCAGTGGTGGATCCAGGATCCAGCACTGGCCAACCTCCTGTAAACAGTTGAAAGAATGTGTTTAAGTCATACATACGATTTCTTAGGAATATTTTTAGTTTGCGAAAATAGACACTTAGAAACTTTTCTGGTGAAAACCACACAATGGATTCCTATAGAAGGAAATACAAGTTACTGGTAAGTACGCTTAGAATTACTTTTCAGGGTCAGTGCTGAGCTAAATGATGCAGCCCTGGGTTCTCTCCTGATAACAGGTGAGTAAATCGGAATTCGTAGTTCGGCTTATTTTAGAGGAATATTTGTACGTTTCAAAAATGGACACTGAAAATTTTCTGGCGAAAACCACACAATGGATTCCTATGGAAGGAAATACAAGTTACTGGTAAGTACGCTTAGAATTACTTTTCAGGGTCAGTGCTGGGCTAAAAGATGCAGCCCTGGGTTCTCTCCTGTTAACAGGTGAGTAAATCGGAATTCGTAGTTCGGCTGATTTTAGAGGAATATTTGTACATTTCAAAAATGGACACTTTGAAAATTTTCTGGTGAAAACCACACAATGGATTCCTATGGAAGGAAATACAAGTTACTGGTAAGTACGCTTAGAATTACTTTTCAGGGTCAGTGCTGGGCTAAAGATGCAGCACTGGGTTCTCTCCTGATTACAGGTGAGTAAATCGGAATTTGTAGTTCGGCTGATTTTAGAGGAATATTTGTACGTTTCAAAAATGGACACTTAGAAAACTTTCTGGTGAAAACCACACAATGGATTCCTATGGAAGGAAATACAAGTTACTGGTAAGTACGCTTAGAATTACTTTTCAGGGTCAGTGCTGGGCTAAAAGATGCAGCACTGGGTTCTCTCCTGATTACAGGTGAGTAAATCGGAATTCGTAGTTCGGCTGATTTTAGAGGAATATTTGTGCAATGGTGAAGGAAGGGGGAGGGGCCTGAGGTGACGTGTGCAAACACGCCCTGTGGCGCGTTTTAAGTTGGGGAATTAATTCCTCTTCAATCCTGAGGTCCCCTGGGGGCCAACTAGCCCACCAGGTACCTCCAGTATGCGCCAGGGAGCTGCATTGCAGAGAGGTATTCAGAGGCCACGCCCCTTTTTACAACACTCTGCAACACAGCTCCGTGGCGCTTACTGGAGGTACCTGGTGGGCTAGTTGGTCCCCAGGGACCCTCAGGATTGAAGAGGAATTAATTCCCCAACTTAAAAAGCGCCACAGTGCGTGTTTGCACAGATCTCACCGCAGGCCCCGCCCCCAACCTTCACCACTGTGCAAACGCGCCCCGTGGGGTGTTTTAAGTTGGGGGATTAAGTCCCCTTGAATCCTGAGGTCCCCTGGCGGCCAGCTAGCCCACCAGGTACCTCCAGTATGCGCCAGGGAGCTGCCTTGCAGAGAGGTCTTCAGAGGCCACACCCCTTTTTACAACACTCTGCAACGCAGGTCCGTGGCACTTAGTGGAGGTACCTGGTGGGCTATTTGTCCCCTAGGGGACCTCTGGATTGAAGAGGAATGAATACCCAACTTAAAACACACCACAGGGCGTGTTTGCAAAGTATCACCTCAGGCCCCACCCCTACCTTCACCACTGTGCAAATGCACCCCGTAGCACGTTTTAAGTTGGGAGATTAAGTCCCCTTGAATCCTGAGGTCCCCTGGCGGCCAACTAGCCCACCAGGTACCTCCAGTAAGCGCCAGGGAGCTGCGTTGCAGAGATGTGTAAAAAGGGGCATGGCCTCATTACACCTCTATGCAACGCAGCCCCCTGGCGCATACTGGAGGTTCCTGGTGGGTTAGTTGGCCCCCAGGGACCCCCAGTATTGAAGGGGAATTTGTTCCCCCTCTGCAAACGCGCCCCCTGGCGCGTTTGCAGAGTGGTGTAAGGAGGGGGCGTGGCCTCCAGCCCGATCCTTTTTTTTCCCCCTCAGTTTTTTAGAAGGGGTCTGTGTAGACCCCCTTCTTTTTCTTTTTTTTTTGGCCCTGGGGACCCCATCCCCCAGGGGCCTGCCCCCAATTTATTTTTATTTTTTTAAACGGGAAGGGGGCCGCGTGGCCCCTCTCCCCAGGCCATAATTTGCCCCGGGGACCCCATCCCCCGGGGCATGGCCCTTTTAAAAACAATTATTTATTTTATGGAGGGGGGCTGCATAGCCCCCCTCCTGTGCCACCTATGGCCCCGGGGACCCCATCCCCCGAGGCCTGACCTCCGTTGGGGGCCGTGGGGGGGTCCCCAATCCCCCCACGGCCCTGCCGGATCCCCGCGTCCTGCGGGAGCCGGCATTGCTTTTCCACATGGGGAGCAGCTAACATGCTGCTCCCCGTGTGGAAAAGCAATCGTCTTTGGTATTTGGAAGAGAGAGCAGGTTTCCTGCTCTCTCTTCCAAATACCAAAGCAGTTTGCTATGGCAGGACGGGAGCCGCGAGGCTCCCACCCTGCCATAGCAAACAGCAGTGTCCCGGGGGTGGGCACCCCGGGACACTGCAGGAGCCGGCCCTGGGAGGTGGCGGTCCCCAGGGCCATCATTGGCTCCAGGGGGGGGCGCGCGGCCCCCCCACTTAAGTTAAAGCCCCGGGGGTGGAGGTCCCCGGGGTTTGGGGGTCCGTAACGGACCCCCTATTTTACATATTCAGTGCCCCGGGGAGGTGGCAGTCCCCAGGGCGTGTGGGGGGGCTCAAGCCCCCCACACAGGTTTTTTTTTAAAAAGCCCCGGGGGTGGCGGTCCCCGGGGCTGCGGGGGGGCCATGAGCCCCCCCGCATACATTAACATAAGCCCCGGGGGGTGGTGGTCCCCAGGGCTGGGTGGCCCCTCTGGCCCCCCATTATAAAACCATATTGCCCCCGGGACTTGGCCCCCCCGGAGGCTAAATCTAAACGAAGCGCGGGAGCCCCGCTTCGGGGTTTTTTTTCGTTAGCGGGATTCGCGGACCCTACGCGCATCCTGTGATTTTTAAAAAAAAAAATACTTTTTTTGGGCCTTGGGGGTCCTTGTGGGACCCCCTGAGCAGGCCTAGGGGGTCAGGGTGTTTCTACCCTGCCCCCTTGTTGCGTTTTGCGGCCATAGATATCACTAACTTTTTACCTTAATTTTCTCAGGAACTACTGAACAGATTCACACCATTTATGCAAAAGGCACGAGTCTGAACTGAGGACTACCTCTTTGCCAAATTTGGTGTCATTCCGTTCAGCGGTTCGGGCTGTAGCTGCGACAACAGATCCTATGGGAAATTGCATGGGGAAAAGGCGTTTTGGGACCCCCTTTTTTCTCGGCCCCCGCTTGACGAATCAACGCGAAACTTTCAGGGTAGGAGCGGAGCGGAGCTGGCCAAAAGTTTGGAAAATTTTGCGAAGATTCGTCAATCGGCGCCAAAGATATTCCCAATAGAATGTTGCGGATTTCCTATGGAAAATAGGTCCTAACTATAACTATCTTATAACTATCTACTGGTGACTGCCAGTAGATAATATATATTAGACATTGAATCACTGTATACGAGTTTCGAACATCAACTGGGTCTAGCTACAGTTGAACATTATTTGGACACCAAACCATTACATTGTCGTAGCCATACTATCATGTTACTTGAATTGATAAATTGGTGTTTATTCAAAAAATTCTTTATGTTTGGAAAGGACATGTACAGACAATGTAGAGGAGTTGCCGTGGGAGCCTGTTTCTCCCCCAGCTATGGCTGTTTACACGCTGGCTGGTGGGAGGAGCAGGCTCTTAGGGGAACTCATGGAAATGTTTTTAATACCCATATAGCATATTGGTATGCGCTATATAGACAATGTCTTTATAGTATGGAAGGGGGACCAAACAAGTGCTGAAAAATTCATAGCAGATATCAATATCAATGATGCAAACTTAAAATTCACGTCACACATAAGTTACACTAAAGTTGGTTTTTTAGACACCACAGTGTATGTAGTAGAAAGAAATTTGGAAACAACTGTGCATAGGAAACCTACTTCAGGTAATGCCACCCTACACGCCATGAGCTCTCATCCAAAGCACCTTATAGCAAGCATGCCATATGGAGAGCTACTTAGACTTAAAAGGATTTGCAGCACAGAGGAGGAACTGACCAAATGCACACTAGTCTCCTTAGAAAGATTTAGACAAAGAGGCTACAGTGAAAAAGTGCTAGTAGAAGCTAAAAACATAGCCGCATTAAGATCCAGGTAATACTTATTGCATAGATACAATAGCACTGAGGAAATAGCTGCAGTCGCAGATCATGAGAGCACCACACCTAGACTGATCACAACCTACAGTCGACAACAGAGGCAAATAAGAGCCATAATTAATAAAAATTGGCCCATTTTATTGACGGATAGAGTACTTGCACCTGATTTACCATCGCTTCCAAACTTTACCTTTAGAAAAGCAAAGTCAATGAGAAGCGAATTGGTAAAAAATAGCCCAGAAATTGCGTTAGGCACCACATGGTTAAAACCAAAACAAGGGTTTTTTAGGTGCTCAACATGTAGGGCCTGCAAATTTGGAGCCAATACTACGCACTACACAATACCTTTCAGTCCGATCAAGAGGGAAATCAGAGGCCACTTTATTTGTCGCACTGAATTTGCGATATATGTTCTTACTTGCACATGTGGGCTCAACTATATCGGGAGAACCAAATTACAAGTGCATGCGCGCATTTTGTAACACCTGCGTACTATAGTGAACAATTATGGCAATTACCCTGTAGCTCGCCATTTTAAGGCAGTACATGATAATAACCTCATCTGCCTTAAGTACTATGTGGTGTATGCTATTTCTGTACCCCGATGAGGGGGAAATAGGGAACTCATGCTTAGGAAACATGAATCATGTATGAGTTTGGAACTTGACAGTAAGGCCCCTAGGGGACTCAATACCACAGAAGACCTACATAATTTTTTATGATGGTATTTGCTATATTGATTGCAAGTACATTCAGTCTTCTTCCGTAAACATGATGGTAAAAAGGGAGTTAAAGTTTTTAGATACAGCCTCATGTGAGTAACATATTTATATTAACCATCCTTTGATCATAGATGAAAACCCCTTTTTCTTTATATTAAAATATAAAATCCCCATAAAAATGAATTTTTTAGATGTGTTTTTTAGATGTGGTTTTTAGTAATATTTATTGTACATATATTTTTCATTAACACATTTATATAGTAATAAGGATTTGCACATAGCACTTTAACTAGGTAGTAAGTATATTTGAATATTAATATGCGGCACTTTAACCGCTAGATTTGCACAAATAACCAGGGGCTTCAGCAAATTGTAAGGACTGTAAAATGTGTACATTTGTATAATGAGGCAGAAACGTGTTTGAAAATGGATCGCATTATGAACAAATGCAAGAACCAATGTATACTGTCAAATGAAGCATTGATATAGTTGGGTGATCAATAGAATATGATCTCCATAGTAGCCTCATTTTGAGAATTTTTAAGTGTACCTCATGTTGGTTTCAAATGTCAAGATAATTTGCAGTAAAATACTTAAGCATTTATGCCGGTATATATATGCTTGTGATTTTGCTGTTTTTACATGCCTACTATTATTAGTATTATTACTTATTGTCCTTACCTGCCATACGATGTTGCCGGCTGTTAACATTTGTAGGAGAAAGAAAGAAATTTGTGCAATTGTGACGCCATGGCCCATAGAAAGGTCCCATTATGGTTAGCAGTCTGTTTTCCATGTGTATAGGGGAATCACGTGATACACCAGGGTGGTATTTAAAATTTGCAATGTAACGCATTTACGCATGTGATCAAGGCTGCTCAGGCAGTCGAAACCCGTAATGACCAGCTCCATGTGAATTAAAACAATGGGTTTTGCCAGCAAGAGGAGTTTGTGCTTTCTTCATCGCCTGGTGGAGGTTGGGGATTGCATTTTCTTGAGTGGAATATATATATATATATATTCACTGAAAAAAACATAGGTTTCACACACGTTATAGTTAGGAATTAGCATTTAAAAAACCTTGCAAATTCACTGAAAAAACCATAGGTTTCACACATGTTATAGTTAGCGGAAATTTTACTGATAAAAAACCAATGAAATTCCCCCGTTATAGTTAGTGCAGGCAACTATAACTCACGCGACCGCAATCCTCTGCTGATGCTAATACTGTATTTAGACACTTATTTGCCCATGTCTTCTTCCATACATTTTTAGCTATACATATATTACAAATATTTTTTTTTCATAAAGACACATATGTCATCAGCAGAAGATTGCGGTCGCGTGAGTTATAGTTGCCTGCACTAACTATAACGGGGGAATTTCATTGGTTTTTTATCAGTAAAATTTCCGCTAACTATAACATGTGTGAAACCTATGGTTTTTTCAGTGAATTTGCAAGGTTTTTTAAATGCTAATTCCTAACTATAACGTGTGTGAAACCTATGGTTTTTTCAGTGAATTTGTACGGTTTTTTAAATGCTAAGTTACTTTACGCCATTCGTGGCGTGCGCGCCCACTTAACGCAGTTCGTTCCGTGCGCGCACGGTGCGCTTCGCGCACCGTGCGCGCACAGTGAGCACGCGGTGCGCTTCGCGCACCGCGCGCCCACTTTACGCAGTTAGTGCCGTGCACGCACGGTGGGCACGCAGTGCGATGACAAAGCAAGAAAGCACGTCAACAAATCTGTTTCTGCTTTCCTCCGTGACTATGGTATGGGTGCCATTTACCACAACAACTTGCGTTATGACATGCAAGACATTTATAGAGGAGATGGTGTGCACTTCAATGATGAAGGGAACAGAGTCTTCCTCTTGAACCTTAGACTCTGCATCGGTACTTACTTGTAGGTACCACTAAACAATCATTTCATAAACACAACGGCTCTTTTTAGAGCCCCCTAATATCTAAACACTTAAATCTGATTTTCATTTTTTTTTTTTTTTTTTTCCTACCGTACGCTTACCGTAAGCTTACCGTACCCGTACCCCGTGATTTTTTTTAAAATCAATAAATGTTTTCTTTGTACTTTTCTGTCCTTCTTTGACCCCCTTACAAATGTTAGGGGGTCTGTAACTCTCCTCATTGCCCCCTTTCCTTGTTTTCACTCTTTTTTTTCTGAGTGAAATACACGAAATGGCGGCCGCCGCTTCCTGGTTTCGGCCGATTCGAATGTTTACTAAGATCTAAGAGCCAATCAGAATCACGCTCGCGCACGCCACCGTACGCTTACCGTAAGCGTACGGTAAGCGTACCGTAAGCGGGCTCAGATATATATATTGATTTAAAGGCTATTTTCTCAGAATCTACTGAACAGATTTACACCAAACCTACAAAAGGCACTTCCTTGACCTAGGGACTACCTCTCTGCCAAATTTTGAGTAATTCTGTTCAGCCGTTCGGGCTGTAGCTCGTTCTAAAGGTCCTATGGAAAAATGCATGGGAAAAACGCGTTTTGGGACCCCCCTTTTATCTCTGCCCCCGCTTGACGGATCCCCCCGAGACTTTCAGGGTAGGAGCGGAGCGTAGCGCCCCACCTATTTTGAGAAATTCGCGAGGATTCGTCGACCGGCGCCAAAGTTATTAAAAATAGAATGTTGAGGTTTTCCTATGGAAACGTGGTCCTAACTATAACTACCTACTGGCGACCGCCAGTAGGTAATATATATATATATATATATATATATATATATATATATATATATATATATATTATCTACTGGCGGTCGCCAGTAGATAGTTATAGTTAGGATCGTGTTTCCATAGGAAATCCGCAACATTCTATTTGGAATAACTTTGGCGCTGATTGACGAATCCTCGCGAAATTTTCAAAATAGGTGGGGCGCTCCGCTCCGCTCCTTCCCTGAAAGTCTCGGGGGGATTTGTCAAGCGGGGGCTGAGAAAAAGGGGGGGTCCCAAAACGCGTTTTCCCCATGCATTTTTCCATAGGACCTTTAGTCCAAGCTACAGCCCGAACGGCTGAACAGAATTACTTGAAATTTGGCAGAGAGGTAGTCCTCAGGTCAGGGATGTGCCTTTTGCAGGTCTGGTGTAAATCTGTTTAGTATTTCCTGAGAAAATAGCATTTAAAAGCATATATATATCTATAAGCGTGCACCGTGCGCGTACGGTAAAACTTACCGTACGCGCACGCTGCCGTGCGCGAGCGCGATTCTGATTGGTTGTTAGATCTTAGTAAACATTCGAATCGGTCGAAACCAGGAAGTGTCGGCCGCCATTTTGTCTCTCGCAGTCTGAGGGGGTGAAAAACAAAGGTGGAGAACGTGAAAAGGGGGCAGGGTGGACAACTCCTGACCCCCTAGCCTTTGTCAGGGGGTCCCAGAAGGACCCCCAAGGGCCAAAATTTCTTTTAATTTTGTTTTGAAAAATCGCGGAGTGTGCGTAGAGTGGGCGTACGGTAGAAACGGAAAAATTCCGCGAACTGCGTAACGTGAGCGTGCGGTGCGCGCCCACAGTGCGCGCACCGTGCGCGTACGGTACGCACACGGTGAAAAACCTTAAAAATAAATAAATAAATACATAACTTAGCATTTAAAAAAACGTACAAATTCACTGAAAAAACCATAGGTTTCACACACGTTATAGTTAGGAATTAGCATTTAAAAAACCTTGCAAATTCACTTAAAAAACCATAGGTTTCACACATGTTATAGTTAGCTGGACATTTCACTCATGAAAAACCATTGAAATTCCCCCATTATAGTTAGTGCAGGCAACTATAACTCACGCGACCGCAATCCTCTGCTGATTACGTCAGATATTACATCACTGATGACATATGTGTCTTTCTGGAAAAAAAATATTTGTAATATCTGTATAGCTAAAAATTAATGGAAGAAGACATGGGTAAATAAGTGTCTAAATACAGTGATGTAATATCTGACGTCATCAGCAGAGGATTGCGGTCGCGTGAGTTATAGTTGCCTGCACTAACTATAACGTGGGAATTTCAATGGTTTTTCACGAGTGAAATGTCCAGCTAACTATAACATGTGTGAAACCTATGGTTTTTTAAGTGAATATATATATATATATATATATATATATATATATATATATATATATATATATATATATAATCTACTGGCAGTCACCAGTAGATAGTTATAGTTAGGACCGAGTTCCCATAGGAAATCTGAAAATTCTATTTTGAATAACTTTGGCGCCGGTTGACTTATCTTCGTGAAATTTTCAAAACTAATGGGGCGCTTTGCTCAGCTCCTACCCTGAAAGTCTCGGGGTGATTCGTCAAGCGGGGGCTGAGAAGAAAGGGGGGTCCCAAAACACGTTTTCCCCATGCATTTTCCCATAGGACCTTTAGTCGAAGGTACAGCCCGAACGGCTGAACAGAATTACTTGAAATTTGGCAAAGAGGTAGTCCTGAGGTCAGGCTTGTGCCTTTTGCATATATGGTGTCAATCTGTTCAGTTGTTCCTGAGAAAATTGCAGTTAAAAGTACATAAATATCTATATGCGCGCACCGTGCGCGCACCAAATGTCCGCAAACGTAATTCTGATTGGTGGTTAGATGTCAGTCAACATTCCAATTGGTCGAAATCAGGAAGTGTCGGACGCCATTTTGTGTGTGACAGTGAAAATGAAAGGTCGAGAACGTGAAAAGGGGGCAGGGTAGAGAGTTCCTGACCCCCTAGCCTTTGTCAGGGGGTCCCTGAAGGACCCCGAAGGGTGAAAAAAACATTTCATTTTTTTTCAAAAAATCGTGGGGTGTGCGCACGGTGCGCGCACTGTGAAAAACCCTTTAAAAAAAAACATTTTAAACTGTTTATAAGTTCATAGAAGATATTAACTATGCAAATTAAAAAAAAGAGCTGAGCCATTCGATATTACAGGATACAGTCAATCTATAACTATATACATAGGTAGTTTATTGTAAAATAAATATATAAAAAATATAATAATACATACATAAATTAGCATTTAACCCCTTGAGTGCCCCGCCCATTCCCCCTCCTGTGCCGGCCCTTTCATTAGCGGGCGGGGTCCATGACGAGATAGTCTTGTCATGGGCATAGCGCAACCGCGCTCCATGACGAGACTATCTCGTCATGGGCACAGAAGGGGTTAAAAAACCTTACAAATTCACTAAAAAAAACATAGGTTTCACACACGTTATAGTTAGAAATTAGCATTTAAAAAACCTTGCAAATTCACTTAAAAAACCGTAGGTTTCACACACGTTAAAGTTAGGAATAAGCATTTAAAAAACCTTGCAAATTCACTGAAAAAACCATAGGTTTCACACATGTTATAGTTAGCTGGACCTTTCACTCGTAAAAAAACATTGAAATTCCCCCGTTATAGTTAGTTCAACTAACTATAACTCGCGCGACCGCAATCCACTGCTGATGACGTCACATATTACATCACTCATGACATGGTCAGTGACATCACTCATGACATCACTGATGACATCTCAAATGACATCACTGATGACATCACTGATGAAATCATCCAGTGAATATGTGTCTTTCTGAAAAATAAATATTTTTTATATATGTATATCTAAAGGTTAATGGAAGAATACATGGTTAAATAAGTGTCTAAATGGATTTTTTTGGTAAAATTAATTGTATAACTGACTTATTAACAGTATCTTAGTGAATACAGGGATGTAATATGTGACGTCATCAGCAATGGATTGCGGTTGAGCAAGTTATAGTTAGGTGAACTAACTATAACGGGGGAATTTCAATGGTTTTTTATGAGTGAAATGTCCAGCTAACTATAACATGTGTGAAACCTATGGTTTTTTCAGTGAATTTGCAAGGTTTTTTAAATGCTAATTCCTAACTATAACGTGTGTGAAACCTATGGTCTTTTAAGTGAATATATATATGTATATTACCTACGGCGGTCGCCAGTAGGTAGATATAGTTAGGATCTATTTTCCATAGGAAATCCGCACCATTCTATTTGGAATAATGTTGGCGCCGATTGACAAATCTTCGCGTAATTTTCCAAACTTTTGGCCAGCTCCGGTCCGCTCCTATCCTGAAAGTTTCGTGGTGATTCGTCAAGCGGGGGCCGAGAAAAAAGGGGGTCCCAAAACGTGTTTTCCCCATGCAATTTCCCATAGGACCTGTTGACGCAGCTACTGCCCGAACTGCTGAACGGAATTACACCAAATTTGGCAAAGAGGTAGTCCTCAGTTCAGACTCGTGCCTTTTGCTTAAATGGTGTAAATCCGTTCAGTAGTTGCTGAGAAAATCAAAAGTAAAATCATAGATATATCTAAGGCCTCGGAGGATCCGCGCACCCTCCCCGCACCCAGCGCTCACCCTGCCGTGCACGAGCTGTATTCTAATTGGCTGTCAACACTCCAGATCAGGACGTGATGGCAGCCATCTTGTGCCTCGGTAGAACCGAGGCACAAGAAACCTATAAAACAAACGCGAAAAACATGACAAGGGGGCAGGGTAGAAACACCCTGGCCCCCTAGGCCTGCTCAGGGGGTCTCACAAGGACCCCAGGGCCAAAAAAAAGCATTTTTTTTTTAACAAATCGGCGAGATTTGCGCACCCAGCGCGAATTTTGGGCCGAAAATAAAAAAAAAAGCGCGGGGCTCCCGTGCTTCTTTGGTAATTGGCCCCCATGGGGGGGGGCAAATCCCGGGGGCAGAATTTTAAAAAGTGTTGGGGGTCCCCATCCCCCCCACACTGCCCCGGGGACCGCCACCCCCGGGGCTCAAAGATACTATATGCGGGGGGCTCACGGCCCCCCGCAGCCCTGGGGACCGCCACCCCCCGGGGCTTATTGAAAATTGGAGCCCCCCCCAGCCCCGGGGACCACCACCCCCCGGGCTTGATATTATTTGGGATGGGGGCTCTCAGGCCTCTCAGGCCCACCCAGGCCCCCCCAGCCCCGGGGACCGCCACCCCCGGGGAGATGTCATCAGTGATGTCACTGACCATGAATGATGTAATATGTGACATCATCAGCAGTGGATTGTGGGCGCGCGAGATGTAGTTAGTACAACTAACTATATCGGAGGAATTTCAATGGTTTTGTTCGAGTGAAATGTCCAGCTAACTATAACACCCCTAAAACCTATTGTTTTTTCAGTGAATTTCTAAGGTTTTTTAAATGCTAATTCCTAACTATATCAGGCCTGAAACCTATGGTTTTTTCAGTGAATATATATATATATATTTATATATATATATTCACTTAAAAAAACATAGGTTTCACACATGTTATAGTTAACTGGACATTTCACTCGTAAAAAACCATTGAAATTCCCCCGAATAGTTAGTTCAGATAACTATAACTCGCGCGACCGCAATCCACTGCTCATGACGTCACATATTACATCACTCATGACATGGTCAGTGGCATCACTCATGACATCACTGATGACATCATCCTTGTGATAGAGTGGCGGTCGCGTGAGTTATAGTTATCTGAACTAACAATAACGGGGGAATTTCAATGGTTTTTTACGAGTGAAATGTCCAGCTAACTATAACATGTGTGAAACCTATGGTTTTTTAAGTGAATTTGCAAGGTTTTTTAAATGCTAATTCCTAACTATAACTTGTGTGAAACCTATGGTTTTTTAAGTGAATTTGTAAGGTTTTTTAAATGCTAAGTTATGTATGTTTTATTATATTTATTATATATATCTTTATTTTTTTAAGGTTTTGCACCGTGCGCGCACGGTGCACGCACCGTACGCACACCCTGCGATTTTTTGATAAAAAAATAAAATGTTTTTTTCACCCTTCGGGGTCCTTCAGGGACCCCCTGACAAAGACTAGGGGGTCAGGAACTCTCTACCCTGCCCCCTTTTCACGTTCTCCACCTTTCTTTTTCACTCTCACACACAAAACATACAAAATGGCGGCCGACACTTCCTGATTTCGACCGATTCGACCGTTGACTGACATGTAACCACCAATCAGAATTACGCTCGCGCACGTTAAGGTGCGCGCACCGTGCACGCACGGTGCGCGCCTATAGATATTTATGTACTTTTAACTGCAATTTTCTCAGGAACTACTGAACAGATTGACTCCATATATGCAAAAGGCACATCCCTGACCTGAGGACTACCTCTTTGCCAAATTTCAAGTAATTCTGTTCAGCCGTTCGGGCTGTACCTTCGACTAAAGGTCCTATGGGAAAATGCATGGAGAAAACGCGTTTTGGGACCCCCCTTTTTTCTCAGCCCCCGCTTGACGAATCACCCCGAGACTTTCAGGGTAGGAGCTGAGTTTTGAAAATTTCGCGAGGATTCGTCAAGCGGCGCCAAAGTTATTCAAGATAGAATTTTCAGATTTCCTATGGAAGCTCGGTCCTAACTATAACTATATATATATAGATATAGATATATATATAGATATAGATATAGATATAGATATATACATATACATATATGGTTTCCACATATATGTGTTATATGTTTCCGGGGTTCCCGCGCATGGGCGGAAATATTCATGTGCTTATGACTATTGATGAGGATCTCCAGGAAGAGAACGACTTGATTCAGTAGCTGCTGAGGGTGTTGGGGTCCGCTGTTGGTTTCTTCAGTAGAGTTTTTCCAGCAAGATGGGGAGGTGGCTGTGATTATGGAGGTGTTAATGATAGCGGTGATCATGAGGGAGATGATGGTTCTTCCAGAGTTGTATATGAAGTGGGGGCATGGGTGTGAGGGGGCTTCTGAGTGGATGGTATTTATCAGGGAGGTGGTATCTTCATTTGAGAGGAGCTTCCAGTTTCTTAGCTGCTGTTTGGAGGGTAAATAGACATAATATCGAAAAAAAAATATCGAGTGGACAGAATATCGAGTTTTAAATATAGAATGGACAGAATATCGAATTGCCAAAATATAGTGGTGAAGAATATCGAAAAACAGGTAAGAAATATCGATTGCAATAATATAGAAGTAAGTAATATCGACAGTCATAATATAGTTGTTAAAAATATCGAATTTTTTATAGTGTTTTAAGTGTTAGTATATGTGTTAAAAGTATGTATTAATATTGTAATGTATGTTAGTATATTTTTAAAGTAATGAATTTTATGTTATTTTATTTTTGTGTAATTTTATTCCGTAGCGGGTTGTGGGTTTATAGGGGAGTAGGGTGGGAAGTAATTTAATTATAGTACATTAAATAATAATTTATAGGAATTATTAATTATTTTTAATTTAATTTTGCGTTTTACTTCTGTAGCGGGTTGTGGGTTTATAGGGGAAGAGGGTGGGAAGTAATTTAATTGTTATTAGTTAATTATTAATTGGTATTGAAAATTAATTGGTTGTTGATTAATTATTAATTGGTAAATAATTAGTATTAATTGGTAATTAATTTGTATTAATTGTTTAATTGATAATTATGTTAATTGTATTCATTTAATATTTGTAGCGGGTAGTGTGTTTATAGGGGAATATGGTGGGAAGTAATATAATTGTAAATAATTAATTATTTAATTGATGTGTGTATATTGTTAATTAATAAATCTTTAATTTAATTTAGCGTTTTACTTCTGTAGCGGGTTGTGGGTTTATAGGGGAATAGGGTGGGAAGTAATTTCCGGTGAAGCCGCTTCAGTGGGAGCCGGCGATCGAGTGAGGAAAGGTCATCTTTGTCCGCGGCCAGACCACGCTTGAAAGCCATATTTCTGCTCGGCTGAGCTGCTCAGTTTACAGCGTTGAAGGTTGCACCTAGCAGACGCCCGAACAGCGAGTTGGATAGGTATTTACGCTGACCGCTGAGATCCTGGAGCTGGCCGGCAACGCTGCCCGTGACAACAAGAAGACCCGCATCATCCCCAGACACCTCCAGCTGGCCATCCAGGGTCCCTTACTGTTTGGAGCGCTGCTCTTGATTCCTGTTGCTCTCCGGCCACTTCGCCACTTCGCCACGCCTCGCGGCCCCCGCTTCGCGGGAGCAGCTCGTAGGCAAAGATTTTGGTTACTGTGGACTTAGCCTCCTGTCCCTCGACGTGCATGAACACCAACGCGCTTCCTGGAAACCAACAGCTGGTCACCAAGGTCAGAGGCGGGACTGCGAGGACCAGCGTGCCTAGCGGCGCGGATCGGTCACAGCTGGTCCTCTTCCCGCCCCCTCCACTTGACCTCTCCTTAGATAAGCTGTGGCAGCAACGCGCACGCGGGACGCGCGCTGGGCAAAGGCCGGGGCGTTTAGGGCCGTTCAAGGAAGGCAGAGGACGGCCCTGGCCCTGAACCCCTGTATCCTCGCCCTTCATCTGTTGGCAAGGTAGGCGGAACTGTGATTTCCATCTCTTTTATAAACACATAGTGCCCGCCTCCTAGCCCTATCATCTACCGCTTTTGAGAGGCCCCTTCTTGCATCTGACCCAGCACCACAGATGTCAACTATGCGCAATAGAACTAGAAGCTGTACTAAAAAAGCCATGGCGGTAGCACAAGTGACTGGACCTATAGATCTTTTTATTTCACGGGTGAATGAGACCATCGATAAAAGTATTATATTGCTGGAAAAAAGAGTTTCCTTGGACCTCATGAACGCTAAGCGCTCTTCCTTGGGCTCTCTTGCAAACGCAAATTCACCCTCCCAGCAAGCTTTGATTAATTGTTCCTTACCCCTACCCTTGACCACCGCTGGCGAATTCACAGTTCCGAACGTTGTCGATTTGTCAGTCACCCAATCTGACTCGGATCCGTCTTATGTTGATCTTGAGGTTACCCCAGATCTAGAAGTCTGCCAGACATCTGAAAAGACGAAGCCAAGCCTAGATGGGCAAATGGACAAAGGAACACTTTCTGTACCTATCGACACTGGGGGCAGGGTTACTATTCCTACAAAGGTGGCGTCCAAGACCAAGTCTAAGGAAAAACCTAAAGCTAAAGCAAGGAATCACAACTTGATATCGCCTACCCCGCACCTGGCGTCAGGCATACCCTGCTGGGTTGAAAATATGGTAACAGATCTTAAACTGGACCTTGAGGCCACAATAGCAGCGCAAATAAAGCCTTTAATCTCCAAACTTGACAGACTCACGTCGCTAATAACTTCGAAATGGCCTAATAAGATGAATGGGCCTGGGTCTATTCAGTCACAAGGGATTAAAGAAACGCTTCCCAAACCTTCACCTTGCGTCAAGCCCCCTAAAGATGCATCTAACAAGGCAAAAATACCATCAGCTACCAAGGATTCAGCTGTATTACACCTGTCCCAAACAGGGAATACTTCTGCTCAATCCCCACCCCTATCTACTCCGAAGGCGGTGGGTCCTACTTCGGCTTTGCAACAATCTGCTGGTGGAAATAAAACTACCAACTTACAAGCAAAAGATCTCACAGGAAAGTCTACTAACACTGCAGCTCCTCATTCTACAAACAAGCCCGAAGGCTCTAAGCCAAAGCAGGCGCGCTTTAAGTCAATTAGCCTGCCACCGGAAGTCTCTCCTTTTGTGGTTGTGCTGACAGCCGTTCCCCCACTGAAGGAGGGAGTAAAAGAAACCTTTGTAGAGCTAAAAAACAAATGTGCTCAGTGGCTTCAACTACACAAACCTTTACCTAGCAATATGAGTGGTGAAATTCTTACAGTGCGTAGAGGGGACTGGGTGGGCAGGAGTAAGAAAACAATAGCAGGGGATGTAATTACAGTTAACTTTAGGGATACAGGGGCAGCCAGCTACATATGCAATACACCCAATAGTGGTCCTGCTACCCAAATCAATCCACTCCCTTTGTCTTATTTCCTTCCTATGCCGCCAAGACTAAATCCCCATTGGCCTACTTTTCCAACTAACAGAGGGTCTGTGTATCCCCCGCAACATACCACTAAACACTGGCAACAACCACCACAATTCTCATCTTTATTCCCACATCATGCTAGTCTTCAGTGGCAACAACCTTTTCAACATCTACCACCCCTATATCAGGCTGCTCAGCAGTGGCAGCAACCCCTTCAGCCTCCACAATTCGCTAACCATCATTGGCAACAGCCATGGCAGGACTTGCCCCCTTCTTTCGACCCCTCGTATTCACAATTCGCTCATCCAAATAGATACTGTGTGCTAGATGAGGTAGACTGACTCAACTTCATGGAAGGTCCAGATATAAATCTCACTATCACCGATAACGATATGGAGGATGTTCCGCCAGCCACATCTCTCCCTATATGTTCCGAATCCCCAACAGAGGCACCCCTAATACCACTTGCCCACATATTTACTAGGGACAGTGTAGACCCACCAAATTCTAAAATTATTACCATCCCCGACGGTGATCCAACACATGGCGAGATAAAAATTCTTAGTTGGAACCTTGCGGGGATCTCTAGGAAATTAGGCCTCCCGGAGTGGAACGTCCTGATTGACGCCCACAAGATTTGTGTATTCCAAGAGACCTGGATCACTGAGCCACTGCACCGTGTCGGGTTTGTCACATTTTATACACCAGCTGTAAAACCTAAGGCAGGGAAGGGGCGGCCATCAGGGGGGCTTATCATCTGGGTAAGCATTTCGCTCAACTGTCGGATAACCATAAAAAAGGCAGGAAACCCAGACATCCTTGGTATCTCTCTATCGGGCCAACGTGGGGGACTACTTGTAGATCTCTACGATGTCTACGTTAGAGGCTCCAAAAATGGGTGCATCTCACCAACAGTAGCGGAACTTGAGGCCCAATTAGGGGACCATAACGAACCTGGCCATATCATAATAGCAGGAGATTTCAACTGCACATATGAGCCACTCCCCCTAGAAGGAATACCCGATTTAGGAGAAGAGGACAGTAGGTGGGGTATTCCCATCCTCTCTATCCCACCCATTAAGCGCTGGACTCGCAGTGCAATACAGCTTAACGCACTTACATTAGAGTTTGGATTAAGAGCAGCCAATGGCCGCACACGTTCTGATCAGATGGGTGCCCCAACGTTCAACAGAGTTGGTCACTCCACAAGGATAGACTATATTCCGCTGGACCAGGGGCTCTGGAGTTCGGTCATCGATATGGTTGTTATTCCTACCATAGAGAGTGATCATAACTCACTTTCCCTAACCCTAATGAATTCTTGGTCTACCAGAGCGCCGCTAGCACCACCGAGCTGTCCACAGGAGATTACTGTCTCCTCTTGTGGAAGACGCCTTAAGTGGAATAAGATCTTGTGTAATACTAATAAATTGTCCACTATTGAAGAGGTGATTAATGGCACACAAGATGTAATCAGCTCCATAGATTTATTTATGGCAGCAGATAAGGTAACAACTGTCTACGAAGTAGCCATAAAAACTATAGGGGACCTTTTCTGGGTAAAAGGGATTATAGGGAAAACCAAACCTCTAACCAAACCCAAAGGCAGACACGACTGGTATTCTGCACCATGCAGAAAGGCCAAGACATGTCTAATTGAGGCAGTTAAAGGGAAGTCCCCCTTATCAATTCAAATAGCTAGAAGGGAATATAAAAAGGTCTTGTGGTTGGCCAAAAGGGAGTGGGAAGATGCCTACTGGTTAACCCTTAAAGAAGCCAGCCTGAAAAAAGACTCTAAATATTTTTGGGACACTATAAGGGCACGTAACAGACCAGACAGTGATCTGCTAACCTGTAACATCTCAAGCCAGGTGTGGGAGGACCACTTCTCCAAACTCTACTCCTGCCATGACGGCTCCAACGGGAGAGGGTCTGCTATATCCCTGCCTACCACAAACTATGCACTCTGCCCCACTGACTTTGATTTTACGCTAAAGGAAGTGGAATACGCAATAAGCTCTATCATTCCACAAAAAGCGGCCGGACCTGATGGGATTCCCGGGGACCTGCTAAAATCCGATAGCACCAAATGGGGCAAATTGATCCACTCCCTTCTTGTTGCCATCTGTAGGGGTGCCCCTATTCCCTCATCGTGGAAAGGGGCGGAGGTGGTCCCCATCCATAAGAAAGGTTCGAGGGATGACCCATCTAACTATAGGCCAATCAGCTTGTTAGATACCAGCCAAAAAGTTGTCGGCAAAGTCCTGTTACTTAGAATCCTAAATTGGGTAGAAGAAAATAAAATCCTTTCCGACTTCCAGGCAGGTTTTAGAGTGGGTACTGGAACGATTGAGCAGGCATTCAGGCTCATGATGGTATATTGGAAGGTTGTGGTTATAGGCAAGGGCAGTCTTTATCTCGCGTTTATCGATTAAAGATTGCCTTTGACCTTGTACCTAGGGACCTATTATGGAAAGTACTTGCTGACATGGGGCTGCCACATTATCTACTATCCCTATTAGTCAGACTACACCAGGACAGCTTTGCCCAGGTCAGGTAGGGCACTGGAGGGGAGAAAACGGGCAGTATTCCGGTCGAGAGAGGAGTCTGCCAGGGATGTGTTCTGGCTCCCACCCTTTTCTCTCTCTACATCAATGGGGTGGTTGAGCATCTCCTCAAACATCCATCTGACGAGCCATCCCTGGCTGGCGAACGCATACCGACCCTCCTCTTCGCGGATGATACGCTTTTAATCTCCAAAACCCCAATGGGACTCCAGAGACTTTTGGACAATTTCCAATCATTTTGTACCAAACGAGGTCTGGTAATAAATACTAACAAAACGAAGTACCTTGTCCTCAATCCACCGAAACAACATGTGCGTTCCCCCACCCTAAACGCTGAGCTTCTGGAAAGGGTAAAGGTCTTTGATTACCTTGGGATACGCCTTTCGGATAAAATGGACTGGACGCCACACCTAGATAAAATGCTGTTGAGCCACAAAAGGACTACAGGTGCCCTATTAAGAGAGCAACGTTCCAGTACATCAAGGCCTATAGGAACAGTCCTTGAGATTTACACAGCTAAAGGAGTTAGCTCTGCCCTTTATGGGGCGGAACTCTGGGGCTTTTCGTCCACTGACGCTCTGCAGAGATCTGAGAACAAATTCTGCAGAGAAATAATGTCCCTTCCACAAGGCACCCCGACACTTCCTTTATTCATGGACCTTGGCTGTACCCAGATTGGCGAAATCGCGAAATTTCGCCCTTTATTATTATGGGCCCGTATTTGGCGGGTAGAAGAACTAAGCGGATATGCCAGAGGCCTCAAGGAAATCATGTCATCACCAAGCTGGTATAAAATCAAATGGCTAAAAGACATGAAAAACTTATTAATTAAGTTGGGTCAACTTGAATCATGGCTAAGTAGAACTTCACCCCCAAAGCAAACACTTAAAAAGCTTTATTGGGACTGGATTTGTTCTCAAAGAAACTCTAGCACCTCCCTGGGCAGGCTAACAGAGGACTTTCTGAGGTTCAAAGACTGCCCCAGGCGGGAACTGTACCTGGATGCAATTGGAAAACCCTTTGATAGGGCCTTGTATTTTAGATTTAGAATGGGAACCTTACCACTTAATACCTTTACTAAAAGATGGAAATCCTGTATGGAAATGTCTGAGCTATGCCCATCGTGTCTTGTTAAACCGGAAACATTAGCACATTTTATGTTTGTGTGTGGCGAATATGCTACTCCAAGGAGGGTCTGGCTCAAAAACCTATGCCGTCAGCTGGGGACTAGGAGTCATGATGTGGCAATCAGGATACTTACTTCGGACAGTAGCGTACCCTATGCTTGCGCCCTAGCCAAGTTTCTATCCTGGGCTTGGGCTATCCGAGCCAAAAAGCTAAAACAATCTGTCTAATTCTTTGTTAGAAAAATTTCTTAAACTGAAAATGCTGCTATAATTGTTTAACCTCTAAAATTTAACCAACTAGTTGGCTAGTTTAACTGAACAAACATTTTTTGAAACTATTGCCCTTCCTAAATGTTGGAACAGAGATATAAAATCTTTTTAAATTTATTACTGTTATTCTTAAATGTAACTTTTTATACACTGAGATGCTTTTATGATAATGACTTTTTATCGAAATAAAGCTTTGACTTTGTAATTTAATTGTTATTAGTTAATTATTAATTGGTATTGAAAATTAATTAGTTGTTGATTAATTATTAATTGGTAAATAATTTGTATTAATTGGTAATTAATTTGTATTAATTGTTTAATTGATAATTATGTTAATTGTATTCATTTAATATTTGTAGCGGGTAGTGTGTTTATAGGGGAATATGGTGGGAAGTAATATAATTGTAAAAAATTAATTATTTCAATAATTTGTGTATATCGTTAATCAATATATTATTAATTAATGATTAATTGGTATTATTAGCATTTATTAATGTTTGTTATTGAAAAACAATTGGTTGTTAATTAATTATTAATAGGTAATTAATTAAACATATATTGGTATTTATAAATAATCAATTATTAAATCTTGTGTGATTGGTAATTAATTGTAATACTTGTTTTGGTATTAATAATTAATTAATTTTTAACAAAATATTAATTTATTATTTTCCCTACTTTTGCACTTACTTGAGTGGGAATAGTAATTTTTACCCCTACGCTATCCAATGCTTTCCCTATTATTGCACTCTCTGGAGTGGGAATAGTAATTTTTACTCTACCGCTATCCAACGCTTTCCCTACTGTTGCACTCTCTGGAGTGGAAATAGTAATTTTTACCCTACCGCTATCCAACGCTTTCCCTACTGTTGCACCTTCTGGAGTGGGAATAGTAATTTTTATCCCTACGCTATCCAATGCTTTCCCTACTGTTGCACTCTCTGGAGTGGGAATAGTAATTTTTACCCCTACGCTATCCAACGCTTTCCCTACTGTTGCACTCACTGGAGTGGGAATAGTAAATGTTACCCTCCCGCTATCCAACGCTTTCCCTACTGTTGCACTCTCTGGAGTGGGAATAGTAATTTTTATCTCTACGCTATCCAACGCTTTCCCTACTGTTGCACTCTCTGGAGTGGGAATAGTAATTTTTATCCCTACGCTATCCAACGCTTTCCCTACTGTTGCACTCTCTGGAGTGGGAATAGTAATTTTTATCCCTACGCTATCCAACACTTTCCCTACTGTTGCACTCTCTGGAGTGGGAATAGTAATTTTTACCCCTACGCTATCCAATACTTTCCCTATTATTGCACTCTCTGGAGTGGGAATAGTAATTTTTTCCCTCCCGCTATCCAACGCTTTCCGTACTGTTGCATTCTCTGGAGTGGGAATAGTAATTTTTACCCTCCCGCTATCCAACGCTTTCCCTACTGTTGCATTCTCTGGAGTGGGAATAGTAAATTTTTACCCTACCGCTATCCAACGCTTTCCCTACTGTTGCACTCACTGGAGTGGGAATAGTAAATTTGACACTCCCGCTATCCAACGCTTTCCCTACTGTTGCACTCTCTGGAGTGGGAATAGTAATTTTTATCCCTACGCTATCCAATGCTTTCCCTACTGTTGCACTCTCTGGAGTGGGAATAGTAATTTTTACCCCTACGCTATCCAACGCTTTCCCTACTGTTGCACTCACTGGAGTGGGAATAGTAAATTTTACCCTCCCGCTATCCAACGCTTTCCCTACTGTTGCACTCTCTGGAGTGGGAATAGTAATTTTTACCCTCCCGCTATCCAACGCTTTCCCTACTATTGCACTTACTGGAGTGGTAATAGTAAATTTTACCCGCCCGCTATCCTACGCAGAAAATATTGAATATTTTTAATAAATATTACGTTAATATATATGTATTAATTATTTTTTTTACTTACATTAATTATTTATTAATTTTAATGTTATTTAAGTATTTTTAAGTATGTGTCAGTTAATTATATGTATTATTTCATTAATTTTACATTACTTTTAAAACATTTAAAAAATTCGATATTTTGACTAACTATATTATTTACAACGATATTTTGGATTCTATATTTTTGTACTTTCCTGTTTGGAGATAGGGAGTCGATATTTTGGTATTCTATATTTTGGCATCGATATTTTTGTAAGTCTATATTTTTGTAGTCGATATTATGTCAGTGATCCGTTTGGAGATGAAGGAGGTGTCTGGCTGGTCAAAAGAGTTATTATCCCTCAGTACAACTCTCAAACTGCATTGATTTGTGAAAAAAGCCTAGGACGAAAACATATTGTTATGTTTTGTTGAAGATATTTCTTAATTGTAATTATCATCGTGGCTTGTGGGTACTATTAGAAATAACCAACACTGAAGGAGAATCTGGCCATGACATGTGGGTTAAAATTAATTAATAGCAATCTTAACAAAAAGCAACCTTGTCATATTTGTAGAGATATGTATAGATGCACCATGGACTTTTCATGAAATTATTGTCCAAAGTCCAACTCTGTAAACTAAACAAAAAATTGCTATTTGCAATTTTATTTTCCTTCAACTAGCGTGGCACTTTGTATTTTTGTACACAACAATTAAACTGTTTTATGTTTTCTGAGTATTGTCATCAAAACGTTACCCTACATTCAGTATATAGTGGAAAGGTTCCTTTAATTAGTCTGTCTATTTGGATTTTAAGAGGTTTGGAGAAGCCAATCAAAAGGCGAATTCTGAAACTCAAACATAAGTGCTGCGTTTCATTTTGCCTGTGGCAATGCTTTCTTATTTGGAAGGTATGTCTGTAAAACAAGCAAGCATCACCAATCATAAGCATTACCAATGCTAATAGGTCTGGCTATGGAGAGCTGCTGCACCTTTTTTTCTTTATTGTTTTAATTTCTTGACGGAAGCATATGTAATAAAACTAAAAGAATAAAACATGTAAAGATGCCATGTAGCTGCTTAACCATGAAGGCTTTATGTTTACAAGAATCTTTTTATATTTTGATATAAATAATAATTATTGCATATAAAATAATACAGGTACTTATTGTAGACTTGTGGACTTACAACTGGTTTAAATTTTAGTTCTAATGCACTTTACAGGAAAATAGTATTCTTTGTTGGTGCAAATGAATGGTACTATTGGTTTGGAAATACTGTAAAATTAGGACGCAGTTTAAAGAAACATCGATACTTATTTATTTTTTTCAAAAGGAGAAAGAGTAGAAAGAAAATAAAGCATTGTCAGGCATTGGCCTTCAGCCGACAAGTCTGTCTTTTTAGGCATATATGCACGTGTGAGCTAAATGTTATCACCCAAATTGCAAGAGAGCCAATGGTTAAAGTGGGGTGACCAATTGTCCAATGTTTTATGCTGTGGTGGGGTGAACCACAATGTTAATGCAGGGCGAACTAACTAATAGATGAGATGACTGACCCAAAACCTTATATATGTGTCTATATGCTTCATTTATGATTATTGTTATTTTATGAGGCTGGCTAGAAAGCTACGGCTTTCTGTAGACAAATGTAAAAATTGCGGATGCAAAATTAGAATGTGCAGAGGCTACTACTTCCTGAAGCATGACCCTTGCAATCCTCTCTTTGGTCGGCCATACCCAAGGCCTTTACTCGTATACATCTCCAAAGAGATTCTGCTCTTGCAGACCTAAAACCACTTTGTACCAAGAGAAGAAAAGGGAATGAACAGACTTCAAGTGACACCTTCTAAATAAAGGACAGAAAACCTGGAGTTATTGTGTAGAAGGCAAACATCCCATTGAACTGTCTACATCATGCATGTTGCAGCACTAATATTAGGACAATACAGAACGAAACTCTACGCCGCTAAAAAGAGCATTACCTGGTATCTCGGTCCACAAGCGACTCCTAGAGGGGATGATGCAAAGAAAAAAGAGTAAGACGTGGGACGATGGTAACTGAATCAGCCATGAAGCATTGTCAAACACAATCGTTTTGCTTTTGTAGTGAAAAGTTTTTAATCATGCTTCATAAACACTCAGCCCATGTTCAACATGGTAAGCAGCAGACCACATTTCTCTCTTACAGGAACAGGTAACACACAGACAGCATCAGTACATACCTTCCTGTGTAGCTGTGCACTCTTCCACACGCACTCAGAACATGTACAGCGCATGCAGCAGTGCAACGTGTGCCTTGAGAATTCATAAGTTGTCATAGCATAACGGATGAACTCAAAGTTGGAAAATATGCTCTTGTTTGTCACTGACACTAACTTTTCCCTGTGAGGGATGTTAGTTTCAGTTTGGGGATTTACACTTCAGGGGACCTCCAATATGACCCGTGAGACCGTTGCTGAGGTGACGTGCTCGCCAGGCCCCTAGGTGGCATCTCATGAATTGGCCTCCGGTGCTGAGTTTAATGACTGGTGGGGGATGGGCAGGGGAAGGAGTCAGAGGAGTGCTGAACCTCATGGTGGCCCTTGCTGCTGACAAGTTCTTTGCCACGGTTTCTTGCTTTACTACCAGACTTCCAACAGATTTCTATAGATCTTTAACACTCGGCAAGGTGTGCTA
Organism: Triturus cristatus; assembly: GCF_964204655.1. Lineage (NCBI taxonomy): Eukaryota > Metazoa > Chordata > Amphibia > Caudata > Salamandridae > Triturus > Triturus cristatus. Next base: position 487,828,706 of record NC_140592.1, read on the forward strand.
TTTTTGGGAAGGAAAGTGTGTGGAAGCTCCAGAAATAGGACCTCAAGGGACTGAACTATGGCAGAAAAGAGATAGGAACCAGGGAAGGACATGGAGAAAACTGTTTCAACTAGCCAGCTTGGTAGAACCTCTAGCAGAGATTCTGCTCCACTATGCTGTATGAACTCCTCCTTTCCATGAGGCTCTGCATTAGGCTGTGGTTATGGCAGTAACTATGTCACTGTGCCCTACAAAATATCACTCCCCACTAGGTTTCCATGTGGTCTCACAGAAGGCTGCGACTGGTCTTTTCGACCTCCACTTTGAGGTTTCCCTTCCCACAGTCACTCCCGCTTGGAACCCTTTTTGAAACTTTTGAGGCCTAATTGCAACTGAGAGTAGCAGCTTCTCTACCGTGGGAAAGAACTAGTGGCATCCATGGTGAATGAGCACTTCTCTATCACTTTTGCCACACCACCAGCGCCATGGTAAGGCAACCTGCTAAAAAACATAAAAAATTGTGCTCTGCAAATCCGGTCCAGCAGCTAAATACTGGACTAATAGAGAGTGGGTCAGGTTTGTGACCACTGATTTAAAGGTGGCTTAAAAGCAAAGTCGGTCAGCTCTTTGTGCACTGCTTTGTGCTATATATTGCATTCTCATACCAGTTCAGATTTTTACCTCAAAGTTCACATACGTTATCTCAAATCAGAACCATTATGAATTCATCATATAAAAAATCTGTACCCTACCTTTTGCGAGGTAGCTGTTTTCCTGGACATTGTCAGCCCATCAACTGGGTTCAGTGCTTCCCGTTCCATGGCAGGGCTTGATCTACTTTGTCCCACCGGGGCTACCATCCTCTTGCAACCTGTCTCCTGTGGTTGCTGATTACCTGTGGACATATCTTTGCTAAAGTCTGTCTTCATTTGACGCCCAAGCTGGCTTACACGCTGTGGCAGCTTACAAACTGAAACATCCTCAGAGGAGGTAGTCTTCCTCTGTATGCCAAACTGGTTGTTCTGCCGCAGTGAATGGTGACTGAGTATATCACCCTCTGATATTTCCCTGTTGTAATACCTGCTTTTGTTCTTGTCCAGTGTTTGCCCTAGCTCAGCAGTCTTGGCCTGATCTGGACGCCCACGTTGCCAGGTCGGCAGTGAGTTGCGTACAGGACTGGTGCTTTCCTCTCTGCGCCTCACTGGCCCTGGACTTGCCTGCTGCCGAGGTGACCTGGAGCCAGAATTGGCAGTGCGCTGACGGCTACCACCGCTATACCATGACAGGGAAGGTGCACTAGACACAGAGCAGCTGTCTGGAGAGGTGCACATTCTTCTTGATGGCCTGAAGTGACTTGTACCCTCTTTTTGTATGGCCTGTAGGTTTTCAGGGATGGAACCAGTAGAGCTCCCTCTGCTCTTGGAGTCTTTAGATCCAGAGCTGTCAGTGCTTGAGCTCTGGTGCTTTTTCCTGTGCGTGCTGGGACTTAGCTGTTGCTGTTTCAGACCCAGAGAACTAAGGCGTGATGGGCTCAGCACTTGCCTGGTTATCTCGTTTAAGAACATAGAAAACCTCTGCTTCTCTTCCATGTATCTCTTCTTCATTCCTGCTTGATCCGAGGACTGACCCTCCTTTCCTCTGTCTGTCTCCTTCCAGGCATCTTTGCGACATCCCTGGCCTTCTTCTTGTGTCTTTCTTGTGAGTGGTGCAACTTTGCCCACTGACTTTGCAGTGATGGCCTCCATTGACTTCGCTTTCCGGATCATATCCGTCCTTGGGCTTTGCCCAATCTTCAGGATTCCCTTACCTGTTGAACGCACTGTAAGGTGCCTGGGATACCTCTGAGGTACCACCACCTCAGCTTGCTTGTTGCTGGATAAGCTACCTTCCCTGCTGGTTGCTTTGTGCAGCGGCAGCTCATCTTTCAATCTTTGACTTCTGTGGGCCAGTCGATCCACACTTTTGCTGTGCATTCGGCTGAGTTCAGGGCTCTCCTGAAACCTTTGGCCATCCTTGTGGAAGGCGAGCCCTTGGCCACTAAGGTCGACACAGGACTTCGAGTGCTGGGCTGGAAGAAGGGAGCTAGGCACCAGGAAAGCCTCTTGTTCGATGCTGGCTTCTGAAGACCAAGGAGAGGAAGACCAGGCAGAGGAAGAAGAGGGTGAGGAGGATGCTGTAGTGAAGAGCTCAGACCTGGCCCAGCGGCGTTCCTGGGAGGGCGAGATACTCTTCTTGTCCTCCTTCACGGGTCTTTCCTGCTGAAGAGGCGTAAAGAACTTCTCCATCACCTCACGTTTCCCTACGGGCAAATTGCTACTGTCCAGGTTCTCCCAGAGCACAGGAGAGAAACGCCCAGCTTTCCCTTGAGCGTTCTGGTATGAATTTCGATGGATTGCAAATCCACTCATACTTGGCTGTCAGCCCAGCGCTGCGCTACAGACAGCAGTTCCATCCTTCTGGCTTTCATCCCCATGGACGTCACAAAACAAAACTGAGTTCTTGCCCAGTCTGCCTGACATTAAATGATCTGACGCTGCAATGGGAGTAACTAAACACCAATACTTGGATGGTTATTGGATCTGAAAGTGCAGTCATGCAAACTAGTTTTCCCTTGGGCAGGAACAGCAGAAGCAGAAGGGCGGATTTTTGTTAACATCTCTGTATACTCCCATGCATGAAAAAATTCAACCTTGTCCAAAGGATTTTTCCATATTCAATATTTGTTTTATAAATTACGCAACTGTTGCTCAGATGAAACTATTTAGGTTTGTTGCGGGTCCAAGCATACATAGTTCAGAAATATATCTACAATAGGTGTATTGGATTCTCGATGAATTGACGGTGTAACTGTAGGAGAGCATTCTGACCTTTTTGAGGCTCATTAGGTCGATGTAGTTGCCACCCGTTCGAAGTAATGAAACTGAAGGAGCAGTCAACCTGAATTAATTTCAATTTTCTGGTGAGTGAGTAAATAGGGAGAAATTATCAACTGGAAAATAAGATGGAACGCGCCACTGCAATCCTATCTTTTGCAAACAATAGCAATATATAGAAGTATTAGCACCGAGACATTAAGATTTCACTCCAATACAGGGGATGCCATTCTGGAGTATTCCTTTGTTCATTCATGAATAGCTGTTTTTTTCTGGGCTTAGCCAAGAAATAAATTAACACTTACACGGTGCTCTAGAAAATACTAAAAAACAATCACATTACATTTTTATCCAAATAAAGCACATTTGGTTACAAACTAAACCTACATAATCAAAAAACATAAAGATAACAAATCTATCATTTGAAGCTTACCGCGGACCGCAAGTTAGGCATATTAATGCAGGATGAACATAATGAACATTAAACCATATATAATAGTTATCAACCGAGGAAGTGCTACTAGCGTGTACAATTCTGAGGGTAATATTGAAAACCATTTCAATACTTATAAGATGTTTCCTCTTTTTTCATGCTCATGTTTTACATCAGAATTAATTTATGTATGAGAGTACTACCAAACCAACATAATACAAGCTCCACTCTGTAAGTTGTCAGCAAATGTTGACGTAGTTAAAAAACAAGAATTGTCAAACTTTTTCGCTCAGACTGGTAGGGACAAATAGAAGAGATTGGAAAAGAAGGATTAACAATCTATTGTATAGTACCCTAAAATGTGAGCACCAAATCTGAATTTAGGCGCACAGAGTTGGGTGCTGGAGGATGGATAACATTCACACTTTTCACAGACCATGGCGACCTTGTAATACAAAAGGTAGAACCATACTGCTCAGGTAGGCACTATCAGAAGTGATGACTTCATTTTCACCATAAAAAAGAGATTTGATTATTTGATATGTACGTTTGTTAGGTTATTGTACTTCTTACAGCCCAGTAGCTGTAATAAATGTATGTATGGATACGTTTAACTCACAATTAAGTGGGTGAACCACCATACATTAAGAGGTTAAGCAGAGTAAATCTGTAAATTGCTGCTTCTGTATTAGTCCAAAAGAGAAAGGCGCAATTGTCCAACGATCTAAAGAAAGGATATTTTATTTTTCCTTGAGAGCAATAATTGGGGTTCATACAGAAAAGATAGCAATAAAAAGTGATTTCAACTGGAATTCATGACAAGACACAAGACAATATTTTTTACTTGAGAAATATTTTGTGGAGTTAAAATTGCAGAGTAGAACCACCAAACCTTTTATTGAAGAGAACAGTAAACTGAACCATGCTGTTAACTGTTCCACTGGAAGACTTACTCATGCAAAATCTTGTAGCTTGTGTTTTGCCATTATAAGAATGGGCCTGCAAGTCTCAACATGCGTGGTTGCAATGGTTTGAAACACAGAACTACAGGAATGCCAACCTCATTACATGGGGCCAACTATGACTGTGATATGAAGTTAGGGTTCTCAACTTGGCTCCTGGTGGTTGCACTATCCCTTTATGGATATTACAGCAAACCTCCCATCAGAATATAAACAATTTCTCTAAGTGGCACATACAGAAAATAAATTGCATTGATTCTCAATGAAAAGGATGAGAAAGTCTGGTGTTAGGAGAGCAATTAACCCTTTCTCTCCTGGACAGACGGTGCAACAGTTCTCAGACCTCACAATTCAACTCCTTCCTACTGCATGCACAAAATCTCACAAATATATAGCGCACCAGTGATCAAGCTGACCATTGGCTTTGAAAGCATAAGCCCCCCCTTCTGCAACTGGTTTTACCGAAGCGCATATCATTATACAGCAGTACTTGAATCTTGTCTTGTGAATCATGCCTCCTGGCCGATGGTTAAGACTTTTTCTGATCTTTCTTTTGTACAGAGCCTCCCCAAAGCCGAGCACACCGAGTTATCAGACATGAGAGCATCCAAACTCCCAGATCTGGTTACATTAGATGCTCTCCAGAGGATACCTCCATGTCTTTTGGGATACTCTTTGCTCTCACCCGACACTTGTCCTTCTAACCATTGTCCTCAGCTAATCACCCACTCCTCACTTTTCCTAGACCTCACTGTGACCGATTTTCTTACAGCGCCACTCAATGCCCCACTCGTTCAGAATGCTCTCCGGCTTCCCACCAGTATCATTCCTTCCACACCAGCCTTTAAAGGTGCTCTCAAGTCTCATCTCCTCAGTAGTGAGTCACACTTTCAACAGTTTCACGCTCCCATACCATCACCACCCTCCCCATACCAACCCTCTCCAGCCAGCCTATAGTAATTAACACCAGTATCTATGTACTACATGCAAGATAGGTGTTATCTTAAGGTTTATATTGTCTTGTGTACACCTTTCACTCGGAATTCACAATACTCACCCAAGCTGTTTGTGTTCTTATGAACTGTTTCCTTTGTAATGTACGGAGTTTCTTGTAGAATTTATGTGGTTGAATTAAAAAATAAAAGGGTGCTCTGGGGCGCAATCTACGTTCTCTACATGGAATTTATGTAACCAGGGAGGAGGTGAGCTATCTGGAATGGGGTGTAATTATAAAGGACAAAGAAAAGGTATGGGATTGTCCTGCAACATTAAAGGGGACATGGAATGTCAGATGCACTTTATCCTATGGTGATTTATTTTGGCTCTTTGTAACCTTATCCCACTTAAATACAATATCTGTCTGTACATTCTCCAGAAAAAAATTCTGAGAGATGAGGTTGAAATTGGAAGAGAAACCAGTAAGTGGTAGTGAGATGGATGAGGCCTATCAAAAAGTACTGAACACGAAATACTTAGAGGTATATTTACAGCCTTGGTTCATATCTGCCTACTCTAAGCACATTGTATAAATATGGCAGTATTTACAGTCTGCCTTTATGTTTGCCTACACTAAGGGCCTCATTACTAATTTATTTATAAAGTTTTATATAGCGCGAACATGATACCGAGGGATATCAGAGCGCTTCACAATTGCGGATGGTCAGGGTTAGGCAGGCGTCGAATACATATCAAAGGACACAGTTACAAAGGGTGCAACACAGCATCACAATAGTTAGGGAAAAAAACTAGCAGGACTGGAAGGGGAAGAAAAGATTAGGTAAGGGGATAGAGTACATCAGTACAAGGGATGAGAGTGTAAGTCCAGTATCTTCAAGCCAATGATTGGAGCCCAATTAGGGTAAGAACTTGCACATAAGGAATCGTTTCACTTCCATTTTGAAGGCAACCGTGGAGGTGAGTCTGCGAATTTCAGGAGGGAGAGAGTTCCAGATCCGTGGAGCGGAGCCGGAGAAAGCTCTTTGACAAGTTCTCTTTTTGCGAATTATCTGTGGTTTCAGAAGGAAGGTGTTAGCACTTCTCGAGGGTCTACCACCTCCAGATAGTTCTAGCTTTTGGCATGGGTACTTGGGGGCTTTGAGATGGAGAGCTTTGTGAGTCAGGCAGGCGACCTTTAGCTGTATTCTTGCTTCAAAAGGCAGCCAATTTAGAGATTTTAGGACTGGGGAAATGTGCGCAGATCTTTTTGTGCCCGTGGTCAGTCTGGCCGCCGCATTCAATACAGCCTTAAGTGGGGCAAAAGTATATTTCGGGAGGCGCATAGTGTAGCACCGCCATAGTCTAGCCTCGGCAAAACCAGCGCTTGAACCAACTGCTTAAAGTCAGCTTGTGGGAGGAAAGGTTTGAGATTACTGAGTAGTCTCATCTGGTGATTCGCTCCCTTGCAAACCTTACTAATGTGGTTCTTCAAATTTAAGTGTTTGTCCAGGGTGATTCTGAATCAATAATGACGGGGGCAGTTGAAGGCAGTGAGATGGTTCATCCAGAGGTCTACCTTGGGGGTATGATTCGGAGGAGAAATGTGCAAGAATTCGGTTTTGGATGTGTTGTGTAGGAGGTGGTTTTCCGTTGGCTAGTTTTGAGTGTTCATGAGGGTAGTGTTGAGTGATGTGAGATTGTCAGGGGAGGAGATTTTCAGGTAAAGTTGCGTGTCATCTGCATACATGTGTGTGAGAAGTTGGCCTGGCATATGCTGGTCACTAGTTATAGTGGCCACCTTGCACCAGTCCAATTCGACTCTTATGGTAGATAGGTTTAAGACAACCTTTTAAAGAAAGCTATCCTAGTGGTAGCTGTGGAGAGCAGCCTTCAGGTTAAGTCTCTGAGGATTGTAATGCAGCTTGTTTTACCTTATAATCTCTTGAATTACCAAATGAACGGACACCACACAAGTATAGATATATAAAATATATATGTATTTATTTCTAGACACACTCTACTAATCTCTTTATGAGATTAGAAGTCAGGAACATATGGACAAATCAATGTTTCACAACAAACAAAGCACTTATATGGCTGGGGCCCTAGGGGTGTAGCAGACCATATACTAAAAAAGAGGTTTAGGAATGTCGACTTGCAAGGGGACAAGGCCTAGGGCCTTTAGAATCGCTGAAGCCTCACTAATCCACCCAAGGCAGGTAAGTAAAGGACCCACGGGAGACACGTGCAGTGTGAGAACACAGCCGCGGGTTCCCTATTGATTTTAATGGAGCAAGTCGCGGTTGGATTTTTAAAGTTCTAGGGTACTTCGGGAGAGTCTAAAAGCAAGCCACTTACAAGGTAAGTACTTCGAGGGCCAACACACACAGGAGCACCGGAGTGCACGAGTTACCTCACCCGGGGAAGCAGGGTGCATAGGTGTCTTTTGGTGTCGGGTCGCGGCGTCGTTTTCAATGGAAGCCGAAGAAGATTTGCTGCTTGTGAAGGCTGGAGAAATGTCTGGTGGAATCCAAGGCTGGATTCAGAAGAAGGAAGACCTGAAAGCAGAAGAGACAGTGTTCACAGTCACTTGCCAGTGACCCGGGGCCAGGAAGATGGAGGCACACCACCAGGAGCTGGATTCGGAGTGTCCCACGAGGTCTGCAGCTTACTGAGGTGTCGGCAACCGGATTGGAGCCAACAAGCCCTGGCAACAGCAAGTCTCGTGGAATGTGAAGAAAGTCAGCGGTGCAGACCAGCAAGGTCTGAGGGACTCACCCAGCAAGAGTAAGTCAGGGCAGGCCTGGAGCAACCAGGGGAGCCCTTTGGTTCAATGAGAAAGTCTTCAGGGGACCCACAAGCCAACGGGCAAGGGATCGCGAAGACGCCTCATGAGGATTCACTTCACAGGAGCCCACGGGACGAGGTAGGCCACTGATATTCGGTGGAAATCCTGCTGGAGGCTTGGACCACACTTGGTCCAAAGCACAAGTAGAACGTCGTGAAGGGGTTGCACTCGACAATAGTGCACGGTACCCGGGTATTGCTGTTCCTCGTCTCTCGTGGGGTCCACTCGCCTCAGGTTTGCTGGGGACTTACAATGGCCGTCGAGAAGTCAGGAAATCCACTTCCGGTGCTGCAGGGACTTCGGACTCCGACGGGAGCGGGAACATTTGCGACCGTTGATTCAAAGTTTTGGTGCCTGCCAAGCAGGGGAGGCACTCCTTGACTCCAAGGGAGAATCTTCAGTCTTCCAAAGGTAGTGGAACGTCGAAGGTCCAGGATTCTTCTTGTAGAGCGTCTTCGGGGATATCTATTTTGCAATGGCAAGGGTTCCCTATCTTATACTAAAGGAAAGGGAGGGACTAGCTCTATGACCACTCCTCTGGGAGGGTCAGGGGAGTGGGTGGATACACCCACTTCCCTTTGTCCAGTTTCGTGCCAGAGCAGGGGCAGGTAGCCCCATAACTGGTTTGAGCTGGCATATGCACAGAGGAGCCTACTGCTCCCCCAGTGCAGGACTTCAAAGCACTCTAGGAGTGCACCCACCCAGTCCCAATACACTAAATCCTGTCTGGAAGGTGGTGACACCTCCCTGTGACAGGATGCCTATTGTTGGGCCTCCTCTACTGCGAGTTTCAGTCAGCAGCAAGAGGGCAACCCAGTGTCTGTGCTGGTGGCATACATTTTGTGATGCTAGGCTCTTTCAGATTTCTACCGTGTTTCTACAGTAGGTACATGTCTATCCCTCTAGAAGGGTGGGATCATACTCCCACACCAGTTACGGGTGTGGGGGTATGATTCCAAGGCGTTTGACACCAAACACGACATGTTTTGATGCAGCCATCCCAAAGTTAGCATTTACCACTAGGTTATAATGCACTTAAGAGTATATGGTTTAACCGCATCCATAAACAGCCACAGAGAATAGACTCTGCCAGCTGCAGAGGGGCTCTGCTCATGCAGAGGCACCCCCTCACATGTAAACCAAGCACCCTGCCCTCAGGATTGATAGGGCCTGCCTTAGGGGTGACTGATAGGTTTATATGTGTGTGTAAGGTTTATATGTGTGTGTAAGGTGAGATATAGGGAACCTATACCTCAGTGAGGAGTGCTAACACTACCTCACCCAGGCTGCAGTAGCAGGCCTGTGGTGTCAGATTTAGTCTGCTTCCCAGGGGTGGCATAATACATGCTTCAGCCCATGGTAGGCCTGTGAAGTACCTATGCCCTTGGTACCTAAGGTACCATATACTAGGGGCTCATAAGATACCACAGTATCCAATCACTAGTGCATCTAATATGCACTCCAAGTTGTTTAGAGAGAACAGAGAGACTGGGCCCTGATTAGCAGGGACCCAGCCAGACTATAGCCAGAAACCAGTGTTAACATCAGAAAAAAAGTGGAGGCAACATAAGTGCAGATCCTACTCTCCTACAATGTGGAAGAGAATGTTCATTGAGTTTAGTGCATTTGCAAGTGGTTCCAAGAATAGGTTGAATAGTATGGGGGATAAGGCGGACCCTTGTGTGACACCCATGGATACAGGCGTGGGCTGAGATAGGTAGTGGTTCACCTTTATTCTTTGGGATCTGTGGTGGAGGAAGGACGAGAACCATTGCAGCACCAGACCAGAGAGGCACATCCTGTGTTCCAGAACTGATAATAGGTTGTTGTGATTTACAGTGTCAAATGCAGAGGAAAGGTCAAGGAGGATCAGGAGGCAGGACTCGTTGTGGTCGAGCATTTTTAGAATGTCATCGAAAACATGAATGAGAGCCGATTCAGTGCTGTGTCCGCTCCGAAAGCCAGATTGGTGATGGTCTAGGAGTTGGAAATTTTCAATGTGAGCACAAAGTTGAGATTGGACACATTTTTCAAGGAGTTTGGCCAGAGTAGTGATGTTGGAGATAGGGCGGACGTTGTTAAGGTCTGCACTATCAGCATTAGGTTTTTTTAAGATAGGGAAACCTGAACTGATTTTAGGCAGTCAGGCATCATACCTTGAGACAGTGAGTGTTAGAAATGGGGGTCTCTAGTTGGCACAGGTATGCACTTGCGACAAGCAGGGACTCTCAATTCTAAGTCAGGATAAGGGGATCACCCTTTCAAATAACCCCTGCTCACCCTTTAGGTAGTGTGGCGCAAGCAGTCAAGACTATTCTCAGGGCGTCATAGGTTAAGCATTTGTGAACACATACAGTAATACAATGACACACCACAAATGGACACCAGTCAAGGTTATATCAAAAATAGTTCTCTTTATATAAGGCTTAGCACAAGACCAGAATAACGAATAAAATGACCAGAGTATTATTTTAAAGTTCAATGTTCTTGTAAAAAGGCTTAAAATGCAAAAATGGGCTTCTTTTACTCAATTCTGCTTCAGGCTTTGTACGGTTCGTACCTGGGGGTGCGACTCGTCCGCATTAACAACAAGGAAAGTACGAGTCAAACAATCGGTGCGGACTCCGGGGTCCGTGACGCGCACGCTGTGGTGCGAACAGAACAAAGTACCTTACGTTCGTGGGGTCCACGACGGACAGTGCGGGACAAGTTGATGGGTCCGGGTCGTAGTTCGGCAGCGTATTCGGTCTGGTCGGGTCGCAGCGTCGGTACGCGGCGTTGGTACGGGACCTTCAGGGATACGTGCGGATGGTCCGGATCAGCTTGCAGAGTCTGTGGCGTTCGGCGTTCGAGCCGTACCTTCGGTGCGGATGGGCGGCGACACTTCTCGGCGTCGTACAGCGTACGGGGAGGATCAGCGTACTGCGGCTTCTCGGCTCTGAGCACGGCACGGAGCAGTACGTTAGCAGCGTACGGACCGTACCTGCGGGACGATGGAACTTGGGTCCAGCGGACAGGGTTCGGCAGCCAGTGATGTACGTCTCGAATCGGCGGGGAAGGTTAGGTGCAATGCGGCCGGGAGGGATACGGCGCGTACTAACGCTTTTGGATAAGCGTAGACGCACGGTGCCGGGCGGCAAAGACACGGCTTCGCGGCGGATGGGGTACGAGGCGTACTGGGGCCAAATCCAGCGTGAAACAAGCACAGATCGTCCAGGCAACTCAATGTTGGGAGGCAGATTAGTCCAATGGTCCTGGGACTCAGTTCAGGGGGCAAGCTCTTCTTCCAAGCCCTTGGAGATAGTTGAAAAACAAAGTGCAAAGTCTCTTTCAGTCTTTTCCTGTCCTTTCTCAGCAAGGCACCAACTGCAGGCCAATCCCCCAGGTTAGGGAAAGTTACTCCTCCTTCAGCTTCTTCCAGGTCCTTCTAGTCAGGCAGAGTTTCTTCGTGGTTCAATCAGGATCTGATTTCTTAGGAGCAGGGCTCCTACAATTATACTAAGTTTCTTTTGTCTCTACAGGCCAGGGGGACTTTGCATAATCCCAGTCCAGTTCTTTTCAGTGAGGAGCACTTTGTTGTTGGGACTCTGGCTTCTTCTTTCAGCAGGCAGGGCAGAGACATCAGACGCTCCCCAGGGGGTGGAGCCAGCATTGTGGAGGCAGAGCACTGCCCTATTCAGAGTCAAGGTGCACTCCTCCCACCCATCCTGGTGTAATCTTTCTATTCACCACCTGGCAGCCCCAGCCTGTCTCCTGGGACTTCCCAGCCCTGTCACTCAAGCTACACACAAAGAAGATAACCCCTCCCAGCAGAGGCAGACTGAAATGGTTAGGCAAGCAAATGCTAACTTTCTAAAAGTATACAAAAAAAAAAAAAAAAAAATATAACAAAAGAAGGTGCCAATGCTGCACTGCACTTTCAGACACAATTAAACAAATGAATTGACTTAAACAAATCCATTTTGTCCATTATATGGTTGATTTTAATCAAATATATTTTAGGCAAATTTTCTTATTATTTTGCACGGTTGTATTTTAAATGATTCAATAATATACACACAAAATCAAAGGAACCACATACAAAAATACTTTTCAATTATTTACATTTACATAAACACGTGAACATGTCCATACAACTTTCATACCTCAAGCGATCAGACAATAGACAACATTTAATTAGAAATTTACATTTATATACAAAAGGATAGAGCATCAATGAATAACACTTATACTTCTTGAATAACCTATTTTAAAGAGTATTTTGTTATATTGAAGGCGAAGACGAGTCAGAGGGAGGTCTACGCGTTTCGAATCCCTTCACCGGGGATTCTCATCAGGACCAAAAGTATCTGGGAGACAGAAACATATACAGAGCTGAATTAGACCAATAGCCATTCAACTGGCAGTTTATTTAAAACAAAGGTTTGCTAATTTTCACAATTTCCAAAGGTAGAGTCTTACCTACACTTTGCAGTAGCACAATCGCGAGTGAAACGGATGGTGGTAAGCCTGCGATAGAACGCATCTATAGGCAGCAAAGTAGAGAAAGCAGTGTTTTAGAGTAGAGAAAAAGCCGAGCAACAGCCTACGTCTAATCTAAACGCTAATGTGCCGACTGATTCATGGGATAAACTTACAGGTGGTTTTCAGAGATGTCTCATATCGACGTCCGTGGTTCCTCACTCAGCCCGGGCGGAAAATAATGCTTCTGTATCGGAAGTTCGAGGGCAGCGACTCGGTGGTTTTTCGGCCGGTCACTGAATCGGAAACAAAGACATATTCAGTGGGCAATCCGAAATGTTGAACCGGGGAGACGAACGCGCGTTTCCCAGCCTCCTCCAAAGACGGAATTACCTTATCAATCTTCTTTCAGTGCGCCCTTGGGTCCCAGCTGCACCGTGCACGAGGGCCAATGTTTGAATGATACTGCCATCGCCATTTTGTAATTCTTGGACGGAGGCCAATCAAAAGCCAGTGCCTCAGGGGATTATGGGAACTGTAGTTTGGTCGCGATTTTTTAGAAAAAACTGCACGAATTATTAAAGACATCTTACCACACTTATAAGGGGGGGCAAGTGAAAAATCCCGTGTTTACATCGTGCGCTTTCCTTTTCTCAATAACTCATGGATACCGCACAGTGATTGGTTTTCTGGTCCAACAAACAGGAGTTGTGTTAGTTAAAGAAGATACCGTCAAGTGCGACACATAGCTGTTCTGCTCATAGATGATTACGGTCCATGGGGACAAGGGGCGTGTTCGAGATGCGAACCTGCATTGGTAATAGGCATGTCTGGCTGACTGGAGAGAGAGGGGTAACCAAGGGTATTCTTACAGATTAAAAATCTCTGATAGCTAATTCAAACCAGCCACTGACGTATTAAACTTGATAATGAGCATCGCTTCTTTCCTCACTAATTTGGCGTCAAGGTCGCCACCTCGAGTATCCTGTATTACTTTTGAAATTACAGTCCATCTAACGTCTCTTTCAGTGTGATTTTTGTTAAGCCAATGGTTCACCAACGGGGCATTAGGCACGTTCTTGCGTATCCTAGATTTGTGCTGTTGTATCCTTGTCTTTATCTCTTGGTTTGTTTTCCCAATATATAATTTGTCGCAAGGGCACAATATTCCGTAAACTACAAACTTTGTTTTGCAATTTGAGAAGGAGTCATGTTTCCAATTCACCCCCTTGTGGGTAAAGAAATTCCCTTCGATTGTGGAGTCACAACAGACACATGTCCCACATTTGTGATGTCCTTGTATTGGAGGCAGGTTCAACAGACTTCTTAGATCCTGACTTTTGGTTTTTGGCAGTGCAGCTCTGACTAGCTGGTTGGCTATGCTCTTATCTTTTTTAAAAGCAAATAAGGGAGTCTCTTTGAGTGACACATCAAGTTCTTTAATCAAATGCCAATTTTGAGAGATGGTCTTTTTGAGCCAGTTAGACGTTGGGCCATAAGTTGATACGCAAACAATCCTGTTGGTTTTGGATTTAGCCTTTCTCTCCAGAAGTGCTTCACGTGGAGTCCACCATGCACGTTTGATTGCCTTCTTTAGGAGTTTTTTAGGGTATCCTCTCTGGAGTAAGTTGTTCTTTAGATTTTCAGCATGGTGTAGGTATTCATCTTTAAAGCTACAATTCCGTCGAATTCGCAAAAATTGGCCGTACGGCAGGTTATCTTTTAAGCTGCGAGGATGATTGCTGGAGTAGTGTAACGCTTTATTCCTGTCCGTTTTTTTCTTGTAGAGTGTAGTCACTAGACCGCCATTGCTGGGATAAATTTCCATGTCCAAAAAAGGGATCTTATATTTGGAAAAGTTCAAGCTGAATTTTATGTCAGCCGTTCTATTGTTTAACCAGTTGACAAATTCATGGAGTTGCATTTCATCACCAGTCCATGTCAGGAACACATCGTCGATATATCGGACCCAGTTCGTAATATAGATTGAAAAAGGGTTGTTGTTGTAGACAAATTGATCCTCATACTTAGACATAAACAAAATTGCCAGCTCTGGGGCAAAAGGACACCCCATCGCAACACCTTTGGTTTGCAGAAAAAAATCATCTTTAAAACAAAAGTAGTTGTTCTTGAGGGCAAATGTAGCTAATTCCATAATGAAATTCGTGGGGACCTTTTCAGGTTTAGGTCTACTGTTGAGGAATGATTCCAGGACTGCCAAACCCTCATCTTGTGGGATCTCTGTATAGAGTGAGGTGACATCCAATGTTGCTAGAAGATGGACATTTTCTTCAAAAATCATATCGTTAAGTTTGGCCAAAAAATCTGTGGTGTCTTGTATATATGATTTTACATCCTTCATAAAAGGCTTGAGAAAAAAGTCAACGAATTTAGATATTGATTCATTTAACGATTCGCACCCCGAGACTATCGGACGTCCTGGGGGGTTCACCTGATCCTTATGAACTTTTGGAAGTACATAAAAAATTGGTATCCTTGGATTTTTATTCCTCAAAAAATCGTATTCCTTTTTACCAAGAAATCCTTGGTCAAAGCCTTTTTGTAGAATGTTAAAAAGTTTGCTTTGCATTTCAGTGGTGGGGTCCTTTGTGAGTTTCCGATAGCAATATACATTTGAGAGTTGTCTCATTACTTCCATGGTGTACCGTTTCTAAAAGTAGCATTTGCAAACACAGGATACTAAAATAAACTTTACTAAAAGATGTACTTTATTATTCTGAGTTCAGGCATACTAAACACTAATTTCTACAATGCTTCCTGAGCCTGCTAGGATTATAGAGTGTTATAATCTAGCAGCCCATTCTGGCCTATGGAGAGCAGGTAGCCTTACAATAGTGAAAAACGAAAATGGCTGTAATTCACTATTAGGACATGCCACACACCTCAGGGCATGTCCTACCTTGCCCTTACAATGCACCCTGCCCTAGGGCCTACCATAGGGGTGACTAACATGAAGGTAAGGGAAGGTTTAGGGACTGGCAAGTGGGGACACTTGCCCAGTCAGCATGACAGTACCAGACTGCATGCAGGTTCTGCAATGGCAGACCTTAGACACATTTTACCAGGCTGCTTCTGTGGGTGGCACAACCAGTGCTGCAAGCCCACCAGCAGCATTTGGATATACAAGCCCTTGGTACCCCTGGTGCACTCTACTAGGGACTGATAGTAATCCAAATAAGCCAAACATGGAAGTCAATTCACATAATACATTTTACCATAGGGAGCACTTGCACTGTGGCACTGGATGGCAGTGGCACAGTGCCCTGAGCAGCTAACACCAGCACAAAAATACATTGAGGCACAAACAAAAATGGAAGGGTGACCCACACCAATGGTGCCAGGTCTAACAGTGAGGCATTGACAATCTTTGTCCAGAGGAGGGTGATGACTTCCTTGATTTCTTTGAGACGGAGGGTGGTAGCGGGTCATTAAAGTGATTGGATGGGTTGCTACTCTTAAGAATTGTGTTACTGTCTCTTTCGCTAAAAGGAGTTAAGGTGTCCCAAGAGGCATTGTTTTTGTTGCTCAGACTAGCTGGTTCGGGCTGTTCAGCGGGGGATGGGGGGTGCGCAAGCCAATAGGATAGTAGAGAGGTCTTTTTAGATTCCAGTTCGATATTGATGAGTCTCGATTTTCCAGAGAAAAACGTAGCCAAAGCGTCGCAAGAGGGTGGACTGTGTCCTGGGTCGGACCGAGTGGGTGCGTCACACGATTGTTGTTTAACAATTTTAAAAAGTTTCCTGGGACGATTAGAGGCTTGGTTAAGTTGAGATCTGAGGTAGTCGGCGCCTTGGCGCTCTTGATTTGTTTGTTATAGGTGCTCCTTACCGTTCTTTGGACTTTTAGCTGATCCGAGAAAGGATTGGATTTCGAAGATCGTTCAGTTGCCCTTAGGTTGCGTCATTCGGAGTTTAGGTTGTCGTTAAACCATGGTTTCGAGATTTTTGTTGATGCATTTTTTTGTTGGAAGGGTGCAACGGAGTCCATGATATTTGAGATAGTAGAGTTGTAAAAGTCCGTAAGTAAGTGAACCTCTGGCTTGACAACTTGGGAGAAAAGGGTAAGTTGACATTGGGTTGCTAGTTCAGCTATATTCATATGTCTAAGGTCCCTTTTCCATACCTTTAGCTTCTTCGATTGAGGCTTCCTCGCGGACACCTCCCGGTTAATGTAAAAGAGGATGATGTGATGGTCAGACCAGTCGCAAGGGGAGATGTTATCCAGAGATATGGTGTTTTCTTTGGAGATGATGAGATCCAGGATTTCTCCTTTATTATGCGTTGGCCTGTCACAGTATTGGGTCAGCTCGTGATCATCTAAGAAGTATTTAAGGCATATAGCAGCTTGGTCATTGTTGTTAGACCAATGAAGGTTGAAATCACCAAGGAATATTTGGGGAACTGCGGAATCGACATTACCGGAGATGATTTCCAGTAATTGTTCGATGAAGGAGAGCTTGTCCCCCGGGGGTGATAGAAAGTATGGAGTTTGCATATCGGAATGTGATTACTTAAAATGTTGAGACAGAGGTATTCACTGGTGGAGGGCGCAGAGGTCTCGGAGTGAGAGACCGAGCAGGGTGCTCCGATTAATACAAGCTAGGCCACCTAGTGTCTAGTGTCTAGCCTATTAGTATCCTATTTGTATTTTTCCTTGACAGAATGACTGATATTGGAGATACTGGTGACTCAGGATCGGGGAATACATGGGGATTATAGATTAGACCCTGAGGGTCTCCTCATACATTAGGAATTACCAGAGGAACTGGTTATTCCCTTCCTGTTTCTACTTGTTTTTCCTTATTTCCCAAAACAATGTCACCTGGAGACACCTCCTACTTCCAGCAGGGGGAGTCTCCTGGTGAAAGACTCCAGACCTGCTAAGTTATCCTGGGACTTGTAATTCTTGAGGGGCAGTAAGTTCCGATACCACCCCTATTGGAATTACTAGGGCACGCATAATAAAACCCTAATCACATTACACAACGGTACTGTCTACCTGGCCGTACAGAGGATGAAAGGAATCCTGCTCATGAAAACAAATGTATGGAC
This sequence comes from Triturus cristatus, assembly GCF_964204655.1. Classification (NCBI taxonomy): domain Eukaryota; kingdom Metazoa; phylum Chordata; class Amphibia; order Caudata; family Salamandridae; genus Triturus; species Triturus cristatus. The sequence goes on from NC_140592.1 coordinate 487,846,270, forward strand.
CCACAAGCCATCTCACAGCTTGATGAATGAAATGGCTTGGAATTCCATGTGCATCTGAATGAGAGCATTACAGTTCGATAAATAGGATTATGGACCAACAAAATTTATAAGTGGGCCAGCAAACGTGAAGGTGTTGTGATTTTGCCTAAAAAAAGTGAAGAGAAGAGAATATCAGTAGATGGCAACAGAAGGTGAAGCACTTGCACAAGTAGTTAGAAGATGCTTATGGAAGAGCCTAACCTATTTGGATGGTTGATGAGCACCTCTACCACTGCAATCACTGCACATATAAATCACTGGTGATACAGGCACAACACTCACAACAGTGACTACATGCAAAAGTGCAGCTTTCACAATTTTAAGAACCATCACTGTGCACCACTCAGTGCCAATGATGGGCTGGGTTGTATTGTGCTGTAATGTAGCATTTTGTTGTATTTAATATTTTTATAAGAGTGGTCTTGAATTATATAATACTACCTTCCATTTCAGATTCAACCAATATAAAAAATACACAAGACTACATAGGCTCAACATTGTTTGAGTTGGATTGATTATAAAGAGAAAAAAGATGAGTAAAAAAGAAAATACTCAAAGATAATCATAATAATGTCCCCTGCCAACACTAGTTCCAAAACAAAAACAACCATGTCTAGTTTAACCCCTTCGCTGCCAGGCCTTTTCCCCTCCTGTGCCACGCCCTTTTTTGGCTATTTGGGGTAGTGCGCGCTGAGGCCCCTGTAACTTTTTGACCACATAATGTATCCACGCCAAATTTGCGTCCTTTTCTTCCAACATCATGGGGATTCTAAAGGTACTCGGGGTTTGTGGATTCTCCTAGAGGGGTCACAGAAATGAGCCAAAATACAGAAAATTTTGTTTTTTTTCAGAAAAATTGGAAAAACGGGCTGCAAATGAAAGCATCTGGGTTTTTCCCTGCAAATGTTATCAAAAAAGGGTTTGTGGGGTTGAAATCACAATTTTCCCAGCTTTTCGGGGATACCAGACTTTTGTCAGAAACCCAACATATTTTACACAGTTTTTGCATTTTTCTGGGACATAGCCTATTTTTGCTATTTTTTGTGCTTTTGACCTCCTTACAGTTAATGGCAGAAATGGGTACAAAAGCAATAATGGATCCTGGAAAGCTATACATTTTCGAGAAGAAGACAAAATTCTGAATTCAGCAAGGGGTCATTTGTGTAGATCCATCAAGGTTTTCTTATAGAAACTAACAGTTAAATATAGGATAAATTGAAAATTAGTTGAAAAAAACAGCCTTTTGTGTCAACGTTTTCACCTGTAACTTCTTCTAATTATGACAGCTCTTTGAAAGCAATATACCATTACATCTACTGGATATTACTGGTTGTGGGGACATATAGGACTTGTAGGCTCACCAAGAACCCGACGAACCCAGAGTCAAAAACGGAGCAGCAACTTGCAATGGTTTTTTATTATGTACCGGGTATATAGTAATTATTCTGTAAAAATGTGTACATGGAAAAATCGGTATGAAAGACACCTATGTATTTCTGAAATGGGAACAAAATATAGAGTTTAGAAACAGTAGATATTTGCACATTTCTGAAATTGGGAATACTCATACTAGCATGAGAATTATCAGTCATTTTTTAGAATGACTTTTTTTTTTACACAATATCTTTCATTTGGAAGGCAGTAATGCATCGAAAGTCAATAGATAATAACAGTTCCTTTACAAATCTGAATTACCCTAAGTCTCCCAATAAAAATGGTACCTCACTTGTGTGGGTAGGCATTGTGACCGCGACAGGAAACGGCGCAAAACGCAACGTGGTCACAACTCAATATCGCAGTGAAAATTTACCCTTTTTTGGCAAAGTGCCTAGCTCTAGTTTTTGAACCCTTGCTCTGCGGGCACCTTGGGAAACCTAGAAAACCTATACATTTTTGAAAACTAGACACCCAGGGGAATCCAGGATGGGGAGACTTGACTGCCTCCCACCAGGGTCTGTTACCCAGAATCCCTTGCAAACCTAAAAAATTGTCCAAAAAACACATTTTCCCCACATTTCTGTGGTGGAAAGTTCCGGAACCTGCGTGGATCCACAAATTTCCACCCACCCTGCGTTCCCCAAAGTCTTACGAGAAAAACGGTACCTCACATGTGTGGGTCGGCCTAGTGCCCGCGACAGGAAACGGAGCAAAACGCAACGTGATCACACCTCAATTTCGCAGTGAAAAATGACCCTTTTTTGGCAAAATGTCTAGCTGTAGTTTTTGAACCCTAGCTCTGCGGGCACCTTGGGAAACCTAGCAAACCTATACATGTTTGAAAACTAGACACCCAGGGGAATCCAGGCTGGGGTGACTTGACTGCCTCCCACCAGGGTCTGTTACCCAGAATCCCTTGCAAACCTAAAAAATTGACAAAAAAACAGATTTTCCCCACATTTCTATGGTGGAAAGTTCCGAAATCTGCGTGGATCCACAAATTTCCACCCACCCCGCGTTCCCCAAAGTCTTATGAGAAAAACGGTATCTCACTTGTGTGGGTCGGCCTAGTGCCCGCGACAGGAAACGGCGCAAAATGCAACATGGTCATACCTCAATTTCGCAGTGAAAAATGACCCTTTTTTGGAAAAATGTCTAGCTGTAGTTTTTGAACCCTAGCTCTGCGGGCACCTTGGGAAACCTAGCAAACCTATACATTTTTGAAAACTAGACACCCAGGGGAATCCAGGATGGGGTGACTTGACTGCCTCCCACCAGGGTCTGTTACCCAGAATCCCTTGCAAACCTAAAAAATTGACAAAAAAAACACATTTTCCCCACATTTCTGTGGTGGAAAGTTCCGGAATCTGCATGGATCCACAAATTTCCACCCACCCCGCGTCCCCCAAAGTCTTGCGAGAAAAACGGTACCTCACTTGTGTGGGTCGGCCTAGTGCCCGCGACAGGAAACGGCGCAAAACGCAACGTGGTCACACCTCAATTTCGCAGTGAAAAATGACCCTTTTTTGGAAAAATGTCTAGCTGTAGTTTTTGAACTCTAGCTCTGCGGGCACCTTGGGAAACCTAGCAAACCTATACATTTTTTAAAACTAGACACCCGTGTGCTTCCAGGGAGGCATGGCTTGCGTGGATCCCCCAACGTTTCCTTACCCAGAATCCCCTGCAAACCTCATTTTTATCTGAAAAAATCACATTTTTTACATATGTTTGTGTGGGAAAGTTGTGGCATCACCGGGCTCACTCAAATTTCCCACCACCCAGCGTCCCACCGGGTCTCCCGGTAAAAATGGTGCCTCACTTGTGTGGGAGGCCCAAGTACCCACGACAGGCAAGGGCCCAAAACGCAGTGAGGCGACATGAAAATTGCTTATCTCATAACCACCTGGTTTTGCAATGGGGGTCACTTGGGTTTTTGGCCCGGTGCTCGGCGGCCATCTAGGGAAACCTACCAAACCCATACATTTCTGAAAACTAGACACCCGGGGGCTTCCAGGGAGGTATGGCTTGCGTGGATCCCCCAACGTTTCCTTACCCAGAATCCCCTGCAAACCTCAATTTTAGCTGAAAAAATCACATTTTCACACATTTTTGTGTGGGAAAGTTGTAGCATCACCGGGCTCACTCAAATTTCCAACCACCCAGCGTCCCCCCAGGTCTCTCAGTAAAAATGGTGCCTCACTTGTGTGGGAGGCCCAAGTACCCACGACAGGCAAGGGCCCAAAACGTATTGAGGCGACATGAAAATTGCCTACCTCAAAACTACCTGGTTTTGCAAGGGGGGTCACCTGGGTTTTTGGCCCGGTGTTCGGCAGCCACCTAGGGGAACCTACCAAACCCATACATTTCTGAACACTAGACACCCGGGGGCTTCCAGGGAGGTATGGCTTGCGTGGATCCCCCAACGTTTCCTTACCCAGAATGCCCTGCAAACCTCAAATTTAGCTGAAGAAATCACCTTTTTCACACATTTTTGTGTGGGAAAGTTGAGGCATCACCGGGCTGACACAAATTTCCTAAAACCCAGCGTTCCCCCGGGTCTCCCGATTAAAACGGTGCCTCACTCGTGTGGGAGGCCCAAGTACCCGCGACAGGCACGGGCCTAAAACGTATTGAGGCGGCATGAAAATTGCCTACCTCAAAACGACCTGGTTTTGCAAGGGGGGTCACCTGGGTTTTTGGCCCGGTGTTCGGCAGCCACCTAGGGGAATGTTGGACCTGGCCTCGTGGCGTGGTCCCGAACCCTCCTACCCGACCCAACGGGGGCAGTCCCCACCCTTCGTGGTCCCGCCGGATTGTACTTTGCTGCCCGCGCCAGCCTACGCGACCCGGCTCGCCCCGGCCTCAGCCCCAGCGAAGCCCGGACATCGAGGCACCAAGATCCGGCCAGGGGGTACCAAGTGGCCACTCCACCGATCCCGGAGGAGGGGAGTTTCGATGGGACCCCCAACCGTCCCCCAACGCCTGGTTGCAATCGCCCTCCGGCCCTCCTGGGCGCTGGCGCCTCTCCCGCTGGGTGTCTAGCCTCTCCCATCCCGGCCCCTCCGCCCCCCAGGCGCAAGGGTCCGGACATCAAAGGGTTCCAGACCTATATCTGGGGCAGCCTCAAGCCAGGACAGCAGTTGTATCCTGGAGTCGAGAGCCCTGCTGATCGGATCGCGGCTGACCCTACGGAGAGAGACTCATTACTTGGAACGTGAAACCCTGAGCCCTGCTGACTGCGTCGCGGCTCCCTCCCCTTGGTTGAGAAGAAGACCCTCACGGAACATCGGAGCCCTGCTGACCTCGTCGCGGCTCGACCTCGCAGAAGTAAAACCATCGGAGCCCTGCTGACCTCGTCGCGGCTCGACCTCGCAGAAGTAAACCATCAAAGCCCTGCTGACCTTGACGCGGCTCGACCTCGCAGAAGTAAACCATCAGAGCCCTGCTGACCTCGTCGCGGCTCGACCTCATCGCAGCAATCCCCCGAGCCCTGCGGACGACGTCCCGGCTCCCGGAACCCCCCCGGCTCGAGGATTGAGAGCTCGGCGCAGGGTGTTCCCGTACCAGGCTAAGACTGAGACTGTCCCGCTACCCCATCCCCACTAGACTTTGAGACTCTTTTGGATCTTTCGATCCACCTGTAAATATTGCCACAGAAATCTGCCTTGATTACCGATAAAACGTATAAGAATTGATACCCTGGCTGTGTCCCTTTGTGGTGGTAGGGTTGCTTGGCTGATACGATCATAGGAGAAGGACCTCGCCCAGGAGGCTTCTCATCGGCGCTTGGCTACTCGCCTACGGAACGGTGATCCTCGGGGTGGTCAGTCCGATACCATCAGGCACCCGGAGGGCGCCCTTCTAACATTGGTGGCCAGCGGTGCGATCCGAGCCCGACGCAGATCGTACAGCGAGTAACTCACCCACTACCTACCTAGACACAGGGTAACCATGAACGACCAGCAGACCACCCCAACCGCGGAGTTCCGACAAGAACGGTTGGAGGAATATACACATAAGGAACTAAAACAGTTTTGTAAAGACAAAGGCATCGCGACCACCGGATTAAACACAAAAGAGGACCTGCAAAAAGCCCTAAAGACCTGGGTAGAGTCCGAAGCGGCCTCCCCCCAAACCGAAGAAAACCCGGTGCCAAACGTACACCGGCAACCAACCGCAGCCCCGGCAGAGGGGAGAACAAACAGCACAGAGACCGGCCTCTCCCCGGAGGAGATACGAGAACGGGAGAGGGCCAGGACCCACGAGTTAGAGCTCGCCCGGCTCCGCCTGGACGGCGAACTCCTACTAGCCGAAAAGAAATTGGCCCTAGAGCAACTGCGGCTGCAAGAAGAAATAGAGGAGAAAAAGCGGCACCAAGAACTGGAAGAGAGAAAGAGGAGGCTAACCCTCGAGCATGAGCGGGGACTTAAAGAACTTGAAATCAAGTCCAGAAATGGAGAGACCGGCACCCCCGGAAACCGAGACACCCCCCCGCCGATCGAGGCGAAAGTACATATCCCCAAGGATGTCGTCAAAGAGTACTACAAGAACGACGACATCCAACAACGGTTTAAGGCCTACGAGGTAGCCATGACCGCCCATCGGGTGCCCCGGAAGGATTGGGGTGCCGGCCTATGGGGACGGTTCCTCAGCGAAGGCAGAGACACCCTGCTGCAGCTCCCCGACGCAGTGATGACCTCCTATGACCATATGAAGGAGGCCCTGCTCACCCGCTATAGGGTCACCCCAGAGATGTACCGCCAACGCTTCCGGGACTGCAAGAAGCTCCCCGGTACCACCTGGGTGGAATACGTAGACTATTTTAGCAGAGCCCTGGAAGGTTGGATCAAGGGCAGCAAGGTCACCTCCTACGAACAACTGTTCGACCTCATTGTATGGGAGCACCTCTCCAACAACTGCTTCATCGAGCTGAGACAGCACCTCCTCGACAGCAAGCTGACCGAGCTGCGGAAGCTCGCCGCCGAGGCCGATAGATGGGTAAACACCCGGGTCCCAACGAACTCGATGGGGGAGTACCAACGGAACCCCACGCGGCCCCCCCGCCAGCGGGGTGGAGGAGGAGGAGGATCGAACAGGAACAGAGACTTTCCAGCGGGGCCACCCCGGAGTCCTCCCCGGGGACCGCCCTCAAACCGCACGTCCCCGTCCCTCGCACGAAGAGGGGCCCCTCCAGCCCGACCAGGGCCTCGATCGACGGTAACGTGCTACAACTGCCAACAACCAGGGCACTATGCCAGTGACCCTACCTGCCCCGTGAACCGACGGGCGGGGACCACAGGGCCACCCCCCCGCCAGTTGGCGGCTGCTGCCCTGGGGGAAGGGGGAGAAGAGGAAGAGAACTACGACGCCGGGCCAACCGAGTGGGAACCCGCCGCCATGACATTAGTCTGCCTCGGCAGCCGGGAAATGGTACCCCGGGCTCCCATCCCGAGCAACACCCAGAAGTACCAACAGTGGGTCACCATTAATGGACGCCGGGCCGAAGCCCTCCGAGACACCGGAGCCAGCGAGACAGCCGTCCGCTGCCACTTGGTGACCCCCGAACAGATCTTGCCTAATGTACTGTGCCCCGTCCGGTCGGCAGACAACACTGAGAGCTTGTGCCCCTTCTAAAAGGGAACCTACCAAACCCACATATTTCTAAAAACTAGACACCCGGTGGATTCCAGGGAGCTATGGCTTGCGTGGATCCCCCAACGTTTCCTTACCCAGAATGCCCTGCAAACCTCAAATTTAGCTGAAAAAATCACCTTTTTCACACATTTTTGTGTGGGAAAGTTGAGGCATCACCGGGCTGACACAAATTTCCTACCACCCAGCGTTCCCCCGGGTCTCCTGATAAAAACGGTGCCTCACTCGTGTGGGAGGCCCAAGTACCCGCGACAGGCAAGGGCCCAAAACGTATTGAGGCGACATGAAAATTGCCTACCTCAAAACGACCTGGTTTTGCAAGGGGGGTCACCTGGGTTTTTGGCCCGGTGCTCGGCGGCCACCTAGGGGAACCTACCAAACCCACACATTTATGAAAACTAGACACCCGGGGGATTCCAGGGAGGTATGGCTTGCGTGGATCCCCCAACGTTTCCTTACCCAGAATGCCCTGCAAAGCTCAAATTTAGCTGAAAAAATCACCTTTTTCACACATTTTTGTGTGGGAAAGTTGAGGCATCACCGGGCTGACACAAATTTCCTACCACCCAGCGTTCCCCCGGGTCTCCCGATAAAAACGGTGCCTCACTCGTGTGGGAGGCCCAAGTACCCGCGACAGGCAAGTCCCCAAAACGTAGTGAGGCGCACTACGTTTAGGACCCTTGCCTGTTGAGGCGCACTACGTTTTGGATACAATAAAGGACCCGTTCCCAAAGTGAGCATTCAATTCATATAGCCATTATGGTTGTCGTATAATTTTTAAACAAACTAGGAGCAAGTGTTGCAATATCATCAATGCTGCTTCAAGGTATGGCTCACTAATTCAAAGAAGAGAAAGAGTATTCAAAACGAGATAGGTAAAAGTTGTCTTTTTATCCAACAATAGTGATATCTAAAACCACCCTCGTGTAGAAAAAGTGTAGGAAAGGAGTGATGGCGCCTCACGGTAGCAACACCATAGAGGATAAAGCAGGAAGGTACTCGCCTGCTACCTCAAGATCTCATCATCAGCTGCCACCACTCCATAGAAAGGAAATGTGTGTGGGAAGGTGTGGACAAGAGAATGGGTAGTGACCCAACACGTAAAGGTTGCTAAAGTGTATACAACAAAAGAGAGAAAAGTAGTGCAGAGAACCGTGCACCGTAATAGCCCCACAGTGTATGTACACAGATTTGAGTTGGTTCACACTGGCTTTCTACTTTTTATTCTGTGCTGTGTGACCACTCATATATAAAAATGCCGACATGTTTCATTGCCAATTGGAAAAAACTCACGGCAACTTCTTCAGGGCGTGGGGTATTGTCATTTCACCCTTTAGCCTTGCTTGATCAGTTTAAAAACAGTTCTGTTGGAAAAGAGACAGACAAACAAAACAACACATATCCAAAATATTTGGCTTCTGGTTCAAAGGCACCCATTACTGTGTATACCATTCCCAACCAGATGTACCCCGAAAATGTTACGTTTTGGGCCCTTGCCTGTCGCGGGTACTTGGGCCTCCCACACGAGTGAGGCACCGTTTTTATCGGGAGACCCGGGGGAACGCTGGATGGTAGGACATTTGTGTCAGCCCGGTGATGCCTCAACTTTCCCACACAAAAATGTGTGAAAAAGGTGATTTTTTCAGCTACATTTGAGGTTTGCAGGGCATTCTGGGTAAGGAAACATTGGGGGATCCACGCAAGCCATACCTCCCTGGAATCCCCCGGGTGTCTAGTTTTCAGAAATGTGTGGGTTTGGTAGGTTCCCTTAGGTGGCCGCCGAGAACCGGCCAAAAACCCAGGTGACCCCCCTTGCAAAACCAGGTCATTTTGATGTAGGCAATTTTCATGTCGCCTCAATACGTTTTGGGCCCTTGCCTGTCGCGGGTACTTGGGCCTCCCACACGAGTGAGGCACCGTTTTTATCGGGAGATCCAAGGGAACGCTGGGTGGTAGGAAATTTGTGTCAGCCCGGTGATGCCTCAACTTTCCCACACAAAAATGTGTGAAAAAGGTGATTTTTTCAGCTAAATTTGAGGTTTGCAGGGCATTCTGGGTAAGGAAACATTGGGGGATCCACGCAAGCCATACCTCCCTGGAATCCCCCGGGTGTCTAGTTTTCAGAAATGTGTGGGTTTGGTAGGTTCCCCTAGGTGGCCGCCGAGCACCGGGCCAAAAACCCAGGTGACCCCCCTTGCAAAACCAGGTCGTTTTGAGGTAGGCAATTTTCATGTTGCCTCAATACTTTTTGGGCCCTTGCCTGTCGCGGGTACTTGGGCCTCCCACACGAGTGAGGCACCGATTTTATCGGGAGACCCGGGGGAACGCTGGGTGGTAGGAAATTTGTGTCAGCCCGGTGATGCCTCAACTTTCCCACACAAAAATGTGTGAAAAAGGTGATTTTTTCAGCTAAATTTGAGGTTTGCAGGGCATTCTGGGTAAGGAAACGTTGGGGGACCCAAGCAAGCCATACCTCCCTGGAATCCTCCGGGTGTCTAGTTTTCAGAAATGTGTGGGTTTGGTAGGTTCCCTTAGGTGGCCGCCGAGAACCGGCCAAAAACCCAGGTGACCCCCCTTGCAAAACCAGGTCGTTTTGAGGTAGGCAATTTTCATGTCGCCTCAATACGTTTTGGGCCCTTGCCTGTCGCGGGTACTTGGGCCTCCCACACGAGTGAGGCACCGTTTTTATCGGGAGACCCGGGGGAACGCTGGATGGTAGGACATTTGTGTCAGCCCAGTGATGCCTCAACTTTCCCACACAAAAATGTGTGAAAAAGGTGATTTTTTCAGCTACATTTGAGGTTTGCAGGGCATTCTGGGTAAGGAAACATTGGGGGATCCACGCAAGCCATACCTCCCTGGAATCCCCCGGGTGTCTAGTTTTCAGAAATGTGTGGGTTTGGTAGGTTCCCCTAGGTGGCCGCCGAGAACCGGGCCAAAAACCCAGGTGGCCCCCCCCTTGCAAAACCAGGTCGTTTTGAGGTAGGCAATTTTCATGTCGCCTCAATACGTTTTGGGCCCTTGCCTGTTACGGGTACTTGGGCCTCCCACACGAGTGAGGCACCAATTTTATCGGGAGACCCGGGGGAATGCTGGGTGGTAGGAAATTTGTGTCAGCCCGGTGATGCCTCAACTTTCCCACACAAAAATGTGTGAAAAAGGTGATTTTTTTCAGCAAAATTTGAGGTTTGCAGGGCATTCTGGGTAAGGAAACATTGGGGGATCCACGCAAGCCATACCTCCCTGGAATCCCACGGGTGTCTAGTTTCCAGAAATGTGTGGGTTTGGTAGGTTCCCTTAGGTGGCCGCCGAGCACCGGGCCAAAAACCCAGGTGACCCCCCTTGCAAAACCAGGTCGTTTTGAGGTAGGCAATTTTCATGTCGCCTCAATACGTTTTGGGCCCTTGCCTGTCGCGGGTACTTGGGCCTCCCACACGAGTGAGGCACCGTTTTTATCAGGAGACCCGGGGGAACGCTGGGTGGTAGGAAATTTATGTCAGCCCAGTGATGCCTCAACTTTCCCACACAAAAATGTGTGAAAAAGGTGATTTTTTCAGCTAAATTTGAGGTTTGCAGGGCATTCTGGGTAAGGAAACGTTGGGGGATCCACGCAAGCCATACCTCCCTGGAATCCCCCGGGTGTCTAGTTTCCAGAAATGTGTGGGTTTGGTAGGTTCCCCTAGGTGGTCGCCGAGCACCGGGCCAAAAACCCAGGTGACCCACCTTGCAAAACCAGGTCGTTTCGAGGTAGGCAATTTTCATGTCAGCTCAATACGTTTTGGGCCCTTGCCTGTCGCGGGTACTTGGGCCTCCCACACGAGTGAGGCACCGTTTTTATCGGGAGACCCGGGGGAACGCTGGGTGGTAGGAAATTTGTGTCAGCCCAGTGATGCCACAACTTTCCCACACAAAAATGTGTGAAAAAGGTGATTTTTTTCAGCTAAATTTGAGGTTTGCAGGGCATTCTGGGTAAGGAAACGTTGGGGGATCCACGCAAACCATACCTCCCTGGAATCCCCTGAGTGTCTAGTTTTCAGAAATGTGTGGGTTTGGTAGGTTTCCCTAGATGGCCGCCAAGCCCGGGGCCAAATACTCATGGGACCCACTTTGCAAAACCAGGTTGGCTTGTGATAGGTAATTTTGATGTCTCTTCAATCAGTTTTGGGCCTAACCACGCAAGTAAGGTACCATTCTTCTCTGAAGACTTTGGGGAACGCAGGGTGGGTGGAATTTTGTGGACCTACGCAGATTCCAGAACTTTCCACCACAGAAATGTGAGGAAAATGTGTTATTTTGGACACATTTTTAGGTTTGCAATGGATTCTGGGTAACAGAACCTGGTGAGAGCCAGTGAAGTCACCCCATCCAGGATTCCCGTCGGTGTCTAGATTAAAAAAATGTACAGGTTTGCTAGGTTTGCCTACGTGCCAACTGCGCTAGGGCCCAAAATCCACAGGTATGCACATTGCTAAAAAAAATTCGGAGCCCAGTGGGCTTTCTGCCGCCCTGGGGGGGAATCGGGGAAGGGGGTTTCATCCTGATATGCCCCTAAAGGGGCAGAAAGACTGTGGCTATTTTTTGTGGGGGTGGGGGCATTGGTATGACCATTTTGGGCAGCCCCAACCCCCACGCATAAAAAAAGCCTGCGTACTCGCTGGCGCCTGGTGGGGTTTCTGCCCCCCCAGGGGGCAGATCAGGGGCCACTGCCACCATCTGCCCTCCAGGTGGGGGGCAGAGATACTGGAATTTCTCTGGGGGTGGAGTGGGGTATTGTCATGCCCATTTTGGGGAGCCCCTACCCATACAATAATAAAACAAAAAAATCCATGGTTTCTAGTGGGCATTCTGCGCCCCCAGGGGAGGCCAGATTGGGGGCTACAGCTCCCATCTGCCTCCTGGGGGGCAGAAAGACTGTCATTTTTGTGGGGGGGAGGGTGGGGTCATTGGCCTGCCCGTTTCGGGCAGCCCACACCCTAAAAACAATTGCGCAAAGAAATCCCTTGTGTTTAGTGGGCTTTCTGCCCCCCCCCGAAGGGGCAGATTAGGGGCCAATGCCCCATCTGCCCCCCTGGGGAGGCAGAAAGACTGTAATAATTGGGGGGTGGGGGCATGGGCCTGCCCGTTTTGGGCAGCCCCCACCCCTATTTATATATATTTTTTAATTCCCTGGTGTCTAGTGGTCTTTTTGCCCCCCCCCGGGGGGGGGGCAGGTTGAGGGACAATGCCCCATCTGCCCCCCAGGGGGGGCAGAAAGGCTGTAATGGTGGTGGGTGGGTGGGGGCATTTGCGTGCCCGTTTTGGGCAGCCCCCACCCTAAAATAAAAATGAAAACACATCCATGGTGTATAGTGGGCTTTCTGCCCCCCGAAGGGGCAGATTAGGGGCCAAAGCCCCATCTGGCCCCCGGGGGGGGCAGAAAGACTGTGATAATTGGGGGGTGGGGTGGGGGCATGGGCCTGCCCGTTTTGGGCAGCCCCCACCCCTTTTTTTTGTAAAAGAAATTCCCTGGTGTCTAGTGGTCTTTTTGCCCCCCCGGGGGGGCAGATTGAGGACCAATGCCCCATCTGCCCCCCAGGGGGGGCAGAAAGGCTGTAATGGTGGTGGGTGGGTGGGGGCATTTGCGTGCCCGTTTTGGGCAGCCCCCACCCTAAAAAAAACCTGAAAACACATCCCTGGTGTATAGTGGGCTTTCTGCCCCCCCCGAAGGGGCAGATTAGGGGCCGATGCCCCATCTGCCCCCCGGGGGGGGGCAGAAAGACTGTGATAATTGGGGGGGGTGGGGTGGGGGCATGGGCCTGCCCGTTTTGGGCAGCCCCCACCCCTTTTTTTTGTAAAAAAAAATTCCCTGGTGTCTAGTGGTCTTTTTGCCCCCCCGGGGGGGGCAGATTGAGGACGAATGCCCCATCTGCCCCCCAGGGGGGGGCAGAAAGGCTGTAATGGTGGTGGGTGGGTGGGCTTTTTGCTCCCCCGGGGGGCGCAAAAAGACTAAATTATGGCAAAATAATTTGGGGGGGAGCAAAGGCCCTTGCCCAAGGGGCCGCTCCCCCCTCCCTGGTGTCTAGTGGGTGGATCCCTGCTTGGGGATCGCCCTCCTGTGGCGATCCCCTAGCAGGGATCCACTGGGGAGGCAGAAAGGCTGTAATGGTGGTGGGTGGGTGGGGGCATTTGCGTGCCCGTTTTGGGCAGTCCCCACCCTAAAACAAAACTGAAAACACATCCCTGGTGTATAAAGACTGTGATAATTGGGGGGTGGGGTGGGGGCATGGGCCTGCCCGTTTTGGGCAGCCCCCACCCCTTTTTTTTGTAAAAAAAAAATTCCCTGGTGTCTAGTGGTCTTTTTGCCCCCCCGGGGGGGCAGATTGAGGACCAATGACCCATCTGCCCCCCAGGGGGGGCAGAAAGGCTGTAATGGTGGTGGGTGGGTGGGGGCATTTGCGTGCCCGTTTTGGGCAGCCCCCACCCTAAAAAAAACCTGAAAACACATCCCTGGTGTATAGTGGGCTTTCTGCCCCCCCCGAAGGGGCAGATTAGGGGCCGATGCCCCATCTGCCCCCCGGGGGGGGCAGAAAGACTGTGATAATTGGGGGGGTGGGGTGGGGGCATGGGCCTGCCCGTTTTGGGCAGCCCCCACCCCTTGTTTTTTGTAAAAAAAAAATCCCTGGTGTCTAGTGGTCTTTTTGCCCCCCCCCGGGGGGGGGGGGGCAGATTGAGGACGAATGCCCCATCTGCCCCCCAGGGGGGGCAGAAAGGCTGTAATGGTGGTGGGTGGGTGGGCTTTTTGCTCCCCCGGGGGGGGCAAAAAGACTAAATTATGGCAAACTAATTTGGGGGGGAGCAAAGGCCCTTGCCCAAGGGGCCGCTCCCCCCTCCCTGGTGTCTAGTGGGTGGATCCCTGCTTGGGGATCGCCCTCCTGTGGCGATCCCCTAGCAGGGATCCACTGGGGAGGGGTACCATTGGAAAGGGGAGATTCTCCCCTTTCCAACGATACCTCTCCCGTCTTCCTACGTGCTCAGGGGGCTGAGATAGCCCCCTGAGCACGTAGGAAGTGAAACTGAAATGAGCCTCTTGGCTCATTTCAGTTTCACTTTCACTGTAATGACGGCGCGTCGTGCGCGCCGATCGTCATTACAGTGAAAGGGGGGGGCCCTCGGGAGCTGGGGAAGCTCTTCCCCAGCTCCCGAGGCTATTTTGGCAGAAAGGGGTATGCCTCATGACGAGCTGGACTCGTCATGGGCACAGCGCGACTGTGCTCCATGACGAGTCCAGCTCGTCATGGGCATACAAGGGGTTAAACGTTTTAGACCCGTCATCCCTTTGTTTTTAGGATTGTGGATCAGTTTCGTAAATCTGGCACGTGAGTGTCCACCAGTTGATTAATTACAGAGATTTCTCATTAATCCATTCTTGTGCAATGCACAATCGTACCGCGATAACAGCAATAGGCATTATTGCAGACATATTCATTGCGACATCCAATTTTATCCCCAACATTATATCTCTTGTTGTGATTCCAGGTCATTGTGAAGATGTCCAGACAAAAACCGGGTAATATCAGACCAATATCTTTAGAGATGTGGGCAAGTCACAAACATATGCAATATGTCAGTGACAAATAACCCATCTTGGATATATTTTCTTAGTATTCAAATTATTAGGACATTACTTTGTTATTTTCTCTTGAGTATCACTACGCATACTGTTCTAAACTACTGGAGCTTTAGATTAACAGATGTAACCAAAGAACTAGATGAGCTTCTTCTATATTTTCAGACACGATTGCCTGCCCGGTTTTAACACTTATGAGCCAACTAAATCATTTGTTTGAACCAATTTTTATTGTGTCGATTTAAGAAATATTTGTGTCTGAAGTAAATTCCGTTTGTATCCTGACATTATATGTCGTAATTAAGGTATTATATACAGAGCTAAGAGAAAAGGGGAATGGGGCATCCCTGCCTGGTAACCCGGTGAATGCAACATATTCTGGAAATCTGGCCTGCTAAGACTAAGTTAGCAAAGATGTTTTTATAAAGAATTTGTAAACTGCTCAGACAATTTTCAGAAGTGCCCATACTTCTCATTGTTGTTCAAAAGAATGCCCAGAACACCCAGTCAAACTCCTTTTCAGCATCTAAGACAGAGGTCTTCAAACTTTTGGATGCCGAGACCCCCTTCTCAACATTTTGAGGTGTAAGGACCCCCTCCTGACAAAAATGTCTAAACCTGTAGGCAGGGCTACTGGAATTATGAGGCAGGTGAGGACCAAATTACGCGACAGGCTTCACTAAATTGTGTGGGAAGAAAATGTAAATGATGTTATGTGATGCAGCGTATTTTGGGATAGCATTGCTTCATTATTATGAAATTAATTTTTTGCACACAGTAACATAGAGGAAAGATTCCACCCCATCAGTACCTGTTTATAACCAAAATACAGCAATTAACATCAGAAAGATTTCTAGTCAACCTTTGTGAAAGGGCTTCCACTCTGCAGGAATACGTGCTGCCACATTAGAAGCTCACCTGGCCCGGGCCGGGAGAAGCAGGGGTCCCTTAAAACCCTGGCGGTTTTGTGAAGAGTTAGGCAGTTTATCCATGCAGCTTTCCTCTCACTCACTCACTCACTCCCTTCCATCCCTCTCTCCTTTCCCAAACCAGTTTCCCTCTCACTTTGTAGGCCATTTTCTTTCACCCCTTTTTACAACTTCTGAACTCTCCCCATTCAACCTCTCACTTCACCTTTAATCGCCTCTTGCCATTCTGTCTTTTCACTGTCCTCATCTCTAAGTCTCTCGCATTTATCTCATGGCCTCTCTGGCCCTGTCACTTCCCGTGCCCCTCAGCACTTCTCATTCACCTTGTCTCTCCATTCAAATTGTTGTCTATTTGTATCTTACACCTCTCCAGTCCCCCCATTCCTCTTTCACATCTACCCTTTGTTCTAACAGAAGCACTCACCTTTGGCTCACACTCACTTTTTGCGTGTCCACACTTCTCTTCGGCACTTCACATTTCTCCTCATCCCTGACCTCTTCAATCTAACTGTCTCACTCCCTTGCTGTCCTCTCTCATCGCTCCTCACCAAGCATACGGGTCGGGCCCGTATGCTCCTCTCGGCCTGTGCCAATCTGCTTTTTGTTCCCTAATTCAAGAAGGCATGAGTTGTCTGTTGCGCTGTTTTGGTGCAGGCCACGCAGTTATGGAACTTGCACCCTCCTTTGCTTCGCTCCACCAAGAATCTATTATCCTTTAGGAAGGTATTAAAACCTGGCTCTATGCTCTGTAGGTCACCCCATTTTGCTGGTTCTCCTTCTCCTTCTGTGTGTTTCTCATTGTCCTTCCGGCAGCAGATGGTTATTAGCCGCAAGACATCTTTTGGTAACAGTAGCGCACTACAAATGTAAATAATAATAATAGGGAGAAGCAGGGGAGCCACTAGACCAGAACTTCGGGGGTGGGGGCTAACACTCCTAGCCACGGCTGGCCCTAATACTGGTTACACACTGTGCAACAGTCTGTTTTGGTGCCCCACCCCGTTTCCTTCTTCTCCATGAATTCCCTCAGTACCACTCACCAACAATGCACTTCATCTCTCTATAGCAGCTTTCTTACAAACATTTCATTTTTTATAGCGCTACTCTACTTTAGTCACACTCATTTCTGTGATTGGCATGGAACATATTCTTTGTAGCAATCACATTAACCCTCTGCACTGTGTGGGTGACAAGAGTGCCCATGTGAGTGCACGGTGAGAGATGCAACAGTGTGAGAGTAGGGTGAGAGGAGTGACTGCAGGGTGAGTGAGGTGGCCGTACGAATTTGAGTGTGGATGCAAGTTCAGAATGGGAAGAATGAATGTATGATTACTGATGGGCTTGTTTGAGTGAGTTGCATATTGAGCAGTGAGGGGGACAGGTGAGTGAAGTGTCACATGAGTGCAGGATGAGTAGTGTGCTTGTGTGACTGCAGGGTGAGGTATAGGGTGAACAGCGCAAGTGCATTGTGAGTGCAAAGTGATCACTGTGAGTGCAGGGTGAGCAGGTGAATGGTGTGAGTGCATGGTAATCAGTGTGAGTGCATTGTGAATCCTGTGAGTGTAGGGTAAGCGTGAAAGAGAAGGGCGACAATGATGAGTGAGTTGTCTGAATGCAGGGTTTATTCCCAGGCACTTGAAGTAACTCAGCATGTTATTGGAGGCAGCGTAGGGTTTAAGATCTAAGTTAAACTATTGCTATTATGGCATCAATCTGGGATCGAGGGTGGAGGAAATAAATAATGTGCTGATCCTGCAACAAACTTCCAGTCCTAAGGTTAGGGTAGCCAGCAGATTATTTTGATGGCCCAGTTGGTACAAAAATAAGCAATCACCTAAAACAGTATTTTAAGCACGTATCTGTGCATACTTTGAACAGCAAATATAAATAGAAAGCACTTTTAATTGTATTCTAGGGCTGCCGCAATGATCCATGACTGATAATTAAAGAGAACAAAGACAGAAAAGTCACATAACGAATGAATACATACTTTTTTATTTAAAGTCTATTTGGTGTCAAGAGAAGGTCTTTGTAGGCTCTTTAAATAACAAATGGCCGCATTTTTCTTTTGGCAACCCTACTTTATATTCCTTTTTATTAAATGCATTCTCACACTACAGCAGTAAATCTAAAATACAAATGTAAGGAATAGGCAGAGTAAGGACCCAGGGGGTACTGGAAGGGGGGGGGGGGCACTAAGCCTTTGTAACCGGTTCACAAAGGCATGCAAATATGCAAATGGTCTTTAAAGACCTGTGAAAAACTCGGACGGGCGTGCCGGAGATATGACTCCAGACACTGCCCAGCTCAGCCTCCAGCAGCTCGAGTTGCACTGTAGCAGCCCAGGCTGAGACAGAGGATGGAGGAAGAGGGGGGCTGAATTCCTTGGGCCTTGGCAGAAGTGTGCTTGGGAATGCGCGACCCCCTTTGTATCGCTCCACGCCCCCCCTGGGGGTCGCGCCCCACAGTTTGAAGACCCCTGATCTAAGAGGATCATATCGGCTGATTTAATATAGTGGCGGCATGGAAGAGCGAGATTGCAGTGTTTGTGTGGTTAGTGGTTCTCTCCCAGTTATAAACCATTATTGTTTTTGTTTTTATCCTCATATGCCTTCTTTGTTCCTACTGAGACCTCCAAACTTCCTTCTTATTTGAACAATCTCCTGCCCTGTCTGAAAGAGACGCACAAGTTACTTACCTTCGGTAACAATATATCTGTAAGAAACATTAGTTAGTTATAGATTCCTTACCTTAGAATTACCCCCAGACGTCAGACTGGATGCGGAAAGTTTTTTCGTCAGCAGTACCTCTGCGCATTGGGAAGGTGGCGCCGGACAGCGCCGCATCCATCGTCGGCGTCGTGGTCGCCGGGATGACGTCGCAGCAGCTACTTAGACGCCGCCCTCGCATGCTCACGTCAGTTCTGTACACGACTTTCCGCGCCAGAAACACAGAGCCATGCAAGACGCTCACCATTGCTGCACAAAACTAGGGTCCTGAAAGGATGTCCGTAACCCTAGAAATCAGTTCGCAGAATGGGGAGGATGGGGGGGTTGGGGTAAGGAATCTATAACTAACTAATGTTTCTTACAGATATATCATTACCGAAGGTAAGTAACTTGTGCATCTGAAAGAAACACGTTAGTTATAGATTCCTTACCTTAGAATAGATACCCCAGCAATACCAACCCCGGTGGTGGGTGTGAGAACCAAGATCACACCAGAAAGTCAGGGGGGCAGAATGGCCAAAGAAGCCGTCTCTACGGACTTGGCTGTCCAGATAGTAGTGTTTGGTGAACGTGTGCAGCGATGCCCACGTGGCTGCCTGACAGATGTCATTCTTCCCAAGACAGTAGTGGCTACTGCCACCCTGGTGGAGTGAGCGCGTAGCCCGACTGGAGGCTCCTTTTTAGTCAGAGAGTAGCAAGCCTTAATACACAACACGACCCATCGAGAAATGGTGCGTTTGTGTACAGCCCGACCCTTCTTTGCGCCGACGTAGCCATCAAAGAGTTGATCATCCACCTGGAACTGTTTTGTGCGATCCAGATAGAAGGAGAGCTCACGCTTTGGGTCCAAGCGGTGGAGCCTCTCTTCTTCCTTTGAAGGAGGCGGAAAGAACGTGGACAAAGTAATGGTCTGCCTGATGTGGAAGGCAGTGACCATCTTAGGAAGAAAGGATGGACGGGTCCTGAGAACCACCTTGTCCGGATGAACAGATAGGAAAGGAGGTTTTGAAGAAAGAGCTTGGAGCTCACTCACTCTTCTAGCAGAAGTGATGGCTACCAGGAAAGCAGTTTTAAGAGTCAGAAGGCGTAACGAACAGTTATGCAGTGGCTCAAAGGGAGCACACATGAGATAGGTGAGTACAAGGTTCAAGTCCCACTGAGGTATAACAAAGGAAATTGGAGGAAAAAGATGCGTTAAGTCTTTTAGGAAATGATTAACCACCGGGGACTTGAAAAGAGAAGGCTGATCTGGCAACCGAAGGAAGGCAGAGATGGCTGAAAGATAGCCCTTGATAGTGCCCAGAGCAGAGCCCTGCTGGGCTAAACAGAGAAGAAACAAGAGTACTTCATAAAGAGGGGCAGAAAGGGGATCCACAGCCTTTGCTGTGCACCATGCCACAGATTTGTTCCACCTACAGGCATATACCGTCTTAGTGGAGGGACGCCTGGCTGCCAAGATTACATGACAGACTTCAGGAGGCAGGTCGAAAGACGTCAACTGCCACCGCTCAATCTCTACGCAAGGAGGTGGAGACTGGACAGGTTTGGGTGGCGAACCATCCCTTGCTGCGGTGACAGAAGATCCTCCTGAAGAGGCAGTCTGATTGGAGGACCGATGGCCATGTTAAGCAGCTTGGGATACCAGACTATTCATGCCCAATCCGTAGCCACAAGAATGACTTGTGCCAGGTCGCGCCTGATCTTCTTCAGCACTCTGGGCAGAAGCGGTATAGGCAGAAAGGCATACAACAGACAGCAACTCCACTCGCAACGAAAAGCGTCGGCGAGAGAATGACGTCTTGGAAATTCCAATGCCCAGTTCCTCTCTCCAGTCCTGCTCAGTATCTAACTGGTCAGTTAAAGGGTCACATGACCCTCCCGGTCCTCCTCATCATCCTCTGGGTGCCACTGTTGTTGGAAAGGGACACCAGGAGTGAACATGGGCACAAAAACCCTACTTGGCGCCGGATCCGGCGTCAGACTACGCCGGTCCGGGTCCGTGTCCACGTCGGGATAGAGGCCGGAGTTGACACTGGCCGGGAAGCCTACTGGCGCCGAACGCGGTAGTGGTGCCGTAGGAAGCGGAGCCGGTGGAGGTGTAACAAGGTCAACCAACGCTGATCCAGATCCGGGCCTGGATCCAAGGGGGGGCCTGCAGTGCCAGGGCCAGAGCGAAGACCTAGGCCCCCCAACCGAGTCCGCGGGGTCCAAAGGCGCGCCGGCATGGTCGGTCCGCCCAAAGATGGCATGCATCGCTTCGTAGAACGTAAGAAGCTGGGTGGGGGCTGCTCCGGGTACCGGAAAGGGAGGGAAGCTGAGGGTCGACGCTTCAGGCTCCACACGCGGAGCCGCGGGAGTGGCACCATCCACATGACTCGGCAGATCAGCTGATCGACGAGGAGAAGTCGAAGAGCGACGATGCTTCTTCGACTTCTTCTTATGCTTTGACTTACCCGACCCAGAGTGCGAAGACTTTGATGATTTGGAGCCAGAATGGAGCCGACTTTCGGCGCTCAAGCAGCTTTCGGGACCGCTCCTGCAAAGCCATCGGTTCAATCAACCGACAGTCGGAGCACGACTTGGGGTCGTGGTCGCGCTCCAGGCAAAAGTGGCATACGTGGTGCGGATCCGTTACCGACATCAGTCGGTTGCAGGAACTGAGGGCCTTGAAACTGGGCATCCCTCATGCACCTGCTCGGAGTCGAAGACTCGAAACAAGAAGTCGACAAAAGTTTTAAAAAACTTAGTCAAAAAATGACAGGTGCCACTCTTCTCGGATCTGCGCTGGCTGGCGTGGAAAAAGAAAGAACTGACGTCAGTGCATGAGAGCGGCATCTAAGTAGCTGCTGCGACGTCATCCTGGTGACCATGATGCCGACGACGGGACGTGGAGCCGACCGATGCCACCTTCCGATGCGCAGAGGTACTGCTGACGAAAAAACTTTCCAGATCCAGTCTGACGCCTGGGGGTAATTCTAAGGTAAAGAATCTATAACTAACGTGTTTCTTTCAGATGGAGATGACAGCATTCTGGTCAAAGCAAGGGGATTTATTGATTACCACGTCCTTACCCTATGTGGCCACAATCATCGGACTCCCGTAGAATTTATAGCATCATCCTAGTTCGGTCCTCAGTCATTAACACCTTTTCTTTCCAGCGAAAATGTCAAACCGTAGCTTAATCACTTTTATTGATGCAGATCATATACATAAGGACTGAATCAAGCTATTCTGACTTTGATGGTAGTGTTGAGTAAATCCAATGTTTGAAAATCAATCTCCTTCCTAACAAAATTAAATAAAATGCCAGCTTATTACCAAGGTATAAACCAATTATTGTTGTAGGCTCACTAATTCTTTTATATAAGAGACAAGCCGCAGGCCAATATTTTTGCATAGATCTTAGTGTCAACATTAAGTTAATGAGATGGGCCGGGATGATCCTCTTTCTTTTGCAGGTTTGTCTTTCTTGAAGAAAATAGCAATATTTGTGATGTTCCTTGAGTTTGGAATATCTCCACCTTGATCTATGTCTAGAATAACCTGTATGTTGTAATTAATAATTACTGTAAGTTTACAGACAGTTTTCATAATGTCACACATATCACTTATGCAATGGTTCGCTCCGCCCCCCCCGCCAGTCCCCAGTTGTTAGTCCCTCCCAAGGAGCTCATCTTAGAATGTTGGTGTACCATCCCTGTGAGATGGAGAGTGGATGATCAGGAATAAAGATACGTGGACTTACCAGCCTTGGAGTTTGTATTTATTAACTTCATAACACTGGCGACGAGCTGTGGAACTGCGGAGGGGGCAGCTGATCATCTCCCCTTTGTGTTCTCTCCATCAACGTTATCTTCGGACAGCTGGTCAGGAGTACGCTGACAGTGACCGGCGGGAGAGGTGGTTGTGGAGTGTGCTGCATATCGCATCTGAGGAGAAAGGCTTCTTGTATCTTCAGTCCATTGCTGTGGGAAATCCTCCACATCCGTCACCGGTCCTAATCAGTCTGAGCATATTATCAGTGCCACTAGATATTGAGAGTGGACCGAGCGGCATAGAAGCGGACTTGTCAAGCCTCCAGTGTGTGGTCCGCCAACCCCTCCGCCTTGGCCGGTTGCAGGCAGCTAGTGCTGTGTGGGTTCCGGCACCAGAAGTGGCTGCTGCTATGGCCGGAGGTGCCCCCGGAGTCCCTAAGAGCCTTTCAAGCCCTCCGTGAACCTTCAGGTCGGTCGCCTGTGAGATCGGCAAGGGGAGGAAGAGGAAGTCTCCTCAGCGTTCAGGTGAGGGTGGTGAGTCCCTTGGAAGGCAAGCCTTCACGTCGACTGCCTCAGTGATCGGCAAACGGAGGAAGAGGAAGTCTCCTCAGCGTCGTTGCTCCACCTCCTGAGGCCGGGGGTGTGTTTCGTTTCAGTTCCGCCGTCCTTCTACCCGGCGCTTCAGCCTCTAGAGGGCCGGTAGAAGCCAAAGTTTCCTCAGAAAATCTCCTCAGTGTCATTGCTCCACCTCCTGAGGCCGGGGGTGTGTTTCTGGTCAGTTCCGCCGTACTTCGATCCGGCGCATCAGCCACCAGAGGGCCGGTAGGAGCGAAATTTCTTCAGTGTTCCTTTCTGCTGCGTAAGGGAGCCCGTCTGAGAGGGAAGGTCTCTCAAACAGAGTTCTGCCGTTCATCGCAAGGCTCCGGCGCCCCAACAACGTGAGGGCCGTGGGGAGGTGAGTCTTGAGCGCCTCAGGCACCGCTGTTCTTCGGCCAGGAAAAAGGTGTTGGTGAACCCAGTGCTACGAGCCAAGGAGTCCAGGCTCGGTGGAGGTTGGCGCTGGCCTCGTACATCGTTGGGGAGGAAGCGCAGAGTGGGGGTTACCTGGGTGTTGCAAGAAGTGCAGTGAGGCTCGTAACCCGGGAAAAATTCCCCAGAGCACCTGGTTGAGTGTGGAAGGAGCATTTGGGTTCAATTCAGCCTGGCACTAGTAGCCTGCCAACATTAAAAGAGGTGTGCAGGGTAAAACTTTAGTTTTCCACCGTGCTATATTTCTGTGGAGGGCATTTCTTCGGTGTCATAAAAAGTGGTAGCAGTACACGTTCAAATGGGCACCCCAGGAATTAGCCAGCCACCCTCATTCCTCAATGATTGTGGGGATCCGGAGATACATTGGAAGGATTGGACAAAGCTATTTGAATCCTACCTAATTGCTATGGGGGGGGGGAAAGATTCTCTGCCCTCAGGAAACAACAAATCCTATTGCATAATTTGGGGGTACATGGACGCAAGGTGTACGAAACACTACCGGAACCAGAGGTGGAGGGTGAGGATGAATATGATATTTACGATATCACTCTAATAAAATTGGAAACACACTTTGGGGACAAGGTTAATGTAGTTCTTGAACGACATAAATTTTTCACCAGAGTACAAGGGAAAAATGAGTCCATCAACAATTATATTGCAGCCTTAAGAGGCCTTACCCAGCTGTGTGAGTTTGGGGATCTAAATGATTCGCTTATTCGTGATCAACTGGTCAGATGTACGAACAATAACAGGGTGCAAGAGAAACTGCTAGCTAAGAATCCAATGTTAAGGGAGGCTATCTCAATTGCGCAATCTATCGAACACACGGCTAAATGTGTAAAGGAAATGAAGGTCAAGGAAGAGATAGTTTCAGTGGTACAATCTGAGGTCTGTGAAGGTAGTGTACATAAGATACTTGAAAAGCGGGGTAGTAAAGATAATGCTACTGTGAAACATAATATGGAGGGCCATGCTTTGAAATGTTTTAGATGCGGTAGCAGCAACCATTTGGCAAACAATCCTGTATGTACTGCACGTGGTGTTCTATGTAAGAAATGTAACAGGAGAGGGCATTTGGCACGGGTATGTAGAGAGGGCATAAGTAACACAGTCAGTGTGGTTAGCACTCAAGAAGAGCCACAGGCTAGATTTATGTTTCAAGTGAATGACAGTGATACAGTGACAGAGATTAACTATCCCAAATGTATTGTGTTATTTGATAACAAACCACTAGAAATGTTTGCAGATTCATGCTCTCCGTTTACGTTGATAAATGTTAAGGATTTTGAGGGGTCTTTAAAAGGATGTAAAATGAAGTTATGTACGCCGGATATATCTCCGGAAGGTTACACAAAAGAGCCCATTCCTTTGGTGGGCATGACGAGCAGCCACATAAATTTTAAGGGAAGGTCCACGGTGGGCAAAGTGTATGTGGTAGAGTGCAGGGCCAACTTGCTAAGGTGGCGGCATCAGAAGGAACTGGGGATCATCCTGGATCCTAATAATAAGAACCAAGTACTGCTAGTCAAGGATCCGGTCAGCAATGGTCACCTACAAGAGGCCTTCCCAAAATTGTTCACGGATAGGCTAGGCAAGCTACGGGACTTCCAACACAAGATTAAGGTCAGACAAGGGGCTAAACCTGTGGTGCATAAGACACGTCCTGTCCCCTTCCGCCTCAGAGACATGCTCAAAGATGAGCTGGACAAACTAAGTGAGATGGGGGTCATTCAACCTGTGGAGGCCACAGAATGGCTCGCACCTTTGGTTCTAGCATCTAAAGGCAACGGGCAAGGCATCCGCCTGTGTGTGGATCTCCGCTCACTTAATGACAACATATGGGTGGAAAGGTTTCCTCTTCCCAATATTAATGAAATGTTGAGTACTATGGGGAAGGCCAGTTACTTTTCGGTTATTGATTTGTCCATGGCTTATCACCAAGTCGAACTGCACCCTGATTCAAGATCTCTAACTGCGTTCAGTTCCCCGTTTGGTGCATATATGTTCAAGAGGATGCCGTTTGGCCTCGCTTCGGCGGCGTCTATTTTTCAGAAAATAATGCAACAAGTACTGCAGGGGGTTAGAAACACACTCCGTTTCCAGGATGACATACTGATGTATGGGGCTACTGAGGAGGAACATGATAAGACGCTCAACAGGGTGTGTTATAAACTCTCAGAAACTGGATTAACAGTGCGATTGGACAAGTGCAAGGTTAAGGTCACTTCGGTCGACTATCTAGGCCACACTATATCCAAAGAAGGTTTTAGACCTAAATACAGCCTGATTCAAGCAGTTGAGGATGCTCCACACCCAGCTAACAAAGATGAACTGAAATCGTTCCTGGATTTAGTGGAGTACATGTCAAAGTTTGTGAGGACTTTTTCTGATTTGTGTGAGGGTTTACGTGAGCTCCTCAAGAAAAATGCAGAATTTGTGTGGGAAGGTAAACATGAGGAGATGTTTGAAAGGATAAAACAGCAAATTGTCGAGTCCCCGGCTCTTGGCACTTTTGACCCCAAAAAGAAAACCATTCTAAGGACAGATGCATCCAATAAAGGATTGGGGGCCATGCTGTCGCAGAAAGGGGATGGAGAAGAAACGGTCATCGCGTTTGCATCCCGTACGTTTAATTCATCTGAGCGCAATTACTCAGTTATTGAGAGGGAAGCATTGGCCTGTTTTTGGGCGGTGCACCACTTTAAATTTTTTCTGTGGGGCACGAGGTTTGTAATACACACAGACCACAAGCCTCTCACTTTCATGTTTTCTCCCAAACAGGCTCAGAGCGTATCTCCACGCATAAGTAAATGGGTCCTAGGGTTAGAAAATTACTGTTTTAAGGTGGAATATTTGCCAGGTCCGGAAAATGTTATAGCGGACTACCTATCGAGCGCGGGGATGCCCAAGGGTAACCAGGCGCGATACAAAACTCAGTAATAATAATAATAATAATAATAATATCGAGGGCACACTTAGAAGGCAGTCCGAATGAAGAGGTGCTAGATGTTCCCATATTTCCAATCCATCTCACGTCAATTACCAATGGTGAGTGGGAAAAAGGAATGAAGGAGGATACAGCCATGGAAACTTTAAAGAAATTCATCACCAAAGGATGGCCAGGGAAAATATCGGAAGTTCCTGACAGTATCAAAGACTTTTGGGAAGTGAGAATGGAATTGTTCCTCCTCGAGGGTCGCATACACCGTGGGGATAAAATCATTCCGCCAAGGGATATGAGGAGCAAAATAATTGACTTAGCCCATGAGGGGCATTTAGGCAGAAGCCTCACGAAGAACAAGGTTAGGAGCTGTTATTGGTTTCCTAAGATGGATTCCATGATCGAGGTAAAAGTTAAGGAGTGTATCAGCTGTGCCAGGAGTGACAAAAGTAAGATCCCTCACAGAGCTCCACTGGCCCCTGTCAGTGTTCCTATGACCCCATGTACAAAGTTAGCCATGGATATCATTGGGCCCATGGACAGGTTAGGCCCACAGAAGCGTTTCATGTTTGTACTGGTGGATTACACCTCCCATTGGTTCAATTTCAAGTTCACGGCATCTACAACGACCAATAACCTCATCACGTTTTTGAAGAACATCTTTGTATATGAGGGTATCCCAAGCACCTTGGTCACAGACAATGGGGTGCAGTTCGTCTCTGAGACTATGAAGGAGTTTTTGGAGGAGCTTAATATAAGGCATGAGAAGACTGCACTCTATTGTCCGAAAGCCAACGGCTTAGTTGAGAGGGTGAATAGAATGGTGAAGGAACACATCCAACTAGCAATCACCAATGGTTTCAATGTGGAAGACTCGTTAAGAGAGTGGTTGTGTGCATACCACACCGCTCCCAACATGGTTACAGGAGTATCTCCCTTTGTGTTTCTAAGAGGGAGGGAGCCTGGTACCAAGATGTATCCCAGGTGGTTGGGAAGTGGGAAAAGTGTATGTCATGATCTAGACCAGAGCAGAAGGAAAGTTGAGGGTCATCAACAGAGGTACAAAGCCTGGTATGATGTTAAACATGGGGTTAAGGATGTGGAATTCGAGCAAGGTACGCTGGTGAGGGTCAAGAAACCAACACATGTGACACCAGGTGCGAGTAAGTACGGGGATTCCACAAGGGTAGAAAAGGCAGGAAAGAATGTAGTGCGTCTGGAAAATGGGCAGACATGGAGTAAGGATAGAGTGGTGAACGTGACCTGATCATAGAGGGGTACGCAGCTCTATACAACTTGTAAAGATTTCAGGCTTTCTTTCCCTACACAGGGAGATGTGTTGTAATTAATAATTACTGTAAGTTTACAGACAGTTTTCATAATGTCACACATATCACTTATGCAATGGTTCGCTCCGCCCCCCCCTGCCAGTCCCCAGTTGTTAGTCCCTCCCAAGGAGCTCATCTTAGAATGTTGGTGTACCATCCCTGTGAGATGGAGAGTGGATGATCAGGAATAAAGATACGTGGACTTACCAGCCTTGGAGTTTGTATTTATTAACTTCGTAACACTGTAGTAACACCAGTGTGAATAGATCAGCAAATGCATTATAAAAGTCAAGGGCTATGGTGTCTTCTCCTACAACTTTGTCTGAGAACAGGGCAAATATATAGCTGCCTGAACAGAAACTTTGATCCCCAACCCACTGACCTCCTCAGCATCCCATTGACCACCACCACCGACAAGCTACTCACCGGATGGGAACATCTCAGCACACAGAACACAACCACTCTAATGAACTCCATCGACTCAGGAGCACTCATCAACTCATGCCCCCACGGAATTTTGAACCTCGGAAAAGATAAGATCAGCCACCAGCTTGCCACCATCCCCAATGCCTCCATCACCATAGCCACCTTTCCCGATGCCTTAAAACAGGCAGAGGTGAGACCATCCTCAAGAACCATTCTTCAGACCCCAGCAAGCTCCAGCACTACCATCCCATCTCACTGTTCCAACTTCCTGCCAAAGTCCTAAAGAAAGCCATCAACCTCCAACTCACTGAACACCTGGAGAGAAACAACTTGCCGGACCCATCCCAATCAAGTTTCAGAGCCAACCCAGTACTGAAACAGCTCTAATTGTCGCAACAGATGACATCCGCACCTTACTCGACAGAGGAGAATCAGTCACACTGATCCTGCTCAACCTCTCGGCAGCCTTAAACACCCTCTCCCACCACACACTCATTGATTGACAGCACCAGATCTTAATCACAGACGAGGTGCTCATCCTTTCTAACGAGTCGCACCCGGAGAGTCCACCTTCCTCCCTTCACCTCACAACCCAGGCACACCATCTGTGGTGTCCCACAAGGCTCATCCCTCAGTCCTACCCTCTTCAACATCTCCATGACACTACTCACAGATATTGTCAGATCGCACAACATCAACATCATCTCCTACGCCAGCAATACCCAGTCCTCTCGCTCTCAACAGACCCCACCACGACGAAGACCAACTTCCACAACTGTATGAAGAACGTCTCAGCCTGGATGAAGAACAACTGTCTCAAGCTCAACACGGACAAAACTGAAGTCCTGATCCTGGGCAGACATGCCACCCTCTGGAATAACTCCTGGTGGCCATCGGAACTCAGACCTTCTCCAAAAGAACACTCTAGCAACCTTGGCATTATACTGAACAGTGAACTTTCCATAAAACGTCAGGTCAACGCCATCTCCCCAGCCTGCTTTCACATGCTCCGCAAAGTCTTCAAGTGGTTCCCCATCAGCACCAGGAGAAGGGTGACGGTGGCTCTCATCATCAGCCGGCTGGACTATGGCAATACACTCTATGCAGGCACCACCACCAAACTCTTGCAAAAACTCCAGACGATTGAGAACACAGCAGCCAGACTGATCCTCAACCTACCCAAGAGGACCCACATCACCCAGCACCTGAAGGACCTACACTGGCTCCCCATCCAGAAGCGATGCCAATTCAATCTTCTGACCCACGCCTACAAAGCCCTCCATGACCAAGGACCCACCTATATGAACCACAGTCTGCTTTTCCACCGATCTCCCAGGAATCTCCCCTCCCCACATCTCGCCCTTGCTCAGATATCGGAGGATGTTCCTTCTCCCACCTTGCTATTGAGTCCTGGAATGCCCTCCCCCTGCATTTCCACGCTTCACCCTCGCTGACCCACTTCAGGAAAGGACTCCAGACCTGGCTCTTTGAATGATACCTGCAGCACAGCGCCTGGATACCCTCTCGGGTGACAAGCTGTGCTATATAAATACAGCTTGATTGATTGATTGCTAATGGGATGTAATTCCCCAATGTTAACGTCCGAGTCTGAGATAAGCAAGATATAATAGCAATTTGTAGATAAATGTCAATGTGAGCCTATGGTATAGCAGAGTCAAGGCCATAAAGCTCCTGATAAAATACCTAAAATTGATCCAAGATAGTATTAGACTCATAATGTTGTTTACTCTTACTATCCTTGATGTACCCAATTACATTCTTAGGCCAGTGATCAGTAATTCTATATGCAAGTGTTAGACCTGGCATCCTTTTGTGGTTTTCTCTTAAATTCGTTTTTCACTACTGCAAGGCCTGCCTCTCCTGGGGATACCTTATTACATTAATTAGGTGATAGTTTCCAAATGGAAGCAGGTAATCAGCTTATGTTTGGTGTCTTTGGAATTGTAGAGAAAAATCCAATCTCACAGTAAAGTCAGATTTTAAAATTATAATTTTGAAAATGCCACTTTTAGAAAGTTGGCATTTTTTTGCCTTAGCTATTTAGTGCCTGCAGCCCATCTCTGGGTCATCTGACTGGGTGTAGCTGACAGTTGGGCCTTGTGTATTCATCCTAGACAGACACACACACAATAGAAAGCTTAGGTGTGCCTGGATGGGCCATTATAGGCAGGAAGGTAGGGTGGAGCTGGCCACTGCCCTACTTACACTTGAATAGACTGCGTCCTGCCTCCACACAAAAGGCTGCATACCCCCTGTCGATAGCCTGGAGTCAGGACAGGGAAGGCAGGAAGCCTGGGGATTTCAAAGGGAAACCTCTAGAAGCTTCTTCCACTTCAAAGGAAGGCTCAGGCATCAGTATTGGACCCCAGACTTCAGTGCACTTCTGGACCTGTGGATACCCTGCCAGAAAGAAGGATTGCTGTGCTGCTGAAAGGGCTGCCGCTCTGCTGGGATGTCACTCTGCTGAACTGCTGGAATAATGCCTTATTGGTTTGCTACCTTGCTGGATTGCGGCCCTGCTGCCCTCGTGCCTGAGTCAGAGAGATTGGACCTGCATCTGAACCCAGACTCCAAGGGCTAGCCTGTTGGCCTCCTGTTCAGAGCTACAGGGGTATAACCACTGACTCAGCACCCAGATCCAGCTGGAGCAAGACCCTGACCCTTAAGTGGTGCCCCTAAGTCCCTGACCCTTGGTGTGGTCTGAATAGGCTGAATAGAAGTGTTTGTGCTCTTTGCGAAAGTGAGCGGGCCTGTTAGTGTCAAAACCGTGTAGCTCGCACAGCCCGCCAATGCGAAGCTCCGTCTATCCTACAACAACACTACAAAATTGACCGCTTGCAAAGAGTGCCGCCACTAAGCTCCAGCCCACCAGCTTGTGATGACAACAGGATCTTTGCACTACAGTGACAACCGTTTGTGACAACAGACCTGCACTTAGCGCTACAGCGATGAGCGTCCGCAACTCTTCTCTGCTCCTCACCATCCCCCTCTATCACAAACATGACTCTTTGCGCTGGACTGAGAACGTAACTTTTCAACATGACTAACCTGGCCACTGTATCCGACCCGTGCTCCATCGCGGTTGGGCTGAACTTGGGACTTTCTCCCGGTCTTGCATTACATGATAGCCATGAGTGATGCTTTGGGCTTTTTGGTTCTATTTTCACTTAAATCTTTAAAATTGCATATCTCAGGTTCTAGTGATTTGATTTTTGACGTTTTGGTATTGATTTATTTATTACAAATTGCTCTATTTTTCTAAATTGTGTAGGATTTTTTCTTGTGTTGTGTTTTCAATTTATTACTGTTTGAAGTGCTGCATAAATACTTTCCACATTGCCTCTAAGTTAAGCCTGGCTACTCTGTGTCAAGCTGCCTGAGGGCTGAACACAAGTTAATTTGGGGTTTGCTGTGCCTCTTCCCATCAAGGATTGTAGTTGCTGCTTGGGTAGGGTTTTACCCCCTCAGCCAGTATCACTATTTCTCACACTGTATATTTACTTTCTTTAGTGTTATCACAGTTGCATTTCATGTGGACATTGTAAGATTTTAGAAATGCTTTGGTTATATTGAGATTGGAATAAAAAAACTAAAACTCATACCTGGTGTGTGTGGTGAATCAACTAATTCTGTGTGATCTGGACCATTTTAATACAATAGCCAAATTAGTTGGAGCACTACAGAAAAGGGGAAGACTGTTTCTGAAGAGCCACGATGATTCCCCCCTCTCATCCCCAGTGGGCCAAGTTATGTAATACACTGACGATAAAGAAGGCAATATTAGACTTTACCTAATGTTCTCACTATTATAAACACCAGCAGGGAGCTGCCCAGCGCCTCTCTTTTGAAGCTAAATGATAACCCTGTACTGGCTAGCTGAAATTCTCCCATCATCGCCCAGCTTCAAACATATTACACTCATTGATTGTCAATATAGACCCCAACGGAGGAGGAGCCTAGCGCGCAACCAAGATGGCCGCGTAGGTGCGAGGCTCCCGAGGATCTCCGTGACCTCCTACATAAATCCTGAAAATATCCTGTCCTAGATGAGGGGACTGTGTTGGTGAGCCCGAGCTGAGGTGTCACCCGTTTTCCGTTTCCAAATTGGACCTCGGACACCGGCGGGAGCACCGATTGAGGTTTGCGGCCTTCTCCACGCCAGCCCCCCGGATTGGAGTTGCGGGGCGATCCGGAGACAAAGTGATCGACAGCGGCGGGCAGGGCTGGGCGACTCGCGTACCCCGCACTTTCACTTTCGCTTTTGCACCCTCCTTGCTGCTCGGGCGAGGTTGGGTTGCGGGGCGGTGTGCGGTGGTGTGGCCTTGTTGGGGTGCCCTGCTGGCCCGCCGGCTGTGATCCGTCCTGCGGACCTGTGGTGGCCCCCCCCCGGAGCCCGTGAACCGGTTTGTTGGCCTTTTCCGAGGTGATTGGCACGATTTGGGGACTGAAACCATGTCCACAAAGCAAGATGGCGACCGGGCAAAGGTGAAATCGACCCGCCGTGGCGCGGCCCATCAGTCCAACAGCATGGACCGCTACACCCTCCAGAAGGGATCTCCCGAGGTGCCGCATGGGTCCCCTGAGGGCCCGACTGATGCTCCTACGCTGTCCGCGGATTTGACCCTGCGAGATGTTATGGGCGCTATCGCCGAGATGAAGGCCTCGGTGGACCAGCGCTTTGACACACTGGCGCAGAAGATTGACTCGGTCCACGTGGATGTTGGCCTGGTGAGGGCCGACTTATCCAAGACCAATGACCGGGTCGATTCTTTGGCCCACACCACTTCGGGCCTTACGGCGGATGTGGCGGCCCTCCAAAAGGAGGTGCGCCGGCTCGGCCAGGCGAGCGCCCTGATGGATCGTCGACTGGAGGATTCCGAGGGTCGGGCCCGGAGGAACAATGTCCGCATTGTCGGGGTGCCGGAGGGACGTGAGGAGGCGGCGGCGGACCTGTTTGTGGAGGACCTGATTCTCACCCATCTCCAGCCCCGGGGGCTGAGTAAATTCTTTGCGGTGGAACGTGCCCACAGGGTTCCCGGAGGAAGACCTAAGGCCGGAGCCCCTCCGAGGCCTCTAATTGCCCGGATTTTCAACTTTCGGGACAGAGACGCTATCCTTCAGACTTCTAGGCAACAAGGACCGGTCAGACTTGACAATATGGATGTGAACTTCTATCCTGATTTCACCCCAGCGGTCCAGAAGCAGAGACTGAGCTTTCTCGGAGTCAAACGTCGTCTACGGGACCTGAACCTCAAGTATGCGATGCTTTTTCCAGCTAAGCTGCGGGTGGAGGTGGATGGCCGCACGCACTTTTTTGATCGTCCCGAGGCAGCCGGGGACTGGTTGGACTCCTTGCCCGGGGATCGGGGCCGGGGGGGTGGGGGGGGCGCGGTTGGAGGGGAGGGCTCGCCGGATCAGGACTGAGGGACTAATAGTAGGCCTTGCTCTGGACAACATTGTCGTCATTTTTGACTGTTCGTTAAGTCTCCCTCCTGTGGAGGTGGTATGGGGTCTCTTGGGGGCTCTCCCTCCTCCTCTGGGGGACTAGTTAGTTTAATCATTCATGGGGCGACAGGCACACTGCACTTTGGGGGGGCTGTTTGGGCTCATGCAGGGGTGCAGGGAGGGGGGAGTTCTGTTGGGATGGGTGGGTTGGGGTGGGATGTTGTTTGTTTTTACCGCAAGGCAAACCCTTTATTGTATTTGTGTTTTTAAGGTGCTCTCCGGGGGACGAATGATGGCTTCTGTATGTGATGGGGGGTAGGGACCTGACTTTATTGTCCTGGAACGTTAACGGACTGGGGGATAGGATTAAGCGTGGTGTGGTCCTGCAGTATTTGAAACGACTTTCGCCAGATGTGGTCTTTCTGCAGGAGACACACCTTATTGGTAATTCCTTTTGTGCCATGAATCGGCGTGGCTATCGTTTGGTGGCCCACTCGGGCTTCACGTCGGGCTCACGGGGGGTGGGCATCATGGTGAAGAACTCACTCCCGTTGGAAATAGACGAGGTGCGCCATCATGAGAGGGGACGCTACACGGTCTTAGTGGGGAGAATGGAGGGTAAAGTAGTTGTCTTTGTATCAGTGTACGTCCCACCGGGGTTACAGTCCATGACTTTTGCAGACCTAGGGCGCCTCCTCCTTGACCTTCCGGGGGGGCTTCTGGTGGTTGGGGGGGACTTCAATGCGGTGGTTTCTGGGACCGAGGATCGTCACCCCCCTAGGGACCTCCCCCGGGCGCAGGCGTGGCTGTCCGGCTTCTTAGATACACTGGGATTGGTGGACTGCTGGCGCTTAAAACATCCCACGCAGCTGCAGTACACTTTCCACTCGGGTGTCCATGGTAGCCTCTCACGGCTTGATTATGTCCTTGTCCCTGCGGCCTATGTTGGGAGGGTAGGAGAGGTGCGCCATTTGGCGCGGGGTATTTCAGATCACTCCCCGCTCCTGTTGCACGTTGATGTCTTCCCGAGGGGGGAGGGCAGAGTAGCTCCAATCAATGCCTGGTACCTGCGCGACCCCACTATTCGCGCTGATTTGATTAAATCCTTGCAGCGGTATTTCGATGAGAATGTGGGGTCCGTCCCTTCGGCTATCTCCCTGTGGGAAGCTTTCAAAACAGTCCTTAGAGGGGAGGCCCTCTCCTTTATTTCCCATGCCCGGAGGCGCGAGCAGGAGGAGGTGACCCGGGTGGAGGCCGAAATCGCTGAACTGGAGGGTGATCTAGAGGGTGGGGTGACGGATGCTGCACTAAACGTCCTACAACTTAAGCAGGCGGCCTACAGGGCCCTCGTCACGGAGGCGGCCAGGGGCCTCTATAGAGAGCAACAGGGGCGACTGTATGATGTGGGTGATAAGGCTGGTAAACTGCTTGCATGGTTGGATAAAAAGGAGAGAGCGAGTCGTGTGGTCCCGCTGATTGAGAGGATGGATGGTGTGCGTGTCACCGAGCCAGAAGACATTGTCTCTTGTTTCGCGGATTATTTTCGCGAGGTGTATTCCCCGGTTTCTCCCTGCTCGGAGGAGGATTCCCATGCCCTGCTTCGGGATATCGCGCTGCCTTCCCTTTCGGTGGCGGACAGGGTGTCGTTAGATGCCGCTCCTACCTCCGACGAAATTGCCCTCGCCATACGCTCGGTCGCATCCGGCAAGGCCATGGGCCCGAACGGCATCCCTATCGAGTTGTATAAGCTGCGACCGGATGTACTGGCACCCCACCTCCGTGCGATGTTCCTTGCGGCCCACTCGCTGGGCTCCCTTCCGCTGGACCAACGTCTGGCTACAATCGTGGTGATCCACAAGGAAGGGAGACCTCGAGACCGGGTTACATCCTACCGGCCTATCTCGCTCTTGAATGCGGAGCCCAAAATCCTCGCCAAGGTGCTAGCCAACCGGCTGGTCGGCGTGGTGGGCGACCTGGTCCACCAAGACCAGTCCGGCTTTATTCCCCATCGCAACACGGCCCTTAATCTGCGGCGCTTGCACGGGGTGCTCGCGCGTGTCCCGTTTGTGCGGGAGCCGGCCATATTGGCGTCCTTAGACGCCACCATGGCGTTTGACACGCTCGAGTGGCCATACATCTGGGCCATGCTGGCGAAGTTTGGATTTGGCCCGGGGTTCATCAGCTGGGTCAAATTGTTGTACTCGGGCCCATTGGCGCAGGTGGTGGTGAATGGAAGAGTATCGGTCCCATTCGAGCTGGGACGGGGCACGCGACAGGGCTGTCCCTTGTCGCCGCTCCTGTTCGCGCTGGCCTTGGAACCCCTGGCGGAGTGGCTGCGGTGGCACCCTTCCATCCGTGGTCTCCGTTGGACCCCCGAATATGAGGACCGCGTGTCCCTATACGCTGACGATATCCTTTTGTACCTAGCCTCCCCGCGTAAATCACTGATTGTCCTGGTTGATGTTTTGCGCTCATTCGGCCGCAACTCAGGCCTTGTCATCAACTGGGCTAAATCATGTGTGTATGTGCTTTCCGGGGAGGCTCCCGTCCTCCCGCGGGGCTGTCCGATCCAGATTGCCTCACAGGGGTTTCGGTACCTGGGGGTTTACATTACTCTGGACCCGGAGGCCCGCTACGAGCGGAATTTGCTTCCCCCCCTCCAGCGCTTGAAGGAGGACGTCGCGCGCTGGCGGCGCCTGTCGCTTTCGCCGCTCGGCCGGGCGGCATTGTTTAAGATGATGTCGTTGCCACGCTTCCTGTACGCTCTCCAGAATACTATGGATTTAGTCCCGGCGCGCTACTTCCGTGAGGTAGAGAGTCTACAGCGCCACCTGTTTTGGGACGGGAGGCCGTGTATTGCCCTGGCGAAGTTGACGCTCCCATGGTACGACGGGGGGATTGCCCTCCCGGATATTAAACGGTATTACTGGGCCTCCCAGCTAGCTGCAATTAATCATGGCCTTTACGGGCCCGCCTTAAACCCGGCATTTGAAATGGACAAGATGCTCCTGCCTGGTAGCGACTATAATCGAGCGCTCTACTCTGGCGCGCCCGGCCCCCGCCTGACGGGACCTACGCGTGTCATGGTACGAGTATGGCACGCGGCTAACGCAGCTATGGGGTGGAAGGACCGTTTGACCCGGGCATCACCGTTGTACGCGTCTGAGAGATTGGGCTCCCTGTGGACCTCGAAGGGCTTCGAGAAGTGGGACACGATCGGCATCAGTAAAGTGGGGGACCTCTGGACGAGAGGGGGATTTAAAACATTCGAGACGCTGCAGACGGAGTTTCAGCTGCAGGGCAGTGAATACTTTCGGTACTTACAGGTCCGTCACGCGCTGGGCTCCGTCTTCCCAGACGTCGCCTCCATCCCGGAGTCTTCCCCCCTGGAGGATAGAGTGCTGGATGGCCACGTTCCGGACAGCACGATCTCCCTTATTTACAAAAAATTGATTAATGACCGCTCGGGCCTGCTGACTGGCCTCCGCGAGGCTTGGGTTGCCGACGGGCTGGAGTTGGACGACGAAGACTGGATTTCCGCGGTGGCCTCTCCGAAGGAGGTGGCCACACCGGCTCGCCTTCGCTTCGTCCAGCTTAAGATACTCCACCGGGTTTACATGACGGGGCCAAGGCTTCTGCGTATGGGCTATGCTGAGGATGGGTTGTGTAAGCGTGGGTGTGGTGCTTTGGCGACTTTTTTGCATATTTTGTGGGAATGCCCGAAGGTGGAGCGATTCTGGCGTGGTGT
Organism: Triturus cristatus; assembly: GCF_964204655.1. Classification (NCBI taxonomy): domain Eukaryota; kingdom Metazoa; phylum Chordata; class Amphibia; order Caudata; family Salamandridae; genus Triturus; species Triturus cristatus. Next base: position 487,883,355 of record NC_140592.1, read on the forward strand.
GCATGAGGTCCTGCGAGTGGTTACGCATGTCGCGCTGCTGCCTGAAGCGAGGAGATGCCTGCTGAATGTGTGGGAACCAACTGACTACTCGGTTCCACAGACGCGATGGGTGACTCTGGGATATATGATAGCTAAGCGTGACATTGCCCAACTGTGGGGATCCCAGAGGCCCCCGGCGGTGTCGGCCTGGAAAGAACACATGGATTGGTGCATGTTCCGAGAAAAGGTGGTGTATGTGGCGAGGGGTAAGCCTGGGGCATGGGTGAAAGTATGGGGCCCCTGGAACGCCTACCGCGGGGGTATCTGCGCGCCACCACTGCTGCCTGCGGTCTCACCAGCCCCGTCCCCTTAGCTGACTCCTTTCCTAGCCCCGAGCACGGAATTCCCCCAGTCCTCGATCTGTTCCCCTTCCCCTCTTTAGACTCCTGTGGATGGCTGGGGTCCCCCATTTGGGGAGCACGTGCTGTTACTGTCGATTGCAGGTTGCCTTGCGGGTGTGGTTTTTGTGTTGTTTGTGTAAAATGAAACCGTATTGTGGGGTCGGAGTGATGTGGCCCACGACGCTGATACCTCCTGATTTTGCTCCTCTGCAACGCCAAGTGTTTTTGTATGTATGTCATATGCTCCTGTCATTCTAGCGGCCGGCCGGAAGGTTGTAGGCCCATACCTGTATATTCTTGAGATTGCAATAAACGGTTTCAAAAAAAAAAAATATATATAGACCCCAACCAATATTACCATGCTCACTTTGCCACAAGATTCAAGCTAGCCTGGCTGAAGAGGGCTGTTAGCCCGAAACCGGTCCCAGGAGGCTTGTTTCTGGTCCAGGGAAGACATGGCTTGGCAGTTGTGAACGGACTGTTCCCATGAGGCACAGGGTTAAGACTGATTTGCATATAGCTGTGTCTCAACTGGGGTGGCGAAGTGAGCTAAAGAACGATGATGGATTCAACCCAGATCTGTGACTGGGGGTGAGTGTCTGAAAGGTTTCAGCGCTCCATCCATCATCTACTTGTGTTTGCTTTGTTCGCCCTAAGTTGGCAGGGAATGCCCAGACGTGGGTCAATTGCTCACTTTGCCAGTGGATTCAAGCTAGGTTGGCAGATGAGGGCTGCTAGCCCGAAACCGGTCCCAGGATGCTTGTTTCTGGTCCAGGGAAGACATGGCTTGGTAGTTCGAGCTGGACTGTTCCCATGAGGCACAGGGTCAAGACTGATTTGCATATAGCTGTGTCTGAACTGGGGTGGCGAAGTGAGCTAAAGAACGATGATGGATTCAACCCAGATCTGGGACTGGGAGTGAGTGTCTGAAAAGTTTCATGGCTCCTTACATCATCTACTTGTGTTTGCTTTGTTCGCCCTAAGTTGGCAGGGTATGACCAGACGTGGGTCAATTGCTCACTTTGCCACTGGATTCAAGCTAGCCTGGCAGATGAGGGCTGGTGGCCCAAAACCGGTCCCAGGATGCTTATTTCTGGTCCAGGAAAGACATGGCTTGGCAGTTCGGGCTGGACAGTTCCCATGAGGCACAAGGTCAAGACTGATTTGCATATAGCTGTGTCTGAACTGGGATGGTGAAGTGAGCTAAAGAACGATGATGGATTCAACCCAGATCTATGACTGGGGGTGAGTGTTTGAAAAGTTTCAGCGCTCCATCCATCATCTCCTTGTGTTTGCCCAACCGATATTCTGTACACATAATATGCACGTTGAGTCTGCAAAATCCAGAGACAATAATACTTTGAGACACTAAAACCAATGAGTGCAAGAGCCAATTTACAGTACCAGACACGCTGAATACTAAATAGGTGGAAGGCTGCATTTACCTATAGTTTGAGTAAATAAAATATCCGTATGATCCTATCCTGGCCACAATGCTGAGTGCGCTGCTAATCACAGGACCAAAATGTAATGTCCTGGTTAAAACTGCAGAGACAACTAATCTTCACAGAAGCTCATTTAGGGAACACAAAGTAAACCCAGAATCCTGAAACTAATAACAAAATTGTACAATTCAAGTTGGAATCTTTTAAAAGAGAACTCATCCATTGTGACGGTGCAAAAATGGCTCCCAGAGACGAATGCGGAGATTAGATCTATAACCACAGATATCACATCTTTTTAGGCTTGCCTTGAAATCACAGACGTAGCCTTGTTGCAGCCAACGTCCCACAGGAAAACATATATCTTGAATACCAGATCAGCGCCAGCGTTTTTGGTTTCTACATAAAAAAGTTGTGGAATTGGAAGATAGGGGATTTTAGGAAAAAGAAAAAGATCACATGATGTCCTTCCTGGGAACATTTCTTTTTGATTTATTATATCTAACTTGTATATCACTACACCACAACTGGAATTCCAAAAAGCACATAGGGTACACTCAAGGTGCATATATATGTGTGTGTGTGTATATATATATATATATATATATATATAAAAAAAAAAAACTTTCACTAAAAAACCATAGGTTTCTGGCACGTTATAGTTAGAAATTAGCATTTAAAAAACCTTTGAAATTTACTGAAAAAACTATAGGTTTCAGGGATGTTATAGTTAGTTGGACATTTGACTCATATAAAACCAGAGAAATTCCCCTGTTATAGTTAGTTGAGCTAACTATAACTCGCGCCCCCGCAATGCACTGCTAATGACGTCACATATTACATCATTTATGACATGGTCAGTGACATCACTGATGACATTACTGGTGACATCCCAAATGACATCACTGATGACATCACTGATGACATCATCCAGTGAATGTGTGTTTCTATAAAGGAGGCTTTGGACTACTCCTGAACTGTCGGCCTATGCCAATGCACTAATGCATATTAGGAACGCCGATCTGTCCTCCAAAATCAAATGGCTTCAGAAACTCAAGGGAAATCTGTTCGATATGGGGCTCTGCCACTTGTGGGAAGACCCAATAGGGAATTCATTTCCCAATAAAAACGAGTACAAAGAACTCTATTGGGCCATGACTACTAAAAAGACACTGTCAGGGGTGAGCAGTAGTTCGCCCACAGGTATCTTTTTGGAGCATAAGCCTGTAATGGAAGTAGAAGCTTACTGGAATTTGATCACAAACCAGGTGATAGGAAACTATATCACCAATTCAGAGTGGGCACTCTCCCTATAAGATCATTCACTGTAAAGAGGAATAAGGTCTATGATACCAAATGCCCCTCGTGTCCATCCCAGGTCGAGTCGATAACCCACGTATTGTTTGTTTGCCCGCCCTATGATGGCCCTCGCCGAAGGTGGCTTAAGCCTCTGTGCTCCAACCTAGGTACCAGACCGTGTATGACAGCTCTGCGTATTCTGGCAACAAATACAAGACCAGATATTGTGATCGCGATGGGAAAATTTCTTAGCTGGCTTTGGGCACTGAGAAGGAAAAATCTGGAGGCCGGTGTAGTATCTATGCTAGCTATTTGATTGTCTTATTGGCATATAGGCATCCCCCAGTTATAAAGTGTAGGAATTCGTTTTATGGATGTATTTGTATTTTTAACCTCGTTATAAATGTCAGGATTTCGTAGCAGCTGCTATTTAATTCTCTTTTAAGGAACCTAAGTTTTAGGGTGCTATTGTTCTTCTTTTATTATATTTTATGACACTTTTATGTTTGTACTGTGTCTTTTATGGTTGTAAATTATCGAATAAAGACTAATGACTGACTGACATGGTCAGTGACATCACTGATGACATTACTGGTGACATCTCAAATGACCTCACTGATGACATCATCCAGTGAATGTGTGTTTCTATAAAATGTAAATATGTTTCGTTGGTGTGTAAGCAGATCCATGGTTTGGTTAGCAACTAAATGAGGATCTATATGAGCTACTGATTGCTTGTCTGAGTACCTGTATGGGTGCCTGAGTGTCTGTGTAGGTGGGTGGGGGGTGTGACTCTGTGCATAGATGTGTGAGTGGATAATTCACTGGGTATATGTGTTCAAGTCTGTATCTGTGAAGGGCTGTATGGCTTGGTGAGTGTGTGAATGAGTGTCTTGGTGAGTGAATGGATGCCTCAGTGGTACATGTGTGAGTAACTCCATATGTGAAAGGCAGTATAAATGAGTGTTGGACTGTATAAATGACTATATGTGAGAGTGAGTGATTGTGAGAGTGCCTGTATGGATCAGTGTGTGCTTGTATTAGTTATTGTATTAGAGTGTAAGTATGTGTTAGTATATGTTTAAATAAGTGACGTGGTATGTGTATAACTGTACAGGTGAGTAAATGAAAGTGTGATTGATTATTTCCATTACTGACTAGGTGTGTGAATAACTCTATGAATGAGAGATGTGTGAGTGTCTGTATAGATATGTGACTGGATATGATAATGCTGTATTGATGGCTGACTGTATGTATGAGTGACTGTATGGGTGAATGAATGGATGTGTGTGTAGACCTAGGAATTAGTGAGTGGATATGTACTAACTGGTATTGGTGTGTTCATGGTTTCGAATATTATAGTCTGTAATTTAGAGTGGGTGTATCAAGTGTTATATAAGGGTCTGATAAGGTGCATCAGATTTTGACTTGGATGATGTCATCAGTGAAGTCATTTGAGATGTCATCAGTGATGTCACTGACCATGTCATGAATGATGTAATATGTGACGTCATCAGCAGTGCATTGCAGGGGCGCGAGTTATAGTTAGCTCAACTAACTATAACAGGGGAATTTCTCTGGTTTTATATGAGTCAAATGTCCAACTAACTATAACATCCCTGAAACCTATGGTTTTTTCAGTGAATTTCACAGGTTTTTTAAATGCTAATTTCTAACTGAAACGTGCCTGAAACCTATGTTTTTTTTCAGTGAATTTCTAAGCTTTTTTAAATGCTAATTTCTAACTATAACGTGCCTGAAACCTATGTTTTTTTCAGTGAATTTCAAAGGTTTTTTAAATGCTAATTTCTAATTATAATGTTCATTAAACCTATCTTTTTTTTGGTGTTTTTTTAATTATCAACCCATTCTCAACTTGGTGAAAACTGCAAATCTCACCACTCTTCCATTGATACCTTATGCCAACAAAATCGCCACAAACGAGAGCCACAACTAACGCCAATGAAATGCAAAGTAGACGTTCCCGTGCAAAAAAAACACGAAAACACCACTTCCCCATATTTTCAACGACCAGCCAAACCTGCAATGCGATCCAAAAAGCAGGCGATAAGCCGAGTTAGAAGTAACAAATTAACATCAACCTTTAACTGGTGTAAGGAGGTCGACCTTCTACTCCGTGAATTGGACCCAACTCACAGCCACATCTAAAGACCAACACGTGATATAGCTACTGATCATGCAGGCCCGACACGCAACAAGACCACAACACCCAGCACCACCACCACCAGAACCTCCTCCCCCGCACCATCCCCCCTACTACCACCAAGGCAGCGCAAAACAGGACAACGGACCTTCCCAAAACACCATGCCCCCAGCCACACAATAGCTGAATGTTGGGAGATGTGGCAACCAACTATATTTGAAGGAGGCAAGTCACCCTTCAACAATAAAGCACAAAATGCCAAGTGTAACGCTGATGTGCTGCACAGACCTCACTATGCAAAGCACAAACCTCTCCATGTGGAGATATACTGTTGATACTTGTAGTGTAGTGCACAGTGGACGCAACCATGTTACCTCAGGCAGTGGGGAAGATCTTGGTCATGTAGCTGTGTTGTCCCCCCCTAGAAGCGGAAGCAGAGTGGGCTGCTCCAAAGTACGCCACTCCAGCGTAGCAGTATGAATAAATAGGCCAGGCCCTAGGCGTGGTTCACTTGAGGGAAGACCAACGAGTATGTCACAGTGGCAGCCCTCACCCTGGCACGTGTCTGCCACCATAACCGCAGGCCTCCTCGACACAGGCCCCCTGTGAACCCAGCGGCACAGCACCGCAGACTTATGTCTGTACCAACTACTGCCTTCAATCTATACTGCGGACAGCAGCGCTCACAATTCAGATGCAGTGGCAATTGCAGATGTCGCAGTCCAGTTCGCAAGACACTTTGCTTCCAGTGCGGCCCGCCCAGACCACGCATCATCGCACGGTGCACACGCTGTGTGCTTCAGGTGCTACTAACTCACTGCACCCTAAATCATCACCACGTAGCTGTGCGCCCATCCTGACCGCTGCCTCCGCCCCACACTGGGGTTACACGGTTTACAATTCAAGATTAGTAGCGACGCAAATTGTGTAAGACACTATAATGGGGTAAGAAGACCACATGCTCCCAATCTGTGCAGCTCAAGTCAACGTCACCTGCCTGTGGGTCTTTGCTGACCACTGCCTCCGGCCTACACTGTGGAAGACCGACGACACGTGGTGCCAACTAACCCTGTTCAACACAAGCCGATCCCACATGTGTAAGTGTGTCCTGAGTCCTGAATTGCAGCGCCCACAGCACCAGACTCCCTTCAATCAGTGAGGGGTATTTCCATATGGAAGGCCGGCGACAAGTAGTGCCACTGAACCTGCACTACGCAGGCCGGTGGGGCCACCAACGTATGCACATGGCTGTGGGCCCTTGGTCACCGCTACCTCTGGCCTACACTGTGGAAGACCGGAGACAAATGGTGCCACTAACCGTCTTCAACACAAGCCGATCCCACATGTGGAACTGTGTCCTAAGTCCTGAATGGTAGTGACCCTAACTCCGTGAGACAACCACAGCACCAGACTCCCTTTGATCAGTGAGGCATATATCCATATGCAACGGCGGCGACACGTGGTGCCAATAACTCTGTTCAACACAAGCCGAACAATCCCACATGTGGAACTGTGTCCTGAGTCCGGAATGGCAGTGACCCCAAGTCCATGGCAGCGACCACAGCAGCATACTCCCTCTGATTAGTTAGGCATATTTCCATATGCAACGGCGGCAACACGTGGTGCCAATAACTCTGTTCAACACAAGCCGAACAATCCCATATGTGGAACTATGTCCTGAGTCCTGAATGGCAGTGGCCCCAAGTCCATGGCAGCCAGCACAGCAGCATACTCCCTCTGATTAGTTAGGCATATTTCCATATGCAACGGCGGCGACACGTGGTGCCAATAACTCTGTTCAACAAAAGCCGATCCCACATGTGTAACTGTGTCCTGAGTCCTGAATGGCAGTCACCCCAAGTCCGTGGCAGCGACAACAGCACCACACTCCCTTCGATCAGTGAGGCATATTTAGATATGCAAGGCCGGCAACACGTAGTCCCACTAATCCTCTTTAACACAAGCCAATCCCACATGTGTAACTGTGTCCTGAGTCCTGAATAGCAGTCACCCCAAGTCTGTGGCAGTGACCACAGCACCACACTCCCTTTGATCAATGAGGGGTATTTCCATATGCAACTACAGACTCCAGTAGGCAACTATCACAGTCCTACACCCTACATATTATTCTTTTAGTATCCTCACTTCAAGATTTGTTTTTTTATATCAGTTATAGCTTTACTACAATGACCAAATTAATCTTCAAATGCAAACTAACATGGAATAGCAGTCTACACTACAGGCAGTACAGCTTGCAATTCCAATTTTAAATGCTAATTTTAACAAGATTGTACTCAGAAAATACAACACTTCGTCAATGTATTCTATACTTATTTCATCTTTTCATCATACGCCAACACTGCACTCAGTAGAGCTCACAATGAAAATTATTTCTTCATTCATTAACCACAGAGTCCACTAGGCAAGTAACTATTACAGGCCTCAAATCTACATAATATCCTTTTAGTATCCTTTCTTCTTGAACATTTTTTATATCAGTTATAGCTTTAGTACAATGACCAAATTAATTTTCAAGTACAAATGAACACTCAGCAGTCTACACTGCGGGCAGAAGACCTCACAATTTGAATTTTGGACATGTGGTGCCAACTAACACTGTCCAACACAAGCCGATCCCACATGTGTAACTGTGTCCTGAGTCCTGAATGGCAGTGACCCCAAGTCCGTGGCAGTGACCATAGCACTAGACTCCCTCTCATCAGTGAGGCATACTTCCATATGCAAGGACAACAGCACTTGGTGCCACTAACCCTGTTCAACACAAACCGATTCTACATACATGTGTAACTGTGTCCTGAGTCCTGAACGTCAGTGACCCGAACTTTGTAACAGCGACCACAGCACCACACTCCCTTCGATTAGTGAGGGGTATTTGCATATGGAAGGCCGGCGACACGTGGTGCCACTGAACCTCCACGACGCAGGCCGGTGGGGCCAGCAACGTATGCATGTGGCTGTGGGCCCTTGCTCACCGCTACCTCTGGCCTACACTACGGTCAACACGTCTCACAATTCAGATAGAGCCCTGATTCCACATGACGCAGTCCAGTAGCCAAGATACATTGCGCCCAGTGCGGCCCGTCCACACCAAGCATCATCACAGGCTCATACAGTCTCAATACTTCTGCTGCCACTAACCTTCTTTAACACAAGCCGATCCCACATGTGTAACTGTGTCCTGAGTCCTGAATGGCAGTGACCCCAAGTCCGTGGCACCGACCACAGCACCAGACTCCCTTCAGTCTTATTTGTTGTTCTTTTCTTTAAATAAATGTTTTTATATGTAAATTTATACATGACTAAGATTCTTCTTTGTCCAACCGCACAGGGACACTTCCAGGCCCAAGAAGGTTATTGGGGGTATGATGGTAATGTGGGAAGAGGGTGCGTTACCTGCTGATGTGGGGAGAGGCAGCGTCAAAGGGGTATCAATCACAGAAAGAACTACGATATGTTTTCACAAATGCCTCGGACAAATGCCAGCTGACGGACTGAATCACAAAATGTTTTTTTTAATGCTTATGTAGTGTGAGTTATAAACAGTTCGCACCCAGGCTTGCAGACTGCCAGCTGCGGCCCGTCCGCTCGACTCACAGACGCAGTACTACGAGCCGTCCGCGTTATTGTAGCTATACCTGCACTGTTCTGTCGTACGCCACACCACGCCACTGCGATTACGTTCCGATATTGGCCCCACATAGCTACCTGTCGCAGGCGTACTCGCTGTTGGTGTGCAGGTCAGTGGTCTAGTTCTCAACATCTCACGGCCACTCCCTCAGGGCAGGTTTGCACACACACCACACCCATCCGGCACATGCCTCACAGGCCATGTGACCATGCAAGTATAATAGATCAACAACGTCACATCCTTTATTGCCGGTGCTGACTAGACGGTGGATGCTCCACGTGTCTCAACCATAAAGAGTCTTTGAAAAGTTGCGTAGAAGGTTAGTCGCACCCTGATCTGTACAGCCATCAGGGGCTACCACCCCCTTGGCACGGACTTCAGATGCACAGGGTTAGTGCCACCCGAAGCTCATATTGCCATCAGGGGACTACCTCCACGTGGCACGAACTTAACTTCCACAGGCTTAGCGGCCCCAAAAGCTGATGTGGTCTCCGCCATTGATGACTCAGCGACATGTGTGAGATCTGACGGGCCGTGGAGAAGATGATGTGATCCCCGCCATTCATGACTCGGGACTCAGCGACATATCTGGGATGACCTTTGACGGGCACGTGGAGTGCCTACTGCTGCACACTCCGGTGGCACCAGGTAATTATTTGCTCATGGATGCGCAGAGGCGGCAGTGTCTGTCTCTCTTTCTCTCTCTCTCTCTTCCTTCTATCTCTCTAACTCTTGCTCTTCCTTCTCCCTTTCTCACTCCCTTTCTTTTTTCCCTCTCTGGCTTTTTTTTCCTTCTCTGTGCCTCTCTCCTTTGATATGCCCATTACACACGTCCTTATTTTGTGCTTTATTTTCCAGGTTCTGTCATCGACATCCATGGTCCCCACAGAAGTGTTCCGCCTTCTTGTTTTCTATTATTTTTGTTACATTTTGTTTATTAGCTTATCATTTATATATATATGTTAATAAAAAAAATAATTTTGCAAATAGTTTTTCGTTTATCGTTTACATATATATTTATAAAAAAATAAAGTTTGAAAAAAATTAATAACGTTTTTGGTTGTTCTCTTCACTGCTGTGTAACTCTTTCTTGTTCTTATTACTGTTATTTGATGGAGTCCATCATGGTGTTAAATTTTGCGGCACTTATCGTGGGAATACTGGTGATGTCTGCAGTTTACACCAACTTCTGAAGAGTGTGTTAGATTTATCTCAACTTTACTTCCATTAAAGTGCTGATAATAAAATGCAGACTAGCCGTTCCCGTACAAAAAGACACGAGGTGCACCTTTGCGATTTATTCTAAATACTAAAATCCTGTATTGAATTGCACTAAGGTAGTGGCTGCACTTACAGTGTACACACAAAATCAATTAAGAACTCTCATTGTATTTATATTGATTGGGAATAGTGCGTCAAGTGCTGGATCTTGACGAGATACACTGCTCAGTTCGTATATTGTTCTGCACACGAAAAAAATCACATCACAACTTTCACACCAACTGCAATGCGAAACAAATTCCAGTGATAAGCCACGTTAGCACCAGGTATTTTACACCTGCTTTCTGCTGGTATTAAGCAGGACGACTACCTGCACCATGAAACGGAACACAGCCAAGAGCCACACCAGAACACCCACAGGTGCCATAGAATCAATGAGCATGATGCAGGGATACCCATGAGGGCCAAAAGACTCATCGCAACAACTCCAGGACCGCCAACGCCCCTCAAACCCGCATCTGAGCAAGTGTGTTCCTGTGGTCATTGTCTTAGCATGATAGGCACGAGCCCTGCAACATCACAGTGTGCTGTCACCTAAGCTTTGGCAGTGAGCCTCGACATGTAGCTACGCACGCATCCTCCTGCATGCACAACCGGCATGTGCTGGTCTGGAGTACACAGGTCAGCGCAGGGGTGTGCCTATCCGGCAAGGGGAACAGGCTGTCTCGGACATTTCCGTGTACAGGAAGTGCGGTAAGTGTGTCTGTGTTCTGGTGTGGCCTGCCACAAAGGCCGCAGCACTCGATGTTGTAATGTGCCATGCACCACCTCCAAACGGCACTGTATGATGGTGTAATTTAAATGTAGCAGGACATGCGCGAATAGGCATTACAATGGTGTGCCGTACGAGTGCACGAGATAGAACAGCGCACCGTAGAAAAATGTGGGGGCTCGTGGGAAAGAGAAGCAGCTGTTTGGCAATGTAACACACAGTGAACTCGCCCATGAGCCATGTGCTGGACATCTCATCCATGATAACCACGGTCGCAGACATCCCACAACACCAACAACTGGCCTCTGTACACATCCTGTATGAATGCAGCGTGGTTTTCACTTCTATGCTCGTTCAGTGGTGTGATGTTGGCGGGTTGTGTGACTTGTGCTCCTTGTTGGTGTGCTTCAGTTTGGCCATTGTTTGTCTATACTTGTGCTGTACTTAATTGTGCATGTGTGCCATTCTGCCCATCTCCCCCCGTCCCCCCACTCCCTGCTTCTTCCTCTTCCTGGTGCTGTTGTGTCTATAATTGTGTCGCTCCACACATAAACACATGTAAAGAACAAATTAGAATAGTTCCTTGATTCTTTTAGGTTTCAAAACTTCTCTCTATTGGTTTATTCTTAATTTTTCATATAAACCGTTTTTTAAATATTCAACAACACATAGAAGTCAGAAGTGCAACATATTCTATCAACACACTTTCTAGAACATTCTACAACACGTGCAGGTTAAAAGTTCATCATTTTTTAAAAAACTGAACGATATTTTTTTGCAACATTTTCTCGAACATTTAACGGCACGTGCAGGTTAAAAGTTCACGATTGTTTTAAGTTCGAACAGTGCCTTCCAAATGCAAGTAGCAGCTGTGGTTCTGTTGAGCCAATTTTTTCCTATGATATGTACTCCACGTTGAAACTGCTTTTTCTTAACCAATCACAAAGATGCTTTTCCACAAAACGAATGTGCCCCCTACTTTTAAAAAATAATGCTTTTCAACTCCCAATCACATATCGTTTTGTATGGCAAAAAAAAAGTACTTCCCCATCATTAAACATATCTCTTATTCTACCAAGGAACTGCATGAGCTACAGACATCTTTCCATACCTTCCAACCATACCTTCAAAATGCTAGTGTAGATCGTAGGACATAGCTATATTTTCAGGTGCAAGAGGTATGCAGAACACAGACGTATTGACTTAGACCTAGGTTTACAAAATGTGGACATTAAATGGTTTACACTGAGAAGATTGAAGTTGCACCAATTGCTACCTTTGGTTAAAACCTCTTTGCATCTTCCACACCCTGACCTCATGATTGTGCATTGTGGTGGAAATGACCTAGGTACATTGACTGGGGTAGGTCTGGAAATGCTTATGAAGGACACCTTTGGACACCTCAGCCCAGAACCATGTGACTCTGGGCAATAGCTCACTTAATAGCTCACATAATTTCCACGCCGGCCTCGAGGGCCTTCAGAACCATAGGGATGAGAAGTTTGCTCTTTACAAATACTGTATTGATTTGATACGCGCAAATTTACCTTCGCACTCCCTGTATAACACCCCTAAGCACCATACACAAGTTACAATGTTCAAAACAAAGGTTCCTCCGAGTAGGTATAACCACATGCTGACACTACTTGACAGATGTGGCACAGTGGCCAAAGCACATGACTTCACAGCATATGACACACAGTTTGGACGCACGCTTTCATCCCCGACTCCAGCAGCACCTCAGCTTAGCACCATGAGACTCTAGACAATACCTCATAATTTCCATACCCCAGGACTTTCAAACCAGTAGGAGTCAGTAGTTTGTCCTAGTAGGTATAAACACATGCTGACACTACTTCCACAGGTGTGCTGCAGCAGCCAGGGCACATGACTTCACACCATAAGACACACAATTTAGGCTCACGCTTTCATCCCCGACTCCCGCAGCAACTCACCTTAGCAGTATCAGACTACGCAATACCTCACTTAATTTCCATACCCAGCACTTTCAGACCGGTAGGTATGAGTTGTTCGCTTCGCACCCCCTCTATAGCACACCTTAAACACCCCACAAAGGTTACAGTGCTCCTACCCTCCTATTTCCCACTTTTTTCACCCTTTTTTCCCCTTACTCGCTTCAACGGAATAACAAAATGGCAGCCAACACTTCCTCCTTCCATGAGACTCTAGGCAATACCTCACATATTTTCTGTACCCAGGACTTTCACACCGCTACGGGTCAGTAGTTCATCCTAGTAGGTATAAACACATGCTGACACTCCTTCCACAACTGTACTGCAGCGGCCAGGGCACATGACTTCACAGCATAAGACACACAGTATGGGCTCACGCTTTAATCCTTGAGTCGTGCAAAAGCTCACCTTAGAAACATCACACACTAGCAAATACCTCACTTAATTTTTGTAGCCTACAACTTTCACACCGGTAGGTATGATTACTTCACTTCACCCCCCCTCTATAGCACACCCTAAACACCCCACAAAGGTTACAGTGCTCCTACCCTCCTCTTTCCCGCATTTTTTGCTCTTTTTCCCCCTTACTCGCTTCAACGGAATCACAAAATGGCGGCCAACACTTCCTAGTTGCAAACGCTCGCAGCCAATCAGCAGCAAGCTTGTGCTCATAACGCCTCAGCCAATCAGATGGCAGAATTCCCAAATATCGATATCTGTAAATTTCAATATTTCTCAAAAACTACAGAACAGATTTACACCAAATAAACAAAAGCATGCTTTCTAGACCAAGACCCTTCTCCCTGCCGAATTTGGGGCAATTCCTTTCACCCGTTGGACCTGTAGACTTGTCTAAAGTTTCCTATGGAAATTAACATTGAAAAAACACGTTTGGGACCCCCTTTTTTCTCAACCCCCCGTTGACGAATCACCCCCAAACCTTCAACATAGGAGCTGATCTCAACAAGGAATTGTTTTGAAAATTTCACGAAGATTCATCAATCGGCGCCAAAGTTATTGCGAAAAGAATGTTGCCTTTTTACCATAGTAACTAGGTCCTAACTATAACTACCTACTAGGTAATATATATATATATATATATATATATATATATATATATATATATATATATATATATATATATATATATATATATATATATATATCATTCGTCAATTCACTGCTGAAGCAATCCCCCTGCCTGCGACGCTGGTGCCGTCAGTGGTAGCAGTAGCCACTTGACATGATTGGGTTCCTTTACTCCAACCACAAATCCAAGGAGAAACGGGACAGCACACCAGGAAACGGCACAAAAAAACTTTATTTGTGCGCTAGCTTTTTCAAGGACGACGTGTTTCGGCGCTAGCCTTTGTCAAGTGTTTGTGGTTGGAGTAAAGGAACCTAATCATATATATATATAAAAACCTTAGATAGTCACAAAAAAATCAAAGGTTACAGGGACGTTATAGTTAGGCTGATATTTCACCCGTACAAAACCAAAGAAATGTTGCAGTTATAGTTAGCTGAGCTAACTATAACTCGCACCCCCGCAATGCACTGTTTATGACCCAACATATTACATCACTCATGACATGGTCAGTGACATCACTGATGAAATCTCAAATTACATCACTCATGACATCATCCACAGAATCTCTGACACAGCCAATCACACCCCCATGTAACCTTTCATACACCCACTGCAACTTCCAAACAACCATTCTCGAAACCATTGACACACCCATACCAGGACTTACATACCCACTCACTGATTTATTGGTCTACACACACATCCACTCAGACACCCATACAGCCACACATACACCAACTCACTCACTAATACATCCACTGATATATCCACTCATACAGCCATACAGCCACTCACACACTGTCAGTCACTCATAGAGCTACCTACACAACTACTCACTCACCTATAGAGTCAATTTGACAACCATTAACTCACCTATTAAGTTATATATACACCCACTCACTTATTCATACAGATACTAACGGGGGTCTGGTCTGCAGCCCAAGATGGTAGTCGCTTAAGCGATGTGCTCCAGGCCAGAGCACTTGATCCGAACATAATCCGGCACTCCCTGACATGATGAAGAGCTATGGATCCACAGGGCGCTACCTGAATACAATGCACTCCCTGTGATGACAACTCCGGGACTCTGTGAGGCCTCATGGCCCGAGCTGTAGGACGCGGGGATCTCTGGTGTGGCGCACTTCTGGGCCTGGAGCAGGGGCCTACAGTGCACTGACCTTGCCTTCGTCCGCGCCGGACTCTGCTGCCTGGAGAGCGGCTGCCGCTGCAGCTCGAGCCCCTGGACTGGGGCCTAGTGCCCGGTGTCTCCATTTACCGCCTGCACTCTCCATCTGAAATTGCCTGCACAGCGTGAGGCGAGTCGGAGTGCCCCTGCTGTGCCGTTGGAAACTGGTGACCCCGCTTCTGAACTGCAGTACGGCACGGCATCACCGTAACTGTGTCTCCTCCTCCTGTGCTGTTCGTCGTGTGCGGTGCCCCCGCGCCATGGCAGCTTGAGCCTCTCTGACTGCTGGGGCCTGGTGTCCGGTACCTTACCTGCCGACCGCACAAGCCGTCCGTCATCACCTGCAAAGTGTGATGTCTGGGGCGAGTCGGGTTGCCCCTTCTGTGGCGGCGGAGACTGGTGAGTCGATCTTCGAGTGCTGACCAGTACGTCATTGCGGTGGCTGCGTTTCTTCCTCCTGGGCTGTTTGGTGTGGACTGTGCCCCTGACGGGCAAAGTGCCCCTATGGGCTGACGAACGGAGCAGGAGTGTCGGCAGCTGCAGTGCCCTCCTTCCTGCCCCTTTCTCCTCCACGGAGGCGAGTGTTCCCGGAGGGCTGCCGCGAGAGTTTTTTTCCCCTTGAGAGGCCCCGGAGGCAATGCGCCCGATATCAGGCCCAGATGGTGAATATTTGTCTGGCGGGCACCGACTGCTGCTGCCCATTAACTGCTGTGCCGTGAGAGTGCCTGTGACTGTGCAGCTCCATCTGCCTGGCTTGTCTGGTTGAGCCTTAGATCCCAGTCTTGGGCTGAACTTCTTTTATTGGGGTCCACTGGAGGTGTGCACTACTGGTGTTTTATTAGAGGTGACGGATGTTCTGCTGGTCCTCCAACCCCCCCCAACCCACTTGAGGAATGGCATCTTGTAAAGGACTGTCCTTAGACATTGACTGTGCATGAAGTAATGCTGAGTGTGTGACGCTGCTACCTTGGCTCTTCAATCTTTGCGTGCCATCTACAGGATCAAGGTGGGAACCGGTCTGGGTGAAGTGATCTAGCAGGCTGACAACTACCTGCTTTTAAGTCCCATTCATTGGCCTGTGTTTGCCGAATTAATACTACTGGTTTTGTTACGGAATGCACTGAGTCAATAGTGTGCAGTCACACGCCACCACGACGGTGGCCGCTGGAGTTAAGCCGTTGATTCGCGGCATGCCAACTGACCTTGCCCGGTCCCCCACAACAGTTCCTAGTTCCTCAAGCTCTGGGGCATACCAGCTGCATACTGTGTCCATCTGTACCACCCAGGAGCCTCCTCAAATCTTATGCTTGGGCCCTTCTATACCCATACTTACTCCATACCTGGGCACAGTGGTTGCCATGGGCAGAGGTAAGCCGAGTACGGCCTCCAGAAGCGGTAGGGCAGGATCGCTCTCACCATCATCTGCACATTCCTCTGGTCACTCGCGCCATGCAGAGAAAGGGGATATGTCCAGTCCGCCAGGTGACAAACTGGATATGATTTTGAAGGAAATCCGGGATTCGAAAACAGCATTGGAAAATCAATTGAGCATGATCACTGTGACCTTAACCTCCTTAAAGACGATCATAGGAAGCTGGCTAATAAAGTTAAGTCCACGGAACAAAAGCTAGAACCTTTGCTGCCACAAGTAGCTGCTCATGAAGAAAAATTAAGTAAAATGTGCCAGCAGATTGACTCTCTGCAGGCTAGTGCAGATGATGCGGAAGGCAGGGTCCGCCGCAACAACCTGAGAATAGTGGGCCTTCCGGAGGGTTCGGAGGGTGCTAACCCAACGATCTATATAGAAAACTTGTTGAAGACCACAGTGGCTCCTACTGGATTGTCTGCACATTTTACCGTTGAACGGGCCCACCGAGTTCCAGCGTGTCGACCAATACCTGGTGCTAATCCCTGCCCAATATTGGCCAGAATTCTAAATTATAGAGACCGAGATCATCTGTTACAGGCCGCCCACGACAATGGTCCACTACAGGTGGACAACGCAAACGATTTGATCTTTCCCGACTACACATTGGC